>NC_140049.1:6480907-7866832 GCF_963513975.1 Fringilla coelebs
GTGGGTGAGGGAAGGATAGTCAAGCACTTCAGGGAGGCTTCTGCTGTGCCCTGTGCCATGGTTGCCCTGTGCCAGGAGGATCCAATGCTGATTCCATCTGGGTTTGTTGGCCAGTGGGGGCACAGGTGGAACTGAGCCAGCATCCTCACGGGGCCTTTCCCACTTTGCTCCTCAGCAAATCCCCATGTCTGTACGCCACGTGCTGGCTGCCTTCCAGGACAAGAGCCCAGCCTGTGCCTGTTCCTCGGCCCCGACCCACAGACTGTCACTGCTGTGGATTGACAAGACTGTCCCTCCTGCTCATGCACCCCCTGCTTCCCCCGGCTCCTGTGGCTCCCACCGTGGCCTGTCCCCCACTTCTCCTGCGCTGGCTGGGCCATGGATGTGCTCCAGATGCTGTCCTGGCATGGTGCAATCTGGGGAGCAGCACAGACACCCCCAAAGTGTCTGCGATGTTTGGAAACCTCTCTCCTGCCTGGTTCATGTTGCCAATCTGCCACGAGGCTGCACTCACTCACCTGAGCCCTGGGCATCGGGGATGCTGCTGGCCACAGGACTTGAAGCCAAGGAAGATTCAGGCTCGTGAAAATCCTCCTTCCAGGGTGGCTGGGCAAGGAGCTGCCCTTGGAGGGGCCAGGGCAGTGCCAGGGCTGGTGCTGGGTGGGATGAAGGGGGCCCAGCGTGAGGCGAGGAGGGCAGTGTCTGCCCAGGGCTGGGTGGGCAAGGTGCTGATTTTGGTGCTGTCAGGTGCCCTGTTCGGGGGGGCTGTGCCTGGGACCGCCCCACACGGCTCACGGGGACGGTGTCCGGCACCCACAGGAGAGGGGACCCTCCTTGGGTGCCCAGGGAGACAACAGGAGCCCCCTCCACCCCCGGGATGTGCCCACCCTTCCCCTCTGGGTGCAGAGGAGATGCTCTCCCCTCCTGCCTCCTGGCAGGGGTCGATCCAGGAGGCTCTTAACTCTTCCCATTTCTTCCATAGGGTAGGATCTCTTTGTCTCCTCATGCCACGTTTGCCTTGTGTGGCCCCTATTTCTGATGTGATATTTATTGATGGCTGGAATGACCTTATACTTATCATGTGCTGTCTGGAAGTGCAATATCTGAGAGACTCTACAGTCACAGCGTCTTTTTGGTGTATCATTTGCCTAATACAGTACTAAATATTTTTTTAATTTGAAGAGTCAGTGAGCCCTTTATATCGATGCCCTATTTCTTTCGTCATATTACTGGTACTGCATGGACTCCAAACCCTGGATCGGGTCAGGAAAGGATGTATGTGTGTTCCAATAAACAGGATTTTAAAAGTGCTGGCTTTGAGCCTCCTTTGTAGAGCCCAAATAAAAAATATCATTAATCTCTTGCTCCCTCGAGATTTTTGGGGTGCAAGGCTGAACCCCAGTTAAACACCAGTGAAATCACTGGTTGGTGTAGGGCTAATTGAAGTGTGGCACATCCATTTCCCAACTGAGTGAATGTGCTGAGGTCCAGCTGGATTTACTGGTATGAAAATCTCCAGCCTGGATTTGGGGATTGTGGAACTGAGGAGGGGCAGGGCAGGGCAACAGTAAAGGAAACCCCAAGCTGTCCAAACAAGAATGCCTTTATTTAAAAAAGAATCCAAATAAGTTAGCAAAAATAATAATTAAAAAAACCCTAAATGGCAACTGCACACAGCGTTCAGTAGAAAAGACAGGTGGGCTCCGGGTCAGCACCACCGGACACCGGCTGGACAGAGACCTTGGTCAAGGAGCACCTGGAAAACTCAAAGCGAACCCAGCACACACCTTGGCCCTAAACCTGCCCGTCCCTGGCTGGGCAGTGGAGCAGGGCCTGGCCCTGGGAAGCCCCTCCAGGACCTGCGGCCGCTGCCCCACCCCACCTCTGCCTGTTCTTCTTGCAGCCTGGCAGGAGCGCTCCGAGGAGTGGGGAGGGAGCCGAGTGGTGTCAGCCGTGCAGCCCACAGCAGGAGGGGTGGATGTGATTTCCAGCAGCTGGACCCTTCTGGCATCTCATTTCCACCCCGTTACCATGTCAAGGAGCCGCCGGGGTTTGCACCAGCTCAGTTTTGACCCCGCTCCTCCGGGAACGTCACAGCCACATCCTCCACAGCAATGCTCTCCACGATGGAGGACAGCGAGTGCAGGTTGCGCTCCTCGGCTGCCTCGTCAGCCAGGAGGTGATCTGGGGAGACAGAGGGGTGAGGACACTGCTGGGAATGGGATCTGGGGAGACAGAGAGGTGAGGACACTGCTGGGAATGGGATCTGGGGAGACAGAGGGGTGAGGACACTGCTGGGAATGGGATCTGGGGAGACAGAGGGGTGAGGGCACTGCTGGGAATGGGATCTGGGGAGACAGAGGGGTGAGGACACTGCTGGGAATGGGATCTGCGGGAGCAAGGTATGAGGACACTGCTGGGAATGGGAACTATGTGCTGGAGATGGCTCCTGCTTCTGCTCAAGTGGAGGTAGATTAGTGGTGAACATGGCTGAGGGTTGGACTTGATGATCTTTTGCATCCGTAACAATTTGTTGATTCTTTTCTACAATTCTATGACCCCATGATGGCCATGGGGTCATAGAATTGCCAGAGGGACCTAGGGACCTGCTGCCAGCCCCCACCCTGGGGAAGGATGAGAGAGCAACAGGGAGTGGGACTTTTAGATCCTTTATAGTTTTTAATCTCTACTGGAAAATGAGATTTAAGTTTCTGCCTTCTGGGGAAAATAACAGGTGGATTTGGCAGGGGCTGGGATAATGGCAAGCATGGAAAAAAAGATCAACAGCTGCCGAGGGGGTGTAGGGAGGGAAGGGGGGCTGGGGCAGCACTGGCCAGCCATGCTCAGCTATGCCCAGCCATGCCCAGTGATGCCCAGCCAAGCTAAGGGAGGGCAGCAGATGAAACCCTTGCTGGGGATGAAGGCATCAGGGCCCCAGGCTGCTACTGCTCCCAGGGGTTGGTGTTTTGGTGAAATCAGAGCTCGGAGAACCCTGAATTGCTGAGAATTGAGCCAAGGAGGTTCTGTAGGATTTCTCAGCTCATCACTCTGCAGCAGTGGGACAGGGAGAGAAGGGCAAGGTTCCTTCCCACTCCCTGCAAAGCCCAGCGGGGCCGTGGGATGCCCGAGGGGGGCGAGGAGGGCGTTACCTGCAGTGTTGGTGCTGAACTCCAGCTGGCTGCTCCACTCCGGGCTGCAGGAGGAGCTGCCGGACCCGCAGTTGCTGGCTGCCTGCAGGAGCCCAGAGCAACTGTGTGTCACCTCCTCTGGCACAGCCAAACCCCACCAGCATCCCCAGAAACACCTGGGAGCCCATCCTACAGCACCAAACCCTGTGGAGGGGGCATGTCCATCCCACCTGGAGGAGCCAACTGCACACAGGGTCCCTAGGACCCACCAGGGACAGGTGCTTCCTTAACCACAAAGGCTGGGAAAACCTCCTTTTTTTGGGACACTGACCACAGAGAAATGGGGCTCCCTGCTCACTGCATGCTAAGAGGTGTCTCTTTCCCCACTGATTATGAAAAAGGGCTGGAGATGAACAAATGGCCTTGGGCAAAACACCTTTTTACTAAAAATCACCTAACCAGGCTTGTAAAAAATGATACATGGGCTGGATACCCTCAGGCCATCCTGAGGGGGATGACTGGGAAAAGCTTTTGGCAGTTTGATTTGTGGATTTGGGGCTGAGTGGTTTTGGAGAAAAGAGCTGACAGCATGAAAAATGGGCGCATTATTCAGCCAGCTTGGAATTCACTTTTTTCGGGTGTGTCTTTGTCTGTGAATGGGTGTCAGCTCAGGTAAAACCCCAAAAGTGATTTATATGAGCAACCCCACAGACCCAGCTCTTTGTAGCAGACTAGAATGGCATTTTGGCTCTACAAGCTCATGGCAACACAGGATAATTAATTAACACTTGGTCTTATTTCCCAATAAAGCAGGAAATTCTTCGAGGTATGATCATTTTTTCCCTCAAAATATTGGCTTTTGCATCAGTATGTGAACCCCTGGCTGCACTTGGGAGAAGGGGCAGCTCAGAACAGAAGTGACAAAGGGACAGCTCAGCACGGTTTTGGGCACATTTGCAAATATAAGTGGATTCTGGGAAGTGGATATTGGATTCTGGTATCCAAGGGGATTCTGGCATTAAAGTGGATACTGGGAAGTCCCACTAATATGTAGGATAGAGCCTAAATACTTTTTCATTCATTTATTCAGCATTAAATTGGACTACCTGGATACCTACTGGTTTGGCCCTTAAAATCCCTTAGTCTGGAAGGAGATGAGGGATTCCCTCTTCTGGGCCTCTGAAAAAGTCCTTCCATATCTGTACCTGTACCTGTACCTGTAATCTGTATCTATCTATATCTGTATCTATACCTATATATATATATCTGTATCTGTATCTATCTACATCTATATCTATATGGATCTTTTCTCTCTCACTCTCTCTCTATATATATCCATATCTCTATGTGTCATATTTATATCCATATCTACATTACCTATTTCTGTATCTATATCATCCATATCTACATTATCTATATCTCCATAATCTGTATCTATAGATATACCTGTATATCATTTATATATAAATGTCTATAAATAATCTATATAATCTTTATCACTGTCTATATTACCTAGATATAATCTATCTCTATAATTTGTATCTATCTCTATAGCTATCATATCCATATCAATTTCATCTCTAATTTGTCTGTATGATCTCTGGATCTATAGAACCCATATCATCAATGCCTATACCAATGCATACCCCTACATCTATCTATTCCATCTCTCCCTAGACCTGTAGCTGTAGTTTCAGCTCTCTGTGCGTTGGCAGATCCAAACCTCAGAGCAGCAGGGAAGCACATACCCAGCCATCCACAGGAATCAGGGGGCAGGTGAAAATACCTCTCAAAAACTTGGTTAAATGACTACACTCTTGTGGAGTGACAGGTCTTGGCTCTCTGGGGATGGTGGCAGGACACAACTACTGAGTGTCCTCAGCCAGTGGCCAAATGGGCCCCTTTGGTCCTAGAAACCAGAGCTGTCCCTGTGCCATCCCTCTCATCCCTTCCTCTGCCTGGGTGTGAACAGGGAGTGTTAATTTTATTTTATATTTTAGGCTTTATATTTTTTGTATATTTCATATTTGTATTTCTATTTTTGTATTTAGTATTTAATATTATTAATTGTTATGTTCTGTTATATTTTCATTTAGTTAGTTCTATGTTGTTTCCTTCATTTTCACCATTCCCACCCCTCCCCAGCCCAGGCCCACGTGTCACTCACATGCACGGCCCCAGTGCAGCCATTCCCAGGGACAGAGTGGCAGTGGCCCCTTTCCCACAGGGATGTGAGCACTCGGCAGGGTTGGATCATTGTCTCCGTGCCCCCGTGCAGGACACACATCCACCAGTGTCCCAAGATGGCAGTGTCTGTCCCACCCCAGAGCTGGGGTCCTGTTCCCCCCCCAGCAGGACCCAGTGCCCCAGAGCTTCTGCCCCACAGGGCATCACCCCATAGAGCCATATCCCCATGGAGAATCCCTCCCCTATGGCATCACTCCCACAGGCCTTAACCCTGAAATGGCATCAACCCCTTAAAGCATCACCCCATAATGCATCACCCGTGTAGAATGGACACCTCAAAATGACATCATCCCCACAGAACCTCATTCCCATATGACATCAACCCCATAGAGTGTCACCTCCATAGGGCATAACCTCCACAGGGCATTGTCCCCTTAGAGCATCTCTGCCACAGAATGGCACTCCAAAATGACCCCACATCAGGCATCGCTCCCATCGAGCATCACCCCTAAATGGCATCCTCCTACAGAGCATCATCCCATAGAGTAAGTCACCTTCATAGGGCATTGTTCCCACAGAGCATCAGTCCCATATAGCCCTGCTCCCACGGAGTGTCCCCCCGAATAGCATCACCCCATAGAGCGTCCCCCCACGCTGATCCCCCCACGGGGCACCCCTCCCGCACCCCTCCCGCAGCCGGGGAGCGGGGGCACCGCGGGCACTCACGGCGGGCTGGGGCCGGAAGCGCAGCTCCCGCTGCTCCCGCTCCTGCTGGTTGAGGGAGCTGAGCAGGCTCTGCAGCCGCTCGATGTACTGGATGGCGCTGCGCAGGATCTCCACCTTGGGCAGCCGCTGGTTGGGGTTCAGGAGGGTGCTGCGCTTCAGAGCCTCGAACGCCTCGTTCACCTTCTTGAGCCGCCGCTTCTCCCGCAGCGTGGCCGCGCGCCGGCGGTCCATGGACACGGATTTCCTCTTGCACACCTTGCAGGCCCAGGGCAGGCACTGCCCGGGACAGTGCTCGCCCAGCGCCTCCTTGTCCTCCAGAGCCGCCCTGCCCTCGGCGCACAGGGCCGCCTCGGCGCGCTCGGGGAACGCCGCGGGCTCGTAGGCCTGCAAGCGGGAGCCCAGAAAGTTTTCCCCATCGTAAAATCTCTGCTCCGGGAAGAAATACGGGTTGGTCTCGAAGAGCTCCATGGGCGGCTCGGGGACGTGTGCGCGGCTCGGCGACGGCTGCTCCCTCTCCCCGCGCCAACTGCTTGGTGCCATTTAAACCCCGGCGCTGGCATTAAATCACGGAGATAAATATAGAAAACCCAAAGGAAACTTGAGCCCACCCTAAGCTGCTGCCTCACATCAAAACTTGTCCGTCTGATTCTATGTGCTCTCCCCACGGGGATTACAGTGCCCGGCCCGGCGGGGCTGGGGGGGCTGGCATAGCTCGGCTGGGCCCGAACAAGGGCTTTGTGTCAGCCCCGAGGTGCCACTGGGGACGGCGGGCGGCTGCCAGCTCCCCCCCGGCATTCCTGCCTCATCTGGTCCCTTCAGTTACGGCTGGGCTGGGGGAACCGTGGTGGCCTCGTGCTCGGTCTGCCTGACCAGGGAACCCCCATCCCTTCAGGCTGCCCCCCTGGATCCCTCGGTATCGCAAATCTGTGCCTTCCCTGCGGTGGGACTCGACACCACCACAGCATCGTCCCCTTCGCAGCCCTTCCCACCTCCCGATCCCGCTCTGCCCCATATTCCCCATGGTCCCATCCTGCCGGTCCGTGTTGCACTGATCCCACTTCTGCTGAAGCCTCGGGAAAGCCTTGGAATCCAGCCCCGGGCGGGATATCCCAGTGCAGGGAGCACCCTGGGCTCCAGTCCCGTCTCTGTGGACACTCCACTCCGTGCTCACCAGTCCTGGTCCCAGCTGCTGTGCCTGCTGCCTGTCCCTCAGGGACACAGCAAGCAGGAGCAGGCAGGACAGAGCCAAAGCCCAACCTTTCCTCTGCCGTGGGTGCCCAGTCAAGTTCCTTATCACATTTGTGTCACAAAATCCACGTTTCTGGCTAGTCCCATGCACCAAACTCAAAGGACACCTTCTCCTACGTGTCTCCAGGTTCCAGCAGAGCCAGGCTGGGCTCAGCCCTCTCCCAGCTGGCAGTGCCTCATCCCACCTGCTCTCCTGTGCTGGCCTCTGTACCTGTGGCTAACCAAAGACCCAAATGCCATCCTGACGCTCGCCTGTCCCAGAAAGGACACATTGCTCATGCATTCCTGATTGGGAAACTGAGGCTCACCCAGCAGCAGCAGCGTGAGGGGGATTTTAACTCATCCCCATCCCTTCCCTGCTGACTCCAATGGCTTGGCTACATCTCTCCAGCTTTGTCTTTAATTCAGAGGGATTTTTTTTTCCATCTGGAACATCACAAACCATCTCCCATCTCCTCCTATTCCTCCTCCAGGCCAGATTCCAGCTGAGGGATCGGTCAGTGGAAAGAATGTCAGCAAAGTGCAGGGCCAACCCTGCTGGGATTCTCCTTCCCCAAATTCCCCCTCCTTGGAGAGGCTGTGCTGTAGCACATTCCCTGTGCCCACTATCAGCACCCTTGCTCACTTGGGATTCCTTTCTGGCCTTGTTGGAACCTGTCATGATGCTCTTCTTGCTTTGTGATTTCTTTGCAGCCAGTTTTCCAACACCTCCTCACCCCAATTCCTGCTCTCCTGGGGTCCCAGCCCTGTGATTTGCTGTCCCCACAGCTTTAACATCTATGAAAGTCTGCACTAAGGAAAGCAGGACCTGCAGCCTTGAGGTTCACCCTTGGCACAGCCCCTGCGCTCCCCATTGTCAGTCAAACTCCAAAATACTCAAGAAGGAAAAAATTAGAGCATCAGCTTGGCCCTTGCCTAAAGAAAAAGCACTAAAAGGGTAGGGAAGAGGCAGGATTCATCCCTCAGGTGTGCACAGGTGCTGTAGGAGTGGATAAGCTGAGGCTGAGGTCTTCAGGTCAGCCCCACACCATCACATCAATCAGCTTGAGTCACTCAGGGGGACTTTTATTAGTGGCACTTGGTGGACATGACCCCAGTGAGCCTCTTGAGCTGCAGCCACATTCCTGGGTGAGAGGTGTCAGGTATAAATGGGTGTTTTGGAATTGCAGGAGTATGTTTGGAGGGTGAAAGACAAAGTAGTGACATAATGGGCTCCAGGGGCACGTGGCTGACCTGCACAGGAGACTGGTCAAGCATTTGTCAGTTCATAACCAGGGGCAGCACTGGTGGGGCAGCACCAGCCACATGTCCCCAGCTGGAGAAGTGGCACAAGCCAGGCCCAACAGGGCCACCAAGGCCACTATGTACCCACGGCTGAACTGGCAGGGGAGGCAGAAGGCATCTTAAAGAGATGGGGAGGAAAGGGCACTCAGTGCCAGCGTGGGGTGGACACTGGGAAGAGGGATCCCACTGGCAGCTGCACTGCTGCAGCAGCTGCACTCGCTCCAGCTCCATTTGGGGGTCTCATCCAGTGATGTGGGAGCAGGGATAATGCTGTGCCCACCCAACTGCAGCTCTGCAGCTCTTTCAGCCCCTCCATGCCGTGGATGATCCCACGGAGGAGGGACACGGTGGGGTCTGGGGTCTGTAGGTCCAGCGGTCTCATCCCAGTGAATATCAAATCACAGATAATGAATCCCATTGGACACGTAGCCATGATCAAGGCACCCCATGTCTGGGCTACAGGGGGGCTCCCATCATGGCCACCCCCCTCCCCCCACAAAGGCACCTGCTGGGGACGGGTGAGTGCGGCTTTTCCCGGTCCCATGGGTGCCCACGGCGGCCGAGGCTGCGCCCGGGTAATTCGGAGCCGAGGGGGGATTAGGACTGTGCTGCCAGCTGTCAGGTTATCCCGTGATGGATGGTGGCGGCTGGGAGGCAACACAAAGTGACGCTGTGTGAGCCCCGGGCAGAACGTGCTGCGATCCGTCACGGGGTGACCTTTTCCCGGCCGGCGGGGGCCTCGCGGGGACGGCTCACCCCGACACAGCTGGCGGGGAGGGCAGCCACGAGCCCAGAGCTAAAAATACCCGTCCATTGAGAAAATCCCAGAGAGGAGGGTTTGTCCTTGCTCCTCCGGGGCAGCTTCCCAAGCCGGTGGCCAGGTCCACGGAGCAGGGTCACGGAGAGACACCCAGGGGCTGCCTCGGCTGTTTTGCTTTCCCACCACGTTTGATGGTCTGAATTTGCTGAGTTTTGGGGATACGCGTGAGCGTGTTGCAGCCTGGGGAGTGTCCCTCCCAGTGCACAGAGCCTTAACCAGTGCATGTCCCTGTTCCCTGCTCGGAGCTGTACACACGGGTTGCACTGCCCTGCCTGGGGCATGGAGCTGCGCCGTGTCCATGCTGGAGCAGCGATGGTGGGGATGATGCTGGCCAGCTCCTACTGGAAAGGGCAGAAAAACCTGTGTTTGCAGGCTGGTGAAGAGATCTGGATGCCCCAAGCAGCATCTACAACCCAGGGTACCAGACCATCCCACTGATGGGGAAAAGGGGGAAAGCCAGGGCTCAGCAGACATCATCCCTCTGGGATTTCAGCACAGGAAGGAGACTCACCAAAATGCGACTTCCAGTTGGACCCACCCTCCCACCCCCAACGGGCACCCCACCGTCCCACATCCCCTCTCGCTTTCCAGGCTCATCGACATCCCTTCCTCCCGCTGTGACAAGTTGTAACATATTTGGGAGCAGCTGCAGGCGGCGGGGAGATGCTTGGCCCTGTCCCCACGCTCGGCCAAGGAATGTGGAGCAGACCTCTCCTCCGACACCCGGGATTTCCGACGTGCCTGCTCGCCGGAGATTTGGGATGGCGACAGCTGCTCGGCCTGGATGGGGCTCGGCAGAGCCTCGCTGTTCAGCCCCAGTCCGAGGCTTTGCACATCTACATCTCATGCTGCTGGGGATTTGGGGTTAGTTTGGGGTCCAGCCTGTGGGGAGAGCAATGGAGGATGATGTCCTGCTGTCTGTCCTGGTAGGAATGGCAGCAGTGGTGACAGCACCAGCAGACAATCCCTCCCTCACCTGTAAGTGCCAACTGGTCCAGCTTCAGTTCCCTGGTGGGACAGGGCTGCTCCTGCAGCTCTTGTGTCCCCATCGGGCTCAGCACCCTTGGTGCCCCCTCACTCCCCTGCACTCCAGGTGCCCCAGTTTCCCCATCAGGAAATCAGGGATCATCATGGAGGTCTAAAATCTCTCTGGAGAACAGTTTTATTTCTGTTATTAACTGTCTTTGTCGGTCCCTTACCTCCCTCCCAGGTAAAACCTACAGAGAGGGGCTGGTGGCTGAGTAGCCTCCAGCGCACTTTATCCCAGTTTGGGGACAATACTGGTTGCCCCAACATACCAAGCCACTAGGCCCTGTCTATGAATTTCAGTGGGTGACCTGCTGCAATCACCCTGTGTGCCCTAACCCACCAGGATCCCCATTTGGGGACAAAACCAGGTACCCTGACCCACGAGTCTGCTGGTTCCCAGCCAGGGGACCACATTGGGTGCCCTGACCTCCCTCCTTGCTCACACTGCTCAGGGGATGCTCTGCCCCCCTGCAGCACTAAACCTCCCGTGTTTCTGCCCCTCCATGGCCTCCCTTGCTCCATGACCCAATGGCCTGGACATGACCCTTCCCCTTCACAGGCCCTAGCCCCACATTACAGCTAGAGGAGGGATTCACCCAGCAGGACCCCCATTAGTGAGCCCCACAGTAGGGTTTCCCTTCTGGACCCCCCGTGCCACCAGGCCAGGGGCATCCCCAGCTGCCTCATCCCCTGCAGGGTGGCACTGGCCAGGCTGTCCCCACATGTGTTACCAAGGGAGGAGCAGGGGGAACTTGAGTTGTCAACAAGGGGTTGTTTTCCCTGGAGTGGACACTGTGGCAGGAGCAAGCTGCAGGACAGGTGGGGGTTCAGAAGAAGACCCATGAATGTGAGGGATTCAGCAGTGACATGTGGCGGCTGTTTGACCCCAAGAGGGGACAGCTGTCCAGGCAGGGGAGGGCATGAGGCCCGGGGATGGGACCTGGGGACAGCAGTGTCCCTTGGCAGGGACAGCAGTGTGCCTCGGCAGGGAAGCCCTGACATGGGACGCCTGGAACCAGCAGGGAGGGCAGGGGGGATCTGGGCGACTGCCAGCCAGGTGTCCTGGGTGGGTGACCATCAGCTTGTTCCCGTGGTGGGCATGTTCCCTGCCCTCCATGGCCCGACTGGGGCTGATGCTGCAGGACCAAGGTCTGGTGAGTAGAGGAAAAGAGCTTGTGATGCACATGTTGAGCTTTCGTACACCAGTGACTCCTGTATTTTTCGGCTCCCACCCCAAGTGACAGCAAATTTTGGCACAAGGAGAGGTGACACCTAGCCTCCTCTTCCAGCCATGAAGGGCACCCCATGGTAACTTGGAGAGACAGGGAGGGAGGGTTGTGACGATTTTGTGGCTTCAGCGTGGGATTCCCCGGGGACAAGGGTCAACAGACTCCCCCCCTTGACATGCCAGCAGTGATGCCAGACGCGCCGGTCCCCAGGGAGGGGCCCCCAGCCCTTCCGGAGGGGCCCCACCCTGAAAATTCCCCTGGCAGGGGCAGAGCTTTCCGTGCCCCCCTCCCCGATTTCCCCCCTGTTCGGGGCGCCGAGCCTCAGCAAACCCCGACCCCCTCTCGCATTCCCAGCTGTCGCCGCTCGGGCAGCGCTCCGGGGATGGAGGAGAATCCCGGCCCGGGCCGGGCAGAGCTGCACCCCGGGGGCGTCCCTGGGCCAGCCCCGTCCGGGGATGTCCCGCTCCTAGAGAGCACAGGCGGGGGGAGGAGAGCCGGGAGGATGAGGGCGGCTTGGGAGGGGTGAGAAGGCCTGGTGGGTTTTGGGGTAGAGAACAGAAACGGGATGGGTGGTTTTGGGGTGCTCCCCCTGCCCCATTTCAGGGGATCAAGCTCCTCCCAGACCATCCCAGCCACTGAGGAAATGCAGCCCCTGGCTGCCTGCTAGGAAAAATGCCTTGAAAGGCAAAATTGTAGAATCATGAGGTTGTGACCGAGGATAAACCCTCCGTTCCTTGGTCAGGTCGCCCGAGGGTCCCATGAGACCTGGGAGGCTCAAGGTCTACGGCTCCGTGCAGGAGGAACGGCAGAAGAAGGGAGGAGGGCTGCGGGAGGGATAGAGGAGGGATGAAGGAGGGATGGCAGGAGGGATGGCAGGAGGCATCAGCCACCGCAGCTGGACAGGAGAGGGCACCAACAGCCCGGTTATCCACAGCCGAGTCTGGATTTAGGGATGAACACCTCCAGCCAGAGCCCAAAAGCATTTCAGACCCCTTTGAATTCCCCTTTTCTGGGGGGAACCCGCCCTTCTCCCCCACGATCCAGGGTGGACCCCTGGCGGCTGAGAGGGGGGACCAGGATTTGGAAACCGTGGCGTTTCCCTTGTATCCAGATCCAGTTCTCCAGCAGGATAAATCCCAGCTATTTATTTCCAACCCCCCCATGGGAGAAAATCTCGAGGTTTGTTTTTTCCCGCGGCGTAATGACCCAAACAGGTGCTTTTCCTGCCTGACGGCCAAAAATAGCTCCCAGGGTTTGGCTTCCTGCGGTTCCTGCTCCAGTCCCAGTTCCCTCATTCATCTTTTGGGCCAAAACATCCTAATCCGGGAAGGGGAGGCTCCAGGAAAGTGGAGGGACACCCCGGAAACACTTTCCTTTGCGTTTTCCTGCTCATTTGTGGGTGAAATTGTCCTGGAGAAGGAATTTTTTGCCTCAGCTGAAGCAGACACATTTGCCCCCAAATCTGTTTTGGGGAGCAGCTGGCTTTCATCCCGTAGGGAGAGACAGGAGTGTGATTTGAGGGGTTCCCTTCTCTATTTCTTCTCCAGCAGAAATACAAAATAATATCAATAATATTAATAATAAACAATCTAATATTAATAATTATTTAGTATAACATACAAATATTATAATATTATAGGTCTTATTATTGGTATTATTACTATTACTATTACTATTACTATTATTATTATATCTTTTTCTATTTATTCTCTTTCTCCTCTGTCCCTCTTGAGATGCTCTTTCCCAGTGCCCGTGTCCCATCTGGTCCCTTTGGCTCCATGGATTTAATTGCTTTTGGGAAGTGCAGTGGCTGGGGTAGGGGGGAGTTCACGTTGGTCTCTGCCCCATCAAAAGCATTTATTTAGGGATGTGAAACTGGGAGCCCCAGTTGCTCTGGGGATGGGGAGGTTCCTTGTCCCCAGGAGGGGACCCTGGGCTTCTTTCCCAATTTCCCCATTTCCAGTGCCTGGGTGCCTTTTAATCCCAGGGGATCCCCAGAGGTTCAACATCCCAGCTCCCGCCCCCCTGGAATGTTTTGGGAAGGGTGAGCTGGTGTGGGTGTCGTGGGCACACATCGGGAGGCTCCTTCCCTGCTCCATCCTCACCTGCCCAGCCCGGATGGAGGAGGCAGACACGGATGGCAAGCACTGCTCCAGCCACAGGTTTTCGTGGGAAGGGCTACTTCTGTGGCGAGGAGAGGAAATTTGGGGTTACTGCCTTCACAACGCCTGTCTGGGTCTCTGCCTTTCAGCCTGGTGCTTCTCCCAGCCTTTCCCAGCAAGGGATTTGCGGTGCCTGCATTCCCCCCCGCCCCACCCTCTGCTGCCCCAGAGCTCGGAGACAGTCTGGGGGATGTCAGCCCCCCCAAAACTGCAGCCGCCAGCTGACACCCTGTGCAGCACTGATGGACCCCCCTTTTCCCTCCTCTCCAGCCCCGGAGCCGTGCTCTGGCCCCGCTGTGGCAGCAGGTCCGGGGCACCCCGAGCGCCCTCCGGGCACGGATTCCTGCGGGGCTCCGGGGGTGAGGCTGGGTGACCCCCCCGGCCCTGCCCCGATCCCCCGAGCCTGGCAGGAGGGGGGCGGCAGCAGAACCTCCGGCCCACGGGAGCCGATGCACCCCGAGTCGCGGCAGGCACTCGTGGCCCCGCGCTCCCGAGGAGGGCTCCCGGCTGCGGGAACGTCTCCCCGCTGCTCCCGGCTGCGGGAACGTCTCCCCGCTGCTCCCGGCTGCGGGGGCACCGCGGAATGTCCCATGTCCCGCTGCAGCGTCACCGTCCTGGGCGAGCCGTCCCGCGGGGATCGGCCGGGCCGCTCTTTGGCCGGCGCTCGGGCCGCTCCAGCGGAGTTAGTGCGCTCTAGGGCCGCGGGGGAAACGATCACAGATGGAATAAGAAAAGTGGAACGAGGCAGGAGGCGGATCCTCTGTGCTGATAAGAAATTTTCCACATCTTCCATATCTTCCATAGGGATCTGCAGGTTTAGGTATGTGGGAAGGGTTTGAACAGCTTTTCCTACAACACAGAGAATCTACTCAGTGAATCGCTGTCCTGAATTAATTTCTGGATACAAAAGAATTTGCCTTAAATTGGTTGGAAAGCAATAATTTGGGCAGCAGCAGGGTGCAGGGCTCAGAGGCTGCAGGGGCTGGGTGGAAGAAGAGCTTTCCTCTTGGAGGGTGGTGAGATGGTTACAGTCTGTGAGAGCCTGAGTGGGGGAAAAGCTCCGTTACCAAACCCAAGAGCTGTAAGTGACAGCTGGAAGCTAAAAGCAGGGAATTTAAAAATAGAAATATGGGACAAAATGCTGAAGTGAGAGATATGGGCTTGGGGAGCAGCAACCATGGTTTCTTTTCTGCCACCTCTCCCTCCTCACTCAGAGACACTGATCCAGCCCAGCCCAGTTCTCCTTGGGCATTCCCAGTGTAGCTGTCACTGCTTCATCCCGGTTTTTTTCCTTCACCCCAAATCCTCATTTTCCACCACCCCTATGGTGTCCCCAGGTGTCCCCAGGCCATCACAGGCCCAGGTCTGAGAGTGGCCCTGGGCTTTTCCAGCCACAACACCTACTCAGCTCTTCATCCCCTCCCCAATATTTCCCCAAAGATCAATCAAAAAATTATTTTTCCATCTCTGAGATCCATCAAGGGAAGTGGTTCCCATCATTGAGCCCTTGTAGCAATCCAGAACTCACATTTTTCCTTTTACATTTTTGTCCCTCACAGCCTTTTTTTTTCCTTTTCTTGAGCAGCCACTGTTTCACACCAGTCTTTGCTCCAGAAGGATCTGTCATCACTGCTGGGTGTTCCAGGGCCGTCACTGCACCCTCCCTCCCCACAACACCCTCCTGCCCTTCCACGGGCTACTGCAACTGAAACCAGGGGCCAGACAGCGCTGGGTTTGGTCCAGGGGTGGCCCTGGAGAGAGGGAAAAGGCTTTGAACTGTCCTTGAAACTGTTTGGCAGGAAAGGTTTAACCCCCTCCTGCCCCATAGAGACAGCTAGAAGCAGTGGCAGGAGTGGCTCCCAACCCTCAGCCTGGCTCGGTAACACTCCCGGGGCTCCTGGCGAGTAAAATAACCCCGGTGTGGTGAGGAAGAGGCAGCAGTGCCGAGGGAAAAGGGCCCGGATTGGGGTGTGGGGGCGGACCTTGGGACAGACCTCTGCCCTACCCCACTGCCCTGCCAGGGACAGCGCTGCCAGAGCTCCCTGGCCTCGGAGCAGTTTTCTCTTCCACCCAGTGATGTCTCAGCAGTTCCTCCCTGACAGGGCAGCACAAAAGCCTGGCAATATCCTGTTGTGCCAAGGCACAGTGACCCAGCTGCCTGTGGGCAGCATCTGGCTGGCATCTGGCAGGGATCCGAGTGGGGCCTGACCCATTTGGCTGCTGTGGGAATCTGCAGCATCATGGATATGGCATCTCCCCAGGCCAGAGGGAACTGGGGCACATCCTTATGCCAGCATGGGGCTGATGGATCACAGGCACCTCTCAGGACTCATTTTGTCCCTAGGTGCTCTGGTGGCACTGCCAGCCCCCTTCCCAGCCTGCTCTGAGTGACAGGCGTGGGATGAGCTCTGTGGGAATGGGCAGTCCACAGGGAAACAGCCTTTCCTTCATCCACTCTCTGGGATTTGCCCATTTAAATTATCTTCTGGGATATTTTTGTGCTGTGTCATCACTGCTGAGCATCTTCTGCCAAGTCCAGACAGGGATGCACCACCCTACAGAATTCTGTGTCTCCTTGCTCCCCAGATGGGTTCCCAGGGCTGTGTGTCCCATAAATGGGAGAGAAACTGAGCACAAGTTATTGACCAGCCGTGTCCTGAGTGAGGTCCCCAGGGCTCTGTGTCACTGGCACATAGAGTGGTGGCCCCAACAGTATAGGGTGACCATCACTCCAAAGCATCTCAACACAGTGGAGGCCTCCTTGGAAAAGCTCCAGGGTTTCCCTTTGTTTGCTGCTTCTCTCTTTGCCTTGTGCCATCCTGTGTGGACCCACCAGACCATGGCACTCAGGGGGTCACTCGTCCTAATTAATGTCTCTCAGAGCCATCAGCCCTCCAAGCAGACATCCCTGTGCTGGCACCAGTCACACTCCTAATTAACTTTCCTAGTTAAGAGGCCCCTTTCCATGACCAGAAGTGCTGTGGGATGGTCACCATGATGGAAGAGGTGCAGAAATCCTCAGCTTCTCCTGCCCTGATCACCCAGAATGGCACCATGGAGCTGCTCTTTGTGCAGGCAAACTAAGGCAGGAGAAGGAAGCTCACACCCCAGAGAAAAGCTGAAGAAAGATGGGCAGAAATGAGCTCCCCACGCCCTGACTTGTCTCCCTGGAAAAGCATTTCTTGGCTGCTGCCAAACCCTGGGGGTTCAGTCAGGGTTCGGTCTCATCAACCAGCGCCGACATGCCACAGCCTTGGGTGCATCCCACTGGCATCAAGCCAGACACCAACCCTCCCCTCCTGCCACGGCCACAGGCTGCTCCTGTCCCCAGCTCACAGGAGCTGGTGCAGGAAGCCACACCATGGCCCTTGTTTGTCCCACTTCATCCCATCTCTCCCTGTGTGCAAAGGATATTTATCCATAGCAGCATCATCCAACACTTTGGGATCTTCACAACCCATTGCAGCTCTCAGGACATTTTCTCCTTAAAACTCCCAGAAAGAGCCTGGAAGACCTGAATAACCTTCCCAGTGTTTGATGTTCCCCAGAAAATTCTTTGTCATGGGTTTTTAAGGAATCCCTGACACTCTTTGGACGCATCCCCAGCTTGGTGTCAGGAGAATAAGCTGATGATCCCTCTTTGTCAGGAATGGGCTCTGTATCCATTTGGTCATCCCACCCCTGCAGCCTTTGCCCATGCCCTGGGCTGGTGAGAGAGCTCAGACCCCCTCTGGCAGGTTCACAGCCAGCAGATCATTTTTGGCAAACCATGGGGGGTTTTAGGGGTGCTGCTAAAACTGAGCATTCAGGGGAACGAATCCAGGGAGGGAGAACAAACTGCAAATCCACAAAGGAAAAGGAGTGGTTTTAATCTCTGTTTGGGCGATTTGCATACAATTAGGCTGGGCCCTGCCTGCGTTTGCTTCCGCATTGCACTCCCGTGAGGAACCTGCTGGCTTTCCTGCCCTGCTCCCCGCCAGAGGTTGATTGCAAGGACACTCTCCCTGGGAAGGTGGTGGGCGAGGGGTTTTGGGCTCTCTGGGAATGCCCTTTTCACTCTCAGTAGCCCAGCCCGAGCCCCCCCATGCCACCCCCTACCTCTGGATTTATGCTCAGCCATAGGGGGCATCACTTTCCCCTGCAGTGGAGGAGGTGTGAGGAGTGCTGCAGGATGCCAGCACTCCATAAATAGTGCTGTGTTTACAGGAGCCCGCGAGCCTCGGTTTATTTTTCTCTCTGCACAGCAAACAGATCCTCCAGACCAATCTGAGCTCACCTCACCCTGCTGCTGGCACAGCCCAGTGCCCAGAGGTGACACAATGCCACAGTCCCCAGAGAGCCCTGGGAGTCTGGGACCCCCAGCTCTTTGCTGGCCACTTGCCCAAGGGGGAGAGCAGGTACCCCACGGGACAGCAGCTGATGGAAAACCAGTCCTGGATTGGGATGGTCCCACAGCTGATCCCATCCCTGCTGTGGGGTGGGCAGGCTCTGATGAAGAGAGGAATGAGGGGCAGCCACAAGGGGCAGATCCAAGGGTTGGGACATCTCTCACGAGGCAGAGCAGAGCAGGGGACAGCTGCAGTCCCGAGTCTCACTATGGGAGGGAGAAAGGACTGGGAGAGGTGCAGATGGGGTTTGGGAGAGTCTCCTTGTCCCACGTCTGAGGTCCTGTTCCTTGCAGCATTTGGATAAACCAGCCGCACTCCTGGAAAATTATTTATGTAAAATGAGCTTTGCAGGTGCCTGGGGCACATCCGGAGGTCTCTGGAGGGATGGGGGGGTTCAACTCCATCAGTGAGATCGAGCCCCCAGACCCATTTTCTCCTTACTGCCTGTCCCGGAGAGGGGAACTGGGGGGTGACCATATTCCAGCAGCAGTTCGGGGCCACCATTCCTCCACATGCCTTGTGCGGACAGACCCTTCCCCTGCCCCGGGACACAGCCCCGCCCCAGCCCATGGGTGCAGTTCGGAGGATGAGGAGCGCTTTAGGGGTCTCACCCCCGCCCTCCCCAGCAGTGATTTTGGGTGAGGCAGTGCCAGCCAGAGCCCAGGTGAGCACCAGAGCTCCTTGGGGCCGTTCGGGTCTGATCTGGGGTCCCGACGCCGTCCTGGGACACAGTCCCGAACAGCGCTGCCCGTGCCGGGGACGGGCCGGGTCCTCGCCCACCCCAGCTCAGGCTCTGCCTCCGCCTCCCCTCCCCGTCCCCATCCTCTGCTCACACCCGACCTCAAAAACCGGTTTTAGCGTTAAATCCGGAGCCTGACTGGTGGCGGCAGCGTTGGGGCTGGGACTGACTCGGCTGCTCCCCCCGCTGCCGCCTCTCCCCGCTCCGCCCGGTCCCGCCGCCTCCGCCCGGCCCCCGCGCACCCCCTCCCGCGGTCCTTCCCGGTGCCGGCGAGCCCCGAATCGGGTCAGTCGCTCTTTAAAGGCTGGAAGGCGGCACCATGTGATGCTTCGGCTCCGGCGGGGAGGGGGCAGCGCCTGCGGGAGCCGAGCGGTGTCGGGCACCGGGGACCGAGCGCAGCCCCAGCGGCCGCGACCAGCCCGGTCCCCGGCGGCCGCAGGGTCCCCCCGGCCGCCCCCGGCATGAGCCCCGCCTTGCCCTGCGGGGGCACAGCGCCGGCTCTCTGGGGGTGAGAGCACCCAAAACAAGCTCTGGATTTGCAGGACAAGGTGAGAGGGGTCGGCTGCTGGGACTCGGGACTCGGGCGGCTGCAGGAGGCAGTGCAGAGCAGGGAGGGGATCCAGCGAGGGGACAGAGGGAGCCCCCGAAGGCTCCGACGCAGGGCCCCCGGGGCGGCCCCAGGAGCGGGGGGCTCTGCCGCTCTCCCGGGACTGACCGGCGGCTCCCGCTCCCTTTTCAGCGCTGGGAGCGGTCGCGCTGCGGGATGGAGGTGGGTGCGGGATGGAGATGGGTGCGGGAGGGAGATGCGTGCGGGATGGAGATGGTTGCGGGAGGGAGATGGGTGCGGGATGGAGATGGGTGCGGGAGGGAGATGGGTGCGGGATGGAGGTGGGTGCGGGATGGAGGTGGGTGGGGGATGGAGGGGGGCGGGGGGGCCCGGAGCCCCGGGGGACGGCACGGACGGGAGAGGGATTTTTCCCACCCCCTCGCACAGGCTCCATCCCGCTCGCAGCTCTGGCAGCGATGCCACTCTCTCACCGCCTCCCTGTGCGTTTGCAGGTGACCCAGGACCCCCACGGGAGCGGGGCAGACCGGAGCATCATGGCACACCCCATCTCAGCCTTCCAGGCTGCCTACATCTCCATCGAAGTGCTCATCGCTTTGGTGTCCGTGCCGGGCAATATCCTGGTCATCTGGGCTGTGAAGATGAACCAGGCTCTGCGGGATGCCACCTTCTGCTTCATTGTCTCGCTGGCGGTGGCCGACGTGGCCGTGGGGGCTCTGGTCATCCCCCTGGCCATCATCATCAACATCGGACCCCAGACGGAGTTTTACACCTGCCTCATGGTGGCCTGTCCCGTCCTCATCCTCACGGAGAGCTCCATCCTGGCACTTCTGGCCATCGCCGTGGATCGGTACCTGCGGGTGAAGATCCCTGTCAGGTAGGAAAAGGCGTCAGAACCAGCTCTGCTGTGGAGGTTAAAAGGGAGTGAGGAAACCCCAAATTCTTGGAGAAACACTGGGAGAAAGGACTTTCTTCCACGCTGCCATCCCAGACACATCTGGCTGCAGCAGCAACCAGGGCAGGCTGGGCAGGGGGGTTTGGGGGTGGGTGTCCTGGAGCCTCCAGCAGCTTCTTTTGGGGGCTCAGGGGGTGCTGGGTGTGCAGGCAGAGATGACATTGTGGCAGCTAGCTGGCAGTGAGGGACAGCCTCGGGATGCCCATGGCCAGGACAAACTGTGTCCCCACACATGGGACAGCCCCAGCCAGGTGCTCCGGGAGGAAAGCACACGACAGCTGTGCCTTTCACCCCAGCTTTTCCCTTGCCATGGGGAGCACGGGGGGGGCTTGCTGAAGGACACAGCTTTGACAGTTTGAGGAACCAGAGGTGACAGCCTGGCACGTTTCATGGGGCGACCTCACCCAGGAGACACCCCTGCCTTGGGGTGCCCCACAAATTATTCCTTTCCCCGTTTTGCCCCTTCTGTATCTGTTGCCATTCCAATCCCAGAGCAAGTGCCTTGTGGCGCAAAGGAGGGGGAAACTTTATTTGAGCACTTTATTCGAACTCTGCCGCTCCAGAAGGAGATAGTTAACCCTTTATGCCCCACTCCCTTCCCATGATGGGGCTATGCTGATTTGGGGAAGCATTTCTGGGGTGCCGCGGTGGGACTGGGGGCTGTGAGCGGGGCTAGAAGGGGACAGGACACCCAAGCTCGGTGCCCCCGAGCAGATCCAGGCTCAGCCCCTTGTTGTGAGTCCCCCTCACTCTGTGGGGATGCCTTTGCCAGCCTCATCTGCCCTGCAAGGCTCCGGATGTGAGAGTATTGCTGGAAAACAGCTCAACCCAGCTGAGCATTCGTGTCACCCCATTACCCCTTAGCAGTTGAGGCAGTTCACTGGAGGGGTCCCAGACCCTCCATCAGCACGAACACCCCAGAAAGGCACCCCTTGTGTTGGTGCTGCCCAGACCCCAGCAGGTGTAGGACCCTTCCTGGAGCAGGAATTGCCTTCCCATCCAGGGAGACAGGGACAGGAGGCACCCCAGGTGTTGGGGATCACCTGACTGCTCTAGAGTGCTCGGTGTTCCCAGATCCATGGGATCAGGCCAGAGATGTGTTCCTTTGGGCTTTGCAGCCACCACCAGCAGAGGTGGAGAGGAGAAGGAGTGTAAGACAGAGGAGGGGGCCCAGGATAAATCCACAATCCCTGCTCACCTCCTCCCTACCACACATGACTGTTCCTGACTTCCTCCCTAGGTGTGATTTTCCCAGTCACTGTCTCCCAGCCTGCCGGTGTCACCAGAGTGATTCCCACCCTGTCACTGCTCTTGGAGCTTTTTTGGGCTTTGCACATCCCCTGCATGTGGGGAAGGCTCTGGTGTGGGAGTTCTGCGGCTCTACAGGAGCAGCACAGCCTGTCAGGCATTTTCCTAACAAACCAGTCCATTTTTAACTCCTTGTCTGCCTGTGAGCATCAGATGGGCCTTTCAGGGGAAGTTCCTGCCCTGATCCCAGGAGCTTTCCCAGGAGCAATATTAATATTAATATTATGCTGTACACAGTTTGGGTGGGTTTTTCTTATGAAATTTCCACCCTGAATTTTGTGATCCCATTGGGTGCACAAGCACTCAGCAGCAAGAGATTTTCCTCTGTCTTTTCAGACCCTATTTTAATATTGAAAAGCTTTGTGACCTCATCAACTTAATAGATGCACTCAAGTATCTCAGAGGTCTTTCCCAACCTTAAAGATCCTCCAGCTTCATGAATTCTTGGCAGTTGGTACATGTGGAGATTTTAGGAGATGTAGTTCCCTGTATATAGCACACAGGACAGGAAACATCACTAAGGAATATTTTCTGAATCTGAAATACCTCAAGTTTCTGCCGGTCTGCTGGAGGATGCTAAGGATGACAGTGACAGCATTTTTGCAGTGCTCATGGCTCTTGTGGTGTCATTCCTGACTGTGACACTGAACCCAGCAATGGCAAAGCGAGAGCCCAGAGCACCTGGCGGGTCTCAGGGCCCTGGGGAAACACGTGTGGCCCCTGTGCTGGGAGAGCTCTGGCAGGGCTCCAAGCATCCCTGGAGGGCCACAGACAATGATGGCAGCCAGACCTGAGCAGACATTTGCAGGCAGGGGGGAGGCATGTGGGGAATATCTGCCTCAGTCTCATCCCTAGAGCAGCCAGGACACTGAGCAGGGACAGCCCCTGCAGCCCAGACATGGACAGTGTGCTCACTGCAGCCCATTCCTGTGCCAACAGGATTCCTCAGACGAGCCTGGCACAGGGTGGATCCTCACCAGTGTGACCTGCACGAGGCTGAGGGGGTCTTGGGGGCATCCCCAACATTCCAACCCTGCCCCCCACCCACAGGCAGCCCTGGTGCTGCCAAGGCTCAGGGAGAGGGAAATGCATTTCACAGAACCACAGAATCCCTGAAAGGTTTGTGTGTGAAGGGACCTTACTCTGCCATGGGCAGGGTCACCTTCCACTAGCCCAGGTTGCTCCAAGCCCCTTCCAGCCTAGCCTTGGGCTCTTTCAGGGATGGGGCAGCCACAGCTTCTCAGCCTGTGCCTTCCTCACAGGGAAGAATGGCAGGGACTGGGGAGCATGGTGCATGACAGCCTGGTTCCAGCTCCAGGCTCCCCATGGACACGCTGGCTCTTGGGCTGCGAGTTTGGGAATTTGGTGTACCCAGGAGTGGATTTCTCCGGGAAGAAACGGCACCCTTAGACATTTGGGGTGTCTCTACATGGCAGTGGGAGATGCCAAAGCAGCATCCAATGCTGCATTGCTCCAGTGACCACTCCCCATGGACACAGGAGCACAGAGGGATGTGGGCCACCCCTGCTAGGTGAAGGCAGGTTTTATCAGATGGAGATGGGTCTTGCTTGGATTTGAGTTGGCACCTCCTGCTCTTCCTTCTTCACCCAGCATGGTCAAGGGACTGGGATATCCCCCCAAACCCTCTCCTTTTGCTCCAGCCCCTGGGTATGATCCCTCCTGGCTGCTGGGCCCTGAGTGATGTTGCCTCCCCGCCGAGGGGCCTTGCCTTGACTTTGGAGGGATGCAGGAGCATCACATGGGCTGAGCAGGCTAGAGCAGAGGGTCCCCCTCTTCCCAGCCCCCACAGGAACAGCTGGAAACCACCTAAAATAGATTTGCTGGTGGAAAACTCCCCCTCCCCTCTCACATCCTTCCTCCCTGCCCGGCAGCCAGGCGGGACCCCCAGCCTGTGATCCCCCCGTCCGGGCACAGCGGGGTCCCTCAGCCCAGCCCAAACTTCCCTCTCACAGCCGTGCCTGGGGAAAATGAAAGGAGTTCAAAGGGAGGGGAAGCAGCCAGCTGGGGGTGTCTGGCAGGAACCGGCCCCTCGGCATCCCGGGGGAGGCAGGATGCTGGAGGAGACGGTGCTGCAGGGATGTTTGGGGGGAATGGTGCCAGAGGGATGTTTGGGGGGGTGGTGCTGAAGGGGAGGATGGTGCAGAAGGGATGTTTGGAGGGATGCAGCTCCTTCAGCACCATCCTCTGCTGCTTTGGGGACCCTGTCTCTGCTCTGTGTTTTGGGCCTTTTGGAAAGGGTCATAGCAAAAGGAGCTGCTGTCCTTGGGATGTGCCAAACCACCCCTTGGCTGGGGATGCTGAACGTGTGGATGCAGCCCAAGCCTATCTTGGAATGTCCCAGCGGGTCCTCACCTTTTGACCTCACCCCAAACACTTTGAAACGTGCCAGGAAGGGAAAACCTACAGGGATCTGATGTTTGCAGGAGCCCTCATGTTGGAGTCTCTGTCCACAGCCAGGACCTTCCCCCCTCTGTGCCTGGGCCTCAGCATTGGGGTCTCCTCCTAACCCTGCCCTTCCCAGCCTGCAGCATCCCAAGGAGCATCCCGCCAGGGAGAGCTGCCTTTGGTGTTGCTAAAGGTTTGGAATGCCCACCTGTGAGGCTGCAGAGCCATGGAAGTTAGATCAGAATGGTTGGAACTCTCCAGGAGATGGGGGGCAGGGGCTGCAGCACAGCACAGGGAGAGCCCAGGGTAAAAGCAGTGTCAGGGGGTGGCTCTGTGGACAGCACTGGCATGGTCTGGTGGTTCAAGAGTGCCTGTCTGGAATGAGATAAAACAGCTCAGGGATGGCAGGAACATCCCTCAGCCCTGGAGTGCAGTGCCTGCAAGGCAGGAAGTGAGGAGGATGTGCAGGGGACCTGTGAGCTCCTGGATGGACACAGAGGGGGAAGCTTACCCCTGGACTCCCTGTTTTCCAGGCTCCTGCCTAACTCAGGCTCTTCCTGGGATTGTAGCGCTCTTTCCCCTTCTCTCCAGTCCTGCCAAGGGCCACAGGCATGGGGCCAGCTAGGACTAGGTCATGGTAAGCCTGGGAAGTGTTTTTGCTCTCTGGGTGCTGGAGCAGGACACATGTGAGGGGCTTTTCCCCATTGCAGGTTGCCCAGAGCAGCTGTGGCTGCCCCATCCCTGGAAGTGTCCAAGGCCAGGTTGGACAGGGCTTGGAGCAATCTGGGATAGTGAAAGGTGTCCCTGCCCATGAGTGGAACAAGGTGGGCTTGAGGGTCTCTTCCAACCAAACCATTTCATGATTTTTCCACCAAGGGTTCATGGAGGGGAGTGATGGGCACCCACTGCCATGGGATGGGCAAGGAGGAGAACATTGGGATGGTTAGGTGCAAATTCCCAGCTCCCAAAACATCAAAGGGCCCATGGGACATCTTTCCAGCACTCTCAACCCTTAGTGCCAGGAAACCTTCCTGTCCAGCCAGGGCAGTGAACAAGCCAAACCACAGCTCTTCCAAGGCCTGTTTTACATTCAGAGGAATTTCAAAAGCATCCAGGTGACTCAGAGCTCTCACCCTGGAACTCATCTATTTTCGTTCACCCTCCACTAGTCAGTGAAAAGATTCCATCCATCCATACAGGCCCAGCCCCTGAGAGAGCACATTTCATTTCCAAGGAGAATACTTCCATTTTCCCTAACCTGGAGGAACTTTGGGGACTAGTAGGTCTTTGCAGCCACCTCTTTTGTTTCTTCCCTTGCTGCTCTTCTCCAGGTATATTTTTAGCAAGTGAAAGTGATCTGTAGAGACCTTCATTCTATGGAGCAGGCAGCTCTGAACCAAGGATGGAGATTAAAATGCAGGAATTACAGTCCAGGGAGGTTTCTGCAGACTTGAGGCTGTTTCCAAGCCACAGTTTCCAGCACACTGCACCAGCTCAGCATGTGGGTGCTACATCAGAGCCAGCATTTCCCACCGAGCTCTGCTCCAGCCAGATCCGGCTGCAGGGACGAGCTGTGCCAGTGCAGCACCAGGAGATCAATTCCAGTGTCACCAAAATCCCAGAGCCCTTGAGATGGGCAGGGATTTACCAGCAGGTTATGTTGGTTTGAGATCCTGGTAAAGACCTGTAAATACCCAGGTGAGCTGGTGTGCAGCCCTACTCTCTGATCCACAGAATAATTTTCAGCCGTGAACAGGCTAAGTCAGGGATCAAGCCTGGGCTCTTTCCTCAGTGAGGGGATGCCTGGATTAGGCTCACGGGGAGCTCACACAGCTGCTGCAGCAGCGCCACGAGATCTTGGCTGGCAGACGCAAAATCAGGTCACTCCCAAAAGCTCCAGACACTGCCGTGAGTCTGCAGGGAGGCAAGGGGGGCTGTCTGCAGCATTCCCAGCTCCTGGAATGGCAGGAAAATCCTGGGGCTTGGGGGTGTCAACTGGGGATCCAGTGAGGGGCTGGATGTGGGATGCTCCATGCCCAGCAGAGCAGAGAGAAGGGGAGGGGAGCCCTGAATCCTGTAGGGGATGCTCAGAGCCTGATATTCAGAGTTATTCACAAATTCTCTGAATTAAAAGGGCAAGAGGAAGTGGATGGCCTCAAGAGACCCTGTGTGGTCTCCCTGAGCAGCAGGACCCTGTCCCCTTCTGGTCCTTGCATGTCCCAGGAGGGCGAGGTGTGGTCCCTGTGCCGGTAATCGCTCTGACCCCAATAGCAGTGTCACATCTGTCCCTTCACAGAGCTCATGTCTGCCAGGGCTGTGCTGCAGGGGCATGAATGAAAACCTATCCCTTCCTGCTGCTGCACCCCAAACCCCTGCTCTGGCAATGTTTTTATTGGGCTTTTTACCTATTTCTATTGATTTTCAGGGTAAGGAATTGACCCTTGGCAATATCTCACCAGTAAATCTGAGAGCATGTTCCCAGCAAGAGCACATCTGCAGATGGGGAAACTGAGGCACTGAGCTGCACTATGGCTGGCTCAGGGTGATCTCATGGGTGAGGGAGGGAGGCTGGGAACAGGGAATGTGTGGAAGCTGAGATTTCTGGGACAACATGGCCTCTCAGCTCCTGCACTGGAGTCCTGCCATGGATGTGCCCAGGGCTCTGGAGCCAGGCTCCTCCAGGATCCAGTCCCAGCCCTGCTGACTGCTGCAGGAGTAACCCCAGGAAATTAACTTGTTTCTCTTTCACAGCCCAGGGAGCATCACAGCCTGGATTTGTAGCCATTTGTGGTATTAAAATAGACTGAATGTGTCTTCAGTGGGCCAGGTTGGCTCAACTGTAGAACAGGACAAGGAGCAATGGGTTCAAACTGAAAAACCAGAAATTTAGGTTTAATACTGGGAAGGATTTCTTCCCTGTCAGGGAGGGGAGGCCCTGGCACAGGTTGCCCAGAGAAGCTGTGGCTGCCTCATGCCTGGAAGTGCCCAAGGCCAGGTTGGATGGGGCTTGGAGCAGCCTGGGACAGTGGAAGGTGTCCCTGCCATGGCAGGGGGTGGGACTGGATGAGCTTTAAGGTCTATTCCCATCCAAACCACTCTGGGATTCTGTGATTCTGTGGCTTCCCATGAATTCATCCTACAGGGAGCAGACACCAGACCAGGTGGGGATGTGTGGATAGAGCCCAGCAAAGCTCTGGTACCTTCATGGCTGTGGCTCAGGTGTCAATCCAAAAGGATCTACTCTGCCAAGCTGGTGAGACACAGCCAGACTGTGTTCCCTCACCCCATGGCAGCAGAGAGGGTCCATGAGCAGAAAGTGAGGAGCACCCACAGCCAGGACCAGCCAGGCATGGTGGGACAGAGCAGGTCCCTCACTGGAGCTGAGAGATGCTTCTGTGTCCGGGGCACAGGCCTGTGGCTGAGCTGCAGGGCCCCAGAACTGCCTGGGAACACCCAGACACGCTGTCACACTTCCAGGAGATGGGTGACATCTGACATTTCCCTCTCCTGGAGGGGCTGGGCTGTGTCCCAGGGCGCTGTGTTGGTGGAGGTGACAGTGATGTCCCTCGGGGCTGCGTGTCTGAGGCTCTGTGCAGCTGCTGGCACAGACACAAGGCACACACCCGGGAAGGAGGCTCTGCCGAAGCAAAAGCTGCTGATTCAGCTGCCCTGGCCCTGCAGGCTGGGTGTGGGGCTGAGTCAGGCCCAGCTCACCATGCTCTGTGCTGAGCTGGCTCAGGACATGCAGGAGCCCTTTGATGGGGTCCCAGGTCTTCCCCCACCCCCGGGATGTGGGAATGTGGGAATGTGACTCCATCCAGGGGAGGTGCCATTATCACCTGACCTTTACCAAGCCAGTCCCACCTCTGCTCTCACCTTTGCTCCACGTCAGCCAGAGCAGGTGACAGAGCAGGAATAAGTGACTCACAGGGGTGCAGAGAAGCTCAGACACCATTCTGGGACGCAGGCTGGAGGTGCAGAGGGGCTCAGGTGCTCCTGTTGACCTGCAGCCTTTCCCACTGAGTGGCTCTGGGGTCTGGGCTGGTGTCCATGCCCTTGTCCAGCCCCTGGCACAGGCATGTGGCCCCTGTCGTGCTCTTGGGGGACATCTCCCACGTGGCCACCAATAGCCAAAGCACCCTCAGCTTCTCTTACCCCCCCAGGTCAATCACACCAGGGTTTTTTAGTCCATTTTAGTGTCAGAATAAACTTAACTATGTCATAAAAGGGCCAGATTGGCTCTGTTGACCAGGAAGGGGATTTTGGCCATGAGCTCAGGTGGGAGACAACTGGGACAAAGCCCACCAGCCTCCACTTCCAAACTCAGATCTGGAGGGACCCCTGTGAGGCCAGACCCGATGAAATCTCCTGTCTGGCACACCTCAGAGCAGCTTGTACCCAACACCAGCCACTGCTGGCCGTGGGGATCTGCTCAGAGGGGACCTGTCTGGGTGGCCTGGGACATGTAGGTCCAGGGATCTCCAAGGCAGGGCTGGACCAAGGATCAGGGATGGGGACAATGGAGCTCCTGCATCCAAATGACTGTGCTTGAAATCAGCCTGACAGCGGGGAATGGCTCATCCAAGGGGTCACAGTACTGCACTGGCAGGTCTGTGTCCTGGGCTGGAGGCAGGGGGGAGAGAAAAGTCATAGCAAGCCAAAGAAGGATGGAAAAAAAGAGGAAAATGTGTGGGAGGTACCAAAGTGAAAGAACCTGGGAGGTGAGTTTCATTGTGACACACACCAGAGTCATTTCAGACTGGACAGGAACTGATGGGCTGGAAGGAAATCTCTGTCTGGAATGACAGGGAAAAGCCCCGAAAGATCTTGCCCACAGGGGTGTGAGGAAAGCCCAGACACAGCTCAGGGAGGGTTGTGGTCTCTGCAGACATGGAGCATGGAGGGGACCACAGGAGCAAGGGATTTCTGGGAGGGATGGGGACAGCTTGAGAGGCTCATCCCCTTGGGGACAACAGTGTCCCCAAATGTCTCAGCCTGGGGAAATGACAGCCAGCACAGCTGAGCTGATAGGAACAGCATTAGATTATCCTGGAGACCAGTGAATGATTTTTTACAGTGATCCTGCCAATGCAGCAGGGATGGACACAGCAGCAGAGCCCAGCTCTGGGGCTGCCAGTGGGCTGGGAGGAGTGTCCCAAGGGGCTGGTCCTTTTGGGACACCTCTCACCCAGGGTGACCTGAACTGGCAAGGCCATGGAATGGGAAAGGTGCTGTCCCAGAGGCTGCCTGGGCTCTAGCCCAGAGTTCCTGCTCTGGAAGTACAGGCACCCAGCTGCTGGGGCTGGCTCCTGCACGGGGTGCCCAGTGGCAAGAAAGAACAATGGATGCTCTCTCAGGCAGCCACAAAAAGCCCACAGAGGCAGCAGGCTGGCTTGCAGAATAGCAATGAGCTGAGCACCCTGGCCACTCCCACGGCACCTCTGGCCCTGCATGGAGATGCTGTTCCCAAGGGTGGCTGGATGAGCAGGGCAGGGGGAAGGGGGGACATCACTGGTGATGCCACCAGTGAGAGAGAATGAAATAACCCTGAAAGACTGAGATCCTCCTCCTCAGAGTCCTGTGGGCTGAGGGCTGGTGGGCAATGGGGACAAATAGAGGAGGAAGGGCTGCATTTGGTGATGTAGGGAGGAGCAGAGCAGGATCAGACACTAGAAAGATTTGGAGCATCTAGGTTTGCCCTTCTTTATACTGTGGGACCCAACACTTCCCCTGTGCACCCTCACCCTCCCTCTCACTGCATTTCCCATTGTTCCCTCATCCCTTCCTTGCTTGGGCTTTGACCCCCAGAACTGAGCAGGCAACTATGACCAGCAGCTGTCCTAGTCTTGGGTGGTTTGGTTGAGATTTTGTCTGGTATCAAAGCCTCTGATCACAAAAAAGAGCTGGAGGAGGACAAGAGATTTCTTCCCCAGCCTCTTTCCTGTGTGTCCCTCGCCAGCCTCCCTCTGTGCTGTCCCTGGCACTGGCCCTGGTCCTCTGGCACACAGATCCCAGGCCCAGCAGAGCTGTGGGGACACAGAAGTGACATCCCCCTGTCCCACCCCCTCCCTGGGGTGGCAATATCACCTCTTGATCATTCCTCTAAGGAAGGCACAGAAGGCTGGGACATTGCTGCCATGACAGTTTATCCACCTTCTCCAGGCCATTTCTCTCCCTGCAACCAGAGATGGGGATGATTTTCTTTGGCCTCCTTCAAGGAAAGGAAGTGCCAGCCCTTGGCACAAGGGATGTTTTCTCATTCAGATTGGTCCATCTTGGCAGATCACAGCTCCCCTCTGCGACTCAGTCTCCCCATCTGTTCACAGAGGGAGTGATGCTCTCTCTGACAGCAGCGAGGGGCTGATGCTGAGAAATGCTGTCTCAGACATGCCAGAATTAGCACAGTCCTACAGATTAAATTATTCCTCTTTCTTTTTCTGCTCTGGAATAACACTCAGTACCTTTACCCGTGGAATACACAAATGAAACACTCATTTCTCTCAGTGTGAAGGCTCTATTCTCCACTGAGTGCTCCTGACTGGGGGAGCCAAGGGCTCAGCCTGGGTCCAGATGGACCTGGCAAAGCCTGAGCAGAAGCAGCATGGTTGCAGCTCAGATGGGTCTTATCTCAGGGAGCTCATTCCCCATATTCAGCACTGCTGGGACACAAGTTCTTTATGGGCTCAATGAGGTTTGTCTGCTCTGAGGAGCTGAAAGTGCTCCAATAGCAGAAAACCTGGAATCCCAGAATCTAGGAGATGCTGCAGTCAAATTTTCTTGGGTTGAGGATGGAGCAGTTACTGACACCCCTTTTCTCCAGGGAATCATGAAATCCCAGAATGGTTTGGATTTGAAGGGTCCTTAGAGATCATTCCACCTGCTGTGTGACCCACACATGAGGGGGTCTTGTGGGGATCCTCCACATTCCAGCCCTGCACCCCATCCCAGGCTGCCCTGGCTCTGCTGAGGCTCAGGGAGAGGGAAATGTATTTCCTAGAGTGTCAGAACCCCAGACAGGTTTGGGTGGGAAGGGACCTCAAAGCTCACCCGGTCCCACCCCTGCCATGACACCTTCCACTATCCCAGGTTGCTCCAAGTTTTATCCAACCTCTGTCTTGGACACTTGGGGCATGGGGCAGCCACAGCTTCTCTGGGCAACCTGTGCCAGGGCCTCCCCACTCTCACAGGGAAAAATTCTTCCCCAAAATCCCATCTAACCCTGCCCTCTGGCAGAGGGCATTCCCCCAAGCCGTTCCCCCTTGTCCTGTCCCTCCATCCCTTGTCCCAAGTCCCTCTTCAGTTCTCTTAGGGTCCCTTCAGGCACTAGAAGGGGCTCTAAGTTCTCCCCAGAGCTTTTTCCTCTCCAGGCGAGCACCCCCAGCCCCCCAGCTGGCTCCAGAGCAGAGGGGCTCCAGCCCTTGGGGCGTATCCATGACCTCCATCCTGCCTGGTCCGTGTGTCCCCCATCTCCACCAGCCAGCCTGGCCGCCTTGGCAGCCTCTGGCTGTGTCTGCCCATTGTTCCTTGCTGGAATTAAGACCAGAGTAATTAGGAACATGCACAGGCTGTAATTTAGGCCTAGCTGGGGTATTTCCCTGCAATACCTGATCTTGGGTCTCAGATCTCTCCACCATCCTGATGGAAATACTGAGCTGCTTCCTCCCAGGGAAAAAGGCCCCTCAGTTTTCTTCCAAGTGAATAAATAATCTTTTAATCTAAATGAGAAAACAGAGTGCAAATAAACTTCAGGTTTGCTTTGCATTTGCACTTTTTATTTGTTTTCCTGTTTTCTCAGAGGTGAGGGAACATTTAATTGTGGTGTTAACTGGAGTCTTCACTTCCAAATTGGTATTTCATTTGACTGACTGAGATATGGATTCACTGCTCAGATTCATCCCAAGATAAACAACTCAATGGCTTTACACTCATGTCCTCTGATCATTGCTTCTTCCACCTTTATGGTGTGTGGAGGGGGTAATTACACAGGTTTTGCTTAAACTTTGTGGGGAGTTGTGTTTGGACAGAAGCTGGAAGCCAACTGTAGCCCAAATTGGTACCTCCAAAATTATTTCCACCAGTTGAAACTACTTATAACCAACTCATTAAAAAAACCTTAAATGAATCCAGCTGCTTTTGCATTTGAAATTGATCTTTTAATCAGGGGAAATATGCATTGGACAGGAGGTGCTGGACTGGTTGTTTTGGGTTACTGTGTCCTCTGAGGTTTAGAAACAGTAGATCTCATCAGCACTGCTAATTCTCCTCTAGGCATTGGGTGGGGAAAACAACCTCCCTCGTTTTGGGAACCTCCAGCCAATTTTTCAGTCTTGAATGTCCTAATCTTTGAACTGGGTTAAGTGCAAGAAAGGAAATGTTCCCTTTGCAGTGACAAATTGTGCTATGAGGATCCTGATCCAATAACAAGTTGCAGCCTAAGGAAATGAGGAGCTTAGTTGTTGACTGCAAAATCAGGAGTCGGGTTAGCAAGAGAAGTGTAAAACTCAAGAAATTCAAAGGCAGCCAATACCAATCTCATGTTCCAACTGTAATTTAGGATATCTCTTTTTTTCTGATGAGTCCTTCTGCACTGGAGAGATAAAGACCCACCTCAGCCATGCTCTGAGGCTTTCTTGGTGCCTTTCTTAATCGAGATTCTATCTCCAGTTTCCTGCCTCCCATTTATCTGGGGAGCAGATCTCAATGTCCTGCTGAATGCAAATACAACGACACCAGCAGCTCTCAAGACCCCCCTCATTTCCCTTCTCCTTGGGGTCCCTCTACCTTTTAATGGCTTTTGGTGCTTTCCAGACCCTCCTGGTGGGGCCCTCCCCTGGAGACCCAGCTGCCCTTTGCATGGCAGTGGTGGTGACAGGCAGGGAAGGGTGGTGGCACTGGGCACTTCCTCAGCTGGCACCTCCCTCCCAGCACAGCCGTTTTCCCTCTGCAGCTCAGTGTTTTGTGGGATGGACTCTGAGCCACGGAGGCTTTGGGAGCCCAGTCATATCAGGTACTTTTTATCTGCTGTCCCATTTTCATTTCTTAGAGCCCCATTTGTCGCATTTAGCATTTAAAGTGGGTTTTAGAGCTGCTTTCTTTCTTATGTCCTCCCCTCTTCCCCCTCCCTTCTAAATTTTGAGGGCTGACTTTTTCAGAGGCCTCGTTTCAAAGAGGTTCTTTTGCATAAAGAACCAAAATATGCAATGCATAGAAAAACCAAGTGCAATACAAGCAATTATTAAAAACCCACTGCTTTTATCCAGCCAAGCCCTGCATTTGCACTGAAGATTGGCAAAAACTGCCTTTTATCCCTTCTCCTTTGTACTCAGGGAATGCCTCACCCTCACTTATCCAATCACACAGATACTCTGCTGAATTGGGTCTGGACAATCAGCTCCTGGCTAATTGCTGTGGCAGGGGCAGGGCTGTTGTGTGGCACCCCTGGAGGTGCCACATGCATAGGGAGATGGCCCAGCACAACAAGGGAAGATGACCTGAGACTCCTGGCCAAGCAGGTTGATATCCTACTGCAGCACTGGGTGAGAAACAGCTCCAGCCCTGTCATAGAGTCATGGGATGGTTTTAGGTGGGAAGGGGCCCAAAAGCTCATCTTGCTCCATCCCCTGCCATGGCAGGGACACCTTCCCCAGACCAGGTTGCTCCAAGCCCTGGCCAGAGAGAGATGCACATGGGTGGCTGCACCTGAAATTGTCTTCTGCTGGAGGTGGGGTTGTTCCCACAGCACAGGGGGCTCATCCCTGTGATGCAGTTGTGTGGGAGCCACCCTCCAAGGTGATGCTCACAAAACAAATCCCTATTTTTGACAATACTGTTTAGACACTAAAAAAGTCCAGGAAATATATTGCACAGGGGCAGGACCAGAGACAAGCCCATGGTGCTCATCACTCTGTCCTGCAGCTTTCACCACCTCATCCCCATCTCTTGGGGACCAAGCTGTCCTTCTCTGTGTGTCCTCATTCCCAAATTCCTGGGTCTATAAAAGAACCTCAGCTACTGCTTCTTCTACTTTTTTTTTTAAGCACCATTTCTCACACTTTTCTTTGCTCAAAATGTTGTTGCCTGAAAGCAGCAGCCAAAAGACAAGAACATCACATTTTTTTCAGAGAACATCACCAGTTCTGAGATTCTGCAGGTCGTTTCATGATTTTGCAGCCATTGCCAATAGCGTTAAATCACTCCCCTCCTACCTCCCTCAGGGTCCTGGAGGAAGAAGCCAGAGGTTCAGGAAAATTCTGGGGTCCTGGAGGGCCCTGACCACACATGGTAGAGCTGGGAGGGAGCCCCAGAACTGCCTGGGTGCAAAACTTGTGGGACTTGTGCCCACTGGCCAGGGCCATTGAGGGCACCCTGACGCTGTCAGATGGCAGCAGGAGGGTGATGTGTCCAGAGCAGGGCCACCACTCAGCACCCTTGGAAGGACTTGGTGCAGCCTGGGGCACCGGGGTCTCACGGCTCCTGTTTTGGGCATGAAGGGTCTGCCTGGGGTTGGAGGGTAGTGCTCACTCATAGACACAAACTGAATTGTCATTTCCCTCAGGCACTGATGGCCTGGGCATCCCTGCTTAACCTTCACAAACCCATTTGGGATGAGGGGCTGAGCACGGGGTGAGTGGTCCTTGCTGAGAATCTGCTTATGCAGTGACAGAGTCCATCAGGGTGCAGCCTCAGGCTGAAAACCAAGCTCAGTTTGGAAACAAGGTTTGTTTTCTGAGCAGAAAGGATTGATATTGGCTGCTGGGGTGAGGCATGATGCTGGAGAATGTAGGTAAATGCTCTCTGAGCAGAGTGGGTGACTGGCTCTCCTTCACCTTCCTTGGACAGCAGCCACATCTCCTCCCCACCAGGGCAGAACCCCAAGGAAGGATCCTCCAGTGTGAGCTCTCCTTGCTTCCCATCCTCCCTCCCAGAGACGTGCAGCCCTCCCGTGCTCCCCCTTCCCCTGCAGCACCTGGTCATGGTGGGAGCCACTGGGATGCCCCAGGGGAGCTGTGGGTGCTGCTCTGGGGTGGAACGCTGTGGTCACTCACCCGCACCTCTGAGCTGGGGACAGCTGGGCAAGGGATCCCAGAGCAGCTCTGCAGTCACTGGGAGCCTGAGGCTTGTTCCCAAGGCTGTGACTCAGTGCCAGAGCCAGGGCAGTGCAGTGCACAGACACGCAGGGGAGGCTGGATCCAGCTCCAGCGGGAGCGGGCGTGGGGAGCCCAGCCAGCCTGGTGGGATCTTGTGGCTGCTCCAGGGACCAGAGGTGTGAGAGGATAAATCTCCTTGGCTCTGCAGGAGAAGACATGATCCTGTCACTGGAACCTGGAATATGGCAGGTCTAGCTCAGAACCAGCTGGGCACTGAGGGGTGTGTGGGGATATGGGGGAGCAGGGAAACCTCCTGAGACTCTGGGTGATGCCCACACAGGAGGTGCCAAGCTCAGGGTGGGCTGATCTCTGGGGCGGGCTGTGCTTTGAGGTTTGGTCCTGCTGAGACTGTGGCCTCAGGGGAGTGGCAGTGTTGGGGGGAAGTGGCTCTGTGTTGATACAGGCCCTGCTGGAGCTGGGTGGTCACCTTTTCCCACACCCCTAACCACCATTTGGATGGGCATCCCCGATGGACCCTCATTTTGGTACTGCCAGTCTGGGCTGAAGATAACCTGGCATGGCCAGGCTGCCCCATGGAGGCATCATTCCCACTTCCAACCATTTCAGCACATAAAGCTCTTTTCCACCTTATCTCCTCAGCTTCTTGTGGGGATGTTTGTGTCCCTGGATGTGCCCACATCCCTCTGCAGTCCTCCAGGATTCCAGGATGCCTCCAAGGTCCTCAGAGCTGTGTCAGGGCAGGCTGAGCCCACATCAAGGCTGAACCACACCAAGGCAGCAGCATTTCCCCAGTCCCTGTTTAGAGCCCAGGACATCTACAAATGTTCCAGGTGTCTCCACAACCTTCTCTGACAAAGCTCAAAGCACAAAATCCCCTTTTTGTGTTGTTCTCTTGCCATTTGCTGGAACTGTGACCAGCTCCAACTTCTCCCACCACTCAATGAAGTCCTCACCAAAGCCCTGGGGGCTCCATGTTTCAGTGTGTGGGGACCAATCAATTTTGGCAGCATGAATTTGTTCTCCTCAGCCTCCTAATCACCCTCACCCACATCCATTAGAGAATTGCTGGCTATTAGAGGCAATTGCAAACATCCAGAGGTCTTGCCAGATGCTTTGCCCGGACAGGATTGTTTGTGCTTTGCAGGCATTCTTTGCAGAATGATTCCTACACAGAATCACCTTTTTGGGATGGTAAAAACCAAACCCTGAACACAGATGGACCAGGATGGTCAGCAGTGGGATGCACACATCACCTTTTCCCAGGCTTTGGGGGTTTCTCCTGGTGGCTTTGGGGGGTGTTTGCATCGAGAAGCCTCCTGGTGTGGAACCATCTCCTCATGCTGCAGTGGAGAAGACCCAAAGTGTTTTGGGAGCAGAGATCCTCGAAGAAGCCACTTCCAATGCCCAGGTGCTCTCTGGGGAGGCAGGAGTGGCTGCAGCTCCAGGTCACCACGTGTGGGCTGAGCTGCCAGTTTAGGAAGGTGCCAGCTGCTCCCAGAGCTGGGCCAAGCAGAAAAGACCCCATACCGTGAGAAAATCCTTCCCTGTCTCTCAGTGGGGTGGTCCTAGCTGGGCTTGGGTGCCCTGAAGGGCCGAGTAACAGCCAAGAGTGCTCCAGTGACAGCCACGACCTCTGGAATCACAGCTCAGAGCACACAGGGACAGAGGTTTGGGTGGGAGGACCCAGCAACCATGGGGAACATCCATCCCTGGCCTCCTTCTCACCTTTGGACCTCCTATGCCCTCCTCTCCTTGCAGCACATGGCCCAGGGAGCACCAGGCACCCTCGGCCCCTGGGCTGGCCCAGTGCCAGCTCCAGACTTGGGCAGCTGGTGGTAATGGGGGCAGGACAGCCCTGGCCTGGGCTCAGTGGGTGCTAGAGAGGTTCCAGGTGTAGGTTTGGGATGCAGACCCACCCATGGGAGTGGTGGGTAAAAGGTGCCTGTTGCCATTGCCAAAGGCTGCCTCTCCTGCCCTGGGAACCCTCCAAAAGTGACACCTGTAAGAAAGAGATCGTTGTCCCCATCCAGCTGTCCCTCACCCTGAGCAGACACACATGGGTGAGGTACCAGGGACAGATTTTCCTCCTCAGCTCCTTTTAAATCAGGTCCCCAAGGCAGAGTCTGAGGCCAGGATTCCATGTCCTGACCACCTGGCTGTGCCCTCCCACTGTGTTTCCCACTCCCCCTTGTCCCAGGATCTGCTGGCACTTCTCAGGTTTCTCCCACAGCTCAAATCTCTTGCAGACCAACCAGCCAGAGGTGCTGGGAAGAGACACACACAGGGTGCTCCAGGTCCCTTTGGAGCCCTGGGAAGTGGCTCTGTGGTAGGATGAAGGTGTCAGGCTGGAAATGCTGTGCTGATGGAGACTGCTGGGATACTTTGGTGCAGGACCTGGGCTCCAGCACCAACAAACACCAATGTCCTTGCTGCATGTGCTCTTCTGGCTTGCCTGAAAGACCAGACCATTTTTTCATGCCTTTACTTGCCACCTGGGTTTTGACAAGCAATCAGTCTGGGATTTGGGGATCAGGACAGTCCCCCATGTATCTGATAGGACCAGTCTCTCAATTCCAAGCATTTGTAGGAACAAGCTATAATGTCCATCCAAATACCAGCTTTGACTAATATTGGTTGACCTCTATCCCTCCCAAGGCCACCTCTCACATGGTGAGACACCCACCTGTGGTCACAAACCCACATTTGCTGCCATTCTGTGATTCCATGAAGAAGGAACCAACTTCACTTCCAGGATCATAGTGACAAAGGCTCTACAAGCAGGGTTCCTTCTGCAGCACTTCCCACTTTGTGTGAGTACCCAGGGACCCCCCTGTCCCAGGCCTGAGCTGTGGCTGACCTCACCCTTGCAGAACCCAGACACCACTTTGCATTTCTCAGGCTCTCATTTCAGAGCAGTGCTCCGAAAATGCAAAAGCAAAGCTTTGAACATCAACAATCTGAGTTTTCCCACCCAGCAGCCTCCAAGACACTGAAAGATCTGAAGGGAAGATACAGCCAGGAGAAAGGAGCAGGAATCCAAATCCTCTGAGATCAAAGCACTTTTGTCTAGAGACTTTCAATTAGATCAGGACATGGTCTGGCTGCTTTTTCTTGCTGTGTTCATCGTGCAGATGAGCTTCATGTCAGCTTGGCCTCCTTTCTCTGTGCCACGTTGGCTCCAGATTCTTTTCATTAGTAATGGTCTGTCTTCATTAGTGAATTAATTCCCCAGGATTGCACTGCAATAAACTCTCCAGAGCAAAGACCAGCAAAGCCACATCTTGGCACTGGCTGGACAACAGCAAGTGTTTTGTGGACAGAAAAACTAATCACAGAATTGCTAAAAACCTTCACATTTTATTCAAACCAGGCCTAGAGCCTTTGAAGCTTTTTCAAACAAAACAAGAGGTGTTTGGTGAGTGTTGGGTTTGGATTGACCTCTGGGTTGGGATGTTGGAAATGAGCCCTCATCTCTCTCTTGGGGACACACTCCAAGGCCAAGGTGAAATCCATGGAAGCAATGAATGCTCTGTTCTCCAGGTGAATGCTCTGTTCTCCAGGTGCTTTCAGACATGCCCTAATGTCTGAAATGGTCACAGGGCCTTTGCCCATCCAGGGCTGGGCACCTCCAGAGCAGGGCCTGGGCTGAGCTGGGCTCCCTGGGCTGCAGCAGAGAGGGTTGCAGAGGTCTGGACACATCAAGATGTGGCAGAAGAAGCTGAATTTAGTCTGGGAATGAGGAGCAAAGGCAAAGGAGGCTGGATGGTGTCTTCAGAATGATGGCCAGGGGGCCATTACAAAGGTCTGGACGGACAGGACTAGGGGGAAGGGCTTTCTGCTGCTGGAAGGCAAGGTTCAATGGGATATTGGGAAGGAATTGTTCCCTCTGAGGGTGGTGAGGTTCTGACACAAGTTTCCCAGAGAAGCTGTGGCTACTCCATGGCTGGAAGTGTCCAAGGCCAGGCTGGATGGGGCTTGGAGCAACCTGGGCTAGTGGAAGATGTCCCTGCCCATGGCAGGGGTGGAAGGAGATGGGATTTAAATCTCTTCCCTACCAAACCATTCTAGGATCCTATGATCTTCATGAGAACAAAGGTCTCAGTGTCTGCTCCATCCTCAGCCTCTCCTGGAGACAGCATCTTGCCCTGGAGAGCTGCTCCCTGTCTCCCTGTCAGCTCTGTGCAGCCCCTGGGGACCATTTGGAGGCTTCTGCCTCCACCCATCACCTATTCCCTGGGGAGCAAACAGCTCTATCAATAATTGCCTTTTTGCCTCTTGGCATTATCTTCCAAACCCTCAAAGGCAATTTTGTTCCACACCCCAGTTCCTGCCCATCCCATCTCATGATTAGTCTGGATGGTCATTCCTCCTTTCTCCTAGACTTTGCATCCAGGAGGGCTTGGGTCACTGCCCATCCCTGTGGGGAAGGGATGGTGCAAAAACCACCACTCAGGGAGGGCAAGGGGAATATCTACCAATTATAGTCAGCCTCAAACCCCCAGGGGGAAAAGGAAACAAACCCAAAGTGGATGAGAATGGGGGTGATGATAACCATGGATGTTTTAGTCATAGCTGTTAATAAAAATAACAGCAGTAATAAAATTGCAATGATGCTGGTAATTGCTCTGGTACTGATGAGAATAATAAGATTATTTATTAACTATGAGCCATTACCAGCATTTTCTAGTGCTTCTGCCTCCCATACCATCCCAAACTCCAGTCTTATCATATTAATGCAAAATGAGACAAATAAAAAAATATTTTCTTTAAGGCCTAACCAAGAATAATGCTGGGAACAGCAAGGTCTATCCCTGTCCTTCTGCTAACTGTCCTCCCACCATGTGGTAGGGGTTGAGAATTAGGTAGGATCTTGCATTTCCACCCTTTACAGAATCACAGAATCAATAAGGTTGGGAAAAGCCCCTGAGACCATCAATTCCAACCTGTAACCTATCCCCTCCTTGTCATCCAGCCCCAGAGCACTGAGGGCCACATCCAGGCATTCCTTGGACACATCCAAGGAAAAGAAAGTGTAAAAGGAATTGAAGTTGGACTTGTGGCCTTTGGACCAGCTGAGCTCCATGAGAGCTCCAGTGGATGGATGGGCCTGGTGAGCTGGGGGAAGGAGGAACCTGGAGCAATTTTATAGCTTTCATCATTCTCCATGTGCAGCTGATGGAGACAGTGGACACAGGTCCCTGGAAGCACATTTCCTGCAGCTGCCTCTGCTCCTGGCTTGTTGCACGAAGAAGAAAATGCGGCTGTTTCCTATGGGTTTTTGTTACCCATGTGTCTGTGACCATGTCACACACAGGCTGGAGGAGGATGTCCTGGTTTCCCCTGGCTGCTTCTGCAGGTGCACCCTCAAACCTTGTGGGGCAAAGTGAAGGCAGGAGCAGGGAGAGCCAGGTCCTGCTCCCAAACAGTGTCAGACCAGTCACTGCAGCAAGGGGTAAAGATGGATCTGGACCATGGCAGAGGGACAGACATCCAGGAAGGAGGGATGGACATGGACCATGGAGAGAGAGGGGTGTGCTGTGAAGAAAGATGGGCCCTGTGTCTGGGTGGTGGCTGCCAGCCCTGGGATCCTGTTTGTGGACTGTGGTGACACCACTGCTGCTCAGCAGCTTTGTCTGTTGGGCAATGGCTCCCGCACAGCTCTGCAGGTCAGGGAGCACCTGGAGTGGGAGCGTGTCTGGTAGAAGACCCAGAAACCCCCAGGAGTGAGAAATGGGGCCCAGCTTACAGGGGTTGCAAAGAGGGAAGGAGCTGGGGCAGGGGGGTGGTGCTGATATTTCTGGTGTCACTCCCCAAGCTGTTCAAGCCGGGGGAGGTGGCAGTGGGGTTTCAGAGCTGGAGGGCACATCAGCCCCCCCAAGGACCTGCAACCAGGCATGGGGTGCAGGGGTCAGCACAAGCCCCACGGGAGCCTCTGGCATTCCTCTGCCACCCCCTGCTTCCTTGGACCCTCCTCGCCATTCCCTTCACTTGACCCCCAGGGCTGGCTCTTTCCCACCACCCCTTGCCCTCCCTGTGCCCCAGTTCTCCCTGCCCTGAGCCTTTCTCAGGGTCTCCTGCCCTCTCTCCTCCCCACAATGAATAAATCACCCTCCAAAGCCAGGCTTGGCTCTCAGTGGAAACAGCTGCCCACACTGTCACCTCTTTCCCACGGGACCTGGCTGCCACCAGGATGTTGTGAAGCTTTTCCCAGAGCGCAGGAGGTTCATTCAGGAAAGCTGTCAGGGACCAATGGCTCTGGACCCTCTGAACTCACAGGGAATGATGTCCTCTCCTCCAGCCTGTGCCACTCCAAGCACCCACCTTGATGCCTTGCCCATGAGAGGGGTTTTGAGAAGGGAGAGTGGGTTTGGGTCCTTGACTGTACCAAAAAGGCCCAAAATTATCAATCTCCATCAAAGGCTGCAGACCTACAGCTGGGAGCTCTGAGCATCAGGATTGGGAAACCAGGTTTGCCAGCCACTTCCACATGGTCCCCACTGTTGGGTTAACACCAGCAGCACTGAGAGACCCAGCAAACAGCCAGGAAAACATTTTTTATTCAATCCCCTTTGGTGGAAAGCAATAACTCTTGGGCCGAGAATCTTCTCAGCCTCCAAAGAAAAGCTTTTTGGAGAGCCAGGGGAAAAATCAATCCAGCAGACTGCACTTCCCGCTTGCAGAGCTCTGGAGAGACGAGCCCAGCCCTGGTGGCTCCCCGGGGCATCAGGGAGGGAGCAGAGCCTAGCCAGAACACAGCTCTCCTCCTCCTCCTGCCCCTGGCATCAGCCCATCAAGAAAGAGGGTTTCATCAATCCAAGCACATTAGGAGAGGAACAGGCTGTGCCCAAAGCTTCCTCCAGGGTCCATTAGCACCCGCAGATCTTTCCTCCACCCAGCACATCCCAGGGGATGCTTTTGCTGGCGATTTCCTCCCCAGGCACAGGGCAATTGTCTGGGACAGTGAGCTGGCAGAGTTGGTGCGTGGCAGGAGGAGAGGGCAACCTCCTGCTCTGGGTGCAGGTGCTTGGCTGGGAGCATATGAACTCCCTCCAAGTCATGAGGGTTGGACACTCAGACCCACTCCAGGTGCTAATGCATTCCCTGGCTTGGCATTATGCCCCGGGGCTCATGGATCATGTCTGGGGTCTCTACCATCCCGGGACACAGGCAGGGAAACCAGTCTGTGAACACAATTTTCAGAACAGGCTGTTAGCCACTTCCAGGGGAGGGAAGGAGGAACATGCTCTTACCTCAGCACAGGCACTGCCACCCACCACTGCCACTCCACCTGGAGCCACACAACCCCCAAGGAGAGCATCCCACCCATGTCTAACTCCTTCCTGTGGCTGTTGTCTCTCCCACAGGTATAAGAGCATGGTGACACCACGGCGGGCAGCCGTGGCCATCGCCTGCTGTTGGATAGTCTCTTTTCTGGTGGGACTTACCCCCATGTTTGGGTGGAACAACCTCAGCAAGATGCGAAGGACTCAGGAGCTGAACAGCAGCCACACGGAGTTTGTCATCACGTGCCAGTTTGAGACAGTCATCAGCATGGAGTACATGGTGTACTTCAACTTCTTCGTCTGGGTCCTGCCTCCCCTGCTGCTGATGCTGCTCATCTACCTGGAGGTCTTCAACCTCATCCGCAAGCAGCTCAACAAGAAGGTGTCCTCCAGCTCCAACGACCCCCAGAAGTACTACGGCAAGGAGCTGAAGATCGCCAAGTCCTTGGCGCTGGTTCTTTTCCTGTTTGTGCTCAGCTGGCTGCCTCTGCACGTCCTCAACTGCATCACCCTGTTCTGCCCGTCCTGCCAGACCCCGCACATCCTCACCTACATTGCCATCTTCCTCACCCACGGCAACTCGGCCATGAACCCCATCGTCTACGCCTTCCGCATCAAGAAGTTCCGGACAGCCTTCCTGCAGATCTGGAACCAGTACTTCTGCTGCAAAACCAACAAAAACACCACCAGCACCACCACAGCCGAGACGGGCAACTAGGAGCTGGGAGAGGGCAGGGAGGGGCATCTGTGCCCAGCCAGTGCCCCCCGGACACTGTTCCTGCTGTCTCAGGAAGGAGTAGCAAGGACCCGATGGGTTCTGAGTTCAGCAGCCCCCTGCAGTCCCCACAGCCACCCCAGGGGGTTATTTATTCACAAGCATTGTACTGTTTGGGTATTGTAGCCTGCGCTGTTCCTTTCTGGTTTAGGATTTTTTTCTCCCTGATTGTTTTTGTTTTTCATTTTTTAAGCATTGCCAAGTATTTAGGGAGAAATTGTACAGACAAATGCGCAGTTTATCTTCATGCAAATAAAGTCCAGTGATCCAAACCACCCAGGAGGTGCCCTGCCATTGATGGAGACCCTCAGCTCCATGGTGTTGGTGGTGCTGGGGGCACCTCACGCTCTGGCCCCATGTCCATGGAGCCATGGGGGTACCTGGGCACTGGGACAAAGGGGTGCCCTGTGGGAGTGAAGATGCCGAGAACCAGGAGAATCCAGGGCACTGGGATTTCTGAAGAAATTAAGTTTGAAAGCCCTTTCTTTCCCTTCTGCAACCAGGAAGAAGTGAGCTGGGCTGAGACGTGGGAGGAGATAGGAAAAGTCTTCCCATGGCATTGCCAGCACCCATAGGGTAGTGAACCCACTACCCCACAAAGCAAAGGGTCAGTCTCCAGCTCTCAGTACTACCAGAGAGGTAGGCAGAGATGGGTACTGGTGAAACCCTTAAGCATAATCCCAGAGAACTCTGTACTTTTGCTTCTCTGATGGCTCCCCATGGGTTCCAGCAGCACCCACTACCCCTGCGAGCTGTATCCAAGGGAGTGTGTCCTCTCCACTTGTCTTCTCTCTCCCTTTTCTCTGGTTTTGAGTCATTTTCCCTCCTTTCTCCTGGCTGTTTTCTGTAGCAAATCTCTCCCAGGCTGCTCATCTCACACCTCCCCTGTTGTTCCCTCCCACCCTTTCTGTGCAGCCAAACTCTTTTCACCCAAACATTGTGGGTTAATGCAGCCACCTCCACAGCCCAGGAGGCAGGGGGGAACATGGACCCCTCTGGGAGCAGTGGGGGGACAGCTACAGGCCACCATGTGGGTGCTGATTTTGCTGCAGGGCACTTTGCCACCACTAAAGTTCAGCTTTGGACAAACTTGAAGAGGGGTTGGCTGGATGGACTCTCCCTCATCCAGCTTTGGTCCTTCTGGATGCTGGAAGTGCCAGCCCCTCCTCCAGGGCTGAAGCAGTAGTGGAAAAATTTGAGTAGATTTGGATTCTTTTCTTATCAGCGTCCCTTGTTCACCAGGCTCCCACTGGAAGCAGGTCCTGTGGCCCTGCCCTGCCCCTGCAGGGTCGTGCTCCTCAGAGGGGACGTCAGCAATGCGCAAAGTGACCGCAGCACGTTCCCACAGAGACTGGGGGTGCAGAGGGGAGAAGGACCTTGGATTGGTGAGATTTATGGGTGATTTTTAGCAATGTTGGGAGTGTGCAGCACAGGCACTGGGGCAGTCAGCAGTCCCTTCTCCCACTGCTGCAGCCAGCTCTATTTAGCTCAGAGGGATGAGGAGGACAACCAGGAAGAGAGGAGATGAAAGGCTCAGCCACCCACATTTTGTGGGGGCCTTGATGTATTTCCAGGCTCCTGGCTCAGACAGCACTGGGAACAACGGGAGCAGAGCAGAAAAACAATGGCAAGGACAGGAGAAAATCCTTCCCTTATTCCTTATCAAAGTAGAGGGGTCCTGAGCGCTCTCCCAACCTTCCCATGGTGTAGATGGTTCTGTGCTGGTGCTGAGCTCTTGGGAACAGCAATTCCCCACAGACTTCAGCCCACACCCCAATCCCAGGCATCACCAGGTGCCCTGGAGCCAGCGCTGAACCTCTCACATGAGGGTGAGCCTTTGGCTCACCCCATATCTGCCCAGTGCTCCTCTGCCCAGGGCAGTGACTCCTGTGCCCCACTTTGCCATGTCCTGTGCCAGCTCTGGCCAGAGCCAGCATCTTCTGGAAAGGGCAGAGGAGAGAGCCTCAAGCCTCATGGAGCACCAATGAGGTTGCTGCAACCCCAGGTTAGTGAGGATGAGAGAGGACCCCAGGCTGAGGCCGTGGTCCCCTGGCTCTGCAGCACCTTGCCTTCAGATTATTGCTGCTGGTTGCCCAGCTCTGACTTCCACTTGCATCTTATTTCTGCTGCTTTTCTGGAACTGACCCTTTGGCCTGATCCTTGCTAAGGTAACCAGGAACCTGGCAACTGGGATGCTCATAAATTAAAGAGCATGTGAATTATTGCTTCATTAAAAATAGCATAAAGTGGATTTTTCCATTCTGTGCTCTCCAGACCTGTCCCTGAGGGGGAGCCCTCACTAAAAGTGGATATTGTCACCCACCTCTGTCCCCTGTGGGGTTATAAACACAGTCTGTGCTCTGTAGGACTGAAATAAGGGCCTGGAAAGGGCACAGCGTGCAGCATGACAGAGTCCTGGAGACCAACTCATAGCCTGCTTCCAGACCCTGTCCCTGAAAAGATCCCACTGGCCAAGGCCATGTGCCCAGGTACCAGGGACACCAAGGGGGACAGGACACCCCTAGCAGTGTCTAGGGCTGGGAATGAGCATGCTGGGGAGAGCAAGCTCTGCACTTGCCAGCTGGGACTGCAACCTCTGCTCTGTGGCATTACCACCAGTACCAACCACCTCAAAATCCATCCTGACCAGCTGTGGGATAAAATTAATCCGACAATGCCCTCTGATGGTGGAAACAACTCTGGTGTGGACGGTGCTGCACCTGGCATTACTGAGCCTCATGGGACCAGTAACACTACCTGGACTTCACCTTGGGCTGTAGGTGCCTGGGGACAGATGGGGACAAAGCAGAGGGGCTGCAGGAGAGATGGCGCAGAGAGGGGTTTGCTTAATCACAGGTGCTGTCCAGCTTTGCTCTCCATGGCACCAAGGGCGGGATAGGCTCTGATCTGTGGATGCCAGGCTGGATTTGCATCTACACTGGCAATTCCAGGGCCAGCCAGGACGCAGGCAGGATGTGGGTCTGGCCCCATGACAGAGCTGCCACGTAGCTGGGAGAGCTCCTTCCCTCGTGCCCCCAGACCGAGGGGGGAGACAGTGCTGGTGGAGAGATCACCCCACGCCGCAGGTAACCATGTGTTCCATGGGTCCCTCTGGGCTCTGGTGACACCCAGTGTCTGCCCCGAGCTGGCCAAGAGCTCAAGTGATAACTCACCCTGCACATGAGCCACCAGCTCACAGGGATGAGTCCCCTCCTCTGGATAAAACATCAACATGTCCTGTACCCACCATGGGGAGGTGACACCTCCTGGCTGGATCATTGCCACTGGCGTGGATAAAAAAACTGTGCTTCAATAAAGAAGCATTAAGATGCTGCAACATTGATGTGGCATTTCTTTTTCCCCAGCCAGAATCATTCCCCTGCTCCAGAAGGAAATCTTTCCACATTCTCTTTCTCCTTGTTGGGCTCCTTCTGGCTCAGTAATCTGTGTGTTTCATAAAGCTGGTCCTTCCTTTCCCAGCTCAAAACCCACCTTCTCTACCCTTGGTTGGGTGGGATCCTGCATTGACTCCAACAGCAGCCTTGGCACCTCTCCATGTGTCCCCACCCAAGCCAGCCCCACAACAAGCAGGACAGAGACATTTGGTGGCTTTTATTAGGACCAAAGCCCCTCAGCTGGGTTTGTTTTATTGTCACAGCTAATGACAGGTTCAGAGAGGGCCATGCCATGGCAGGCTGAGGTGCAGCCCCCAAAGCAGTGCCAGGGAGGGGCAGTGCAGCAGGCAGCAGAGACCATGGCCAGGGGCACAGCACCTGCCCCGCCACCGCCTGGCACCTGCAGGGTCCGCCTGGGAAAAGGAACGAGATCCAAGTCCTGCAAGGGCACCAAGAGAGCCCTGGTCAGGGATGGGTGGGCAACAGGTTCCTGCCACAGCTCTAGTGCAAGACATACCCAGCCACGTTTACAGCTCTCCCTCCATCTCACCAAGGGACAGGTTTCCCTCAGGTTCCTCCTCCCACCCCACCCATGCATCTCCAGCCGTGGGACAAGGAAGACCTGAGCTGGGACTCCATCAGCAGGTGACAAGGGCTAATCCAGGACACTCAGCCCACTCCAGCCCCCTGAAGTGACCCACCTTCCCTCCATCCTGGTGCCCCAACCCAGACCTACCTTGCTCTTTGTCTTGTCCTCCAATCTGTCCTCACTTGGGCACTGTAGGAGAGCACAGGAGACAAAAACCCCTTGAACCCTCCTTGTCTTACTCCCCTTTTGACTCCCAGAAGTGCTGTGTGCTCACCCCAATGTGCAGCACGTGCACATCTCAACCCTGCACACCCCATCCCTGCACACACCTACTCCAAGCAATCCCAGGCTCCACCATCCCTGCCTGCTCCTGGCCAGTGTCCCCCAAGGTCCCAGCCTGGGTGACTCCCAGGTGCTCTGTGTCCCCAGCACAATGCCCAGCTCACCCTCCTTGGCCAGCTGGGCTGGTCCCCCAGTGTGGGCAGAGGGGAAGAGGAATTCTGCCCCTGTGCCCCACTCAGGTGAGACCCTACCTGCAGAGCTGCCTCCAGCCCTGCAGCACAGGTTCCAGCACAGGAAGGAGCTGGAGCTGCTGGAGCGAGCCCAGAGGAGGCCACAGGGCTGGAGCCCCTCTGCTCTGGAGCCAGGCTGGCAGAGCTGGGGGTGTTCCCCTGGAGAAGGGAAGGCTCTGGGGGAGACCTCAGAGCCCCTTCCAGTGCCTAAAGGGTCTCCAGGAGAGCTGGAGAGGGACTTTGGACAAGGCATGGAGGGACAGGACAAGAGGAATGGCTTCCCACTGCCAGAGGGCAGGGATGGATGGGGTATGAGGAAGGAATTGCTCCCTGTGAGGGTGGGGAGGCCCTTGCCAGGTTACCCAGAGAAGCTGTGACTGCCCCTGGATCCCTGGAAATGTTCAGGGCCAGGTTGGACAGGGCTTGGAGCAACCCAGGATAGTGGAAGGTGTCCCTGCCATGGCAGGGCGTGGGACTGGGTGAGCTTTAAGGTCCCTTCCCACCCAGACCATTGCTCTGTTGAGAGCCCCTGCCCAGCTACACTGAGGATGTGCCTGTGGGGCCACAGGACTGGGGCCAGCTGGGTCAGTGCTCCTGGAGGTCCAGCAGCAGCTCCCACAGAGCTGAGCACTGACCCTGTGCCATGCACCCCGTGCCACACCAGAGCCTTGGAGCTGCCACAGGGACTGGGGCACTGGGGTTGCCAGATTGGAACCCTGCCTGTGTGGGAAGGGGGCCAGAGTGTGTCTGGGGACAAGAGTGTGCTTGGAAGCCACAGGAGAGGAAATATAAGTGTTTAAGGACACCTGGCCAGCACAGGGACACACAGAGGGTGTGTGGGCAGTGATCCTCCCATGGGCCGAGCAGGGGCCGTGGGGAGCAACACTGGGCAGGTCTGCTCTGGATGCTCTGCTGAGGCAGGGAAATGTGAGTAGGAAATGTGGGCAGGATGCCAAGACATAAATCAGAGCAGCCCAGATGCAGGGGAGGAGGTTCACACACCCCTCCCATCCTGGGACAAGAGCAGGGGCAGCCAGTGCTGGGCCAGGCCTCCAGCAGCTCCTCTGGCTCTCCCATTTCTGGTTTCCTCCCCATTTTTTCCCCATGAATAAGGAAAGGTGATTTCAAGATGCTTCAAGACCATTAACCCAAGCAGCCCAAAGGTGCAGCTCCACAGGGAGGGAGTTCTTAGACTCCCTCACAACCAGGATCAACCCAAAACAGGGACAAACCACAGCACTGGGAAATGGGAGCTGGAAAAGGCAGGCAGGGGTTCCTGCTCCTCCTTCCCTAAGCCACTCTCACCTTTCACATCCAGTCTGCAGTCTACTGAGGCTTCACCAAGGGGGTTCACAGCCTTGCAGGTATAGACACCCCCATCAAAAGGGCCAGGCTTGCGGATTTCCAGGGAGCACACACCCTGATCAATCAGTGCTATGTATTTGGGATCTTCCCGGATCTCCATCTGATTTTTCAACCAGATGATTTTGGGCTGAAAGTTTAAAGCAGGGAGAGAATTAAGAAATCTAATTGTCCCCAAAATGCAGTCACCTCTCTCTGCCTTTGCCTTGGCCCTGCCTGAAGCTTGTGGCCATGGTGGGATTCACAGTCAGAAGTATTTTGAAGATCCAAATCTCCCACTTGTGAGCCCTAACCACTGCTCCACCCTTCCTCCCCAGCACAGAGGAAACAGGACATGGCTTGATTTAAGACCAGTCCCCCATCTCCATACAAAAACACCCCAAATGTGCCCCTGTTTGACTCTGAGGGCAGCTTCAGCCCCTTAACCTCACCCAGCCCTAATCCAACAGCACCAACCATCTCCCAGATGGTCTCCCACTCCAATCACCCTGCAAAAAGCCCCCCAGGTGTCCCCAGGAAAGGCTACAGTGTCCCTGGAGGAGGCACTGACCTGGGGGAAGCCCCGGACGGAGCAGAAGAGGTGAGTGCTGTAGCCCCGCGTGGTTGTTCGGTCTGTCAGGGGCTGCGTGAACTTTGGAGGCTCCATCATGTCCCGCTGGGGGATCTTCTCTGGCTGGTAAGTGGTTTCTAAGGAAATAATTAATTCTAGCTGAGGCAGGCCTCAGGTTCCCAGGCTGACCAACACAGGAATTCAGCACAAGGTACCCAAACCCATTTCTGTTCCCTCTCCTAAGAAGCCAGATGTCACCTGGCCTGACCCAAGGTCCTGGCCCCCAGCTCAGAGCAGCCCTGTTTCCTTTCAGCCATGACATGATAGTGCCCAGGCCCTGCAAGGAACAGAGGGGATGCCACCCCACTGTGACACATCCTGTGTGCAGCAGGTCAGACCCAGGGCACACTCTGAATCTCCCACTTCATCCCCAAATCTCATCCACAGAAATAAGAGCAGGAGGGAAGCTCTGCAGATGGCAGAGACCCTAGGTCACTGTGTGCTACCAGGGAGCAGGACAGAAATAGATGGAAGGAGAGCAGGGCTGGTTGGAGATTCGGCCCTGAGCTGCGGGCACAGAGCCAGGGCTGTTCTGACCCTTCCCAGCTCCTGCTTCCATCTCATCCCATGGGTGTTCCTCTCAGGGGGCTGAGCATGGCACAAGCTTTCCCCAGAGGAGAAATGAGGTGCAGAGAGGGGGCAGGGGACCTCTGGACCTTGGGGGTGCTCAGCTTCACCCCTGCTGGTCTTGTCCTGGGGACCAGCCCAGCAGCATCAACACAACTCCAAGGAAGCCCCACTGGCCCATTGGTCAGGACCACTCTTGGATAGCACCCTCCCCAGCCCCTCAGCACGGGACATGTCCCCACTTGTCTTCTCGATGTAGGCCACCCCAGAGGCCACAGCAGCGCTGTCGCTGAGCCCACAGATGTTCTCGGAGAACACTCGGAAGGAGTAAGTGTTGCCAATGATGAGGTCGGAGATGGTGCAGCTGGTGCGGGTGCAGCGCTCCAGCACCGTGAACCATTTCTGGAAGGGAAAAAGGAGGAAAGACAGCAGTGAGGAAAGACTGGCTGTGACAAGGATGAAGAAGGTGTGGGGTGGGGCAGGGAGTGCAGCAGTCCCTCTCCCATCAGGGCATCACCAGCAGCAGGAGCGCCCAGGCTCACCCCACTCTTCTTGTCTGACTTCTGCACCCTGTAGCCCTTGATCTCAGCGTTCCCATTGTCTGCAGGGGGGCTCCACTCCAGGGCCACATTAAAGCCCCACACATCCACCAGCTTCAGGTTCTGGGGAGGGCCAGGTGGCTCTGCAAACACAAACACCTCAGGGTGACATCCCAGTTTGCTTCCCCCACATTCTGCACCTTGCCCATCCCTTGACCTTGCTTTTAATCTCTTCTCGCCCTGGTGCAGCACACAAGGGATGAGAAACTGTGAGGGGCAAGGCTGGCAGAAACTCTGCACCCCCAACCAGAGAAGTTCACAGCATGATCCTGTTGAGGATCCCACTAGAACAGGGACTCCAGAGTCCTTTGCCTTGTTGCTGTCGCATCACATCCCACCCAGAACAGGACCTACCCAACCAGGGAGGAGAAAAGAGCTCTGGAGTGATCCTGCAGGGTCCCATCCTCAGCTTACCAACCACCTGAATGTCCAGGGTCGCCTTGTCCTCGGCTCCGTTGATGTGCACGGTGAGCTCGTACTTGCCCGAGTCGCCGCGCTGGGCCTGGCGGATGTAGAAGATGGTGTCCTTGGCCGTGGTGCGGATGTTGATGCGGTTGGTGTCCAGGGGCTGCCCTCCCTTGCTCCAGCTCACCTCGGGCTGCGGCTTTCCCTGCAGCAACAGGCAGGTCAGGAGCCACTCGGGCATGGTCCCAGCAGGTCCTGCTGGGAAGGACGGGTGGCAGAGCCACCCTGCTGTGTCCGGGCGGCAGCAGCCCGAGTGCCACCTCTCCCAGCCAGCAGTCCCTGGGAAAGAAGCTACAGCTGATTCCTGTCAGACTCACAGGTAAGCCATCAGGCTCCAGGGATGAGGTGGGAACATGCTGGCTCCCCAAGGTCCTCATGGAGCAAGCCCAGCTGTACTTGCCAGGGCACAGCTGTGCTCTCAGAGGGCCCAGGTCCTGAGCCCAAGCTCCAGCTTAGCATCAGGGCTTCAACTGAGCCTACAGGGAAAATTCATTTCTGGAGCATGGCCAGCACAGAGTCCAAACTGTCTGTGAGACATGGCATGGACAAGCCCCTCAGCTCTGGGGCCTCTTACTCCCTCTGCTTGCCCAATGTGTTTCAGAGCCAGCTGCCACAGTGGAGATGCTCTGGTGATGTCCCAGACATGATGAGACAGATAGCTGACAACCTCCAGCCTAGCCAACCAGTGTCAGCAGTGCTCCACCATCCCACAGCCCTGGGCCTGCCCTCCTCCAAAGGCAGCTGGTCCCCTCTAGGGACCCCAGTGCTGTGCTGTGGGGTCCCAAGGCATGTGGCCAGATCATGGCCAGGAGCACAAGCTGAACTGGACCTCTTGGCTGAGACAGCAGCAAAAACCAGTCCATTTCCTGATGTATTTGGGGTTGTCCCACTGCAGCATCATCAAGAAAGATGTAGCAGGGGAAAAATGGGATCTGGGCAGGAAGAGGAGAGAGATTCCCAGCCCATCACCCACTCTTAGCCCATAAGACACAGCAGCCAGGTCAGGCCAGAGCACAGTTGGACCCATAAGCTAACCTGCAGGAGCTAATCTGGAGTGAAATGCCCAGCAGATTAAAGCCCAAATCACCCAGGTACCTGAAAGGGGATCATGATATTCACAGCGTCTCCCACACGCCTGATGTAAGTCTCCCGCAGGTGCCGAGGCATGCGGATCTTGGGGAGCTCTGGGGATGGAATTCTCATTGTGAGACAAGGAACAGCCATTCCTCAGCCCCATAGCCACCCCTGCTTGGCCATCGAGAAAATCCACCCCAACATGGCCAGCTTCTCCCTCTCATCTGCTGGACAGCTCTGCTCCCCTGCAGGGCTGGGCTGGCCTGTCCCACTGCCTGTACCCCAGAGTGACAGCCACCCCTGAGATCCCAGGTCACCAACCCAGGGGCAGCATTCTGATGGATCCTTCACCCCTCTTCATTGCTTCTTGGCCATGGAGACAGCCTGGCCTCAACCAGAAGAGCCACAACACAACTTATATTGCAACGAGGCAGGGAACAGCATCTCCCAGTTGGGAAGCATTTCTCCCCCTGACTTTCCAGAGGTATGCAGCCCAACCTTCACAAGGACAAGGCTCGACCTCCACCTTTCCTCTGCAGTCCAGGCCTCTGAAACACCAAGGAGGTGCCTGGTCATACCAGAGTTGTGAAAGCTTAAGGCTCATGACAAAGGCAAACATCCCCAAGGAAACATAACAAAGACAAGCAAAATGCCCACTGGAGAATGCTCATGGAGCATGTCCCCCTCCCAGGGCAGGACAGAAGCTGAACAACTGCTGCTCAGTGACAGCCAGGGATCCCTCTGGAGCTCCTCGAAAGGAGCTGGGAGTCTCTGCCCGGGTTAAATGTGCACGAGCTGAACCCTGGGGAGGGGGTCTGGCCAGAATAAACCAGGCCTGAGCCAAACAGCTGTGAGGGCTGGGGAGAGCAGGGACAGGCCCTCCCTGACAGCTGAGACTGTCCCTGCTCTGCTCGTGCTGCCATTTCTGCAGGCATCCATCCCTGTGCTGCCACTTGGGCTCATCAGTCTCAGCAGGGCAGGGAAACCTGACCTCGGGGAGGAATGTTAATTCATGGATGTTTTCCCCAGCTCCCCAGCGCTTCTCTCGGAGGGACTGGGCTGGCCAAGGTCAGTGGCCACAGTGACAAAGTGCCATGGTGGGAAGGCCTTTTCTCCTGCCTTTGTTCCCTGCAAAACGTGACGCCCATACTGATCCTTCATCTGGTTTCTCCTTGTCTCTCTCCACCTCCCAAGCCCACTCATCCCACCTGTTGTTAAGCTCCGTGCTGTCCCATTGCTGCTATTTAAAATCCCCTGGGGTGCTATAAATGAACTGGTGAGATGTACAAAATGCAGGCTGAGAGAAAATGTGAAGGCCAGGAGGCAACAGGGAAGGGAAGGGAAGGGAAGGGAAGGGAAGGGAAGGGAAGGGAAGGGAAGGGAAGGGAAGGGAAGGGAAGGGAAGGGAAGGGAAGGGAAGGGAAGGGAAGGGAAGGGAAGGGAAGGGAAGGGAAGGGAAGGGAAGGGAAGGGAAGGGAAGGGAAGGGAAGGGAAGGGAAGGGAAGGGAAGGGAAGGGAAGGGAAGGGAAGGGAAGGGAAGGGAAGGGAAGGGAAGGGAAGGGAAGGGAAGGGAAGGGAAGGGAAGGGAAGGGAAGGGAAGGGAAGGGAAGGGAAGGGAAGGGAAGGGAAGGGAAGGGAAGGGAAGGGAAGGGAAGGGGAAAGACCCAGTAGATCAAGTTGTGTGGGGGTCTCTCAGCTCTTTGGGTTTCACACCTGTACGTGTGCCTGGGACAAAGCTCGGGCAGCAGGTACAGGGTGTGGAAAGCACGCGCTGTGCATTGACCATCTCATGCCAGTCCCTCACACTCCAGTTTTCGCAGTCCGATGAGGTCTGGTGGGATGGTTTTGAGATCAGAGATGAGCAGGCACAGCCACCACCCCAAAGCCAAATTCACCTCCTCTAAGCACACTGAGAAGATGGACCCTGCAGGACACTTTCCATGGGCCGATAGTCTTCTCCAAGCCTTTTCTGGTGAAAAGCTGGTGATTCCTGGAACTATTTTTAGTATTACTATTTTTAAGCAGCTGAAAAATCTGATGTGCTGAATAACAAGAAAACTTGAGCATTAATAATTCCTTCTAGAGGGAAAATTACTCTATATTTGCTATTTGCTGAGTGCAAACAGGCCCTGCCCTCCTGCATCAGCCTCTGCACATTGGCAGCACCCCGAGAGGAATGTGAGTCTTGCTAAGCATGGGAGCAACTCATTCATTAGCGAGTTCAGCATGATTAAAGTTCCCATGCTCCAGACAACCAGCTCTTGACTTCCCTGAGCTAAATAAACAAAGCTGTCCAATGTGTGCTGTGGCATATTCAGGATGTGACACTGCCAAGGGGAGGAGACATGCTCAGGGGAGGTGGATTCTGAGCTCTTGCCATTAAATGGGAAAATGTGGCTCTGCCTTTTGAGTCCTTCACCCCCAAAACTTCAACATCAGCAAGACTGGAGAGGTCAGGAAACTTCTGCCAAGGGAATTGGACACAGTCACTGAGAATAACATCTGTCAACAGCTGGATGGGCCCTGTGAGAGGCTGCTCGTGCTGCAGGGATAGAGAGAGTTTTCACACAGAAATGCAGCCCTCAGGAGCAGTACTCACGGAGGATCTCCCTGATGAGCACGGGCTGCTCCAGGGTGGCCGGGACGCTGGTTCCGCTGGCACTGACGGCCACCACCTGCACATGGATCTTGTCCCCAGAGCTGAGGTCTGGGACTGTGCAGCGGGTGGAAAGAAAAGGCTCCTGGTTCACAGCTTTCCAGTCTGAACCTGCAACAGACCCAGCACAGCGCCTTGGATGTGCCATGGATAGACAGACACACCCTGAGCAGCAGGATCAAGGTGAGACCCAGAGGCAATGAATCCTTTCCTTGGAAATGGGGAAGGATTTGGGGTACCAGCAGAAAAAGGAACTTTGGCGGGGAGGTTGGCCACCCCTGCCAAGGAGTGTGGGGTATGAAGTGCTGGCAGGAGCTCAGCACTGGAGCATGAGGACATTTGCAAGCAAAAAAAGGCATCGGGCCAGCAAACACGTCCCTGCTGACCAGGTGCATTTCTGAAACGAAGATCCTTGGAGCTCCCTGGCAGCCACTCTGCTCCTCTCCCTGCCCCAGGACAACACTGGGGCTCACCATGGCCTCCACAAACCCCTCCACACTGAGCAAGGTCTGCTCAGGACCTGCCCCTGGCCGGATGGACCTCTCCAAGTGTTCTTCCTGATTGTAAGGGATGTCTCAAACTCAACCCAGAGCCCAGCCCTCCCCCAGCCCCACCTAACCTGGCTTTGCCATCTGCCAAACCTCTTAAGATGTTTCTCACTTAGAAAATAAACTGCCCCAGTCCCCCAGGGAGTGGGTGTCCCAGGTGGGCAATGAGAGTGACCACATATGACAGGGAGTGCCAAGCCCCATGCTGGGGGCTTTTTCAGAACAAGAAGGTTTTCTTGTCAATGCCACTGGAGCAGCCAAATCCCATCAGATCCTCTTTCCCTTCACCACTGGCATTGCCCAAATCAGCCCTCACTCAAATCTCACCATATTTAAGCCAACCAGAGTCTTGTACGAGCCCAAATACAGCAGTCCCGTGGCCCCTGGGCGATGACAGAGGGACTGGAGTTCTCCTGTCCTGCAGCAGACCCAAAGCAGGCCAGGAGAGCATCCAGACTGGGCCCTTTGTATGGCTGTCAGACAGATCCCTCCAGGAATGGCTGCATCTTTCCTTGTCCCATGCAAGGACCTCCTCATGCATCCTACCCAGTCATGGTATCCCCCCGACCTGCAGCCCAACCGTGGAAGCCTCCCGCAGCCAGGAATGTGTCCATCATGTGTGCCACAAGCTAAACAGCTGAGGATCAAGTTCCCTGAGGTCCATGGCCCACCTGGGTCTCTCAGACCACTTCAGCCCAGCCTCCCTTTGCAGATCCTCCTAGCCACAAAGACCCTTCACTCTCACCCCAAAGCCTAGCAGGCCTACAAAAGAGTGCCCAAAATACAAATCTTATCCACTCACCTCGTTCCACCTCCCAGCAATACAACTGGAGAACCATGGACAATTGCTGGACAACTGCTGCCACTTCCCAGCCCACCTCCACCCACCACGGCCACCCTCCTTCCAGACATAATCAAGTCTGCTGATAACTGCCCAGGACCCTTCCCTTCCTCATCCTCCCATTTTATCCCCATTCCTTCCATGCTTCATTTTGGGCATACATGGGAAGGTTGAACTTTTTCCTCCTGTTTTCTTGAAATACCATCCCAGCCCCGGGTCTCTGCAGCTCTGGAGTTCATCAGTGACCATCCACAGAGGACGTGTTGGTCTCTGCTCCCCCCTAGAGCTGGACATAGCAGTGACTCCAAATCTATCTGAAGTCAATGGGATTCCCTGTTCCTTCATGGAGAAGAAATAACCATTCAAAATGGATGCATTTGGGCAAAGAAAGGGAATTGTTGCTGGGAGAAATGCTCTGCTGGGATCCATCCAGCTCCATCCCATCCCACAACCATGCACCACCTCTTCATGCTCGTGAGGCAGGAAAGACCAAACCTACTTCCATCTTTGCAGATCTCCACTACATATCCATCCAGGCCTGCTCGGCCCGTCTGCTCCGGGGCTTTCCAGGTCAGCGTGAATGAGTTTTCACTCACTTCTTCCACAGCCAAGGACAAGGGGCAGCTGGGTGGCTCTGTAACAAACCCACAGTGGTGACAGCAGGGCTCCAGTACCAGGGCTCTTGGAGGGCAATCACTCAACCTCCAGGTCTGTCTTCAGTCCATCTAATCCCCAGCCCTATCCCACTGCAAAAATATCCTTGATGACTTCATCTCCCCATCCCTTCTCCCCGGCACATGCCCTCTCCAAGCCTTGCTTATGTCCCCTCCCCACTCCAGTGTTCCACACTCACCTTCCTTTGGTTTCTCCAGTTTAGGTTCAGGGGCTGGGGGTTCAGCTGGGGGAGCTGGGGAGCCTTCTGCAGGCACTGGAGTTGCTTCTGCTCCAGCTTCCGTGGGGATGGGAGCAGATTCATCTGTGGGGGCTGGGGGCTGCTCCGGGGGATGCTCAGGGGCTGGGGGCTCTTCAGTAGCTGCTGCTGGGGCTGGGGCTGCTTCTTCCTTTGGGGCTGCTTCTTCCTTTGGGGCTGCTTCTTCCTTTGGGGCTGCTTCTTCCTTCGGGGCTGCTCCTTCCTTCGGGGCTGCCCCTTCCTTCGGGGCTGCCCCTTCCTTGGGGGCTGGTGCTGCCTTTTTCTTGGCCGCCGCCGGTGCGGGTTTTTTGGCTGCTGGTGCAGTTTTGCCGGTCATCGCTGCAAAGCGCAGGGGCTGGGCAAGGGGATGTCCTGGGGTCTCTGCTCCGGAGTGACTGCTCTGTTTTGGAGTTCCTGCTCCAGGCAAAAGATCTCTTCTCCGGATCAGGGGTCTGGACTCTGAGGTTGGGGTCCCAGCTCAGGACCAGGTGTCCCCACTCTGGACCAATGGTCTCTGCTGGAGGACGGCTGTGCTGGGAGGGGGGAACCAGGTCACTGAGCCAGAACAGGGGCTGGGTGACTTTTATAGGCTTTGGCTGGCACTTGTCACCTCCCTGCAAACCAATCTGCCTGCACAGGCGGGACTGCCAGGAATAGCCACCCGGGACCTGCACATTCAGCAGCCCCAGCTGCCACCTCCTATGGGATGGCAGCACATGGGCCCGGCCCCCCCAGCGGCCCCCTTGGGCTCACTCACAACTGGGAAGGCCAGGGCCAGGTCACCTTTCTTTAGGGACATGGCTCCTGTCCCCAGCATCAGCACCCCTCTGGCTAAGGGCTTCCCCACCCCCACTGCCACCTCCTCAGCTGCCCACTGCCTCCCAGTCCCCACCAACTGTCCCTGGACCCCCTCATCCCCCTTGCCTTCCTTAGCCGCTGCATTAACATCAAAACCACCCCCCCAAGCCCTCTCTGTTAATGCTGCATTGACTCCCCCCAGCCCACCTGCTCCCCCTCAGATCCTCCCACAGTCCCTGTAACCCCAGACCCCTCTGTCCTTCTTCAGCCTCATCCCCAATCCCACTGGGCTGGAAGAGGTTGGAAGACAACCTTTGAGTCACCGGGACCAACCCAGCTGCCCATACCCCTAACCCACATTTCTGGGGAAGATAAATCACTCACCAGCCTCCTGCCATGTTCTCCAGCCTTTGTTCTGCTCAATCAGCCATCCTTGTCCATGGAGACAAGGTGTGTCATGTCACCCCAGAACTCATGACCAGCCACCCTACTGTTACTGCAAACTCAGGTTCACCCCAAATCCCCCCAATGACCCAGGAAAGCCCCATTAATTCTATGGGTCATAAACCACTCACCCTCTCCTTGCTCCTGTTCCCTTACTTGCCCTCATGCTGTGCATGAGACACTACTAAAGGTGTCTCTGTATCCCAAACCTTCCTGCAATTAGAGTTGAGAGAGTGTTTTTCCCATTTTCCAGCTAATTCCCTGTCTCCAGGGATGCTGCTCTGAAGTAGCCAAGCAAGCCTGGCTCTCCTGGGTGGTGGTCCACGGGGTCCCAGTTCTGTGGTCCCCAGAAAGCATCTCCAGACATGGACATGAGGGTCAAGACACATCTCCAGGACAGCCACAGCATGAGGCACGTTCTCTGCCAGGGCCAGATAATCCCAGCTTTGCTAACAAGGGGCTGGTTTTCCAGGTGAGGGGAGCTGTGTTCACCCAGGAATGGGAGGGAGAGAAATAAGAGCAAAGCCCCATTGGCCAGGCTGGGCATGGTGGCATCCCAGAAAAGAGCCTGAGGGGTGCACCCCAGCTGGAGCAGCATGACCCTCCTGCTCCAGGAGGGATATTTTTTGTCTCCTGGTTATTTGGCAGCAGGACAAAGCCAGGATACCGTGAGATAATGTTGGTGCCTCAGGGAGGGTCTGTTTACCCCAAACCATGTGATAGCCCAGATGTTCATTGATTATTTCCCCAGTGAGGAGGAATATAGGTAATAAAAGTTCTGCATTACCCAAAATTGCCTTGGAATGCCTGAGGGATGACATCCTTGAGGCAGGAGAGAGTGATATGGGGCTCCCAGGCATTTCTGCTGCCTGCATGGATGGGTACTGGCAATTCCTTTTCTGCCCAGACCACCTTGGAGTGGCTCAAAATTGCCGAGTCAGAAAATTCCCTGCAGCTGCTCTAGCCAGAGAGAGGACAAGTCCTGCTGCCCAGCAGGGCAAGGAAGGGCTGGAGAGGGTCGTCCATCCATCTTGCTCCAGCTGTCTTTGGCTCCTGGGGGCCAGCTGGAGAAGCTCTGGTTTCTCCATACCTTGGCCCACCAGGATTTCATTGTGCCTTGGATGACCTTGGCCCCCTTGGCCCACCTTGGCTCCTCCACTTGACCCCTCCACATGGGCCATGCCTTGATGACTCTTTCCATCAGCTCACAGTTCCAGACTCCCACAAACACCTGCTCAGGCACCTTCCCTGTGCCTTTCTCAATCATGATGTCTAATCTGTCTATCCTGAACAAAAATACCCCACTTCACTGAAAAAACAAAAAAAAAAAGAAAGAAAAAAAAAAGGGGGGGGGGGGCTTGTTTTGATTATACGTTAAGAGAAGCAATTTACAGAGCTCAGAAAGAAAAATATATCAATACCAAAACTCCAATTCATAGGGAAATGAGCACTCAGATTTCTCCCCGATTTCATTTTGGGCAAGTGCAGCTGGAAATTAAATACTTTCCCCAGGGAAAATAAAGAACATCAATGCAATAATTTCACTTAAGTTCTCAATTTGAAAGAAAGTTGGGTCTGTCAACCTGCTCCATGATGTTTGGATGCTTTTGCTCTGTTGACTCAGCGGGTGACTAATAGGTTATGAGCAGATGAATCAACATGGTTTATCACCCACTCTTATCTGGGCCACGTTACTAGAGTTTATTGGCATCTTGTTTATTCACATGTTGGGCAAGTGCTGGGTGTTGAGCAAACCCCAGTAGGGAAACTCTGAGGAGCTGCTGCTGTTGATGGCAAAGGCACTACAGGAGGTTGTCCCAATTCCAAGTCAAAGGGTTTCTCACAGGCTCCAGAGGTGGGAATTGACCTTTCCCTACCCACCACAATGGCTTCACTTGTGGATTCACAATGGGGATGGACAAACTGCTGCCAGGAGGTGATTTAACCTCAGGACAGGAGTGGGATGTCCCAGGCCCCAGTATTGTGTGAGGAAGCTCAAATCAGTCTGGTGATGGAAATGAAAATCATATGGAGGGGGCTGTTCCTGCAGGCAGCTGGGAGGGTTGAGTATTAAAAATTTAGTGGTAATTTAAATATCAGCACATTTTTGCCTGAAACTCTAAGTATTTCAGGATTTAGCAAAGCAAAGGGATGATGCCAAAGGCTTGGAATAAACAAGGAGTTTGTCAGGTGAGAAGGGCTCCCTGAAGCTGTCGCATCTTCTGTGCTCATCCCCTCTTGTCCCTGTCCCCATGAACATCTCTGGAGATTCTGGTGGACTCTTTGCACCCCAGCAAGACTGTGAAAGCAGCAGGTGGAGGCCACACCTGGGCCACCACAGGCTCTGGGCACGGGTCCTTGGCACAGCCATGGGTTTGGCCAGGGCAGAGGACAGAGCACCAGGGGATCAGCGTGGGTTTCAACAAGGAGAGCCACCCACAGCCTGTGTCAGAGAATACCCAGGACTGACAGGGTCCTCACTGCCAACCCAGTGAAATAAATTCAAAGTCACCCAACAGGACAGAGAAGGAACCATGCCCACCTCCCTTTGGTCACATCCAACCCTGCACACATCGTGTGGACTGTGAGTCCATGGGTGACATCACAGAAGGCCAGAAAAGTGCCCAAATCTCCTGAATTTCAGCAGAAAGGAGGTGTCCAAGCCCCTTCAGGGAGGCTGTTACTGGTGGTTACTGGAGCTGATTCCTGTGTGGGTCTGTGCCCTCCCTTCAACTGCTGTTCCTGCCTTTGCCTGTCCCCTTTCCAGGGTTAATTCAGATCTCCAGAAAACCAGGGAGCTCATCTGGAAAGCACACAATAGTCAAACACAAATGGCAGCAGGTTGTTTAGGTAGGCAGGCTCAGTGCCCTACCTACCACCTCCCAAATCCCACATCCCTGCTCAGCATTTCCAGCCTTGCTGTCACTGCGATATTCACAGAGCACTGAGTCAAGCAGTCGGGGCAGGCAGCAGGTGGGCTGGGACCAGGCTAGATTTCCATTTGTCTGTCACACACAAGTGGACACTTACTTCATCCCAAAGCAATGACTGCAGGCAGGGGCTCCAGCCCTGAGCTGGGACACGGCCCCACTTCCACTCCCAAAGACCCCCAGGAAAGGGCCTGTCTAGGTGTCACCCTGGGAAAATAATTTTAAGTATTGCTTTAAAGTATCCTTGTCTGGTCCAGAAAAGTCAACCAGGTAATAAAGAGACATCAAGAGGAGCATCTCTGAGGTGCTGAGGGGCACTTCTTGCCTGGTGGACATACCTTGGTAGGCACCGCCTAACCTACAGGTTCTAACAGCCACTGGCTCCAGAGTTGTCCCTGTCACTGGGTGCAGCCCAGCTCACCCCAGCAGCACTCAGCAGCACCAGTTTGATTCACTCACTCTCCAGTAACCCTTTTTTCAGGGAAAAAGTTCTTCAGCCCTGACACAAGCTGCGCAGGTGGAGTCCTCAGCCCTGGAAGGGTTCAAAAGCCATGTGGACGTGGCAGCTGTCATGGGTCAGTGGTGGCCTTGGCAGTGCTGGGTTAAGGGTTGGACTCAATGACCTCAAGGGTCTTTTCCAACCTAACTGATTGTCTAATTCCATGATCAGTCAGGGTTCACTCACCTCCAGGTCCCCCAACACCAGCTCATGGAGCAGCAGGGTGGGTGCCCAGCCCTGCACTTCCCCTGCTGGGATCGGGAGCTGCCAGGTGCAGACAGGGGATGCAAACACCCAGAACCAGCTTTTGGGCTGCTATTTTGGGGCTGTAATGGGATCATTCTCCTTCAAGATGGATGAGGTAGAAAAACAGGAAAACCCATGCAGAGATGTCCTGATTTTGCCCTGTGACTTGGCTGGGAGCTGAGCCAGGGAGCTCCGTGTTCCCTCCAGCCTGTGACAGCACTGCAGTGGAAAAACCATCACAGAGAGGCATCAGCTGCTGCCCACAGCCAAAAAGGTTCCCCAGGGCCACCTGTGGGGCCACCACAATTACAGTCACCGTAGGAGGGGACAGCACAGCCTGAGCAGGAGCTGCAGGGCAGTGACCTGCAGCAGCTGCACCCAGGGCCTGAGCGTGCCGGGCCAGCAGGAACCCTCACGCACCTTGGCACCACCGCTGTCACCTGCAGTGCTCCCAGGAGCAATGCCAGTCCTGGGCCACTGCTCTGCCTGGGGTGGGTTTTTTCCAGTCCTGCCCTACTTCTGGGGCTGCCAGCAGGAGCTCACCTAGGAGAGAGAGCCTGCAGGGACAGGGCTGTGTCAGCCCTGGTCTCTTCAGTCTCTGCAGAGTCACCTCTACCAAGGCTTGGGGACAGCAGCTGGAGATGCCAATAAGGCTCTGTCACCACCTGTCCAGGGTGGCCCTGCCCTGTGTCAGGGAGAAACTGCAATTAGCAGCTCAGGTTTTCCTTCTTCATTAAAGCTGGGAGCTCAGAAAGGCCTGAATTGTTCCAAAGCCCCTTTGCTGGTTTATTCTGAGCATTTGCACCCAGGGACCAGAGCCACACCAGCTGCTTCTCTCCCCTGAGCAAGGAGCTGGGAGGCTCTGCAGGAGAAGGCAGAGGGAACAGCTCAGCCCCAGGCTCCACCAGCACCGAGGGTGAGTTTCAGTATGGATTAGGACCAGCAGGGAGCTCAGGTTTTGGTCTGCACAGGGACAGGCACCACTTCTCAGGGCCTGCTTTGCTCCGCTCCTCGCCTGCCGTCCCAGGCAGGACCAGGCACTGCTACTCCCCAGGAGAGTGTCCAGCCCTGCCCCAAGGACTTTGAGAGACTGAAACCCCTGCCAAGGTGCACAGTGACATTGGCCAGAAACAGCCCAGGGTCAGACACTCATTTGACCTTCAGCATCCCCATCATCAGGTCCCTGTTCCTCCATCAAGGACTTAAGGCCACCTTGAGTGTCTTCAAGGCCATTGCTCCTACCTAGTCTCTCCTGTAGGACCAGCACTGGTGTTTCCACTTCCCCTCCCAGCTTTTCCCATATTTCCTCACATCCAACACCTCCTTTCCTGGCCTTACATTCTTTCACTGGCATCCTCACCTTCCCTGTGCTCTCCCCATCCCCATCCCCTCCTCCCCCTGCTCCCTTCAACCCACTCCTGGTCCCTGCAGGACTCTGCCAAGCTCCATCCTGGAGCATCCCTGTTCAGCTGAGAGCAGGTGGGATGAGCAGGATGTGCTGCAGCCAGACCTGCCCCAACCCTGGGGACACTGGTGCTGCTGGGACCAGCCATGTTTCAGATGGGGCACTGGTATCCCAAGGAAGTCCTTGAGGCCAGTGTGGTCATGGCCACAAGGGCTGCCTGCACCTTGCCTTGTCCAAGGTGTTTGGGAAGGGCTGTCCCTTCCCAGGATTCTTGGAAGGAAATGGGATCTGCTCCCTTGTTGGGACAGCATGTCCTGGCCCATCCCACAACCCTCTCTGACCCAAAGACCTTTATTTGAGAACTTCCCTACTGTTTCCCCCTCCCGGGAAGTTTGCTGGGTTGGAGGGCCTATGAGAGGGTTTGGAGTGTCCCCAAATCCCAGTGACTTCTACCAGGTCCCAGTAAACTGGGAATGCACACCAGTTTGGGCTGTCCAACAGGGCCCAGCTGCATCCTCTCCCTACTGCCACCAGGGAGCATCGTGGGGACATTCAATCCAGCTGTCCCTGTGCTGGGTGCCACCAAAATCTCCAGACAGTGAAATCCTCCCAGCCAAGCTTTGTAAACGCCTGGTCCTTAGAGCCCCTGGTATACCCAGAGCCAGCTGTGGCCCAGCCCTGGTCCAGATGCAGGGGCTTGCACCCAGAAGCTGCTCCCTGCCCTGTTCAGCACAACGTGACAGCCCCGTGCCATCCCTGGGGGAAGCATTTCCCCAAAACACCTCCAGAGCATCTGGGCCAAGACATGGTGCTCAGAGAACAATGTGGGGTTGATCTGTTGATCCAATAACCTGCAAAGAAACAGCCATGGAAGATGCTCCAGTCTCATCCTCCTTGTCCATGAGCAAGTCAGTGCCAAAAGGACACTTGGATATTTGCAGAGAAAGGCCAAAATCTTCAGCTGGACATGACCAAGGACAGTGAGACCCAGGGATGAGGCTGGAGGTGGCTTTGGCTCTTACCCAGCTCCTGGGGGTTTGGAGGTGGCAGAGATCCCAAGGAATTCAGAGACAAGAGGAAGAGATGGGGGGGTCTTCTGCCTCCCAAGTGCTGACTCTTAAGAAGGAGGAGAAATTCTCAGTCACATAAAATCTGAGAGCAGCCCAGGGAGAAGGGCTTGGGGTGTTGGTGCTCAACATGCCCCAGCCATGTGCACTGGGTCTCAGAAACCCCCAAGCCCTGGGCTGATCCCCCAGTGTGGGCAGCAGGGGAAGGGGAATTCTGAGCCCCACTCAGGTGAGACTCCACCTGCAGAGCTGCCTCCAGGCCTGGGCTTCCAGCACAGGAAGGACCTGGAGCTGCTGGAGCAAGTCCAGAGGAGGCCATGGAGATGCTCCAAGGCCTGGAGCTCCTCTGCTCTGGAGCCAGGCTGGCAGAGCTGGGGTAGTTCCCCTGGAGAAGAGATGGCTCTGGGAAGAACCCTAGAGCTCCATCCAGGGCCTAAAGGGGCTCCAGGAGAGCTGGAGAGGGACCTGGGACAAGGCATGGAGGGACAGGACAAGGGCAATGGCTTTCTACTGCCAGAGGGCAGGGATGGATGGGGTACTGAGAAGGAATAGGGATTCCACCTGTGAGGGTGGTGAGGCCCTTGCCCAGGTTACCCAGAGAAGCTGTGGCTGTTCCATCCCTGGAAGTGTCCAAGGCCAGGCTGGATGGGGCTTGCAGCAGCCTGGGCAGTGGAAGGTGTCCCTGCCCATGGCAGGGGGTGGGAATGGGATGAGCTTTGGGGTCCCTTCCAACGCAAACAGTCTGGGATTCCGTGGCACAGGGAGCTGGATGCAGGGACCCAGCCCTTGCTCTGTGACACAGCGGACATGCCAAGGGAGCCCATCCTTTCTGCAGGCTGGAAATGCCCCAGGATCCCACTGGGCAGTGGTGGCTGGAGGCATCATTCCTGCCCAGCACCTGTAAAGCCCCTGGGATCTCTTGGGGTGCTCTAACGTTGCAGGAATGCCAAACGACGTGCAGCGCTGTCACCCGCCCCTGCTGGCACTGAAGGTGAGAAGCTGATTTATTTTCACAACCTGCAAAGCCCTGGGGAGGTGGACATGGCCAGGCTCAGCACCAGGGCTGGCCCTTTTCTGTCCCTGGCACTGTGACTTCAAATTAAAGCGTTGGGACTCTCAAAAAGTTCACATCTTCCTGCAAGCCAGGACATGACCTAGTCCCATCCCACCATCTGCACAAGGAAAAACAACTTTGCTGATCCCTTTTTTAGTGCTGCTTGTGACCGTGGTTTGCTCTTCTTGTGGGGTGCAGGAGAAGCTGTGCTGTCCTTTTGCACCCCAGCACGGCAACCAGGAGGGACGGGGGGGACAGGAGGGAGCTGCCAGGACCAGTTATCTGATCCCAGCAACTCCAGTGTAAACTTAGCATGGCCTTTTGGAAAATACTTGCTGTGGCAAAACACGCAGTAAATCACTGCTCTGAGTGCCAACAATACTTTGAGATTAGCAAATCTTAAAGCTCACTTTAGGGTCGTGGGTTGGAGCCCTGCCAGTGTAACTGGGGGGGTCTTCCTCACCTCACACCCTCCATCTCCCAGGGATTGCACCAAGCTGCAAATCCTTGCTTTTTGAAGAAGATGGGATAAAGTCCAGGGTCAGCAGTGGATGTGGGGTCCTGCAACCCACTCCTGTGGATTCTCACCCTTTGCTCCCAAGGAGTAGGACTGACCTTCTCATTTCTTTGCCTTTTCCTTTCCAGACTACCTTGGAAAATCCCCAATTTCTTCTCTTATTTTATCAAACAAAGCCAGCTCCCACCAGTTGCCCCAACCCTTTCCAGCATCATCCTGTGACCTCCAGCCCCACCACCCTCCTCCTCCCTCCCCAGCGTCCCAGAGCCCCCAGCACCCCAGCACTGGGGTTTCCACAGTGATTTAAGGTAAGAATGCTCAGGATTTAAAAGCCATCCAGGAGGTGGGACCCTGCTGCTTCCAGACATGCCACAAATTGTCCAATCTCAGCTGCGGGCTCATTCAGCCTGTGAGACAAAAAGAAGGGAGAAGCCCTTGGAACTGAGCAGGAAAAGGGGCATCAAGTACCTGGGAGTCCCAACCAGGTGCATTCCAATGGAAATTCACCACAGGCTCTGCATCCTGCAGGAGATTGACCCCTGAAACACCTTCCCAAGGACAAAATATCCTGGAGATGGCATTTTAAGCCAGGATAAATCACTGGGTCATCACAGGAGTTCCTAGGGAAATCCCAGGCTACACCTGAGAGTTCTGTGGCTCGATCCTTTCCAGGACATTTTGTAGTTTGGATGCAGTTACCTATGTTGAGAATGCCATGGAGGAAACCACTTCAATCCAGAGCAGCATTCCATCAAAGTTCTGGAGGAATGTGGGACTGAAACCCAATTGCTGATGTTCTTCCATCCATGCTGTTTGAGTGAACACCCTGATTTATTTCAGGTTTAGAGCTCCTGTCACTGAGTTCTCAAAAATATTTGTGCTGGCTACAGGTCATTCCTGTTCGTATCAGGGAGAGCAGAAAAAGTTGCTTGTCAGAAGGACATTGTGAGCGTAGCTGACCTCCCATTCCTTGTGGAAATATTACAGAATAAAAAGCTTCCAAGGTCAAGTGCAACAGGAACACAGGCTGATATTAAAAATAATGTTCCTGCTTATTGGCATTGTGGGACAGCTCCCACCTGTGATGCTGTATGGAGCTGTCCTCAGAGTGCAGGGAAAATAATTCAGCAAAAGCAGCACAGAGCTGTGCCAGGGCAGGGTCAGGCTGTGTATCAGGGAAAGGTTCTTCCCCAGAGGGTGCTGGCACTGCCCAGGTTCCCCAGGGAATGGGCACAGCCCCGAGGCTGCCAGAGCTCCAGGAGGGTTTGGACAGCACTGCCAGGGATGCCCAGGGTGGGATTGTTGGGGTGTCTGTGCAGGGCAGGGGTTGGACTGGATGATCCCTGACAGTGCCTCCCAACTCAAGGGTTCCTGTTATCTGTGGTTGCCCAAGTACCAACAGCAATATCAGCCCAGCTGGAAGCCTGTAAACTGAGATGTCCCCTGGCCAGAAAACAGCCTTGGAGCACTTGCCCTGCCCTGTATTTGCAGAGGGGCTGCAGCCCAGCATGAACCTTCCCTGCCCACCCAGCACTGCACAAGCCCGTCTGCCCGTCACCACATCCATGAAATCCCAAAGGTGGATTGAAATATTTGGGGTTAAAACCATGAGGTGCAAGGAAAAGTGGCCAGATTATCTTTGTTTTCCAGTGCCTGGGAGCTACGGAGCCTCAACTGCAACCACCATGGAAAAATTGGGCCCAAATCTTTTTCCATGTAAAACCAGGCCATTTTTGGGTATGTGACTTTGACATGGGATCTCTGCACCCCAGAAATTGGAACATGGAGGGCTTTGGGCAGATAAGGGATGTGCCTTACTAAGAAATTGTGATTTTGATGTACCATGAGGGCTGACATCTCTTTTCCTTGCCCAGTCTGGGTCTGCTTTGGTCCTGGTCGTGGCTCAAAGTGTCCCAGCTGACCCCCAACAGGTTCCACTGCACCCACAGGGAAGAGGAGGTGGCAGAGGCTGTTCCATGGCTCCCTGTTTTGGGGCACTGGAAGGGACCATGGAGCACAGAACAGGGCAGAGAGAGCTAAGCATCAGTGGCAGGAACAGTGCAAACAAGAGTGTGCTGAACCCACAAATCCTTAGCCTGAGCACAAACGTCCCGGGAGCCAGAAAACCAGGGGGGAAAGTTTCTCCAGTGAAGGTCCCCTCTCCCGGAGAGATTTCTTTGCTCTAATGCCGCCATCCAGTGGGAGAAACTCCCTGACATGGGAAAGGCTGGAAAAGAGGGCGTTGGGTTCCCCACCATCCTCGGGCTGCCCTCGGTGTCCTCCCTGCCAGGGATGCGGCGGCTGCACTCCACCCTCCGTTTCTGAGCCCCGATCCCAGCCTGGGCGCGAAGTGGAAACAGCTCAGACGGCAACGGAGCCCCTCCGGCACCCCCGAGGGGATGGGGAAGGAGGGAAGATGCCCCGGGGTCAGGCGAGGGCTGCAAGCCCAGGGAAGGAGGAGGAAGCTTAGGTGCAAGCAGGGTCCCAGCGATGAGAGGCCACCGCGGTCCCGGGCACCCTCCCAACGCTCCCCTCCCGCTCCCGCGGGATATTTGCGGTCTGAGCACACCGTGCCGGCAGAAAGCCGAATTCCAGCGCGTATTCAGCAGCATCGGGACTTCAAGGAGGGAAAAGCAGCCAAACACAAAACTCCCGGGGGTTGATCAGGGAAGCGAAATGACTTTGGCAGCGGCCACTGAGCAGCGCGACGGCGAGCGGGGGAAGCGCGGTAGCCAGCGGCGCCCAGGATCCCACAATGCGACCGTTTGTTGTCCCCATGGGCGGCCGGATTCCCGCAGAAAGAAGCTTTCAGTGGGAATATTGAAAAGTTCAACCTCCCAGCAACGCAAGGTTTGCTGGATTGTGCAATGGCACAAAGGGACAGACAGTGTTTCCTCAGGAGCGAGAGGTTCTGCGGCTGGAGCCCGGCGCTTTTACTCCCGCACAGAAGCCGCCTGAGCGGAATCGCGGCGTTATCGAGGCGGGATCACAGTCAGAGACATGCCTTCAAGAGAGAAAGCAGGAAAAAAAAAAAATCTGGTTGTAGGTGTAAAATGAAAGCATTTCGGGAGTTTTCTTCTGGCTGGAAGGAGCAGCTGCTTTCCTAAGGTGGCGCCAGTTTCCAGGAAGCAGGAGTATTTCTCCAAAATCGAGGGGAAAGCCCCTAACTTTTTCTTTTCCCTTTGTGCCAAGAGGAAATTTGTCCTGGGAACAAGTCCTTTGCACAAACAAACACACTGTCCTCTCCTCCGAGAAGCACAAATGCTTTACCACCCACTCAAAATTAGACAGAGAAATGACTCCTGGACCAGAAATTCCCTGATAAGCCCAACGAGGAGGCAGCATCCTGGTTGAATCAGAGGCACGTGTCCCGGTGGGGATGAATTTTGGAAGCATCCACCACCTCTGCAAGCTGGCGAAGGCCATTCCTGGCGGCTGCAAACCCATCCTCAAGCTCCAGCCCACACTCAGGAAAGGGAGAGGAAGGGGGGATGTTGCAAAATAAAAGAGATGAGGACATTTGGTGTAGAGAATCTGCTCTACAGCTGCAAACAGCTTCACGCTGGCACTGGGGCTGAGAACTGTGCACAGCTCATCACACCTGGAGTCTGATAACCCATAGCTGTGCCCAAGGTCCCTCTGTATGTTTAATTAGGATCATAGAAGATATTCATTACTTCAATTTTTGGATCAGAGAATTGTTTGGTTTGGAATGGATCTTAGTTACTGCATAAGCACTACCCAAAAACAGCAGAGGAAATACTGGTGGACAGGCTGAGAATGGGAAAGGGGGATTTTTCTTTTAAAGATATCATTGTTTTTTAAGGACTTTCCCTGTTGGTGTGTGCAGAGCAGTGAAACCACCCAGCAAAGCCGAGCAGCTCCACAGTGTTCCAGCATGCCCAAGACAGGGAAACCCCCGGATCGCAGCACCAGGACACTGCTCTTCCTTCCTGCAGCGAAGGCGGATGGCAACCGGGCTCCAGCCCCAGACCTGGACAAAGCACATCTCAGTACCTCAGGGCAGGAGGATAAATCTCTGACCGGTGAGGAAACAGCAGCCCGAGGTAAAGCACACCCCAGCCGGCGTGCCTGAGGGGTCAGGACAAGCTCACAGCCCAGGGCAGGGGAATAAAGCACGGTGGAGTGACGGGAGTGGGTGATGAGCTGACTGCAGAGCAAGAGACACCTAAACATCTGTACCCTGGAGACACATCTGAGACACATCTGTACCCTAGAGGGGACAGGTCAGTGCCATCTCCGACCCCGCAGAGGCTGCGCTGGGCACCGGTCCTGGCACTGGTGGGGTCCCAGGGAAAAAAGGGCTTGGAGGAGGCCGTGAGGCTGGAGCAGGGTTTGGGCAATGCTGTAGCACTGGGGAATGAGTGTTCTGTCCCCTGTGATGCAGGGCAAACCTTGTTCCAGGTGTCCATGCCCCGATTCCCACCCTGTGCCCCAGCCTAGGCTGGCTCCCCACTAGGATGCCCAGCCCCGTTTGAGGGGATGCTCAACTCCCTTTGTGTCCGGTGCTCCGGGTGCCCCCATGCCCGATCCTCCTGGCTGTCCCATGTCTGGCTCCGCCTGGCATCCTTACAACTCGGGATGTTTCCAGCTCCCCCATTCCCGCTGCTTCCACGACCATCGTGCCCGCTCAGACCCAGATCCCAGTGCTTCCTGTACCCCCGTGCCCAGTGCTCCTGCTCTTCTGCAACCAGGTCTTCCCCCCTGCCCCATTCCCGAGGCTCCCAGGATCCCCACATCCAGGTTCCTCCCAGGACCTCCGCGCCGGGTGCTCGCGACTCCTTCTCCCCAAGGACTCCCATTCGCAGTTCTTCCCTTACCCGCATGTCCTGTACTCCCCGATCCCCCATCCCCAGTTCCTCCTGGCATCCTCGGCTCCCTGCTCCCCTCATTCCCGATGCTCCCCCATGCCCGTTTCTCCAGTTTCCCGGGCTACCCCGTGCCCCAGTGCCCCTCTCCCCGGACGAGTCTCCCGTGCCCGGCCGGTGCCAGGTGTTGCCCGGTTCCCCGCTCCTCCTCCTCTCCGCCCCATGCCGTCCCTCCTCCCCCGGGAAAGCGAAAGCGCGGCGGGCGGAAGCCGAGCCCTCCCCGCCGCGCCGGGCCGGGCCGGGGCCGCACCGGAACCGTGCCGGGGCCGCACCGGGACCGCGCCGGGGCCACCATGGCTTCCATCGGCAACTTCTTGCGACGGAGCCTGCGGCGCGCCGGCCGCAGAGGTGAGGGGCGGGAAGGGTCCGGGAGGTGCCGGTGTCGGTGCCGGTGTCGGTGCCGGTGTCGGTGCCGGTGTCGGTGCCGGTGTCGGTGTCAGTTTCGGTGTTAGGACAGGTCCATCCCCGGTGCCGCGGCTGCCGGAGCCGACGGCTGCCGGCGGAGCGGGGACGGTCCCGGGCAGCGCAGCCCGACCGCGCCGGGTGAACGGCGGCAGCGGCTCGGTCCCTCCAGCCCTGCCCGTTCGCACCCCCGCCCCACGGAGCCCAGCTCGCACCGGCCGCCCCGGGACTCACCGCATCTCTTGCTCCGTTGTCGGGGTTCAGCCCATCCCGAGAGCTGCACCCCATCTCCCGGGAGCCCACCCCTTCCCAGCTGAGCCCACCCCAGCCGCAGGGGCGGCCCCACGGATCTTCTGTCTCCGCACATCCCCGCTGAACGAGGCATCGCAGAGCGTGCCGTGGCACCTGGGACAGCCGTGAGGGTGCCCGTGGGGGGACCCACGAGGGAGACGGTGTCCCTCAGGACAGCTGGGTGTTGCAGAGCCTTGAGAAGGCGCTGCAGAAATTGGTCCTTTGGGATTTGTGATCTTTTCTGAGATATCGAAAGAATCATCAGAGTTTTCTGGCTGCCGTATCTCAAGGCAGAACAAAGCAGGTTGAAGCAATCTATGGACTGGGGGGGCTTACTGCGCTTCCCTCCCCGTCTGTTTTGTGCTGGCTCTGCTCCGCAAGAGCTCGGTGTTGCCCGAGGTTTGATAAAGCCAAAGCCGTTTCCTCTCCGCTGGGGCAGGTGGGCAGCCGGGCGGCACGGGAAGCTGAGCTCCCCCGCAAACCAGGTCGGAAAACCTTGGCACGCCAGAGGTCGGGAGTTTTCTGGGAGGAAAGAAACCGGTTGTGCCGCAGGCAGAGCGGGGCTGAGCGCAGCCCTGGTCGATAAGAAAAGCCTCCGGCAGCCTTTGCCCTCTCCGTGCCCGGCGGATGGAAGGGTGAAGATCCACGTCACCGGTAGCCACTTTCCATCCGGGAGTTGCGAGAGCACCCCTGGCCGCCCGCCTCCTTCGTTCCTCACAGGGGATGCTCCCACCCACTGCTGGGGGGCTGGGGGTGCTCCCGAATTTCCTGACACGAGCTGTGGATGGGAGAGTCATTGGCTCTTGTGACCCTGGCTTATGTCCCCGGGAGACGAGGCGCTGTGAGCCCTGCCAGTCTGGGACAGCGCTGGGATGGCGCCACATTCAGCCTGCCTGACAGTTCACTCCGTACATCCCTGGAGCTCCTCTTCCAGCCCAGGGATGGGAGTTGTGGTCTTTGAGGGATTTAGGCTCTGCCAGTGAGAGCTTTGCAGCCAGACCTGGCACTGCTGGGGGATTCACATTTCCACGTGGGAGAGGCAGAGCTGTAGCCTGGCAAGGCCAGGCTCTCCAGAGCAGCAGGTTTGGCTTGTTTGCTTGTAAACCCCATGGACAAAATGCAAATGCAGTCCTTGCTGAAGAGCAGATCTGTTGTTCTCTGAAATGCAGAATGGGACTGGATAGGCAAGATTTAACTGCACTTTCATCTTGCCCGTGATGGGAAAACAGCCAATGCCAGTGTCTATTGTGGATGGGGGACACCAGCAGCCCCCCTGTGACCCAGCCTTATTTCCTGGGGTCTGCCCAACCACAACCCCCTGCCTGGGTCAGAGGTGGGAGCAGACCAAAGCCATTGCTGGAACATCCCAAGGAAGAGCAGGAGAAGCTATGCACGTCTTGTGAATCTTTTTCCTGGCCTGGAGCACCTCATTGTGCAGGTCCAGGATGATCCCCAATGAGGATAAACCAGAGGTATCCTCAGCCAGGTCTCATCCTTCACCTGCTGCAAAGGGTCCCCTTTGGGATGAATTTCACCTTGCCAAAGAGGAAGGACGTTGTATGTGGATGTGGGGCAGCCCTAGGGTGCACAAAGGGATGGCTTTGAGCATCCCCCCACCCCAAGATGGGACAGGAATTTCTGGTCCCTGGGAAGGAACATCCTATGATGAAACCATGAGTGTCACCTCCTCCTATGAGCCTTCTGTTCCCATCAGCTCCCAGTGGCCTGGAACAAAGGCTGGAGAGGTGTTTCCAGACTAAAGGAGGCAGCTCTGGAACTGGAGGGACATGTGGGCAGGGTGTCCACCAGCACTGCTTTTGGAGGAGGATGCCATACATGGAGAAGGATAATGAGAATAGCTGATCACAGCTATGCCTTGCCCTAACCAGCTGTGGCACAACTAGAGGAGCTCAGGGACAAACTCTGGGGTCTGGGGACAAACTACAAGAGCCAGTAATCTCCTCCAGCCACATATTTATTTTCTTTGCTGTTCCTAAAAGAGCAGCTTAACTTTTCTGCTCCAGCTCCCCACCATAATCAGAGATGGGGCAGTTTCTGTATCAAGAACGAGGGAACAAGGTGTAAAGGGAGGCAGAAGAGGCCTCTAGCAGAGGGGAGAGCTGTGGCCTGGCCTGGCCTGGCTGCAGTCTCTGTCCAGCATTTAACTCCTCTCCTTTCCAGCCCTCGGATCTCACTGTCCAACTGTGGTCATCCCAGAGCCCTTGGAGATGCTGGATGGGGCTCTTTTCCCTCCTGTTCCTGGTTGTTCAGGGTGTGACTGCTGGTGCTTCCCAGCTGCCCTCCCCAACCAGCCAAACAAGAACTGGGGTGTAATCTCCAGGAACTGCTTTGCTTTGGTTTAGGGAAAACCCTTGAGTAGCTCATTTGCAATCAGCAGTTCCCAGGACACCTGGCAGGGAGAGGCTGGGATTCATCTGACTGGAGCTTTAGGAGGTGCTCAAACAAGATCTGGGCCAGTTTGTTGCTGTTTACTTCTCCTAAGAGAATAAAATTAACTGCTATAACACATTCCCACACCTCCCTGCAGATGTTTCATGCAGAGCCCATCTGCTCTCCTCATTCCATGTGTCTGCTTTGCTCTTGGCATCCTTCTGCCCTCACTGGGCTGGGGCAAAGGAAGGCTGGAGGTGTCAGGATTTTCCCTAAGATACTCATAAAAGCCATTTCTCTTTCCTTTTCATGTCCCCATTTTGGGGGGCCAAAAGTCCTGGGCACCAGGACCTGGTTCCCTTCAGCCAGTTCACGTGTAACTCTGCAACTCCTCCCTTGCCCTCAGACCTTTCATTGCACTCTGATCAGATTTTTTTGGGATCTTTTTGGCTTCAGAAGGAAAAGATGGGGCCTCTGCTGCAGAAAACACCCCCCCACAGGTACCACAGGGGAAGCAGGGGGAGCGGAGCTCAGCCTTCTACTCTGCTGGACAGTTCTTCTTTGAGTACCTGGTGGTGGTGTCGCTGAAGAAGATGCCAGATGGACGTTATGAACCCAAGATAACCTACCAATTCCCAAAGGTATTTAGTCTTGTGTTTCTGATAAGATTAGTTTTCCACATTTAGAGGAGAAAGGGATGTTCTTCCTTCCCCATCTTTAAAGCTATGGAAGGAGAAAGATGCCCCATACTCTTGAGTCACAGTCCCAGACCCCAGGGCTTTGCCTGCCCTGGGTTGGGGTTGCTGGGACCATCTGTCCTTCCCCATGATCCCAGCCCAGGGCCACAAACCCCAGGAGGAAACTCCAGGGGCTCTCCCTGGCCTCCTGTCCCAAAAAGGGAGACCTCAGCGGGGAAACCACATCCCAGGGAGGTGGCACAGGAAGAGATCACATTTGCAGAGGGTCCCTCTGCTTTGCTTTACTGTCCATGGGGTGAAAGTCAAAATTTGGATTTTTGGGAGGGGCTTGTCCAGACATGTGCAGGCCCCTTCTGCATCATTCAGAGGCAAGGGTCGCTTTGGGACAGACCTCATTCCACTGAATCCCACCCCATTCCTGGTGACAATGGGGACCCTCCATCTCCCTGACTCTTAACATCACTTCCATCCAGCGTGAGAACTTGCTGAAGGGCCAGAAGGAGGAGGAGGAACGTCTCCTTCAAGCCATCCCCCTCTTCTGCTTCCCTGACGGCAACAACTGGGCACCTATGACTGAGTTCACCAGGTACCTGCCCCACGGCAGGGTCTGGGCTGGGGTCCCCACCCCTGCTGGACTCCTGAGGGCTGGAAGGACCAGCTCAGCCCAGCCCAGTCCATCCCAGCTCATCCCAGCCCCACGTTTTCTCTCCTTGCAGTGAAACCTTTTCCTTTGTCCTGACAAACGTGGATGGCAGCAGGAAGATTGGCTACTGCAGGCGGCTGCTGGTGAGCCCTCCCCACACCACACCCATTGGGGCTGTCACTGTCACCCCCTCCCCACACCACACCCATTGGGGGTGTCACTGTCACCCCCTCCCCACACCACACCCATTGGGGGTGTCACTGTCACCCCCTCCCCACACCACACCCATTGGGGGTGTCACTGTCACCCCCTCCCCACACCACACCCATTGGGGGTGTCACTGTCACCCCCTCCCCACGGGGACACATCACCTCCTGCCAGGCCCAGAGTTCAGCTCCTGGGGCTGTGCCTCAGAAAGCCACCAGCCTTGACCGCAGTGATCAGGAGCAGCAAGGGGATACCCAGAGGGGGTTTTTAAAGCTCTCTGCAGATGTTGGATGGAGGAAACAATGAGTGTTCACAAAGCCCGTGGATGAGGCACTTGGGCATACGCTTTAGGGGTGGATATGGTGGTGCTGGGCTACTTTTGGACTTGGAGACCTTGGAGGGTTTTTCCAAACTTAAGAGTTCTGTGATTCCCCACTGGCTTCCACAGCTTCCCTGGCTCCTTTCCCATGTCTGCAGTGCTCAGGATGGCTGCAAATCCCACTTGGGATCAGGATGGGAATGTCAGTGCACCCATCCAGGTACCAAGGAGCTAGGAGCCCTCAGCCCCATCCCCAAAAGCTGCATCTGAGCAGTGGCTGTTTCTCAGCTCATGGGTTTGACCAGCTCAGGGGCTCTGAGATGCAATGGTCTTCCCTGGCTACTGCTTTGAACAAGGACATAAATCCAGGAGGAGATCCCTGTGCCACGGCATGGGCAGCAGCTGAATCCACCCCCCCCTTCATCCTGGTGCACCTTCCCATTTCAGCATCCAGGGATGAGCTCAGGCTGTTGCAACTGGATGTCTGGAGGGCTGAAAAGAGCAAACAGACACAGGATAGTCCAGTTGGAAAGGGAAAAAAAAAGCCAAAGAACTCATCCCAATGGCTCCTGTTGTAGCAGGAGGCAGGGTTAACCCCAAGGATGGTGAGGCAGGGTGTCTTTGTGAATGTGTGCCTGGGTGGGAGGAGAGTTTGCATATATGCCAAAGGACTTTGCCCCAAAATAATGAAGCTTTGGCACCTTCTCTGGGCACCCTCTGCTTTTCCAGCATCAGCTGCATCATTTTCCTTGGCCCTAGCTTTGAAAATCTCCCAGTGAGTGACTGGGAATATGAGGGGAGCAAGTGAGGATCCCTTTGGAGAGTGTGGAGCTGGTGCAGGGGGCTGGGAGATGCTCAGATCCTTTTCCCACACTCTTCCAGCCATCCGGGCGTGGTGTCCGACTCCCCGAGGTTTTCTGCATCATCAGCTGCCTGGGCTGTTTTGGGCTCTTCTCCAAGGTAGGGACATGGTGGCTCTGGCCCAGAGGCGGCCCTGGCAACTGCTCCCTTTGCTGCTGGGGATTCCCAGCTCACATCTTTCTCACCCAGATCCTGGACGAGGTGGAGAAGAGGCGCCAGATCTCCATGGCAGTGATCTACCCCTTCATGCAGGGCCTCCGGGAATCGCCCTTCCCTGCTCCGGGGAAAACTGTCACCATCAAAAGCTTCATCCCCGAGTCGGGCACAGAGGTTGGTGGGGCACTGGGGACACCTCCTGGTCTACATCTGAGAGCATCCTCCACCCCTGCAGCACCCAGGGATGCTGACCATAGCAGGGCAGGGTGGGTCAGGCTGCCAGGGGCCTCATTGCTTGGGAAGATGGGTGTCATCTCTCTCCTGATCCAGGAGGAGAGCAGTGAGGATGAGGATGGAGCCCATCCCCAGGGGATGCTGCTCCATCTTTGCAATCTCTGCAGCTCCCCCAGCCTGCAGCTGGAACTGCTGCACAAAACCCTCTCTGTACACTGTTGGAACTTGCCCTGATGCCAGAGCGGGATGTTGTGCCAGGGGCTGGAAGTAGGATGTTGTTCCAGGGGCTGGGAGGGGCCTCTTGTGCCAGGGGCTGGGAGCTGCTCCTGAGCCAGCGCCTGCTCCTCGGGCAGGCTGGGGAGCACAGGGGTGCAAGGGCTGTCGTGGGCTGCAAATTCCTTCCCAAAAGAGGTGGTCAGGCACTGGCACCGCTGCCCCGTGCAGTGGTGGAAACACACGCGAATGTGGCACTTAGGGAGGGGGGTTAGTGGTGAACATGGAGTTCCTGATCTTAGAGGGCTCTTCCAGCCCTGATGATTCCATGATTGCATCATTATACTCTTCTCCATACCACTGTACTCAACTCCCAGTCTTGATTCCTGCCTGGTTTAGCCCCCCAGGCAGGTGCAGGTGTGTGACAAGCCCAGTCTTCTCATGCAGAGAAAAGATCTGATCCAGGCATGGATGAGATGATCTCATTGCGCCCACACACAGCCCAGAATTGCACCGGCAGAGCTTTTTAATTTGCTTTTTCTTTCTCTTGTGGCGAAGCCAAGCTGGAAAAATAGTAAGGTCCACTCTGGCACTGGGCAAAATATCCTCAATGCTGAGCATCCCATGGATGTGCCAGGGAGGGCCTGGAAGCAGGATCCCTGCTCCCTAGAGCAATTTAGCAGCTGGTGATCTAAGCGATTTCGTAATCCAGGGAGCTTGTGCAAGACTTTGCAGGTTGCTCAATGCTCTGTCCCAGGGCCATGGTTGGAAGCACAGCCTGGGCTGCCAGAGGGAGGAGGAATGAGGATGTTCTTCGAAAGAGCTGCACTCTGGGGCTCTGGGCAAGGGCCTGGAGCAAGGAGATCACTGACACCAGGAAAGGAGGGGAAATAAATTCTGGGCACTCCATGGGCTGAGGTGGGGATGGGGCAGGATTTGTGCTGGAAAGGGGCTGTGGAGCCCAGCCAAGCCTGATGTTGCTGGCTGGGAAGACGCTGCTTTGGTGGAAAAGCATGTGGAGAAGGGGATTTTCTTCCTGAAGGATGGGGAGAAGAGCCAGGACTGTGTCATGAGCTGCACAGTCCTGTTAACCCTTCAGTGCTCACCATGTCTGGCTTCCATGGGGATTGATGGAATGGGGAGACTCGTGGGCAAATGCAACTGAGTAGCCAGCCTGCCTGCAAATATCTGTTATTTCCCTCACTTTTGGGGCACCTTAGCCAGGAATTGCCAGGCTGACCCTGCCAGAAAGACTTTAGAGGAAGGTTTTGTGGCATTTGTAGGAGTCATGCCCTCCCCACTCCTCCCTTTCCTGGCAGCTCACAGATGACTCTCAGACACTGAGATGGGACATGTCCCTGCTACCCCCTGCCAGGGACTTGAGAGCACTGGAGAAAAGAGGCATTTGGGTTAAAAATCCAGTGCCCAAATAAAGAGCCCCACAGTGCTCATCACTGATGGCTTCCCTGAGCTCTCAGTGCTGCACAGGCTGAATCTCCTGGCAGGATGAAATGGAGTTTGTCCCTTCTACGTGGACACGATGCAGATGCTGCAATGCTGGGTCATTAATTGCTTCCAAATCACCTTCTCAGGAAGCCAGGGCAGGACGGGGGGAGTGTTGCCCCTCCTAAGCTGGGGTTCCATGGCTCTTCCTTGGCAGCTCATCGAGCTCACACGGCCTGTGGATGCCCACCTGGAGCACGTGGAGTTCCAGGCTCTGCTCCAGCGCCTCAGCCCTCACCTCATCCTGCACATCTTCGCCTCTGCCATGTTGGAGCGACGGCTTATTTTCCTGGCTGAGGAGCTGAGGTGAGTCCTGATCATTTGATTATAAAAGTGCTCATAAAAAATGCCCTTGAAGTGGCACAGGACACGGCAGAGCTCGAGGTGGGGTGTTCCCTCCTCCCTGCCGTGGTGTCACTGCTGGCTGCCTGTCCCGCAGTGTCCTGTCCCAGTGCATCCACGCCGTGGCTGCTCTCCTGTACCCCTTCACCTGGGCTCACACCTACATCCCCGTGGTCCCTGAGTGCCTGCTGGACACTGTGTGCTGCCCCACACCCTTCATGGTCGGCATCCAGATGCGGCACCTGGAGCGGGTGCTGGAGCAGCCAATGGAGGAGGTATTTCATCTGGGGGGAGGGCATCTGGGTGGAACCATCAGTTAATCCGTGTCCCCACGTTTGGCTTGGCCCTGGGGTTCTGATTGTGCCCTTTTCCCATCCAGGGAGGCTGGGAATTAGGGTGTCCTGTTGGCACCTGGGGTGTTAACTCCACATTCCCCTGGGAGCTGCCCTGCCCCTGTGCTCCAGGAGCTGCTCTTGGGGTCATCCCAGTCTTGAAGCAGAGGAAAGCTGTGTGGGGACAAGCCACCAAACCTGCAGCAAAAATTGTCCTTGTGGAAAATGCCCTGGTCCCCTTGCCCAGGTCCCTCCTGCAGAGAGGGGCTGATCCCTCTCCTGCCACCCTCACGGGCTGGTGACACACCAGTCCCATCCCAAAATGGGTGGGAGGATGCCCAGGTGCCTGCTCACTCCCTTCTCTCTTTCAGGCTCTGATAGTTGATCTCTGTGAAGGGAAGATCATCCGGGCGGTAGGTCCTCCCTGTGTGGGTGTGAGGCTGGGGGTGGCCTGGATAACCCCAGGAAGGACCTTTTCTCCTTTGTGTCAGCTACCTGGCAGCTTCCACATTTTTAAATGGCTTCAAACTGCTAGAGGGCAGGGTTAGAAGGGATTTTGGGAAGGAATTCTTCCCTGTGAAGGTGGTGAAGCCCTGGCCCAGAAGCTGTGGCTGCCCCTAGTTCCCTGAAAGTGTCCAAGCCTAAGCTGGCTAGAGTTTGGAGCAATGTGGTCTAGTGGAAAATGTCCCTGCCCATGGCAGAGGGTGGAATGGGATGAGCTTTAAGGTCCCTTCTAACGCAAACCCATCTGGGATTTTGTGGTTCTATGATTTTGGGGGCAGAGCCATCTTCAGTGGCCCCCTCCCAGGGGGAACATCCCATGTGGGGATGTCTACAGCCACTGCTCCTGGCTTTTGAGCCAGAACAGCAGGGTCCGTGCACTGGATATCCCACACCCACATGTCTCAGGACATTGTGATGATGATTAATTAATGAGCTTTGAAAGCCCCACTGATGGCCTGCACTGTCCCATGGCCTCCTGAGCTGGATTCTCTCAGTGTTTCACGGACCATTGTCTTCCAGGTGGGGGATGAGGAGGAGATCCTGCCTGGAAAGCTGCAGAACGAGATGCTGATATCTCTGAACAGGCACAACAACAACAACAACGTGCACAGTAAGGATGTCTGTGATGGTAAAAGAGCCCTGATCTGCCCTCTCCATGGCTAGAGACTTCAGCCAAGGGATTTTCCTAAAGTCACCTGGTCTGGGATGTTTCTCTCCCTATTTGCAGGGGTAATCCCTTGGGTTTTCCTCTATCCTTTGAAACACGAGAGCAGAAACAGATAATTCTGCTGGAAAAATGGATTTTTGCTAATATTTAGAACATTAAGATGCTGCCACCCTGGAAAGCCAGGGTTCCCTCAGCAAAATTAGTCTGAATCTTGATTAGTGGCAGAGGAAGGCTCTAAGCAAGTAATTCCTTGGGATGCAGGCGCAGACCAGGTTGATGTAAGCCCATGCTGTCTGTTCAGAGGTCCCATCCCCACCTCATGCTCCGTGTCCCCTCAGGCTCAGAGCAGGTCAACGCCCTGGTGTCAGAGGCCTTCGTGCAGTTCTTTGTGCGCCTGGTGGGGCACTACGGCTCCCACATCAAGTGGGGCAGGAGCGGCTCCGGCAGCTTCCAGGAGCGAGCCTTCTGCAAGGCCATTGCCTCCAGGAGCTGCCGCCGGCTCGTGAAGAAGTTTGTGAAGACAAACATGTTTTCCCTATTTATCGAGGAAGCGGAGAAGAGCAGGATCCCCCAGGAAGGTAATGGTCCCATTGCTCATCCCTGCCCGGCCGGGTGGGCTCTGTGGAGCCCGGGGCTGGTTGGTTTAGGGGCAGACATCCTCGTTCCTGGTGAGCGGTGGGATGCAGCCCGAGCTAAGGGTGCTCAGGGCACTGAGCAGATCCTGTTTGCTCTCAATGGCCTCATTTCTCCATATCTGTCTAGCAAAAAAAAAAAAATCCTCATTTGTGACTCCCCATCCCTGGAAGTGTCTAAGGCCACTTTGGATGGGGCTTGGAGCAAACTGGTTGGTCTGTCTGCCCAGGGCAGACTTTGGAACTGGCTTAGCTTTAAGGTCCCTTCCAACTCAAACCAGCGTGGGGTGCTGGACTATATGATTCATTTTAGATCTTGTCACTCGCCTGGAGCTGGGGCTGGCTCACTGGGAGCTCTGTGTTGAGGCAAACAAACGGCAGCAGCACAAACATTTGGCATCAGCAACTGCCAGGAGCCTGACTCAGCTCAGCCCTTAACTCTGTGGCAGCAGGACTGGTCCTTCCCCCTTCCTGGGGATTTACCAGGCACAGGGCAGAGCTGAGCCTCCTCCCAGCCTGCCACACAGACAAATGAGCAGTGGAGGTGGAGAAAACCACCCAAAAACTGTATTTCTGGATGGAGGCATCCTGGGCTGGGATCTGCCACCCCACCCGGGGGACTCCTGCTGGCACGGCCTCAGGTGCTGCTTCTCTGCACTTTTATGTGAGACCTTATAGGGCAAACCTGGGGAGAAAGAGAGAGATGGCACAGTCCCTGTTTTCTTATTGTATTCCCAGGCTACATCACCATTCTGGTGTTTTGCTGGGCCTGCTGCTTTCTCCCTTCCTTGCTGGTGGGAAACACAAAACTGAACAGGAGCGAACACATGGGTTAAAACCTCTGGCTAACCCAGCATAATAAAGCCTATTTTGGGTGAGAGGGATGGGTGGCATTGCAACCACACCCATTTCATAGACTTTTAGAATCCCAAAACTCCAAGAAATTGGGTTGGAGGGACCTTTAAAGGGCATCTCATTCTACCCCTTCCACTAGCCCAGGTTGCTCCAAGCCCCATCCAACCTGCCTTGGACACGTCATTTCCACATTTCCCCCAGGTCCTCTGTGGGTGCAGGTGTCCATACCCAGGATGGTTTGGGACACAAACACTTCCCAGCATTCAGGCTGGACAGCCCTGTGTCCCCCATTCCAAACACCAGCACCTCACCCGTGACCTTTTTTCCTCCACAGCATATTTCCAGCGGAAAATAATAGAGTACCATGAACAGAAGAAGCACAGAAGGGACTCCTGAAGTCCAGCGTGGGAGCAGGGGAGCAGGACTGGGATTGACACATCCCTGCCAGCAGCATCATACTGGACTCTCTTCCTGCACCTGGGACTCCTGAGCTGCCTGGGCAGCACTGAGCACCCTTTCTTTCTCAGGGCATCATTGCACTGGAAAACTCTTTGCACAGAACCAGCGCCAGGCTGGGATTTCCCTCCCGCTCGTGGTTGCTCCAGGGACAGACTGTGACTCCCAGTGCTTGGCCCTGTACAGTTCTTGTGCCCCCAACGCCTCACACGGAGGGAGGGCAGGCAGGGCTGGCTGCAGGACAGCAGGGGTTTAGAGTAATTATTAGAAGGGAGAAAAAAAAAAGGGATGAGTAGGAAATAGTCTTACTTCTCATTAAAACAAACCAGGGGTTTGCAAATAAGGAACATCCCATTGCACAGTTCCTGAGGTTTTGTTATTAACAACTGGTTTATATTGTTTAATTTATATTGTTTTATTAAACCATTGTTGAACACCAGCAGGAGCAGGTGGTAGGGGGGGGTCGGGGGTGGTGGTTTCCTCTCTCACAGCTGCTGCATCACTGGTGCTCCGTAGAGCCAAGTTTGGCTTTCCAAGGAAACAAAAATACTCATTTCCAGCAGGTTATTTATTTGTGCTGGAGCAAACTGTGAAGGCCACATGGCTGTGGGGTGTCAAGGGGAAACAGCTGATCAACAGCTTCAGGGAGGGAAGAAGGATTTGTTCCATCCCAGAGTAAAACATGTCACCATCCTCCTTGGGTCTGATTTTGGTGCCAACTTCTCTTAAAACCTTGCAATTCCACTCTGAAATGTGAGGCCAGCAACAGATTAAAGCTAAATGACAGTTCTTCTTTCTGAACACACTCACCCAGGAAGTAAATATTGCAGCAGGGAGGGTGAGCTGAGGCTGCAGTCTGACTGGTCCCATCCACAGAAACCCAACTCAGGCACTTCTCCCAGCAAATGGGAGTGGGGCAGAGCTGGGAATGAAGCCAGAGCTTCCTTCTTCTCCTCTCTGTAATGTTACAGCCAGACTGTCACAACACTTGGTACCCACCAGGCATCAAAATACCAAAAATATCCTGGAATAATGGAATCTCAGACTCTTTTGGGATGGAAGGGATGTTCATGATCAGCCAGTTCCACCCCCTGCCATGAACACACCTTCCTCACCTTCCACTGTCCCAGGCTGCTCCCAGCCCCATCCAGCCTGGCCTTGGACACTTCCAGGGATCCAGGGGCAGCCACAGCTGCTCTGGGCACCCTGTGCCAGGGCCTGCCCACCCTCACAGGGAACAATTTCTCCCCAATATCCCATCTAACCCTGCCCTCTGCCAATGGGAATCCATTCCCCCTTGTCCTGTCACACCAGGCCCTTGTCCACAGTCTGTCTCCATCTTTCTTGTGGTTCCTTCAGGTGCTGAAAACACACAATTAGGTCACGTCCAAGGTTCTCTTCTCCAAACTGAACAACACCAATTCTCAGCCTCTCCTCACAGCAGAGCTGCTTCATCCCTCTGACCACCTTGATGCCTCCTCCCCTGGCTCCAAATCAGTTTAACACAACTTCTGCAGTGCTACTGCAAACCCCAGCAGGGGATTTAACACAAGAACTGAAATCCACCAGGCTGCCAGTTGGCTCTTACTCTCAGAGCTGGGCAACATCCACCCAAACAGAGAGATAAAGGATATCTATTTTGAACCTTTTGTCCAGTCAGGCACAAATGTGACAGAAACACAGCTGGGCATAGGGCACAAACAGCAGTGAAAATCTCCAGCCCTGCTGAAAGAAAATCGTCAATTTGTTGTTCAGCCTCCACAAATGTTTGGAGGGGGAACAGGAATTATTTGTTAGGAAACAAGGGGATTTTCCTGGGGATGTCTTCTCTGGCTCCACAAGTTCCCCCTCATGGGTAGAGAGAGCACAGGGTTAACTACAAGAAATTAAAGGTTAGTGGTATTTTTCTGTGCGGCTTTTATCATATTTATTTTTCTAAGTTCAACTGACAGCAGAAAATGGTGTGGAAAATCAAGGGCACATATCACAAACAATCTCTTTGAAAAAGGCCACTTGCCTCACTCTTCTCCTGCTTGTTCATTATGTTGTGAGGAGATGCCAAACCTGTTGGTTGTGAAGCCAAACACCATCTCATTGAGAAATTGAGAAGTGGTCATCATTTTGGGAGTAGCTCTTTTGGAAACAATTACAAATCACCCAAGGGACTAGACTGTGTGATTGCTTAATTTCTTCTGGAGAAAAAACTAACAGAAAGTTATTTATTCCTCAACTGCTGAAAACAGATAAACAAAAATGCATCCTTAAATCAAATATATAAATTTTCAAATGCAGTCAGTGCTCCAGCTGCTAGGATAGGGTGAACTTCAGCTTCAGAAGGGCAGGAGCTGCCTTAGAATCATCAAGTCCCGGAATGGTTTGAGTTGGAAGGGATGTTAATGATCACCCAGTCCCACCCCCTGCCATGGCAGGGACACCTTCCACCATCCCAGGTTGCTCCAAGCCCTGTCCAACCTGACCTTGGACGCTTCCAGGGATCCAGGGGCAGCCACAGCTTTTCTGCTACCTGTGCTGGGACTCACCACCCTCACAGAGAGGAGTTTCTTCCTAACATGCCATCTAACAATCTCCTATTTTAGTTTAAACCCATTTCTCCTTGTTGTATCACTGTTTCCTTGTGTAAAAAAATCACTCTCCTTTTTTTATAAGTATTTGTTGAGTTCTGGCTTTAATATCCTCCCTTAAATGCCCAAAGGGTGGACAGGCTGTTTGCTGGGGACACCCTGGGAAGGCTCAGTTAGGGCTGCTGGGAGCCGGGACACTGGGGCTGGGTCACATTGCAGCACATCAGCATAAGCCAGAGTGTATTTTTAAATCCTTCTTCCTGCTTGAGATTTGCCCAACACTTGATCCAAGCCTACAACAGTAAATAAAACAGTGCCAAGAAATGTTTCCCTGAATTGGAAAGAGCTCATTTATTCTGCTAAATTGTTAACATAGTTCCCAGCAGAGCACTGGCCAACTCGCACCATCTAAACAACTTGGGGCCCGGCCGGCAGGCTGCTCAGCCCCCGCTGCTGATTTGGGACTCAATCCCTGCTATGCAGCTGCTCTGGGGAAGATAATTTCATGCTCTGGCATGTGTCACCCTCTGCCAGTGGCCTCGGTGCCAGCAAACAGTCCTGAGAGTGTTCACCCTGCTGGAGGCAGCACAGGGGTGATAGCCAGTGCTTCCCACTGCTCCAGGGCAGGAACAGCCCCTGTTCCCACCCTGCTTCCAGCCCACCAGGCCATAACCTCTGAACTGCTGTAGTCCTCACCCTCTGGAAATTATTAAACTCCTCTGCAGCTCCATTCCATGCTCACAGCTAGGTCACAGCAGCGCTGGAGGTACCGGGGCAAGCTGGGTAGGATGGGAGGAAGAAAATAGTGCTTTGAAACAAAGCTGATGGTTTGATGACACGGAAAGAGGCCCTGAGGTGTCGTGACCTGCCCCTTTCCTGTGTTAAACCCCTTATCAGAGCAAGGGAACTCCTTCAGCAGTTCTTAAGGAGCCAACACAACACCCAGTGGAAACTTCCAGCTTCTCTTTACAAACTGAGGAAAACCTGCAGAGCAGAACTGTATTGTTTTAGCAGGGCGTGTTCTCATTCTCAGGTGCTGCTGCTGCAGAAGTTCTCCCTCCTGAGTGTCTTCTCAACAGAACAGAAAGTGAAAGGGTCCCATCATGGGATCAGGCTGAGCCCGTAAATCCCCTGTCCCCATTCTCAGCCCCACAAGCACATCTGAGGTGACCCATGGACACAAACAAGGCAGGTGGAAAGGTCGTTTATTCCATTATGTGCCACCAAACCCAGAGCCATAGCAGCACTTTAGAGGGCTTGGATTGCTAGCAGTGACTGTTCACTGCTCACACTGAAACTGTATCAGCAGAAAAAAGGAATTTTTTCTTGGCTGGAGGCATCCAAACTTCCAGGGAGTGAAAAGCTCAGAAAAAGGTGTCCTACTGCATTTCCTGAACAGCAACAGGCTTTAGCTTTGCACATGGAAGTCTGGTCCTGCACAGCCTTTTAAAGGCTTTAGTTCTTCTCCAGTCTCAAGTATTAGTAACAAATTATTTGGAGTGGCCTAATCTTAAACCCCTGAGGACTGAGAGCAGCAATCTCCTTGTTTACATGGGAAAGTGGGCACAGAGGTGTTTGGGTAAAGGTTGCATTTGATAAACCACCAGACTGATTCTGATTCAGGGAAACCACTCACACTCCAGGGAGGGACTTTCCAAGCAACAGTTCTGCACCCACTTTATGCTGATGAAAGGAAACACGTGATTTGTAAAGGGCATGTTCAAACCCTTCCACTCTCTTCCCTTGCAGACTTACCTGCTGCCCTTGAAGGACAGTAGCAGGGGCTACATTGTCCAGATCAACTCTTTCCCCAGCTCATTGCTGTTAAAACTCAATGAGCTCCCTGAATTCCACTTATATCTAAAAATGTCATTCTAGAGCTGTCACCTCATGCATGGAGATGCTCCTGGCACCAAGGTACTTGGAGCAGAGCTCCAGGACACTTGGCAGCTGCCCCTGGTGTGTCAGGATGCAGGAGTCAAATCCCCTCTCTGGCTCCAGCCTGGCAGGGACCCTGACAGGACCCCCAGCACAGGGCCAGGTCCCCAAAGAACCCTCAGCTGCTCTTGCCATAAAACTGCTGCTCACAAGATTCAAAGTGGGAGTGCAAGCGTGGAGTGGGGAAGCCTTACAGGAATCTCCTCCTCACCCCGAGCATGTTCCTGATTCCCCCAGTGCCCCCAGGCTGACACATGACCTCCACCTCACTTGCTGACACGGTGCCACCCCATGGGAAGGAACCAAGACTCTTCCAAGCACAGAAACCACAAGACTGAGCACTTCCCTGTGCCAAGGCTGAGCCAAAGGGCCTGGCACCTCTGCTCCACTTGCTAGCACAGGCCAGCAGGGCCAGCCTAGGCTCTCCCCACAAACACTGCAACCACTAAAGCAGAGCCATCTTCCTCCATGCCCCCTCCAGTCCAGTCCCTGCCAGGACACAAGCAAGCTCAGCCTCTCAGTCCATGGCAGCCAGACACTGAGCACTGCCCAGGGACAGGGCACAAGGGTTTCAAACCTCTCCAAGCGCTGCAGAAACTGAGCTTTCTCTCCACTTCCTGAGCACATTTTCTTATCACTGGGGTATCACAGGAAATCCACATCAGTGCTTACAGGAGCTGAGGGAGGGTTTGATTTACTCTTACTGAGGTGTGAGGGGTTTTGGTTCATTTTTTTTTCTGACCATGAGCTGTGTTTGATTCCTTAAGAGCCATGTCATTGTCCACAAGGACTGCCTTGGCCTGACCTCTCAGTACAGAGGATTTCCTTCCCACCTTCAGAGAAATGCTCCATGGTTCGAGGGCTGGGATTTCAGACATGGGATCCCAGCATTCCAGCTCTGTCCCCAGAAGTTTCCTCACAGCCAAGGTGGATCCTGCGCAGAGTCATTCCCTGCTCAGTGCTTCAGCCCCTTTGCTCAGGGCTGAAGTTCGCCTCAGTGCCAGGGCCTGTGGCACCACGTGAACTTCATGAACATGCAATTAAACCCTCCATTAATCTTAGTGTCCCTCATGCAGTTCATGACAGTTAAAACTGTATGAAAACAATGACAGGATAAAGAAACCCAAGCTTACTGCACTATATAGCGAGCAAAGCTCTCAGAGGTCCTGGAACGACATGATCCACATAAAAGCACTGGAGAACTACTCTCTAAACCACACACAGGTTTGTCATTCACAAGTCTAAGCACAACAGAGCAACACATACATCTCAAGACAACTGTTGCTCTCAGAATTCTTATTTATTAAGAGCAGAAAGGAAATTTTGCTTAAGTTTTATACATAAAAAAGTAAACAGTAAAATTATTTTTCTTATAGTCTTTTCCAGTGAAGAAAATTGAGAAATAAGTTGTCTTTTTAGATAATGTTTATTTAAAAAAATAAAATTAATTGACAAAGATACCACACTATTTTGCATGCCGGGCACCCCTTGGCTCGCAGGACCCTGTTCAGCATGAAACCGCTTTGTGAGCAATGCACGAGCAAAAACCACCCCAGCCTGGCTCCCACCTGGCAGCTGCTGCAGCCACACAACTTAGTGAGATATCTCTGGGTTTTTAACAGCTCAGGTCTTTAGTAAATAAATTCCAAGTGGACACTAAACAAGTATTTCACTAAGAGATGATGAAATATTAAAATTAAAAGCAAGTCAGATTGCAGCTGTAATTATACTACATTAGAAACTTCAGTTGGTGGGGATCCATTCACCATAGAGAGATTAATTTGTAATCAAGGTAATTACAAAGACAGAGCATTTTCTTCCTGCATGCTTTCCCGGGCTTGGAACCAACAGAGTTGACTACATGGAAAGTTGACTAGGGTGTACTTGGAATTCACTCTCTCAGGCAGGAGACTAGTTAAGGAGTGTTACTGATAACGAAGAAGAAAAGTTATACAACATTGATTATTATAAATTACTTTGTTCTTATCTGCTTTTAGCCTTAGTCTCCTACAAGTCTTCATCCATTCCTGTAGAAACCTAACTGCTTCTCCATTCCCCTGTGGCAGCTCCCATCCCTAGTGGTGGTTCGAGTGCGTGGGGCAGCCCTTGATGCGGAACACGTGGATGTGCAGGTGGGCGGCGATCTGGTTGCACACGCTGACGCAGTATCGGAGCAGGTCAAACAGGGACAGGATCTGCACAGGAAAAAATCATCCACAGTTATACCCACATGTTCCTTATGTGCTGGTATGTGTATAACAGCCCACACTCTACAACCACAGCACTGTGGTCCATTGAGCTGAATCTCTAACTTCAGGAATAACCACGGAATCCCAGACTGGCCTGGGATGGAAGAGACCTTAGAGCCCATCCAGCTCCACCCCTGCCACGGGCAGGGACACCTTCCACTACACCAGACTCCAAGCTCTGTCCAACCTGGCCTTGGACACTTCCAGGGATGGGGCGTCACTCCCTAAAGAGTTTCTGGGAATTGTGGGCTTTCTTCCAGCCTAAGACAAGACAGACTCTTAATTCTACAATCAGAAAGTGGAAAAGGGTTACAGCAGCTACAGAGATACTGTGAAATGCCCCATTAACTCAGAATGGTGATAGCCAAACACACATCTTTTCCCATCACACCAACACAATTTTACTGAAAGGTTAATACTGTTTTTGTACATTAAAACTGTACATTTGATAAGCCCAGATAAGTTGAATTTAGGATGTTTATCCCGATGGGTGCTGGAGTCATGACAGACATTCCAGATCTTAAGCCACAGCCAGAGCACCCCAGCATTGCCCATCACAGAGACCCTGTTAACGAGGCAGCAACACTCATTTGCAAAATATTCTAATCTAAGCTTTGAGTATTTGCTACAGTGCTTTGAAGTTTTAAACTATCACAGTCATCAAGGCTGGAAGTGACCTTCAAGATCATCAAGTCCCATCATCACCCCAGAGCCACCATAATCATCCTTAACCCATGTCACCAGGTGTCACATTCAGAATCCTCATGAACTCTTCCAGGTAGGGTGACTCCATCACTGCCCTGAGCAATTTATTCCAATGCCTGATTAATTCTTTCAGCATTTTTTTTTCAAATATCCAACCTCAACTTCCTGGCCCAGCTTGAAGCCATTTCCTCTTGTCCTTGCCCTTGCTGCCTGGCAGCAGAGCCTGACCTCCCCTGGCTGCACCTTCCTGTCAGGGAGTTGTGCAGAGCTAGAACTTTCCTCCGGGCTGAGCCCCTAAAGCTCCCTCAGCTGCTCCTGGTGCTCCAGACCCTTCCCCAGCTCTCCTCCCTTCCCTGGACACACCCCAGCCCCTCAGTGTCTCTCTTGTCAGGAGGGGCCCAGAGCTGCCCCAGGACTGGAGCTGCCCCAGCAGTGCCAGCACAGGGAACCACACTGGGCCTCCGGGACACACCATGGCTGTTGACAGCCCAGGTGATGTTGCCCATCTGGGTTCATGTCCAGCCACTGTCACCAGAACTACCAGATCCCTTCCCAGCTTTCCAGACACTCTTCTCCCAGCCTGGAGCATTCTGTGGGGCTGTTGTGACCCGAGGACAGGACCTGGCACTTGGCCTGGTTGATCCTCCCACCGCTGGCCTCAGCCATGCATCCAGCCTGTCCAGATTCCTCCAGAAGATCTACATCCCACCCAGCCTGGTGTCCTCTGCAAACTGACTGGGAGTGCCTCGATCCCCTCACCCAGACCACCCCTAAAGACAGTGCCCAGGACTGTCACAACACCAAATCAGGGACACTGTGACCCTGCTCAGCCCTGCACCAGCTTCAAACCCAACCCCCTCCAGGGGATTCAGCTGGGCACAGCCAACACAATTAATTAGTGGCAGAGCTTGGACTCACCAGGGCAATCCAGAGGACAATATACTCATCAATAAAGCTGTTAAAATACTGGTCAAGGAACAGCAATGCTGGGCCTATGAATGCTGTGTCATAAAGATACATCTCACTCTTGGTCATGTGCGCAACCTGAAGTAAAAAAAAAAAAGAGAAGTTTAAGAAATAAATACATGCCAGCCAAAGCAGAATGATTTCAGAACACACAAAGCCAAAACCATACAATTCAAACCACATTACTGCAAAATACCAAATACTCAAGTGGCAGCAACAATATTGTTTGAACCATGGTGCTGCTCCACAGAGATGCAAGAGAGAGGCAACGTTTTCAGAGAGGCATCTTTTATTAGAACAGAGAATGTAGCACAGGAAAAAAACTAACAAGTTTTCCAGCTCACCTCTTCCTCCTCCCAGAAACCAAAGAGTGAAATGGAAGCAGACTGGTAACTTTTAAAGTTGAGCCTGGAAACAAAATCTCACAGCTGCTGGAACTCAAAACGTCAAGGACACTTGCTGTTCCTCTCCCTCCACCTCTTTTTCTCCCATTCCATAAGGATCACCACCTCTCTCTGGTTAAAATTTGATAAATATTTTTTGTGTTCAAGTGTGCCCTTCTCACCTCTCTGGGTGCACAGACCATCCCACGCTCCATCCTCACGGCACAGCACAACTGGGATGGGACTGAGCACCAAAGCAGGCCTGGTATGAATGAAACTCTTCTTCCACTGTGAGCCTAAACTCTTCCTCCACTATGAATTTAAACTCTTTCACTGCGAGTTAAGTCCAGCACTGACCCAGCTCACAATAGCCCAACAGAGGCCTGCAGAACTGGGGTGGCCTTTGAGGCAGGAGCTGTTTAACCCTCATTCAATGACACCTCTGCCCTTGTATAAACCTGTTATCTATTTTAACCCCTATTTTCCTCCAATTCTTCAAATTAAACCCTCAGGAAGTGTTCCAAACCTCAGCAGCTCCATCACCTCCTCTCCTCCTCTCCTTCTGCCAAAACTTCCTCCCCTTTGTGTCTGAGGGGGATTCCAGCCCCCTCTGGTCCAGCCCAACTCTTCACACGTGCACAAATGCATTGCAAATGTGTGAATTAACAGCTGGGGAAGGGGGAGAAACAGCTCTGAGCTGTCTGGTGCTGCCTGTGCAACCACACTATCACCTCCATGTTTCCAATGCCCTTTCAAATACAAAAAGACTCTGCTGCACCTCCAGGCTACTTAAAGCAAAGCATGAGTATCTTATCAGTGCACAAACAAGTGCCAGTTACTCAGTGGAATACCCAGAGAGCTCCATAATCTACAAAAAGTTCTCCTGCAACAAGAATGGGGAAGGTACTGGCACACTCACCACCAGTTTATTTGTGATCTTGGCAGACACAAAGCCAAAAGTCAGGATGTAGAGGCAGGGGTGCCTCTCAAAGAGCTGCACAGCAGATTTCTTGTAGATCATTGCAGCCAAGGCAATCACTGAGCCAATATGGAGAAAAGGTGAGAGGACACTTGTTCCCTGTGGTGAGATTAAAGCATGACGTTAATAAAATGTGCACGTTGCAAAGAAACCGCAAAGAGCCCCTAATGTGGTGTGCAATGAGGGGTTAAAAATAAAATCACATTAGAAACATCTTTCTGAATGCTGGTGGTAAAAGGAACAAAAAGTAGTGAAACTTGAGCACGCATCAGCTGAGAATGTGATGGAAACTTTCAGGTTCTGGGGAAAAAATCAGATTTTAGGCATCAAGAACACTACAACAGAAGGTGCTTGTGCAGACACCTCCACTCATTCTTTTACATTGGTAATATAAATAATATAGATCTTTCAGAAGGATCACATCCAGAATCTTCTTGAAAAATTTCTTTCTGAATGGATTTTTACACTGGATTTTTCTAGGAACTCTTCAGTTAGGGGTGTATTTGTATAACTTCATTTGTTTCATTAATTCAAAAACAAAGTACAATGAGTACTTTTAATAAAAAAATTTAAAACTTTGACTCCTAAATCTACTATTCTTACACACGCAATATTAACTTGTTTTCCCAAGCCAGTGAGGATCTGAAAGGAAAATATTTTCCATGGAGGGGGGATTATGTTAAATAGAAACTGTGGCTGAAGAGCCTCTGTGCTGAAGAGGAACTGGCAGCCCAAGGTACTCACTGCTATAGTGGATCCATTTTTGCCAACTCCACCCGTGAAGATCACACCAAAGTAGTTTGTACAGGAGAATACGGTTCCTGCCACAGTACAAAGAGCTGGGAATATTTTCACCTGAATATTCAGTATTGGAATCTTAGTGGAAGAGAGACAAGAAGTTACAATATGTACAAACTCAAATTTGGGTTAATATTTCAGGTGCACTCAAACACTCCACTTTTCAACACATTTGCTCTTCTCTCTCTGCTATTCAGAGATTGACAGTTCTACAGAGAAAAATTTATTTTCCAAAAGCTTCCATGAAGCTTCCCAGAAAGTCGGACTTATGTTCAGTTACCAGAGAAGAGACACCAAAAGCAGAGAAACGGACAGAAACCAAGAACTTCCTCTAAATCATCCCGGAGGAGAGAACCATCACCTTTCCTGAAGCTGCAGTCAAGAGCAAACTGGGCAGAAGAGCCACTTGGGGATGGTCAGATAAACACTTTCAAGCACTGGATCCGAACTTTTGTGCAAGGCAAGGCAAGCAAAGAGATCAGACAAGTCAGATGAGAGTCAGTGACCCAGGAGAGGAAGGATGAGGTTGCTAAAGAAGGGGAGAACAAGCACAGGCAGTTTTGAAAGTTTCCTTCGTTTTTTAACAGTCCTGTTTCAAGCAGAACAGGAAAAACCAGAAATGAAAAATAGTCCAAAGTAAACCACAGGAAATATGTTATGGGAGCAAGTGTTTAGAGATAACTACCCCAAACTTCCCAACTGTATCTATTCAACTACTACAAGCTCTTTGTTCAGGAACTGAAGTCATGGCACTCAAATGAATAAATGCTTGGCTCCCCAATGAGTCCAGCCAGGAACAGAAGGCCAAAGGAGGTCAAATTGCTTCTATTTTTCTTTAATTACACTCTCAGAGTAGCTTTCAGCAGGTAAACATGAAATATTATGAGTTGGAAGGGACCCACCAGGAGCATCCAGTCCAACCACTGTTCCTACACAGACAGCCCAACAACCCAACCCTATGCCTGAGAGCGCTGTCCAAACCCTACTAGAGCTGGAAGATCGTTCTTGAAGATCCTAAGTTTTCTATTCCATTCAACAACTCAATCTCTTCCTCTTTCCAGGACATGATTAAGAGGCAGAGGAGCTTTAACCCTTCATGCCCTGTTCAGCCTACGCCCCAAACCCTGTCCAGTTTTATGACACTCAAATATATTTCTCCCTCGCTAAGGCTACCCTGTTAAGGCAAAAAAAAAAAAAAAAAAAAAAAAAGGCATTTCCTACAAGATTGTACAGAAAGAATAAAGACAAGTAAAGAGAAGGCTTGAATTGCCAGACTGGAGCACTACTTGTAATCATTCATTAATGTCAGGAGGCTCAGGACTCCTCGAGCTCCTCTAAAAGCAGGTACCTGTGCTGGCCTCTGCCTCAGAACTTTGGTATTTAAAGAAGGGGTGGATTGACTTTTACAAGCAAAAGAAACAGTAGCAAACTCCATTACAGGAGTCAAAAGACATTATGGTTGACATTTCCCCAAGACAAAGGGAATTGGCTGGGAAAAATACCCCATGAACTCCCAGCTGCCACTAGAACACTGGAGAAGGATGCTCAGGGAAGGAGAAGATAAGGCCACACCCAGTTTGACCAATTTTAGGTTCTTAACACCTTCCCTTTGGCCTCCACAGCAGCTGCATTAGTGCAAAACATGTCTGAAGAAAAAAAATATTAAGAAACAGCCACATACAGAAATTTGGCAGAGGAAAGGCAGGCGTGGACTAAAAAGTCAGCACCTGCTGAATTTCTCTGCATACAAAAGGGGATCACCAAAGCCAAAAGTGGGAAGCAGCAAAATCATGCACATATCAGATTACTTTTATTTTTTTTCCCTCTGACCGGAGGGAGAGCGGGAAATGTTCCTACAAAGTGACACCGCAGCCCCTGAGTTTTAACTCAGAGGACACTGTAAGACTGCAAGGCTTCCCTGTCTGGTACTCCATGTATCACTACAGTCCCTGCAACTATTCTGCCCTTCCTGGTGATTCCAGGGGCTTCATGCAAAGCCACATGCAGGCAGAACTTCCCAAAACCATGTCAGCGATGCAGGGAAGCATCACCAGTCACATCTTTTACAGGCAAATGATGTTCTCTTTTAAACCCTCTGAGACCAATCAGAGGCAGAAAGCTGCATTGCCCAGAGAGCTGCAGACTCCAGGTGAACCCTAGGAAAGAAGCATTCCAGGCTGGACAGGGCTTGGAGCAACCTGGTCTAGTGGAAGGTGTCTCTGCCCATGGCAGGGGGTGGGACTGAATGAGCTTTAAGGTCCATTCCAAACTAAACCATTCCATGATTCCAGATCTTGTCTGGGAAGAGCCCAGGCATGGCAGTAACCAAGTGGCAGCAGGCAATGGACGGAGTCAGGAGTGGCTGCCAGAGCCGGCATTAAAGCAAGTCTGGAATATTTTGCCAGAAAATTACTCCCAGGACTCCAGAGTACATTTCATCAGTTTTGTGCAGAATGAATTGGGATTTAAAAAATAAAATTATGAGAGAATAGACCAGAGCAGAGCCAGCTAAGGGCTCATGGCAGCAGCAGGGAGAGAGCACATAAGAGTTCTGCTTCCTCCAGGAACTCCTCCTGTCACCAATCCCACAAATACCACAGCCAGCCGGGCAACTCGGACCCTGGAGTCCTTCTCACAGGGCTGGATCCCAGCTGGAGGTTGGAGCTGTCCAGAAAAACTGCAGTCACATCTGCCCAAGGAACAACTTCCAGAGGGCTGAATTCCAGCTTCATATTCCCAAAGTGTTTGTGCTTTTCCATATTCCAGACCCTATGGGAGAAAACTCCAGCAATTGCAGCACTTTTCTTGCTTCAAGCAGCAAAATCAACTCCAAATAGACAATCTATTAAAAAAGTTACTCTAAGCTTCCTTGCTTCACTCACGTGTCCCAAATGATCCAAGCTGAGCCATACTCAGCATCCCACAGGAATTACCCAGCTCCAGAAGCATGGGGAGCAGCATTTAACAGGCTTTGAAGAGAATTTACACTGCCAGAATGGAGGGAGCCAGGACAGACACACACAGTTTCATGGAATAAAAGAAAGGTAATGAAAGCAACAATTTCCAAAATTCACAACTCTGCATTTTGCCTGTTCAGAGTGTTTTGCTTTTCCCATGAAAAGTGGAATGTTTGAGTACACAACCATATATACTCCCTATTTCCCCCAAACAGAAGCAAACAGAAAATACCAAACCACCAACTTTGCAGTCACATCAAGTATTAAAGGATTAGAGAGGGCTGGGTGAGAAGGGGTTGCGTGATTTATTTTGCTCTGCAAGCAGTAAGCAACATTTATCTCTAAATGAACACAAAATCTCACTCATTGAATGAAACAGGATTGTCATGGGATACCTGATTAATGTTGTTCTCTGGAGAAATGCTCCGTTAAACTAATCAAAACAGTTTAATATTTTTGGGAGCTGCCTCAGGCAAAGGCTGCTCCAACCCAGAACTTCTGATAAGATTTCAAGATTTTGCTGAAAAGGGTTATTTAAAAGGCCATTTTGGAGTTATTTAAGCTATTTAATAACAAGAGATCCATTTCTAAGCTCACACAAACATTTCTGAACTATTCCAGAGGTTGCTGTAGCAGCACTCCCCACTCCCGCTTTTTTTTTTTTTAAGAGGAAACTGAGAACAGGAATTGATAAATTCTCTTGATAACACAGAATATTAAATTATAGCTGCATCGGGATGTTGGCCACATTAATATTTCTAGATATTAATGTCATCAATAAGGTGACATGTAGTCTCATTTTTAGTTTGTAATCAGCCCTTCCCACCCTCATTCCCTATAGACTGTATTTACATTCCAGTTTAGAGAATTAATTAAGGGCTTTAGGGTTTTAAGCCTGAAAGCATAAGCAGCAAAATCAGGATGGCCACGATTAGCTCATGTGGGATCCTCTCCACATACTGTAGGTTCACTGCTCCCATTACACAGAGCACATTAGAAATTCATCCATTTGGGGTGAAGCTTTTCAGGGACTTTTGACCATCTCTTGGTGTTACAGAAATAAAGATTTCTTTCTCCTTAAGAATTGCATTTACCAAATACAGAGAGAAGATCAATAACCAGGAAGGAAAACTAGGAAAACCTTTCAGGAAATCAATGCTTTGGATTTTATTTCCCGTAAACTTACATATTTTTAATGTATGTATGTATACATGCTTTTCTATGGACAATGCCATTTTGATAGCTCAATGTGGCTTCAGTAATACTTACTATTGTATTGCTATTATTACAATTATCATTATTATTAAACTGTCAGCTGACATGGCCTGGCAAGCCTATATCAACATATCTATATTATATATAGATATATACATAGACATAGATATAAATAAAAGTTCTGCAGCCAGGCTGTGTCAGTAGCTCATTTAATCTGGATCATCTTAGTTTAAAAGGAAAAACCTGACAAGTGGGGGTTGTCCCCTTACACAAATCAGAGTCATCAGCCACATCCAGGCCAAATTATCTACTGATGGCTCCCAACTGCTCTCCAAGAGTTCCCCAAATCCTCATCCAGTTTAATATTCCTCCACTTACTGCAAGAAATTCATTCAGGTTTTGGCCAGGATTTCACCAAAGGCTTAAGTTCATGTTATGTTCATATCAATGTTTGATAGCTTTTTACCGGCATGCACAGGGTATAAAATAACCTTGTTTTAATGACTCTGGTACAGACAGAACCCACAGTTAATTCCATGGGAATCTGAATTCAAAAATCTGTTTCCATTTATAAGGAAAAGTGAAACCTTCCTGCAGAAGTGAAACTGCCTCAAGATGTGCAGGAGTCCTTCAGTGATCACTGGATTATTACAAAGGATAAAATAAGAACACAAGCAAAATTACCAGAGATTGCCAAAAAGGTGGTCCTCCAATCACTGCCAGTAAATGCATGATTATTATGAAGATTTGTACTTCAGTCACATCAATTCTGATTAGGTATAAAAAGCCAAAAAAAAAGCATAATTATTCAAAGCAATTTCAAGTCAGTTATTTGCAAGCTCAGCAGCACAGCTCTGTCATGCACAGTATAAATGCTGAGGAAAAGAGGAAAAACTCACCAATAATTTAGAAGGCAAAAATGTATTTAGTTTTATTGTTCAAATTAAGAGCAATGCTGTACTATAATTTTGTTTTACTTCACAGTGCAATAACAGAAGTCCATTTTATCAACCAGAAACATTGGAACTCTTCACTGCCCAGTGGCAGCTGCAGAAATAAATATTCAGTTTTAACCTTGTCCACCAAAAAAACCAAGAATTTAGTACAGATGATAAAATTCTAAAAATGTATTTTTAACCCCTATTATATTCCCTACCCTGTCTTAACATGAATATTCTCAGAATAGCATCAAGCTTTGAAAAGAAACACGAATCCCTAAAGGGTTGATGGAAATAGTGCAGTGGCAGCAAGAAGAGAAACCACTTCTGGTTCCAGCAGAGCCAGGATATGCTGCAGGAAGAATGGGAGAAAACAGAAAATTTATGGCTTTGTTTTAAGGAGCATGTAAAAGTCTTGGAGGTAGAAAGAGGGGAAAATGGGTGTACAAATGAATGCCAGAAATAGGAGTATATAAAAACACAAGTGAAATGGAGAGGATGGACTTGCTGGTGTGAGATATACATATATAGATATATATATATGGATGGGGTGTATATACACTATATATGTTATAAATAGGGACACACATTCTATACATCTATATATATGCATATAGATGTATGTTATATATAACATATATATTATAGCCACATAATAGTATCTTGCCCTGAAGTGCTACATCAAAAATAACCCTTCAAGTCAGTTTGAAACATTTCTGGTTTATCCATATTTCCAATTAGATAGTTCTACCTAAAACACTCCAAATCCCTTCGTGCACACACAAGCTTTGCTGTGACAAAACCCTGCTGATATCACCTGCACAGGGAAGAAGCATTATGGGGTAGGCTTTCCTCTGTCTGCCTTAAATGAGCTACAGAACCATGGAATTGATTTTAGTATCAGCTCAGTGTTTCTCCACAGGCTTTGTTTCAGTTTGGGAGTGGATCCTCTCATTTGAGGATCTCCAGTCTGATCAGCAGCAGAGCCACATGCACAAGGGATCATTCCAGGGCTGCACCTAAATCCCATGGTGGACATCCTCCATGGCAGGGGCTGGAATGAGAGGAGTTTTAAGATCCTTCCCACCCCAACCCATTCCATGATTGCTTTGCGAATTTGCTTTCCACTACACAAACCTGGAGATGGAACATCCAGGAAACAACCTTTGGAGCCCTCCTATATTCAGTTTGCTCAATAACAATCCTGCAAGGCAATCACAACTGGCTGGGTAAAAGACTGACTTACGCTAAGGAAAGAATGTTCTAAAATATCTCTGTTTTCAGTCCTGATACAAACAAATGGAGCCACTGAGGTACCTTGCAAGAAAAAAATAAAAATGCTCAGCAGAGATACACAAACCAACTGATTTAATGCAAATTACTTCCTCACAGCCCTTGGAGTCAGCATGGAAATGTGTTCTCAGTGTGTCCAGCCAAGGAAGGACTGGAACAGCTCCATTCCAGGAGTGCAGGAATGTGTTTTAGCTCATTTCACTACTTCTGTCAATCTCCAAAAGAACAGAAAGAAACTGAGAAAGTTCACAGAAACAGTGACTAATGAGTCACGGAGGTAACTTACAGCTTTCCTCGGATAGGAAACCAGGTTTCTTTTGGCAGCAGAAATCTTACGCACAATAAAGTAAAGTCATGTATGGAAACCCAAGTTATTCTGCCAGACAAACCTTTGCACTAGACTGAGAGCCCAACAAATACATGGGGAGCAGTGCCTGGACTGAGGTAAGGGAAACAGTTTTATCTTTACACAGCCATGGCACAACCTTTACTCTCCTGCCCAGGGCTCTGCCCTTCCAACTCAAACAGAAACAGCATCAGGCAGTCAAGGATATTTGTTAAAAACTTGCCCCTGACTTACAGTAAGAATCTCCTACTGTAGAACAAATATGAGTTTTAACTTCAGTTCCACCTTAATATTCTGTATTTTTAATACCAAATGGTTCCTTAGAACAAAAGACAAAAGCATTAAGACCTACGGAGGAGAAACTAAACACCACACTGTCCCCTAAAGAAAGCATTAATTCTTAATCCCAAGGAGGAAAACGGCCTGGGAACATCCCATGCTCATACCACTGTCAGATGACTTAAAACAATAGGCTTGATATCAGTAAAGCACATGCCTGATGTTGGAATTATTCAGTGAATTTTTTTTTGCAGGAAGTTAAGGTGCCTCTGGACAGAAATCTAAGAATCCAGACATCCACAGGCAGCTCCTCAAAGCTCGACCACAGAAGGCAACAACATCTGGAAGCACAAAGTGTGAAAGAGGCACATTGTTCCTCTCTGGGTTTCACTTGAATTCAAGATAACTGTGCAACAACAGCATGAACCAGATACATCTATGATGCTGCCACATGGAGCAGTCATCCCAAGTTCCTTAAAATCCGACCACTTTCTTCCCCCAAAAACACCAGCGCAGCCCCACTTTCCCTCCTGTGCCAGCACCATCTCCTGCCATCAGTAGGGTCAGGAGATTGGCTTGGCTAAAACAGTCCAGCCAAAAAAGAAGAAATTCCTGTCCCAATTCCCAACCCATCAGGTTCCCTGGTGTTTTTCTCGTGACCTCAGGAATACTGGGAGCCCTGAGGAGACAGCAGGGAAGGTCTGCTCAGCCCCTGGAAGCCACACAACCCAACACTGAGCCAGTGGGACCTGACAGCTCCAGAGAGGGGAGAAAAAATGGGAATGGACAGACAAGTGGATGGCTATCAGCCTTCATAAAAGTCCTAAAGAGCCCCTAAAATGAAAAAGAAGTGAAAGAATGCCATTATAAACCAAAGCAACAATGGTTTTGTCAAGACAGACATGAGCAAAGCAATAGCCACAATGCCTGGAAAACATTAACACATCATGTGATCAGGAGGGCATTCTTACACCTAAATGATTAACTTCAATTTATGCATTGTATCCAGGTAGAATAAGCTAGCAATCAAAAAAATCCATAAATTGCCTACGTCACCAAAGTGCTTTTAAACTCTGGTAGAGCTGGGAAGTACACAATAAATGGGAAGGCAAAACCAGAGCTGCAGGAAAGCACTTGCTCCACTTGGAGGGATGCTGGAATCCAGGGCACAGGGAATATTTCTCTGCCTGTCCTGAGATGTCCTGATCCTCAGGAGAACACTGCTTTTAACCTTTGTCCATGGAGAAAGCTTCTAACACTTTGGGATTAATTGGAATCTATGAGTGTGTGAAATAGATAGTATAGGTTATCAAAGGGTGAAAAACTTAGAGATTTAGATTTTTAGTATGGAGGTACATAGGGGACAAGATAGAAGATTTTGGGCATTGTCTGATCTCCTTCTTGTTCTTCATCTTCTCCATATTTTACAGTGTTGGGAGCACAGAGTGACTGGTTAAAAAGAACCCCAATGCAGATGTTGCATAGACAGAAAAATAATTAGTTATTGGCAGAAATAATAACTCTTACATTCTAAGAGTTAATTGGACAAAATAGCTTTAAAAGACTTTGAATCTGTGTGTCTTGTGACTTTTGGTGCCTTCTCTTTGTATGCTATGTCTGAGATGTAGACGGCATGCAGAACTTCTGATAAGAGAAAAATAAACAACAACCTGAAGACCAAAAAACCAAGAGTTCCATCTGTGCCTCATTCCTAGCACCCAACTTTTTAGGAGTCTCCCCATCAGGGGGGTTTCTACAGAGGGAGACTGACCAATGCCTTTCTTTTTGAGGGGAAATACATCCACAACTTGCTTTAGTGGATGGGGAATTCATTCCCAAAGCAGGGTGATAATGGTCCTGCTTAGGTATGACATCATTAGTACTGTATTTTATTCTACATCAAGTTCCATTGCACATTCAAGTGACTCTCCCATGGCTAACATTAGAGAAAACACAATTTTGGAGCAATGGATCATGTATCAAATTATAGCAAAAAAATAAGGGAAAAAAAGCAGAAAATAGGGAAAGGCCTTTGTTCCTGCAGACCGCCTCATTTAATTACTATAATCACATTTAATTACATATAAGCAGGTACCACACACAGAGCTGTAAGAAAGCAAAACCATTTCAAAGCAAGAACGGAATCAGCCAGTTCAAAGATTCTATTTTCAACTTGTGTTTGTATTTATTTACTCATTTAAATACTACAGTGGAAATCCTAAGAAAAAACAAATGGGAAGAGCAAGCAGCATGAATTCTGCAAGAGGTTCTTAAAGCCTCTGAACTGGGATGTTTTTATTATGTGGGTTATTTTCAGGCATCACTGGAGCCACACTTCCCCCCAACCTGACAGCTTTGCTGCCTGATGTTTCCTGACAACTGAGTCATGTCAGCACTGCCGAGCCACTGACATTGTGCTCATTGTGTGTACGATCATTAAGGCCCACGAAATGAAGAAAATGAAACAAACCTTTTTCCCAAGACATTCCCACACTACAACAGATGGACGGAAAGTTATTGTACAAGTTCAGAGGACACAAAGAATCAAGTTCCAAAAACCTCTTCTTCAAATAAACCAGGGGCTTTTTCATCTTCTATAAAATAAACAGAAGACCCTGTATCGAGCTTTAAGATCAGCAGGAACATCCAGGCAAAGAACAAGAACAAAGAGCTGATGCTGACAACAGAGTAAAGAGCCCAGACTCGATATTTGACAAACTAAAATGCCCAGACAAAGCATCCAGTGGCAAGGTTGGGGAGAACACTCACAATAGTGCTTAGAAGTACTGATTCTGCAGCAAAGTGATGTTAGGGAAGAATAATAACCAGCAGCACTGTAGAAGGCAGGGACAAGGTCAGGCAATGTTAGCACTGCACTGGGGGTAACCACAGCCTGAAAACCAGAACGCCGATTTAATTCAAATGAAGTCAGAGAAGCATAGAAGTTGTGACTTTTTAAATGCACATTTCAACCCTCACTCCCTATCTGCTTAAGCTCACAAGACAAGAGAATTCCTGCAGAGTTTCCCAGGGGCAGCTGCAATTCCTGTGGTGATACTGCCATCCATGGATTCTCCTGCACACACTGCAATGTTTTCCTCTATTGATCCTCCTTTCCCTGTTGTGGCAAATTGAAATGCCTGTCTTCAAACCTGTACAGTCTTCCCACATAAGAGAAGATCCAGAGAACCCCAGCACGGTCTGAGTTAGAAGGAACCTCAAAGCTCATCCCATTCTACCCCCTGCCATGGCAGGGACACCTCCCACCATCCCAAGGTGCTCCAAGCCCTGTCCAACCTGGCCTTGGACACTGCCAGGGATGGAACAGCCACAACATCTCTGGGCAACCTGGGCCAGGGCCTCACCACCCTCACAGGGAAGAATTGCTATCCCATCTATCCTTGCTCTATGGCAGTATGAAGCCACTCTACCTTGTCCTGGCACTCCATCCCTTGTCCAAAGTCCCTTTCCAGCTCTTCAAGCACAAGAAGAGGCTGAAAGGTCTCCCTGGATTCTTCCCTTTTACAGGCTGAACATCCCCAGTTCCCCCATCCTTTCCTCATAGGAGGTTTCCATCCCTCTAATAACTTTTGTGGCCAAATATTGTCAGGAACATTATTATTTAAACATTTTGTTTTCTATAAAATGCTGAGTGGTCTCCAGATTGAATCATCCCTCAAAACCTTTATTTGCAATTCCTCTATATCATTGTGCTAAACTGTATTAAAACAGCCCAATTCTGGTCTTTGAAAAATCACCAAGGCAAAATGTTCCAAACCAAAGTCACATTCCATCAGTTCTTGTACTAGAATGTTCTTGTGACACTGCAGAGCTGCAGGGTGACACTGCAGAGCTGGTGGGAGAGGAAGGCAGGGCTGAAACTCTGGCACTTCAAGTGTGAATGTGGGAAACAGTGGACTAAACCTATTTTGATTCCCAAAATATTTTTGTTTTCCAGCCTTTTAAGCCTTCAGGTTCTTCTAAGTAATTTCCCATTGGTTACAGGGATAAGTAAACTTCATTAACAATTTATTTTCCCCTCCTTGGTGAACATAAAACTTTCCTGCCCAGCAAGTACAAGATTTAGCTGTGGTGAAAGAATTTGAAGCTACTCACTTCATACTGTCCCAGCTCCTGTGTAATTTTCAAGACAAGGTTCTATTATTATATTTTCTCAGTACAAATGCTTGTCACATGAAACAGCCAGAGTATGAATACACATTTTCTGTAGCTTACCCATCTGAGATGTGCAATACTGACCTAACAATCTGTTCTGCCTGACATCTGAGTGTGTAAATAAGTCAGTGATGCTTGGTGTGTCTGAGTAAATCACTTGGAAGCAGCAGCATCTTTAGTTATGAGTTAAGACTAAAACTAAAGATGCCAGAAGGCATCTGAAATCACTCATGCAAGAATTTAAATAGATTTAAAAGTCTATCCTGTAACTCAGTGCCTAAAACTGGGTTAAAATAAGTGTGTGAGGAGACCTGTCACAGGCAAAACCTGGAGTTCTGTCTCAGGAGCCAGTGACAGAAGCCTGAGGAACAGGAAAAGGGGGAAGTGCTTTCCCAGTTCCAGAGGGCAGGGACAGATGAGACACTGAAGAAGTTCCTCCTTGGGCAGGTGGTGAGGCTCTGGCCCAGGCTGCCCAGAGCAGCTGGGGCTGCCCCAGGATCCCTGGCAGTGCCCAAGGCCAGGTTGGACAGGGCTTGGAGCAGCTGGGACAGGGGAAGGTGTCCCTGCCATGGCAGGGGGTGGGAGGGGATGAGCTTTAAGGACCCTCTAAACCAAACCATCCTGGCATTCTGTGAATATGCCCTGCCTGGCCCATCCCCTCACACCCTGCTCCCCAGCTGGCTGTAAAAGCAGTATCATCACTATCTCCTGGAATGGCAAAGGCCTCCTTTGCTGAGGGGCTGCAGACGGACATCTTCGGCAGCTCCAGGTCCTCTGCACCTGCCCTTCCTCTCTCTTCCACCCCATGGTAAATTGTCCTACTCCAGTTCAAACAATTTCCTTTGACCACTCAATATGAGTTACTTCCACCCCACAACCATCACACTAGGGAATGATTTCAGACCTCTGAGTATTTCAGAACTATGTGATTTTATAATTTTTTCCACCCTAAGTGACTCCTTGGTCAGTTGATATTACAGGCTAAATCTTGATTTAAGCTCTTCCTTCCTTTGCATTACTGCTTGCTAAATTACTATTTCCTGACACTATTTCCAGCCTTTCATAGATTATGAACAAGGTATTTTAAAAATTAAGTCACTGATGTCACTTGACTCCCTTTAGAGCCACCCAGCTCCCAAGGTCAGCTGGAGACACATCAGGATTTACCAGACTGCTGATGGTGCTGCATCTAAAGCAGAGCCAGAAATTAATCTTCCTAAATAACCTCCTGAAAGCAGAGATTTTGCTGAGCTACTACATGAAAAAACAAAAGAACTATTAGAAAATAATTAGCATCAACACAGGTTTAACAAAGGCTATGAAAAGCAACCATCAAAAAAATAACCTCACTTTCGTTTAACATCTGATGCAGTTCTAAGAAAGAGATCAAAAAGCTATTCTTATATCCTCAAGTATTTCAAGAAAAAGTCCAGGCTAAAAATTCATCAACAGTAATCATAATCTATTATATATTTCAACGAATACAACTCATTCACTTTTAATGATAACATTTTATTGGGAGGGGACCTCACCCACATACAATGTATTAGCAATTAAAAAAAAAAAAAGGAGAGAAGAGGTGAAATAAGGAAGAGAAAGTCTTTTTTAAGGCTAGCAAACTAGAGGGGAGAAGGACTTATTTAGCACAGACATAAGGAAAAGCATTTTAAAAATAAAGACAAGTTGGAAAGGAAGTTACTTCTTCATGAAGCTACAAGCACAGAGATCAAGCTGCACAGCTTAAACCAGACATTTTTAACTAGACTTTTTAAATTATTACACAAGACACAGTTCCTGAAAGATTCAAGAAATTCTCCTTTTTTTGGTGGAAAGGTATTGAAACAGCAGCAACAAAAGAAGCTTTTTTTAAAAAGTAGTTCCAACGACATTATTCTACACCCACACTTGGAGCTGCTTCCACAGCCCGGCTTGGCTTTTAGGTGAAGCCAAAACTGTGATAAAAAGAAAAGTTTGAAGTTTGATTTAAACTTTTGTTGAACAGGCAGGTGATGCTTTGGTTTCAATTAAAATGAGATGCTTTCAAAAAAATTTTCTTCCAATTAAATCAAATTTTTCCTACTCATTCAAATATTTTTCCTCCTTGTGTGAAACGTGAACACACTGTAGAAGCTGCTTTGCACAGAGCAGTGCATGACAAAGGCGCTGCCCTGCTCAGTGCAGGCGCTGCCCAGGGAAGGCTTTACCGTGTAATTCCAGAACGAGGGCCCCAGCGTGCCCGTGAGGAGCTGGATGGCCACTGTGCAGAGCATGGACTCTGTCACATCAAATCTACATGTGAGGGAGAGAAACAGTTCAGAGCACTGTCCTGAACACTCCTCCAAAGGGGAACCATTAAACATCTTCAGTCAGGCTAAAGGACAAAATCCAGGGTCGGGATGATTCAAAGGGCAATTCAGGGTAGGGATTAACAACCACAAAACCCAGGAGTATTAATGAATTAACAAAACCATTCTAATCTACATAGTATTTTACACATTTAAAGCTTCATTCAGAACTTCTGCAATTTACAGTTTTACTGTATCACCCCAACACATGAGAAAAAACAAACATTCTATGTGTGCATGAGGGAATAAATGCAATTCCTTGCTCTGAATCATGGTAAATAAAACCATAACCAAGCACAATCCAGGACTCTCATCTCCTGACCTCATGCTCATGTCTGCAAACAACACTGAATATATGAATTCTTTAGCTGAAGATGCTCCTGCATGTTTCAGTGGAGCAGAAATGCACATTGTATTTCAGTTTGACACCTGAGGGAAAGAAAGAAGTTTCACCTCCCTCCTCATGCAGCTTCGTGGCAAATAAGGCTCCAAGAAGTGAGCTCTGGACCCCTGCTCAGGGGTAATCACACTCCATTCTGTATCTATTTATTTCTCACCCCTGACAGAAAAGGATGAAAAAATATGCTGGAGCCAACAGAGCCACAGAAACCACCTTTTCTCCTAATACAGTGCCACAAAATCTGCATTTTGCTGTAACAAAAAGATTTTTAAATGGGATCAAATTTAAAAAATCAAACCATCTAGTTTAAAAAGATAATAACTCAGCAGCAGTAGGGTCAGCCAGAACACAGCTCCTGTTTATGGCTGTGCTTATCAGAGTGTGCTGGAACAGACACCCACCATGCCAAGGGATTTCAAATGGGCAGCACAGAAAGGTCATTGTGGCCCCACTGCAGGGCTCAGGTGCAGGGATGATATGCAGACACCAGGCCTGAGGAGAGAGGCCACTGAAGTTCAGCCTGATAAGCATTTTCAGTTTAATTATCACAGCACATAACACAGTAAATAGCTGGGAGAGGTAATAGTTGGTATTTTAGGGAATACAGGAAGAGAAAGCCCAATGGCCAAACCGCACAGCTACTTTGGTGCTCCACAACAGCTGCAGTTTTGATTCCTTTTTTCCTATGTTATTTTAGGTGATATTTGTAATTCAGACATGGATCCATCTTCTAAACATCATCTGGGAAGTTTAAGAAGGGGCATTGACCTTGGCATGTGCTTCACTCCACGGAGATACTGACACTGACAATCCCTGTGCCTGCTCTGCTGGGAACCCTGTCAGGCTCCTGAGTCTGGAACCAATGAACATACAGGGGATTAGTACTGCATCCAGAACATTCCCTTGTCAGTGCTAATTTATTGAGTGTATTCCATGGGCAATTTTTAAAAGGCCCCGTTTGATTAAACAAATCATTAGACATTTCAAGAGCCACCACTGGCTCAGGGCTCAGAGACAGCTGTAGTCAGTCCCTTCCTTGTGCTAACAGAGAACCCAAACTGAATTCAAATGGAGAAATGCCTTGAGAAAATGATCCAACAACAACAGGAAACAGACACTTACATAGGAGATGGCCCTGAAATCAAGTCAATCACTTGCAACACAGCGGATCTAATACAGCTTTTTAAGGCTGGGTTAAACTACGGTGGAGTTTTATGCACCATCCTCCTCTTCCTCTCCCAACACACAATACTCCATGAAAAAGTCCCAGATCACAGCAGACAAGATAAACACTCCTGCCTCAACAGAAAACAGAAGTTATGGGGCTGGAAAACTTACAGGGATCCATCTACCAGTTAATGCTCTGGTCTGGAAAATGATGATTCTTCCATCTGTCTTGTCCCTATCTACCGAGCATGCAAGTGGGATTACTAAGGCTGAGCAATGAACTGGGAATCTGAGCAGGAGACAAAGGACTGTTTTCTTAGGGGAACCACAGTAGCAAGAAAAGAATGTTCAACATCAGAACACAAGAGAAAGACAGGCTGAGAGTCACATGCCAGAAGTGCAAACGCTTCGTTATAAAGTTATTTGAGTTTTATCCTAACTCGTTCCAATCCAGCAGTTTCACTTGGATGCCATGAAATACAACAGTGTGAATAAAGCAAACTGTACAGAAAAGCTCAGAACACGAATTAGAATTATTTCCAGTACCAGGAAATTCATGTTAATGGAAAAATTGTATTAAAAATTAAGGGAAAATAATTAAAAATAAGCTCCCTTCCTTGGTATTACACACATCCAGTATGTAAATTTTTCCTTCTGCTGCTCACAGAGGTACATAGAAGTTGCACAGGTCAGGCAATAGCCATATGCTTGTTATGTTGCAGTTCATTATTTCACAGAGCAGTGAGAACTCCAAGGATTTATCAGAACTATCAGGAGCAGCATCTCCACACATGACCAATGGGATTGTGGCTGAAAATCCTGTTGAAGGACTTGGGGAAGGAAGAGGAGGAAGATGCGGAAACCACCCCCCACCTTTTCTGTGAGCCCTCATCAGCTGCACAGGTTTCTGAGACGCTGCCATTGTGACTGAGGGAGCAGGAGGTGCAGGTTAGCAGCACCAAACTTCACACCCACCACAAAGACACTTCAACACATCCTGCTTGCAAGTACAGAGACTCCAACACCTCCTGACATCAGCAGAGGCTCTACTTAGCCTCAGAGTCTCCTCAGTAAACAACCTAGGTGTAAAAGTTCTCCAAGAAGTGTTGGAAAGTTTTAAGCTCTACAATCATGGTAATGATTGCCCTATCTCAGAGTGGAGATGCTGAGGCTGTTCCCAGGAGCAAGAACTCTATGTGCTAAAGTCTGACTTGGAAGGTTTCCATTCCTGTACTTCAGTATTTGGTGTGCGTTGTCTATGCAAGATAGAACATCAACTCCTCCTCTGCTGAGGCTGAAGAGGAAGGGTGGCTTAGCTTTCTGACATCCCCCATTTCCTCACCTCTCCTTTGGACCTTAGTGGCAGCAATGGTGATAGGGCTCAGGTGAACCAACCCATTATCCCACAGGCTCCCGGGCCTGGACAGCTGCTCCAGAGTCACTGAACAGGAATGTTTCCCCAAATTCTCCAGCTCTCACAAAGAAAGGCTGTTTTGTTCAGCAGTCTGAATTATTTTGCTTTCTCTGGGGATTATTATTCAAACAGCAGTGTAACCATTTTTAACTTTTCAGTTATATGAAAGGTAGTAAAAACTGATTCGTCCTCTCATATTTATGATATTCCTTTGTGAAGCCTCCTTGGAAACTCATTTCCATCTCATTGTGTCTATATTTACACACATATATACACAGCTATAATTCCTACCATCACCAACTTATGGTATTTTCATTTAAAAAGGTTGTTATAAATCAGAAAATACAGTAACTTGTAGGAGAAATGCTGGAGACCATAGTACAGCCCTCATGCGTCTGGATGGACCCTTGAATGTTCAGTGCCCACTGGGTTTTTTCAATATGATTCAGCACCTCCAGCACTTCCATCATGAACAAATGCACCAGGACTTGACCTGAGCAGTGTGTGTCTCATATCTTTCAAGAGAACACCCAGGCTGGACAAGGGGGAATGCCTTCCCACTGCCAAAGGGCAGGGTTAGATGGGATATTGAGAAGAAACTCTTCCCTGAGAGGGTGGTGAGACCCTGACATAGGTTGCCCAGAGAAGCTGTGGCCGCCCCATCTCTGGAAGTGTCCAAGGCCAGTCTGGACAGGGCTTCGAGCAACCTGGGATAGTGGAAGGTGTCCCTGCCCATGGCAGGGGTTGGAACTGGATGAGTTTAATGTCCCTTCCCACTCAAACCAATTCCATGGTTCTGTGATTCTGCAGAATCCAGCTCTGACAGGGATAGATAGCCCCTGCAGGTGGGACAGCCCCTGCAGTCAGGCGGTGCTCTGACCTTGAGCAGCTGGAACATCCTGAGCCTGCACACACTTGCTTCTCCTCCTGCAATTCCTGCAGGGACCAGGACCACTACTGAACCCAAGTGGGATAACCCTGGATTGGGGAAGAACCAGGTGATCACACCTGGGCTCCAGATAACATCAGGAAAATCCTTACAGGACTTGTACTGTTTCCCCAGCATGTTCCTGAAGCACCTCACATCTGCTTCCACAAGGACACACAAAGTCCATCACAGCTTGACAGTTTAATTTTTGGGATATGCAGGAAAAAATTCTCTGTTTCCAAAGCAGAGGTGCCCCAGTGATGGCACAGGTGCCCAAATACATGACTCAGCTCATCCTGTGCTGCAGCACAGTAAATCCACAGCCCAGACAAACCAGTTTCTGTGTTGGAAACCAGGTCAGGAGAACAAAGTCATTATTTGGGCTGCTTCAATACTAAATCTCTCTGCTATTCAAAATCACCTTTCTCTTTTTCAAATGTGCTGAGTATTCCTGTTTTTCATTAAGATCATTCCCAGATCAGGTATTTTAAGTAAAACTTCTGCACTTAACTCTATCCCTGGTGTTCCCTGCTGCCTTTGCACTGTTGATATTGTTACAGTGACTTTCCTGGAGGCTGCCTTGCTTGCCTTGAGACACTTCCTGCTTCCTGCTGGGGAATTTTTAAGCAATACTGACCTCTAGCTATTTGAGCTGTTCAATCAACACCAATTGCTTTTTGAAGAGTGGTGGTTGCCAGGATCATAATTAATGGAATTATGTGATCAATTGAAGATGGAGACAGATCATAGAACTTTATTGACTCAACTGATTATTCTAAATCCTGGAGTAGCACAGGGACATCCCCCACAGCTGTCAGGCAGAAGACAAAGAACCTACACAGCTGATGGATTCAGTAATTGGGCCCAACTGAACAAAGTTTTCCTCCTCCACCTGCAGAATCTGTAGGAATCTTGCAGAATGGATCCCATTTCCTCCTCCCTCAGGGGAACTGATCCTGCCCTGCAATCTGAGATGCTCTGCTCAGCTTCAGGGACTTGCCAAGGTTGGTGCAGTGACACCAAAGAGAATCATGGAATTGTTAAGGTTGGGAAAGCCGTCCAGGATCAACAAGCCCAACCTGACTGATCCCCACCTTGTCACCAGTCCTGAGCACCTCATCCAGTTGTTCCTTGGGCAGAGATGGGGACTCCAGACCTCCCTGGGCAGCCCCTTCCAATGCCTGACCACCCCTCCCTAGGAAGAAATTCCTCCTGATGTCCAACCTGACCCTTCCCTGGCGCAGCTTGAGGTCATTTCCTCTCAACCTGTCCTTTGTTCCCCGGGAGCAGAGCCTGATCCTGTCCAGGCTGCCCCCTCCTGTCAGGAGTTGTGCAGAGCCAGAAGGTCTCCCCTGAGCCTTCTTTTCTCCAGGTTGAGCCCCTTTCCCAGCTCCCTCAGCTGCTCCTGGAGCTGCAGTCCCTTCCCCATACACAAACCATACACTGTTCCACAAGCACACACCTTGTTTGACACTGATTTCCCTGTTTTTTTCAAGATGGACTTTTCCAGCAAGACAGGCTGATTCTGTAACTCAACAGTTTAGGCCTGTGTGGAAGGAGGGAAGTACAATCTCTCCCTTTAGCACCCTCTGCTCTTCTCCAAGCCATTTCATTATCGAGCTCTCTCTGCACTGAAATACAATTTCTTGGACATACCACAAATAAAGTAAGCGATAACCAGCTGTCTACTCTTTCCTGCTGCTTTGGAATTCAGGCAAGTCAAAAACACTGTCACATTCCCTAAAACATCACTACCACACCCTCTCTCTGAGAGTCACAACATGGGATACTGACAGGAAAAAGCTCCGGTGCACAAGGATCTTTTTGGCTCCTTTCAACAGCTGTCGCTGACCCCACTTATTCAGGATTAAGGATACCTAAGTGTGTGCACTGCAGTGAATCCGAAATACCTTTTTTCAGTTTTAGATTAGTGAAACGAAAGCCTCATAAAAAAAGTGTCAAACAGGGAGAATCTGTTAACTGAATAAATAGTCTCATCGTTTATGCATTAAAATGAACATCAGCTTATGACAGTCTATTACCCTTGTGACAGAGGGCAAAAGAAGAAACAAATATGTTTACTACACAGTGCTGTGTTATCTAAATTAATCATACACCCATTTGGGTGCTTATTGCCTTATCTGAATTAGCTACATATAATGGTCACTACGTTCTTATATTATTATAAGGCTAGACAGAAAAATCAAATTTGCTGAAAAATGCCTCCAAAATACAGACTCCTCACAAAGGAATGCCCCAGTCAACACCAGCACTGACCCTAACACTTCTCTGCAGCACAGCAGTAGTTTGGGGAGGTTGATACTTCTATCTGTAAAGTGAAGCACATGTCAAGGTCAGGCTTTTGTGTTCTTTGATCAATATGCAGAAATCTTTCATTATCAGGGCCCTGTAAAGTTTGAAGGGAGCTAAAAGCATACAGACTTCTGGTACAGCATGAAAGTGAGACTCCTATGTATGTAGCTGTCTTGAATTGTTTCAAAATCCCACAAACCAAGGGCAAACTTCAGTTTCCAGATGCAAAAAAAAAAAAAAAAAAAAAAAAAAAAAAAAAAAAAAATATATCTCCAGTACATTTATTTGAAATGTGTTTGTTCACTCTGTGAATGCGAACACCAAATAAATTAATAAATTCTCAACATAGAATACATTTACTTCCTCATTAAGGCAGAGAATCCCACAGCTCACCAAGCCCTTGTGTTGCACCTCCCACCCAGCCTCATCCAGCAGGAAACGGGATTTCTGCTCCTGACCTTCTTGGTACTGCAATTTTGGTTCCATTTATTGACAGAACCATGATCTGCACTAACCAAAAGGGATTCTGAACTTTAAATTGGAGGCACAAGGGCAATTAATACAGCATATTTTAAGGGATTATTAACGTTAATATTAACGAATAACTGCACATCACAATCAAGCAGTATCAAGACAGAGTTTAATGAATGCTAAAGCCAGACTGCCACCATCTGACCAAAGCATTCCAGTCTTAGGATAAAACAGCAGGTACTTTCCATTACTTATTCAGCTTTACATCACAACAAAAGCTCTAATTAACTAACAGGCCAAAATTATATTTTTACCACTCCTAACACAAGCTAAGAGACATTCACTATTAATTACAGATCCAACAACTGCCAGAAGCTCTAAGGGTGTCACTATGGATAAAAACAATTTGCTACTGCTCTGAGGAGCTGCACTATGGCCCCACAAGGTGCAATTCAGGAGAACAGGGTGAATTTCCCTTTCTCTCAGCCAGGTACTTACATGCCAAAGCGCAGCGTCCCCGAGACGTACGTCTGCCAGTGCGCGCAGTAAAACATGAACGTCCCAGCAAAACAACAAAAGAACATCCAGTCAGGGTTGGTGCCCAGCTGCACAGCAATACAAGTTCCCAAAACCACAAAGACTGCAGGAGAAAATCAGTCACAGAGTGAAAAGGGTGGATGTGTGTAAGCATCCTCACCAGAAGCAAAACTAAAAACAGGGCCCAGAGGAGGGACAGTGGAAAGGTTATCCTGGCATTGTTATTTCACAGACATAAGAGATTAATGCTTCCACTTAAAAATATACAGGCTGCACAACACAGATTTCAATCCATATCAGTTATAAGAAGTCATCAATGTTAAGGGCTTCTAAGTCTCCTACATTTTTATTCCCTGTGATGAATAATGTCATAAAGACACTTGAGTAATCTCTGCAGCTGCAGCAAGTTTTGAGGTTTTCTCCTGCATTTGCCAGACATCTTTCCCTGTCTGATGGCATTAAGAAAACCAAAGGTCTGGATACATTCAGGATAAGTAACCTATCTAAGCTTTCCCCTCCACCCTTTCCATATACAACTCTGATAAAGAATTCATAAAATTTAAAGCCTAAGACCTTTAGAATTTAAGGAACCTAAAACACCTGATCAGGAGCTGGACTCAATCTTGTGGGACCCTTCCAACTCAAGATATTCTATGATTTTACAATTTTGCAATGAGGTTAAATTTCAGGCTGGCTCAATGAACTCCACCTACCCAGGAAATTACCTAAACTAATCTTAAACTCTGACTTGTAGAGTCCCACTGCTTAGGCTTAGACCTGTATTGGTATCACTCTGTCTCAAGTCAATACGAAATAATATAGCAGAGTACTATGGTAATTTCTTACAGAAAATATTTTAGAACCAAGACTCTGCTAAAGCATCATATAGAAGTGCTGGCTCAGGTTGAATTAGTCACATGCTTAGTTTTGTTTTCAATGTAATACAAGAGAAGACATTCAGCTGATCCAAAGCACTGTTCTATGGAAAGAAAGGTGACTTTCTTGGTTGAAATTGATACATTCAACACTATCAGTTGTCCTTTCTTCAATAAAGAAGCTTTTTTTATTGTATGGCAGATTTGATCTCTGAAAAAGAGAAATTTAATCCTCCTACTTCAATTAAAAATGACAACAATACCTGTGGACAATGAATCACAGCCATGATCAAAAAGCTCTCCTAACGGAGTGCTGCTATTTGTCCTTCTTGCCTGTTTTCCATCTATAGCATCCAGGGACTGGTAGATGAAAAGGCCACAAGCACAAGCAATGTATGCCCAGGGAGGTGCCTAAGAGAGAAAGGCAATCACAATAAGGTTTAAAATAGATAAAATTCTCTTTAAAAAAGAGAAAGCCTGCAGCTGTCCCACAGCCTGACAAAACAGTTTTCCCTTTGCACATATGTCCTCCTCACCCAGGGACCTTTCAGCAGCTGGTCCTTGCAAGGACAGACAGAATGGGTTGTTACGTGTGGAATGTAAATAAACCAGTAACAGATTAATAGCTACAGTCCCTGCTAAAGTAGGAAGCTGCACTGTACAGCTGGAAAAATTGTAATACTACGTTTGCAAAGCAGTGCACAACAAAGTCCTCATTAAATACATGCAAGTTGCTGCTGTGATTTCAGAAACTTGGGAACTTTTAGCCCACAACTTTGTCACAAACATTTCACCAGTGTTCATCTTCACCAGTCCACCACCAGTTGAGAGCTGTGTCACTGACGGTGCCCAGACTTTGAGTCCAAGAACATTTCTGGAGCTCTGCAGCACAGCCCCTCCACCACCAAGTGTCCCCTCCAGTACGAGGCACCAGCAGCTTTGCTAAATCTATGTTAAGAACCCTTAATGGTCACATCCATGAAAATTATTTCTACTCTGACAGAAACACAAACAATCCCAAAGCCCTGCTGGAGCAAAGATTAAAATACAGGCTTTTTTATGCTTTCTGAAGCATATACCATTAAGAACACAAAAGCCAAGGAGTTGCCATTACTCCACCTCCGTTTACACATCTATAAATCAGATATTATTGGCTATTTTGCAATCTTCACATTTGACACACTTTACAGAAGTGAGCATTTACGAGCAGCTTTATTTTACAGACCACACCAAGAAAAACCAAATACAACTTAAACAAGCTGACCTGCCTCTCATAAAGCCCTGAAGTCCAGCTGGTTTTGGTCAACACAACCATGACTAATTTGTAGCACATCAACTTAATATATTTTTCTTCTACAATTTGCATTGCTCCTGCCATTTACCAAAACAGTTTGTTCTGCCCCAAAAGCTGCCGCTGTGATGTGCTTTCAGTACTGTCTGTACAAACAGCACAGGGTGAGAAAGGGGAAATGTGTCACCCAAGAGCAGAGCACCACATTTAGCCAAGGTTCTGATGCCACACAACTCCCTCTCATTTTTATCCCTCACGTACAGATTTTATCTGCCACAGTCAAGTTAAATTGCATCACCCTGAAGGTTTCTCTATAAACTTAAAAATCAATCTGCTGGCTCTCCTTTCTTAAAAGCTCCTTTCATGAGCAGTGTAGGTGTTTCCACTTATACCTATTTATACCCAAGTAAGATTTCACAGCTCTCTCCTTATCCAGGTAATTATTTTTCCTTTTTTTTTTTAACTCAGGTACCATTCCATCAGTCAGCACTTTTCCAGCTGCGTCCTCCCAGCTAAGCAGGAAGTATTTGCATGTCCTTTACTCTCTGGCTGCACGAGGCCCTGAGCGACAGCTCTGCCCTGGCTGCACCTTTCAGCAACAGGAAGGAAGGAGTCACTCTTGGAAAAAAGCAGAACTAAGACTGAGCTACAAGGAAAAGAAAATTTACATCAGAAATCAATAGTGGTTTGGGGGCAGAAGGAGAAATTCTGCTCCTGGAGTTTCAGAGCCCCATATTCTTCCCCCCACAGCCATGTGGCAAATCAGATCAGGCCAAAAGCTGCCTCAGCACTAAGTTGTTTTTCAGTTCAAGTGAGGAAAAAAATCTCATTCACCTCACACAAAGTACTTCTCAAGCTGTTAAACACTAAACAGTGCTTTCATACAGCAGCCTTCAGCTAACGCTGAATTTCTGATGCTCTGAGTGCAGCTTCCTGGGCACTTCAGAAGTATAGTTACCAACCAAGATACAACTGTTCTCCAAATTCTAAATTCTCCTCTGGTTTAGTGACCCAAACCAGCAAATTCTAAATTCTCCTCTAGTTTAGTGACCCAAACCAGCTCTGGGTTCCTGAGAGCTGAAGTCTTTCTATCAGACCAGATTTCAGTCTGAGCCCCCACGTAACCCTGCTCAGAAGTAAACACAAGTTAAACCAACACACCACAATTGCCACAGCCTGGAAAAGGAAGGAGCTGCTCCAAGTATTCCCTGCACAAACTGAATAGTCACTGTTTATTTTACACCTGCCAAATTCCACAGATTATTGTGAAACAATCTATTTCAACAGATTTCTAGGAGAGGCAAACATCCCTTTCCCATGTCATACGTGGAGCAGGGATGCAGTGCTGACTGTGCCAACCTACATGAGATTTTGGAGACTGGTGTGGAACAAACTGTGTCCTGCTGGATTCCCAACCTCAGCTGGGAGACTTGGTTAGGAAGGAGTTCAGATATTTTAAAAGCTGAACTCTTGAGACATTCCCAGCCATGTGGTGTGTAACACACTTCTATACCAAATAACTCCCTTTCTCAGTGCAACACATAAAAGCAGCTTTTAAGATTCAACATTCAAGTGAAAACTTTTTCAGTGCACAAAAATGAGTCTTCAAGTACCTTATGAGGTAACTGGTGATAGAGAGAAGTTGAAATGCCTCAAAAAAACTTTTGTACCCCTGCAATCAGGTTAAAACAGTTCTGCTCAGGACAGGTGAGGAGCTTTTAGAGCATTCAGAACAAAGAATAAAACCACTGACTTTTATCTGGCCTTCTCACAGCACAGCACCAGCTCAGGAACACAACTCCACCATGCTGTAACAAAGTCCTGACTGAGCTGCCAGGACTCAGAACCTGTGGGGCCCAGGAAGGCGTCCCTGTGGCTCACTAAACTGGGTTTGGTCGCACCAGCTTTGATATCTTAAGTGGCACTACTCTAGAGCTCAGTGCCTTGGCTCTGGCGCAGCCCCAGCTCTGGTCCAACCCATCCAGCTTGTGTGGCAACTCTGATCCCAGAGCCGAGGGGGAGTTGCCCTGCTCTGGTCATAGAAAGTAAACAGGTACCAACTCCTCCTGGCACACAGGCCAGGCAGCTGCAGAGCCACTGCTTCAACTCCTGGCAGGGCTGAGCTTTGTGCAGCAGGTCCCTCATGGCTGCTTCGGTGTCAGATCCTGCTCCACATGGGTGTACTGGCCCCAGGAACTGCTGTCTCATTCCAGCACCCACACGTGCTCTCTCTGCATGCCAGCATCACAGAGAGGCACAAACATTCACAGAGAACAGGTTACTAGGACGAGGACTGTAGGTAGAACAGCAAGAACCAGCTCTCCCCAAAGCGACAACCCACCCAATACCAGTGACAGCAACCAAAACAAAAGAGTGTCAAGAGTCCATAACTGACCTGTTCTGTAGCTGTTGGGCAGTAACATACTAATAGCAGAGTTGTAAATATATTTATTAACAGTCCGATGATGGTGATCAGGTTGGGGGCAATCCAGGCTGGAACTCTTCCAACTAACCATTCCCAGTAGCCCTGCATGAGGGGCTCAAGCAGGGAGCGTCCGGCACTCTGGTATTTGTGCTCCTCTAACCGTTTGAGCTGGTGCTTGGACAGGGGCGGCGTGGGCAGCTGCACCAGCTTGCTGAGCACGCAGGCAGCGCTGGGGCCGTGGCCGCAGCCCGCGGGGCCCTCCAGGTGCGACTCCCCACATCGCCTCTTGAGGCTCCGGTGCCCACTCATGGGTTGGGTGGCCGAGGAATTGTCTTGGGCAGGCAGCAGCTGGGCTGGAGAATCATAAGATCCTGCAATACAAAGGGGCAAGACACACCTGAGTGCACAAATGAGATTTTAGGATATCAAAAGTTTCCAGATGCTGTCCTAAAGAGCATTTCAATTGCCACCAGCAAAGCAAGATGATTTCATAGGACTGCTGCTTTGAAAGAGAAAGTTATTTGGAGAATTGCTGACAGAACAACAAGAAAGAAGTGCTCCAAATGCAGCAGTACAATCCTGCAGCCACCAGCTGAAATTCCAGCAGCAGCAGAAACTCCCAACCCCAGCAGTAAGTTCTGTTACAGACTGGGGAACAGCCAGACCCCTCACACCTCTCCCAGGAGAGCAGGTGACACCATTCAGGTTATCAATTGACAGCACCAAAAACTGTCTTAAGACTGAAAGTCTTAAGTTAAATTGGTTTGGTTTGGAGCAGCTTTGTCTCTGCAGTGATGCTGGACAACCACTTAAAAGCAGCTATGCACATTTTTTTTCAGATTTCTGTTCCTTATTTCAGTTTTGCTATAGCTTTATTCTTCTCTAAACTTAACCCAGCTCATTGTCTGCTCAACTTTCAAGAGATCCAAGAAAACACACAGGAGCTGGAGAGCTTTAGCTGGCCAGAGACAGCATGAAGCAGCTGTGAAAAGAAAATACAAGGTCAGGAACAACTTTTCCAGCACAAACAAGAACCCTCGCAATGTTCCATCTCCCTTGAAAGCAGGTGACCAGAGACATGTAACTCTCCACAAGAAGGAGAGAAGCAGTAGAGAAAGGAGACAAAATAAGAGTTTGCTGTTTATCTGTAGGAGACAACCATGGGGGGAAAAAAAAAAAGAAAACCCGGTTGAAGACCGGCAAATAAAGCAGAGAAAGGAAGAAAACAGAGAGCTCTAAAGCCATCTGCACTGCATGGGTAGAAAAAACTGTGCAAATCAAAGGTCATCACTGGCCTAAGAACGAGTGATCTGAGCTCCACTCTCCACTCCCTCAGCAAGCCAAATTCCAGCAGTGAAAAGCCACCTCAGGCAGCCCCGTCAGAGGGAGGAGAAGAGAAAGTGGCAGGGCCTTCGCTGCGTTCGATAAGCTCGGGAGAAAGCCGAGCTGCACCTCTCCAATCGCCAGGAGACCAGAATTAGTCACCGCGGAGGTCCCTGTGGGCGTTGCCCTGGATGACCAGAAAAATTACATGCAGTGCATTAAACTGGGCTTTTCCCTCATCCTGAGGGGATGAGCCGGGGGGAACAGCCCAGGAGCGCCTCGTTCTCCAAAACAAACGCCCGGCCTGGCTGCCGCGGGACTCCCCCCGGGCCTGGCGCACACCCGGCCGGGGAGGGGGGCCCAGGGCACCGCCGGCGCTTCGCCTTCGCCTTCGCCCCCGCCCACGGCGCTGCCCCGGCTCCCCCGGACCACGGCCCTGCCCAGCCCGGCCCGGCCCTGCCCGGGCCCGGGCCCGGGCCCAGCCCCACCTCGGGGCCCTCCCCGCTCCCCCGCGCGCCTCCCGCGCCCTCAGGCCCCCGCCCGGCCGGGGCCCCGCGCAGACCCCGCTGCCGCCGCCGGGGCACCCCCAGCGCTACCTCCTCTCCCCGCACCGGGCGGCGCTGCTTTTACGCCCCTTTTGCGACGGCCGGAAAGGAGGCGGTGGCAGCGCGGCGGGGGCGGGGCCGGGGCAGAGCGAGGACGGCGCGGGAGCGGCTGAGGTGAAGCGGGGGGGAGGGACGGGGGGACCCAAGCGCCAAACCCGCGTCGCTCTCATCCCTGCCACCCCCTCAGAGAACCCACAACCTCCCCTTCACCCTCCTCAGCCACCTTTGTCACCCCCCCAGCGCCTATCCCCTGGTCTCCCTGTCATTCCTCTTAGCGACCGCCCGGTGTTCCTGTCACTCCCTGTTACCCCCTCCGAGATCCTCTGTCACCCCCTCAGGGACCCCTCTTCATCCCCCACAGCGACCTTCCGATGTCCCTGTCACCACGTCAGAGACCCTTGGAAACCCCTTGTCATCCCCTCAGAGATCCCCCATCTGCAGTGACGCCATGGCCTCTCTGTTATCACCGCCTCAGTGATCCCCCGGTGTCCCCTGATCCCCTCCATGTCACCCCCACCTCACTGCAGCCCCCACCGGGTGCCCTGTAGTCCCCACTGCCCTTCGGGACCCCAGAACCCTCAGCTGTCCTCTCTCCCTCTCTGGACAAATCCCCCTCATCCCCTTTGTGCCCCCCTGTCAGGCCCAGTGACCCCCCCACCACATCCCCAGGGAACCCCCATCACTTCCAGTAACTCCTCTGCTCCGAGGGCCCCACTGAGCCCCTCTGCCCCTTCATCTCTCTGCCTTCAGCCTCCCGTTTCTCCCCTTCATTCCCTTTTCCTCCTTTCCTAAACGTTCCTCCATCCTGGTTCCTTTTCCCTTTCCTCTCTGATTGCCCCCAGTACCCCCACTCCCGGTGTGACCTTGCCGTGACTCCAGTCCCAGCTGTCCCCTGGGAATCTCCTGGTGGCTCTGCCCCAAAGACTCAGCTCAGGCAAGTGGGATTGGCCAGTGCCGTGACACAGAGCTCCTGGATCAGCCGGAGCACCCAGCCACTGTCACCGCGTGCCGGGTGTCCCAAGCAGGCTTGGGGACATCCTGTGTCACAGTGTCCTGGCACTATTTGGGTTGGCTCCAGGCCTTGCTGTGTCTTCCCAGCCAGGGAACAGGAGCAGGGCCAGAACATGGAGACCCCCTGCTCTCCAGGACTGAAAGATTTCATGGCAATTTTTTTGGTGTCTGTACTGAGAAAACACTCAAAATGAGTCACCTGTCATTACCCTGCAGCAGGGACAGCAGAGGTGACACATTTCCTACTTCCTGATGTCAGTGCTTTGAAGATCAGTGACCTTTACCCGTGGCTTATCGGCAGGACCTAACCTGTGCAGGCTGTTCAGACACAGCCCCATCCAGCCTCTGTTTGTTTAGAAAGGCACAGACAAATTCCTCTGTCCTTCCCTCAGCACTGCCCACTGGACAATTTGCTGGAGACAAAAGGGAGTGTCCCTAGGTAGTGCTTTATCTCTGCCTGGCTGACTGCAGAGCAAGGAAGAGGCAGGTTGACAACCCAGGCATTATCAGTAATTCAGGAATTTCCCTTTTCCCCATGTAATTCAACCATCTTTGCAGCTTTGTCATTCCAGGTAACATGAACTTCCTGCCCTTGATGGTCTTGCCCACCTTTCATTTTCCTTTGGAGATTCTATTCCACATGCTCCAGCCCTGGTAGGATGTGGCTGCATTCTTGCACTGGGAGAAACACTTTGAGAGGGTTAAAATCTGCATTGCTTTTGAAACACTTTCTTCACTTGCTGTTGATATTGGAAACAATCTGTGATACTCAAACTGGAGCTTAAAAAAAACCCCTTAGAACTTTGAAGGGCCCGAAGATCAGGATAGATGTTTAAGAAAGTCATAGTTATAGGGAAAATTGAGGCTGGTCATTGCTGTTGTATAATCTGCTTGCAAAGGAGCTTATGAAAAAACGAGGAGTTTATGTTTTCCTTCACGCTGTTGAAAGCAATGGGATAGGACAAGGTGTTGATAATAATTTATCTCAGGACCTTGGCACATGGCAATTCCTTTCTGCCTCCTGCTGTTTGGAGGTGCCTCTTTCTGTGCCCAGACAGAGCCTGGGAGCTGGCAGGGATGCAGGGCAGCTGCACAGCAGGGAAGCTGGGACAGCCTGGAGTACACCCTGCCCTGACTGTGCCCAGGGATTTGCATAGTGAAGCCTGTGTTGGAGATGTGCAGTCTGCCACCAGAACAGTGGGAAAACTGACTTGATTCCACTGTAAAATATTTAATGAGGAGAGAGATGGAGGGAGTAAAGAACTCAGGGCACATCCTGACTGACACAAGAGAATTTAAAGGAGGAGAAAATTATAAAACTCTTTTTAGAGTAAGGAGAGTTAGTGAGAGGGTTTCTGCTGGGGAAGGCAAGAGGGGCAGAGCCCAATTGGTGCCGTCAGGATGATCCTCCTGAGGGGCTGCAGATTCCCCCTGAGGGACAGCTCTGACCTCTGCTCTCTGTGACCAGGGACAGGACCCCAGGGACAGGCTGGAGCTGTGCCAGGGCAGGGTCAGACTGGATATCAGGGAAGGTTCTTCCCCCAGAGGGTGCTGGCACTGCCCAGGCTCCCCAGGGAATGGGCACAGCCCTGAGGCTGCCAGAGCTCCAGGAGGGTTTGGACAGCGCTACCAGGGATGCCCAGGGTGGGAGTGTTGGTGTGTCTGTGCAGGGCAGGGGTTGGACTGGATGATCCTGGTGGGTCCTTCCAGCTCAGGAAATTCTATGATTCCACCAGCCTGCACATACACTCTCACAAAGAAGCTATGCCTCAGCAGCGCTCTGTGGTGTGACTGAAGGTGCTCTTTGTGCCAGACCACATGAAAATGATGATAAGTAATGTACAGGGCTCAGCTCTGGGCTCAGTGACAGCTCAGGGTACAGAGATTCCCAGTCCTAACAGAGTGAGGGCTTCTCTGCAGCCCAGCTTGCTTTGGAGCAGATAGTGCCGATGAGCTGCCTGTGTGGATATGTTTATTTTGTAGTAAGGGCAGTATACAGGGAGAAGTTGGGAATAGCTGTTCTGCTTTACTAAGCTTGTCCCAGCCCTGGTAAATCAGTCTGCACAGGCACATAAATACCATCAGCAGGTAGAGAATCTGCATTGTTTGTGAGCTTCATCCCCAAAGAGCTTCAGCCGCTCTGCATCCCCAAGGCAGTGCATCAAACCTGTGGGAGGAGAAGTCAGGAGTTATAGAATGTCTGATGAAATGGACAGGCAGGATCCATTGCTGAGGCCAACAGTAGGAGAGTCAACAAGACCAATGTCATGTTCTGCCTATGGGTCACAACAATCCCATGGAATGCTCCAAGCTGGGGAAGGAGTGGCTGGATAGCTGGGAAATGATCTGGGAATGCTGTTAACAGTGGCTGGACATGAGCACAGGTGGGCAAGTAGGCCAATGGCATCTGGGCTGTCACAACCATGGTGTGTCCCGGAGGCCCAGTGTGGTTCCCTGTGCTGGCACTGCTGGGGCAGCTCCAGTCCTGGGGACAGCTCTGGGCCCCTCCTGACAAGAGAGACACTGAGGGGCTGGGGTGTGTCCAGGGAAGGGAGCAGAGCTGGCAAAGGGCCTGGAGCACTGGGAGCAGCTGGGGAGCTCAGTCTGGAGAAAAGGAGGCTTAGGGAGGATCTTCTGGCTCTGCACAACTCCCTGACAGGAGGGGGCAGCCAGGGGAGGTCAGGCTCTGCTGCAACAAGGGCCAGGACAAGAGGAAACAGCTTCAAGCTGCACCAGGGGAAGTTCAGGTTGGATATTGGGAAAATTTTCTTCCTGGAATATGTTGCCCAGCACTGGCACAGGCTGTCCAAGGCAGAGGTGGAGTCACCATCCCTGGAGGGATTTAAAAGCTGTGGATGTGGCACCTGGGGATGTGGTTTAGTGGTGGCTTTAGCAGTGCCAGAGGAATAGTTAGACTTGACGATCTTAGAGGCCTTTTCCAGCTTAAATGGTCCTATGATACTCAGGTTGCTCCAGCCCATCTCCAGCCATGTATTTAGCATTGCACCAGCAGGACATTGGGATGTGTGTCCACAATGAAATGGAAAGTCTCCATGTTCTGTTCCCTTTCTTAGGTAAAAGCCATGGTCTTAGGCACTGGTTTTAGTTGCATTCACCTTGTCTCTTGAAAGCCCTTCAGTTCAAATTAAATGGTTGTGTAGACAACTCCTAAAATCAAAGAGCCTTAAACACTAGTTTTTCTTTATTTCTACTTCCCCACCACACACAAGCTTCACTCCTTAACCTACTTGGAATGCAGGAAAAACACCGTGGGACAAGCCAACAGTCTAACCTGTGTCCAGTCAGCAGCAGTGACTAACAGAAGGTGCTAAGAAGAATAAATGTGGCAAGAGGTACAGAAGAACCTCACATCTTGCTTATTTTCCTTTATATCTCAGAGTGAGAAAAATGACACGAAGGTGGAGCTTCAGCAGAAAAATGACCTTGGATTCCCCTTAAGTGACATGTCCTCTGATGACCTTTTTCTCAGGTATGTGGAATGTGGTTGGTTCATTGGTTGGTTGGTTGGTTGGTTGGTTTGCAGGGGAAAGTGTGTTAGCTCAGAAATAAAATTAAGGCACTATGCATATTTAAATGTGAAATGAAAAGTATATTCAGATGGACTAGTTGGAGCTGGGAATTACATACCCAGGAACATAACATTTATAACAGAGAATGTCATGCAAAATCCCCATTTCTCTTTCAAATTCCCAATTTACTCATACTAGAGGTGGGATTGTGAAGTTACAGTCATTACTGCTTGCAGTCTTAAAATCATGATCAGATGGCAAACTTTATATTTAGCTTAAAAATGGGCAAGAGATCAGGCAACTTGAATTCTGTCAATCTGTTCTTATTCACTACATATTCTGTTAGACACCTTTATGTGTCACCAACCAGCTTTCTCACAAGCAGCTGAACCTTCACCTCTACAAGGCTGTAATTGTCTGTTCTATGCAAGGGTTGTGAAGTTTGACCAGCTCTGATCTCTTGCAAGATTCACCCACTTTTGATTCAACTTTTTTCTGGCCATGAGACTTTCTAGTCTTGGTGCTTCCTCTTTCTTCCTTTTCTCTTCCTCCTTTCTTTCAGCCTCTCCACCCCAGGCCACACCTTTTTAATCTCTCAATACTTCCTTCTAATTTCTTTCAACATAATTTTGCTTTTCTCACATACAGATCTTTGCCTGGATGCCCCTGGATGTTCACTCTCCATTATTTGCTCTTCACCTTTTTCCTTTTTCATCTTCCATTTACAGTCTCCAGTTTTAACTGTGTTGAAACACTTTTTCTCCTCTTCTCTCCAGTGACCATCAGGAAACACTTTTTCCCTGTGAGGGTGACTGGCACTGGTCCCCAGAAAGGTTGTGATATCTCCATCCTAGGGGTGTCATCCTGCACTACTGGCTCTGGTGGCCCTGCTTGAGCAGGGGGATGGCCCAGGTGACTCCCAGAGCTCCTTCTCCGCCTCAGCCATTCTGAGAGGCTGAAATAGCTCTGGTTGTGTTTGAAGCTAGTAGCAAATTACTTTGCTTTTGCAGCAGGAGTAGGGAGGAGTCACAGTTCTCTCTGTGTGAGCTCACTAGGGTGGCCCTTTGTCTTGGTTTGAAAAGACAGGTGTCTGCTAAGGAAGGCAGAAGCCTCCCCTCAATGGAAAATGTAAACGCCCTTCCTTTAAACTATAATTTTGAAATTAAGGGGGCTCTCAGACAAAGATATGGGAGCAGGAATGACAGTTCTTTATTAGGGAAGAAAATAAAAATAAAATTAACAATGCAGTAATACAAAACAACACTGACAGAGTCAGAACAGGAGCTGACACCCTGTGGGTCAGGGAGGTGGCAGCAGTCCCATTCACTGGTGGCTGCAGCCCTTCTGCAGTGACAGGTGTGGTTCTGTTGGAGCAGGGATCCTGTAGAAGGGTGTAGTCTTCCTCTGAAGATCCAGGGGTGGTGTAGATGGGCTTGATCTTCCTCTGGGAATCCAGTGGGGAAAAGGCTGCTCCTCTGGGAATCCAGTGGAAAAGGCTGCTGTGGTGTTCCCAAAGTCAGATTCTATCCAGGTAGGAATGCTTGGCTCCTCCCTCTGGGCAGAGCATCTCCCAATGGGATGATGGAATTTTATCAGTCATGCTGTGGCACTCAATGGCCTCGTTAACAGGAAATACCTCCTGGAGGAAGGATGGGCTGTGGAAGAGATGAAGAAAAATTGCTGAATCAATGGAAGATAACTGCCCCATCAGATAGGAATAGAATACACCCCCCATTTCCAACCTAAGACGCCCTTCTTGCTCTTAGAGACCTGGGTTGAGACACAGATTTGCTGTCAGGCTGGAATTCAGGGAGCTGGACAGTAGGAGTACAGTGTCATAATTTCACTGCACTGCACGTGGATCTTTTCCTCTCATCTGTAAAACAGCAACTGCTGTGAGCAACCCTTGAGTGTGAGGATTGTGGTTGGTAGCAGTGAACTCAGATAGCTGAGAGGTCGTGAAGCCAGGCTGGATGGAGCTCAGCAACCTGCTCTAGTGAAAGGTGCTCCTGCCCTGTTAATATCATCTTGTTATTATTGATATTACAATCCATGGGAAAGTTCTGATTCACTCTCCACAAAAGAATTTGGTTTATGTTCTCAAACCTCTGTCGGTGATATCTTCCAAAAGTTAACTTCTCAGCATAGAATAGATCTAAACATTACTTCATTTTTCTTTTAATCTAAATTATGAAGAGTTTTTATATTTTCACTGACATTTCATCCTAAACATTGATAAATTTAAAAAACAAGCATTTTAAAAAATTTTTGCTGAATGGCAAAGTAATTTTCTATCCCACTTTGTAAGGTACCTCAGTACAGTCCTCTCCTTGGCAATACCCAAATCTAGACAGGATGGGAGGAAGAGATGTGGGGAAATTGAGCTGTTTGCTCAACATTAACACAGTGAGGCCAGGAAACTCCCCCAGTGCTTTGAGAGAGCCCGTCAGCATATTATGGAGGGAAAACAAAATGAGACTGTTGGGCAAAGAGGACTCAGAGTAGAAAATAAAACATATGTGTGTACAACTAATGGCAGGGTTAGATGGGATATTGGGATTTTCCTCCCTGTGAGGGTGGTGAGGCTCTTATCACAAGTTGCCCAGAGAAGCTGGGGCTGCCCCATCCTTGGAAGTGTCCAAGGCCAGGTTGGGCAGGGCTTGGAGCAACCTAGGATAGTGGAAGGTTCTCTCTGTGTGAGCTCACTAGGGTGGCCCTTTGTCATGGCAGAGGGTGGAGCAAGATGGGGTTTAAAATCCCTTCCAGCCCTGGACTCTATAACAGATACTGAGTCACAGAGTCTGACAGGGAATAATTGAGGGCAGGTATTAAAGTAATTTTGGGTCATTTCCTCCACATCTACCCAGCTAAGTGTTAATAGAAGCTGGAAGCTCCATCACAGCCACCATCAGTTGCAGTGTCAGTGCAGAGACAAGTTTTCTGTCAGCTCACTTTACTGACCTGGTGTTGTGACACAAGGCTGAGAAGAAAATGGAGTCACTTATTCACAGTGACCCACTTGACCCTTTACTGGCAGCAAAAAATCCAAGCCACATAGTAAAATGACAGTACTGATTTCTAATGATACTCTCAGAATTTCAGAATTAATATTTCCAGATTTAATTCTGCTTATTTATGATTTCTTCTGTGAAGTCGGTGTTCAGTTTGGGTTTGCAGGAGAGGACTGAGAGATATATCAAACTGCTATATGGGAAGCAGCCTGCCTCAAGGAAAACAAAACTTCAGAGTCCTCATAGTAAAATTCTAGATAACCTTTGAGAATCTCAGTAAACCTTTGAGAATTCTCAGTAAACCCTTGAGAACTCAGTAAATTTGAGAATCTCAGTAAATGTTTGAGAACTCTTAGTAAACCTTTGCATTTGGTTCTTCCCAGTGTCTGGAGGCAGAAGTCAGCCCTGAAATGTGGTGGTTCCAGCAAGGCCTCTCATTCCTGCCCGTGGCGCTGGTTGTGTGGTCAGCAGCATCGTTTGTGTTTTCCTACATTACTGCAATTGTCCTGCACCATGTTGACCCTTTGGTGCCCTACATCAGGTCAGTGATGTCCACCCTGTGTCCACCCTGTGTCCACCCTGTGAGCACTGAAATGACCCCACGCCTGTGAATCTTTCCTGACTCCAGACTTAAATAGTAGTTCTTACCCAAGAGCTCCAGTTCTAAAATTACTCTTTAGAGCCATCATATATATAGTTGTAGGTGATATTAAACTGACAGAGGGGAAATTCAGGTTAAATGTTAGGAAGAAATTCCTTCCCTGTGAGGGTGGTGAATCCTGGCACAAGTTGCCCAGAGATACTGTTGCTGGCCCATGCCTGGAAGTGTCCAAGGCCAGGTTGGACTGGGCTTGGAGCAACCTGGGATAGTGGAAGATGTCCCTGGTTGGAATGAGATAGTTGAGATGAGCTTTAAGGTCCTTCCCAACCCAACCTATTCTGGGATTTGTTGTTACTCTATTTAAAGGTGTCTGTTTTTGTGCAAAACTCTAAGCTTTGGCTCTGTGAACATACCCTTAAAATGATGATGAACTGGGGGTGCCTCACCACATCCCTGCTCAGAGTGAAGCCACTTGCTGTCACCAGGTTTGTTGCACCAGAAAATCCCTACTAAAATCTACATTGCCAACTTTATTCTGTCAAGGCTGATATATATAACTCAAGCTTTGCTCTTTCAGTTTTCCATGTTCTTCATTTTTCCAGTTTTAATCCTTTTTATTCACCTTTTATGGCATCAAGATCAATATGAAAGGAACAGTTACTCTGAGTATGATCATTCCCTGCTCCAAGAAGAGCTTGTCTTTTCCATGGTGATTTCCACAGCTCTAAAATCAGCGCAGCATAGTTTGAGTAATGAAAAATTCAGTGAAAATCATCTGGGAGGCACTTTTTTTACATGTCCTTTGTAGACTGAAATAAGTAAATTTGTATTGGAAGTATTTTTAATATAAATAATATAGGATATGTTATCACTCCGTTTATCTTTTCCAGTGATACAGGGACAATACCACCTGAAAGATGCTTATTTGGGATCATGTTAAATGTTTCAACCTTCTTGGGTGAGTACAGAAAACTGTCTTTGGTGAGATGCAGGCAGTTCTGGAATGCAACAGCTTTAAAAAAGTTCACTTCCTTCTCCAGATCATTAAACAGCCCAGAATTCTCACTCAAAAACTAAATACTGAGCAATAAATCTCACTTTTCTTAAGGAATTCAAAGTGTGTGTCAGGGATGTTATCCATGAATTGCCAGTATGGCAATTGCGGATTCTGGAAGGACAAAAAATGCATTCAAAAAAACAAACAGAAAAGTAAGAGCAATAAAAATGCAAATTCAAGGCAGTCACCTTACCTGTGCTGCAACAATGGAGGGAGGGAAAACAACCTAATATGGCTTTTAAATGAAATAGATCAGAAAATCTATTAATTTGACTTGTTTGCCATTATATTATTTCAATTTTCACTTCCAGCCTTTCACCTTTCCTATTTCACTGTGCCCTAAAAAAATTCTTGTATTTTAAAAGTTGCCTCTGACACTCAGCATCTTCCCAGGTAAACAAGGACACTGCTCCCCAGCAGGAATCTTACTGCCTGTGGCTTTCTTTGGCAGGGATGGCCACCATGTACGTCCGGTACAAACAAGTATCTGCCCTGAGCCCAGAAAAACCCAAGATCCTCAAGCTGAATAAGCTGGGCCTCACACTGGGATGGATGAGCTGCTTTGGTCTCTGCATTATTGCAAATTTCCAGGTTTGTGCTCTGCCTGCACTGCTCTGCCCCTACCAGAGCTGTGTCTGTTCTGAGATACCTGATGTCACACCTGATAAACTGCAGAGTTAACGGAATGCAACTTTCCATGGCAAACTGCTTTTTTGTGGAATTCTCTACAGAGAACAGTTAAAAAATATAAGGTTTGACTTTTAATTTGTTAGTTATTCCTTATTTGCTTTGGGACTTGTGAGCAGCTGTTCATGACATTTCAAAACATTCATAACCACCAAGCATTGCAGAAGCCACACTTGGATCTCCTTCCAGGCAGGTAGAAAGCCTGAGATCCACATTAAAAGCCCACAACTGTGACTCAGGAGAATCAGGTATCAAATAGTATAAAAGGTATCAAAAACTTGTTACAACAAGAAGTAAAGTCAACAAAACCACCCAACCCCACAAGCTCTGCTCTGGAAAACTTGCCCTGTTGGGTAGATTTTCCTTCAAACCTTCTCAAATTCTTGAAAATTCTGCAACATTAATTCTTCTGATTTTCTCCATCCCAGGTCTCTGGGTTTTTTTTTTCTCCCCAGTACTTTCCACTCCAAAAAAACCAGATCTGATATTCTCACTCATCACACCATGAGCAGCTCCCCTTCGTTGGCTTTATTTGCCAGGTGATTGTGTAATTGCCAGTCTTATCATATTATTACCTGATGGATTCTGGGGCTCTGTTGTGGTGCCTGTAGCCACCACAGGCTGCAGTGTCACCTCAGGCTCCTGCTGGATTCGGGACAGGGAAAGCAAAAGAGGAAAGCTCTTGGGAAGCTCCAGTTTTCCCCTACCACAGCTCCTCAAGTGCTTTGGCAGCCTGTCTTAGAAACCTCAGCACTCTCATTTACGCATTTTTTCTTTTGGAGGCCTCAATCTATTTACTATTTTCTAGACCCCTCAGAGGTCCCAGCCTCCCATTCCACACTCACCAAGAAGAATCCTCCAGGCTCTGCTCAACTCCATTATTTCCCTCCACTGCCCTCAAGAAAGGGTTTTTCTACTTTATTTGTATTTCACAACAGTCAAAACCCAGTAGGTGCATGTTAATCTGGTAACAGTTCGTGTCTTGTTTAATCTTGAGCAAAACAGAAGTTGGAAGTGATGCACTTGCATATTGCCCTGAAATCCACTGGTGATTGAAGACCCCAAAGTGTGAAAATAGAGAATTTCTCTCTGCTGACGCAGTACATGATTTTGGAGCACACACCTTTGCAACCTGCTTATTTCTTAAATAGAAATCCTCACTGTAGATGCAGCACTTAAAATTCCTTTGTGCACAAAAAGTGCACAAGGAAAAGCTTGATCTTAAGAGTTACTCAGTAAGATACACAGAGAACCTCATGTTTTAGGGCAGGAAACATCTGCATGATTGGGGTGCAGGAGGCTGCCAGGCCTTGCCTTGTGCATCAGGTCAGATGACACTTTTTGTTCCTTGTCTCTGGCTCGTGCTAAGCTGGGGATGAGAGTAAAGGGGTGAACACACCTGGGTTTTCACACACATATATTTTAATAATAAATTTTTAGTTGGGTTGGAGTTTTGGAATATCTTCTGGTTTTAGTTATTTTTGCTATTTGACACTTGGTCCTCCTGGTGGTGATTTTAAGTATTGCTGCTTGATTGAAACTTGTTCCCTCAGTATTCCAAGATACTAATTTGACAAACAATCTTTATTCTAACCAGAGTTCATTCAGAGAAATGCAAAGCTTCGTTATTTTTAATCCAAAATTGGATGCTAGAATCATGTTGTGTCTGTCCTGTGTTACATAATCTTTCATAGATGCACAGGTTTCTGGGGTAGAAATGTTGTCACTCCCACTCCCTGCCCACCTGCAGGGATTCTCTCACCCAATTCCTGTGATATTGTCCATTTATGAGAAGAGCTCTCACAAATTCCTGTACTGAAGGTACAGCTGTGACCTGTAACTTCACCACAAGAACTTAACAAAAGCAGAAATTCCAGCGGCTGGCAGGTTCTGGCTTCCAAACATCTTACAATGGTGCTTCCAAAAAAAGTCTCCTGAGGACTGGCACAATCCAGAACTGCTTAGCTCAGAATGGGAGGAGGTCACTGAGGGGTGGATACCAGAGGTTTACAGAAGATGATGAAACCAGGTTTTCACAGGCAACACTTTCTTTCCCTAGAAATGCATCCTGTACTACATCCACGTGCTGGGAGCCTGCCTGACCTTCGGGGTGGGCTCCATTTACATGCTGGTTCAGACCACCCTGTCCTACCTGATGCAGCCAGAACTTCACAGCAAAGACATCTTCTGGGCCCGCCTGGCCGTGTTCCTGTGGAGCTGTTCCAGCATCTTGAGCAGTATCCTTTGCCTGGGCACTGGCACCAAAACCCATCAGTCTCCACAGGATTTACACCTACTTGAGCTGAACCACCACCACGTGCCACAAGAGGCACAAGATTGTACACCCCATAGTGTGCCCTGTTCTGTATTCCAGCCTGGGAATTTCAGGGAAAATGGTTAATCCCTTTATACTTTTAATATTCCCCCCTGGATATTAAAAAAAAAAAAAAAAAAAGGTAAGAGGGACAGTTACTACCCTTTCTCCTCCCCTTTCCTACTGCACACCAGAGACTGAAAACAGGAAAAATAGGAGTTTATCCCCAAGAGGTCTGACTAAATTAAGAAATAAGGGGCCAAAGGGAAGTGTGCTTAAAGGATGGGTGGTTTCAATGGGGGGAAAAAACAGGTAAGAAATAAAAGTGTGTTCCTGAGAACAAAAATTGTGCAGAGTGTTAGAGTTGGATACAACAGAAAAAGAAACCCAGAATGTGGCACAAGAGGAAAACAGACCATGTGGAGCAGGGCTGGCTGTGCCAGCTGGCTCTGGAACAGGGATAATGTGCTGGCACTTGCCAGAGTGACAAGTCTGGAGCACATTTCAAGGGTGAGTCAGGGGGGACTTTGACCTCTGATCTCCTCCCTGCCCATCCTGCAGTTCAAAAGACAAGATATTTCTGACTGGCATTCCCTACCACTTTCCCTCAGCATCAGAGTCCATCAGCCCCTTTAGCTCTGAGTTCCAAGTGGGGGAAGCAGCTGTGGGGTTTAGAGAAAGAGAGAAACACAGAATGGTTTGTTTTGAAGGGACCTTCTAGTGCTGCTCTCTCTCTCAGTGGGAATCCATTCCCATTTAGCCATATATTTATATAACAAATGTGAGCAAACTCACTCAGAAATAGAGGCCTTTTCCTCTCCCGAATCATTGAAACAGTCAGGAAACTGCACTAGAACAGTTCTCCTGCTCACCACAATGGACTTGGAAATTGGATTTAAAAATTAAATTCAGTTTTTGTGTCAAACAGGACAACACCACCAAACTTCCTGAATTCCAGAGACACAAGTTGCAAAACCCGTTGCTTAGACACTGTCCCTCTGCAGCTGTTGCCAGGCCACTGATTTATTCCCCACCAATCCCACGTATTTCCAGGCTGGCAACCAATACCAACACTAAACCCTGTGTCCCATTTCCCAAGGTTGGAGCATCTCACTGGGCTCCCATCCCTGCTGCTGCAGGATTATAGAATCTGTAGGAGTCAGAGGAGCAAGGACAGTGGGACACGGGCTTGTTATCCATCATGAAGAACCTTCACCTGCTGAGGGGCCTTGGCAGACAGCAAGGAAATCATCTGAGAAACTTGGAAAATTGTTGTATTTAACAGAAATTTTTGGTATTAGCAAACAAGATTTTCAGCTTTTAATAGGGAGGAACCAAATGGGTGAAACTAAAATATGTTCTATGAACAATATGATCTGCTGCAAGTTATGTTCCTCTTACAGATGCCAAAAGCCCACAAACCTCAGATTTATAAAGGTTTTTGTGCCAATGTAGTCTAACCAAAATTATAGGGAAGTTGTAGAAGTAATGATGTGTACATATATAACAATGAAAGAGGAAGAAAAGGGGAATTAGTGTTCTAAATTAACAGCTCATAATGTAATAAGGGAAAGATGGGGAAAGGGAGAATTCTGCAGCCTTGGGTTAAATGGTTGTAACAGGTACTGGAAGACAGAAGGAAATGTGTTTTGTGTCAGCTCTGGGGTCACAGCAGTGCCCATACCCCATAGTGGCACTGCTGGGGCAGCTCCAGTCCTGGGGCAGCTCTGGGCCCTACTGACAAGAGAGACATTGAGGAGCTGGGGGGCTCAGCTCAGAGAAGAGGACGCTCAGGGGGAACTGTCTGGCTCTGCACAACTCCCTGACAGGAGGGGGCAGCCAGGATGGGGTTGTGCCCTGCTGCTAGGGAGCAAAGGCCCAGACAAGAGGAAATAGCTTCAAGCTGTGCCAAGGGAAGTTCAGGTTGGATATTAGGGAAAATTTCTTCCTAGAAAGAGTGGTCAGGCACTGGCACAGGCTGCTCAGGGCAGCAGTGGAGTCACCATCCTTGGAGAGATTTAAAAGGCATGTGGATGTGGCACTGGGGACATGGGTTTGTGGTGGCTTTGGGCTTGGGGAACAATTGGACTCAACCTCAGAGGTCTTTTCCAACCTAAACAATTCTCTGAATCTATGAAAATACTCCTGGTCCTGTGGTGGAGCGTAACAGCAGAACTGCCGGCCCAGAGCAAGGCAGTTGATGACCCACTATATTGTGGGGGCAGGGGGGCAAATGGGAACCAGTTATTTTTGTATCGCAGTGATTAAATTCTTCCCACTGCAGCAGGATCTCAGGCAGGTAACAAACAGCTCCTAGAGCTGCCCAGTTCAATTAAGCAGAAAATTGGGTGTCTTTGGTCCGATCAGTAACCAGCGCTCCTAAACCACTCACATCCATTTTTAAATAAGCTTTGGAAATCTGGGTTCTTAAGGCCATGTTTGTGCTAGGAAGTCCAGCCTTATTCACCACCAAAATTAACTTTTCACATCAGGAGGCTCTTCATGTTTAATCTCATTAACCACTGAAGAATTTAATATTTTAATCCTATGAAAATCAGGTTGTCTATAAATTAATGATCTGAGTTTTATTTGTTGTGTGGCAAGAGCATTTTTTGGCGTACCTTCCCTCTGTAAGATGTTGAAGAAGTGACATCAAACACTCCAGAAAGATCCAGGTCTTGGATTAAATGGGGGATCATTGTCACACGGGGTGAAATCCAAAGCACTTCCCAAACCTTGACTAAGAGGGAAACAGAAAAGCCAAAAATCCTCTTTGCTGCAGGTGATACAGAATTCCAGCCTGTGGCCCACAGCAAGAATGCAAGGTAGTTGAGACATTAACAAGCCATCAGAGGGAGATCTAGACTCTTGTTAGGATGGGAAATACCAGTAAAATGAAATGAAAATGCTCAGTAAGTGTGCACATCTGATCTTAGCTTAAACACTTCCATGAGAGTGCTGCATTTGATCAGAGGAATAACAAGAGGCAGCACACAGAGAACAGAAATAATGGGTTTAGGTTCAAATTAACCTTTTCACATGACAATAACCAATGGGTTGGGACAAGCTACAGGTTGAAGGACACAATGTGAACAGTCCTTGGCACCTGACTGCTCCTCAGGGTGAGATCTCATAGCCTCAGCTCAACACAGGTCTGCAAGTTCCATGTTCCTCATTCTTGGCCTTGAATCTTCCTTAACCTCTTCCTTCAGTGTTTGTGTCCTCGGTTGTGTTGTACAGTGGCTTGTATGGACAGAACCTGGTGCAGAAGCTGCACTGGGACCCCCAGGAAAGAGTAAGTGATTGGGGGGGAAATGGAGACCTAATCGAGCTGGATTTGGAGGGACAGGTAGGAACTTCCTGCAGTTCACAACACAGACTGGGGTGGGAGAGGAGAGAGCTGTGCCAGCAGAACCAGCCAGCAGCTCCTTGGAATTGTGGGATCCCAGACTGGAGTGGGTTGGGAGGGACCTTAAAGCCCATCCAGTTCCACCCCCTGCCATGGGCAGGGACACCTCCCACTATCCCAGGTTGCTCCAAGCCCCGTCCAACCTGGCCTTAGACTTGCAAGGATGGAGCATCCACAGCTGCTCTGGGCAACCTGTGCCAACACTTGTTGAAGTTCTGATTGCACAAAACTGTTGGATCTTCAAGTGTAACTCTAAATTAATCCCTCCTGCATCTTGAGGAGGGCCTTGAACTTCCCTCCTCTTTGTTAGTTGAGCTCTGGATTGAGCCTTCTGGTTTTGCAGGTGCATATTAAAAGTGGGCATCATCCCAGTTAGAGCAGGAGTTTTCCTGGTCATTCTCATTCTTCAGTGGAGATTCCAGATACAATAAGGGATTTTGGTCTCCAGTGAGAATAGTTTTGGATGCAGGATCTCACATGGGATGTCACAAGTCACAAGCCATCCTTGTGCCACTGCAGGTTCCAGAGCAGTTTTCACATGGATTTTTTCCCCTCTGTAACATAGGGCTACACCCCCCACATCATCAGCACCGTCTCCGAGTGGTCGCTGGCATTCTCCTTCCTCAGCTTCTTCCTCACCTACATCCGTGACTTCCAGGTAAAATGAAGTTAACATTCTGTTTCTGAATAACCCAGTGTGGTGCTGCAGGGCAACCTTAGATTTTATGGGATCATGGAATCGTTTTAGCTGGAGAAGACCTTTAAGGTGATGGAGTCCAGCCATTAACCTGGCATGGATCAGTCACCAGGGCTGGAGACCCATGAGCAGCTCAAAGTGACCCCCATAGAGTCTGTCCCTGCTGTGTTACCACAGCTCCAGCATCAGGCTGGCTTTAACTAGCCTTGACTGGTTCCAGACCTGTCACAGCCACAGGGGCCTTTTCCTCCAGGACAAGGCAAATGATGGAGCCAGTCCAGTGCACATCTAGGAGCCAGGCACATGATTCTGAGCTGATCTACTGGTGTTTACAAAAATCTTTGGTGTTTCCTCTGCCCGCTGAACTTCCCAGTGCCAAGGCAGTGAGGGAGCCACTCACAGGGACCTCCTTTGCTTTCCCTCCACAGAAAATCTCCCTGCGAGCCGTGGTCAGCCTGCAGGGCCAGACCCTGCATGAGAGCCCAGGGAGCTTCAGGGCAGAAGAGCAGGCACTGCTCATAGCAGGGAGCATCTGATGGATGGAGAGAACTCAGGAATTTAATAGCAATAACAGCTGTAATTTCTAAACATTTATTTTATATAAAAAAATGTATGAAGTGATTGTCTTGTACTTGACATCAAGGGCTTTGCACGGCTTTGCAAATGTTACCAGTACTGTGAATGAGTCTGTGACATTTCTACATTTTCCAATGTCATGAAGGATTAAATGAAGGTTATTAATGAGTTGTCTCCTTGTCTCTTCCTTCACACCCTGTTTGACCTCCCTCACTCTCCTCTCTCCAGTGCTCCTCAGGCCAAATCCTTTTGGATGCCTCCAGCCTCACCTCTGCTCCCCTTGGGCCCAGGGGGCTGATCCATGCCCTGTAGTTTGGGCCAGATGGAATGGACCCCAAAGCCACCCCATCCTTTGAGCAGCCCGTAGGGAAAAACCTCTTCACACCACAGCTGGCTCTGGAGTGACAGGGAGCAGCAGGAACCACACAGCCCTGGAATCCCAGAAGGGTTTGGCTCAGAAGGGACCTTAAAGCCCATCCCATTCCATCCCCTGCCACGCGCAAGGACACCTTCCACTAGAGCAGCTTGTTCCAGGCCCTGTCCAACCTCACCTTCCTTCCCTCCCTCTGCCTGGCAGTTGGAGCTGACAGGCAGGTTGACCCAGGAATTCTCATGCCAAGCATCCCTGTTACACAGGTGGAAGAGTTGGCCCAGGCAGCCCATGTCCTGTTCCCACTGAGCCAAGAGCTGTCCCTTAAACACCCCAGAGAGTGACCCCTGTCCTCGTGTTCTCGACATCCCTGGTGCTCCCTGAGAGCCTCCAACCTAAGCCAGCTGCTCCTTCCTCCAGCTGCTTCCAGCAGCTCCCAGAGTGCTGACAGCCCTTATCCCAGCCCTGTGGAATGGAGTGTCTGTGTGCTCCAGAGGCTGAGCTCTTAAGTGCCAGACACACCAGCTGCTTCCAGGTCAATCCATAGGGACAACCTCCCATACTCATGCCCAGGGCCAAGCCAGAAGCCTAAAAACAAGTATCTCTAATCTTACCAAAGTACCACAGATTGAGGGGATATTTGATTGCACACAGACCTACCAAGTACCTCCACAGCTGCCTCTGAGCCCTGCTTGGCAGGAATAGCTCAGTCCCCTTCCCAAGTTAGTGCTCAAGGCTTGTACATGAGTTCCAGCACATTTCCTCCCACTCCAGAATCCCTGACTTTGGCATCTTCCCTTCCTGGAGAAGCAGACAAAGCACATGGAGAGAAATTAATCTAGGAGGCTAGAGGCCTCCTGGAAACCCCAGCTTTCCCTGAATAGCTTCTTTCTTCCCAATTTAAATGGGATGTCTCAATCCCTGTTACTGCACTTCCAGCCTGGTTCAGCCAGAGTTCAGAAAATCCAGAGTGGAAACAACATTTGGGGCCAAAAGATGCCATACTACTGAGGGCAGTGGGGTGAGAGGACAGGTGGATGTGATTCTTGTGGAGTCACCGAGAATTCTGTGCTCAATGGCCTAGGAAGGTTCTCAAGTATTCTATTTTACCTGCTTATGAATCCATAGGTATCCCAGCCACCCTGGAGAGCTGCACACTTGGCCACACACTTCCTAAGCAGGGATTAGGTAAAGCCCAGTTCCTGATTAACTGCTCCAATGTAGAAAATGTGATATTTCAGCTGAGAGAATCCTTTGCCTCCCCCAAGGCTCATTAGATAAATGGTTTAAGCAAGAGATGGTGCCAACAGTGATGGGATCCCTGTGGAGAAGGAGGGAGAGAGCTCTTTGCCTGATAGGATGGGAGAGAAGAAAAAACCCTAATTGATGCTCTCAAGGAGCTCTCAAGGAGGCTCTAGAAGGCATCTGCCTGCTCACAGGGCTTTCCTCACCTTCCCTTCACTGCTTTCTCCATGGATCCCTGTGAAACATGGAGAGGTTGATCCTGACAGCAGACATCCCAGAAGCAATCCCTGCCCCAGAGAGCAGGAACTTCTCTGTAACTTAATGTCACTGTGATGAGCCAGCCAGGGCAGATTGAGGTTTAGGTTGGACAATACGAAAAATTTCTTCCCCAAAAGGGTTGTCCAATCCTGGGACAGCTGCCCATGACAGTGGTGGAGTCACCAGTCCTGGAGGGATTTTAAAAAACCATGTGCATGTGGCACTTGGGGGACATGATTAATGGTGGCCTTGGCAGTGCTGGGGAAAATTTGACTCCATGATCTCAGAGGGCTTTTTCAACCTCAGAGATTATGATTTTACTGCCAAACCAGTACATTCCTGGGTTTACAGGTAAAGCCCCCAAACCTCCCTCACTGCTCCCCTATCAGCCCAGCACCACGTGCTGGGGTTCCTGCTTAGCTGGAGATCCATGGAAATTCAGCCTCAGAGCATCCAATTCTTCTCTGTTTAACAACAACATTGAGACGTTGAGGGGCCTCCTCAATGCCTGGAAAACCCTTTTCCTGCTGTCTCACCCTTTGCCAAGAGATGGATGAGCAGCAACGAGGAGCAGCTCCCTGCTCCCAGCTGCTCCAGAGTTACACACTCCCAGTGAATCCCTGCCTTTTTCCCTTTCTCTGCAGTCCCAGCAAGAGAGTCATGACCCAGGGTCTAGGTTGGGTCCCACCTCCCATAGAATCATCATGGTTGAAAAAGACCTTCAAGATCATCCCTCCAAGTCCATCCCATACTGCCACTGTAGCCCCATAACACCTAAATCACATCACCCAGCAAGATCCAGACACCCTTTAAATAACTCCAGGGATGGTGCCTCCACCAGCTCCTGGGGCAGCCCCTTCCAATGCCTGACCAGCCGAGCACTGAACAGACTGATACAATACATTAATAGACCTGAACTGCTCTGACCAGCCCCCTGGGACCTCCTCACACACTCATGGCCCATGAGCTCCACATGAGCCCAAGCTTGAGCATCCAGCCCTGGCCTGGGCTGTACCGGGTGGCCCTGGTTCAGCTCTGCCCAGGGATTCATTCTGTGGACAGTCCTCAGATCTTGATAAATAGAATCCCAAGATGGTTTGCGTGGGAAGGGACATTAAAGATCATCTCATTCTGCCACTGTGTCACGGCAGGGCACCTTCCACTATTCCAGGTTGCTCCAAGCCCTGTCCAACCTGGTCCTGGACACTTTCAGGCATGGGGCAGCCACAGCTTCTCTGGGCAGCCTGGGTCAGGGCCTCCCCACCTTCACAGGGAACAATTCCTTCCCAATATTCCATCTAATCCTGCCCTCTAGCAGTGGGAAGCCATTCCCCCTTGTCCCGTCCCTCCAAGCCTTGTCCCCAGTCCCTCTCCAGCTCTCCTGGAGCCCCTTTAGGCACTGGAAGGGGCTCTAAGGTCTCCCTGGAACCTTCTCTTCCCCTGCAGCACCTCTCTCCAGGTGAACACCCCCAGCTCTCCCAGCCTGGCTCCAGAGCAGAGGGACTCCAGCCCTCTGAGCATCTCCATGGCCTCCACTGAACTTGCTCCAGCAGCTCTACATCCTTCTGCTGCTATTGGGTCCCAGGGCTGGAGGCAGCTCTGCAGGTGGGATCTCACCTGAGTGGGGCAGAGGGGCAGAACCCCCTCCCCTGCTGCCCACACTGAGGGATCAGCCCAGGGCTTGGGGGGTTTCTAGGCTGAGGCATATCCAGGTCTCACCCACTGACACCCCCCAAGTCATTCTCCCAGGGCTGCTCCATCTGCTCACCCCTAGCCTCGATCCATCCCAGGGTCACCCTGACCCAGCTGCAGCACCTGGAATTTGGCCTTATTAAACCTCTTGAGTTTCCCATGGGCCACTTCTGAGCTTGTCCAGGTCCCTCTCAATGACTCTCTCCCTCAGGAGTGTCCCTGCCCCCTCAGCTCAGTGTCACCTACAAACCTGCTGAGGATGCCCTAGATCCCTTCATTTATCATTAATGAAGGTATTACATAATGCTGGTCCCAGTACAGACCCCTGAGTGACACTACTGATCCCAGTACTGATCCATGAGGGACACCACTCTCATTAATGTCCCCTGGGACTCTGAGGCATTGACCAAAACCGCCTGGATGTGACCATCCAACCAGTTCCTTATCCATCTGGCAGTCCACCTGTTAAATCCATCTCTCCACTTTAGAGAAGGATACTAGGGGAGGACCACATCAAATGATTACAGAATTCTAACTAAATGACATCTGTCAGCTTTCCCTCATCACTGATGGAGTCACTCCTGTTGAGCTTCTCATCCACCAACACCCCCAGGTCCTTCTGTTCAGGGCTGCTCCATTCATCCCCCAGCCTGGAGTTGTGCTGTGGGTCACCCCAAACCAGGGGCAAGATCTCATCCTTGGCCTTGTTGAACTTCATGAGGTTCACATGATCCTACCTCTCCAACCCATCCAGCTCCCTCTAGATGCCCCATCCCTTTCCTCCAGTGTGTGACCCCACCAAACATCTCACTGTCAGCACCATGCTGAGAGTGCCTCAATCCCACTTGTCTATGTCACTGACAAAGACAGCACTGGTCCCAGCATGGACCCTTGGGGCACCACTTGTCACTGGTCTCCACTCACAACGCAGACCACAACGCTTTGAATGCCAGCAACCAGCCAATTCCTTATCCAGTAAGTGTTCCACCCATCAGATCCATGTCTCTCCAGTTTTGAGACAAGGCTGTCCTGCAGGACAGTGTCAAATGCTTTGCACACTCCAGGTAGATGATGTCAGTTGCTCTGCCCTCACCTATCAGCACTGTCTACCTTATCATACAAGGCCACCAAATTCGTCAGGCACAATTTGTCTTCAGAGAAGGCATGTTGGTTGTCACCAATCACCTTTTATTTTCCATGTGCCTTAGCACAGTTTCCAGATGGATCTCCTCCATGATCTTGCCAGACACCAGTGTGACTGATTGGCCTGTAGCATACTGCATCTGCCTTCTCTTTTGAAAAACGGGGTCAAATTTTCCGTTTTCCAGTCAGTGGGAACTTCATTGAAATGCCACAACTTCTCAAATGCAATGGAGAGTGGCTTAGGAACTTCCTCTGCCAGTTCCCCCAGGATCCATAGATGCATCTCATCAGGTCTCACAGACCTGTGCACCTTCATATTCCTTAAATACTCCTTTACTGGAATATTTAAGATACTCCAGTAGAAGATACTTTATCTTCTAAAGCCCAGACAAAGGAACAGAGCTGGTGAAGTGTATGGAGCGTAAGTCCTCTTAGGAATGGATGAGAGAGCTGGGGGGCTCAGCCTGGAGAAAAGGAGGCTCAGGGAGGACCTTCTGGCTCTGCACAACTCCTGACTGGAGGGGGCAGCCAGGGGAGGTCAGGATCTGCTCCCAGGGAACAGGGACAGGACAGGAGGAAACTGCTTCAAGTTGTACCAGGAGAGTCTCAGGTTGGACATCAGGAGGAATTTCTTCCTGGAAGGGGTGATCAGGCATTGAAAGGTCTTCCCAGGGAGATGATACAGTTGCCATCCCTGGAGGTGTCCAAGGAATGCCTGAATGTGGCACTCAGTGCTCTGGGCTGAGTGGCAAGGTAGGTGTTGGTCACAGGTTGGACTCGATGACACAGGTTTGACTTGATGACCTTGGAGGGTCAAGTCACCTTTTCCAACCGTAAAGGTTCTGGAATTCTGTGGTTCTCCTAGCATGGATGGTTCTTCCTTCTCTCAGTCCCTGCCTTTGCCCCTGCAACTCTGGTGGTGTGACTGGGTCACTTCCTAGTGAAGACTGGGGCACAAACACTGAGGACCTCAGACTTCTCCATGTCCTGGGAAAGCAGGTGTCCCGTTTCCTTCTGGCAAGGGCCCACATTTTCCCCAGTCTTCCTTTTATCACCAGTGTACCTATAGAAGCTTTTCTGTTGCCCTTGGTGTCCCTGGCCAGACTTAACTCTACCAGGGCTTCAGGTTTCCTAACCTGATCCCCGGCTGCTCAGACAATCCCTCTGTATTCATCCTAGGCTGCCTGTCTTTGCCTCCACACTCTTTGAGTTTGTCCAGGAGCTCCATGTTCCCTCTCACAGACCTCCTGGAGTTTTTGTCCAAATTCCTCATGCTTGGGATGCATCTCCTGAGCTTGGATGTGATCCTTAAATATGAACAAGCTCTCCTAGGCCCCTCTCCCCTCCAGGGCTTTATCCCATGAGACTCAATGCTGGACATCCCTGAAGAGGCATCCTGAGTCCCAGGGCTCACTGTGACCTCCTTGTTGCCCTGAGGATCCTGAATCCACCATTCCATGTTCACTCAGCCCAGGCTGCCCTTGAGCTTCTCATTCCTTACCAGGTTGTCCTTGTTTGTGAGCACAAGCTCCAGCCCAATTCCTCTCCTTGCTGACTCCTCTCTCACTTGGAGTTTGTCCTCAACATTCCAGAACCTCCTGGATCAATTATGCTCTGCTGTGTTGTGAACATGGCACTGCTATTGTCTGTCCAGAGCTTCATCTGACAGGTGTTCCTGGTACAGCCCCCTAAAAGCCACCCCCAGTTGGATTCCTGGGCTGCACCTGGCAATGCCCAGATCTCGGTCAGTGCTGGGCTTGGCTACCTCAGATTTATGGTTGGACTTGATGATCTTGAGGGCCTTTTCCAATCTAAAGGATTCAATGATTCTAAGTCTAGGACAGACCTCTGTGAAGGTTTGTGCCTCACATAGAAATTCTGGGGCTGTGATGGGTCTCCAGTACAGCAGACAGGCACAGGGACAGTTCTGGCCAGGGACTCCAAGGCACCAGGTTTGGCTGATGCTGGCAACCTGCCCAGCACATCTTCATTTCCTGATCTGTTCTGTCTAGCACTCACTGCCACCTCTGCTCTTTGGACTCTGAAATTCCTAAATGGTCTTCCACTGATTCTTGCCAGGAATTTGCTTGAATTTGTAATTATATCCTAAATCCATGGATTTCATATGTACTTAGCACAGCAATCCCGGTTTGTAGCACTTTCCTGCCAGGCTGGGCTGCACTCAGGGATGGCCACCAGTCACCTTCACTCCTGGGGTGACAGCCAGCATTTCCAGAACTCTTGTTCTTGTCACAGACTCTTCATAAGTCGCGGGTGTTCATGGATTAACAGGGCAGCAAAATCCAATCCGTGCTGCAGATGGTGACTTTGAATGAGGAGCAGCTCCAACAACCTCAAAGTCCTTGGCTGTCAGAAGCCCTTTTGCTCCTCTTGGCACAACTTTCCCCTGTTGGCACATCAAGAGGCTTCTCTTGGCTCTCAGTGATCCCTGCAACCTTGCACTGGTGCTGTTACAAGGAAGATCTCTCTCTTCCATACTTGGTTTCTGAACTGCACCAGGTGTTTTCCATCACTGTACTGGACAAAGCCCATTCACCTTCTTCCATCAAATCGTGGTCACATTTCTTCAAAATTTTAGTGAGGATTCTTCTCCAAACTTTGAGTATTTTATCATCTCTACAAAAAACTCAGGCAAATGGACTACTTTGTCAGGGTAAAAGAGGTTCTGAGAGAAAGATGGTGCATTGTAGAATGTCAATGCTGGAATCCTCAAGTGAAATGAGAGGATAAGAGAACTTGGCTTCATTAATTTTTTTTTTGAGATCATTGGAAAATAGAGGAAAGATTTTTTTAGAGAACAGTGAGCAAAGCCTGTTGGAAGAGCATCTACCAGGTGACTGCAGCACCAGACACACAAGGCTGCCTCCATCTCCTTCCCAAGTCCCATTTCATCCTTTCAGGTGGGATGGAGTTGATGTCCTTCACAGTAGCCCCAAGTCATGCCGTGTTTGGGATTTTGAGGAGACTGCTGATCACACAACCGTGTTTTGAGGAGAGTTCCCATGACATCCAGATTTTTTCCTTCTCTTGCTGTGCACGCCCCAGCAGGCTTGGGATGGACAGGAATTCGGGGATGGACAAGAAACTGGGAAGAGACTCAGCCTGGACAGTCTTCCCAGACTGATCAAAGGGATATTCCATACCACAGGAGGCCATGCTCAGCAAATAAAAGCTTTATGAAAGCAGGAGGATGGAAGGACATTTCTGGTCACAGTATTTGTCTTCCAAGTGAATATTGTGCACACAGAGACCCCGGAAATGGCTGATCTTCTGCCTGCTGAGAGGACATGGTGGCTGAATTCCTGATTTTACTTTTTGTGCAAGCGGCTTTTGCTTGACCTGCTAAACTCCTCTATCTCCACCCACAATTCCATTCTTCCATTTTCCTACATCCTGCAGGAAGGGAGCGAGTGGACAGGTGGGTGTCTGGGGTTGGCCAAAGTCAATTCTGTCCCAAAACACCCATTCCATACACAGTGAGCCCATGGATACCACACTACCATCCTGACTTGCTTGTTCCACCACACTTCCCTCCTATCAAGTAATCTCAATCACTGCAGAGTTTATTTCCATTATTCACCTTCCCTCCTTCCTCACCCACCACTGTGCATGTGGCCCACCACCTTGGTCTAGCTTGAGTTCTCCCCATTCCTGAAGTGGCGCAGGCCAGGCTGGACGGGGCTTGGCGCAACCTGGGATAGCAGAACATGTTCCTGGCCATGCCAGGGGGTAGAATGAGATGAGCTTTAAGAATCCTTACCCACCAAACCCTTCTCTGATTCTGTGATTATTCAGACCAGGAACTTCATTTTTCTTCCCTTGTAAAAATGTCTCCTGCCTCTCCAATCCACTGGAATTTTTTCCACTGTGAAAACTTAAATAAATAAGGAATACAGGACTAAGATCTCCAAGAAACATCCATCTTCACCAAAACCCTACAGATAAACTGGGCACCAAGGGATAATAAATGAAAACCCTGCAGATAAGAATTTGATTAAAATTAAACAAAATAAGAATAAAAACAAAAGTAAGGACAGTAAAAAAAAAAAAAAGCCTTCCATGAACACAAATTTGCAGCAGAGCTCTGCCAGGATTGGTGATGTTTAACATAAATATAAACAGACAGGAACAAAGCAATAACAAACTCTGCTGGCAAAAAAAGTTATTATTTGGTGAAAGGGAAACTGAAAAACTGCAGAAGGAACCTGCAATGATCAAAGACATGGACAACAGAGGACAGGGAAAGGTGTCCCTATACATACAACAAAGCACAGTGGGGAAATACACATAAAGTTCTCAAAAAATTAGGATATAAAGACAGTCTGAGGGCACATCCCCTCCTACAAGGCAAACCACAACTGAAGGTGGCAAGAGACGTTCAAACAACAACAAATTAAAAGACACTCATTGAGGATAGTTAAAGATACCACCCAGGGATAAAGAAGTCTTTTAGCTTCAAGAAATTATTATTAACAGAATTCTGCTTAAAAAAAAATACATCCCACTCTTCCAAAACAACCCCACAACCAAATTTCCACATTGCACACCTGGCCATGGCCTTATAAAGGCTCACAATAATGACAGAGAGAACCATGAATCCAAACAACTGTCACAGGGCTCCTCCTGCGTCTGTATTCACATCTGCAAGAGGTTTTGTATAAATATCTGCACTGTTACTGTCCAAAGTCTAATTCCCAGATAATTTAAATAGCATTTATTAACCACTGACTGTTGACCTCTCTTTTAAATTAACAGTTCTCAGGAGTTATCAAAGTTCTCATGCACGTAAGAAAAACAAACAAAAAAAGTACCTACAAACTAGGGTTTGCAATTTGCATTGGGGTTCTAAGAGCCAGGCCATGGAATTCGAAAGGGGAATGTTTATTTGCTGAGGCTAATACAGAACCCCCTCAATTCAAAATATGGGGAATATGCTGGTAAAAATGCCTTTTGTCTGTGCTTTTGGATCATGTCCTAGAAGTAGAATTTGATGGTCAACTCTCTTATTTCTGGCATTTAACAAAAACCTACAGTTCTCTAAATACACACATACTTAAAATTCATCTAGTTCTTCCATCTACAAGAAATATTCATTTAAGCAAGGAATTTCCTCTTGAAGTTACTGAAGAGGTGATGCACGAGGTTGGGATCCCCAGGGCAGGGGTCTCAGCTCTGCTGCATTTCCCGGCGCATTTCCTCCAGCGCCTCATTCTGCTGCCGCAGGACCTGCTTCAGTCGCTTGATTTTTTCATCCCGTATCGTCTCATCCAGGTCTGGGGGAGCCATAGGGAAAACATCATCCCGGAAAGAACCTTCCAGAATAGAAGTATCCTCTTCAGAAGTCACTAAAACTGAAATCCCTGGGTGGGTAGTGTCACTGTACCGGGGGAACGTGTCCTGCTCCAAGTCCGTCTCTTGGGACACTCCGAGGAAGCCAGTGGGAACACTTGGCTGTGCTGAGGCTGGTGCAAGTGAAACACTCCTGTTACGTGCACTGGAACTTGAGGTGGTGATTTCTAAACTGGGACTTGTGGCTGATTTGATTGAAGTTCTCCTCTTCTTGCCACTGTCCGACAAAGGTGAGGATTTTATTTTCCTTTTCCTAATCAAATCCTCTTCCAGATCCACAATTATCTGCAGTTAGAAACAGACAAAGTGCACTTCTGTTAAAGTTGGTATCAGTTACATTATAACACCAAGTTCTCTAAGCACAAATTACAAGTTATTTGTTGCAAGTTTCCTAAAATTACTGCATGGAAGAAGTTTCTTTCAGCAAAGGAACAAACATATTTTTGTGTTTGATGTTTTTCTAGCAAAGATTCCCAGTTAACAATTCCAGACACTGAATTCCTTCCTTAGTCAACGTTGCATGTCTGCCTTTCCTGGCCACATCCATCATCTCCTGTGGCTGTTTAAGTTAACAGTACTGCAACACAAAAACTTTCTAATTTGATGGGAAAATTCAGTGTAGAAGAATTCTTCATGTCTACATTTCCAAAACCTCAATCTGCGGAGTAATGTCCATTATCAGACTAAATTCCTCATAGATGTTTTTATTATGTGAATCGTGGAATCACATCCTGGTTTGAGTTGGAAGAGACCTTAAATCCCATTCCATTCTGCCCCTTGCCACAGGCAAGGACACCTTCCATGAGACCAGGCCGCTTCAAGCTCCATCCACCCTGGTCTTGCACACTTCTAAGGCATGGGTTAATGCTAACATTAAGAGCAGCCATGGATATGCTCATTTATTAGCAAAAAATTAGTAAACCTGAGAAAGTCTTTGATTGAGTTGAGTAGAATCACACAGAAGAAAATGTAGCTGAACAGAAATACTTAGATGGATAAAATCCTTTCCATGCATTAACATGGAAGTTCTTCCATCCAGAAGTACCCAAACAACGACAAAGTTTGTAATAACATTTGTAATTCTAAAGATTGGACAGATCCACAAGTAAATTCCTTTTAATTTCAAGTAAACCCATTCCTCTGCCTGTACCCACTGCACTGCTAGACAAACATAACCATCTGCAGAGGCTTAAATATAAATCAGGATGCCGAGGTCAGGTCCCTATTCCAACAAGGACCATTACCATAGCAGTAGAGACAGTCTTCTCAAAAGCATTTGTTGTTCAAGTTTCCTCCAGCAGAACCCAAAATTGAGAATAAAAATTCCTAGAGGGTGCTCGAGTCATACAGAAATCTCAAACAAGTTCTAGGAACAATCCTCATAAAGATCCAAAAAACTCCTGACTCTCCTGGTGAATCCAGAGGTGGGAGGCTCCAAACACCCCCAGCTCTCTACTGACTAAACATACGCTGTTTTCTGAGTGTGTTTAGCACTGAAAAATCCCAGGTACCTTTTCTTTAACACATTCCTGATGATGACTCATTACTTCCACATCCAATGAGGATGAGTTGCAAGATTCATTTTTCCTTTCCAAGCTGTCACTGGAACAAACCCTTTCTTCTGGATTCTCACAGAAGGCCCTTAATGGTACTCTCGTAAGGTAAACTCTCTCCTCCTTAAAGAGACCAAATTTTTTCCTTAATTCCAAGTATTGTCTCCAGTGTGGGTGCTCTTGGTGTTTGATTTGAATAACCTTTCCCGGTGAATCCATCTTTACACATTGCATCTGAAATACAGAAACAGTGAGAGAGCCATCAATCACTCTCTCACTATATACATCTCTAAATATATAACATATATTAATATACAAAAAATAAGCACTAGAAAGACAGGTGAACATTTATTTTGTCTGCCATTCTCCAAGAGCTACATTTAACAGGTAACATTTGACACAGATAAACTGATTTTAATAAATTATATGCAAATTATTATAGGTCTAACACTTGTTATTTAACACCTTAAGTACATTGTGGAACATCCCAAAAATGACCAGGCCAACCAGAAACCACAGAAATAAAAGAAGCAACAAGAGAATCACTTGTTCTACCTTTTCAAAGTACCTAAGAAAGAGGAGGGAAGAGCAAGTAGTGTCTTTACACTGCAATCCAGGGCTTTGCAAATTTAGGGGCAAGAACACCAAATTTGCTGAGCTATTTCCCTCCAAGGCTAAAGCAAATGCTGAGACTCAGCATCACACAGCACTGAGAAAATAAATGGTATTTCAACCATTTTTCAGTTGACAAACAATCAAAAAGCTAGGTATTACAGTCTGTTGCAACAATTAAATGTCTACAATTTTCAAAAATACACTCAGCTGACATTTCTGTTCTTCCTGGACAACATAAGAGAATTTTTGATTTTTTTTTTTCTTTGGAGACAAATTCATTCTGGCCTCTGGAGCTACCAAAAACATGACCCTCAATCCTGTGTGAGGAGTTTGGGGAATGGAGGCTTACAATTTTCAACATTATGACCTTAAAACAATATGTCAATTCAGCCATTAAGGATCTCAAGAGTTCCTTCTGCTTGGCGTGGACCCAGGAGCAAAGGAGGTGGTTCCTCCCCACCAGGGCGGGGGAGGAAGGAAACACAGCTCCTGCCACGGCTGTCAGAGCCAGAGAAGCCTGGAGCTGATGGTGCCACACCAGAGCTGCCTCTGGAGGACAAACTCTGCTCTTCCAACTTATTTTCCTCTTGTGAAGCCACAAACTTGTCCTTCTCTACCCTACACCACCCCTACAGCCCTAAGGTTGTGCTGTAAGCATGTGGCATCAACATCTAAGAGCTCAAACCATGAACAGCCTCCCTGAAGTTCAGTTATTGCTGACCATTTATCTTGGGAGGAAATCAAAAGCCATCTTTCCTCTGCCCCTTTCTTTTCTATGCATTTCTCACTTGCACAATGCAAAATTATTGGGGGAAAGGCCATTTATTGACTACAACCAACCTTAGAGCAGCATTTCCAGGACACCTGGTTACAAAAATGTGTGAACTCATCAAGAGTCATTTTATCCACCTAAAACCAGGACCACAGAACCACTGAGCAGCATGTTTATGATTTATTACCTTTGGCCAGTCTTCACTGACAGCACATTCTTGCTTAGCCTGAGGTAACACAGCCCCTGCTGCTCTTGGGGAATGACTCATGTTTTTGCCATTTTGCCACACACTCTCCTGCATCCCTACTGCTGGAACTGGGATCACTTCACTGCAAGAAACGCTCTTGGTGAAGGGCAAACTCTGTCTCTGGATTACAGTGGGATCCTGCTGATTAGCACTTGGTGTCAGCAGAGCTGCAGGTGTGGATTTTAAGTCATTTCTTAAGCTAATTGGTGATGAATTTTTGGAAACTGTACATGGTTTTGGGTCTTTCTGAGACAGCACCACTCCTTTGCTTTTTGACAACACCAGATTCACCACTTTACTGGTTATTTTATTGACTTCAGTAGAATCAATTTGCTTGGGTGTCTCCTTTTTAAGTAAAGCATCAGAAGAGGGAGATGTCTGTTTGTCAGCCTGGGCTGACAGAACATCAGAGCCTCTTTTGGTCAATAAATAGACTTTCCCATTGTACATGACCAGAGCATTTTCTTTTAAACATGTGATTTTGGTTTGGCTTCCACCAGGACCATTAGAACAGAGTGGCAAAATATTTGCAGGGTTAACTTCTACATTCTTCGTGTCTGACAAAGTTTTCAGGATCTTGGAAGCCACATTACTTGAAGACTTTACAGGGATACGATAAGCTGCTGAGAGCGGGGCAGTTTCTTGCACAATCCATTTCATGGGAGTTTGCTGGCACTGCTGCCCCTCGGATGTGACTGGCTCGGGAGAGGAATCAGATCCCTTTTGGGCAGCTGCCACTATCAGTGTCTTTGAAACTTCTGTGGCAGGTTTGGGGCAAAAGCTCTGCAAGTGCTTGGGCAGGACTTGGGAGGTTTTCACTGTGTTTACGGGTGACACATAAATCACTGTTGGCGCTTTTGTACTGTCAGCCCCTCCAGACACACTGGTGGCTGCAGCTGCCAGGATTTTTTGCTGTATTGCAGGTGGCAAAAGAGACGCTGGGACAAATTTCACTTCTGCATCTGCTGGAATCTGGAGGTGGTGTCCGGAGGGCAGCACTGGAGACTTGACAGTCACTGGAAGGGGTTTGGTGTTCACCACCATGTAGGTTGGGCTGTTCTGGTGAGAGGAGCTTGTGACGGCCATGTTCTGCAAGGACACTCCATCCATGGGCACACAGCTGCTCTGGGCATTGGCAGCTGCACTTGGAATCAAGCTTTCCTTTTCAGAACCTGCCCTAGCACTTTCCTGCTTGTCTAATGTCCTCGTAAGAATAATCTTTCCAGGATTGGGAGGCTTAAAAATCGGTATCTTAACAGATGAAGGTGCAGCAGTATTGCCAATCTGTGTCTTAAAAGTAAGATGGACTGGGCTAGAAACATTTGCATTAGAATTATTTGGCATGGCTGGAGACTGAACTATTGGCACAAAGCTTTCAGAAGTTTTAGAAATGGGAAGCAATTTCAGAAGGTTTTTTCCATCTGGTCCCGTTGTCTGAATGACTCGGTACATACAGCCTGCAATGCTTAACAAAGAAAAGGGAAAAGAGAGAAAAATGAAAGGCAGTGTAAGTGAATAAGTATAGGTATTTTAATTCATGAGCATCAGTGAACTCTACACCCAGGGCTGAAGCAGACTAACTCCTGGAAAATGACTGAGCTAATCTTCAGGAGCTTCCTACTGACCTACACAGGTTTCCATTTCAGACCACCTCAGACTGTCTGAAAATAGTGTCCAACTTCAACACCCCAGAGTAACAAGAAATGGCATCTTTTTCAGATTAAAAATAAGTTAAAAGACCCCAGGAAACACCTAAACACCTCACATTATTTCTGCTTCCCCTCATGGGGCCTTTCATTTTGAAAATGAAACCACCATCTCCCGATTTCCCAGAGAAGCCATATTCTTCCTTTTCCCACCTCCCTGCTAGTCCTTATACCCTTCCTGACTGCTATGAACTATGAATTTCAGAAACACTTCAGGAAAATACAGGCAGAGTAGTTGCATGGCAAGATGGAAACAGAAATTACTTCAGACACAACAAAGGAATTTGGAAGCAGGATATGTTTATCTTGCGGAACAGGCGGCTCCTGTCCCTCCATCGCACCTGCCTGGCCATTCTTGAGGCAGATACAGACCACAGAGGTGGTTCATCCTCAAAGAGATGGAAAACCCTCAAATACTACTGGGTTGTAAATATTTTTGAGAACAGAAGTCTAAGTCTGGGAAGGAAAAGGCTTCAAAACCAAGGAAGAACACATGGAAACACTAGGGACATCTCAAAGAGAAAACAAAGACTTCTTGCAGGTGAAGTTAAGAACTCACCAAGAGACCAACAGATCTTATCAAAACACAAGTTAGTTGTGACTGTTCAAATGCTAAGATTTTCTGAGTCCATGGCAAGACAAAGAATCTTTTCCACTCCGGTGGAGTTTGCCTAAAGCAAGCTCTTCTGCAAAGAGCTCCTGCACTCTGAGCAGAACAATCTACTGCCCAAAGCACTGCAGAGACACGTGTGCATAAACAGAGCTGCCCTCACTGGAATGAAGAGACCAAATCACTGGAAGTTGTTTCCTGACAGCAGATCCAGAGTGATTAACAGGCAGAGCTGCTAACTCCACCTGGAGTCACCAAAAGCACCAGCTCCATCCCATCAACCTCCTACGTCAGTAAATGCCTTGGGAAGACGAACATGGGAATGTTCCCAGTCCCATCCCAATGACATCAGTGCTGTGTCCCACCTTCTGTCAGGTAGTTTTGAAACCAGCATTTTTTCTGTCTTTTTGGGCTTCTGACTCAGCTTGGAGCAGTGCCTGGGAGAGCTCAGTCCTGCCTCCCACCACTGTGTCTGCTCAGGAGTCAACCAGCCTTTGCCTTTTTGCCTTTTCCCATCAAATGAGAAGTCACAGGAATGCTCTTCACTCCCAAAGCTGGGCAGTTGCTGCTGAGGGAATGTCCCCCTGGGGACTGATACAAACACTCCTCTACTGACTGCCCAACACAGAAAGGCATCAGGGACACAGAGCTTTCCTTGCTGTGACCTTGGAATTACCTCCTATACCTAGTATTTTGGTACAATGCCTCATTTCTGATCATACTGTGTGAAAATTGAGATTTTTACATAAGGTAATAGTGCAGTGGGCAGGAAATGCTGCAGTACTTTTGTTTTTAAGGTACTGAAAATTAAAATATGGGCAATATATCACACAGTTCCTAATGGAAGCTGTCATTGAAGGGCTTAGGGGCAAAATGGCATTGGATGCTTTGGAATCAGAAATGAGAGTTGAGATGGACTAGCACTGACAGGCAACAATCTGACAGAAAACAGTTTTGCTTAAACAAAGAGGAAGTAGAAATATTTGTGTGTTTGAACACAATTAAAGCAGAGAAAAAAGACTTTTGGAGAACTTTAAACCTTCTAGCACTACTGACAATGCAAATGAGGAACAGCAGCAGCTCCTGGACAACACTTTGTCTGTTCTGTGCTTTGAATCTCTCAACACTTCTTTCATAACTTTATGATCTACAGCCTCAACTGTGCTTCTGCATAGAAGGCAAATTCAGAAGGATTTTTTCAGCAAGTCACACAAATGTGGAAGTGCTGAACAGAGAAACAGACACTTACCTGCACCCCCAACTAACTAGGGCTGCAAACTGGCACCAAGAAGAAACCTCCAAAGAGGCTTGTTCTTCCACCTGTCAAAGCAAGGGGACACTTCTAACTTTTGGGCAAGAGGGGGGAGAGCAGACCAGAGGGAGAGGAAGCAAGAAAAACAGGGAGAGATGAGCTGACGATATATTTGCATCAATATGTTCCTCTGCCAGCTTCCAGCGCTCACCTCCTCATTCCACCTGGAATCACCATTCACCTCCAGCTCAACGGACTTAAAAACTGGGTTTGACTTGCTACAAACAGGAACTTTAAAAGTAGATTGGGGGAAAAAGCACCAGTAAAAAATCTCATTTGCCTGAATTTCAGATCATTCTACTTTTAATGATTACGGAAGGCAACTGTAGCTTTTTATCTCCATGAAGAAGGGCAAGACGCCCCAAAATCATAATTGTCTGGGAAATAGCATTCTTTAACTTGGAAACAAATATCAGGTATTTACATGTCTGGAGAATGACAAAAAACTAAAGGATAGGCAAGAGAGAATAAAAAGTCCAATAAGATACTGAGAAGTGGAATTCACACATACTCCAATGACAGAGGAAAGAACCACAGCAAATCTTTTTAGCTCTCTTAAGTTGAAAAGGCTTCACTGCAATAATTTCACATCATAAAGCTTTTCCCAGGTGATACAAAGAAACAACCACGAAGAAGTTTCATGTTACCAGAATAAAATAAAGCACTATCCCCATACATTTTTGAGTGATGAAGAGTTAGAAATTGTTTTACTTCAGTCTTCCAGGTCACAGCTTCCTTGAATTAATGAATCTTTAAGAATGTCTTTAAGGAGAATGAAAAAAACTCCCTCAGTATTCCCTTTGTAGGGTATCAGATTAATTTGGTTAAAGAACAGGTTAATTTCTTTTCCTAACCAAAAAGAGGGAGAAAAACCAAAAAAAAAAAAAAAAAAAAGGGAAATCTGTATCATGCCAGGTTGTCCATGGGGACTTCTCCCATAGTTATTGAAGTAGAGTTTTCTTTCTCCTCTTCATCCTCCTTTGCTTCCAATCCCATAAGAATAAACCTCCTCAAGTCTCATATACAAACACTCAGAAATAATTGTGTTGTTATGATACTTTAGAAAGGCCTAAGGCAGATCCATCAACAAACGTTAAGGGAAATAAGCTCATGGAAGACCAAAAAAATGGTGGACTGGAAGAAATCTTATTTAACATCACCAAAGAAATTATCAAATTCAATAAAAACAATCAAATAAAATTCTGTGACATTCACAGAGGGATCTGTCAACCAGATCCCCTTTTTTTGACCCCAAAAGGAGATTTCTTTTGGTGAACAGTCTGTGTGTGGCAACACTGACACCTCCCTATGGATGTGGCATTAAGCAAGGCAGGAAAGCAGAGAGAACAGAAAGAAACTGGAAGATTTATTTCTTTCCTTATTTCAAAACAGAAAAATAAAAAGAATAATCTATATTTCTTTCAGTTCACCAGAATTCCTGTTTTCATGACCAGACACACCAGTTCTACTGTCCAAACTTCTCTCTCTGTTCATTACTCTCATTAAGCAGCACAAAACACAAAATACTGAGTATTCAAACATTCACCTTCTGTCCTTTATGCTTCCATTAACAAAAACACCCATGGAATATTTTCAGGAAATAGGAATATTTATTTCTGCCAAATAAATTCATTCACCAAATCCAGTACAAACACCAGCACATGATTCCCACAGAAATCCTGACAGCACCATTAAAAAATGCATCAGCAGAAACCAGAGCCCAGCTCAATTTTCCTGCAAAGTTGTCAGAAGGAACAATGAGCTACTTTTCCATCTGCCTTCACTCTCAACTGTTCCTTTAGGCACAACTTTCATCTACAAATGTGAATAAATAACCAGGGCCACTCCAGAGAACCAAAAAAATTATTTTAATGGATTCAATTGGATCCAGGAAGTGGCAAAGTAACTATTTATTGTCAATTGGAAATGTGCACCCAGGGACAAAGTAAAATTAATGATTGTAGTTGATACATATTTATTTCATACAGCTGCATTCATTCCATGGATTATTTGAAGATTGTAATAAAATAATAATAGTAGTGATAATAATAAATATATAGTAACATATAATCTAGAAACTATTACAATAACCATCATTATTAACATTATCATCATCTAAAGGAAATCAAGAAATTGATGTTGAATTTGGAGGAATTCTGACCAGAATTTCAGTTTAAGCTATCTCATGATCTGAGGTTTTATCCTAAATCAGAAGCTTTCCATAAGGGCAGAAAAAAGACTTTCTGTTTGACAGTAATTGTTTCTGGGAACTCTTTTCATCCACTGTGTAATGTTCCCTGGAGTAGAGACAATTGGATGTGCAAACTGCCAGGAAATAGCCCCTGAGCTCTACTATCAACCACAGCTCTCCTGATCCATGACCGAATCCTCCTCCACCACAAAAGCTCTGATGGAATCTGTGACCATCACAAACACCCAACGTGGATCCCACAGCAGCCCTGGGATTCAGAAACCACCCAGAACTCATCCCTGAACACACACAGCACCCTGAGAACCCCTGAGAGACAAGGGAAGGCATCAGAGCCAAAGCACAGCTGAGCCGCTGGGACGGCTGAGCTCCCCAGCAGGGATGGAGGCACAGAGAGCTGGGCAGCCCGAGATTCCCTGGGCACAATTCCAGCCAGGACAGCCCAGCACACCCACCGCTCCCGGTTTGATTGTAATGAGGGATCAGTGAAACTGGCCCACAGTCCAGGGAAGAGAAGAGGGCTGGGAAGGGGCTGGAGCACCAGGAGTGGCTGAGGGAGCTGGGAAGGGGGCTCAGCCTGGAGAAAAGGAGGCTCAGGGGGGGCCTTGTGGCTCTGCACAGCTCCTGACAGGAGGGGACAGCCTGGGGATGTTGGGCTCTGCTCCCAGGAATAGGGACAGGAGGAGAGAGAATGGCCTCAAGTTGTGCCAGGGGAGGTTCAGGTTGGATACTGGAGAAAATTTCTTCAAGGAAAGGGTGGCTAAGCATCAGAAAAGGCTTCTCAGGAAGAGGTGGAGTCACCATCCGCCGAAGTGTTTAAAAAAACGAGCGGATAAGGCACTTGGGGACATGGGTTTGTGGTGAATGCGGCAGCGCTGAGGGAATGGTTGGACTCATTGACCTTTAAGAGCTTTTCCAATGGGAATAATTCCGTTCATGTGAAAGGTTCAATTCCTCTTCCCTCCATCCCCACTCCCCCTTTCCCGGCTACTTCCAGCACATACCACCCTCACCGCGATGTGGCACCAGTGACAACAAATACCAAGAGCCGCCGAGAGCAAAACACGACCAAAACACAACCAAAACTCAGCCAAAACACAACCAAAACTCAACTGGCGTCAAGCCGGAGACGGCACCGCACGCGGGAGGAGCTGGAACTCCCCCCGGGCCGCTCCGCTCCGCCTGGAACGGGAGGGGGAAAAGAAAAGGAGACGGGAAGGAAAGAGGGAAAAGGACAAGGAAAGGACGGGTTAGAACGGGATAAGAAAGAGACGAGAAAAGAAGGGATAATAAAGGAATGGAGGGGAAAGGAATGAACAAGACGACGCCCTCCCCGCCGCCGCCGCCGCCCCCGCCCTCCCGTTTCCGCCCACGGGTGCCGGCGGGGCGGGGAGCGGCGGGACCGTACCTGGCGGGGCGTCCCTGCGAAGCGGAGCCCCGGGCCCGCCCGTACTCACAACTGCGGCCGCCGCCCAGGGCTCCGCGACATGGCGGGGCGGCCCCGCCGCGGCTCCGCATGCGCGTCACTTCCGCCCGCCCCGCCCCTACCACCGCCGCTTCCGGGACACCGCTTCCGGGAAGCGGCGCCGCCCGGCGGCCGCGAGCGGCACCGCGGGGGTGGCGCTTCCGGTACGGACGGAAACGGGCGGGGCGGGGCCGGACAGGGGGCGGAGCCACGGGCTGGCCGCGGGACGGCGCCACTGAGCGCGGGCGGGCGTTTACAGGGCAATTTGCATATGCAAATGTATGCGATATGTATACAGTGCCGGTGTCTGTCAGAGAGAGTGAGGGGAATAGATGCACACGTGAGAAGCACTGCGTGCTGTCAGTGAGCTTTACTTGTAACACATGTTATGTAATATATAACAAGAATAACAGGAATAATAGATCATCTAATGTGGGAATCCACAAAACCAGAGGGTTTTGGGAAAGCTGCAAAAGGCAGGCCTCAGAGACAGCAGAACTGTGATTAGAGCTAAGCAGTAGCCATGAAGTAGGTCAGCAGAAAAATTATTTAAAAAGTGGAAAAGCAAGGACAAATAGAACAATGGCCTGTGTATTAATGCTTGTCTAGAATAACTCCCTAAGCTACAGAAAAGTTTATCTAACAAGATATAAGAAGTTTGAAGCTTAATAATGGAGCTCTGTGCATTGTGTTTTAAGGCTCACAAGCAGGTATTGTATTGGAAATAAGCAGGCATTGTTTGAACCAAAGGTACTTGGTGTGCTTATAGCGGTTGGATGGAACTACCGTCAGTCTGCTTCTGCTTTGTGTGATTGGTCAAAAAACTTATAAAGTAAGCTATAACATTAAGTTCTTGGTCAGCTGCCTGGGATGTGAGCTGCTGGCATCTTCCCATTGTCATAACCATGCAATGAGACTGATGCTGAAAAATAAAACAGCTCAAGGCACGTCCACAGCAGTCCCGTCCCGTTTGTGATTTGTACAGAGACCCCCAGCCAGCGATAATCTAATATTATCATGATATAATTATAAAATTATAATAATTGTGGTAAAATAATAAATTGAAATGAAAGTAATAAATAATGACATTTCTAATCAAATAGAATGAAAAATTATCATTATTATCCTCTTAAATTTTATATAATCTGTATCATAGATTACATGAAGTAAATACATTATTGTATTATATATTATTCTATTCTATTCTGTATATTATATTATATTATATTATATTATATTATATTATATTATATTATATTATATTATATTATATTATATTATATTATATTATATTATATTATATTATATTATATTATATTATATTATATTATATTATATTATATTATATTATATATATTTTGTTATATTATTGTAGTGGTGGAACTTATCTGGTTGACAAGGTGAGGATTGTTCACAGGCTGGACTCGATGATCCTGGAGGGCTTTTCCAACCTCAGCAATTCCATGACTTGCAGTGTCAGACTCTCTATTTCATGGAAGGGAAGAGTTTCAAAATCAGCTGGTAAAATTTTGCTTTCCCCAACCATCAATTGCCCAAGTGACACAAAATGCTGGGGACATGTTTGTCTGCTCTCAGAGCAGCTTTGGCAGCTGTGTCCCTCCATGGGTGCCGCCAGGCTCATTCTCCTTCCTTGGCGGGGATGAGCCCACGTGGCTCAGAAGGTAAACCAGGACCATGTCAGCCCACATCCCAGAGCTCCAGCTGCTTCCCCAGCCCTGAGCCAACACACCACACCGACAGTCACCAGTGGGGCCAGACGTGGTGCTCCATGTCCCGTTATCTATGAACATAGGCTAGGATGGATGGGCCTGGAGCACCCTGGGATAGTGAAAGGCATCCCTGCCCATGGCAGGGGGTGGGACTGGATGAGCTTTAAAGTCCTTCCCAAACCAAACCAGTCTGGGGTTCTGGGATTCTGAGATGTTACAAAACTGCTTGAGAGATTCGTCACTGATTTTCATGTTGCTCCTTGGGAACAGACTAAGCGACCCTTTCATATTCTGTCCTCCCTCTCGCCCCATGACCAGGATCACAGAATCCCAGAATCACTTAGGCTGAAAAAGATTTCCAAGACCACCAAGTCCAACCCGTGACCAGTCACCAGCTGGACAAGACCACTGAGTGCCACAAGCAGTCACTCCTTGAAAATGTCCAAGGGCAATGACTCTACCACCAAAAGAGCCCCCATTTCCCTCCTCCACCCCAAGCAAGAGAATGAGTCAAAACTCTGGATTTGTGAATGTCCACAGTGTGGTAACAACAGGGTGTTGGGTAATACAGGAGAAGGTGGGTGTGTCCTGAAGAAACCACATCCATCCCATGAAGTACCCACCCTGGAGAAGGAGAAAGTCAAGGAACAATGAGCAGCAGAGGGGAGTTTTTATACACTGACCACATCCCCATTCCCCATCCCCACTGCACTGCCCAGGCTAGAGGGAAAGGGAGGAGTTGGGGATGTGAAGCTGAGCCTGGGAAAAAAGTGGTTTAAATCTTGTCTTGGTTTCTCAACATCCAAACATATTTTCATTTGCAATAAACTAAATTATTTTTCCAACATCAAGTGTTGCCCATGACAATTATTGGTGTCATGTAGAGATTATAGGACTTTGGCAGAAAATAATCTTCCTGTGTCCCAACTGGTCCTCAGAGGGGCTGGGAACAGCTGGGTTAAATTTACAGTCATGACCAATTGGGCACCACAAGTCTGGTCTTGTTCAATATGGACTTTCATAATCACAGATCCACAAACACTAGGAATTATTGAAACAACAGAAATACAGGTTTTGAATTGCCATTGATAAATGCACCAGCACCAATAGAATGATGATGTGATGATGATGATGATGATGATGATGATGATGATGATGATGATGAACAACAACCATACTAATAATGATGTGCTAACGTGGGTAATAATAATTGTATGCAAAATGGTACCAAGAAGGCATCTCCAGCTGGGAGGGGTGAGAGCAGAGTCACCCATTGATTCTCTCGAAGGTCTTCCTCCTCCCCAGGGTAATTTATACCCAACCCAATCATCCTCCTTCTGTTTTATGTACAGCATGATCCAGGCAAAGAGTTGAGTTATAAAGTCATCCACAGAATCCTGGAATCATTCAGGTTGGAAAAGACCTCCATGATCATTGACTCCAACCTGTGAATGGTCTCCACCTTATCAGCCAGATCAGAGCACTGAGTGCCATGTCCAGGTATTCCTTGGACACCTCCAGGGATGGAGACTCCAAACCTCCCTGGGCAGCCCCTTCTAATGCCTGACCACCCTTTCCATAAAGACATTCCTCCTCATGTCCAACTTGAACCTCCACTGGCACATCCTGAGGCTCAAGACACAGAGGTTTAGACCATCTTCTGATCTTTGTGGTTCCGGATACACCTAAAAAATTATAATCTTTAGAATTACTATTTCTTTATAAACTAAGACTGAGTTTGGAACCTCTCATGAAACCAGTGGTGGGCAGAGAGAGGTGTCATGGGGACACTTGAGAACAGTGTCTGGCATGTGACACCAGGCAAAGGCACCATGACCAGTCACAATCTGTCCATATCACTGCTCTGAGATGATCCTGCACTGATCCAACCCTTGGGCTGCATCAAGAAGTTACCTGGAGAAACACCCCACCATTTCAGCCAGGGAGGGAGACTTTACAAGTCCCTGTGGGTACTTCTTAGCCAGAAATTTGTCAATGGGATTTGCTTATGCCCAAACTCATGTTTGCAAACCTCTTTCCATTTTTCTACAACACCTGTAATCCTAGTCACAACCCAGAATCACTGAATCATGGAATCATTCTGGTTGGAGAATCCCTCTAAGATCATTAAGACCAATTGTTAACCCAGCACTGCCAAAGCCACCACTAAACCATATCCCCTGAACACCTCCAGGGATGGTGATTCTACCTGTGCCCTGGGCAGCCTGAGCCAGAGACTGGCCACCCTTTCCATGAAGAAATTTTTCCCGATATCCAAACTAAACCTGCCCGGCACAGCTGGAGGCAGTTTTCCCTGGGAGCAGAGCCTGACCCCCAGCTGGCTGCCCCCTCCTGTCAGGGAGTTGTGCAGAGCCAGAAGGTTCCCCTGACCTCCTTTTTCATCAGGTCCCCTGAGAAGATCAGGCACAGGCATGATTTGTCTAAGACATTGTGACTGTCACAACCAGAAAGGTGTGATCAGAGCAGGTCTTGTGGAGCTGAGCCAACACTCAGAGACTCATGCTCAGCTCCCCCTCTGAGGAGGACTCAAAGGGTTGGCTGTGCATTTGTGAATAAAACAGAACAAAAAATCTAATTTTCATAAGAGGCTGCACTGGGTTAACTATGAAGGGAAGGGGATTGGGTCCCCTGGTTCTCTTTTTCCTCTCTTTCACTTTCACTTTGTCTCACAAGCCCAGCTCCAGGAATAAGGTGGGATCTAAGCACTAGTGAGACTCTGCTCTTGTTCTCTTCCTCCCTCTATTCTGACTTTATTTCACAGAACCACAGAATGTCCTGCGCTGGAAAGGACCCACAAGAAGAGTCCAACTCATGGCCCTGCACAGACACCCCAACACTCCCACCCTGGCATCCCTGGCAGCGCTGTCCCAATGCTCCTGGAACTCTGGCAGCCTCGGGGCCGTGCCCATTCCCTGGGGAGCCTGGGCAGTGCCAGCACCCTCTGGGGGAAGAACCTTCCCCTGATATGCAATCTGGATCTCTGCTGACACTCCAGGATTCAGCCATTCCCTCTAGTCCTGTCCCTGGTCAGGAAAAGAGATCAGTGTTTGCCTCTTCCCTTCACATGGAAATTGTAACTGTGATTAGTCTCCTGTCAGTCTCCTCCAGCTGAACAGAGCAGTTGTGTGGGTGGGAAATAGCAGGATGAAGAGGTTCAGGGACATCACACCATAACCAATATGATCCAGTGAAGCCAAATTTATTATCCCTGAAAAGACTATATTTATAATAATTCTCTACTGTCCACACATCTCTAGCTAATACATGATTGGTTAATCCTAGCTGTTCATGCATCTAAAATAGGATGCTGATTGGATCATCTAATTTTCCATGTGTCTGGCTGTGGTTTTCTGCCCTACCCATGAACTGTCTTTTTCCTTACTTTCCCAAGCTCGCTGACTAACTTGCTGAGTCCTGATGACTCTTCTTCTTGTATCTTTTTCAAGGATATACTGACCCCATTTTCTGAATATGTCCATTATTCATTGTTTGTGAATGTGCGCATTGTCCATCATCCCAAGCAGGCTGGATTGTGCATCGGCTGAATATGGCCATTGTCCTGCAAAAACTCCTCAATCTGCAAAAAATCCTCAACACAATTGCCCTAACCTGCTCCTCCTATGTCTTCCCCTCAAGACTGTTTACCATTTTTGTTTCCCTCCTTTGGACGCTCTCCAACAGCTTAATTTTTTTTAATCTTGTGGTGGCCAAAACTGCCCCCAGCACTCAAGGTGAGGACAGAGCAGAGCGGGACAATCCCCTCCGTGCCCAGCCAAAAATACTGGGCCTGATGCCCCCCAGGACATGGATGTCCCTCCTGGCTGCCAGGGCACTGCTGGCTCAGACCCAAGTGGCCACTGACCAGGACCCCTGGGTCCCTTTCCAGGCACTGCTTTCCAGTCTCTCATTTCCCATTCTCTCCGTACATCTAGGTTTGCCCCATCCCAGGAGCAGAATCCAGCATTTTCCCTTGTTTAGCTTCATACATTTGGTGATTGCCCACCTCTAATTTGTTGAGGTCTCTCTGCAGGGCCTCCCTGCTTTCAAGGAAGTCAACAGCTCCTTCCCAGATTTGTATCATCTATGAACTTGCTCAGTATCCCTTCCAGTTCTGCGTTCAAGTTATTTATGAAGGTGTTGACGAGTACAGAGCTGAGGGTGGAGACCTGTAGAACCCCAATAGTAACAGGTCCCCAGTCTGATGTCACCTCAGTGATTGTTACCCTTTGTGCCTGAACCGTGAGCCAGTTGCTCACCCATTCCATGATGTTTTTATCCAGCTGTGGGCTGGACATTTTGTCCAGAAGTATCCTGGGTGAGACAGTGTTGAAAACTTTATTGAAATCCAAAAATATTACATCAACTGGCTTTCCTGGCTTCCTGGGTCATCCAGTGGGTCACCTTGTCATGAAAGGAAATCACATTTGATAAGCAGGACCTTCCTTTCATGAAGCCATTCTGGCTGTGACCAATGACTGCATCATCCTTCAGGTGTGTTTTCCATACACAGTAACCTTCTCCATAACTTTACCAGGCACTGAAGTGACACTGGCAGGTCTGTAGTTTTCAGGGTGCTCTGGAGTTGCTCCCTTGCTTTGCCTGGGTAAAGCAGGCTTTTCACAGTCCATCCTGTGCTCTGTATGGAATTTGATGTGGGAGTTGGGAGATTGAGTAGTGGTACCATGGCTTGTGAGCCAGCTCCTCTGAGGAGTTTGTTGTGGGAGTTGACAACTCATTGAAGAGAAGGGCACAAAATTAAGGGCTTGTAGCCACCGCTCCTGTGGAAGTGCATGTAAAAATTCAAGAGCTTGTTGGTCAACGCCTTTGGAGTTTATTAGACTCAGCTGGCTGGTTGCTGGAGCTGAGGCAGCAGTACAATAAAAGCACAAGTGCTCCCTGACCTTTGTTCAGGCTGATGAGGATTTACAATGAACCAACCAATGGATCATGACATCTCACAGCTCCCTCAGCTGCTCCTGGTGCTCCAGATCCTTCCCCAGCTCCATTCCCTCCCCTGGACATGCTCCAGTCCCTCGATGTTTCTCTTTCCAGGAGGGGCCCAGAACTGGACACAGCTTTACAGCTGCCTCACCAGAGCACCTCGTTAACCCAGTCAAAAGTTTTTTCTCCTATTTCCTTATTTTCTCACATGGATGCCAATCCTAAAAAATTAATGAGGTCAGGTGTCTGACTGAACTGGAAATCAGCATCCAGCATGTTCTGGATGTCACCTGTCCAGCACAGACAGGTAAAGGATTTGAGAATAAGTTTTTGCTATTTCCCAGGATCACTGTCTTCCAGCAGTATTTACTGCTGGTCCTTTTAGCTAAAGAATGCCAGCTGGTCTCTTGGAAAGTTCAAATTCATTCAGATTTGGGTAATTTTTGCTAAGTCTTTCAACTCCCTTTGAATTGGCAAAGTCCTCCAGCCTCTGGAGGTTGATCTTTGCCTTTCTCATTTATGAGATGCCAGGCTAAAAACTCCTCTCAGGTTTTTTTCATGGTCAGAAATTTTCCTTATGTTGAATCCAAACACGTTGAGCAAGGTCTAACTCAGCTTCCTCTAAATTGCCAACCATGGAGCCACAGGCTTCAAACAAACATTTTGGGAAAAAATATTTCAGCTGACTGTCTCCTCTCCTGCCTGTTCATTTGGCATCATTTGGGTTTGACTTCGAGGTCTGGTGTCAGCAGAGACTTGTGTGCAGAGCTGATTAGCTATTTATTTGTCAGACATTGGTCCAGTCTGCTCTCAAGAGGGTTGTTTGGCTCCTTGGTCCACAATTTCAGATGGAAAAGCAGCCAGACAGATGCATCCACTGCCTGTCAATAGGGATGCTGTGAATACTTGCTCTTGTCACACTTGGTGCCACTGAGATATCATGAGATGGAGAATTGAGCTGTAACAGAAGTAGTGCCAAAATTCATCTGGAGCCTCAAAAGCACCAAATGATGCTGAGTTAGATGTTACCATAGGTGCTCCCTATTCAATATGTGCTACATCAATTATAAACTGATTTACAGTTCTCAGTGCAATATTTAGGACTGAGTAAACAAAGTCATACCTGTGCTATAAGGGCAGGGCTCCACCTCTTTGAGGACACATCTGAATTCATATTTACCACTACTTAAAGCAAATTTGTATATATAAAGTTGTAAGACTGGCTAAATTCACTGCCAGCTTTCCAGCTTGGAAAGATAGAGTTGGCATTAGACATGCGAAAACCTCATTTAGGGTTTTTAAATCATAAAAACTGGCAAGGGCAGAGTTACATGGGATATTAGGAAGACATTCTTCCCTGTGAGGGTGCTGAGGCCCTGGCACAGGTTGCCCAGAGTGGAAGGTGTCCCTGCACATGGCAGGGGGTGGTACTGGATGGGCTTTAATGTACCTTCCCACCCTAACCAGGCTGAGATTAGTTGATCCCATTATTTTAATTAAAATTGGACTTTATGAGGGCTCACAATAATTTTACATTGCATATCTGATTTCTATACATTAAGCAAATGAATGCTTGAAATTCTATTCAAGGCCCACCAAAACCTGGGCCATAGTGCTTATACTGTTCAAGACATTTCTTTGTCCAATTGCACTCAACCAGAAAGAATTAAAATTCAAAACTCATCCCAAGTCTGAAATGCCAATGGGCTGTTTGAGGATCCATCACCATCATGCTTAAAGTTTCAGGATTAAGGAAAACCAGTTGAGTAAAAAAGGAAAGTTACAATTTTGACAGGACAAGTTGGACCATGAAAAAAATTAATTGTGGGCAAAAGTCCCATTTGGGCAAAAGGCCCAACTGTGGGCCTTGGCTCCACTGCCTCCCACTGGTGATTACTGTACATAGGAGGGTAATTATTGTTCCTGTTAATGAACAGAATAAAATAAGGAGCAAATTACTTGGAATCCAAAATCTCATTTTTAAGTGATATCTCACTTAACCATGTAATGTAATGAAAAACATTAGGATACAGATTTCTGTGGTCTTGGAGTTTAGATATGGGAAAGGATTTAGATTTAGCTCAGACAGAACATTTCTTAGACACAAAACCCCAGAAGATTTTATAAAAAACCTATAATAAACTTATACGAAAGATTAATACCCGGAATTTCTCCCATCATCAGAAACCTGAGAAAACATAGTTTAGTTATCCATAAAAACCCAATCAGTCTAAATCTCAGCTATTTCTCCCATGAACATCCATCCTAAACAAGACAGTGCTACTGGAGGACAGGCAGGTTGTCCTTCCCTCTCTCCAGCTGGTGAAGGTTCAAGGGCAGCACAGAGTCACCAGCCCTGCTCAGCTGGAGCTGTGGCTCAGTGCATTGGGTTCACAGTGAACAGGTTTCTTCTGAAAAGGATGGTCCATGAGAGGTGGTTCTGGTTCGAGGGCCAGCTATGGCCTAGTGTCAAACATCTCCCTGGCGGCTCTTGGCTGCCTCCCTCCCGGCCAGGGAGCGCTGCTTGAGGCCCTGCTCTGCAGAAGGGAAGGCGTTGGGACACAAATGCTCTAGCACTGGAAGTACAGCACCACCAGGGTTGGTCAGAGCACAGCAGACCCTGTGACCTGGGGGGACCATATCAAGGTTAGGGGTGGGATTTCCTTCTGCTGTCACTGCTGGCAAAGTTCCAGCTGTCACCATCCAGGAGCAAGCCCTCAGGGATAAGGTTACATAATTGTTCCTATTTGCAGCCTGTGATTTCAGTCCTTCAACACAGCCAGTAGAATTGGTTGAGCTGGTGAATGTTTTTAATCATAGAATCAAAATATTTTGAGTTGGAATGGACCCGTCAAGTCCAATTGCTATTTCTGCACAGGACAACCCGAAGAATCCCACCATATTCCTGAGAGAAAAGGGACTTCCAGCAAGGGAAGAACCAGTCAGGTGAAGATGCAGCTGGGGCAGAGGGAGCAGGGCCATCATGGCATATCCCATCCTCAGGGACACCAAAGTGGGATACAGAGGTGCTGTGGAGCCAGTGCCACTCAAAAGCTCTGCTGTCACCGTCATGTGTGACATGGCAGGATGCAGAGAGAGCCTGGCTGCAGCTGTCCAGGGAGCAGCTGCTTTGGTCACCTTCCTGTGCCAAAGGAATTGGAGGAATAGAATCTCAGAATATCCTGAGTCAGAAGTGACCTACAGGGACCATCCAGTCCAACCCCTGCCCTGCACAGACACCACAACACTCCCACTCTGGGCATCCCTGGCAGTGCTGCCCAAACCCTCCTGGAGCTCTGGCAGCCTCGGGGCTGTGCCCATTCCCTGGGGAGCCTGGGCAGTGCCAGCACCCTATGGGGGAAGAACCTTTCCCTGATCTCCAGCCTGTCCCTGGGGTCTTGTCCCTGGTCACAGAGAGCAGAGATCAGAGCTGCCCTTCAGGAAGAGCTGCAACCCCCCAGGAGCTCTGCCCTGTTATGGGAAGTGAAGATTTCCTCAACAGCCAGGAAGGCAGATAGCTCATCAACTCCCCTGTTGGCAAAACAGTAAATCAGCTCTGAAAATGCCGAGTTGGACAGGGCTTGGAGCAACCTGTCTAGTGGGAGGTGTCTTTGACCATGGCAAGGGGTGGAACAGGGTGAGCTTTAAGGTTCCTTCCAACCCAAACCAGTCTGGGATTCCATTAAAGGCTCCCTGGAGCACAAATGACCCAAAACAAGTGACTTAATTCATGTCTCACTCTCATTTCTGCCAACGGTGACTCAAACCAAAGGAAATGAGATCGGGAAAGACACTTAAAGCCCTAATTCACAACCCCCAAAAGAAAACTTTACAAGATAAATCTCATAAAGAAGCAAAAATGAGAAAGAATGTCACCCAGGCATAGAGAGAAGTTTTGGGCATGTGGGTAAAGGGGCGAAGAAGCCAAAGAGGGGGGGCAGGAGTGGTCAAAAAAAAAGAAAAATCAAACAAAATCAACACCATCAGACACATTTCCCCCTGTAAGTCTCTGTCTGAAGTTTCTCTCATCTGCCTCACAATTGTCATGAAAGGACAGAAACTGGGATCACTGAAAAAGACTCTGGTTGGAATCCTGGTCTTGCTCGAGATGGTTGCTCACCAAGATCCTGAGGCCTGAGCAGAGCTTCTGGCCTGCCAAGCTATTGTTTGCAGGTGTGTTTGCTGTATTGGAACACTGAACCTAGTGAAAGGAGAAAGGGCACCTTGCTCTTCTTTGCCTGCACTTGCTTTCCCAACAATGGCCCTGGAATTTCCCCACCTCTCAGCTTGGCTGGACTTTTCTGAGGTAACCTTTGGTGGTCCCCACAGAAGATCCTTCATCTGTTTTACAACCACCGCGACAGATGAACTGAGATGGGAGAAGCCTCTCCCTCAAGGACTGAGACATGAAACCCCTATATGGAGGAGCTCCCCCTCCTCCCAAGGACTGAGACTGAAACCCCTAATGTGGGGGAGGTGTGTGGGGGAGGCGAGCTGACCAAAGCAAGATGTTTGCCTGCAGGAAGACAATGGACTAAGAAGACAATGGTTTTCACCCACTGCTGAGAATATGGATCGTTTGTACCCTTCTTCAATGCCCTCTCCCTCCTCAGAAATTTCAATAGACTATTCTTCATTGTACTTGATTCCCTCCCAGCGATTCCAAGACCTGTTTTCCCCCTACCAAAAATGGACTATAAAGAACCTTGACTTGACCAGTGTCTTTGAGATCTCCCGACTTGACCAGGTGAACTCCATCGACTGGACTTCGAAGGACTTCATCGTTCTACGTTTGGTAGCTATATACCTTCCTTTCTCTTCCTCCCTCTCTTTTCCCTATTCTTTCACTTTTCCCCAATCTCCCCTAACACATTTTGCTGTGGTTGCTCAATAAAGGTGCATTTGTTCTTGATTATTACTGCAAATCCCCTTTCCATGTTGGTTTTTTGCACTCTGAGGTCAATTAACGAACCATCACGAATCCCCTTCATAGGAACGGATCATGACACCCTCCTATAAGAAAAGCACCTAAGGTGACCCAAATCCAACTGGAGTGGCTTTGAATCATGCCAGGAATGCACAGCAAAGATGCTATTACTTATCTCCACACCCCAGAATTCAGAGAGTTGCATCAGGTGCATTTTTGTGGGTCTTTATCTGAACAATTCCACATCAAATTCTGCTGCCTCCAAAGTCAGATTGCCTCAGCAGAGAAAAACGCGCAGAGACAGAAACACTCTGCTATTCCAGTCAAGTAGAAAAATTACAAAAGAAAGGCCTCATAAAATCAGACCTGCTCAGCTGGATGGATGGCTGGCCTGTCATTTCTTCTAAGTGCAGCTAGCACTTTGCAAGTTCCCATGTGAAAACAATCCTGGTGTGAACAGTTTGTTAACATAACAATCTATTCCTGGGTGAAAAACAACCTCCATAAACATTAAATCTATCCCATGAGAACCAGTGAAAAAAATATGTAAACAATTTAAGAATAGAGAGATTTGATAGACAAGTAAAGTACCTTTTACTAACCAATAGAGTAATTGGCAAGAAAGCAATTAACCAATTAGCTATTAACCAGTTGAAGTTGCACACGAGGTCAGTGAAAACTGTATAAAAATAAGTTGTGTGAAAAAAAGAATTGGCTTTTTCCTGCATGAAGAAATGGGGTCTCACCTGATTCATTCTGATACTCTGCCAGTAATTCATTTTTACAGAGCAAGTCTCTTGGCCATGAGGCCACAAACCAGCTCAGTCTTTCCAAGAGGCTGCTGGAGTAAAGGACCTGGGGGTGCTTGTCTGGCCATGGTGTGTCCAACAAGACCATCCAGTGACTATTCCCCTGTATTGGTGAGCCCACCTCAAATCCTGTGGTCAGTTCCTGGGGTCACTTTTAAGCCCCTCACTCCAAAAAAGACCTTGAGGGACTGGAGCATGTCCCAGGGAATGCAAATGGAGCTGTGGAAGGGTCTGGAGCACAAGGAGCAGCTGAGGGAGCTGGAGGAGCTGGAGAAAAGGAGGTTCAGGGGGGATGTTCTGGCTCTGCACAACTCCCTGACAGGAGGGAGCAGCCAGTGGGGGTCAGGCTCTACTCTCAGGGAACAGGGACAAGACAAGAAGGTTCAGCACTGAAAATAAAGAGTTTACAAGTATCCCCAGGGGAAATTTAGGTTGGATATTATGAAAAATTTCTTTCTGGAAAGGGTGAGCAGGCCATGGCAAGACACCTCCTTGCCTGCAGCAGTGGTAGAGTTACCACTCATTAAAGTGTTCAAAAAGTGTGTGGATGTGGCATCTGGGAACATGGGTTAGGGTGTAGATGGCAGTGCTGGGAAACATTTGGACTTGGTGATCCTAGAGAGCTTTTCCAACATAAAGGATTCTGAGATTCCTTGATTTTGCTTCTTTCAGAAACTTCTCCAATGCTACTTTGTCAGCCAGAAGCAGAGGTCAGACTCCAACTGCACTTGCTGTTTCTTGCTCAAACACAGCTCCTACTCTCACAGCAGCTGAGGCCAAGTCCTCCTGCTTCTTCCAACCACAGATCAGACCATGAAACTGCTTTGCAACAACAGAAGTTCCAAAGAGGCCTTGAAAGGTTGGTGAGGCTACCCTATCCCTGGAAGTGTCCAAGGCTGTGTTGGACAGGGCTTGGAGTAACCTGGGATAGTGGAAGGTGTCCCTGCCCATGGCAAGGGGTGGGACAGGATGGGCTTTAATGTCTCTTCCCACCCAAACCAGTCAAGGATTTCACAGTTCTGCTGTACTACACAGCCCCAGAATTCACTGAAACTCAGGTAGAGACTGCTATTTCAAGGCGTAAACATTCAGGAAAAAAGACCAGCCCCTTTAGGGCTTAAAGGCAAAGACTGCACCTTGAAACATGAGGCAGGAGCCAGATCTGCATTCCTGGAGCCCCTGCACTGGGGCCAGGCTGCAGACACAGAATCACAGGACAAACCAGGTTGGAAAAGACCTTTGAGAATATTGAGTCCAACCAATGACCTAACATTACCTTACCAACTAAGCTATGGCACTGAGTGCCTCATCAAGTCTTTTTTTAAACACCTCCAGGGACCACCTGGAGCCACCACTTGCCTAGACAGCCCATTCCAATACTGAACTACTCTTTCTGTGAATAATTTTTTTTCTAATATCTAACCTAAACTTCCTATGGGGCAGCTTCAGGCTGTGACCTCTCATCCTGTCACTGGTCACCCAGGAGAAGAGACCAACCCCCATCTGGCTAAAACTACCTTTCAGGGTGGTCACTAGACAGTAATAAGGTCTCCCTGAGTCTCCTTTTCTCTGAGCTGAGCATGCCCAGCACCCTCAGTTGTTCCTCACGGGGTTTGTGTTCCCAGCCCCTCTCCAGCCTTGTTGTGCCCAACCTGAGGGCCCAGAACTGGACACAGCACTCAAGGTGGGGCCTCACCAGTGCCCAGTACAGGGGCAGAATGACCTCCCTGCTCCTGCTGGCCAGACCATTCCTGATCCAGGCCAGGAGCCATTGGCCTTCTTGCTGGCTCATGTTCAGCCGGCTGTGGACCAGCACCCCCAGGTCCCTTTCTGCCTGGGCACTGTCCAGCCACACCGTCTCCAGCCTGTAATGCTGCAGGGGGTTATTGTGGCCAAAATGCAGGACTGGGCACTTGAACTTACTAAACTTCATCCTGTTAGACTCAGCCCATCCATTCAGCCATTCCAAGTCTCTCTGTAGAGCCCTCCTACCTTGCAACAGATGGGCACAGGCTCCTAACTTAGTGTCATCTGCAGATTTACTAATGAAAGACTCAATTCCCTCATCCATGTAATCAATATGTTAAACAGAGCTGGCCCCAGCACAGACCACTGAGAGACACCCCTGGTGCCTGGCTGCCAGCTGGATGCAGCCCCACTCACCACCACTCTCTGGCCTGGCCATCCAGCCAGTTCTGAACCCAGCAAAGAGTGCTCCTCTCCCAGCCATGGGCTGCAGCTTTTCCAGGAGTGTGCTGTGGGAGACAATGCCAAAGGCCTTGCTGGAGTCCAGGCAGACACATCCACAGCCTTTCCTGCATCCCATCCACCAGGCAGGTGACCTGGTCATAAAAGGAGATCAGGTTGGTCAGGCACGACCTGCCCCTCCTAAACCCATGCTGGCTGGGTCTGATCCCCCAGGCATCCTGTAGGTGCCAGGTGATAGCACCCAAGATGATCTGTTCCATTATCCTACATGGAACTGATGTCAGGCTGACAGGTCTAGAGTTTCCCAGATGCTCCTTCTAGCCCTTCAGGGATGCTGTAAACCCCTTCAGGCACAGGAAGGAGCCCAGTGACAGAGGGGAGGAATGCCAGGAGGCTTTGGAGCAGCAGATCTCCCCAAAGAAACAAGCACCATCTTGGAATTCTACCTTCCATAAAGGGGGAGGCAGAAGGCCTTTCCTTCTGGCCATCCCTGCAAGTCATTAGGTTTGCTGGAGGGCTGAAGCATCAGGGAATATGGGCATCTCCAGGAGCTTGATGCAGGCTTGGAGCAGCAGGAAGTTCCTTGCAGCTTTGTATTTACACCTCACTGTCCTGCTGCCAGTATGGTCTGTCCTGACAGGTCCTGCGGGTCTCTAGCAGCATTGAAAGATCCTGCAGTTTACAGCCTCCTCCTGGTGCTCATGGCTCCTGTGCTGCTCCTGCACTAGATCCTGGGATGCTTCCAAGGAGTTTGGATTGCCGCTGGATTGCTGCTGTGCCACCAGGTTTCCCAAGAGAACCAATGGATATCAATTATGATAACAGATTGCTTCAGAGCCCTTGCATTGTTCATGTCAGAAATAAGTTTTATTTCTTTCCAAACCCTGAATACTACCTACAGCCATGAAAATCCCGTTCCACTTCCCCACCCCCAAACCCCCAATCATAATTGACTAATCCAGCCTTGTCAAACAATACATTTCAGTGGAAGGAGAAATCTTTCCATGTGGTACATAATAGAATTAATTTCTGCCCTGCAGTTCTAGTTAGCCAAGAAAGAGAATTATGCTGATAAAGTTATATATTGGCCCTAATTTAGTGAGATATTTTCAACCTTGTCCTTAAAATGCATAGTAATTCCTACTTATGACTTAAAAACTACTCACAAGGTACAAGGGGCTGCACTCTGCTCTGTCTCCCCAAACTGGGGACTACAATCATAAACTGGGAATTTAGAATAATCTGAACATCCCTAAATGTGTCTCTACAAGGCAAGCAAATCAAGGTCCTTATACTAATGTGCAACCACATTAATGTGCACGTGGTCTTCTGACATTAAGATATTTTTACAAAATCTATTTATACATGTGCATGACGAACATGGATTTGAAGGATGCTGCAGCAGCAGGGCCTGCCACAACCACGCACCTCTTGCATTCACCCAAGAGCTTCAACAAATGGTCCAGAAGCCATTCAAAGATAAACAATTCCATCCAAAATAACTGCACTAAAACTACTCAAGATTCAACACGTCTCCTGAGGTCAGGTCACAAGCAAGAGGCACCATTAGCAGGGCAAAGTATGGAGGACAGTGGCTGGCCAGCTCAGCTGGCCCCGGGCTCTCCTCTCTTGCCTCTTTTGGTACCCAGCAGGTGTCCCCTGAGGGAATTTGGTTTATTCTGCTGTTCGGGCCACTTTTCCTTTTGAAATGTTTTCTTCTGAATGGTCATGTTTTACCTTTATTTCCATGGGGTCATCTGCATCATCTACAGCAAGAAATAAAGAAGGATTAAAGTTGGCAAAGTCTTCTCTGACTTCAGTCAGGTTAAGATCCTAAGTATCACAAAATGCTTCTGTTCATAGGCAACAAAAATAATGAAATCCCAGGATGGTTTGGGTTGGAAGAGGCCTTAAAGCTCATTTCATTTCACCCCACACCTTCCAGACTGTTCCAAGTCCCATCCTACTCCTTAGCCCTTACTCTATTCCAATATCTGCTCCCCTGTATGAGCCGGTTTTCATATTGAGATGGGTGTTGGGATAACCCTTGGAGTCTGGGACTCCCAAAATTTTAGCTTTTCCAACATTCCCAAAATTTAGTCCCTGGTACCACAGGGCTGCTGGAAGAACTGCCAGCATCCAGTGGTTATATCTGTACTATTCCAGTGTGCAACCTCATGGACATGCTAATAGGTATCCATTCCAGGGTTTGGAACAATTAATTCCCTCAAATTAGAGGGGTGAAGAAAAGAACAGTTAAGGTTCCCCTCAGCGGCTGCATGTTGGGTTTCTATAATATAGAGAGGCTGCTGGGGCCCACCCTTAAATAAAAAGGTAATTTGTCACTTAAATTCCATTATGGAGCCAGGCTGGGAGAGCTGGGAATGTTCAGCCTGGAGAAGAGAAGGCTTTCAGGGAGACTTGACAGACCCTTCCTAAAGGGGCTTCAAGAGAGATGGAGAGGGACATGGGACAAGGGCCTGGAGAGACAGGACAAGCGGGAATGGCTTCCCATTGCCAGAGGGCAGAGTTAGGTTTGATACTGGGATGAAATTCTTCCCTGTGAGGTTGTAGAGGCACTAGCATAGGCTGCCCAGAGAAGCTGTGGCTGCACCTGGATCCCTAGAAGTGTCCTAGGCAAGGTTGGACAGGGTTTGGAAAAACCTGGCAGAGTGCAAGGTGTTCCCACCCATGGCAGGGTGTGGAAACTGGATGAGCTTTAAAGTCCTTTTCCACCCAAACCAGGCTGAGATTCCATGTTTTACTGTGAAGGATTCCTCTGAGCTCAGCACAGGCCCTGGGATTTCAATTTCAAGAGCACAGGTGCCATAAGTGACACATCTGTGTCACACTAATTAATTAAGTACTTCAGGCTTGGCACAATTTGAGTGTTCTAGCCTTACCTGATAACTAACTACCTGTTTGTTATCCACAGCGTTAAGCAAAGCAGAAAACCATGCCAAAGGGTAAATTTCTTGGAACAACTCACCTCTCCAGAGCTTTGTGCTCACTGGGAATCTCAATTTCTGCTATGGCATAGGGCAGATCATGGTACCAAGGACAAATAAGAATGTTCTGGTTTACAAGAGGCATGGGCAGAGCTGCAGAGATTTCTGCACCTTGGAGACACACGCAGCCAGCCTGGGGCTGGGGAGTCAGGGCAGGCAGGAGGAGCTCTGCTTTTGAGAAGGCATTTCCGCAGCAGGCAGGAGGCTGCTCCAAGGGGAGAGGGAAGGAAGAAAAGGCTCACACTCTTGTTCTCACTCTTGGCACAGCATTTTAACAGTAACCAGAAGAGGTACTCATGATGTTGGTATCTAACATGGAAAAGCATCCTGGAAAAGCACCCAAAGCCGAGCCACAGAGCCCTAGGTTCCTGAGGACAGTCTGTGTGTCACAGCACAGGGAATGTGGGTGCTGCAGCATCTCTCACCTCTTGTGAGCTGGACTGTTTTGTGCTGCTCCTCTCTGACCTGTTTCATCAACTGCAGGTTGTGGTCACTGGCTTCCTTGTGGTTCACCATGGGGAAGGGGTAATCCCGACCTGGTAATGTGGAGACAGAGCCTTTACCACACTCGGCAAAGACATTTTCCCTGGATTTGGAATACTTCCAGCTTTTCTTAAATGGAAGTGCCTAATCCTTTCCACCAAAAAGAAGAGCTCCCACTTTGACCTAAGAGCCTTCAAAGATGTGTTAGAGCAGGAGTAAAAGCACAAGATGTTCTGATATGATTTAAAGCAGCCAAGCATCCAAGATGGATAAATTCAAAGGCAAAAGTGTGGAGTGATCCAAGAGTTTTAGGACATAAAGTTGAAGCAAAAATATGTACTGTGAAATGAGACTCCTATAAAAAAATGTTAATGGAGAATGAACAGAAGGAAGAATGTTGGATTCATTCATTTTCAGAAGAAAAATGGCTTATGTTGGAAGTATGATGCTTCCATCTCATACACATTTATTTTGGATAGCAGCAGAAAAATCCTTAGCAAGGAATGTGAATGAATTACCTATGATACATCCTGCTTGTTTCTGCTCCTCTTCAGATGCTGTCCAGGGCTCATAGATGTACTTGGAGGGAAAGTTCTTTAGTATGGGCAAGTATTTCCTACAAAACAGGGATAATAGGGTGGTTTATAATCCTGCAGGCAAATATTCACACATTCAGAGAAGTGTAAACCAACTTGTGCCATGTTAATATTGATATTACAATCTGTGGGAAAGTTCTGATTCATTGTCCACAAAAAAATTGGGTTTATGTTTTCAAACCTCCATAGGCGATGTCTTCCAAAAGTTAACTTCACAGAATAGAATAAATGGGTGATTTAAACAGTACTTCAGTTTTGATTTCCTCCAAAATATGTTTTTAACATTTTCACTGACATTTTGTCCTAAACATTGATAAATTTTAAAAACAAACTAATTTTAAAAAATTATTGCATATTGGCAAAGTAATTTTTTTGTCCCACTCTGTGAGGTACCTCAGTACAGGCTTTTCCTTGGCAATACCCAAATCTAGACAGGATGGGAGGAAGAGATGTGGGGAAATTGAATTGTGCTGGGGGTTGGGTTTTCTTTCCTTTTCTTTCCTCTAGTTGCGGAATTCTTTCCGAGTTGCTAAGAAGCACTGATGCCTGTGTGCTTGAGACTGTGGGGAGGGGAAACTCCTCTGATTTTTGGAGCTTCTCTGGGAGGGACAGAGACACCCTGAGATTAGAAGCAGGTAAAGGACGGGGGCTGGGGCAGTTGTGGATCTCTCACTCAGTCTGGGCTTTGGAGGACGGTGGGACCGCAGCCTGTAAAAAAGGAGTTCGCTGCCCGGGCCACAACCCAGCTGGGAGCTGCTTTTCTTCAGCTGCTGGGCCCTGCACCCCTGTGCACAACTGGCAGTTCCAGCTCCTGCAGCAGATCTTGATACATCTCGCCCACCACGCAGGGATGTTTTGCTCATTCCTGCTGTTCCAGCCTAGTGTTTCTCAGAGTCCTGTGGGGACACTGGGACTGCCTGCCCCAGGGTTCGTGAGGCAAAGCCTCTCCTCCATCCCTCCCCGTCTCAGCCCAGCCACCATTGCCGCGCGCTCCCCCGGCCTGCCCCACAGCGCCCCCTGCAGCCCCGGGGGATCACTGCACCTGCCCGGCCCGCCGGGAGCCAGCAGCGCCCCTGCTGGCTGTGCCCGGAACTGCAACAAAGGGAAAGTGACACAGCCCAAAGGGTGGGACTGGGCTCCTGGTTCTGTTATTGTTAATGCTGTAGTCCTTGTTGTTTGTTTGCCTTGTTATACATACTAGTAAAGAACTGTTATTCCTAATCTCATATATTTTTGCCTGAGAGCCCCTTAATTTCAAAATTATAATAATTTTGAGGGAGGGGATTTGCATTCTCCATTCCGAGGGAGGCTCCCACCTTCCTTAGCAGACACCTCTCTTTCAAACCAAGACAAACTGTTTGCTCAACATTAACACAGTGAGCCCAGTGCTTTGAGAAAGCCCATCAGCACATTATGGAGAGACAACAAAATGAGACTCTGAAGCAAAGAGGACTCAGAGTGAAAAATAAAACCTATGTGTATGCAACTAAAGAATGGCAGGGTTAGATGAAATATTGGGATATTCCTCCCTGTGAGGGTGGTAAGGCCCTGGCACAGGTTGCCCAGAGAAGCTCTGGCTGTCCCATCCTTGCAATTGTCCAAGGCCAGGCTTGGAGAAACCTCAGGATAGTGGAAAGTGTCCCTGCCCATGGCAGGGAGTGGAACTGGATGAGGTTTAAGCTCCTTTTCAAGCACATCCCAGAATTCTTTGAAAAGCAAGAAACTAAGTGCAGACTGGAACAGGGAAGCTGTGGGAAGTTCTACTTAAATCCTTTAGAAAGAGGAGCCAGCCTAGTGATCAAACATGGTGCTGGATGCAACAAGTGCTCAGAAATGAGCACAAGCCCTGGAATGACAGATATCTCTCTGCTTCTCCATGCCTCAGTTCCCCCAAATGTTCTATAAAACCATTGCTATGAGTCCTGTTTAACAGGTGTGTGTATTTGAAACTGATCCAGTTACTCAGTTCCTGCTGTCAGAGGAGCTTGAGAAGCTCTCAGGGAGGTGGTGGGGTGGGTGTCCCCTGACCTGATGTAGTCGCCCTGGGGGTCTGTGCGCTTCCCGAAGCGGACGGGGCAGAAGATCCGTGTGTACTGGTGGAAGAAGGCGCTGGCTGACAGCCACATCCAGTTCCCAGCATTGATACTGTAGTCAGCATCTAAAAGCAGCTCTTCAAACACCTGCACATCAGGGATGGGAAGAGAAATACCCCTGAAATGGCTATATTGCAAAAATTAGACAAAAGCAGGCTGGGAGGTTGCTGCTGGAAGCACACACTGTGGGGCCAGGGCTGCCTCTTCACAGGCACACCAAGAATGCTCTCCACAGACAGAAGACAGAGCAACCCAAAAGCTCTGCTGAGACTGAGCATGTCTCCACCAGTATCCTCGTTATCCAAAAATCATGAGGATTTGGAGAAGGGAATGAACTCTTACCACTGCACTGAGTGACAAACAGAGAGATCCCATAAACCCTGAGATCCGCAGGAAGGGGCAGAACTAAACCCTGCTCTGTAAAATCGTCCACTGCTAGACTCAGGCTGTGCAGGGCTTCTCAGGGCTAGGCAGAACAGAGGAAAATAAAAGCCAGCAGTGAACCTTCATTCCCTCTTCCCAGCTGATCCAAAGGTCCCCTCGTGTCAGGAAGCAGGCAACAGCATGCCGAGCCAGGTGATGGATCCAGCCTTCCTGGCGCAGCTGGGTCATAATGGCATCGATCCACGGGAACCCTGTCTGTGCCTGCAGCAGAACAGGAACATCAGCTCTCCCCTCATACACTGCTTTCACAGAATTACAGACTGGTTTGGGTGAGAAGGGACACTAAAGCCCATTCCACCCCCTGCCATGGGCAGGGACACCTTCCACTAGCCCAGGTTGCTCCAAGCCCCACCCAACCTGGCCTTGGACACTTCCAAGGATCCAGAGGCAGCCACAGCTTCTCTGGGAAACCTAGGCCAGGGCCTCACCACTCTCACAGGGAAGAACTTCATCCCAATATCCCATCTAATGCTGCCCTCTGTCAGCTGGAAGCCATTCCCCTTTCCCTGTCACTCCATCCCTTGTCTCAAGTACCTCTCCAGCTTCCCTGGAGCCCCTTTAGACACTGGAAGGAGCTCTAAGGTCTCCCTGGAGCCTTCCTTTCTCCAGGCTGAACATTCCCAGCTCTCACAACCTGTCACACTGCTGCAAGATGCATTCAAACTGCCAGCAGGGACAGATCAAGGGAAGAAGAAAGCTCCAAGCTCCAATGCAGCTACTGTGGCCAGGCACCTCATTACCGTTTTCCATTTGTGGAGCCTCTCTGCATCCTTGTACCAGCAGATCTGGAGGCAGATGGGGTTCCCAGCCATCTGGGTGAAGTTGGGTGTTGCTGATGCTACTGTATAGAAGAATTCCCTCCACAACAGCTGCCCTTGGAGTGACACTGGAGGCAGAGAGTGGTGTTTTGCCTGCAAAAGACATAAGGTGACAGCTTCAGTTCATACTATCATTGCAGCCTCACTCATATTGTGACTGTCAGGCCTATAAAATAAAGATTAATCTGACTAAAATACTGATTTCAAGGCACTTTAGCATTCAAGTCACGGAAATATCTGAGGCAATGCTGTCTGGCCCAAAGCAAAGGCAAACTGTCAGACTTCAGTATTACCTCAAACATACTACATCTACCTTCCAAAACTGTATCACACTGGGATTTCTTACACCAAGCATGTGTTTATTAATGTGCTAACTGAATTCAGGTGGCTCAGTCATGTCTCAAATGATAATCTTAAGACAGAGGTAAAGGAGGTTGGTTTTCTTGGCCTGGTTTCAAGCTCACTTTTTCTTAAGAGTCAAACAAGATTTCAGAAAGTGGTTTTCATTTATGCAACAATTAAAACTTGTCTAAGATAAAACCAGTTGATTTCCAGAAACAAACCTGTATAGACCAATGAAAAATTTTCCTTAACCAACAGACAGACAAACTAAATCCTTGAAATTTAGGAAGGTTTTTTTGGACTTTCCTGCAGATCCCAGGTCTGCCTGCTGCCTATTTATAGAACCATGATTTGGGTTGGAAGGGACATTAAAGCCCATTTCACTTCACCCCCTGCCATGGGCAGGGACACCTTGCACTGTCCCAGGTTGCTCCAAGCCCCATCCAACCTGGCCTTGGACACTTCCAGGCATGAAGCAGCAACAGCTTCTCTGGGGACTGTGTGCCAGGGCCTCACCACCCTCACAGGAAAGAATTTCTTCCCAACATCTAATCCAAACCTGCTCTCTTTCAGTTTGAAGCCATTCCCTCTTGCCCTGTTGCTACAGTTCCTGATAAAAATATGAATTTAGAATATTAATATCCTGTTTCTAAAACTTAATTGGGAAGAGCTGCAGACATTCACAGCTGTTTCACAGAATATGAAGTCACTCCACAGACTTCATGGGACACTGTGAGAAGACATTAACAAAGCAGCCTTTTTTGATACACTAAGTCTCTATCAAAGACAATCCAAGTGTAAAATCCTGCCTCCCATGCCAGACTTGTCACAGTTTCGGATTTGCTTACTTAGGACCAATTATTTGCTTACCTGAGCATAAATGTTTGACAACCTATAAAAAAATGTTCGAACTGACAGACAGCCCATACTGAAATATGGGCTCAGGCCTGTGGTGCTTGGAAGCAGCGAGTTTGGGATTGTCCTTGGTTTGTTAAAACCTCTCACCCAGCCCTGAAATGAAAACAGAAATCTTGGTTCAGGCAGCACAAGATGACACAAGGCCAGTAATAAAGAGAGGAAAGCTCTTGGAACTGGCTTCACTATCAGAGGGGCTTGTTTGATGTCATGCCTGGAAAACACTCCCACTTCCCAGAAATCAAGGAGAACAAAACCCGAACCCAAGCTGCCACCCTCCTCCAAGCCAAGCTGGGCACTGATCTCAGCCCACCTGGAGTCACCACCATCCCCTGGGTTCCATCAGGGCTGACCTGGTCAGTCAAGTGTTGCTCTAGGCGCAGCAGCCCTTCAGTCTCCCCTCCTCTCCAAGGGGAAAGGCTCTCTGGGGAAATCTTCAAATCCACTGGGAGAGGCACCCTGTAACACTCAGCCAGGCCCGGGTCAGGGGCCCTACATCTCCTGAGGTAAGAGAGAAAACTCTTTGAAAGGAGCAACAGGAGCCAGGAAATAGAGGCAGTCCCTGTCCATGCACATACCAAGTATCATCTATCACAGTCCAACCAGAGCACAGAGAATGAAAGCACAGTGAGAAATCCCAGGCTGTACTCTCCTGGGGGAGAAGAGTTCATCCTGCAATTGCTCCAGGGAATTCTAGTCTGAACTGGGAAAGATGAACAGTCCCCACCAAGTTACAGTGCTCAGAGCAGTCAGCTGCACCACCAGCTCAGACGCCTTTCAGTTCCCATGTCCTACACAAGGCTCAGAGGCAGCTCCTCTCCAGCTCCTCCCAACTGTCACATCCATCCCTCAGAGGGAACCAACAGCCTCCTCAGACCCTAAACACAATTATGGTGCTGCCTCCAAATGCCGCTCCAGCTCCTCTGAGTGCCTCTGAGGAGAGGTCACTCTAGAATCACAAAATCCCAGACTGGTTTGGGTGGGAAGGGACATTAAAGCCCATCCAGTTCCACCTCCTGCCATGGGCAGGGACACCTTCCCCAGGTTGCTCCAAGCCCCGGCCAACCTGGCCTTGGACACTTCCAGGGATCCAGGGGCAGCCACAGCTTCTCTGGGCAACCTGTGCTAGGGTCTCACTACTGCAGAATTTCTTCCCAACATCTAACCTAAACCTTCTCTCTTTCAGTTTCATAGGGAAGGAGGCAGGAGAGAGAGAGGAGGCAGGAGAGCTGGGCCACTCCAGCTACTCATTCCTAACCAAATTGGGGCCCTTGAGCCAACACCCCTCAGCAGCCCCCCCCGCCCCCACCTCCTCAGCCTCAGTTGCTGAGGCTTCCCAAGGCCTCTGCCCTCCATATGGCTGGAAGAGTATCAGTCTGGTTTTTCTTCCACCTCATAAAACACAGATGAAGAGGCCCAAGGAAGCGCTGGTGACACAGAGAATTCTCACAACCTGTGGATTAACTCAGACATCAACAGACCTATGTACTTACCTGGACAAACCTGAGTTCAGCCCTGCTGCAGACACCTACAGAGGTGGGGTGAGTGCAGCTCTCAGAGCACTGACATAGCTCACGCCTGCTGGGAAGCACGTGGACCACTTATCTCTCATCAGCATTAATTTTAAAAGTCCAAACAAACAAATCAGGCAAGAAAGGAAAAAAAAAACAGTGCTAGAAAAAAATACAGGAACTTATATATTCCAGTACTTACATAAGTCTTGTCAACAGACTGTCTGAGGACAACATTCAGGAAGTAACAGGATTCCCCAAGATGGGAAGATCCAAGACTGGGTTGGTGGCTCTGAGCTGAGGCCATGCAGAAGGCACCTGATATTGAATCCCAAGTACCTGCAGTCCCATTCCAGCTCTCTCCTGCTCCAGTCTTACCTCCCTTTGGATCACTGACCTCTCCTCATGGAGAGCTAAACACAAGACATCCTTGACTCTGAGCTTCTTCTCACATCTTGGGAGACAAGGGCTCAGTGTCTCTTTCCCATATAGCAGAGGGGAGCAGAGATTTAAAGCCAGGAGGGAACAGTAGGATCATTCCATTGAACTTCCTGCATAAAACAAACTATTGTGGTTCATCCAATTCCTGTCCAAAATCTTGAGAGGAATGCAGAGCATGCCTTTGAGTAAATTCCCCAGGCTTTCTTCTGCAGGAGTATGACATCTCTTAAAAGCATTTCTCAAAGTGTGTCTTAGGTTACAAGATGTGGCTGGGACTGTGTGTTCTATTGCCATCTGATAGAGGTGGGGCAGTTATTTTCTCTTCATTGGGCCACCTGTTAAAAACAGGTCGGGCAGTTCTCTTTATATCTTCACACTCTCCCTCTGGGGTGATCTATTCTGTTAATGGGCCAGTGAGTGTTCCTGCATGGCTGAAAAAATTCCATCATCCCACTGGGAGATGCTCTGCCCAGGGGGAGGAGCCAAGCATTCCTACCTGGATAGAATCTGACTTTGGGAACACCACAGCAGCCTTTTCCACTGCATTCGATTCCCAAAGGAAGACCAGGCCCATCTACAACACCACTGGATCTTCAGAGGAAAACTCCATCCTTCTACAGGATCCCTTCTCCAACAGAACCACACCTGTCACTGCAGAAGGGCTGCAGCCACCATTGAATGGGACTGCTGCCACCACCCTGACCCACAGGGTGTCAGCTCCTGTTCTGACTCTATCAGTGTGGGGTTTTTGTTTTTTATTTTTACTATTGCATTTGTATTTTTAATTTTCCTAGTAAAGAACTGTTATTCCTATTCCCATCTCTTTGCCTGAGAGCCCCTTAATTTCAAAAATATAATAATTTGGAGAAGAGGGGTTTACATTTTCCATTTCAAGGGAGGCTTCTGCCTTCTTTAGCAGACACCTGTCTTTTCAAACCAAGACAAAGTGCCTTGCAAAAGCTTAAGACTTTTATGGAATCACAGACCCATTAAGGTTGGAAAAAAACTTTAAGTCATTGAATCCAACCATTATTTTGTGAGGTGTCCCACTGGTGAGAAATCTGCACAAATATCAAAAGAGATGAGTATCAGACCACTCTGCCATCTGCTCTCCTAACAACAGTCACATCCCCTGTATATAGAATCAATAACCCTCCATGCACAGAAATAAAACAAGAAAACATCTAAAACGCCTCATTATCATTTGGGCCTGGCACTTTTTTTGGGCAGAGAAAGAGGACCAGCAATTCCCACTCACAGGCTGGTACTTACTGGAAGTCTTCAGCTGTGAGGTTTCGGACAGGCACCTCAGGGTCACCAAGCAGAGACAGAATGTGAAGGAACCTCTTGTAAGTTAATGGGGGGCTCCCACCATTTAGGTCCAAAATCCTTTAAAAAAACCCAAAAAACAAGATCTCACGTAACAGAAACCAAGGAAGAAGCCGGAACTGCCAGTGGACAGGAAGGTGACATCATAGGCTATAACAACTCCATTAGTGCTACTGAATGTAGAAATTACAGATTTTACAAGTGAAACTCCCCCGGCTAAATGTACATCTATCCCAAGAGCAGTTTTTCAGGACCTAAGACAACAAAACCAGGATCAGGATTCCAGCCATGGCTTCACCTGCACAGCCACACACAGCCAGGACACAGAGAGCAGGGTGTGGGACACCTCTGGTATCACAAAAACAGGTTCAGGGCAGTAAACAACTGTCCTTTCTGAGCAATCACCTCTGCAAACAGCTTGAATTCAAGACAGCAAGTTACACACATCCATTCATTTACATAATTTAGGGTTTTTGCAAAATTGGAGTGTTAGGGCTGGTTTAGTTATTGCTGCTTTCCTTCTTACTATTTTCAATATCTTCAGTCATTCAACACTGAGTAACAGCTTGGATCTAAGTATTCAGACACTAGTGAAAGTTGACTTGAAAGATTTCAAAAAAATCTGACACCAAAAACTTTTTACCATATTTAATAGAACTTTTACAAGTCCTACTAAAGGTGTTAGAGAATTTCTTCCACTCTGTTTAAAAGAGTAAGTTTTTAAGTGAATTAAACTGCCCAAAAGGAAAAAGTTAAGCAGCTGTTTGGGCTGATATTCTAAAACATGTACACAATCTCTTCTATTTCTTCCAAGAGAGCAACACACGAAGTTCTCCCAGCAACAGCACCACGTTCACCTCACACAGTTAAATTTCCTCCAAAGGAAAACCCAAGACACTTGGCCTTTTCTCTTCTAAAATTACCTCCCTGGAGACACTTGTGGGTTTGGGGCAACCACGTACCGCTGGGTATTGTACAGGCTGTGGCTCACCAGGGAGAGCACCTCAAAGCCCAGCTCTGCCCCCAGGCGCTGGATGTTGGCCTCCATCTCCTTGTAAAATGGCTCCATCTCTGCATCCAGTGTCACTTGTGTGATATTCCACCTCTGGATGTGATCCCTAAGAACAAGCTCATACTCCCCTTGAATAACCAGCAAGCAGGAGCCCAGCTGGCCCAAGTTTTTGTGGAGATCCTCAAGGCTCTGGAGCAGGAAATTCCAGCGCAGGGCTCCAATGTGCATGGAGGAGGTCAGGAATGCTCTGTCCAGGATGTACACGGGGTACAGGGCCTCTGAGGACTCCAGGGCAGCCAGCAGCACTGGGTTGTCATGGAGCCGGAGCTCCTTCCGGAAAAGGTGAATGGTGCGATGCAGCATCCTGGCTACAAGAGGAAGGGAACCCTTGGCTTTCAGGATACCAAATCCCTATAAAGAGCAAGGTCAATTAACAATTACAAATAGAGTTCTAAAAAAATCCTCTGCAGTTTTTACCACAAGCTTCTTGCTTTGATAAGTTTTCATGAGAGAGAAAACCAGGAACAAGACCAAACTTCTCCTCTGGCCCCACCATTCAGCAGCAGGACCACCACCCAGCTCCACAGAGAATGGCCTCTGCCCCAAATGAGTCAATCAAAACCTTAAATTAAATCCCTTGATGAAATTACATCCCAATAACACTGACCAGAAGGAAGGAATCAAAACAGATGGAGCTGCCAGAGCTCCATTTAGTGCACACAAACACTTTTTAACCCCACAGATGTGGCTGTCAGCCAACCCTATGGAAGTCATCAGGTGATTTCAAGGAGGTCCACTGGAGCAATCAGCTCATCAGAGACCTCGTACAATACTCCATCTGTCAGGGGATTTTGGTAGGAAACATCTGAACTTAGTGATTTCACAGAATCCCAGAGCGGTTTGGATTAGAAGGGACCTTAAAGCATATTTCACTCAACACCCTGCCAGGGGCAGGGACACCTTCCACTATCCCAGGTTGCTCCAAGCCCCATCCAACCTGGCCTTGGATGCTTCCAGGCATGGAGAAGCCACAGTTTCTCTGGGCAGCCTGGGCCAGAGCCTCACCACCCTCACAGGGAAGAATTTCTTCCAAAATCCCATCTCACCCTGCTCTCCGGCAGTGGGAAGCCATTCCCATTGTCTTGTTCCTCCAGAGCCTTGTCCGATGTCCCTCTCTGAAGCTCCTTTAGGCACTGGAAGGGGCTCTGAGGTCTCCCCTTTTCTAGGCTGGATATCCCCAGCTCTCCCAGCCTGCCTCCAGAGCAGAGCTGGGTGTGATAGTGACACAAAACTACTCTTGATTCATACATTTATTCCCCTTTGAGCCACTTCAGCTGAGTTCAGAGGGTTAGGAGGAGTGCTGACCTTGCGTCTTAGGCTGAAGCGTCTCAAGGTACAGTTTGGGAAGCAGCTCCCAAGCTCTGGCTGCCCTGTTCAAGACAATGGACCTGCAGATGCTGAGAAGCAAAGGAGGAACCCAGCTGCCACCTCGTGCCTGCACCAAGCCCAGCAGCACCTCCTAACCTCGCTTACCCGTGTAAAATTCAACCCCACCTGATAATAATTTCCAGCCTTACCCCCAAACAACAATCCCTAATCCAGCTCAGCTCTTCCAGCCAAACAGCTCCATTCACCCCCCCATAATGGCTGCACCAGGCAACTCAGCCCTTGCCCCTCCTTAACCCATATCCAGCAGCTTTTCCATAAATCTGATTTGCTCCGTTCCCAAACACATGCACCAGCAGCACCCAGACAGGCTCACTTTGTTACAACCCCCCAGTAAGGCCCCAAACTCACGAGCACGGGGTGCAGCCCAGTGCAGGGCTGGGCTGTGTGGCGTGCTCTATCCCACACCCACTTCCTGGGAGAACCGGAAAAACAAGGTGACTGTTGCTGCTCAGGGGAGCACCCAGATGGCATTTCTAGGTACTAAACCATGCAAAATGTGCTGGAAGAGTCCCCCGCATCCTATGCACCAGCTAGGCTCGCTGAGGAACTGAACCAGTCAGGGGCTCCAAGGCTCCCACAGCCTTACAGCCTTTGGGGCTGTCTCATGCCCTGTGGCCCCACATGGTCTGCAGGGTCACCCCAAATCCAGGGCCCTGCAGCCCCCTGATGTCTATGGGGGTGCTCACACTCACCCCCATGTCCCTTCACCTCACACACCTGGGACTGCTCTGAGCCCAGTGCACCACACAGCCCATGGGATAGCCCCAAGATATGTCCCTAGGCGGGACCCATCCCATCCCTTCCAGTGATGGCATCCTTGCAGGAGCAGTGGGGAGCAGGACCACACAACAACAAGGGACTGGGCACAGGGCAGGTGGGCGCCAGGCCAGGGCCTGGGTGGGCTGTAGGGTCTGGGTTAACAGCAGCTCTGTGGATGACACTAAAGGGGACTAGGGGAATCAGAGCTGGGGGGACAAGGATTTCATTAAAACAGGCTGGGAGGAGCAGGGGCTCCATTAAAATGGGCTGAAGCTCACTGGGGAGGGTGAGAGCCCAGAGCCAAAGAGGTGTCAAAGCTGGGTGAGGAGCTGGGATCCCCTCCTGGGTGGGAAAGAATGGGGAGGGGGATCACTTGTGCAGGCCATGGGTGGTGTCAGAAAGAAACTGAGCTCTTGGACACTCCTGTCGTGTCACAAGGAAAGGAAAGATGCTCTGGAATGTTGGAGAAGGCAGAGCAGGTGCTGTCTATCATTGACATCATGTTGGGATTTATCCACTGTTACTCTTCCACCTCTCCATGAACGAGTGGCTCAAGTCTGTTCACCCAACAAGGCTGGGCAGACTCCCTGCCACATCCAGATTACATCTGTTCCCCAAAAATCAACCAGGCAGGCAGAAAATACACCTCACACAGGATTCATCCCTACACTTTGGGACAGGCACACCAAGACAGAAAGCATAGACATCTAGGCCTTACCTTGAGGGTTGCACAGCTGATGCTCCACGGTCTTTACAACATGTCACCCCAAAAAGAGGAGGTCACGTAGTCACTGATCCCAGCTCTCCTGCTGCTGAGCGTTTCTCTCCACAGGCAGGAATGTGCTGGAGGGATGCAAAGGCTCTCAGTGGCACTATCCAAAACCCACTGTGCTGCTCCTGTTCCTACCCAGAAATTAGTTGCCCAGTTTTAAACACCACTAAATACCATAAATATCTGCACTGATGTGGATTCTGCATCAAAGATGGTCTAAGCCACTCAAGCTTTTGTGAAATGCCCAAGAGCAAAGGAGGAAGATTGCAGGCAGCTCCTCTCTGGTCCCACTGGCCCTTGGAGCTGACAGATCCAGATGGGGCAGGGACAGACCAAGGTCTAAGGAACTGGGAAGAGAAATTTTTAACAGTTTAATTTCCTCTGTGGGACACTCTCCATTGTCAAATGCTCCTTGACTATATCTTGGCTGCTTCAGAAGCAATAGTGAAACAGATAAACACAGCTGTCAGACACCTGGAGAGAGCAGCCTCCCACCTGCTCTCTCAAACCACAGTCTGGGCTTGGGAAGTGGAATAATGACCACCATTAAGTTGTTTAATGTTATTCTGATTTGACAGGCTTGAGAACAATTCTTAATTGCTCTCAAGAATTAATTTTTTGCATAAATCTGTGTCCATAATCCCACTCTCCACACTCAGCCAGAAGTGAGACTACTGTTGATTCCAGCCTCTAGGTTCTTTCCCCTGTTTGAATACTTTAGGTGGTAAATATGGTGCTGGATAGAGCTCTGATGCAAGAAAACGGCATATTGAGTCAGAGGAGGAAATGAGTCCCAAACACATCGAAGTGTAGGGGCTTGACTGGGGCTTCTGCAACGGGTCGAGAACCACACGCGAGAATCTCTACCCATGGGGGATGGGGCAGAGGGAGGACAGGCTGAGGCTCCAGGACCCTCAGACGGACGGGGAAGCGGCGAGGAGGCAACGGGGGAGGGCGGCCCCTAGGCCAGCCCCGCAGCAGCTGGGGGCGAACGGGCCAGCCTGGACTCCCACCGCCTCCCCGGGGGGGCTCCCTGAGCCCACCTTTACCTCCTTCCCCACGGCCTGTGGTGGCGGCAGGCGCGGCAGCGGTTCCTCGCCCCACAGGGCCGGTTACACAACGCCGGCTGGGACAGGTGGGTTATGTAAGGACCGGTCCCAGGGGGGGCCCGCCCGCTGTCCGCGGAGGTTTAACGCGGTTCAGGGTGGGAGGGTCCCAGGGCTGGAGCATTCTAGAGCCGGGAATCCGGGATGGACCTGGAGGATCCCAGAGGGTCCCGGTGACCCCCGGAGCTCCTCCGGCCCCGCTCCCGCCTCCCCACCACAACCTCAGGCCACACCCCGCGCGCGCACTTTAATGAGGGGCGGGGCTTGGGTTCCCGCCCGCAGCGCTCACTCAATGGCAGCGCCCCAATTCAATTGGGGGGGCGGGGCTGAGCTCCAGCACAGCTCAATCAGCGCCCAAGCGGCGGCCCGGGGGGCGGGGACGCTCGCCGGGAGTTCGCCCGTTGCCCGGCACTAGCGGAAATCCGGCCCCCGGCGCGCGCCGCCTCACGGTCTGTGCGGCGGGAGCCCGGGGCTTGGTCATTGCGGGGCGAGCGTAAATTAGTTAGAGTGAGGCGGTAATTAGTAAGCAGAGAGGGTGGAGGTCGTTCCGAAGGGATTTTGTGGGGCATCTTGGAGGGGTGAGGCTGTGGTGGCCGTTCCCGTCCTTGGGGAGTGGGAAGGGGGGGCGCACCTCTTGTCCGTGTGCGGGGGTAATTAGGCTGAGGGGTATTTAATTAGGCTGATGGAGGAAGGTGAAACGTTTCTTTAGTGGGGTAGTCAGGCTAGAGGTGCGGTGAAATTGAGGGGTGTTCGCGTGAGGGAGTCTGGGGTGTTAATGGTGCCTGAGGGAAAGGATAATCCCAGGAGGGGCCAGTTAGGCCTCGGGGGATGTCCCCCATCCTCAGGGTGAGTGGTTATGGCTGTGGCGAGTTATCGAGCCAGATTCCTCTCAGGATGTGCCTGTGTCCCTGTTCATGGGGACTGAGGGGCAGACCACTCCTTTGGGAGTGTCAGGATCATTGCTATGGTAGGGGGTGGCCCATCCCTGAAGCAGCTTTCAGGCCTCCCCCTGCACAGGAAGGGGAGATGGAGCCTTTGGGTAAGAAGAGGCCCTGATGGATGGCCCCAGCAGGTCACTGGGTACCTTAACCATGAAAGGACACAGGAGGTCCCAGGGCAGGTGTTACAGTCCCATAAGGAATTTGGAGCTTGGTTGTGGCCTCCCAGTTTATTAGGGTTTGTTAAACCCCTGGGTTTATTAGACTTTGCTGGGGACTGAGGGGATGGGATGGATTATAAAGAGTCTCATGCCCCTCCCCCAGCTGGGTGCAAGAGCAGCTCCAGAAACTGGTTCAGCCTCTCTGTGACTGATATCACATCAGGATAACAGCTCAAAGCCCAGGTCCTTAGCCAAAAAAAAAAAAAATCTCAATTTAAAGTGCCGTTTTTAAAAATCCAGGTTTGTCAGGAATAGAATTCGGTCTCGGAGCTCCAGCACCATGCAGAGAGCTTCACGGCTGGCAAGGGAGCTCTCTCTCCTGGCTACAGAGCCACCTCCAGGCATTACTTGCTGGCAGAATGGGCAGCTGGATGACCTGCGGGCACGTATGTACGCTGGGGTTCCCAAAGGCGGGGCTGGGCTGCAGTTTGCTGCTAGGTCTCTGCATGCTTTGGGCTTTACAGGAAATGTGGGATTGTGGTTTCCTTTAAACATAGCTTGGCCTGTGCCTTGGGTGGTCTGCCCTTAGATTTGATTGCTGGGGGGTGGAACTGGTCTTACATAAGAAGACATTTGATGACATTTTTTATTTCTGGATTCTCCCCTGTGAGGGAAGTGAGGCCCTGGCACAGGTTGCCCAGAGAAGCTGTGGCTGTCCCATCCCTGGGAGTGTCCAGGTTAGATGAGGGTTGGAGCAACCTGGGATAATAGAAGGGGTTCCTGAGACTGGGTGGTCTTTAAGGTCCCTCCCACCCCTTAACATTCTGTGATTCTGTCACCTGGACAGCTCTGTAACTGTAGGAGGTATGTGGGGACTGCTAGACAATGAGATGATCTTGAAGGTCACTTCCAACCCAAACCATTCTGTAATTCTGATTTTGAATGTACTTGTATTTTCATCTTGCTCCTAAAGAAATTTTAGGAGGTGTGGACACACCATATGAGAAAGGAATATTCAACCTGGAAATCATAGTTCCTGAAAGGTAAGGGGGCAATAGACTCTAGCTAGATTAATTAAGGAGTTCTTCCCTGTGAGGGTGGGGAGGCTCTGACCCAGGTTGCCCAGAGAAGCTGTGGCTGCCCCTGCATCCCTGGAAGTGTCCAAGGCCAGGTAGGATAGGGCTTGGAGCAGCCTGGGCTAGTGGAAGGTGTCCCTGCCCATGCCCCATGCCATGGCAGGGGGTGGAGCAAAATCTGCTTTAAGGTCCCTTCAGATTCTCTGATAAGTAGGTGGTGTAGTCCTGCTTTAAGTATGAGTAAATTGATGTAAGGTATTTGCTTAAATACTAACGTGTGAGTCTTTATCCTCTCAACAAGGAATTGAGACCCTCTTTTTAAGGAATGCAATTTTTCTAGGAACTGATAGTTATTTTGCACTGAACATCAAAGATGTGTGATTAAAAAACCTAAAAGTGCAACTATAAGACTTTTGCCTCATCATACTGTCTCAAAGCTTTCTGGAAAGAGCTTGTTCATCAATACAGAGTTTCTTATGTTCTTCCCCTTGTGGATGGCTATCCAGGAAAGTGTTAGTCAGACACAGCTGGAAGCAGCAAAGGCAGACCACTGCCTCTGAAGATTTGTGGGGAAGGGTGTCATGTAGGCTGGGAGGAGGAAATTATGGCATTGCTCGGGTGACAAAACAGCTGGTCCTGTAGATATAATAGTAACTTTTGTTTCCTAATGCTTATCCCTTTAGGTACCCGTTTGAACCACCAAAGATTCGCTTCCTGACCCCCATCTACCATCCCAACATCGACTCTGCTGGAAGGATTTGCCTGGATGTTCTTAAGTTACCACCAAAGGTAAGACAGTTCTTGGGTGTGGGTAAGTGAGCCTGGGCAGGATAATGAACTCCTTATCTGCTTCTTGTAAAAGCCTGATTGAATGTCTCTTTGCTCCTGACTTATTTACAGGGAGCATGGAATAAAGTTTTGAGTGGCATCTTCTTTGTTTAGAGCCAGAACATGATGTTTTTTGTTCCATATAAGTTTCCAAGGCTTTAAAGATTGGAGTCAAAAGGCATTATGTCTGAAAATGAGTTGCCCCGACACAGCAGAGGTGTGCAGGGTACAGCCCATAGAATTATGGAATCTCCTGGATTGGAAGGAACATCAGGGCCACGAGCTGGATTTGCACAGGACAAGCCCAAAGTCCCACTGTGTGCCTGGGAGCTTTATCCAAATGCTCCTTGAGCTCTGGCAGCCTTGGAGCCATGACCACTGCCCTGGTTGTCAGTTGGGCTTCCTAGGAGCCTTGTGTTGAGAGTGAGTCTGGTGTGTTCCATGGGGCATTAGGTGCTGGAAGTCCCAAGGCAGCTGTGGGCAGGTTGTGTTGAAGTGCTGTAGGTTCTGAAGTGTCTCTGGGCTGCCGTGTGCCGGTTCTTTCTCCGAGCTGCTGCTCTTGTCCTGTTTCCTTACAGGGTGCATGGAGGCCTTCCCTGAACATCTCCACCCTGCTGACCTCCATCCAGCTGCTGATGGCAGAGCCCAACCCTGACGATCCTCTCATGGCCAATATTGTATGTGAGCTCCCTCTCTCCTGGCCATGGACACAGGTGGGGAGGGAATGGGGGGCTGCACTTAGGCTTAGCTTCTGCTTCAGTCACTCTGGATTGACACACTTGGAGCGTGGTCTGACCTGGATTAGCTGGGGCATCCCTGGGCTTCCCTGAGGCAGCTGAGGCCAGAAGAGATGGTCAAGGTCTTGTCTCCAAGCCATTATCTTCAGTGCAGATGGCAGCATGAGTTCTTCAAGCAAGCTAAATGAATTTTACACTTCATGCTTGTTGCAGTTTTAGTCTGGTTTAGGAGTCCTAAAGCCAGACTTGGTTCCAGGTTCTTGGTGACATGTATTCAATCCAATATCTGTCTTTGTCTTGCTCTTCCCATTTAGTCCTCGGAGTACAAGTACAACAAGCAGCTGTTCCTGCTCAATGCCAGGGAGTGGACCGAGAAATACGCAGGGCAGCTGAGGGTAAGGACTGTGCTCTGCTCACCTGGTATAGCTCCCTCCTGGTCTACAGTCCTTTCGTCTGTTTCCCTTTCACAGTTGCTTTGTTCTTTCCTTCCTCACCTTCTGCTCTGTGTTTTGGATCTGTATTTAATTTCATTATATTTTTTTAAGCTCATTATATTCTCTCCTTCCAATTAAATGTGCTCATTCACTAATAACTGCCAGGCTGCTCAACAAGGAGGAGGGACAGATGGGTAAACCCTTCCTAGGGATGCTGTAGCCCTATTCTCCCTCAGCTCTGTTCCCTGTCCTCTTGTGCCTGATGCCCACCTGTGCCTGTTCTCCACCTGCTCATCCGTTCACTGACTGGTCTCCGTATTCCCTGATGGAGTTCATCCTTCTTCCCATCATCCTTCCTCTCTTCCTGCCTCCTTTCCTCTCTGTCACCTCACCAATCAGTCTCATAAAAATAAAATCACACTTAAAGCAGATCAAAGCCTCTGCCCAAAAATCAGTTAACCTCGGGCATTTTCCCTGCCAAAAATCAGTTACCCTCGGGCCTTTTCCCTCCCTTGCACCTGATTTGGGTAACACCCTTTCTGGAATGGGGGTATCTTCCCTGCAGGAGCCATGCTCACTGCTCCAGCTCTGAATGCATTTCCAAGTTAACTGTGGTTGTCAGGAGGGCACAGAGTGAAGCTATCCCTGCAACAACAGAGCCCTGGAGGGACCTGGCTCATCTATGTGTGTTCTACTGCCCTGCTCAGCCATTATCTTGTTCTCCTGTCATCCCCCTTCCTAAAAATCCCAGCAGTGAGAGCAGAATAACAAAGGCTCACTGCATAAGAGCCAGAGTGCAGTCGGCTCTGACCTTGTTGGAGCACAGGGCATTCCAATGGCTGTAAAATTAAATTATTCACAACTCTTTTATTTCTTGGGTTATCACAGGCTTCCAAGCCTTTGGAAGAGAAAATCACCCAAAGTGAAACAAGCACCAGTAGTGAATTGACCATACAGAAAAGAAAAGGGGTTGACATCAGTAGGAAGGAGAAGAAATCCCGCCCAGATTCCTGAGAGATTTTTGTTCTTCTTGGGCTGTGACTGTCCCCTTCCCCTCACACATATATAAGGAAAGAGTCTGCCTTTTAGGGGCTGCACCAGCTTTGGGTTTCTGTTTCCTTGGGGTGTTACTTTTTTTGTGAAAAGTTCCATTATATTAATAAAGCTTTTATTTATATCTACTTTTCCATTTTGTTGAGTGGAGGCTTTGGAATATTCAAAAGAAAAGGTGAGTTGATGTGGTGCAGCATGGTTTTTGGTAGTGGGAAAGGGCCACAGGAGTAGCTTCTGTGAGAAATTGCTAGAAGCTTCCACCATTTCTGACACAGCCAGCCTCTGAAGATGGACATGCAGGGCCCAGTTAGAGAGGCTGGTAATGCCTCTGTGATGACATTTAAGAAGAAATGTCAAAACAGCACACAGGGGCAGTTTTTCTCCAGTGGTGGGGAGGCACTGCCTTGCTGGTGTGGCCTGTGGTGAGCCTTGCCTGCCTGGGCACCTGTAGCCAACCACTGCAGTCTTCCCCTTCCCGATGCCTGCATAGGAGAGGTGTTAAATGGTGCCAGTGCCATGGCAGCCTCTGCCCACACAATGACAGCCAGGACAACTGGCCACCAAGGGAAACAGGGCAAGCAATTTCCTGATGTGCAACCTAGATGAGATCAGCTTCTCTGTGCTGCAGGATCTTGCAAGAATTAGAGGGACTTCTTGGCAAGAGTACCTTCAAGTAACAGGTCTTTTTCTAGTCAGAGAAGAGGAAGAAGTGAGAACATGTGAGAAAAAACAACATGGCAACGCCAAGGTCAGTGGGGGAGGAGGTGCTGCAAGTGTCGGAGCCAAGGTTCCTCTGCAAGCCATGGTGAGGACCATGGTGAAACAAACTGTCCCCCTGTAACGTGTGAAGTCTGCAGGGGATACAGAGATTCACTTACAGTCTGTGAGAAAAGGGCTCACGCTTGAGCAGGTGGAGGCCAGGGAAAGCTGTAGTCCAGTGGGAGACCTGAATAGAGAGAGAGGGCCCTTGCTTCCAAACTAGAGCAGCCTATTGTTAAAAGACTATATGCCATGGATTAAGTGACCCACACCACAGCAGTTTTGGGAAGACTGCTTGCCTGTGGGAGGGACCACACAGCATAGCAGAGAAAAAAACTCTGCTCCCTGAGTGAACAGAAGATCTCAAGTGACAAACTGACCAAAACCCCCACACCGTTTCTCCACACTGTCAGTGGGAAAGAGAGAGGGGCTGGAGGAGGAAAAATGTGGTTTAAAGGCTTCTTTTACTTCTCATTCTCTTCTTCTGACTCTGTTAATAATAAATATACTTTATACCTTTAAATTTAAACCTGTTTTGCCCTCAGTGGTTTTTTTTTCTCCCAGTCCTTAATTCATGAGCCCTTCATTTTTTTCCCTCTCCTCTGCCCAACAGTAGCAGGAGAGGGTAAGCAAACGACTTTCGTGCCTGGCGTTTGGCCAGTGTCAAACCATGACAAAAGGAAAACTGGAGCCACCACTTCAGCTTCCAATTTTCAACTTTCAGAGACATGGGAGTAGTGCCAAGTTATTATTATTAACTGAACCAAGTTCGGTTTCTATTTTCACAACCAACTGAGAGCAGAAGCTGAGCAGCAGGCAGGTCAGAAACAGCTGGTGGGAATCCTTTCCCAGGAAAGGCTTAGTTTTCCATGTAATCTCAAATCTTACAACTCTGGCTCTCCAGAGCAGTCTGTTAAGTTCCAGCTGGACCATTTAGGATAACCTGGATGTTGTCTTGGCTCTGTTGTGACTGCAAGAGCTAGTCAGTGACAAGAACCAGCTCACAGCAGGTGAGGAAGAGCCCAAAGGATTCCCAGGGATCTGGGAGGATGGATGTGGAAGAGCAGGATGTCAGTGATGTGATGTGCAGGGTGAAGAGAGCAAGAGGATTGGGCTAATGAGGACAATTCTTGGTGCTTCCACAGACCCAAAGAAGAGGACTGGCAGCAGATTGCACTAGGAGCAAGTCAGGTGCTTGGCCTCTTGCTCTGCAGGTTCTCTGCTGGGAATTTAACCCATGTCCTGTCGCTGCTCCCAGAAAAGTGTCAGGCCCATCTCTGAAACAGAGAGAGGACCCAGTGAGGTTGCAAATGCCTTGGAAGCAATGAAGCTCAGTGATGTTACGATTAAGGTGTAGTAATTGGCTCATGCAAATAATGAAGAGTTATTAAATATGGTGGGAAGAAGTTCTGTTAAGGTTTACAGTTCTTTTGACATGTACTTTTGTTGTTCCAGTTTGGTTTTGAACCGTTTTCTGTTCACACCATCACACCAAAAGCCGTTTTAACTCTAGTCACAATGTCTTTTATAAATTTTTTATCCAATCAGCTACTTCCACAAAGCTCACTAGCATCTTTATAAAACAATCATTAATTGCTATGTTTTATATGATTTTGCTGCAATGTGTCTCTTTTTATCCAATCATATAACTCTACAGAAACTTATTGCTCTATCTTCCACTTTTTACTAACTCTATAACAAGTTCTATTATGAGACTTTAAAATTTTCTGCTATCTTGTGTAACATATTTATTCATTTACATGTAGCATATATCTCCTTGCATAAAACATTTTTCTGCTTAAACTGCAAATCTTTATTCTTACTCTGTGTGTGTTTCACTTTTTTATTCTAAACCTTCAAACCTTTTCCAAGGTCTTAAGTCAAACACTGTGTCCATCTGTCTCCAAGCTTGTATGTTCAAGGCTTTGGGAGCTCCCTGTGCTTGCATTTCCCACGTCTCCCTTTCTGTCAAACCACAATGTCTTGGTTTGGAAAGACAGGTGCCTGCTAAAAGAGCCAGGAGCCTCCCCTGAAAGGGAGAATGCAAACTCTCCCCATCCCTCCAAATTGCTATGAATTTTAAATTAAGGGGCTCTCAGGCAAAAAATATGGGAGCAGGAAATAACAGTTCTTTAATAGGGAAGGAAAAAATAAAATTATAAAATAAAACAATGCAATACACTAGAACAACACTGTCAGAGTCAGAACACAACCTGACACCCTGTGGGTCAGGGTGTTGGTAGCAGTCCAGTTGGAAAAGGGGCTGCAGTCCTCCTGGAGTGTCAGGCGTGGTTCTGTTGGAGCGGGGGAGTCCTGTAGGAAAGGGGTGTCTTCTTCCTCGGCAGATCCGTGGAAGTAGAAGCAGCTGCTGCTCCTCTGGGGAGTCCAGTGGAGAAGAGCTGTGCTGGTGTGTGAGAATCTTTCAGGTTATATCTGGGTAGAAATGCTTCATTCTTCCCGCTGGGTGGAGCATCTCACAATGGGATGTTATAGTTCTTATCAGCCATGCAGTGACATTCAATAGCCCCTTATCAGCAGATGTCCCCTGCTGAGGGAGGAGTGATTATGATCACTCAGGAAGAGAGATAAGGAGCATTGCCCACTTGACACCAGACAACTGGCATACAGATGGCAATAGAATGCATCTTGCCTTGCAATCTGGAGCACACAAATACTGCCTTAATAGCTTTATCAAACATCTGCTGCATACGTTGAAGCAAGCAAGGCACCATTATTAGCACAACTACTATGTCAATTAATACATATATGCCTATTTTTAGAAGTTGTTTCAGCCATGGTGCAAAACTCTATCTCTTGAAAAGATAATCTAACCAAGTTTTATCATCAACCCTAATTTTGGATATACCTTCTTTCAATTGCTGTATGCTTTTATGGATGGATTCTAAATTATCAGATTCATGCAACACATTCCATCAAAATCTTTGCATCCATGACTGTGTGCCAATAAGAGAAAATCAATTGCCCTGTTTTGCAGAGTTGCATGTCTTACACCTTTGACAACTGCTAACATGTCGCTGTAGGACACGAAAGAACACACGCACACATTGCTTTCCAGGTGAGAAGAGGGCGTTTATTCTCAGACTTCATAATTTATAGTTTTACAAAAGTGACAGTAGATTGGAGGGTGACAGTGCCACCTCTCCACAGACACTGGCTTAACCAACAGTCTATTAACAGTGTCTTTTTCCACAAGAATGTAAACTATAAGTTGTTTACAAAAAAGTGTGTAAGAAAGTTCTTTACAAAGAATGTCAATATCAGAAAGCCTTCTAGAAATCTCAAAAACTCAGAGTGACACTAACAAATCACTTAATGCAAGAGAAGTAGCATTGGTTTGTGATAGGTTTCTCCTTGAGCCAGGTCTTATGAGCTCTTAGAGAACCTATCACACCCGAGACAGTTCAGCTACCTCGAATGGCATAAAATTAGCAGGGTGGCTTCTGAGGTAGTGCTGGAAACAGAAAAAGTTTTAATAAAAGACAAAATAACAAAGCTCTTTCAGAGAAAAACTGAGCCAGGGGCAAGAGGTTCTTGCTCCCGCTAAAACACTCCACAATAGTGATTATTTCCTTTGTTCTCTTCTTTTTCCAGTGACTTACCGAGGCAGGACCTTTTGGCCTCTGTCCAGTTGTGCAGCGCCAGGTTTGAGGTGAAGTCCTAAAGGTCCTATGAGGTGTCTTTTAAACAAATTGAGGAGAGAAACTTCTGCACTTTTTGCCTTTTTCAGCAGACAAAGAATAATTTGGTCACTCTGTCAAAAGGGGGCACATTCCTACAGGTTTGTTTACTTAGCCAACAGCCTATTAGATCTATTTGCTTTAAAACTACTGCAGAGGCAAGTTGAGGTAAAAGTACAGATGCTGAAAGCCCTTTTCCTACACTCCAAGGGTTTAAAATCATCTTTACAATCTGATTCATATTGATGAACAAACTTCTTCCCTCTGCATCTATTGTCAGTGATCATTTTCATACTTGGTGTTAGCAAAGTAAGTCTCCCCAAGCTACATGGGCCACCTATGATGTGTGATGGAATGGCAGGCCAGGCTCTGTCTCCACAGATTAGAAACATCCCTTGGGGCAACTGTAAAGGTGTGTCAATAAACCTTTGTACTGGACAAGCATAATTTCACCAAGAAATCTGGTTCTTATCTACTTGGTGACAGGGAGAAACATCTTTAATCAGCCGTGACTCTTTCTCTGTATAGCTGAACTTTAAACAAAAATCTGTCTTTACTGAGCCAAGGAGATCAATCTCCTGAGGCTCTAAGGATGTTCGAGAAAGTTCTCCTGCCCAATAATTCCAGGCGTCTACAGGGTTGTGATCCCAATTCCCACATGCTGCCAGCACTTTTACCTCTTAAAACATGAATAGTTTCCTCTTTTATTTGCCATATGTCCACAGGCAGCCTTACTAAGCAAGTTGAAAATGGATTTTCTGGGGTTGTAGTGGCTAAGCATATGGTGTCCAAGCCTGATGCATTAGCTAAAGTCTCCCAAACGTTTGTTTTGGTTGCTTAACGGTAAAAGTAAACAAAATAAAAAGACATAAGCTTAGCATTTGATTTAGCTCCACATTCCCCCAGTTAAAACAGTCACATTCTTGCTTCCTTTAGTCCTTCCTTGTGGTTTTCTTACTAGCTGTGTTTTTACATCACTCTGTGTGGATAATAACTATGTTCCCACTATCTTTCTGTAGCTGTTTCTTCTGGCCTTTGGTCAGTGTTGATGAGACAGAATTCCCTGGTTCCTCATTGCTCATGCATGCATTGCTAGATGTAGTCTCTGTTTTGCTCATGTCTGCCAGCTTATTTCTCTGCTTGTGGTGTTGTCAGCATGTTTTTGCATGATATGGATTTACATTCTTTGCTGGAATCCACTTAGGTTCTCTACCTGTCAAAACACAAGCATACCCTTTGCCCCAGGTTGTGAAAGGAAATGGACCCTCAATTTGTCCTGTTTCTAATTAAAACTAAAGGATTTTCTTTCAACCTTGCCTGTGGGCTATTAGAAAAATGCCAAAAAATTAGTGGGTCACATTCTGCAAAAGAGCTGTTTAAAAAATTAAAGACATAAAAGTTTATTCAAACGCATCTGTGGTGTTGCCTGTGTTACTCACCCTTTTTGTTTATCCAAGATATGTTTCAAAATGTGATGTGCTCTTTCACTTGAGCCATGGGAGAGCAGGGAATACCAAAAATGTGGCAAACACCCCAATCCATTTGGAATGTGGCCAATTTTTGAGCTGTATATTCAGGAACATTGTCTGGTTTTATTTCTTGAGGTACACCTAAGGAAGCAAATTCTTGCAAAAAATGTTGACAAACATGATTTGCAGTTTCTCCTGTGTGTAAGGAAGCAAAAACTGCACCTGAAAAAGTGTCCACTGACACATTAATGTTTTTAAATTTCCCAAAAGATGGATATTTGGTGATATCCGTCATGATTGCAAGCTTTGCAACCTTCGTGGGTTCACGGTTCCTGTGGACATGAGAGGTTGCACGATCAGGGCAAGCATTTATAATAGCTTCACTTGATCTTTAGAAATACGAAACATTCACATAAGTGCTTGTGCATTTTGATGAAAAAAGGCATGACTCAATTTTGCTTGTTCAAAAATAATGGATAAGGTATTTGCAACAACCATTGTTAATTTATCTTCTCTTATGTTTCTTTCTGCTAAAAATCCTGAAAGCAAAGAATGTGCCCCAATATGGGAAACAAAATATTTGTTAGTTCTCTGTTGTAAAATTTAATAAAGCCATGTGAGATAACGATACGGGTTATCATTATTAACATTTTTAAAAATTGATCCTTCTATTCTTCTAACCAGAGTAGCAACAAATTAATCAAATTAAACAAACACCTGAATAATTTAGCAATGCAATTTCTAAGTCTTCTGAATGTTGTAAAGCCCAATCAAAATATTTCTTTTTCAAAAAAGGTAAATCATAAAAATATCTTGGCCTGCTGTAGTTAGCAATCTTGCTCCGGCTCTATTTATGATCTGAGCCAACATTTCTAATGTTGTAAAAATTTTTTAGAGACCTGTAAGGTAAAAAAATCCACTCTATCATCAGCAAAGGATCTTTTTCAGAAGTGTCCCGTTGAAATATGGGACCGAACAACTGCATTTTTTCTCCTAATACTGCAAGAAAAAGGGGTTGGGGTATTACACAACAGTGTGCTTATCTTTGTTGAAGAGCTTCAGTAACTTTTTCAAGGACTATTTGAGCTTCAGGTATAAAAATTCTAGGAGATTAAATGTTACAGTTTCCTCTTAACAAATCAAGAAGTGGTACAAGTTCATCATTAGTAATCCCTAATCCAATGGGTTTCTCTTAAAAGTTGCTATAAATGTTGCAAAGTATTAACACTGGTCTGAAGTTGTATTTTTTGTGGCATAATTGACTGCCCTGTTATTTTCCATCCTAAATACTTCAATGGTGAGGATTCTTTTATCTTTGATGTAAAAATTTCTAGTCCAGCATTTTGACTTACTGTGATTATGCAGTCATGAGCTTCTTCCATATCCTTTTGTGTTGGCGCTGCAATAAGCAAGTCATCCGTATAATGTAGAATCATTGCTTGAGGATGCTTCTGTCAAGCTGGAAACAAGGCTGGGGCTAACAAACCATTGGCAAATTGTCGAGGATTTTTTGCAGATTGAGGAGTTTTTGCAGGACAATGGCCATATTCAGCCGATGCACAATCCAGCCTGCTTGGGATGATAGACAATGGACACGTTCACAAACATTGAATAATGGACATATTCAGAAATGGGGTCGGTATATCCTTGAAAAAGATACAAGAAGAAGAGTCATCAGGACTCAGCAAGTTTGTCAGTGAGCTTGGGAAAGTAAGGAAAAAGACAGTTCATGGGTGGGACAGAAAACCACAGCCAGACACATGGAAAATTAGATGATCCAATCAGCATTCTATTTTAGACGTGTGAACAGTTAGGATTAACCAATCATGTATTAGCTAGAGATGTGTGGACAGTAGAGAATTATTATAAATATAGTCTTTTTAGGGATAATAAATTTGGCTTGACTGGATCATATTGGTTATGGTGTGATGACCCTGAACCTCCACATCCCACTATTTTCCCCCCACATTTCTGGTGGAGAACGCAGACAGCCTTCAGAGGGACTCGAGGATGGCAATTTGGCTGCTGTGCAGAGGATCGGAGCCAGCCTTCGAGGAGCAGAGAAGCCAGACGAAAGTATCCTCAGTGCCCCAGTGAGAGGAAAAGGTTACTGGAGCTCCAGTCATAGATGACTTGAATCTTGCCCTGATCAAGGTGAGCGGCCGGGGAGGAGATGGGGTCTGAACAGGAAAAGGAAGGTGTTCAGAAACTCCTCCAACATATCCTCTCTAAGAGAGAACAGAAGTATGATGCTTGCAATTTGAAGGGACTGTTACACTGGGCATGGGAACATAATCTCATAGCAGGAGCACAGGCTGCTTTTGGGATTTCGACATGGGAAGCTGTGGGGTGAAGGTTGTGGGACTGCATTGCATCCAGGGGGAATGGGCAAAAGAGGCATCTAAGTATGCTACTTTGTGGAAAACCATCTTGGAAGTTTTACAGGTCTTAAAGGCAGAGAGGAAAGCTGCTGCTGCAGCTTGCACAGCCCTTGCCTCTGAGTCAGAAAAGCCTCAGGCACTTCCGGTAACTTCAGTTCAGTCACTGTTTTCTACAACCTTAGATATTCCCTTGCGCAGCCCGCAACCCCTCAGCTCAGGATCGAGCATTACACCAACTGCTCCTCCAGCTCCTAGTGAGAAAGTGGAAGCTGCTCCCTCTTCAGAGGTGTTAGTCTGCAGGCCAAAGGACACTAGCACTCACAGTGAAAAAACCTCTTTGGGCTTGTTAGTCTGCAGAACAAAGGACAGTTGTACTCAAAGTGAAAAAATTGCTGATAACAGTAACTCAGAGACTAAATGTGCTGTAAAGAATAAGGAAGGAGATGTTATTATGAATGATACTACTATTGAAGATGATCTAAGATCTCTAATGGACAATTTGCAAAAATTGGTAATTCAACAAAAAGATCCAGTTGTCCCCAAAAGAGACTATTCTTTTGAAAAAATGGATCTACTGATGATTTTGGGTTCAGACAGACAACCAGGGAAGTGGTTACCTCCCTCTCATTTTGTCTCTGAGCCAGCATCTGAGCCAGTTAAACGAAATCCTCCCCCTCACACTGTAAAGAATGTGGAGTTAGAGTTGGAATGTGACCCTGAAATAGAAGCAGCACAGAAACGCAAGTGGCAGGGAGTTATTAGAGAAGCTATTGTAGAAGGGACTTTTCTCACAAACGATATAGAGGCTTTTCCTGTAGTAACTAATGCTGCAGGTAGAGTTTGGGAACCTTTTGATTGGAAGATTTTAGAGGGTAAGAAATGCAATCTCACAATTTGGTTTAAAATCCCAGCTTGCACAGTCACTGCTGCAGTATATTTTTTCCTCTAATACATTTATTCCAGCTGATGTGTATACCCTAATAAGACTTATAATGCCACCCCACCAGCAGGTGATGCTCCATAAAAGCTGGGAGGAAAAGTGTGCCCAGGAAGCAGCAAAACCTCTGGCACAGTGTGATCAATCCTCTGTATGGTTTAACATCACAACAGTTACTTGGCAAAGGGCCCTGGGCTACTGCCACTGCCCAGGCTAGGAGCATTGATGAAGTCTTACAGATGAGCCAACAACTAGCCTATAATGCTATCCTTGCACTTCCAGATGGGTTACACACTAAGGCTTTTACACAAATTCGCCAAGGAGGGAATGAGGACTTTGATAAATTTTTAGACAGATTGCATGAAACCATTCATGATCATCCTGATTTGGATTCAGACACAAAGGTGCAATTGTTTAATATGCTGGCTTTTGACAATGCTAATGATAAAACTCGGCAGATTTTGGGTACACTAAAGAAGGGAGCTGATGTTACATAAATGCTGGAACTGATGGCTAGGACTATGGAAAGGCAAAAAGCAGCCTATGTAGCTGCTGCAGTACAGGATGCAGTAAAACCACTGCTTTCTAAACTGGAAAAGAGAGCAGAAGGAAAGAACATTAAGTGCTTTGGATGTGGTAAAATCAGACATGTTAGGAGTCAGTGTCACTTTGCAGCTATGAAAAAATTTTGTTCTATCTGCAGAAAAGATAACCACGATACTAAAGAATGTCGCTTCCAAGGAAATGGACTTCAGAACGTGCCCTCTCCGCGCCTGCCGAAAGAAATAAGGAGAGCTGCCTGGATAGCTCAGCCCCCTACAGTGGTGGTGGAGGAGGACTTTCTCAGATCGTCAACAGGTGGCATTGCTGGAGTGGACATGGAAACCGCAGGAGACGTCACCATCACAGGCTCTGCTGTACACCTGGTAGATACTAATGTAAAAGGACCCTTGGGGGGTGGGCTTAGTGCTTTTCTGTTAGGGAGATCATCTGCCAGTAAAAAGGGATTGGATATAATCCCTGGGGTTATTGATGGGGACTATCAAGGGGCTGTTAAAATTATGGTTAGAACATTTTTCCCTCCTGTATCTATTCCCAGAGGTTCACAAATTGCTCAGCTCATTCCTTTTAAGTCTTGTGTCCCCTGTACAGGCAGCAAGGAGCAGGGAACAGGAAGCTTTGGGTCCACAGGTAACCCAGAAGTATATTGGGCCATGGACATCACAAGAGGTAAACCAGACAAACAGGTAACCCTGACACATCCTAATGGTGATTCTATTACTAAGAAACTCATAATTGACACTGGAGCAGATGTAACCATCATTTCAAACACAATATGGCCTAAAGATTGGGCACTGATCAACCCTATTTTAGGCATTGCAGGTATTGGGAGGACTCAGGCAACTCAAATGAGCAAAGATGTAATTACCTTTACTTTCTCAGATGGAGTAAATGCATCTACAAGGCCTTATGTCATGCAAACCCTTGGTACTTTACTAGGTTTGTTTGGTAGGGATCTGTTGAGCCAGTTGAAAGCTACCATTGTTACACAGCCTTTTTAGCAGCGGCCACTGGGGGAGCAGCTAATCCTCAAAATCAGCTGGACCACTGATAGGCCTGTGTGGATTGATCAGTGGATGCTGTCAAAGGAAAAGCTGCCCATAGTTCAACAACTAGTGCAAGAACAGTTTGAGGAAGGGCACATAAAACCATGCACTAGCCCTTGGAACACTCCAATTTTTGCCATCCCAAAAAAAGAGTGGGAAAGGGAAGTTGCTACATGACTTATGTGCTGTTAATGCAGTAATGCTAAGTATGGGTGCTTTGCAACCTGGTCTTCCATCTCCTACTATGATACCTGACTCATGGAATCTATTGATCATTGATCTCAAAGACTGTTTTTTCACCATTCTCTTACATCCCAATGACACAAGCCATTTTGCTTTTTCTTTCCATCTATCAATAAAGCAGTACCCTACAAAAGGTGTGAATGGACTTATTTGCCCCAGGGCATGAAAAATTCCCCTGTGATGTGCCAAATTTATGTCGCTTGGGCGTTAGAACCTGTTCGGCAGCAATTCCCTGAGTATATCATCTATCACTACATGGATGATATATTGGTGGCTGGAAAACAATTAGACTCTGTAACTCTTCTGAAAACCATGACAGTTTTGCTAGAGGAAAGGGGATTAAAAATTTCTCTTGATAAGGTACAATATTCTGCTCCTTGGAAGTATCTCAGGTGGCAGATTAATCAGTCTGTAATGAAAAAACCACAGAAACTCACCATTACCACTGAAATTAAAACTGTACATGATGTTCAGAAGTTAGTGGGGGATATTCAATGGATCAGAACTATTTGTGGGATAACTAATGAAGAACTTGGACCATTAATACACTTACTAGCTACTTCATCTCGGGCAGATGAATGCCAGACCCTGGATAAGAGACAATAGCGGGCCTGGGATCACATTGCCACAAAGGTTGCTGCATCACATGCACATGGTCTGATTGAGGGTGTTCCAGTTCAATTGATGATCATCAATCAGAGCAAGGAGGATGACAATTATGCCAAGCATCCTTTTGCCTTAATTTGTCAATGGGTTAAAACTCGGGCTAATCCTTTAGTTATTTTGGAATGGGTGTTTTAACTCGAGCTAATCCTTTAGTCATTTTGGAATGGGTGTTTTTACCTGTAAAACAGCCTAGAACTATTACCACTCAATTGGAAATCTTTGCTCATTTGATTATGAAGGGTAGAGGGAGAATATTGGAAATCTGGGGACATGAACCGTATGCTATTGTAGTACCACTGGCTAACTGGTATCTTGAATGGGGAATTAGACATTCTGTTTCTTTTCAGATAGCTTTGGCTGGATATGAAGGTAAAGTTCACAACACTTACCCACAACATGGGTGTTATCTTTATTGGAACATCAGCGTCTGAAGGACAGACCCTGGAGACCTGACTGTCTGGGGTCTGGCAGACAGTATTTACAGATGCAGGTAAAAGGTCAAAAAGGGCTGCCTGCACTTGGCAGCAAGACAAAGTGTGAAAAAAGCATGTCATTTTTGGAGAGGCAAAAGATACATTGCAAACATTAGAATTGAAAGCTGTGATTTGGGCTTTTGAAAATTGGTATAATGAGGCCATTAACATTGTTTCTGATTCACTTTATGTAGTTGGATGTGTCCAATGCCTTGAAAGAGCAGTACTTAAAGAGGTGAGTAATAAGCATTTGTATTCCCTCTTAAGCCGATTGCTTAAAAACCCAAATCAACGACAGCAGGAATAATTTAGTACTCATATTCAAAGTCATCAGGCTCTCCCTGGTCTATCTGAAGGTAAGGCTCAAGCTGATCGGTGGGTAGCCACTGTCTGGCCAATGCCAAACCCTGATAAATTTCAGCAAGCTAAAACTTCCCATGCCTTTCTTCACCAGTCTGCTAAAATGTTAGTTGAGCAATTTGGTGTTCCCTTTACTGATGCTTCTGGTATTGTGCGATCCTGTCCTGATTGCCAACAAGATGGCATTGGTTTAGGCACTGGTGTTAACCCTAGGGGTACTCAACCTTTGCAATTATGGCAAATGGATGTAACTCATGTGGCAGAATTTGATCCGAAAAAGTTTGTACATGTTTACATTGATACCTATTCTTGTGTTATATGGGCTACTCCTTCAACAGGTGAGGCAGCATGTCCTGTTGAGAAACATTTGTACAGTTGCTTTGCCATATCAGGTGTCCCCTTAGCAATTTAGACTGACAATGGTTCTGCTTACTGTTCCTTAAGATTCAAGTGTTTCTGTAATTTATGGGGTATTCAACATGAAACTGGTATTCCTCACAATCCTACTGGTCAGGCAGTTATTGAGTGTGCTCATCAGACATTCAAGGGCATGCTGCAAAAACAAAAAGGGGGAACTATAGGGTTATCCCCTGAGGAAAAAACAGCTAAAGCCATTTTTGTGCTTAATTACCTTAGAACAACAGGAAATAGGGAAGATCCACCTAGTCTTGTGCATCATGCCCTCACACGTAATCCAAGAGAGGAATTGCCCAACAGTATTCAGGTCATGTTCAGAAGCCCAGAAACAGGGGTGTGGGAAGGACCAGCTACAGTAACACTAATAGGCAGAGGTTATGTGTGCTTACTTACAGATAAAGGCATTCGTTGGATCCCAGCCAAGTGGGTGAAGCCCTATCTGAAACCACTGTCATCATCCCATGCTGTGTCCAAAGGCAGAGAGTTGGCGAAAACACCGATTCCAGACAGCCCTGAATCCATTTCTTCAACACCTGACAGCTGAACAACAATCAGAATATCTACCAAGTGTGCTGGAGTATGCTGAGGGATTACTAGCAACTCCACATAGGCTCAATAGACACGGGTTAGATCCAAACAGACTCCATTTACCTTCACTTCCATCACAAGTTGAAAATCAGAAAAGGCTTGTTATCTGCATGGTTATGCATGCAAGCCGTGGCTTAAGGTTCATTGTATAAAGTGCAAGTTTAAAACTTGGCAACAAGTTCGTCAAGAACATAATTTAGCCTTGGTTCGAGAGAAAAAGCAAAAATTTAGGTCTATTAACCTAATATGCAATAGATGCTCTAACAAACTTAACACTATTACCCCAAGAATAGCATTAGCTAAATTTTTAAGGCGTAACTCAGGGGGATATCAGAGTTTTCTCCAGGATGTATCCTTGATAGAAACATATGAGCAGAGATTGTTTCTGTGGGTGCAGTTTAGACTTGCTTTAATTGCTCTAGTAAACCAAATTGTACTAGGGAGCAAGATAATGGCTACTGAATGTGGAGTAGGAATGCAATACCACAAATACATCACATTAGTCATAGGGAGTGGGAACAGGCCAAAGCACATTGGGCAAAGCGCAGGTGTGATCGTAGAAAATGGCAGCAATGGCAATAATAGTCTGGCCAATATTAACAATGTTGCTTAGTGCAGTGATTAAGGAGATGCAGGAGGTATACAATATAGAGCAGCGAGCTAACGTGGGTTACATGGGCTAACAGAACAGGGCAAGAATCTTTTTGCTTATCACTAGCTACACCTTCGGATCCATTTCAAACCTGTTTAATTGGAGTTCCCTTAGGCTCAATGGAAGAATTTGGAAAATGGACCAGAGCTCAAATTTTTGGCAACTTAAGTAAGGCCTGGTCAAATTGGTGTACTAATCAAAATGGAATAATCACAGAAAATTGGTGTGAAAAACAAAAAATCCTTAGAAATCCTTTCGGAGCTCAGGCAGTTAAAATCACTGAAAAATTAAATACTACAAGTCAGGAACCACAGGAGCTGGATATTTTGGGATCAGTGCCAGGAAATTATTGTTTGTTCTTTGAGTACTTCAAGGGCAAAGAGCTGATTAGGGAAAGGCCAGGAAAACCCAGGGACGATAGCACTTGGATATCTCCTGCTTCTTCATGGTATTCCAATACCACGGCATACTGTGCCAATTGGACACGGCCTGTGCCCCTAAAACAAAAATCAGCAAGGATGTTACCTCCTGGAGTTTTTCTCATTTGTGGAGATAGAGCTTGGCCTGCAGTTCCTCAGAAAGCATTAGGAGGACCATGCTATTTAGGAAAATTGACACTGTTTGCCCCTAGCATTCAACAGATGCTTAACATCAGGCACAAATACCAACGTCCAAAACGTAGTGTGCATTCATCAGGCTCAGGATGTAAGGATAATGTAGAATTGTGGAATAGGCCTTCGGTTATACTAGCCTCACTTTTTACACCAGGAGTAGCCTCATCACAGGCCCTGACACAATTAAAATGATTGGCTTGTTGGACAGGAAAACAAATTAACATTACATACTGAATGAGCTTACCACTGATGTAGGTAGCAAACGCCACACTGTGTTACAAGACAGGGCTGCTATAGATTTTTTGTTGCTAGCACAAGGACATGGGTGTGAGGATTTTGAAGGGATGTGTTGCATGAATCTCTCTGACCACTCTGAATCTATTCACAGAAAACTGACACTGCTTAAGGAGAACATGAAAAAGCATACAGTTGTGGAGAATTCTTTTGACGAGTAGCTAAAATCCTGGGGAATAACAGGCTGGCTCAAGGACTTATAGTGCCTTGCTTACTATGCTGTGTGCAGAAAATAATTGACTGTGCTTTTAAATCAGATTGGCTTGTGCAAAAACAAAACTGGGGAACTGTTCAGAGTTTTTTGCAGATTGAGGAGTTTTTGCAGGACAATGGCCATATTCAGCCGATGCACAATCCAGCCTGCTTGGGATGATGGACAATGCACACGTTCACAAACAATGAATAATGGACATATTCAGAAAATGGGGTCGGTATATCCTTGAAAAAGATACAAGAAGAAGAGTCATCAGGACTCAGCAAGTTTGTCAGTGAGCTTGGGAAAGTAAGGAAAAAGACAGTTCATGGGTGGGGCAGAAAACCACAGCCAGACACATGGAAAATTAGATGATCCAATCAGCATTCTATTTTAGACGTGTGAACAGTTAGGATAATCAATCATGTATTAGCTAGAGACGCATAGAGACTTATTATAAATATAGTCTTTTTAGGGATAATAAATTTGGCTTGACTGGATCATATTGGTTATGGTGTGATGTCCCTGAACCTCCACATCCCACTATTTTCCTCCCACAGCAAATAGTGGGTGATTTCTTCATTCTTTGAGGGAGAACTACCCAGTGATATCTTTGCAAAGGCTCTTGTCTATTGATGCTTGGAAGTGAAAAGGCAAAAAGAGAGGCATCTTCTGGATGAAATGGAATATTGAAAAAACCATCTTTTAGATTGATGATAAGAAAAGGGCAATCACTTGAGATCATTTAAAGAGAAGGAAGTCACGGTTGTAGAGGTCCCATGTCTTCTATAATTGTATTAATTCTTCTAAGATCATGAAGCAATCTCCAAGAGTCAGAGTTTTTCTTGTGAAGGACAAACACTGGTGAATTCCAGGGGTGTTTGTTGGTTTGATTTGGCCCTTTTGCAGTTGTTCATCCACTAATTTTTTAAGAGCACTAAGTTTCTTATCTTAGATAGGGCCACAGGTCCACCCAAACAGGATCGTTTGTTTTCCACGACAGCTTTAGAGTGGTGAATGCTGTTGTGGCCTCCATCAAAAACCCATTTCTTTTTTTGTTCCCCACTGGGATAGCAGGCCTCTTCCCCACACTATGATGGGTTTTTGCATGACAAAGGGACACACGGCTGCTGTTTTCCTTTCAAGCCCTGTAACAGTAATCATATGTTCACTCTGTAATTGTATTTTTACTCCCCCAATCCCTGTGAGAGAGTGTTATTAACTTCCAATCTCTCAGCCAAAACATGTGAGATATAATTATGATGTCTGTGCCGGTGTCTTGCAAGCCTGTAATTGTTATTGTCTGGTTATTATGCATCAGTAGCAGGTCATCTATGGTTGATCACGGCCGATGCGCTTTATCCAGAAGACATCAGTCTCTGTGTCAGAGCTTTCAGGTGGTGACTGGCATTTTGTTATCAAACTAACTCAGCCAGGTTAGCTGGTAAAGCAATAGCTGTTGCTACTGGGGTGTTTTCTGGAATTCCTGATGGTGGTTGATATGCTTGAGTTAACACTGTAAGTTCTTCATTACAGTTAGCTGAAAAAATGGTTGGATAAACAACAAGTCCTAGAAAGCAGTTTCTATCTTTCCCCATAATTAAAAAATCTTGTCTTTTCTGCGATGTTCCAGTAACTCCTGTGGGAACTGCAACATGAATCTCAGTCATAAAAAGTATTAATTTGGAAGTTGCTAGTTCGCATTGTGCCTCTGGGGGCAACAACTTGGGGTTGCTTGCAAAATTACTGATAATTTCACAAATGGTATCTGGCCGAAGTCTCCAGTTTGATTCATCCTTACAAAGGTTTTGGGTTGTTGGGCTGCCACTACTTGTGTCATCATGCAGTGGTGCTGCACATACACTTTTGAGTTTCCTGACAAAGGCTTCCCAGAAACATCAAACTTTGAGTGGCATTGACTTACATAGTATCTTCCTTTCCTGCACTTAGGGCAAAAAGTGGTTTTGTGCTTTCTGCAGGCTCTGAGCAGCTTTTTATTACATGTCCAGGCTTTCCACATCAGAAACATACTTTTTTAACAGTCTCTGCTTGCATTACTGCCTTAAAAGTATTCTGTTGAGGTGTTAAGAGCAGTGAGGGTTTTTATAAATTACTGGTCTATCACTTCTGCCTGTGCTGCAAAAGCTTCTTCAAGTCTCTTTCCTGAAGTGTCTGCTTGTATTGTAGCCATATGCTGTGGACCACCTATTTTACTACAAGCTTCAGTCATCTGAGGCAGGTCTGGCTGTATATCAGCCAAGGCATGAATAATCTTGTCATATTCTTCATTAGCATTTGCAAAGGCAAGATTACGAAGCATATGTGGAAGGACTGAATCATCATCACACTGCCTTTCGATGGCCTGTGTTAAGTGATCTATGAAGGTGGTAAATGGCTCAGACATTCCTTTCCTTCTTTGTGTGTAGACCCCTTCAGGGTTCCCTGCTAGCTGAACTTGCAGGATACCCTTGTGAGCAGCATCTTTAATGTCAGCAAACACAAGCCTAGCTAATTCAAATGCTTGATCTTCTGCTCTGTTGTGAGGCTGATCTCCAGCCAGATGGGCAATTGTAAGGGCAGCATTCGCACCTCCTGCATAGTCAGCCTATCAAGAAACCTTCTCCACTTTAAATTTCACAAAACATTTTGTGAGTCCGTTAGAATGATGGATGAGACATAATGACAATCATAAGGTGTTAAATCATAATTACCATAAATGCCTTTCAACAGCTGTTTAAAATATGGTGAGCCTAGGCCATTGTCTTTAATAGCTTTTTGTGAGCCTCTAATCTCGTCATGTGTCATTGGCTTGGATTTCTGTTCTGCCTGCCATACCTCACCGGCATAGCAAGGAGCCAGTCATGCGCTAAGTCAAAGTTTCTTTCTTTTATTGCTTTGCACCATGTTTCAGCCCAACCAGTCAATTTTAAACTGTTTTTTGAAAAATCCTTTGATTTGGAAAGGATTGGGGACTCTCTGGGGTCAGGAGAGAACAAGTCAAGTTTTAAATCTGGGTCCGTGGGACCAGAGTCTAGCAGATCAATTTCTTCTTCAGAAGTATGATCATTTTCTGGCTCCTGCACCCCCATAATCTGTTTAAAAGTTCCAAGCTCCTTCTCATCTTTCCCTCCTTTGTGGTGTTAGAAGCAGCTAAGGGTGGCATAATTGGAGCTGCAGCTGCAGGCACAGCTGCTGCTAGGGCAGTAGGAGCAGAGGCAGGAGGGAAGCACACCCAAGGCAGGGGTACAGCCAAGCAGGCAGAGCCACAGTGGGCAGCAGTGGGCTCTGTGGAGCTGAAGGAGTTACCAAAGGTATAGCTGGACTAGACTACTTGCTAAATATCTCAGTAAGCACATGACACACTGAGAGTGACTTAGCAGCTGTAAAATCTCAGTGGGAGATCGCATCATAGAGTTTAACTCCAACAGCATCCCAAAGAGACAGAGTAAAAGCGGACCCAAGATCTGCATTTGCAAAATTTTTTTTGTACCCAGTTTAAAAGATCTTTAAGTTCTTGCTTAGGTATGGCATGGGAATTAGAACTTATCGGGGTTTTTAAACAGGTATAAACATCTCTCTGTTCTTTGGACGTATCTTGTCCTGTTCCCCAGAGCTCACCTGTATTCTCTCCGCAGGTGATCCAAGCCGAGGTCAGGCCGGGCTTGATCCAGCAAGCACAGTTATTCTGCTGCCTCTCAGCAGCCAATTAGAGCTCGACTCACCCTCACCTCAGGTGTACATATTCCAAAGAATCTGCTTCCTTTTAGCAGCCTTTTAATGGTTCTCTGGGGTGGTCCCCAACTGAGACAAAAAGTGTTCTTCCTCACGTAGTGGGCAACAATTGTTTGGGATACAGAGTACACGGGGTTGACTGATGAAGTGATTAAAAGATGGTTTATTGTAAAATGGAAGGGTGAGATCATAATGTTGTTACATCCAACACATCACACCAGAAGCTTTAATTCTAGTTACAATGTTTTAATTCTAGTTACAATGTCTTTTATAAAATTCTTATCTAATCAGCTACTTCCACAAAGCTCACTAGCATCTTCATAAAACAATCATTAATTGCTATGTTTTATATTATTTTGTTGCAACGCGTCTCTTTTTATCCAATCATATAACTCTACAGAAACCTATTGTTCTATCTTCTACTTTTCACTAACTCTATAACAAGTTCCATTACTAGACTAAAATTTTCTACTATCTTGCTAACATTTTTATTCGCTTACATGAGGCATATTTCTCCTTACATAAAACATTTTTCTGTTTAGACTACAGATCTTTATTCTTATTTTGTGTTTGTTTCACTTTTTTATTTTAAATCTTCAAGCCTTCTCCAAGATCTTAGGTCAAACACTGTATCCATCTGTCTCCGAGCTTGCCTGTTCGAGGCTTTGGGAGCTCCCTGTGCTTGCATTTCCCACAGCAGGGTAACATCTCACTACCAATCAAGATGCAAGAGGGGCTCCACCAACGAGAGGCACAGAGGGCTAACAGACAGACCTTGGGACGAGACAAATCTGCTCATAAGAATGAGGTCATGGACCCTAGGAGGAGCCAAGTATATATGGGCAAAGCCACGGACTGTGGGAAGTGCTGGGAGGACATGGAAGGACTGTGTATGAATAGTGATGTGGCTGATGCAACCTTGAGTGTATAAAAGGTGAAGACGCCGTTTTTGTGAGCTGAGCCTCTGGTGAACAGAGCAAGTGTCACTATGCTCCTAGCACTGTCCCCTCTTTGCTTTGTAACTTTAACAGATTCTAATTAAATTTTATTTAGTCATTTCCACCTGGGGTCTGAGTCATTTATAACAATTTTGGGGGGACTTGTCCAGGATATTTCCACTGATTATGAGGACCCCTGGGGTCACTTATGTGGGGAGGCTGGCCTCACTGATTTCAGCAGCCCATCCTTGGCCTCTGGTGGGGCCTTGAACTTTAGCCGGATAACTGGGAATGAGGAGAATGCATAAAGCAAAAGTAAAATTCCCCCTTTTTGCTGTGGTCATTTTTTTTTTACATGCATGGAGACCTGAGCAGACAGGAGAGGTTTGGCCAGTGCCCCTAATCCAGGTGTGGGAGCCACAGCTCCAGCAGCCTCACACAGAACCTGTACCAGAGTCCATCAAAGCAAGGGGACATTGGATGGTTGGGTGGGTAGCTGGAGAGGCAGGAGTCTCTGGCGCTAGGTAAAAGGGAAGTGGGGAAGCCGCGGATGGCAGGGCACTTGGGATGATGGCAGGGAGACCCCAGGAGGCAGGACACAAAGGACGAAGGCAGGGAAACCCCCAGAGGCCGGAGGCAGAAGAGAGGGAGTGGGGAAACCCCAGTGGTGGGGAGGCACAGGAGGCAAGGTGATGGCAGCAGGAACATGCGGGATGTGCGGTGGGCACGGACGCGGTGGAATCGCGCAGGATGTGCAGAGCAAGCACAGTAGTGATCAAGCACACGTCGCGAGGCAGAGGAGATATGAGCCACAAAAGGAGGAGATATGAGCCACAAAGGGAGGAGTGCAGCCCCAGGGGAGCCCTGAAGAGGGGGCTTGGTTACCAGGCAAAGGGGCAGTGTTGGCAGAGGAGGATCCCATGGGGAAAATCTAACTGCTAGACAACAGGGCAGAGGCAGGAGAGGAAGCAGAAGGTAGTCCCAAACTAACAACATGGGATAAGGAAAGAGCGGGAAAAAGCCTAAGAAAGAAATTAGGAGGGTACCTAATACACCATCACATAGCCCCCTGGGACTAAAACTATTCCAATGGGACCACCCCCGAGACTAGGGGAATGGATAAGGTAAAAATTATACGGTACTGCTTGATAGAGTGGACAAAAGAGGAAATACAACCCAATCATATATTTTAGCCTTATATGGGTCACTTGAGGGGTGGATTTGCCAAGCCCTGCAGATATATGTTAATGCCAAAGAACCATACAATCAGGAGGAAGGTGAATATATGCCCTGCTGGAAAGGGGAGATTTTTCCCCTTAGATGTCAAAACCTTTAGTCTCAGAAAAAGGAATGGGATCCTCTAGATAACTTACCTCTGCCATTTCCCATGGTCCTGGATGCACTGATACCTCCAGCTGTACTAGCCTACCCTATTGCACAAGGTGCACCAATATCTCCAGAAATACCAGTGTCCCTTGAGAAGGTGATAACCCTAGATGGACATAGCAAGAATACCAGAAGTAAAGGAAAATCAAGGTGTGAGAATGAGAACAAGAATCATCAAGTTGGGGTATATCCCCTTAGAGAAGTACTGGTGGGAGAGGTGCAAGAGGGGGAATGGGGGTTGTGAGTGCTCCTCTCAACCCTTCTGTGGTGCAGGCTTTTAAGAAAGAGTTTAAAGGATTGTTAGATGACCCTATTGGTTTGTTGGAACAGGTGGATCAGTTTTTAGGATCAAACACCTATACTTGGGACAAAATGCAGCCCTAGGCATACTGTTTACCCCAGAGGAAAGGCAAATTATCAGGATAGCAGGTATAGGAATCTGGGATAGAGAGCACCAGAATGGACCACAGAATGGGGAAGAAAAGATGCCCATCCAACATCCCCCCTGGAACCACAACAACGAGGAGGGGAGACGAAACACGGACGATGATAGAACATTGATAATTAGAGGAATAAAGGAGGCTGCTCCACGAAATCAAAACGTGAGTAAAGCTTTTGATGGAACGACAGTGGAAGGACGAAACCCCCATGGAGGAAAGACTCAGGAGGAATGTGAGACAGTACTCTGGCATCAACCGGGAATCAGCAGCTGGCAAGACACTATTAAAGGTTAGTTTTGTCATGCATGCCTGGCCAGATATCCAAAAAAATTACAAAAGCTTGAGGATTGGCAGGAACAAGGATTGGATGAACTGTTGAGAGAGGCTCAGAAGACTTATGTGGGAAGAGAAGAGAAGAAGGCAAAGACAAAAGCCAGTTATGGTGGCAGCAATAAGAGAATGGAGTCGATCTGTTAAGAGTAGGACCCCTCAACAGGATAGAGGGGGATGTCAACCGAGGATACTCACAGACAGTAACAGGCAGGGTGGAGCAGGAACAACAGAACAAGATCAAGACTTCATGTGTTTTTATTGTAAGGGAAAAGGACATCTAAAGAGGGATTGTCCTCAAAGAAGTAGAGATTTGGATAGTGAAGTGAGAACAACAAACCAAGATCAGAGTTTCAGGTGATCTTATTGTGGGACAAAGGGACATTTGAGGAGGAACATTTGAGGACAAAGGGACATTTGAGGAGGGATTGTCCTCAAAGGAGAAGAAATTTAGAAGTTTATAGGGAAGGACAAAATGAGACAGAGGACTAGGGGTGTCAGGGGCTCTATCTTCTGGGGACAAAATACCATCATGAGCCCTTGATAACCCTATACTTAGGTCTACCCAGAGAAGAAGTTTTTTGAGTTTTTGGTTGACACAGGAGCTGAGAGAACGTGTGTACAGAAGATTCCAAAAGGATGTGAGAAGAGCTGAGAATCTTTGCAGGTAACAGGAGCAAAAGGAGAAGGCTTTCAGGTGCCTGTTATCAAACACGTAACCTTTGATGGGAGTCATAAAACAGGAATGGGAGACATATTATTGGTACTGGGGACAGGATGTCATCTCCATGGGAGGGATTTGCAAGTACAATTAGGAATTGGGGTGTTACCAAAAGAAGGGGAAATGGTAGTGAAACTGTTCAAATTAAAAGGAGATGATGAAAAGAAAATAAACCGAATTGTATGGGCAGGACCTGAGAATCAGGGAAAACTAGACATGATGCCCATTATAATTACAATAACTGATGAAAGTCGCCCAATCTGAGTTCGTCAGTATCCTATCTCCTTGGAAGGACAAGGAAGGTTACAACCCATTATTGACTCTCTGATCAGGATGCAGCCTTGGAATCATGTATGTCTCCTCACATTACCCTGATTCTACCCATTAGGAAATCAGATGGTGTACCTACAGACTGGTACAGGACCTGAGAGAAGTGAATAAAAGAACTATTGACTGATATCCCATGGTTCCTAACCTATTCACTCTCTAAAGTAAGATTCCACCTTCACATCAATGGTTCAGTGTAATAGATCCTAAAGATGATTTATGGGTTTGTCCTTTGGCTGAGGAGAGTCGGGACATTTTTTCTTTTGAGTGGGAGGATCCTAACATGGGAAGAAAACAAGAACGGAGGTGGAAAAGATTACCGCAAGGGTTTACGGAATGCCCAAATTTGTTTGGGCTGGCCGTAGAGGAGACCCTGCAATCCTCTATCCTGAATCCTGAAATTAAACTCATACAATATGTAGATGACTTGTTACTTTGCAGGACTGAGGAAGGAGAAGTTAAGGAAGCCACAATAGGCCTTCTAAATTCTCTAGGAACCAGGGATTGAGGGTGTCAAAGAAAAAAATCCAATTTGTGGAGCAGGAGGTCCAGTATTTGGGTCATATAATTAGTAAAGGCAGCTGACAGTTACATCCAGGAAGGGAGAACACCAAAAACAAAGAAAAGATAAGGCAGATTTTAGGATTACTAGGATATTGCTGATTGTGGATTGAGGGATACACCAAGGCTGTTAAGTTTTTGTATGAAAAGTTAGTTGAAGAGGAGATAATCTGGACAGAGGAGGATGAAAACAGATTTGAAGAATTAAACCAAAAATTGGTAACTGCCCCCACGGTCAGCCTTCCTTCTCTAAAAAAGCCCTTTCAACCATTTGTGAATGAGGACAATGGGGTGGCCCACGGGGTCCTAACCCAGGATTGGGGAGGATCTAGGAACCTGTGGCATATTTGTCTAAGTTGTTGGATCCTATTAGCAGGGGGTGGCCCTTCTGCATTCAAGCTGTAGCTGCTGCATCACTGATGGTAGACGAGAGCCGGAAATTAACATCTGAGGAAAAGTTACAAGTATATACTCCCCATTCAATAAGTAATATCTTAAACCAAAAGGCTGAAAAATGGCTTACAGACTCTCGGATACTCAAATATGAGGCCATATTAATAGACGGGGATGATTTGAAATAAGTTACAGATAGGTAAACCCAGCTCAATTTCTATATGGGGAGCCAGTCAGAGAATTAGAACATGACTGTCTGGACATAATTGAATACCAAACCCAAAGTGAGGGAGAACCTGACTGACCAGCCCCTCCACAGAGGAAAGATCCTGTGGAGACCCTCAAGGTACATACCAGGGCGAAGGAAATCTGGGTATGCCATCAAAAATGAACACAAGATGATGGTAATTGAAAAAGGGAGCTTGCCCTATGACTAGTCCACTAGCCTAAGCTTGTGAGTTATATGCTTCTGTCCAGGCTTTAAATCTACTAGACCATGAATAAAGGACAGTCTATACTGACTCAAAATATGCCTTTGGAGTAGTGCACACCCTCGGAAAAATAAGGGAAGAAAGAGGGCTGCTTAACTCAAGAGGGAAGGGACTGATACATAAAAGGTTGATCCTGGAAGTCTTAGAAGCCCTGAGGTTACCAGAAGAGATTGCTGTAGTCTGTATTAAGGGGTCACCAGAAAGGAATGTCCATAGAGATCAGAGGAAAAAATCTGGCCAATAGAGAAGCAAAGGATGCTGCAGAAAATAGGGAGGAGAGAGTGATGATAGTCATAACATCAGAAGACAAAGAATCAGGGATTCCAAAGTTTAGTAAACCAGAAGAGGACAGATTGAGTGAGATAGGGGCAGAGAAGAATGATGCAGGTATCTGGAGGCTCCCAGAGGGAAGGCAAATGTTAAATAGACCCCTTACCAAAGAAGTCTTAGACAGACTACACCAAAAGACCCATGGGGGTACCAGAGCCCTCTGTGATGAGTTTTTAAAGAACTATGGGTGTGTAGGAGTCTTTGGAATAGCAAAACAAATAATTGGTAAATGTGGAATTTGTCAAAAGGTGATCAAAAAGACAATGACAAAAGTAACCTCAGGAGGTCAGGAACTAGCCCTAAGACCCTTTCAAAGTATACAAGTGGACTTTACTGAACTTCCCAGATCCAGTGATGGAAATACTTACTGGTCTTAGTGATCATTTGACTTGCTGGGTCAAGGCTATACCTGCAGTGAGGGCCATGGCCAATATTGTCTCTAAGATGCTGTTAGACCAAATTACTTCCTGGTACGGGATGGTGAAGAGGATTGATTCAGATAGGGGGACACACTTCACTTCCAAGATTTTACAACAGATAGTCCAAGCAGTGGGAATAAAAAGGGATTCACATACACTATGACACCCACAAAGATTCGGATGGATTGAGAGGATGAATCAGGCCTTTAACCTTGACTAAGTTAATGGTAGAGACTCAAATGTCTTGGATAAGATGTTTACCCCTAGCATTACTATGGGTTAGAATACAACCTTGGTCTGACCTAGGTATATCCCCTTATGAGATGATGTTTGGGTTACCCTTTTTAGCTTCAACCCATGAAGCTGCAACCTATGAAGAGGGGGAAGTAAATGTCATGAAATATGTCAAGACCAAAATAGCCTAAAATCTAGAGGACTTATGCAAACGAGGAATGATTCCCCAAGTTTCCCTTCTAGACTTCAAGATACATCACATAAAACCCGGGATTGGGTGTTAATTAAATCCTGGAATGAACAACCATTGATACCATAATGGGAAGGTCCCTTTCAAGTGCTAATAACAACCAAGACGGCCATCAGAACCGCTGAACGAGGGTGCACCCATGCTAACCGAGTCAAAGGACCTGTGGAAGAACCTGAGGAGTGGACTATAACATCTGAACCAGGTGATAAAACTGACTCTCAAACAGGGATGAAGAGGTAATGAACTGAGGTGATCTGAATAATCCGGAGAATGTTCCAAGGAGCACAGAAAATGGGGAAGGACAGCCAAGTTTGTATGGACTCTCAGACACCTTGATTTCACACCAGAGAGAGACACTTCAGCTCCCAGCAGAAAGACTAGGATTGAATTGGTCAAAAGGGAGAGGGTATAATGTATTGACATTAGTATGTGACATATTATTGTGGTTATCTCTCTCTGTGGATGGAAATTACTAGAGTCTGTTAAATGGGAAGGGCTCGGAGGACCAGGAAAAGATCATAATGGAAAAAGTGCTAAAGGCAGCTAAAATTGGAAGGTGGCAAAATTGCGAGAAGTAACAATTGGAGGGCAAGACCGGGTTGGCCTCTGTACTTGCCACCAGGAAAATAATATACACTTGCTATAGGTAGCAACCCTATACGGCATGGTGGGTGGAAGTAAAAGCCATACCAGACCTCTGTTACTCCCATTTTTGTCTGTCACTTGCCTTTTATTACAGAGGACTACCCATGTCATGAGAGCCATCAATCATTTTCTCAGGGAAACCCAAGGTTTTTGCTGCCCTGAACCACATCAGCAGATACAGTCAGGACTCATTCAAGTATAGTTTAAGTTGATATAATCAGATATAAAGAGAACAAGTTAAGAGAAGTTGATTTTACTACACACTATATGAATTGGTTTTGTATTATTGGATGTTGTAATATGGTTGATGTTGGGTTGGAAAATTTTAAGTAAATATGGTTAATGTTGGGTTGGTCAGTTTCAAGTGTTGTAATGAAATTGGAAATGAGAGTCATTTGCATGAGCGAAATAAATGAGGTATCAAGAGAAAAAGGGGGGATTGTAATGAATAAGGTGTAGTGATTGGCTCATGCAAATGAGGAGGAGTTATTAAGTATGGTGAGAAGTTCTGTTAAGGTTTAGTTCTTTTGACATGTACTTTTGTTGTCCCCGTTTGGTTTTGAATGTTTTCTGCTCTCCCTCCAATCCTCCCCTTCCTCAGCGTGGTTGCCGCCTGGCAGCTTTGGCCAACAGAGCTGTCAAAAATGTGTGGGAGGGCGTGTACTTGTCCCTTGCAAGAGGCAGCAGGGAATGGGGGGCACTTGTTGCTGGGACTCTTGGCAGGGTAACATCTCACCTCCAATCAAGATGCAAGAGGGGCTCCACCAACGAGAGGCACAGAGGGCTAACAGACAGACCTTGGGACGAGACAAACCTACTTATGAGGCCATGGACCCTAGGAGGAGCCAAGTATATATATATATGGGCAAAGCCACGGACTGTGGGAAGTGCTGGGAGGACATGGAAGGACTGGGTATGAATACTGATGTGGCTGATGCAACCTTGAGTGTATAAAAGGTGAAGACGCTTTTGTGAGCTGAGCCTCTGGTGAGCAGAGAGAGTGTCACTATGCTCCTAGCACTGTCCCCTCTTTGCTTTGTAACATTTACGGGTTCTAATTAAAATTTATTTAGTCATTCCCACCCGGGGTCTGAGTCGTTTATACAGTGATGAGCTGATCTCTGCTGGGTGATGAAAGGCTGTGTCCTCAGCTGCTCCCAAAGCCCTGGGTGTATCCCTGTCCCACTCAGTCAAAGTTGTAGTAAAGGCAGAAGGCGAAGAACATGGCAAAGATCTGGAATGACAGAGATGGGAAAGGGTCAGGCTCACAGCAGGGCTGGGCCAGGCTGGGGCAGAGAGGGGCTGAAGGACCCCTGGCCTGGGGCCATCTCTGTACCCCTCAAGGGGCTTGGGCCAGCTCTCCTGGTGCTGCACAGGGACACCAGGGCGAGGAGACCCAGGGGGAGTAAAACAAACCCTTCCCTGGCTCTTCACCTGCCCTATCTGCAGCAGAGAGCAGGCTGTGTACCCCGAGACAGACCTGAGCCCATTTGTGCTCTCTTTGCCCACTGAGCAACTCCCCTGCCACAAAGAGTGGACGTTCTGCCTGCCCTGTCCCCAGCCCCGCTCATTACCTCAATGCCCAGCACAGCTAAGCTGCAGGTCCCCGGGAGGGAGATGTACCTCTGCAGGGTCTTGCCGAAGGTAGAGAAGCAACCCTACGGCAGAGAGAAGAGGGCAGGGCTCTCTCATGCTCCCCATGGCCACAGGGAGCCCAGAGGGGGACTGGGTTGCAGGGGGATGTGGGGGGTCCCCTGTGGGGCAGGACGAGCTGAAGACTTTGGGAGCCACTGGACTGTTGAACCACAACCAGGCAATGTCCCTGGTTTCTGTCCCTTAGGCTCTCCTCCGTGAGCCTGGGAAGGGCTGAGGCTGGGACAGGTACACAGACACACCAGAGTTGTGCCGTACCTGCTCATGGATGTAGCCAGGGCTTCTGTCCTGGCACTGCTCCCAGCCCAGGAGTTCTCCCACCTGCAGAAGCCCATCCCGGGCACAGCATGCCCGTGGCCATGGCATCCCTGGGTGCAGCTCTTGGAAGCGGGAGCCATTCCCAAAATCTTCAGGTCCTAAAACACCACAGCACGAGAACTGGAACAGAAGGGAAACATCATCACCGTGGTCACCCTTGGTGGACCCTGTGCGTCCCCCAGGAGCCTCCCAGCTGCTCACCGTGACCATGAGGGTGTTCCAGGCTGTAGAGAACACCTCAGCACCCTCGTCCCCACCATAGTTCCTCTGCAGCTCAGACAGGAAGTGCTCGGGCTGGACCTGTGGAATTGGTGCCAGGGCTGGGACTTTTCCTCTCCCACTCTGCCTAGGATTAGCTCCCTTTGAGGGGAATTGGGCACCCAGTGGACCCCCCCCTCCACCTGCTTTGCAGTTTGTATTGTGGTGCTGATGATGGAGGTGAGGGGAAGGGTGTCCCTCCACCAGCCCCAGTTGCCTGGTGGACTCAGAGCCATGGCCATGGCATGACAGAAGGAGGCTGGTGACACTGGGGATGGTGTTGGTACCTGTTTCCAGTGCACCAGGAAGAGAACGGCCCCAATGAGCTGCATGAGGAAGACGAGGCTGACGAGGATGAAGAACTGGAAGGCAGCAGGTGAAGGAGTCAGAGACTAGACTGATCCCACCAGCAGCTTGCTCATGTTATCCCTGTCCTCCTCTGCACCAGCCCTGCCTGTGCCCTGTGTCCCCAAGACCAGGGACATGAGTACAGCCTCCTGGGGACAGATGCCACATCTCTGATCAATGTGGCTGCAAGGCAGGGGTTAAAAACAAGCAGTGTCTGCAAGGGACTGAGGATGCTGAAAAAATGGGGGTCTTGGTATTAAAACAGGTGTTTTTCTGCCCCTTACCAGCAGTGGGGTCATCTTGGAAATGCCACATGAGAGACACCAGTGGCTTCAGAGAGAATTGACCCTACTTGGTGGCTTTATAAAACCTCTGGGCTTTAAATTGAGACCACAAGGTGGGGAGTGGATGGCAGGACATATTGAGGATGAGGAGCACCAGCTCCTCGTTCCTTCAGGAACACCTGCATCCCAGGAACACACCATTCAGCCCATGACTCCTGCCCCCAGTGCCCCCTGGCCATATCCTGCAGCCCCTTCCCGCCCATCTTCCCTCCCTCACCAGCAGCAGGAGCAGGCGGCTCCGGCGCAGGGCCCCGCAGCAGCCCAGGAAGCCCAGCAGGGACAGGGCGATGCCCACGACCAGCAGCAGCCAGGCGCCTGCACTCAGCACGGCCCTGGTGGCCACGATGTCTTGGAAACCAGCCGGGTCCACGGCCACCCAGACTCCCATGCCTGCCAGGCACGTTCCCCCCACCTGCAGGGGGAGGTCAGGAGATGATCATGGGCTCAGGAGATGTCCAAGGCTTGGTCCCCTCCCTGGGGAGGCGTGTCACCCACCCCTGAGCCAGACAGAAATGTCACCCCATGTGGATGGGGGATGCTTCAACCCTTGGTTCCCTCCCTGGGACTGGTGTCACCCACCCCTGAGCCAGCTGGAGTTACCAGTCCCCAGGCACAGGTTCCCTCCACCCCTGCACCCCACAGGGCCCAGGGGAACTTACAAACACCAGCACATTGAAGATGAACATCAGGTACTTCATGCAGCTCAAGACACCCATGGGGACACCGGGAGGGGAACACAGCAGTATTTGTCCCTATGGAGAGGAGAGCAGAGCCCTGCCCACAACCAGCCCTGACTTGTCCTGGACCCCATGGCTCCAGCAGAATGTTGCGGGATGCAGCTTCCCAAAATTCCCAATAATTTTCTATCCCCACCATCTCCCATGACACCCCAAAAAGCCCCAAACCTGTGTCCTCTGCAAATCTGTGTCCCCTCCCAACCCCATGTCCCCTTCAAACCCCATATCTCCAGTCCTCTGTCCCATCTAAACCCTGTGTCCCCTCCAAATCTTGTGTCTCCTACAAACCCATGTCCCCTACAGACCTTGTGTCCCCCCCCACCAAATCGTGTGTCCCCTACAAATTCCATGTCCTCTCTAAATCCTGTGCTCCCTTCAGCCCCCACACCACTCACCCTGCAGGGATAGTGGGCGACCCAGGTACCTCCAACCTTTCCTGGTGCTGCCAGCACCTATATAACATCACCAAGGTCAGAAAATCTCTCCCCGCTTGCTACTCCAGCAGTCCCCAAGAAATCTCTTCCAGCAGCAAGGCCATGAATGATTGATGGGGAACAGGATCCACCATTATGCAGCCGGCGGCTGGGAGTCTCCTGCTCTTGTCGGCCAAGGAAATTAAACCTGTGGGCAGGGAAAGACGAGCCGCCCCACCAGGCTGAGGGTGACCTCGGCCATTGATAATTGCTGTGGCCGTTCGGGAAAGCCCTCAGTGGCCACACGTGGGTGGGCAGGTGGTGCTGCAAGGGCTGTCGGCTGTTGGGACACAGGAACATCCCAGACGGATGACAGGGTCTGTTTCCTCTTGTTGCCTACTTTAGGAGCTCTCTAAACACGGAGTCCTGTTAGAAAGGAAACATTATTCTGCACCAGATACAAAGAGGAGGTTTCCACAAATCAAGAACACCGAGGGGTAAAAGGTTAAATACAGTAAAATCTACATGAACCCGCATATCTAAAGCATATTCTTTGCCTGCCTAATGCGTATTTGTTTTGGTGATGCGACTTCACTCAATGCTTGAAACACAAAGTTCTTCATTACGGCATCTTCTGATGGAGAAATTGAATTACGACAGTTACGTTTGCAAAAGGTGAGAGAATTCATCCCGGGGCCCGATAATTCAGCTGGACGGCGGTGTCGGTGTCACCGCCGCGTCACCCGGGCCCTCGGAGCTCTGTCCCCCCGCGGTACCCCCGGGCTGCCGGCAGGGGGCAACCGAGCGCGCAGCCACAAAGCCGCTCCGCGCGGCCAGAGCGGCTTCCGCCGGCACCCCAGCAGGGCGGCTCGGCCAATCGCAGCGGGCGGCGGCCGTTGGGGCGGGAGAATAGAGAGACAGACAATCATCCTGACCAATCATAGAGCGCTCCTTTTCGGGGCGGGGCCCTGGTGGGGGCGCGGCCCCGAGGCCGGAACCAGCGCTGTGCGTTCCCGTTCCTTCAGCGTTGCTTCCGGTGCCGCCGCCGCCGCCCGCGGGATGTAGCGGCCGGTGAGGGACAGGCGGGGTAGCGGGGCTTCCGCTGTTTCCAGCCCCCCGGGGAGGACCCTGTCGCCAGTCCCCTCGGTCCCGGTAACTGTGCTTTTTTTCCCCCCCAGCGCGGCGGCAGAAGGACGCGGAGGGACCTTCACCGGCTGCCTCGGAGCCGCACGCATCCGCCGCCCCGATGGCGTCCCGCAAGGCCCCCGCCGGGGCGGGCAGCGGGCTTGTGGCCGCCGGCCGAGACCGGGAGCGGGATCGGGAGCGGGAACGGGAACGGGCGCACCTGGAGCTCGCCGAGCTGGGGCCGCTCCTAGAAGAGAAGGGGGACCAAGGACCGACCGGCGCTGCCAGCGTGAGCCCCTCCGAGACCCCCGGGCGGGAAGGGATCCCGAGCCTGGCTCAGTCTCCTCGCTCCCTCTTCGAGGATTATGCCGGGAATCAGCCCGCTATCCCATTAAGAGCTAGAGGAGAACGGCTCCGTGTTCCTCGGGCCGGTCCGTGTTCCGAGCCGGCTTAAACTGCTCCTGCCGAGCAGGCATGGAGCCGGGATAGTCCTTCACAGGGATGTCACCGGGATCGCTGTGTCGGTACCTGGAACCAGCATTCCACAGGACCGGGAATCACCTTCCCGAACTCCTTCCCAGTTGAGGAGAGCGGGAGCTGTGCCGGGACCCAGATCGTTCCGGGCTCAGAGCCGCCTCTGCTTGGGTGGGCCAGCTCGGGTCTCCGGGCTGGGTCAAGCGGCCGTTCCAGCCTTGGTTGTAGGGATGAAAATCCCTATTGCTAATCCCGCTTTTCGACAGGATAAATCTGGGATTAGCATGCCCGGGATGGGTCAGGCAGCAGTGTGTTGCATAAACGAGGGTGACCGGTGGCTCCTGCCTATGCCATCAGAGGGATGAAGCCCCAGGTGCTCTCAGAAGGGCAGGGATGATTCCTCTCCCGGGGGCTGGAACGATTCCCTCTCGGCTCTTCTCGCTGCAGGCCGAGGACCCGCCATGCCCAGTGGCCCGCGAGGAGGAGGAGGAGGTGGTGCGGGTGCTGACCCTGCCTCTGCAGGCTCACCATGCCATGGAGAAGATGGAAGAGTTTGTGTACAAGGTACCGGAGCCTGTGGTGACCCCCCAGTCTTGATTTTGGAGCAGATTCTCCAATCCCCAGGTTTGGAGGGACAGGATGTGTCCACGTAAAGCTCCACGTGGCTGCAGATGGCTCCAGCTCTGCTGGGCTGCTTCCAGAGCATCCCTGGGAATGGTGTGGGGATAGTTGGATGGGGGTTGGCCCAGCCATGGTGGGTGAAAACCTGGGAGCAATTTAGATGTTCCTGTGGGCCTGGGTGGGGTCTGGGAGCCCAAGTGTCAGCTGGGGTGTCACCCGGTGCCTGCAGTCATTGTGGCTCCTGTGCTTCTTCCCTGATCAAATGGGAATTCCCACTGCAGGGAACAGTCTGTGGATGTCGAAGGGTTAAATCTGAGGGTATTAATCACCCCTGACTTCCTGGGGGTCCTGGAATCACTCCCTTCAGGGGCTGGGAGTCAGTCTTTGTGGGAACTGAGGTGGGGGTAAAATCACTCCCTGGGGTGATTGGGAGTCACTGCCTGGGAAGTTCTGGAGAGCAAAGGGCAGGATGTGGGTGAGTGGTTTGCAGGGTCCCACAGGGCACCTGATGTCAGAGAAGCCAAGCTTCCTCTCCCTGAGGAGCATCCCAGGGCTGGGCTGTTGCTGTGGGTGTGAGGCTCTGGGCTGCCCTGATCCTCCTGGTGTGTTGCAGGTGTGGGAAGGGCGCTGGCGTGTGATCCCGTACGACGTGCTGCCCGACTGGCTCAAGGACAACGATTACCTCCTGCACGGACACCGGCCCCCCATGCCCTCCTTCCGTGCCTGCTTCCGGAGCATTTTCCGCATTCACACCGAGACAGGCAACATCTGGACGCACCTGCTGGGTGACTGTGGGGAAGGGGGAGCCCTGGGGCTGGAGGTACTCAGACCCTGCATTAGGATCAGAACGGGCTGGGTGCCGGGTCCTCTCCATGCCCAGGGCTCCCTGTGCAGATCCTGTGCATGCATGAGGATCAGACACGGAGTGCCTGGAGATCCTGGAGCCCCTTGGGAGAGAGGGACCAGGGCTGGGCTCAGCCTCTGCAGGAGTGGGATAGGGAAATATGTCCTGGGCAAAACAGGGGAGCCTCAGAGGATGTTCCTCTGAATGAGTCAGAGGAGGCCACAGAGATGCTCTGAGGGCTGGAGCTCTTCTGCTCTGGAGCTGGGCGGGGAATGCTGGAAATACTTAGCCTGGAGAAAAGAAAGCTCCAAGGAGACCTCAGGGCCCCTTCCAGTACCTAAAGAGGCTCCAGGAGAGCTGGAGAGGAACTTCGGAAAAGGGCCAGGAGTCAGAGGACAAGGGGGAATGGCTTCTCACTGCCAGTGGGCAGGGATAGATGGGAGAGTGGAAAAAATTCTTCCCTCTGAGGGTGGTAAGGCCCTGGCCCAGGTTTCCCAGAGAAGCAGTGGCTGCCCTGTCCCTGGAAGTGTCCACAGCCAGGTTGTATGTGGCTTAGAGCAACCTGGCATCGTGGATGGTGTCCCTGCCCATGGCAGGGGGTGGAATGTGGTGAGCTTTAAGGTCCCTTCCCACCCAAACCAGTCTGTGATTTCATGACCCTGTGAAACAGCAGCTCAGCAGCTCTTTGCCCTGTTCCTGCCCCTTTCCCTGACCCCAGCCCTTCTTGTTTGCACAAAAAAAGGCCTCAGCCAAGGGCCCACTGTGGGTTACTGAGCACCCCTGAGATACATCCAGGACCTCCAGGAGCATGGCCAGGGCTGTTCTTATCCTGGCTTTGCTGAAATTCCCCACTGTCCCCCTGATGTCCCTCTCTGTGTGTTCCTGCAGGGTTTGTTCTGTTCCTCTGCCTGGGGATCCTGACCATGCTGCGGCCCAACATGTACTTTATGGCTCCTCTCCAAGAAAAGGTGGTATTTGGGATGTTCTTCCTGGGAGCAGTGCTGTGCCTCAGCTTCTCCTGGCTTTTCCACACTGTGTACTGTCACTCAGAGAAGGTCTCACGGACTTTTTCGAAGTGAGTCAGCATGAGTGTGGTTGTGTGGTCTCCTGGGAGGTTTTGGGTTTTTGCAGCACTTTGTCTTGGAAAGCACTGCATTCCCAAATGTTTTATCCTTGGGGGAAGGGAGCATCAACCCAATCCAGCATGGGACTGAGGGCAACCATAACAGGGTTTTGGAGGGTCCTGCCTGAGCACCTTAAATGTGCCAGGTCAGGGGCCTCAGGTGCATGATAAAGTTCCTGGGACCCTGCAGCTCCCAAGGGAAGAAGATCCTGGCTCCCACAGGAATGGCCTCTGTGCTTCCAAGGGAACAGGCTCTATGCCCCTTCTAGTAGTGAATTGAGCAGGGGTCTCGCTCTCATGGGACAGCCGGAGGCCATGGCCAGTTTGGCAGGTTCCAGTTTACTGGATGCTTTTAAAAACTTCTGTTTTGGATCCAGTTTGGACTGAAGCCAAATGGAAAGAAGAAACACAAACAGGATTCCCAGGAGAGTGGGAAGGCTGATCAGTGGTTTGTGCCTGTTCCTGGGCTGCTCCAAGGGTCAAGCTCCCATCAGCCTTTGCAATGAGGCTCTCAAGTGACATTCTGCTCCCATATGGCTGTTAAAGGCATTTATTTGGGTGCTGCTTGCTGGGAATCCTGGCCATCCCTTTGCACAACCACCAGAGATCCCATGGGATCCTGTCTCCAGAACAAATCCTGCAGGAGTGCCCTTGTGTTCCTGGGAAGCAATGGGGGCAGTTCAGGGGCTATGTTTCTGTGGTGAGATGAGTAGATGATCACAGATCCATGTGCACAGCGATTTGTTCCTGCTGCTTTGAGCTCCGTCCTCCCCTTGCCCCCCCCACCCCTCAGCATGCCCACTGTGCCCAGGCCCTTTCTCCTGCCACACCTGCCCAGCACACCCCTCCTGCCCAGTGACTCCACTCAGATGCAGGCTGGAGAGTTCCCACACACAGAAGGAGTGGATTTTGGGGCTCACCTGTGGCTCTCTGTCATTGCACCCTGCCTGCAGGTTGGATTATTCAGGAATTGCACTGCTGATCATGGGGAGCTTCGTCCCGTGGCTCTACTACTCCTTCTACTGCTCCCCACAGCCAAGACTCATCTACCTCTCCATCGTCTGTGTCTTGGGTATCTCTGCCATCATTGTGGCACAGTGGGACCGATTTGCTACCCCCAAGCACAGGCAGACCAGAGCAGGTAGGAGCTCCCTCCTCCCCCAAATCCTGGGAGGCACTTTGGGCCGATCCCATTTGGGAGAAGCTCTGGGCACCTGCAGGATTCATTCCCGCTGAGCAGCAGAGGATTGCAGGGAGTGGCTTCCTGTCTTCTCTTGCTGTGCTGGGGATTCATCTCCTGAGCAGAGCCTGAGGTTTGGAGTTTAAAAATAGCCCTGGGCAGGCTGGGGCTGTGCCTTTTCTGCCTTCTCTGGGAAGCAGTTTAGCAGCAGCAACCTGCAGCTGGGGCGGAGGAGGAAGGCATTCCTGAGTTCTTCCCTGCCAGAGACATGCTGGCTGGTCCCTGCCTTCCTGGGGGTGGAGTGGTGGGCTGCCTCCAGCCCCACACCCCAATTTACCCCAGTTTTAATGGCAGATCCCCTCAGCCTTGCTGAGCACCAGGAGACACCTCCCTCCCCAACTCCCAGGGGTCCTGAAGCAAATGTCTCTCAGAACACTGTCCTGGCTACATGAGTGAGGAAAGACCATGCTGAGACAGAGGCCACCTGAGAGCCCTCAGATGAGGGCAGGAGACAGGCAGAACTCACGTCCCCAAAGCTCCTCCCCACTGCATCTTGTGCCCCCGGCATGAGCAGGATCCAGCTGAGTGCCACCCAGAGCCTCTTCAGGCCAGTGTCACTATGGTGCCACTTGTTCTCTGCCAACTCATCAGACACCAGAGTTGAACATTTCAGCTGCTGCTGAGCTCCTTCCTCAGGAGCTGCAAGAAATTACTTTCTTGGAAGGGGTGGCTGTGTTCCTGGTGCAATCCAAAAGGCTGGCACTTTACAAAATGTCCATTCCCGTAGCCAGGAGCAGGAGCTGCTGCAGTCCTGCTTAAGAAACACTGGGTGGGTTCTGCCCAGTGAGCACAGGGGATGTGGAGCTGTGGGTCCCTCCTTTTGTGAAGGATAAGTGCCATGAGGATTGGAGAGGTTTAAGTGTTTGGACACTTTGAGGCACTGGGTGAAATTGTTTGGGGGTCTCCAGTACAGGGCTAAGAGTTGGACACAATGGTCCATATGGGTCCTTTCCAGCTTGAGATATTCTATGAATTCAGTGAAGAAAAGCTGCTTCCCTAGCACAGAATGAGGGATCAAGGGGAGTTTATGGGAGGAGTGGCTCCCCCTCCACAACTGAGCTCTTCCCTGACTTCCTCTCTGGGCCGCAGGCGTGTTCCTGGGGCTGGGACTGAGTGGGGTTGTGCCCACCATGCACTTCACCATTGCCGAGGGCTTTGTGAAGGCCACCACAGTGGGGCAGATGGGCTGGTTCTTCCTCATGGCTGTGATGTACATCACGGGCGCTGGGCTCTACGCTGCCCGCATCCCTGAGCGCTTCTTCCCGGGCAAGTTTGACATCTGGGTGAGTGTGGGGGTGAACAGATTGTCTGGGGGCAGCTCTGGGGTCAGGGGAGGGGCACTGAGGGGCTGGAGGCTGGGGGTGTCTGGCTATGCCTCAGCACATGCTGGCAGGCAGACCTTGAACAGGTTCTGTGCATGGGCAGGGCAAAGTACAGGGTGGAAATGGCTGCTGGGTGCAGGAGTGGGGAGCGGAGCACAGAGGACAGTCCTGGGCCCTTTGGTGTGGTCTAAAGGCTTTTTGCTTCCCTGCAGTTCCAGTCTCATCAGATCTTCCACGTGCTGGTGGTGGCTGCAGCCTTTGTCCACTTCTATGGGGTGTCCAACCTGCAGGAATTCCGCTACGGCCTGGAAGGGGGGTGCACAGATGACTCTCTCCTCTGAGAGCACCTGGTTTTAGTACAAGCTTCCTAAGTGCTTTTTAAACTCTTGTCTTTGCTAAAATCAAAGGAAGACTCAAAACCATTTGGGGTTGTTGTTGTTTTTTTTTTTTTAAAGAAACAAAAAAAAAAAGAAATGGATAAATCCTTTAGCAAAGTTGTTGACCAAATCCTCACCCCCTTCCCCACGCACTGCGCTGGGGCTGCAGGGGCGCTCCTGACTCCTCCAGACAGTGTTTTAGCTGCACCGGGATCACCTGCTGCTCCAACAGCACAGGGAACAGCTTCCTGCTCCCGCACAGCCGAGCACATCCCGCTCCTCACGCACCAGGAGTTCTGCATATCCCCCACAACAGTGCCTGGCTGGGACAGCCCCAGGCATGGGCACACACTCATGTAATTTAAAGTTTTGTCTTTTTTGTTTTGTTCTGTTTTCCTTGACAAAGTAATGTAAACATAAATGAAAGAATATTTAATATTTAATACTAAGCTTTAAGACAACGCGCTGCCACCGCAGTCCTCAGCTCCCTCGCTGTCGGGAGGAAGGACAGTGTTGTAGGGAATGTAGAGCTGCTGTAGCTGATTGAAATAAAAAGGTCAATAGTTCAGTGTCACTGCTGTGTCTGTGTCCATTTTTGAGGTGGGGAAGAGAGGGCTCTGGGCACCACAGGAGCAGAGCAGGAGTGCCCCAGGGCACTGGGATCCCTCCAGCTGCGGTGGACTCTGACCTGGGCTGGAATAAACCAGGAAACTGAGCACTGTGGTGGTGACAGGGCAAGAAATGGCCCTGGTTGGTGACAGCTCCAGGACTGACTTCCCTTGGGGCTCAGTAGGGCAGGAGAGGTGTCACAGCCTGGGTAGGGTGGGGGCAGTGCAGGACTGTGCCCCAGGCAGAGGCTTCTCCTGGTGCACAGGGGACAGTGATTATCAGGGGGTTTGGAAGGGCAGAGGTCAGCACAGTAAAGCCCAGCTCAAGCAGCAGAAGGCCATTGCCTGACCTATGGGTGAAGGAATGTAGGCAGAGGCACTACAGCCCCTGTTCCACCTGTCCCTGCCATCCCCAGAGGTGAGGGTGTCCTTTTGCTGAGCTGTTTGGATGTAGCCCAGCTTTGGAAATCCCCCAGGCTCCAAACTGTATCAGGAACTGCCAGCAATCAATGGCCTCAATTAGTTAATTAATGAGTTACAACAAAAAACCTCACTGGATGTGATTTTGTAACTGCTGGCAAGAGGGAAGGGGTTTCCACAGCTGGAGTTTAAGGACAAAACCACAGAGCAGGTGTGATAACTCTGCTCAGGCCAAGATCTGAGATGAAAAGCAGGAGGCCGTGCTGGCCGCAGGTGCAATGCTTCTCCCTCCAGCCCCGTGACCTAAATCTAACAGGGAAGAGGCTACATTCCAGCTGCATTCACTGCCGGCGCAACATCCCAGAGGAGACTCCAAGACTTTCACTCCAGTCTGTGTCCAAAGGATGACAAGACTCTATTTGGTCCTTGTCTCAAACTTCCTTGTATTCTACCAGACATGTGTAACATTACAGCAATGGAATATATCAGGAATAAATAGATTTTCTTTTCTAAAAGTTCTCCTGAGCAGTTTGACGTTGAGAAATGCTGCAGGTCCTCCAGGCATGGTGTGTAAGGGATGACCACTGGTGTTAAGTACAAACCCCCTCCACATCCTCCAGGTGGGACCACTCAGGGACAGGGAAGGAAGAGAAAGAGGAGGAGGAGGGGGGCAGGGAGGAGGTGGTTGGGGACCATCATTGATACTGTCTGTAGTCGCTGAATGGGGGTGGCTGGAGCTGGGATGGATCCTCTGACAACTGTGGGCCTGGAGGAGGGACAGGGGAAAAGGCAAATAAATACCAAAATGCAGGAGATTCTTCCTATTAACAGAAATCACAGCTAGTTTGTTTATATAAATCCCTCTTAAAATGAATCATAAACCCTATAATTGTTTGGGTTTCATAAAAAGTTTCAAAAGTTGCATAGAATCAAAGACTGGTTGGGCTTGGAAAAGACCTTAAAGCTTATCCAATTCTACCCCCTGCCATGGCAGGGACACCTTCCACTATTCCAAGCTGCTCTAAGCCCCAGCCAACCTGGCCTTGGACACTTCCAGGGTTAGGGCAGCCACAGCTTCTCTGCGATTGGGAAACCTAAGCCAGGGCCTCACCACCATCACAGGAAGAATGTTTTCCCAATATCCCATCTCACTGTGCCTTCTGGCAGTGGGAAGCCATTCCCCCTTGTCTTGTCCCTCCAGGACCTTGTCCGAAATCCCTCTTCAGCTCTCTTTTAGGAAAAGTACACTGTTCAAGCTGCTCCAAAGGCAGACCACTTCTCTCCGAGTTTCATAGAATCCATGGAATTGGGGAATGATTTGGGTTGTAGCAGCTGGTGGGTGAGCCCACGAGGGGAGGGACTATGTTAGATCTGTTATTTGCAAATAGAGATGAGTTGGTGGGAGACGTGGTGGTTGGAGGCCACTGGGGGCATAGTGATCAAGAAATTATAAAATTCTCAATATTTGGTGAAGTCAAGAGGAACGTTAGTAAGACTTTTACCCTAGACTTTCAGAGGGCAGACTTTGGCCTACTCAGGAGACTTATTCACAGAGTTTCTTGGGAAGTAGTCCTTAAAAATAAAGGAGTTCAGAAGGGTGGGCGTGCTTCAAAATGGAGATCTTGAGGATACAGGAACAGACTGTCCCTGTGTGCCAAAAGACAAGTCAATGAGGCAAATGTCCAGCCTGGATGGGCAAGGAGGTTTTGAAAGAATTCAGGAATCAAAAAATCTTTGGAAGGAGGGTCAGGTTTCTCAGGTAGTATTCAAGAGGGCTGCTAGAGCATGTAGGAAAAAAATCAGAGACGCTAAAGCTTAGTTTGAACTCAAAACGGCGACTTTTGTAAAGGATAACAAAAAATGTTTTTATAAATATATTAGTGGTAAAAGGAAGAGTAAGACTAACCTTTGTTCTTTATTAGATGCAGAAGGGAACTTAGGAACTGCAGATGAGGAGAAGGCAGAGGTGCTTAACGCCTTCTTTTTCTCAATTTTTAGTGAGAAGCCTAAAGGATAACTGCCTCTTGGGTTGCTCAATCATATCAGGGAGCAGAATGGTCCCCCTATTATCCAAGAGGAGGCAGTCAGAGAACTGCTGAGCTGCTTGGATATTCATGAATCCATTGGACCAAATGGAATCCACCCCAGAGTGATGAGGGAGCTGGCAGATGAGCTTGCCAAGCTGCTCTCCATCATTTACCAACAGTCCTGGCTCACTGGGGAGGTTCCAGATGACTGGAAGCTGGCCAATGTGACACCCATTCACAAGGGTGGGAAGGACAATCCTGGCAATTATAGGACTGTCAGCCTGACCTCAGTATCCAGTTAAGTCATGGAACAGTTTATACTGAATGTCATCACACAGCACTTACAGGACGGCCAGGGTATCAGACCCAGCCAGCATGGGTTTGGGAGGGGCAGGTTGTGCCTGACCAACCTAATCTCCTTTTATGACCAAGTGAATTATCTTGTGGATGTGGGAAAGGCTGTGGATGCTGTGTACCTGGACTCCAGCAAGGCCTTTGGCATTGTCTCCCACAGCACACTCCTGGAAAAGCTGCAGCCCATGGCTAGGAGAGGAGCACTCTTTGCTGGGTTCAGAACTGGCTGGATGGCCAGGCCAGAGAGTGGTGGTGAGTGGGGTTGCATCCAGCTGGCAGCCAGGCACCAGGGGTGTCTCTCAGGGGTCTGTGCTGGGGCCAGCTCTGTTTAACATATTGATTACATGGATGAGGGAATTGAGTCTTTCATTAGTAAATCTGCAGATGACACTAAGTTAGGAGCCTGTGCCCATCTGTTGCAAGGTAGGAGGGCTCTACAGAGAGACTTGGAATGGCTGAATGGATGGGCTGAGTCTAACAGGATGAAGTTTAGTAAGTTCAAGTGCCCAGTCCTGCATTTTGGCCACAATAACCCCCTGCAGCATTATAGGCTGGAGACGGTGTGGCTGGACAGTGCCCAGGCAGAAAGGGACCTGGGGGTGCTGGTCCACAGCTGGCTGAACATGAGCCAGCAAGAAGGCCAATGGCTCCTGGCCTGGATCAGGAATGGTCTGGCCAGCAGGAGCAGGGAGGTCATTCTGCCCCTGTACTGGGCACTGGTGAGGCCCCACCTTGAGTGCTGTGTCCAGTTCTGGGCCCTCAGGTTGGGAAGGATGTTGAAACACTCGAGCGCGTCAAGAGGAGGAGAATGAGGTTGGTGAGGGGCTTGGAACACAAACCCTGTGAAGAACGACTGAGGGTGCTGGGGTTGTCTAGCCTGGAGAAAAGGAAACTCAGTGACCTTATCACTCTACAACTTCCTGAAAGGTGGCTGTGGTCAGGTGGGGCTGGTCTCTTTCACCAGGCAGCAACTGACAGAACCAGAGGTGACAGTCGCAAGTTGCATCAAGGGAAATATAGGCTGGATATTAGAAAAAAGTTTTTTACAGAAAGGGTGATAAAGTTCTGGAATGGCCTGCCCGAGGAGGCGGTGGAGTCACCATCCCTGGATGTATTTAAAAAAAGACTGGATGTAGCACTGGGTGCCATAGTTTAGTTGAGGTGTTAGGGCATGGGTTGGACATGATGATCTTTAAGGTATCTTCCAATCTGGTCATTCTGTGAATTCTGTGACCTTAAAGCTCATCTTGCTCTACCCTCTGCCCTGGGCAGAGATACCTAGCACTAGACAAAGTTTCTAACAGGGAAATCGACCAGAGGAGGGAGAGGGAAACCTTCCCAGTCATCTAAAGGAGCTGGAAACATGCACATTAGTGCTTCTGAGGTGACCTTGCCCCCTCTGGAAAAGTTTAACCACGGTGACTTGCCCAACAATAAAGCAACCAGTGAAATGGAACAAATGTGGAGTCAGCTTCCTGAGCCACTGCCTGAGCCACTGGAGGGAGCAACACAGCTGTGGTGGGACAATCCAGAGAGAATTAATTGTCATGGACAGATGATATACTTTCTCCAAGGCAAATTAATTTTCAAGCATCTTTTAAAAACTGAAATTGTCATAGTTTAGGCTGGATGAAGAATATTGGTGAACAAACCCAGGAGAGGATTCACTTGGGAATTAGTGACCTACTACTCATCCAACACCAGTGGTTTGTGTTCTTCCCAAAATAAGGTGGAGCATTTTCTCCTATGAGGAAAGGCTGGAAGAGTTGGCAATGTTAAACCTGGAGAGCAGAAGGCTTAGAGACCCTTCCAGTGCCTAAAGAGGTTCCAAGAGAGCTGGAGAGGGACTTCGGACAAGGGCCTGGAATCACAGAATAAGGGGGAATGGCTTCCAACTGACAGAGGGCAGGGTTAGATGGGATATTGGGACAGAATTCTTCCCTATGAAAGTGATGAGGGCCTGGCCCAGATAGCCCAGAGAAACTGTGGCTGCCCCATCCCTGGCAGTATCCAAGCCCAGGCTGGACGGACTTGGCGCAACCTGGGATAGTGGAAGGTGTCCCTACCTATGTCAGGAGGTAGAATGAGATGGGCTTTGAGGTCCCTGTCACCTCAAACCAGTCTGGGATTCTTTGACAGAGGTATTTAGGATTTTCCACAGGAAGCATTCACACAACAGTCTGTGACTCACTGAGAGTTCTGCTTGCATTTTACTCGGGAAAGAAAAAAGAGATGTAGATATTGAAGCAGTTTAGAAGAGAATCACCACCACCCTTTTTGGAAATCTTCTATCTGTACCTGCCAGGTCTTCATCCTCTCATTTACCTGGGGTTCCCCACACAGACCAACGCCTGCCAGAACCACCCCTCTTTTGCACAATTTGCTGCCTGTCATTCCCTCAAACCATTGTGTCTCACCCCTGAGTAAAACCCTTCTGCCACCATGTATATGGCAGAAGCCAGGGACAGCAGGGACATCCCTGCTCTCAGCCATGCCACCTCTCGTCTCCCAGCAGGAGATAATCTCATGTCATCAGCACCTGCAGCTCCTTCTTGGCTTTCCACAGCCTCAGGAGCTGGCAGGGTAGTGTAGATTCACTCTAGGATAAAATGACTGCCAGGGGCACATCAGCAAAGCAAATCCTTGTGACACATCCTCTGCCGGCTCCTTACCATTTGGGAATTGTGTGGAGGCAAATCTTGTCAGCAGAATTCCAGCTCCTTCAATCAGGGCCAGGAGAATTCCTCCCATTGCAGCAGATCCAACCATGGCAACAGGGCCATCTGGAAATGAAAAGCACAAACCAACACTTAATTTCTTTGCTGCATGTTAGAATCCATTGAATCCCAAGATGGTTTGGGCTGGAATGAACCCTGAAGATCATTTTGTTCCACCCCCTCCATGGGCAGGGACACCTTCCACTATCCCAGGTTGCTTCAAGCCCCATACAACCCAGTCTTGGACACTTCTAGGGATAGGACAGCCACAGCTGCTCTGGGTAACCTGCGTCAGGGCCTCACCACCCTCTTCATGCTTTAATCTCTCCTAAAACAGACTCAGAGCAGTAATTTTGCATCCATTAAGCTGCATTAAAGGATAATTACTGGGCAACTCCCCCCGTCCTCCCTTCAAGGAACACTGGGAACATTTGGGAGCCTGATTATTACTTTCCTAAGCACATGAAAAAAGTTTCAGATTATTTTTCAGCATCTGAGACAGCAAATGCCAATTAGAGTGTCACTGTTGCTTTGCTATAACAATGAAAACTGTACATTTAGAGAAAAGGAGATTTTCAACTGATATCCCCAGTTTCTTACTTCTTGCAGCTAAAATGGCTCCAGTCAGGGCTCCGCTTGTGATGGAATTCCAGGGATCTTCCTTCCCTCTCATTCTGACCATACTGCAGTCAATCATGGAGAAGAGACCTCCCCAGACAGCAAAGCTCCCTGTTCCAAATCAAACAAAAGCCACTTTGGAGAGAACTGAGAAGCCAGTTATGCTGCATAACAGATGCTGTGGTGTTACTATGCTCCTTTTCAGACATGAAGTAAATTCAAACTCATGAAGAGCCAAATACAGGTTAAAATCAATACAGGGAAATTTCCAACTTGACATGTCATCATCCCCCTCTCACCCCATTTTACATATGATCTCACTAATCTACAATTAACTACAGAAAATTTATCAAACTGTGATTATAATGGAACTTTCATCCTAACAAAGTCAGATTAGCTAAGGGAACTTCCAGACTTATCCCGTTTTAACATACTTCCTTACAGACAATGATGGTGAGTTATGTCACACCTCACACCTCACCCAACCCTGCTCCTGTGGCCTCAGGAGCTTGGCATCCTACAGCACATGCATGGATATCCCCAAGTTCTATTTTTCATCCAAGCTTGATCACTCCTTGTAATGAGTTAGTTTTATCTTAACCCCTTCCACACCATGAAGACGCTCCAGGGAGCTCTGCTGTTTAAGATATGACCATTTATTACAGCTGGCTTATCACTCCAGGAACATGGACTGTTTCCTCCCAACTAAACCCATTTTGGATATATCAGAACTGTATTTACCCATTGCTTGGGCCAACAAACCTGCTGAGATTCAGCACAGGTGTCAGTGCAGCTGCACCATGTTACATTCTAAAACTGTTATCTAACAACAGTCAATTCTGTGCAACAAAACCCCAAAATTCATTACCTCCCAGTTGTGGAGCTCTGGTTTTAATAGCTGTCAAACTGCCCCGCAGCCGGTGGTTTACACCCTAAAATAAGAGAATTCAGACAAAAGAAAATAGTAAAATCTTACAGCCAAGCTGAGTCTATATTGCAAAACCCTGCCACAGGCCCAACACATTTCTGAGCGCCCTCAGCAGCTTTAAGGAGATGAGACGAAGTGTACTTTACACCTATCTCACTATTTATCACTCCCATACAATATTCCTGTCAGGTACAGATGGGAATTACAGTCACCAGGCAGGAAACAATTTGGGTTCACAGTCTCAGTGGGACTGAAGGAGGCATTACAGTAACATTTTACCAGGATAAGCAGTGATTTTTCACATGTATAATTTTTTCTTCCCAGCTGCTGGGCAATCCCACTAGTTGTCCTATGTTTAGTCATTCCTGCAGGTGCAACTGTAGGTGTCTTTGTAGTCAAGAGAAGCAAAGTCATGCTGAGCCTTCCAGAGTCCAATACTCAACATGTCACCAGGACCCCACAGAACAATTGCACATTCTCCCAGACTTTAACACGGTTTAAGGAATATCCACCAAGTTTTATTTTTGTTACAATCACTCAGAAGTGGGGATAGGTATATTTAGCAAGTCTTAAACAAAATTAAGACTCTAATTAAGCACATAGTCCTTTGCAAGTGAAGTGTCTAGTTTGGAGACAGTTATTTATTAAACGAACCTCAAACCAACAGCTTATTGTCAGACTAATATCAAAAACACCTTATCTAAGAAGCCAGAGAAATTTTAAAACTAATGTTCAAGCAGCAACTGAATCTGAATTTATCAAATGTCTCTGCAATGGGTTTATAGCCAAAATTTTGCAGCAGATTTCGCAAAAGTGAAAACCGACTTGTATCAGCAAAACTTCACTTCCATGTTTACTCACTCTGCATTGAAACCAAATCCAAGCATTAAGAAATTGAGCTAATAAAAATGGCAATGATTAAAAAGAGATTAATTAAAGAAAAATATACCCTTTAATATAAATCTGAAGGAGAAAAAGATTCTTTGAGTCATTTCATGTTTTAAAAGAAAGGGAAAGGCCAGGAGAGGAAGGAGAGCCTAGGCTTCATGTCCCTCCGTGCAGACAGAACCATAGGCAGACGAATCTTTCCTGCTGCACTTCCCATCCTGAGGAAAATGTTCATCAGTTAGGGAGGAACAAGTGACCAGTGTCCTGCTGCGGACACCAGAGCCAACGGGGAAGCAGCAATTTTATCCCAAAAGATGAAGAAAGATCTTGAGCCAGGACAGATTCTCATGGTCTGGATTACCAATGTAGAGGCCTCTAATCAGCCCTGCTCCTTGCACAGGGAAATATTCTCCTTCCCCTTCACTGCCACACTCCCTGGGGAAGGACAGTGGAGGAAAGACTGCAGTCAATGCACATTCAGAAGATTTTACTCACCACTGGGGAATTTCTGAAGCCTTTGATAGCCTGGAAAATGCCCCCTCCTATGGCTCCCATGGTGAAGGCCCCTCCACAGTCATCCACTATCCTCCAGGGACTGGAAAGAAACATAGAGATCAAAATATTAAATCCCATCATGTTAAACCATGTAAGTGAGTGGGATGGATCCAGCACTTCAGCACTGGTATAACTGGGATGAAGACTGAGCCTGGTGGCTATACCATCTCACATCCAGCTAACTGAGCAGGCAGCAACAAAAAATCAAGAATATTACAGCAAAACAGACTCAACCTTTGCCAGAGTCTCCTGGCCCACTTCCCCGGAGTGGGAAGTACCAAATATACAGAAATGCCTGAACTCCTCACACAAGGCAGAGAGACATACCTCCATCATGGAAAACTGCAGAATTCCAGCTCTGCCCTACACTATTTACATAGTGTAAATAGCTTTAAATTCCCTGACCTCATTCTTCTCTTGACCTACAGAGAACTGAGGTACTAAATTCCATGATACTCAGCTCCCAGGTGGCACAAAACACTTTTTCTTGAGTCACTCATCCTTTTCATTAGTTCTGCTCATTTAAATGAGACTTCAAAGTCATCTTTGCTAAGCTGGAAAGGTTTTTCCTGATGCATCCTGGATCTTTGAAGTCCATTCAAAAAAGAGAGATCTCCTCAGAGGTATAGCACCCGCAGTTCCTGCTCCAACACCACAGAGCAGCCAGGAAAACCTTGCATAGAACCTTGCATAAAACCTTCCTGCAGCACAGGCTGTCAGTACCTGACAAGGGACCCTTATTTACAGGTTCAGAACCTCTGCCAAGAACTGGAGCCTTGCAACCCAAAACCAAACTCCTGAATTAGGTGAGCTTTAAGATGCCATTAACTTCAGGTGTCACTGTGCGTCATTTCAGAGCACAGAATAACGAAGTTGTTTGGTTTCTTTCATCTTGTATCTAGATCTTCCAGCCAAGCACTTGGGTGATTTAACTCCTAAACTGCCAATCATCAGAAAATGCAAAAATCAGCCTACAACACCATGCAGGTCACAAATCTGAGCACCATGGCAAGCTCAGTGTTTCTGTCAGGCAGGAGCCTTAATGAGCACTTCCAATTTCACTTGTAATGTCATGTTTCTGTTCCTGAGGATCCCCTATAGGTTCCAGCTCCTGCACATGAGGACATCATCCTGACCTGTCACTTCCCCACCGTACAGACCTCCCCTAGCAAGGGGCGACAAATCCCCCTCACTGTGCTGCAGGCTTTGCCACAAGGCGTTTTCTTCCCGGAGAAAGTATCTCTAATTTTCAGTCCCTCCCCCTGAGTGTTTTCCCAGGCTCCTCGCATTCCCAACCTACTTCCAAACCTCCTCCTCCGCAGCCAGCTCTGTGCCCTACAAAGAGAACTCCTGCGTGCACAGGTCACACTCAAGGCTGGCTTTGCTTTTGTACCTTGGATTGCTGGGTTGTTCCCAAGGCAGCAGGACCCCACCCAAGTGTCACCACTGAGTGTCCCCAGTGATAGCTACATCCAGGTCCCAAACCCATAAGGAAGCAGGGGGGGTGTATTTTATCCTCCACCACCTCCTGTTTGTCTGCCATGCCTGCATATGGTCTCACTTTATCTCATTACAACCCCCTCAGCCCTAACTGCATTCAATAATTCAACAGCTTATTTTCCTTCCACTTTTTCCTGCATCAGGAAAAGGTTCCAGGCACACACTTGTCCAAGATGCCAAGATGAAAAGCAACTCACATCATTTTTCTCAGGGATTTTTTGTTGTTTTGTTCTTACAACTCCTGTGCAGACTTTTATCTCCTCTGCTATGAATAAAACATCCCAACCCTCTTCCTTTGTTAACTCTCTGAGAATGATCTCGTTAAAAGGCTTTCTTGGAAATCTAAATGGATTATATAAAGTGGGCTTCCCTTATCCATGAAGTCAAGGAATTCCAATCTACAAATCATGGCTACTTTATTCTTGAAGCCTTGTTAATGAGACCCCAATCAGGGAATGCTTCCCTCTTTAACCTCATTAACTGCTACCTTCAGGGTTCCTAATTTTCTTTTTAAACTACTCCTCAAACTTTTCTGAGCAGCTTTTAAATGAAAGAACATCTTTAATCCCAGCACAGTCAGCATGTGTCAGCTCCTCCAAACTCCCTCAGAGCTGACACAAAATACCTCCAGCCTTGACACTGCCTGACCTCATAAAGAATTGGAGAAGAAAAGAGATTATTCCATTGTTAATCTGGCATTTATCTACAAGGAAAACATTACTGTTAATTGTTTCTCTGACTCGGAATGGAGCCCTGGCTATAGGGAAATGACATGTGGATAAGGTTGGGCTCCTGCTCCTAATGGCACCAGAAATTTCTCAAAGATGAGGAGAGCAGAGGGCAAGACTTCACTTTTCCCAGGGCTACAGGACAGCCACACACCAGCTCTGGCTGCCTGGGAGAGAGGTGAGTCCTCCCTCCAAGCCCCACAGCATCCTGCAGCCTTCCTGAATGCTGGATAACAAGGGGAATCAGAGGCCGCCACAGTTTAAATGACCAAAGAGGCCTTTTCTCTGTGCCAGCAGTTCATGGAGACCCAGCCTGACTCCAGGACAGCAGCTCCCAGAGGTTGGGTAACAGGAGGACCAGCAGCCAAGCGGCCAGAACAATGGGGGACACCAACAGCCTCACATGGCTTGGCAGCAAAACATCCCAACTGCACAGCATTAAGGACACAGCTTCATGCTGTGCCTGGGGAGGGTGAGGAGGATATTAGGAGGAGTTTCTCAACAGAAAGGACTGTCAGGCAATGGAAGGGACTGCCTAGGGAGGTGATGGAATCCCTATCCCTGGAGGTGTTCAAGGAATGACTGGACATGGCACTCATTGCTCTGGTCTGGTAGACAAGGTGGGGTCACAGGTTGACAATGGCTCACAGGTTGGACTTGATGGTCTGAGAGTTCTTTTCCAGCCTAAGTAATTCTGGAATTACCTGGAGCCCACAGCAATCTATTAATAAATACTATTTACTTTGCTCATGTCCCAGATGGTATGCTGTGAAAAGGCAGGGGTGATGTTTAATGCGTGTCAGCAGAGCAATCTGCAAAGTTTGGGAAAAGCCTCATGAACAGTCACAGGTCTCTGTCTGCAGAGGTGAGCAGAATCTCAGACTGATCTGGGCTGGAAAAGACCTTGAAGCTCATCCTATTCCTTCCCCTGCCATGGGCAGGGACACCTTCCACCACCCCAGGTTGCTCCAAGCCCTAGAGTCCAACCTGGCCTTGGACACTGCCAGGGATGGGTCAGCCACAGTTTCTCTAGGCAGCCTGGGCCAAGGCCTCATGACACAGGGAAGAATTTTTTCCCACTATCCTTTTTCCCACCTAACCTTGCCCTTTGGCAGTGGGAAGCCATTCCACTCTGTCCTGCCTGTGACTCCAGGCCCTTGTCCCAAGTCCCTCACCATGATGAGAAACTTTGCCCCTGATTCAGTAACCCTGCACCTGAGCTTGCATTTAATCCTTTTACTACTCAAATACAACCTTTGACTTGCAATAAATGTGGCTGTGTAGGTCTACAAAGACAGTACTGAACCATGACAGGATTCAGACACTGCCAGCTTGGCATGGAGGGGGCCAAGCTAGGCTTATGGAAATGGAGAGTGAAAAGGGCACGGCCATGGGAGGTGTGACGGGGAGCCTGGGGGGCCAAGGATGAGGGAGGACTTGGGGACTGAAGGGAGGCTGAAGATGAATTAAGGACAAGAGAAGGCTGAGGTGGGGTGTGGGAGAGACTGAGAGTGAGGGGGGCTGTAGATGAAAGGAAGGCTGAGATGGGAGGCTGAAGATGGTAGCGCTGAGAACTGGGAGGGCTTTGGATGAGAGGGAGGACTGAGGATGGGGGCACTGAGATGGTGGCGGGGGATGAAGGGGGGACTGAGGACTGGAGGGGCTGTACATCGGGGAGAGACAAGAGGCAAACTGAGAATGACGATTGAGGACAGATGATCTGAGATTGGGAGCAGAGGGGGAGCAGCCTGTGGGGAATGAAGAAGGGACCGAGAATGTGAGGAGCTGAGAAAAGGGGGAATTGAGGATAGGGAAGCCGATGATGGGGAACTGAGAATGAGGAGGCACTAAGGATAATGGAGGACCGGAAGGGAAGCTGAGGATGAAGGACGGAGGCAAGGCTGTGAGTAAGGGGCTGCTGAAGGACCGAACGGGGGACCGCAAGTGCGGGGCGCGCCGCCCCCGGAGGCGCAGGTCGCAGGACCCCGCCGGCTCCTCGCCGCTCCGGGAGGCCGCGCGGGGCTCGGTAGCGGAGGGGTTTGGCTGCCCAGGCTCCGAACGGGCCTCGCGGCACGGCCGGCACGGCCCCCCCGCCTCCCTCAGGGGGCCCCACCAAGGTCAACCCCGCCCCGCCAACGGGGAGCGGCCCCGAGGAGCGGCCCCGAGGTGCGCCCGCACCGCTCCCCCGCCCCGCCTCTTCCTGGCGCTCACAGATCCCGATCCCGATCCCGATCCCGATCCCGATCCCGATCCCGATCCCGATCCCGATCCCGATCCCCTCACCAGGGCTCGCGAGCGTACTCCTCCATCTTGCTCGGCCCCACCACCTCCCCGCACGCGATTGGCTGCGGCGGCCCCGCGCTGGCCAATGGCAGCGGAGGGAGGGACGAGGCGCCGATTAGGGCCGTATCTGCGCGTGCGCGATGCTCTGGCCCCGCCCCCGGCGCTGATTGACAGGCGCAGTGACGGTGGGGGTGTCGCCCAGCCGCGAGGCGAGGAATGTCCGCGCGAGGGATGCGTTGGGTGCGATGGACCTCAAATTCCATCCAGTGCCACGCCTCGCTATGGGCAAGAACACTTTCCACTATTCCAGGGCGCTCCAAGTTCCGGCCATCCTGACCTTGGACATTGCCAGGCATGGGGCAGCTACAGCTTCTCTGGGCAACCTGGGCCAGGGCCTCACCATCCTCACATGGAGAGGAATTCCTTCCCAATACCCCATCTAACCCTTTGTCAGTGGGAAGCTTTTTGTTATGTCACTCTAGGACTTTGTCCTAAGTCCCTCTCCAGCTCTTTTAGAAACTGTACCTGTGCGAGTTGCTCCAAGGACAAACCATTCTGCTCCGAATTTAACGGAATCAAGGAGTGGTTTGGGTTTGAAGAGACCTTAAATCTCATCCCATTCCACCTCCTACCATGGGCAGGGACATCTTCCACTAGACCAGGTTGCTCCCAGCCTGTCCAACCTAGCTTAGAAAGTCAGGGTCCAAGCCCTGCTACATGAGCTGGGCTGATCTCACATGTCCCAGGGGATGTTCTTGTGGTCCTGCGTGCAGCTGGAGCTGGGACTTGACATTCCTATGACCAGGTCAGTTTCCTAGGCAGGCAGACCTGGAATCCAGAGAACAGTGTCTGTGCCGGCGGAAAATTCCTGGGCAGCTTGCAAAGCTCTCAGCACAAGATGAGGGTATTGCCTCTTGTCCCATCACTTTTTCCCCAGAACCAGCTCTACCCCCACCTGGCTCCACCCTCCTGTCAGGGAGCTGTGGAGAGTGAGAAGGTTCCCCCTCAGCCTCCTTTTCTGCCTTGAAGCCTTGCCCAACCCAGTGGTTTGCAGACTTTCTAAGTTGTAAATTGCTTATTCTTTTCCACTCCTAATTTAACAGTACGCACTCTGCTCTCTTTGTAAGGGCAGCAAATCATTCGGTAGCAAAAACTGAATGCAAAACAGGTTATTCTCTAGTGACTTAATTGTTTTAATAAGTAATGGTCTGAAGCACCACGAAGGAGCTAGAATGCTCCACCTGCTATGCTGGGTTTTGATGCTTTAAAAGACTCCTACTGTTTCATGAGCAGGTGTGTTTGGCCTCATTTAAGGTGGGGGAGTAGAGGTAATGCAATTTTGGAGATTCCTGGGAATCTCCAGGTATTGTGCTGTAGTGGACACTGAGATGGCTAGGGCCCCATGGAGGATGTAAGCCTGAGATAAGCATTTGCTGAGTCTGTATAGCTAAGCCTGGAGTCTTCACTTAGGTCCTCTGGCCTAGCTTATCTCTCTGTGACCCTATAGGCTAGTTTTCCCTAACCCTTACAATTGGTCAGTTTTCAATCCCCCCTAACCCTATATAAGCAGCCACCCTGGCCCATTCTGGTAGAAGAGCTGCCGTCGGAACCCTTCGCGAACCCCCTGCAAATAAACCATCGTGGAATCTCTGGGGCTGCCTTCTCCTCTCTCTCCATCTGCTGTGTGGATGCCACTGAGGCCGCATCTTAGTGAGCAAAGAGCTGAAATTATAAAAGAGCTGAAAATCACTGAGAGCTGATAATCACCAAGCTCACTAAGGTGTCAGGCTAAAGGGCACTTAGGTTTGGACACTCGGCCTGCTGAAGGCTGAGCTGCCCGGCCTGAGACTGCTCGCCTGAAGGAACCCTGGACCTGTCTCGCTATCCGGGAAGAAGAGGCCCAGTGGCGGAACACATTGTGGTGTTGTTGTTTCTGCTTTGGCCAAAAAGGAGAGATGAGAAAGTGCAGGAAATACTGGCCTCTCTCAGCCACAGGAGCAACTCTCCCTAATTCTGTGTCCTCTGGCACTGCCGTGACTTCATCCCCCTGTGCAGGGCAGTGGTGAGGCAACACCTCCAATACTGGGGTCAGTTTGGGAAGGACATTGAGGGGCTGGAGTGTGTTTAGGGAAAGGAACAAAGCTGAGGGAAGGGCTGGAGAACCAGGAGCAGCTGAAGGAGCTGGGAGGATCAGCCTAGAGAAAAGGAGGCTCAGGGAGGACCTGCTGGTTCTGCACAACTCCCTGACAGGAGGGGGGAGGAAGGGAGGTGTCAGGCGCCAGGCTCTGCTGCCAGGGGACAAGGGACAGGTCAAGAGGAAACAGCCTTAAGCTGGGCCAGAGGAGGTTCATTTTTATACCGGGGAAAATTTCATCCTGGAAAGGTTGGTGAGGCATTGGCACAGCTGCCCAGGACAGTGGTGTAATCACCATCCCTGGAGGCGTTCAAAAAACATATGGATGTGGCACTTGGGGACATGGTCTAGTTGTGGCCTTGGCAGTGCTGGGGGAACTTACAGGGCTTTTCCAAACTCAACAATTCTATTATGTTGTGACTGATCCAACCCTTCTCTGGGTGGCAATCCTTTGCTGTAGCCCTTATTCTTTCCCTTAATGAGTGGTATATTATATCAGGCCGAATGGTCACTCTGGTCCCACTGTTCACAAGCTGTAGAAGAGAGCTGGTGAAACATGGTGAGTCCATGAGGTGCAGGAGCTTCTGCACCACCCAAGGGACCTGGTGCCACCCTCGGGCAGGCTCATGGAAGATATCCAAGGGCTTCCTGGGATTTCTGAGTTTCCCCACAGCCAGGATTTGGTTTGTTTCCCAAAATATATCACCTTCTCCACTCTTGTTGTCATGTAAGCATGTGTCTGGAGAGAAGATTTTGGATGAAGATGCACTGGGTTTGGGAGAGAAGAGATTTTTCTCACTGACCACAAGACACCCACCGCCTGTTGTGGCCAGGGGAAATGTCACTCTTCAGTGAACAGCTTAGAAAATGATATAAAGATCAGTATTCAGCCTCTCCTTCTGTGGGCTCTGAAGGAAAGAGAAAGATAACAGGCTAGAAAAATCCATTCAAAGTTCAGTTGTCCTTTATCAGCTAATAGGGAAGAATAAAAGCAGATGGATTGTCCCAGGTGGCGATGAGAGAGGTGGGGGCACGGAAAGTTTTCTCAGCTCTAACTTAGTTTGTAATATGCCTGGAAAAGCTGCTTAATCTGACTCTGTCTCTGTCCCTCCTCTCTAATGGCTTGTTGTGGTGCTTCAAAGCCAGTGGTTTGCAAATACTCATTAGTGCCCTCAAGGTGTTGTTTGCTATGGAGATGGGACCCTGATAAATCCAGAACTAATGGATTCAGAGCTGCCAAGAGCTCCTGTGTGCCAAGCCACACAGCATCCCAGTGCTCTGAACCACACAGGGCCTGGACCATCTCTCTGATGAGGAAAGACTGCAGGAGCTGGGCCTAGTGAGTCCAGAGAACACTGAGAGGGGATCCCATAAATCCAGGCAAATACCTCCAAGGGGTGTTAGAGGATAGTGCCAGACTCTTTTCAGTGGTGCCCAGTGACAGGATGAGAAGCAATGGCCATAAACTAAACCCCAAGAAGTTCCACCTAAACATGAGTAAGAACAACTTTGTGTGGAGGAGGGCAGAGCACTGGAACAGCTGCCCAGGGAGGGTGTGAAGTGCGAAGTCTGGAGGTACTCCAAACCCACCTGGAAGTGTTCCTGTGTCACCAGGTGACCCTGCCTGGGCAAGGGCACCAGGCTGGATGATCTCCAGAGGTCCCTTCCAACCCCAACAATTCTGGGTTCTGGGATTCTGAATATCACTATTCCACACTGTGGTGGCTGGAACCAGCTTCAGAGCATGGCCAAGGGTCCGCAAACACATCCCCCTTACCAGTTGTTGATAGCCCATGAAGGACCAGCCAGTGCAGACATATCCAGAGCTTCTCTAATTCTGGGGTGAAAACACAATTTTTTTTCCTATTCTTTCTATAGCCCCAAGAAACCTGTGGAATATGGTCTAACAGAACTGTGCCAATATCCCAATTAAAAAGGACTGTGTGACAGCCAACATAAATCACAGTGAGACCATCCACTCTGAACCATGACAAGTTTGGGGTGTCCCCTGCTTCTCTCCCTGACTTTCTGCTAATGTAGGAATATTTCCCCACAAAATTATGCTCTGTGCTACCTCTGCCTCGCTCTGCAGTGCAGGGGAGGAGTGAGTGATCTTTTCCTAGATCAGGAAAGGATGGGTGATACTTCAGGAGGAACTTGGAGTCTCCCAGGCCACATTCACAGCTTCTTAGGGAATTTGGTCTCATCACAAAAATCAAGGTTCAGGAATGACAAAATAGAGATTTTATCAAGGTGTTGATAGCAATTATATTCTGTTGAAAACCTATTTACAACATGAGAAAGTTTGCAACAATTTACTACGAAGGAAAGTCAGACAGAGAAAATTCCAGATTTCCCTTTTAAGTAGAAGGATTCTTTCTCTAGCTTAGCAGTGCAGATTGTCCCTGGGGCTGTCTACATGTCCTGTCCCTTGAGCCAGAGGTGGTACACCTGGGAACACTTGGATTGTTCCAAGAACAGACCGACACAAAGATGTGATTCCTCACTACCTTTTTGTTGTGGGCTTGCCAGCTGGGAAATTAGCTTCCAGTTTGTTGCTCACCTCTTATAAGCACTTGGTGACTGAGCACAACAATACCATAGAAATACTGGAGGGTTGGACATTTATAGAATAGCATAATGGACTTGTATAGGTTGGAAAAGCTTTCTAAGATCATCAAGTCCAACTACTGCCCCAGGACTGCCACTAACCCAGTAAATTCCTCTGAGGAATGGGCAGCTGTGCCAAGACTGAGAAATCCTTTCAGGGAAGAAGTTTTCACAATATCCAACCTAAACCTCTGCTGGTGCAACTTGAGGCCATTTCTTTTTGTCCTGTCTCTTGTTCCCTGGGAGAAGAGCCTGACACCCACCTAGGTCCACCCTAGGTCAGTTAATTTCTTCCACCCCCAGACTCTGTAACTCAATTTTCTCTTCCAAAACACACATTGTCAAAACATGTCCAGCCTTGTATCCTGAAAAGGGACCAGACAGGACTTTAAGAGAGATTCAGGGCTGTATTAAGGTGGAACAAACAAGACACTCATTTGGCTTCTTCAGGCAAAGATGGCACCAAATGGACACCAAAGACTGAATTCACTGTGGTTTCTGTTGCCCTCAGCACTGTCACAGCTGTGGCAGTGTTGGGGAAGGAGAGTTAAAGGAGATGGAGAGGAACTTTTCATCAGGAACTGGAGGGACAGGACAAGGAGGAATGCCTTCCTACTGCCAAAGGGCAGGGTTACATGGGATATTGGGAGGAAACTGTTCCCTGTGAGGGTGCTGAGGCCCTGGCACAGGTTGCCAAGAGAAGCTGGGGCTGCCCCTGGATCCCTGGAAGTGTCCAAAGTCAGGCTGGATGGGGCTTGGAGCAGCCTGGGATAGGTAGAACGTGTCCCTGCATATAGTAGGGGCTGTAACATGGTGAGCTTTAAGGTCCTTTCCAACCCAAACCATTCCATGATTCTGTGTGTGAGGGCAGCTGGGGAAGAGAATGGCTGTGTCCCTCCTAGTGCAAGCAAGCACCAAGACCCCCTGGCTGCAGGATCTGAGAAACAGAAGTGAGGGAGATGGAATTCACCATGGCAATGTTTAAGTTTGTGCACTTAGAAACTAAAATCAACAAGTTCTTTTACAATCTGGAAAAAATCTTAGCCGTGCTGATGAATCATAGGAAGGATATGAGCAGGACCTGGGCACTGCAGTGCTGGAGATAAAGGAAATTCTGGAATGCACCAAGAATGTACATTTCCTTTCAGGATGGGGAATGTCTAGTTTGTCACTAGGAGACTCACCTGAAGCACCTGGTGCCTGTGTGCAGGGTGAGACCTGGCCAGGAAGACAGGCAGAGGAGGTGATTAGGCTGAAGAAAATCCTAGGGGAGCTTGTTTTGTCAAAAAACACCAAAGGGCTCCTTGCTTGGATAAGCAGAGAGAGGCCTTGGAGCAGGCAGTAAATATTAGGAAGATGATAAAGGATGAAGTAAACCAGGATGAAGCTGGCAGGATAACTAATGGGTACAAAATGCTGAATATGGGGTAAAGCTGCCTGTAAACTTGGAGAGAAAAGCCTGTCTCCTATCCCTGTGGGAGAACTCCCACGTGCCAGTTAAGCTTCTGTATGGATTAGGGAAATGGAAAGTTGGTGCTGCCAGCCAAGCCCAGGCTTAGGTCACTGCCTGGACCAGGAGCAGGGGAGACTCAGGAATCCCCTTAGTGCAGAAGAAAGGGATGTCTTTGGGGCTTGGCGAGGGCAAGGGGGAGTGTGTGAGGAAGAGCAGCGGCGGGAACAGCCCCTCAGGGTCCGAGGGTCGGTAGGAGCTCTGACAATCCCCGGGGAGTCAGGTCTGCAGAGCCCGGAGCACTCGCTACCTGCTGCCTCCATCCCTCCGATGGAAGCAAGCAGTCTGCCTCCCCGCCACCACCTCCAGCCCTTTCCTGTGGGGCTGAGCGCGTCGGCCAACAGCACCGATCCCAGGCTGCAGCGGGATAAAGAGGAAAACTTCCTCTGGAGTGCGTGCTTCCTTGCCGATTTTATCCAAGAGCTGTCACTGTCACAGCAGAGGCTCCCCCCATCCCTTTGTAGCCACGCTGCCCACTTTAGTAGCCCCCCAGCCTCCACGACCCAGGCTGGGGCTGCCTCCTCCACCCGCCATTCCCGGCCTGCCGGCTCGTGCATTTTTCCCTGTTTTCTCACTAGGTTGGCCCATTGCCTTTAAAAGGCGAAATGCTCCGGACTAAATTTGGTCATGTAGCTCTGCACGGTTCCCTGGAATGTCCTCGGGTTTCAGGCTCCTCTGATAGCACCATTCCCCGCCTCCCGCCGGGCTCCATTGGCTTCCCAGCGCCCGAACCGCCACTGGATCCTGTTATTGGCCAACTCTTGGACCGAGGGGTGTCCCCTCTGGATAACCACCGTATCTCGGGCTGGAGAGCTGCTGAGATTTAACACTTCAGCACCTGCTGCCGTTCGGGAAGCAGCCTTGGAGCTTCGGCTTCTTTTTTTTTCTCCTGCTTTAGGTACCACACAACCGCCACCGTGTCTCGCCAGCGAGCCAAGATGTCCAAAGTGGCCAAATACCGGCGACAAGTTAGTGAAGATCCAGATATAGACAATTTATTGTCTACTTTGTCTCCAGAGGAGATGGAGGAGCTGGAAAAGGAGCTGGATGTGGTGGATGCGGACGGGAGCATCCCTGTGGAGCGCAGTCAGACAAACCAATCTGAAAACTCCTCACCTGGCCCACAAAACTGTGACACGGCGCTCAACCACCACGACAAGGACACCAGGAGGCTCCTGCAGCGGGAGCACTCGATAGACGTAAGTCACGTCCCCCACTGCTGCTGCGGGAAAAGTGGGAACACACCTCAACCCCCCCTCCCCTTCCCCCGGGCTGAGTGAGGGACGAGATGGAAAACACAAAACCTGAGAAAGGTGTGCGTTTGCTGAGGAGGAATAGCTGCTCTGGAGAGACCAGGGAGCTGGTCCTGGTACTCCGGGAGGGAACAAGGTGTCCCATAAAATCCTGATGTTACTAGCAAAGCCAAAACCTGTGCTAGTGCCAGGGATTTTCTCCCCTTCTCTAAGATCCCTGAGCAGGGCTGGGAGCGGAGCTGGGATTCACAGGAGGCTGCTGGAGGGGCCGTGCAGTGACAGCGATGCCACGGGCTGCATTTTTTCTTTTCTTTTTTTACCCTCCCTCTCCTTTGGAGATCTCTGGACTCTTGATCCTTTCAGTTCTTCTTATGCAAAAGATTAAACAGTCTCTGGTTCTTGTGGAATAAAAATGTTTCCTGCTCTGTGGAAATCACATCGAGAAGCACATTTTACCCCATGCCATTTGTTTTGCATTTATTGTTCACTTAAAATTCCTTCCTTTAGTTTGATTTGGGTACATTTATCTCCCTCTCTGCACCTGGCAAATCTTTTAAGAATTTGCTTAGAGCTCGAGCACTTCATGTCAGTCCTTTTCCTCTTTTTGTGTTGTGCCTTAGTGGGAGAGAGTCCTGCTTTTCTGTAACATTTATTAACCTCAGTACTAAGAATATTTGGTATGTGCTTTGTGCATGGAAGCCTGGGAAGTATCTGGTTTCCCTAGTTTTCATGGCAGGCTGAGCCAAAAAATGAAAAACAGTGATTCTGCAGCAGCTGATCCATGTGGCCATGGGCTGGTTTCATGTCACAGGCAGGATTCGCATCTGCTGTGCCGGGGCAGGGCTGGAGAGTTTTGGCAGCACAAGGGGTGCCAAGTATTGTGGGGCTCTGCTCTGCTCTGGCTCCGATTCCAGATCTATTCCAGGTCACCCAGCTGTACCCTGGGTCTTCCAGCTGGGTAATCAATCTGTAACTACCCCAGAGCACTTGAATATTTCTCTTTCTGGATATTTATGGAGTTTATATAGGAAGGTCCTCTCCTGACTGTGACATAGACACCCTTATTCCCTTCTAAATATTGGGATAAGTGGGAATGAAAATTGCGCCAGTAGGAAAAATAACTGAAGCTTGATTTTGGAGAGCTGAACAAGGGGTTAAATTGTTCCTTCCTGCCCCTGTCCTGGGCAGTCTAGGAGCTCACTCTGGCTCCGAGGATAAGGAGCAGCTTTCACCTTCTATATGTGGTGCTTGACATGGGCTGGGGGACAGTGAGTGCCATGCCCCTCACCACAAGGGCTGTGCTTTGATTTCCTCACCAATGGAAAATTTCCCTATGGTGGGGAAGTGCAGGTGCTGCAGGACAAACCTGCCTGGAGAGGGAAATGCGTTTATGTAGGACCAGCCATCCCAGTGAGCACTGTTTTTCAGGTGATCCAAAGAGGTGACAGTAAAAAATCTGCTTTTTCAGGTGGGGGGACATTTGGGTTTGACATCATTTGTGTTGCTGTTTCAGTGTTAACTGTTGGAACATGAGGGGTTGATTGGGAATTGGCATAGGGAAGTGTCCATGACCAGGAGGAAGGGAGGAAATTTGTGAGTTTTGTTCAAAAGAGATCTGGCAAATTGCCTGATTTGACATAATGTTGTTTGGAAATGCCTGAGAGTGTATGCACCGTGGGAGAAGACTTGGGGTGTGGAAAGGAGTGGCCCGAGGAGGAGAGACACCTGGGTGAGTGTGTAGGGCTCTGGCTGGAGGGGAGGGCAGCACAGGGGTCCTGGAAAATCTCCTGCTGCCCTCTGAGTTAAGGAGGTTCAGGCTGTGGAAGACAAAGCAAGTTGGCAACAGGTCAAGTTTGTCAGTGGAAATGGCCCAGTTTGATTGTATTGCAGTAACTGGATAGGGCAGAACTGACTTTCTTCTTCTATTTCAATCCCTGGAGGCCAAGGGAAAAAAGTATATCCTACACCCTTTCCTCCCTGCCATTGTTAGGATCTGGGATTAACACCTAGAAAACGCCAGTTTACAGCGCTGGCACATCAGATCATGCTGGTAGTGGAGTAGGGCAGTCTTCTGCCCTGGGGCCCAAGGATGGGGTGGGATGGGATCATCAGACCACAGGAACAGTCACAAAAACCAGTGCAAGAAGCCAGTAGTCCCCTCCGTCCAAGGAAGCCCCAGGGCTATGTTTTGCTGAAGGATGGAATGAGAACATGGAGTCATCCAGAGCACCCCAGGCAGGTGTCAAACTCTCCCCCAGCTGTTCAGAGCTCTGAGGTCTCCAATGATGAATCCCTCTCATGTGTCAGAAGATTTCATGTTGTGCCAGCCAGCACAGGCATGGTGGCTGCCCTCCCACGGGCTTGGCATTCCCCCAGGGTGTGTAGGCATCACCCCGTACATGTCCATCCCAGCCCCTCTCATCAACAGCTCCCAGTATTCTGAAGCAAATCCAGAGGAGGTCACAGAGATGCTCTGAGGGCTGGATCTCCTCTGATCTGGAGACAGGTTGGGAGAGCTGGGGATGTCCAGCCTGGAGAAGAGAGGGCTCCAAGGAGATCTCCTGAAGAGACATCACAAACAGGATAATATCTTCTAGATGTCCACAGGTAATTCCCACTGGAATTACCTCCCGTTCCTTCCCTGACCTTGTGCCTGTGCTTCACCACCCCCCTCCCACCCCCTGCCCTGCTCCCACATCTGCTTCTGGCTTGCAAAGTTTCTCTTGATGCCTTAAATTAGGAATGCCAGGCACTGTGTCTGTGATGTCTCTTCAGTAGGGAGGGACAGGAGGGAAGATTCTCGTCCTTGAACCACACCGAGTGAATCTGTCCTTAGTTCATGGAATTATGGAATGGTTTGGGTGGAAAGGGACATTAAAGTTCATCCCGTTCTAACCCTGCATGGGCAAGGACACCTTCCACTAGCCCAGGTTCCTCCAAGTCCCATCCAGCCTGGCCTTGGACACTCCCAGGCATGGGGCAGCTACAGCATCTCTGGGCACCCTGTGCCAGTGCCTCAGCACCCTCACAGGGAACAGTTTCCTCCCCATATCCCATCCAACCCTGCCCTCTGGCAGTGAAAAGCCATTCCCCATTGTCCTGCCTGTCAGTCCAGGCCCTTGTCCCAGGTCCCTCTCCAGCTCTCCTGGAGCCCCTTTAGGCCCTGCAAGGGACTCTGAGGACTCCTTGAAGCCTTCTCTGCTCGAGGTGAACACCCCCAGCTCTCCCAGTCTGTCTCCAGATAAGAGGGGCTACAGCCCTTAGAGCATCTCTGTGGCCTCCTCTGGACTTGCTTCACAAGTTCCATGTTCTTCTTATGTCCTCCCTGCTGTTCTTCCATACCTCCTGATGGGAATCTCTGTTGTGGGACATTGTGTGTTAGCTGGGATGTGCAGGAATCCCTCCAAAGTGCAAAATCAGTTATTTTGAATGGAAAGGTTGAATTTCTGCCCATCTCACTGTTCTTGCAGTTATTGCCATGTTCTTGGACTGGCTCCAGGCACCTACATTTCCACCTAAATACTGGGAGAAGTGGATATATTTAGAAATATTGTTAACTACATAATAACACATCTTCTTAGTGATGAAAAGGGCAAACTAGGGTAACTAGGAAGCAGATTATAAACAGCCCAAAATAGACATAAGCTTTGCCCCAACCTTTCCACACTGGGCAGCCAAATTCCCATCTTGGTGATGCAGTAATAAATTAATCTTAATTTTGTCTTGCTAATGAGTGGAAGTATAACCCAGCTCAAGAGTGGGGCTTGGGCTAGTGCCCCTCTCTGGATGTACTCAACAAGGTCCATGTGTCACAGAGGCTGGTCATGAGTAGATAAATGAAGAGATGATTTCTATTGGCTCATGGCTCTTTACTGTCACAGGCAAAGCCATAACAAGAAAAATTCCAGTTAGAAACATGCTGTGAAGTTGGTGCTGTGGTATTAAACTGCCAGAGAGCAGGGTTAGATGGGATATTGGGAAGACATTCTTCCCTGTGAGGGTGGTTAGGGCCTGGCACAGTGAAGCTGGGGCTGCCCCATGCCTGGAAGTGTCCAAGGCCGGGTTAGATGGGGCTTGGAGCAACCTGGGCTAGTGGAAGGTGTCCTTGCCCATGGCAGGGGGTGGAACAGGATGATATTTAAGGTCCCTTTCCACCCAAACCAGTCTAGGATTCCATGAGTTACCTGGGGCACAGGTGACTTGCTGCCACTTGAAATCCTTGTATCATGCCTGGGATTTCTGTTCAGAAGAGGAAAAGCTGTGTGTGCCAGGGCACAGGGGCTTTGTGCAGCTGTCCCTGTGGGATGGGTTTCTCTGAGAGCTGAGCTGTGTGAGGAAATGTGGTCTGTGGGAGCTGGTCCAGTTCCTCTATTCTGGTGACATCTATAAAAACCATGTGTCTGTGCAGAGAGCACAGTTATACCCTGAGAAAACCCCATCCATGGGGTCTCTTCCATGATGGTCTTTAAGGGAAGGATCTTTAAAGTCCCTTCCAAGCATAACCATTCCATAATTCCATGATCTTTCCCACTGGCATTTGTTTAGCCCTAAACACTCTCAGGGAACCTCTGCCAGATGGGACCTAGATGAGAAGAGTTATCCCATGGGAAGGATCTCCATTTGAACCACACATGCTATGGACTGGTGCTTTGGTATACGAGTCCACAGCTTAGCAGTTGCCAAGTCCACAACAGGAAGTTTTACTTTCCGAAGCATTCCACAAAATCCACCTGCAGCTGTTCTTGGGTTTCCTTGGACTCTCACCTGGCCTCACCACAGCACCCTGGTGACTCCCAAAACACCAAGCACCTGATGGCAGAGGCAGCTCCTCCTTGTGATTTCCCTTCTCTAATATCACCGTCTTCCCTGAGAATGGATGGAGCCTTCTTCCCTCAGCTCACATAATGCTGCAATATCCTGAGCTGGAAGCGACCCGCAAGGATCACTGAGTCTAGCTCCTAGCCCTGCATAGGACAACCCCAACATCTCACCCACCATGTGCCTCAGAGAGTTGTCCAAATACTCTTTGAAGCTCACCTGTAAGGGGAGGACACCTCCATGTCCCGATCCCATCAGAGTTCCCAGTCCTGCCTCCCAACAGGGCTTGTTTTAATTTGATTGCATGCAGCTTGAAGCAGGGATGGCTGGGAAGTGCAGGAAAGTTGCATGAGGGGGCATTATCCTGCTTATAGAGGGGAATCGTTCCAGGGCCACAAACCCAATTTTTTAGGAAGATACTCATGTCATGGGTGTCTCTTTCCATGGAAGCCCACTGACCAGCTTCCTTGAGAAGAAGACTGAATAGGGGATGCTGGATGTCAGGGCAGTTTTGCACAGCCAGAGCCAGATGTGCACAGCCAGGGCCAGGTGTGCACAGTGCAGATGGTCTCTGTATTTTTGTCTCGTGAAGGCTGGACCCCCTTCGCACAGGAGAAGCTGAGGTGGTTCAGTTATCTTCCAGCACCTCTTTGCTTTCTCTCAGATATCCCACTCCCCAAGTGCCCTCCTCTGCAGGCAAGACCTCCTCCTGTTGCAGATCCATGCATCCTTATCCCTGCAGGCTCCTGGGAATGTCTCCATGTCCCCAAGCTCTCTTCTTGGAGGCTGGACAGGCTCCTTATGGCCTGGTCTGGATGCAGAGGGAAAAGCAGTGGGCTCAGAGGGTTTATTTAATCCAAATTCTGAAGAATGCTGGTGCCAGAGGATAGCAGGTCCTGGAGAAGGATTTGTTTTTACAAGACCTTGGGGAGGTCTTGTAAAAAGTCCTGCCTTCCTTTCTGACTCTCTCAGGCTTGGAACTTGCTGCTAGGTGATTTTTAATCCAGTCACCTGATTTCCCTCTATGGAAAGTGGAGATCCTCAGCAGTGAGCCCTTCTTCAACACCATGGGCAAATAAGCCAGGATTTAAATTTTTTATTAATGCTCAAAACTTGTCATCTTTTCATTAAGATATCTGGAGGAAAAAAAGGAGCTCTTTATTTAACTTGCTGGTTCAGACTTGAGGGAATTTGCAAACAAGGGTACAGCAGGGGTTATATCACTTCCCAGTATGTCCCTAACAAATGTGCTGAAACTCTGCTCTTCTGTTTATCAGCCAGTTCTCAGTTCTCAGTTCTCTTGACTGCCAAGACCGTTCCTCCTCCCTTCCAAGAGTCTTCACTAAATCTCAGCTCTTGCCTTTCTTTTAGCCATGTCCTGACCTGGTCTCTTTTCCCTCATTGGAGAATCTTTATGATTGGAAAAGGCCGCTAAGTTCATCAAGTTCAAAGAATCCCAGAATCCCAGACTGGTTTGGGTGCAAAGGGACATTGGAGCCCATCCCATTCCACCCAGCCCTGCCACAGGTAGGGGCACCTTCCACTATCCCAGGATGCTCCAAGCCCTGTCCAGTCTGGCCTTGGACACTTCCAGGGATGGAACAGCGCTGGCTGCTCTGGGCAACCTGTGCCAAGGTCTCATGTCTCTCACAGGAAAGAACGGACCATGATATATTGTTCTGAACGGCTTCCGGCCTCCCAAAAGAGATTAAAGGGGTGGGTGACACTGGGACATCCATCCAGAGGCTTCTCCAGTGGCTTCCAGACCATGGAATGAGCAGTGGGTAAAGCTGTGGGTACTTCCACTAGCACACAGAGAGGAATAGAGCTGGCAGCTTCCTGGGCTTTGCGTTCCTCCATGGATGATAGCCAGGATATCCAAACTAGTCACACATTTGGAAAGAAACCAAAGGTATTGAGCCGTTCTTATTTGGTCCTTAAAGGAGGCCACAGATGGTCCCTCCAGCTGCACAAGTCACTCTCCAACTCCCTGACAGGAGGGAGCAGCCAAGTGGGGGTCAGGCTCTGCTCCCAGGGTTCAAGTTGGACATGACAAGGAATTTCTCTATGGAAAGGGTGGTCATGTATTGAACAGGACAGGACTGCCCAGGGCAGTGGTGGAGTTCCCTTTCCTGGAGGTGTACAAGGAATGCCTGGATGTGGCACTCAGTGCTCTGGGCTGGTTTACAAGGTGGGGGGATTGGTCACAGATCAGACTAGATGATCTCAGAGGCCTTTTCCAACCACATTGATTCTGTAATTCTGTGAAGTCCAGGAGATCCCTTTCATTGCTCAGAAATTAAAACTGTTGCCTGTGCTCTGTGTTTCATTCTGAGTTTCTGAAAAAGTCCCAACCCTGTCACAAGAGGGAGGAGCAGCAGCAGGAGCTGTTAGCTGCAGCAGATGATAAAACAACCCTCCAAGGTTAACATAGAAGCAAGAACAATCCCATGACAGCTCCCAGAAGGATCTGCATTGTGGAGAACAGCTGAAAAATGGGAAGCGAGAACACAGACATCTTTGAGCTGCATTCCTAAAAAAATAGTATGAGAAAAACCTTCACAGCTGGATCAGTGTTTTTGTGATGCCCTTGGGGGCAGAAGCTTTGCTTTCCTTGTTTTTCCTTTTGTGACCAGAGTGAGTTGCAGCACAAAGCGTTCCCAGTGACTTGGAGCTCATGCCAAAGGCACACACAAGTCTGGGAGATCCATGGTCCATCTAAGGGCACAAGCAGGGAAAGAAACCCATGGATTTTTAGTCAATTGGGAAAAAAAAGAGTAAAAATCCGAGTTCTATGTTTACATAAAGCACAACAGGGATGCAGATAAATCCATGGAAGTGTTTGGATTGTTTAGCTTATATGGCTGAGCTGCCCAGGAGGTTTAATATGTGTTTATGTTGAGCTGATAAATAGACATGGAGGAGGAGAAGAGCTGGGTCCGTTATGTGTCCCTCTCTTTCGCAGCACTATGACATCACTTGTGTGCTAAAACCATCTCAGTGACTCAGCTTCCAGCAGGAGGCTGGGATTAACCGGTCATATTGCTCCAGCCCACCATTTGCTGTGTGGGAATCGTGGCAGGATGGAGCAAGAGGATCTCAGTGGCAGGGCATGTGTTTTGAGGTCAAGGTGTGGCTGGCAGGGTGGTGGGGGACAGACGCACCATAGAGGGTCAAGGGTCCTGCTCTGTCCTTTCCTCTGCCCAGAATGTGGAGCAAACAGGGATGAAAACAGAAAGGAATTGGAGCTGTGGAAACAACAAGAGCCATGGTGTGGCAGCAGGACAGGGCAGTGCCCATGCCCTGTGCTAGCACTACTGGTGTCACACCTTCAATCCTGGTAACAGTTTTGGGCATCAGGACAAGAAAGTCATTGCGGGGCTGGAGCAGGACCAGAGAAGGGAACAGAGCTAAGGAAGAGTCCGGAGCCACAGAAGTGGCTGAAGAAGCTGGGGGGGGCTCAGCCTGCAGAAAAGGAGGCTTGGGGGGGGCCTTCTGGCTCTGCACAACTCCTGACAGGAGGCTGCAGCCATGTGGGAGTCAGGCTCTGCTCCCAGGGAACAGGGACGGGAGGAGAGGAGACGACCTCAAGCTGTGCCAGGGAAGGTTCAAGTTGGAAACTGGGGGAAATTTCCTGCATGGAAAGGATTGGAAAGCACTGGCATAGGCTATCTAGGGCAGAGATGGAGTCACCATCATTGGAGGGATTTAAGAGCTGTGTGGATGTGGATGTGGCTGTTGTGGATGTGGGTTAGCAGTGAACAGAAGTGCTGGGGGAATGGCTGGACTTGATGAGCTTAGAGGGCTTTTCCAACCATAGTGATTCCATTATTCTGTGATTTCCTGAAACACAGTTGGAGTGGCGCCAGCCCAGGTCATAGAGGTGTCCTGTGCAGCCCCTTGACCATGTGTTGAGCAGCCCAGGGCTTATGCACAGTATTTGGGTCAGGATTTATGCTGCATTCTGCTAAGGGCTCCAAGGGCTCCCTTCTCCTGACAGGGGCACCGTGGCATATGGTGGACATGCCCAACACAGGAATGAGCACCTGCACAGCCATGGTAGCCTCTGTCAAGGAGAGTGATTTGCCATTTTCTTCCTTACAGGGAATTCCCCAGTTCCCAAGAACCAGAGATGGTGACCTCTGGCATGCCTGGCTGTATGCCTACTAAGTGCTCTGTCCTGGGATGGAGCTCCCATGTGGTGCCAGAGCCTGAGGAGCTGGTGCTCCTGCTTCCCACAAAATATTTAAGGGAATGACCAGCAAAACTGGTCTGATTTTCCAGGTAGGCACCTGGAGCTTGTCTCATCTCACCTGCTTCAAGGACTGGGGATCATCTTCCAGTAGCAGGTGCCCACTGCCAAGGGGTATCTGTGATGGTTCCATGGGCTGCTGGATGGGATCCATTGGATACCGGCACCAGCAAGGGGCCTGGAGATGTGCCCATGTGTTGCCAGGAAGCTGGGAGCAGTGTCCTGCTCCTTGACCATCCAGCATTTATGACACAGAGGATGGAGATAGGATTAAGACTTGCTAGGGCTGAATTGCAATTCTCCTGTTCCTAAAAATCCAATGAAAGCTTTTTGCGGGCTTCACACAAAGTGCACTGGGCAGAAATCCAGCCTAGAGGTGTTTGTAGTGTTAATTGCTGGGATTCCCTGCCCTTTTCAATCCCTGATGAAAAGGAGACAACCAGGGAGAAGGTCTCATCTTGGAAATATCCAGTTCAGCCATGGCAGTGCCAGTAGAAGAGCTGGGAATACAGCAAACAGAAGAGAAAACCCTGGACTTCTAAAACTTGATTTTGTTAGGTGACAAAAAGTTTCCATTTGCATAGTATTCAGTGGCTTCACAGCTTTCTGGAAAATGGCTGCATCTCCATGGGAGGGCTCCAGCTCTTCTGTTAAAGGAAACCAAGTTAAAACATTTATTGCCTTAATTCAGGGGAAAAAAAAGAGGCATAATCAGGGCCAGAAGCTGCCCAGTCTCTGGAGAACAGCTCTGCATCTCAGAAAGGGGACTTTTTAAAAACATTGGCCTGAGACATGCAAAGACACAGTGATATTTGGGGTCAGAGAGATCTGGGCAGAAAGGAAGGGAAAAGCTGAGTTCCTTGTTAAAATGACAGGATAATATGTGAGGCAGGACAGGGCAGGGAATTGCTTACATCTCTCTGGGCTTTAGCACACGGAGCATGGCCAGGGGTCATGTATGTCCCAGTGCTGAAAGCTGAGGTCCTTTCAAATTTCCTTCCTGCCAAAAGAGTCCAAATATGCCACGAGAAACTCTTGGCTGCCTGATCCTCTCAAGGAGCCCTGTGGATGTGAGCAGGGTCTCTCACAAAGCTTTCCACAGTATTTGCTCTGAGCTGAGGAGCAGGAGGGTTGTCCAGAGTGTCCCAGAATCAGCAAAAGTCTCGCAATCCTGCTTCCTTTGCAGGTCACTGGCAATCCAGGTTCAGCAGCTCCCAGGACTCAGCCAAGGACACAGCATTCTTTCTGGGAATGTCTTTGGCTCTGAGTTGTCCCTAGGCTACTCAAAACTGGCTGAGGAATGGAGGAAGAGAGCTTGGGCACTTGTTGTGGTTTGGCTTGACTCTAGCAATCCTCTCCAGGAGCAGGTACCCAAATACCAGGAACATCAAACAACCTGCAACCCCCCTGCTTTTTCCCCCAGCCACCTCGACAGCTTCTCCATGCAGTGGGACAGTCTCAGAGGACATCCCTGTCCCTTTGGAGCTCTCACAGGGCTCGTGCTCAGCCTCCTCAGCCCTTGGGTCACACTGAGGGGTGGAGGGATGCTGGTGCCTCGCTCATGGGCTCTGGCTGGGATTTGGGATAGGTGGGTGGGACAGAGGGAATATAGGAGTCCTCAGAGTCTGGCAGGTAGGCAGGTGTCTCCAGAGAGTGATGCCCAATGTTAGAGTCTTGTGGTAGCTTTGGAGACTTTATAGGGCTTGGCAGCAGCCCTATAAAAGGCTGTAGGACTGAAACCCTCCAGGCAGTGAAAGAAGATTGGCTTGTTAGTCATGGATCATAATTATCCCTAAACCTGCTCATTCAAGTAACTCAACACAGTTTCCTTCTCTCACCAGTGTGGTCTGGGACCCCCACAGCTGACCAAGAGATTTGGGTGAATTGTCTGTGTCTCAGAGGTCTCACCTCATTCCTGGGCTTCCCCACTTCCCCATTTTTCCACCACCAAAAGCCGCTCAGCATTTCTGTGGGACCAATGGAATTGTGCTGGTGTTGTCTAAGCCATGCCATACCAAAAAATCATCTAGAAAATGTCTCATAGGCTGCAGGAGGAATTTATTATCCCAGCAAAGGCTGGCAGAGAGGAACAACCCCTTGGCCTGGGGTTGTTTTTTGTATTCCCACGTCTGCAGCTCTGGAGGAGTTGCAGTTGCAAGTTGCTTTGCAAGGAGCTTGGTTCTGGTGGGACAGTCTTTGTTGGTGGCCAAATCCACATGCCAGACAGCCAACAAGGCCCTGCCTGAGGAGCTGCTGGAAAGGAGGGAGGTAGTGGGTCCCCAGAAGAAGGTCGTGGTGGGCTCCAGTGCATGTGCAGAAACCACTATCAGTCACCTAGGAGCTGACCCTAGATTTCCCAGCAGTACAGATGATTGGGAGGGACCCGATCCTGGCTCAAGCTTCCCCTGTCGTGCTTCTGAGGTTCTCATATCATCACAGGATGAAATCTCACACTCAGCTTCCAGAGGCCCCTAAAGCTGCAGGTGACATGCGAGACTGAGCCAATTTCATGGCTGCAGGTTGAGTTGAGTCCACTGTTCCTGGAGCCACTTTCACAGGAGCTGCAAGTGCAGGCTTGGCCTTTCCTCATGGGGACGAGCATGGCTCATGTCCCCAGCAGTCACCTGCATGGAGGAACCTGTGGTCTCTTGAATCATGGAATGGTCTGGGTGGGAAGGGACCTTAAAGATCATCCCATTCCAGCCCTGCCATGGGACACCTTTCACTATCCCAGGTTGCTCCAAGCCCTGTCCAACCTGGCCTTGGACTCCTCCATGGATGGGACAGCCCCAGCTTCTCTGGGCAACCTGGGCCAAGGCCTCACCACCCTCACAGGGAGGAAGTCCTTCCCAATATCCCACCTATCCTTGCCCTCCAGCTGTGAGAAGCCATTGCCCCTAGTCTGTTTCTTCAGGTTCTTGTCCCAAGTCCTTCTCCAGCTCTCCTGGAGCCCCTTTAGGCACTGGAAGGGGCTCTAAGGTCTCCTTGAAGCCTTTTTTTCTCCAGGCTGGACACCCCCAGCTCTCCCAGTCTGTCTCCAGATAAGAGGGGCTCCAGTCCTCAGAGCATCTCTTTGGCCTCCTCTGGACTCACTCCAGAAGCTCCATGCCCTTCTGATCTTGGGGGTCTTCTGGCTTCCCAGCCAAGCCCTCCTTGAACCTCAATGGGGTACTCCTCCCTGGAGCCAGCACAGAGCTGCTCATGCTCCCAAGATTCCATCCTCACATCTTGTTCTTTGCCTGAGCCAAGCACATCCTGCCGTGGTGAGACCATGAGGGACTCTTCCCAGGACATACCTCTGAAAATAACTGCAAGCTGGGGAAAGCTGGCCCCTTACAAAGACTAAACTTCAGCAAATGCATTTCCATGTGTCTCCTCTGCCAGGGACTGATGCACCAGCAGCTGCTGAGCTACCCAGTGCCCCTTACCTTTTCTTGGGTACAGGATTTGTGAGTCCCTGGGTAACTCTCCTCTCCTCTCCTCTCCTCTCCTCTCCTCTCCTCTCCTCTCCTCTCCTCTCCTCTCCTCTCCTCTCCTCTCCTCTCCTCTCCTCTCCTCTCCTCTCCTCTCCTCTCCTCTCCTCTCCTCTCCTCTCCTCTCCTCTCCTCTCCTCTCCTCTCCTCTCCTCTCCTCTCCTCTCCTCTCCTCTCCTCTCCTCTCCTCTCCTCTCCTCTCCTCTCCTCTCCTCTCCTCTCCTCTCCTCTCCTCTCCTCTCCTCTCCTCTCCTCTCCTCTCCTCTCCTCTCCTCTCCTCGGAAATCTGCTCTGGGCACAGCAAGGTGACTGTGCCCACCTTCCGCCTGCTAAACAAACAGCCAGATCAATAACTGCCATTAAACCAGCCATTTTCCACCCCAAAATGAGCTGTGGGGCTTTTGGGGCAGGAAGTGAGACCCTCAATCCACCTCCAGATTCATTCTTCCCATCCCCAGCTCTCTCCCCAGCCCCATCCCTTGCTCAGTGCTGGAGCGAGTGCTTGGATTCCAGGCAAGAAGTTCCCAGTCTCCTTTGCCTTTTAAGGCAACATCTGAGTGGGTTTGAGGGTTACAAATGCTAACAAGCCATGGCAATGCTCATTTTAGTCTATTTAGAGGAAACGGGAAGGCATTTCAGTTCATCAAAACACTGGTGATTAATCAACTGACTACCAGGCTGTTTTCATTAGGCTTATTTTTAAAGGTCTGACATGCTGTGTAAAAATATTCCCCTAATAAATGTGCTTGTGGCAGAGGGAATGGCACAGAGGGGGTGCAGCAGCACTGGTTTCCAGGTACCCAAGGTAAATATGCCAGTGAGCAGAGAGAAATGAGCAGGCGGGACTCGGGATAGCCATGAAGAGGGGACAGCTGGCCCTGGGCTGCAGCAGAAGCTGTGCAGGGCAGCCAGGGGTTCCAGAGAAGGGGAAAAGGTGCTTTTCTCTCTCCTGAAATACAGCTCTGCCTCCGAGCTCCACTTCCAGTTGCACTTCCAACCTGGAGGTGAGGACTTTGGAATTATCATCAGTGGTGGGCTGGTGACACCTGAAGCTGGCTGCTGCAGCATGGGCTGGGCCAGTGGGGCACACCGAGAGCCCTGGGATGGTGGAAAGGCAGGAGGAGACAAGGACATGTTCCCCCTGGGGCACACATGTGGCCTCAGGCAGGGCCTGGAGCAGACCTGCTTTGGAGATGACCCCAGGCTCCAGCAAGGGATGGAGGTGGGTCACAGTGACCCTTGGTTTTAGAAACACAGATCTGGTTTCTTGCCTGAACTTTTTTTCCTCCTGATTCCTGTCCCTCTGCTGCCACTGGAGCTGGGTGCATGCCAAGGGCTCTCCCAAAGCAGCTTCACAGGAGATGAAGCAGCTTGAACTCCTCTCATCCCCTGCAACCATCCAGCACTTCTTCCAATAAACTGCAGCTCTTAGATGGGATCTTCTGATGCATCCCAAATTTGCTGTAAGCAAATGATCCCACAAGTGGCAGAAACACCCGTGATGGTCACCGCATATCTGTTGCATTCCCTTGTTCCCATGCCTGGGGCCACAGCTGGCTCCTTTTCCCCCAGCTTCTTTTCCCTCACTTCTCCCAGCTCTCTTTCTCCTGATTGCTTTTCCCCCACCTCTTTTCCCACATCCCATTCTCCGGCTCCAGATCTCTCCTCCCCCAAACCACAGCACATGGACACATGGCCACACATACATGGATGGAAGCTTGAACCACATAACAGGACATATCCAGCATGTGCTGCAGCAGCTTTCCCAAGCAGGGATTTTCCATGGATTTAATTTTCTTCTAGTTTAATTTGCTTGGAGTAAACCATCACCTTCTCCAAGCATGGGAGAGGTTGTTGGTCATTCTCACCAGGGTTTTTCTCCCTCTCTCCAAGTTCTGTTCATCCCTGGCCAAAGCCTTTGCTCTTCTTCATCTTGGATGTGCCCAGGGTGCTCAGGGGAGATTCTGAGCTCACCAGTGTTAGGCTGGGTGAGCTTGGGCTGGCAAGGAGAAACATTTTTGGAGCAGTTGGCATGGAGATGAGGCTGCTGGCTCTGACTTGATGGGTGCACAGCCTGGGGTCACCAAAGGGTCACAGAGCCCTGAGGAGGATAAATGTCCCTTCTCAGAGGAACCTGCAACCTGGGCACTCCCAAACACCTTGGAGAGGCCCTGTTGGGTTCCAGCAGGGCAACACCAGTGTCCTCATCCCACAGTCCTCCTGCCAGGGTTCTTCCTCCACCGAGGTGCTTCAGGATGTCACTGAGCATCTGCGCACCATTCTGGTGCTGGGAATAGACCACAGCTTGGTGAGAAGGACCCCTGGCTCAGTGCCAGAGGAGGTGGCATCACCTGCTCCCTGCAGCACCCAGGACTGGGGTGCATGGGAGCCCCATCCCTGATCCCTAGGGTGGCAGCAGTGGGGGCTGTGTGGACACCAGGCCAGGCTCTGTAGGGGTCTGGCAGGAGCCTTCCTGTCCCTGCTCAGCCTTGCGTCAGGAGCCAAGAAATCGCTTAGCTAAACAAACAAGCCCTCTCATCCCTGATGGCATCTGTTTATACACCAGGTACAAACAGTCCCCAGGGCTGCCCATGCACAGCCAGTTCTTTCCACAAAAATCTGTTCCTGAGGGCTGGCAGTACTGCATGTGGGGAAAGCTCAGCCTTATGCTGCCTCAGCATGGACACTGTGGAGCACCAGGATGAAGAGGAGGAGGCTGGCCTGACTGCACACTGTGGTGTCAGGATTCAGATCTGGGGGTTCAGCACTGGGTGAAGCCACAGTGCTGTCCTGATCATGAGAGGGTCCAGGGAGATTGTAAAGGCATCTCCCTGCATCTCCCAGAGGCATCTTCCTTCCTCCTTTCCCTGGAGTCCTAAAATCCCCCCAGCAAAGATGATGAGCCAGGTCAGTGCTGAGGACCTGTGTGTTCCCTTGCTGTGGAGGAGGGAGCAGGGCATTTAAATTGCCAAACCTTGATGTGAAATTTATGGTAGTATCCTCCACTGTGCAGCAAACTTGGTCCCAGTGTCAAGTTCACCTCCCTTCAGCCACCTGAAGCATTGGTTCCTCTCCTTTGGGAATGGATGTGTTTCATGTCATGGAGTCCCAGACTAGTTTGGGTTGGAAGGAACCTCAAAGTTCATCCCATTCCATCTCCTGCCATGTGCAGGGACACCTTCCACTAGCCCAGGTTGCTCTACGCCTTGTCCAAACTGGCCTTGGACACTTCAGGGCAGCCACAGCTGCTCTGAGCAACCTGTGCCAGGGCCTCCTTACCCTCACAGGGAGAATTCCTTCCCAAAATCCCACCTAACTCTGCCCTCTGGCAACTGCCAGAGAGAAGGATGGGAACCAAGGTTGTACCAATGCTGATGGAGACCCCTCCCAGCCCCTCAGCCTTGGCTGAAGACTGCAACAAGGCATTGGCTGTGTCCCCAAGCTGCTGGAGTTGGCTATGGCCAGCAGCAATGCCCAGGACAGGCTGTACTAAGGGCAAGGGTCACGTGCTTGTAAAAATGACCAAAACTTCCTTCTGACCTTCCCCCAGACTCTCCAAGCCCTTCCCTCTGATGATGTCTTTGGACACTGGGAGCAGAGTCCACTGGGAGCACTGGGAGAACCTCATGCATAAGAAAGCTATAAATGCCATGCTCCCATTTCCACAGTTTTCTGCTCAAAAGTGCAAACTGCTGTTGAAAGGAGAATGGTTTTGTAGAACCCAGGATTGGAGTGACTGCTGGGTCAGCAGTGTCACTAGGGACACTGCTGTGGGCTCTCCCCTGCTTGCACACACATCCAGGACAGTGTGGAGAGTGTTGGGCTACAGACTGGGAAAAGCCAGCAAGTATCCAGCTGGAAACCATTTAGGAAAGGTGGGAAAGCACCTGGGGCTCACAGGGAGACAGGCACTACCTCCATCCCTAGTTAGAAAAACGATTAAAAAATTATGACTTAGAGGGGGTATGAGAGAAGGTGCCTCCTACACCTTGTGAGATTATGGCCTGTCAGGGAGGGTGTCCTGCAGACCTCCAGAGCCCTTTGGGAAGGGGGGCTGGAGGCAGAAGGAAAGCAGAACTGCCTTAGAGAGCTGCAGCAGGACCTCATCATACCTGGATCCTGCAGGCTCTGCCTACATTCAAGGCACTCAGATGCTGAACCCTTCCCTGGAGCTGGGACCTTGGCTGGCCCAAACATTCCTCTTCAAAGGCCAGCCACAGGCTGCAGGATGTTCCTATGTGACAGAGGTCAGTGACAGTAGAACTGGGGTGGCAAGTCTGTAGGTCAGAGGCACCTGTTTCGGTAATTCCCAGGTGTTTTTCTCCCACTAGGAAAGCAGGTTGAGCAAGAATAAGGGAGACAAAAATCAAGAAGAAAAAGGAAAAGAATCTCCTTCCAAAGAACTGGCCCAGAAACAAGATGCTAAAGTGGGGAAAGACTCTAAAAAGGAAGAAAGTGTTCAGAAAACAGACCTGAAAGGTAAAAGTGAGACTGAGACCAAGAGCAAAGAGAACAAAGCTATGAATGATAAAGTCAAGGCCATGGAAAAAAAGCTAATGGGAAAGGACAAGAAGGAGGAAGAGAAGGGTTCAGTGTTGAAGAAGGACACAGGGAAGAACAAAAAGGAGGAAGAGAAGAGCTCAGAGTTGAAGAAAGATGCAGGGGAGGATAAAAAGGAAGAAGAGAACAGCTCGTGTTTTAAAAAGGAGGATGCAGGGAAGGATACAAAGGAAAAAGATAAGGTCTCAGCAGCAAAGGAGGAGACAGAGAAGGAAAAAAAGCAAGAAGAAAAGGATTCAGCATCAAAGGACACAGGGAAGGACAAAAAGGAGGAGAAGAGTTCAGAATCAAAGAAACAGGCAGAAAAAGACACAAGAGGGGAAGGTGAAAAAGAAAATTATAAAAAAGAAGAGGAAAAGGCTTCAGCTGTGAAAAAATCCAAGGCAGATGAGAATGATAAATCCCAGACAGAAACAGAAAAGGCAGAAAAGGCGGAGGACAAACAGGAGGCCAAGGCAGCAGCCGGGAGCAGCCCTTCCAAGTCTTCCTCCAGCAGCTCGGCAGATCAAGCCAAGGACGATGAAGCCTCCAGCATCTTTGACGAGCTCATTGAGAAGGTGAAGAACAACGACGCTGAGGTGACCGAGGTCAATGTGAACAACTCTGACTGCATCAACAACGAGACACTGGTGCGCTTCACAGAGGCCCTGGAGTTCAACACTGTGGTCAAGGTGTTTGCCCTGGCAAACACCCGCGCTGATGACCACGTGGCCTTTGCCATTGCCATAATGCTCAAGTCCAACAAGGTGCTGACAAGCATCAACTTGGACTCCAACCACATCACAGGCAAGGGTATCCTGGCCATTTTCCGGGCCCTGTTGCAGAACAACACACTGACGGAGCTACGTTTCCACAACCAGCGACACATCTGTGGGGGGAAAACAGAAATGGAGATTGCCAAGCTTCTGAAAGAGAACACCACACTTCTGAAGCTGGGTTACCACTTCGAGCTAGCTGGGCCACGCATGACTGTCACTAACCTGCTAAGCCGAAACATGGACAGGCAGAGGCAGAAACGCCTCCAGGAGCAGAAACTGGCACAGGAACGGGGGGAGAAGAAAGACCTCCTGGAGGTGCCCAAGCCTGGAGCCCTGCCGAAGGGGTCCCCCAAGGCATCCCCACAGCCATCCCCCAAGGCTTCCCCCAAAAGCTCTCCCAAGAAAGGAGGGGCACCCACCATGCCACCCCCACCTCCTCCTCCGCTCGCCCCACCACTGATGATCAACGAGAACCTGAAGAACTCGCTCTCGCCAGCCACACAGAGGAAGTTGGGAGACCGGGCACTGCCAGTCCAGGAGAAGAACTCTCGAGACCAGCTCCTGGCAGCCATTCGTTCCAGCAACCTCAAACAGCTCAAGAAGGCAAGTGCAGGGCCAGGTGGGGCCCATGCACAGGGTGGGGCTGGGGGCTGAGGTCATAGTCACTGTCACTCTGGCAGTGTCCTTCTCTGGAGTGGGGTTGTGTCCAACCCCTGCACAGGGGCAGATCCATTCCTTTGCCAAGCACATGGGGAAGGAAGATCCATCCATTATTACCATCCTGCAGAGCAGATGGGGTTAGCAGGTCCATCCTTTGGCAGAGCATCCAACAGGAGATCCATCCCTTGGGCATGAGAGGTCCAGATCTATCCCTTGGCAGAGCTCAAGTGTTGAGCAGATCCATCAGGATCCAGGGGCTGGGACACAAGGAAAAACCCATCTGTAAGTTATAACTCACTGGGCTCTTGATATCTTGTTTTGGCTGAGCCCATGCCCCTGGGGTAGAAGGTGACCCAGGATGGCTGGAGAGGTTTCATCTGCATTTAAACAAATGGAACATTTCTTCATGTCAGCCCTGGTCTGGACTTCACTAATCCTTTTGAACTCTTTACATATGAGTGACTGAATGTTGCTCTGAGGGTACTGACACAGCACTTGGGGACCAGCAGAGAGGTGTGGCCTACTTCTCAAAACAGCTAGACTTAGGCAAGGGTGGCCTGGGTGCTTGAAAGCTGTGGCAGCAACTGCCCTCCTAATACAGGAGGCCCATAAATTCACCCTTGGGCAGCAAGTATGTACCCCATGCAGTAATAACTGCTGGAATAAAAGGGCCTAATGCTGGTCCCAGCATGGAGCCTTGAAACCTCTCACACACTCCAGGTGGTTTGTGTCCCTGCTGGGCTGTCCAAGGGCTGGGGACAGCCAGCCTGGCCAAGAGAAAGAGGTCATTGAATGGTTTGAGTTGGAAGAGACCTTAGAGATCATCTCTTTTCTGTCATGGGCAGGGACACCTTCCACTAGCCCAGGTTGCTCCAAACCCCATCCAACCTGGCCTTGAACACTTCTAGGGATGGGGCAGCCCCAGCTCCTCTGGGCAATCTGTGCCAGGACCTCCCCACCTTCACAGGCAGGAATTTCTCCCCAGGAGCCCATCTAACCCTGCCATGGATGTCCCTGCATCATGTCAGTGACATTCCTGCACCCCGTCCCATTTCTCACCCAATAATGGAGTGTGCTTCCCTGCAGGTGGAGTTGCCGAAGCTGCTGCAGTAGGGAGTGGGAGGATTTTTCCCCTGCAGCCCATGGCAGACCCCCAGACACTCGCCTTTCTCGTGACAAGCCCTTTGGAACCTGCAGTGACCGATGCCAAGGAGCAGGAATCTCTCTGGGACACAGAGGATGGGCCGGGCCCAGCAGGACATGATGGAGGAGGTTGTATTTATTTTTTGATGGTTGTGAAGCCTTCAAGCTCACTCTTCTACCAGCACTGTGCCCCACCGGAGATGCCAAGAATAGAGCAGGGGTCTGCAGAGCTGATCCTTATGGAAATCTCCCATCAGAACATAACAAAGGGGTTTGGCACCCCACTCTATCCAGGGTCCAGCCTGGGGTGAGCAAGAGTACCCCCAGCCTTGGGGGGGAGCAGGGGACTCCCAGACCATCATCACATCACCACAAGGTTTCTGGGTGGCCAGCAGAGTTTTGGGATTCAGGCACAGCAGTGGCTGCAGAGTCAGGGGTTCAGGCTTGACGTCAGGAGGAATGGGAGGGTGGGAGAAGGGAGCAGCCAGGGAGAGAGGGGGCATGGAAGTGGTGGGACACAGGGAGCCAGGCTGGGGCCAGGAGCTCAGGGCATCTTGTACACACCCACAGCACTGCAGGAGGACCCCCAGAACCCTCAGAGCATGGAAACCAAATCCGCCCCAGAGAGAGTAGGGAAAGCACCAGCTCAAGGGGGGCAGTGGGTTTTGGGGTCATGTGATGCCCATCCTCCCCCCCCATCCTTCCTGTCGTGACACCTTGATCACGATTCGTATGACTGTGGCCACTGCATCAGCAATAAAGCTCACCCAACGCTTCCTGTGCCTCTGGACAGGTCCACGCCCCCAGACCCCAAATTGAGGTGCAGGGGGTGTCTGGGAATGGACTTGGCAACCTCAGCCAGGGGCAGCTCTTCTCTCTCCCACACCCATAGCCCACCCTTAACTGGGCACCCTGGGACCACCTGGACAACCCAACCTGGGTATCCCTGGTCACCCACCCAGAACCCCTGCAAATGGGGCACCCAGGACCCCCCAAATGGGACAGGCAAAACCCCCAAATGGGGCATCCTGCTGCTGTTGGACACAGACAATCAGGCACCCAGAGTCATGCAGACACCCCAAAACTCTGGAGTCATGAAGAACTGAACATCCCAGGACCACCCCACAGTCATCTAAAACCCTTTGAGTACGCCCAGAACTAGGAATCCTGGGGCTGCCCCAGGGTCACCCTGAACTCCAAGGTAATCCGGAACTGGGTGCCTCAGGGTCACTCTAAAACTCCGGGGTGACCCCAAAACTGAGCACCCTCAAACCCCCGGGGTCACCCAGAACTGCTCTCCCCACTGGCACCACGGGGCGGGGGCCGTTTTGGGGATGCAGCAGCACACGAGTGTCCCCAGGGAGGCTCCCCCTGCTCCGGGACACCCACGTGCGTGGCTGAGAGGAGGCTCCCGGTACAGGTGAAATGTCGTTTTGGGGGGCATTTCTGCAGCCACGCAGAGCCGTGGCCCCAGCGGGAGGAGCAGTATCCGCGCCACGGAGTCCTCATGCCCCTTTCCCCCCCGAACTCCTGCCCCATGGGGCGACCCCTGCTAACGCGGGCGCCGCGGGGCCATGGGGACGTCCCACACCGAGCCCCCGGCCGGCCCCGGGGTGAGAGCACCAGGGGCGTCACCCGAACACCGACGGTGTCACTAAAACCGGGGGGGCCGGGGCGGAGCCGGGCGGTGCAGCCCCCGAGGGGGAGGGAGTGGGCCCGGCAGGGGGCGCCGTTAACGAGCCGGGGGCGCTGCTGTGCGCGGCGGGACCGGAAGGGGGCGCCGTTAACCCACCGGGGCCGCCGTTAACGCACCGGGGGCGGAGCGGCGCGCGGCGGGGCCGGCAGGGGACACGGTGCAGCCCCGGCCCGTCCGGTCCGTCCCGGATCCGGTAGGGGCAGCGCCCGACGGGGGCTCTCGGGGGTGTCCGGCTCCGCTCCCCCCGCTCGGTACCGGAGAACCGGCGCAGGGCACACGGCGGCGGCTATGGACGGCGGGGCGGCGGCATGAGGCGGCGGAGGCGGCGGGGAGCATGGCGGCGGCGGGCGGCGGCGGGGCGCGGCGGGGGCTGCTGAAGCGGAAGCCGAACTTCACACTGCAGGAGCTGGAGGTGCTGATGAGCGAAGTGCTCCGGTACGAGCCGCTGCTGTTCGGCGCCGCCGCCGGTACCGTGAACGCGTACGAGAAGCAGAAGATCTGGTGGCGGATCACGCACAAGGTGAACGCCGCCGGCCGCCACCAGCGCGACATCGGCGAGGTGAAGAACCGCTGGCGGGGGCTACGCCGCCGCGCCGGGGACAAGATCAGCCGGCACCGGCTGGAGCGGCAGGGCCCGGCCGGCAGGGCCGCCGCCAGAAACGGGAACACCGGGAATAACGGGAGCAACGGGAACGGCGCGGCCGAGCCCGGCCCGGGGCCCGCCCCCGCCCCCGTCTGGGGTCCTCGCGGCGCCGCCGGAACCGACCCTCCGACGCGCAGCGCCGAGGGGTCGGCACAGCACGGTGAATGTGCGGGCAGCGGCAGCGGGACGGGGCAGGGACACGGGGATGCTGGGCCGGGACGGAAGAGTGGAGAGACGTACATAGAGGACACGGACACGGACATGCGGGACCGGGGCTAGGACAGGGGAGAGCGGGGCAGGGTCACGGGGATGCTGGGACCAGGTTCCGGGGGTACCGGCACACGGACACAAGCGCTGGGACCGGTACAGGTATCTGGTGGGACAGGGACATGAAGAACCAGGACACAGACAGGGGGCAGGGACTTGCTGGGTGACCGGGATGGGCATGGGGGACGAAATAGGGGCCACGGATGAGTTGGAATGGGACATGGAGAAATGGGTTTAGGAAGTGTGGGACAAGCAACAGGTACATGGGACGCTGGGACCAGGACATATGCATAGAGGAATTTCTCCCCAGTATCCCATCTAACCCTGGTCTCAAGAGGGACAAGGACCGGCACCAGAACATGCAGGACCTGGACATGGACATGGGAAACCATGACACAGACAAAGAGCCACTGGGACTGGGAGAGGTTGGGAGGAAGAGGGACACAAGGGGACCAGGACAGGATACAAGAGACCATGATAGTGACATGGAGATACTGTGGCCAAGATGTGGGGGTCCAGGACACAGACATGGGGGACTGGGACTTGGATGCAAGAGAACTGAGACTGAAACAGGTCACTGGGAGCAGGACAGGTGCATGCAGGGACACAGGAGACCAGGACCAGGGTGTGTGGGACCAGGAAAGGGACACAGCCAGACCAGAACATGAGGGCAGGTGCAAGGGGACCTGGATCAGCACCTGGAGAACCAGGATACAGGGCATCAGGACAGGGACATGAGGAACTGGGAGAGAGACACAGAGGCACTGGAGGCACAGAGGCACTGGTCCCTCCAGTACAGGGACATGGAGTAACCAGGACACAGGGGACCAGGACAGAAACATGGTTTTGGGACAGGGAAACAGGAGACTAGGACCAAGAGCAGGGGATGAGGAGCAAGAAACTGGGAGCAGACAGATGTGTAGAGGGACCAGGACAGGAGCACAGGAGATTAAGGCCAGGACAGGAACACTGGGACCATGCCATGGGGGACAGGGATACAGGGGACAATGGCAGGGACATGGAGGATTGGGACAGGAACATGAGGGATATGGGGGCATCCTAAGGCATCGCTAGACCTGGGAAGATACATGGAGAGACTGGGACACAGATCCAGGCAAACAGGACAGGGATGTGAGGGGAGTGGGACCAAGATATGGGAAAAACCAGGACCAGGATGCTGGGATGACTAGAGGTGCATGGAGGGACTGGGGCAGGAACAGTGGGGCAGGGACACAGAGGGAACATTGAGTCAGGGCAAATGGATACGAACATGGAATAGGTGACAGGGATGTGGAAGGACCAGGACAGGGACATAGGACACAGGGAGAATAACAGGGGCACTATACCAGGACAGAAGGGTACCAGGATCAGGACAAGGATATGGGTGACTGGGATTAGGACAGGGACAAAAGGGACAGGGTACTGGGACCTGGACAGGCATAAGAAGGGGCTGGGAACAGGGCAAAGATATGGTGAGACTGGGACAGTGACATGGGGCAGAACCAAGACAGAGACAAAGAACATTCCAGTACTGGGACCAGAACAGGGACATGGGCGTTAGTGGGGTGAGAACTGGGACATGGTGGTACTAGGACCAAACAGGGACGTAGAGGCACCACATTCAGGACAGGGATATGTGTGGACTGGGGCAGGGTTGTGGGGGTACCAGAACCATACAGGCACATGGGGACACCACATTCAGGACGGGGGTATGGGAGTACTGGGAACAGGAGAGGGACAAAGCACAGGGGATGGGGTTGAACTATCATGAGGGACACAGAACTATGGAGATAGATGTAGATGGAACCGGGACTGGGTGCCGGAGAGGGGATGTATGAGCACAGGGATGGAGACAACAGGGTCTGTCGCTTGGTCCGTGGGGCACCGGGGACACGGGAGATTCCTGCAGCTGCCCTGTGCTCCCCCTCGGTCCTACAGGTGTCAAGGAGGAGCCGATAAAGGAGGAGACTTTGGAGGTGAAGACTGAGCCCTTCCACGGCCCCGCTGCCGACGGCGTCCCCGGCCGCCGCTCAGACTGTCGGCTGCCCCGCACCGGCATCTGCCCGCCCAACGAGCTGTGCGAGGGCTGGAGCCGGAGCCCCCCGCGCTCTGCGCCCTCCGAACTCTCCCTCGGCGACGTCCGCGGGCAGCAGGAGCCGCTGGGCTCCGACTTCCCGAGTCTGCTATTGGAGCAGGAGGTCGAGCAGCTCAGTCACTGCGGCGCGGGAGAGGCGGGGCCCCCCGGGGGGCTGGACGGGACCCCGGAGTGCCCCCAGCTCAGCCTCGTGCAGTCCAATGAGCGGCTGGTGCAGGAGATGCGGGCGTTCCGCCGGGAATACGCCGAGAGCCGTCGGGAGACCACGGCGGTGCTGCGCGGCATCGCCCAGGCGCTGGGCGGGCTCAGTCGCAGCCTGGCCGAAATCCGTGACCTCTACCTCCGGGAGCGGGGGGTCCCCAAATCCTGAGCCTCCCACGCAGCTGGCTGTGTACACACACCCCTGCCCCTCCCCCCAGAACCCACGTCGCTGCTTTATTATTATTTTTATTATTATTTCTTTTCCTGTCCATCCCACTTCAATAAAACTCGGAGCTGCACCCCCACGGCTCCCCCCACTCCGGGGACCTCAGACGGTTTTTGGGGATGATGCAGGGGGCTGGGAGATGGGACAGGGGTTTGTCCTTCCAGGCGGCTCTGCCTGGATTTTCTCCTGGACTGATGGACTCTGGTCCCAAATTTAGCCAGCAGTGCTGGCAGGGATGAATCCCACCAGGAACAAGGATCGGGGTGACTCACCACCCACCCTCCCCCGCTTATTGCTGTCCAGGGGAGGGGGCATGGATTGAGGAATTGTTCACGCTCCCACAGTCCCAATCCCGGCGCAGAATTTGCTGTTTTCTCACCCGAAGGATTCCAGGGGTGATTTCACGCTCCGTTTTGAGTGAGGGGGGCTGGGTGGGCGGCAGCACTCCAGGCTGGCTCATCCAAGCGGCTGATTTGGTAGGGATTACCCGTCCCAACACAATTTTGGGAGGAAGAAGTCTCGGGAGCAGAAGGGACAGGGCGGAATTCATATTTCCCCACATTACAATTCGCGGGAAGGGTTTGGGGGCGTTGCCCTTCCTTTTATCCCCATTAGAATCACCGAGACGACACCAGGTTGTGGGCACAAGACGTGCTTTAATGCCAGTCCCGGAGGGAAGAGCCAGGGGTGAATCCGGGGGTAGTGTGCAGGGAGACAGCGGTGCACGGCCCTCGGAGGACCCCCCGGGAACCCCTCCGCGGGTGCTCGGGGCCACTGGCACCCAGAGCCGGGGGAGTAGGCGCCCACAAAGGGCCCAGTGTGTGGCACAAGGGCCACCCTGTTCTGCGGGCACCGGATCACCTCAGGATGGCTGGGAAGAGCCCGATCCAGCGCTGACTAAGGCAGCCCCCCAGCGCCAGGGGGGATCTCTGGGGTCCCCAGCCTGGCCCCGCTGGCCGGCGGCGGGTGCGGGGGTCTCCATGGGGACTCATGCTCCGGGGTAGCTGGGCTGTGCCGGGACGTAGGGTGGTGGTGCTGCGGGGTGAGCAGATGCAGTGTCACCAGGCCACCAGGCCCCCCGGGGAATAGGGAGGGTCCCCGTTCCCCGCCCCCCGGTGCTCACCTGTGGGGTTGTAGACAGGGGGGCCAGAGGGGTACATGGGGTACTGGGCCGCAGGGCCTGGCGGGGGGTACATGGCCATGGGGGTGAAGCCAGGCTGGGGAGGTATAGGGCCGGCTTTGGGGTCCACGGGGAAGGGAGGTGGGGGAGCTGCAGGGTGGTAGCTGGACAGGGGAATTTCCGGGCCTGCGGGAGAGATTGAGGAGGTCTGCGGCACCCGACACAGGGATGGTGCCTAAGAGTGGTGGTGGCCCTCGGGTTGGTGGCTGCTGGAGTGTCATCCACACCCCCACCACAGTGCCCAATTTTCTCCCCACATCCCTTCAGGTTCCACCACCTCACCCCCTGCCACAACCCCTCCACCGTGTACCTCAGGACCTCTCCTTCTCCCCATCCCTGTACGCTACCCCTCCTCCTACAAGTTCATCCCTGCAGTCCACACCCCCCACCCTCCCAATCCCCCTTTCATTCCAACAGCTCCCCTTCTCTTTGCCTCCCCCACCCCACACCTTCAGGATTCTTCTGCTCCCTCTCATCTCTCATCCCTTCAGCTTCCACCTTTCACCACAACACCCCTGCACATCTCTAGCTCCCTGCCCAATCCCCCCCAGACCCCTTCACCCTGTACCAACAGGATCCTGCAAACCCCCACCCCTGCAACTTCCACCTTTCCATCCCCAGGCCTCCCTACATTCCTCGAGGCCCCCTCAAAATCCCACCACCCTGTACCTCCGGAACCCTCCTGTAGCTCCCCCATCCCTGCTGCCCAACCCCCACACTCTGATCCCCCCCTGCATTCCTCCAGGCCCCCCTCCTTGCCTCTTTCCAAACCCCTCCACTCTCTACCTAAAGGACCCTCCTGCACCTCCCACCCCTATAGCCCACACACACACCAATTCCCGCTGGCCTCTGTCCAGGTTCCCCCAATCCCCCACGCTGTACCTACAGCACCATCATGCACTGAGCCTCCTCCTGCACCCCCCATCCATGCATTCCCCATTCCTGCACTTCCCCATTCCCCCAGGTCCTCTTAACCCTGCGCCTCCTTACCTGCAGGACCCTCTTGATCTTCCCTCCTGCACACCCTGCATCCCCCATCCCTACAGCCCTCCACCAGACCCCCTTTCCCCCTGAAACCCTCTAGGCCCCCTCAACCCCACTCCACCCTCTTTTCCTACAGGACCCTCCTGCACCCCCATCCCAGCCTCCCAGCCCCGCACCTTGGAGGGGCGTGCGGGGGTGCTGCCGGCGCTGGTACAAGTAGCAGCAGGAGCACATGAAGCAGCAGACGATGGTGGTGACGATGGCGATGAAAAGCACCACGGCTGAGGCGATGCCCGCGATGGTCTTGGGGCTGTGGGACCCCCGGGCGTGGGGAGCAGGGCCAGGGGGGAAACCCACAGCACACACCCCCAGCCAGCACCCACTGATAGTGCCCACTGCCCCACACTCAGCACCCAGTGACACTGGCCAGTGCCCAGAACCAATGCCCAGTGGACATTGTCCAGCACTGCCATCAGCACCCAGTAGCAGTGACAACTGCCCAGCACCCAGTAGCATTGCCCACCCAGTAGCAGTGCCCAGTACCCAGTGCCAATGCCCTGTACCACTGCCCGCTGCCCAGTGATGAGCATCCAGTGGCAGTAACCAGTGCCCAGCACTCAGTTCAAGTTTCCAGTACCAGCATCCAGCAACCAGTGCCAACACCCGGTACCAGTAACCAATCCACAGCATCCATCCCCCAATGCGCAGTGCCCAGTACCAGTGTCCAACACCCAGAACCCAATACCAGCACCCAGTACCAATGCCAAGAGCCTGGCACCCAGTACCAGTACCAAGGGCACAGCACCTAGTAGGAGTGCCCAACACCCCCTGCAAAGCACCAATGCCCAGTGCCACTGCCCAGAGACCAACAACCCAATATGACCAACACCCAGTACCACTGCCCAGTGCCCAGTACCCAGCACTCAATGCCCAGCACCCAATGTTAGTGTCCAGCACCCAGAGCCAACAGCCTGGCAACCCAGTAGTGCTGCCCAGTGCACAGTACCGCTCCCCAGTGCTCAGAATCAGTGCACAGCACCTGCATTTAGCATCCAGTAACAGTGCCCAGTGCCCAACACCCAGTGCCCCCACCAAGCACCAGTGCAGAGCACCCAGCATCCAGCACCCACTTCCACTGCTCAGTACCACTGCCCAGTACCCAATACCAGTGTCCAGCACCACTGCCCAGTGCAGAGCATACAGTGACCAGCACCCAGTACTAGTGCCCAGCACCCAGCCCCAGCACCCAGGCTGCCCAGGAGAGCCCCCAGCCCCATCAGCCCCGGCTGTGGCACCTGAAGGCAAGGCAGTGGCGCTGCTGGCGCTCGGTGATCAGGCGCAGAGGGTCTCGGCAGCAGTACCGCTGGTGGCACGTGCCGCAGCAGAAGGTGAAGAACTCGCAGTCGAAGCCAGGGTGCCATGACCCGTTTCTGTCCACGTACCACAGGCAGTCTTCACCCCCGGCCACTGTGGACAGCCGCCCACCACCGGGGCCTTGGAGCACCTGGCCATCACCACCCTCAGGGGCATCAGCAGCACCCTATGCCCTTCCTCCCCCACATGAGAACAGCCTGTACCCCACTGTGTCCTATTCTCCTTTGTACCCCGGTTCATCCTGCCCCATGGACCCCCAAAGTGTGCCCCTATACACCCCCAAATACCCTGTTCCTTCCTGTCCCCCTGTCCCTCATACCCAACCCCACATCCCCTACACCCTGCTGTGTCCTGCCCCACGGACCCACAGATGGTGTCCCTATGTACCCCCAAACCCCCGCTCTCCTCCATCCTGCCCCATATCCCTTAAAACCCTGCTCCATTCTGCCCCTGTGTACCCCCATATCCTGCTCCATCCCACTCCACTTCCTTCCAAACCTTGCCCCTATGTACCCCCATATCCTGCTCCATCCCACTCCACTTCCTTCCAAACCTTGCCCCTATGTACCCCCATATCCTGCTCCATCCCACTCCACTTCCTTCCAAACCTTGCCCCTATGTACCCCCATATCCTGCTCCATTCCACTCCACTTCCTTCCAAACCTTGCCCCTATGTACCCCCATACTTTGCTCCATCCAACCCTACACCCTTGCAGACGCCACTCCATCCCACCCAGCTCTCCAACCCCTCTAGATTCCTCCAGATTTCCCCAGCTTCCCCTCCTTCGGCGTGTTCCAGTGGCACTTCCCACTCTATTTCTGTCCGGAGCCACCTGTCTTCCCAGAAATAGCAGCGGGCCGAGGCCCGGGGGCGGCCGGAGGCGCCGGAGCAGCCACGGAAATGGGCTTTGCGGGAATCTCAGATGGCATTATTCACAAAGCCCAAAATGGGATCACGGCAGTTCAGGGACAAGTGAGGAAACTGAGGCACAGAGTTCGTGCATGGGAAGCCCCCAGATTCCCCGGGGCTGGGCATTCCGGCTCGGTTAGCCACCGGCCCCCTGCCTGCTGTTCCCGGGGTCACTCCGAAAGCGGCAAATGGGAGGCGGGTTTGGGGGGAGTGGACACAGTGCCCAGGGGGACACTTTGTTGCAAGCAACCCCCGGTCAAAGGGGCCGTGTGTGGCACGACTGGTGCCACTAAGTCCCTCCCACCCAGCGGGATCCCCGTGTCACAGATGGTGGAACCGTGTCCAGTCGCAGGGTGGCACCGAGTCCCCCGGCCCTCCCCGGTCCCCGTATTTCTCTTACCCATCGAGGCGGCCACGGCCACCAGCAGGGTCCCGGCCAGGGGCCAGCCGCTCCCGGGGCCGCCGGGCCCCATCCCGGTGCCGGGCCCGGTGTCCCCGCTCAGAGCTGTCCGGGACAAGGGCGGCAGCTGCGCGGCGGCACCGAGACCGGGGCCGCTCCCGTGGCCGGTTCTGTTGCCGCCCGGTGCCGGTGCCGCGGAGCCGCTCCCTCTGCCGGTGTCTCCCGGTGCCGTCCGGTGCCGGTGCGGAGCCAGCACAGGCCCGCAGTGACGCCGCAGCCCGGCGGCGCTCGGTTGCTGCCCGGTGTCCCCCCCTCTCCCGTCCCCCAGGCGCCGCCTCCCGCCGCAGCCACCGGCCCCCGCCCGCCCCCACCGGGAGGAGCGGGGCCGCCGGCTCCGGGCACTGGCAGGGCGGGACGGGGATTCGGGGACCGGAGTGTCTTCTCTGGCACTGCCCCACCACCACTGCACCCCTCCGGCAACCCTTATATCTCCTCTTCTTGCACCCCATCCCTTCGCTCCTCCTTGCACCATTCCCCACACCCCATCCCCGACATTTAATCCCTTCCCTATCCCCTGCTCCCTATCATTTCCCCTCACAGCACCCCTTCTTCCACCTCATCCCACCCCTGCACTCCTTATTTGCCTGCCCTGCACCCCATTCTTGCCCTTTGGTTCACAGCACCCTTTCTCCAACCCCATCCTTTCCCGGAGCACCGTATTTCCCTCCCCCTGCACCCCATCCCTTCACCCATCCTTGCAGCCCTCCCCTGCACCCTTCCTGCCCACCGTCCTGCACCCCAACCCCACACCTTTCACCCCCATTCCATTCTTCCTTTCTGCTCCTTGCTCCTTTCCCAGCCTGGCTCACTGGGTGCCAGGGTTGCACAGCTGGATCTGGGGCACCCTCTTGCCACTGGGATCACCCCATTACTGCCCCGAGCACAGCCAGACCCCAAATCCATGGAGTCCCATCCTGGCAATGCCAACAGGACCCAGGGATGGGGGACCATAGAGGGGACATGGAGGTGACACATCCTGAGAGTGACATATCATAAAAACCTCTTTTATTAGAGACCAGAACCTCAAATTCAGGGTTGTGGTGACACCAAGGTCACCATAAGCACTGAGGCCACAGTGCCCCTATCAGCATTGCAGTGCCACAGCGGCCCTCATTGCAGTGAGGGAACACAGGGTGAGGGCCAGCCCCTGCCACCCCACTGTGGCTTCCTCCTGTGCCCCTACACCGGGGTGGGGAGGCATGAGACGTCCCTGCTGCCCCTGGGCCAGCCAGGATGTGCCCCCGCCCCGGGGTGAGGACATGGCACTCACACTTGGGTGACAATCTCGCCGTTCTCGGGCATATAGACCTGCACAGGCACGCCGGCTGCTGAGCGTCGCAGCACCTGCACTGGGGGACCCTGGGGGAACAAAGACCCTGTGGGTGTTGGCATCTTACCTTGTCTGAAGGGCACCACTGGGGGCACATCCTGGCACAAGGGTTGGGCTGGAGGAGCTGTGGGAGCATGGCCACAGGTCCTCACTTGCCCAGCCTGTGTCCCAGCTGTGCCACGGGTGCATTTGTCCCAGTGAGACTGCCAGGTGGAAGGGGGGAGCTGGTCACTGAAATGTCTGCAGGGATCCTTCCCTGCTTAAGGGCACCCCAGAGCTACCCCAGGGAACCACATGAGTCCAGCTTATGGGAACGTGGGTGTGACAGGAGAGACCCACATGGATCCTGCCCTAGGGACCCCCCTGAAGTCCTGGTCCTTCCCATGTGACTCTCATGGGACCCAAGCCTTGCCCCAGTAATCCCCTTAAGGTTCTGGTCATTCCCGTGGGACCCCAGTCCTGCAACAGGAACCCCTGTAGGATCCCCTTAGCATCTTCAAGAAAAAGCAGGGACCTACATGGAACCCCAGTCCTGCTCCAGAGACACCCTTAAGGTCCTGGCCCTATCCCAAGGACTCACATAGGACCCCAGTCCTGCTTCAGTGGGTCCTGGTTCTGCCCCTGGGACCTATGCGGAACTCCAAACCTGTCCATGGGACCCTCTTCAGGTCCTCATTCCCCCCCCACGAAGGACCTTAAAGATCTTCCCAAGAACAGAAGACCCTGGTCCTGGCTGTTGGACTTCATCAGCAACCCAGTCCTGCCCCAGGGACCCCTCTGGGACCCAAATTCTTCCTTTGCGATTCCCTCAGGACCCTAATCTTCCCATGGAGACCCACTCAGGGCTCTGGTCCTGCCCCAGGAACTATCAGGGACCCTCCAGACCCAACCTATGGGACCTTGGACCTGCTAAGAGGACCTTCAGAAGGTCCCAATCCCGCCTCAAAGAATCTTAAAGGACCTTGATTGTCTCCTCAGCACCCTCCTGAGACCATGTTCCTGCCCCAGGGTCCCTTCTGGAATCCCAGTCCTGTCCCAAGAATCCTCATAGGACCCCATGGACTCCCTCAGGACTTCACTCCTGCTCTAGAAATCCTCATGGGACCCCACCAGAGCCACATGTCCCTACACTACCTCAGGGTAACAACTTATGTCACCTGCAGGACAGCACCCAGGGGGTGCCCCTTCTCCCACATGGCCACTCCCAGCCAGACCTCGTGTCATACCTGAACCAGTGACAGGATTCCATGAGCAATGGGCATGTCCCTGGTGGTCCCACCATGGGGTCTCTGGAAAGCCCCTTGCCGGTCGAGGGAGTGGGGCCGGGCACCCCTCAGCCGGGCACGTTGGTGCCATGACTTGAGCTCCTCGGTGACAGCTGCCTTGGAGAGCCCCCGGCCCCCAGCGGGCGCGTAGTCTTTGAGCGAGGGGGTGCGCACGATGCGGCTACGTGAGGGCACCAGGCGCTGGTACCGCAGTGGGGCCAGATCCTGCTCATACAAGAAAGTCAGGGGGCCAGCAGGTGGCAGGAGCTGGAGGGCACCCCGTGGGTAGTAACCAGGCTCGGCGAGGGGCAGTGGAACTGCAAAGGACATGTCAGGGCTGCTGCTGCCCGGGGAGGTGGCGTGGGAGATGCTGGAGAGGTCAGAGATGCTGTCATCGGAGCCAGAGCGGCACGCAGAGCCAGGGGTCAGGATGCAGGAGGTGGGCACAGTGACTGTGTAGTAGGTGGGGCGCCGGCGGGGTGCGGCGCTGCGGCCCCGTGGCTCAGCTGGCTGCCAGCATGGGTCCACCCTGCAGGCAAGACACTGTGGCTGCGGGAGGACCCTTCCCCTCACCCCTTCCCCTCCCAGGCAAGCCCTGGGAAAGGTGTACCCAGGGGTACAGCCAGCCACCCCGTGGGGAGACATCTAGCTTCCTCCCATGGGATTAGCTCCAGCTTCCCTGTGGGGCAGTCTTCAGCCTCCTCCCAATGGATTAGTTCATCCTCCCCAAGGGGCTGACCTCCATAGTCTCCATAGGGTTACTTTCATCCTCTCCATGGGATCATCTCCAACCTCCTCCCAATGGATTTCTGTCCATCCTCCCCACAGGGCCTTCTCCCACATCCCCACAGGATTATCTTCCTTCTGTCTCTGGGATTATCTCAATCCTCCACATAAAATTGTCTCCATCCTCCCAATGACGAGCTCCATCATCTCAATCCCCTCCCCATGGGATTATGTCCGTCCTCCCCAAAAGATTTTCTCCATCCTCCCCATAGCATTAGGCCCACACTTCCCTTGGTGTTCTCTCCATTATCTTCTCCATAGGATTATCTCCATCCTCCTCCCCATGGGTTTGGCTCCGTTATCTCCATGAGGTTCTCTTCATCCTCTCCCACAGGATTACTCCCATCCTCCTTCCCACAGGGTTAGCTCCATTTTACTGCCAGTGGGACTTTCTCCATCCTTCCTACAGGATTATTTCCAACATCCTCCCCATGAGCTGAGCTCCATCATCTTCACAGGGTCATTGCCATCCTGCTTCCCATGGATTGAGCTCCATCCTCCACATGGGATTATCTCCATCCCCCTCTCCATGGGGTTATCTCCATCCTCTGTAGCAGAAACCCTTGTCTAACCTCCCCAAGCTCAGGACCTACCTCAGAGATTGGGTCTGTCCCTGCTGTCCTGATGGCTCAGGGGTGGTGGGAGCACTGGAACCTGCCTGCCGGCACAGCACGACGGTCCGGATGGGGACGAACCGGTAGGGAGGGTCCCCTGTCCTGGACACTGGGGGGCCAGCAGAGTCAGGGCTGCTGGGGGCCAAGGAGCTGGCAGTGGCAGCCATCAGGGACCCAAGACAGCATTGGGAGCTCTGGGTTTCCCCATCTTCAGGGTCGATGCTGGGATTTTTGGCCCTCTCGTAGGGTCTGTGCAAGCTGGTCTCCTGGCAGGGAATGGGAGGGGGCATCAGAAGCCCTGATTCCTCCTCCTCCTCCTTGGTGGGGTCCTTGGGAGATGGGGACCTCTGTGCGGTGGCAGGTCCTGGTGGCCGTGTGTCCTCTGCAGGAGAGATGGAGGGTTGGGATGGAGGGGACACAAAGAGAGAGTTGGGATGGAGAGAACAGGTGCATGGTTGGTATGGAGGGGAGATATGGGGGGTTGGGATGGAAGGGACACACAGGGGAACAGCATGGAGGGGACACATGACAGTGAAATGGGATGGAGGAGACACAGGGAGAGTAGAGATAGCAGGGACACAGGAAGGGTTGGAATGGAGGGAACATACCAGGGGTCCCCCCTGGTCCCCACAGCCCCCTCACCCTCCTCCAGCAGGCCAGTGTCAAACGTGGAGCTCTTGTCAGAGGCACTGAGCTCTATGGGGCAGGGCCCTGTGAGAACAGAGCTGGGGCTGCCTGCGGGTGCCAAAGCGCTCCCACGGCCCCGCCACCACCCAGCGCGTCCCCGCGGGCCTCCACTCCCCTCTCCCACGCCACCTGTCCCAACACGCTCTGGGACGGCAGCGGTACCGGCCAGGCCGGCTCTGCTGAGCCGCGTGCAGCTCCCAGCCTTCCTGGGATGGGCAGGCTGGGGGCACCAACAGGGAAAGAGACACCACCACCATGGCCCTGGTCCTTGGAGGGGACAGGGACGGAGAGAATGGGGACCCCTTTGGATGGCCGCCACTGGGATGGGGACACAGCAGCTGGGCCACATTCTGCCCCCCTTTGGGTGCAGGTGCTGAGGATGGGTGACTGGGGATAGTTATGGGGTGCAAGCAGCAAGGGTGAACTATTAAGGTACTCTCAGAGGGGTGCAATCAACGGAGGTGAAGTACTGGGGTGGATTCAGTGGGGTACTGATGGGGATGGTTTATTGGGGTGCATGCACTATGGATGGACTTTTGGGGTGCATGCAGGGGGTACATATGCCAGGAATAGTTATTGGGTGCATGCACTGGGGACTACTTTTTGGAGTGCACTCACAAGGATACAACCACGAGAGATGAAGTAAGTATTGGGTTATCTTCAAAAGGGTGCATTGACAGCGAGAGTGTATCAAGGTGCATGTACCAGGGATGGCCTTCCAGGGGGCATCCAAGGGGTATATTCAGCAGGGACGGGAAATTGGGGTGCATTCATCAAGGGGATGTTGGGGGCATGCATTCATTGGGGATGTAGAATGAGGTTGTATTCACAGGGGATGGAAAGTTGGAGTGCATCCAAGAGGAGTATTCACCAGGAATGGGAATTTGGGGTGGATCCAGGAAGTGCATTCACCAGGGATGGGAACTGGGGTGCAGCATTGTGGATGGCATATTGGGAAGGGACACACAGGGGAATGGCAGAGGGGCATGCATCCAGACGGGTGCATGCACTTGGGATGAAGGACTGGGCAGCATCTAGTGGGGTGCATTCACAGGGAATGGGTAATTCAGATGCATTCCCCAGAGACACTCAACCCAAGCAGCACCCCATTCTGCCTCCCTGCTCTCCAGCACACCCCCACCATGGAGCTCAGGGTGCTCACCCTTGGCAGTACGGGTGTCCCGCTGCCCTGCCAGGAGCCGCCGCTGGCTCAGGACCTGCTCCAGATCCCGCAGCTTCTGCTCTTCCCGCAGTGCTGCTGTCTGCCGCCGCTTCCGCACCTGCCGGCCGATGTTCTCCTCACGGCAGAGCCGGCGGGAGGCCTCGGCAATCTGCAGCTGCAGCGCCCGCTCCCGTTCCAGAGGGTCCTGGGGCGGGGGACATGCTCAGAAATGCGCCTCAACACCCCCGAGCCCCCCATCATGCTTAACACCCCAATGCCACCCATAGCACTTGGGATCTCAACCGCTCCCAGCCTCTCATCTGGGACCCCAACACCCAGCATCACTCTTGGAACCCAACACCACCCATCATGCTCAGGACCCCACCACTACCCATAACATTTGGAACTCACCTCCTCCCATAATTCTGGCATCCTGATACACCTGGGACCCCCCCCCCCCACACACCCATCACCTTGGCACCCCAACCCCACACATTATGTTTAGGACCCCATGATAACCTCATTAACTCAACACCCCAACACCACCTCATGCTTGAAAGCACCCCCTTGCCCCTCTCACCTACAGCACTTGGCACCCAACCACTACCCATGGGATGGGGATGGCAACATTTCCAGGTGACCCTCAGGCAGCTTCCACAGCAGAGGGTCTGGGATGGGATGGGATGGGATGGGATGGGATGGGATGGGATGGGATGGGATGGGATGGGATGGGATGGGGCCCACCACCTTTGCACCCCAGGGACTGCCTCACCACCCCACGCAGAACAGCGATCTCATCCAGCTTGAAGGCAGCCCCGATCCTGCGACGGACCTTGGGGGGCTTCTCGCCAGCTTTCAGGGGGTACTCGCAGGGCAGGGTCCCCGTCAGTTCCTGAGGATGGCACAGGGACACTGAGCAGAGCTATGGCAGTATATGAAGGTGGGCAGGGGGTCCTCATGCTCTGCTCACCGCCTCACGCAGGCATAGCCGTCGCAGCTCCTGGATGCAGCCATCGAGCTGGGCCTCCAGTGCCTGCTGCTGCCGCTGCCCCACCTGCACCCGCTCCTTTGGGGGGGACACCGGGCTGTCAGGGCCTGGAACAGACACATGGACATCTGGAGGGATGAGAGCACCGAGGTACCACCCTCCACCACCCCACAGCCTCTCTGCCTTAGTTTCCCTCCACCGCAGGGAGAGGAAAAAGCAGCCATGATCCTCCCAGCAGCAACCATGGGTACTCCAGCTGCCCCAAAGCAGCTGTGCCTCCCTTCCCCCACAGCAGCAACCGTGGGTGTACCGACTCCCGTGGAACACCTGTTTCCCCCACCCAACAGCACCCAATGGTGTTCCAACCCCCCAGGGTATTCAGGAACTCCTCCCCTAGCAGCACCCATAGGTCCTCCAATCCCCCAGGGTATGCATGAAATTCCCCCAGCAGAACCACGGGTGCTTCAGCCCCCCCCCCCCTTCCCCGGGTGACGTCCCTGCTGGGGGGTGGGAGGGGGCACAGGAGGAAGGTTTCAGTCTGACTCAGCCATCCCAAGACAAACGCGTCTGAGTCAAATCCTGTCCACAGCACCCCCACTACACTTGTGATGCCTCCTGAAACGCAGGGGAAGCCTCCTGTCCCCCACCCCTTCATTTCTCCAAAGCTTTCTCCAGGCAGCTCATGCGTCCCTAGTGTGTCCCCATGCACCGAAGTGCTCGGTTCCCTGCCTGGGAAGGAGGGACACGTCTATCAGAGCACTCCTGGGCGACAGGGGCACCCCAAAACCTCCCTCAGTCCCAAGCCCCCTTCTCACCCGAGTGCAGCATGATCCCGCTGTCCATGTCACTTGCCTCCCCCATGCCGCGCCGAGAGCCTGTGGGAAACAGCGGGGACACAGCTCGTCCCCACGCCCCCAACTGGGCTGCACCCATGGGTGCCCCCCACCCTGCACCCCTAAAATCCCTCATGTCACCCCGGGCGTGCCGCGATGGCGGTGGAGAGGAGGCGAGGCTATGTTTGCTTTGCTTTCTTGTAGGTCCTACCATAAATAAAGGGTGCGGACTGCGCCAGGCGGGGGGAGGGTGACACCCTCGAAGGGGTCAAAGGTGGTCGGGGTGCGGTGGGGGGGAGGGCCGAGGGGCCCCTCGCTCCAGCCCCAGCTGGTTTCGCTGGGCACCTCTCCCAGTTTTCCTTTCTTTTCCATCTGGGCTGGTGGCAGATCCTGGGGTGGGAGCGACCGCCGACCTCGGAAAAGGGGGTCCCCAGCACCCCAAGACTCCCAAACTCTTGGGGAGGGAGTGAAAGGGGGGCAGTGGGACGCGGCGGAGGGGGTTCACACCGCTCTTCCAGCGCCGTCGTCTGGCCATGCCTCAGTTTCCCCAGCCCGCTCCACGTCGCACTGGGCGACCAGAGGCAGGACGGAGCCCCGGGGGTCCCGGCGGGGTGGGAGAATCCCTTACCTGAGCCCGCTGCCGGCTCTGCTGCGCCGGGGCACGGACGGGTCTGGGCTTGAGCGGAGGGAGGAGCAGGGCGAGCAACATCTGCCCCAGTCCCCGCCCCGCCCCGCCGGACGGGCCTGCAGCGGCGGCACCGTACGGCGCTGCACGGAATGGAATGGCACTGCGCGGCATGGCACATTTGTGGCATGACATGGAATGGCGTGGTACGGTATAGATGTGTCACCCCATGGCCTGGCACATCACTGCAGGGGGTGGTGAAGTTCGGTGTGGTGTGGCCCCGCAGCCCAGCATGGTGCTTGCTGAGGCTCCAGCCCTAGTGCCATGTAGGCATATCCCAAGCACAAGAACCACTGTCCCCGTCCTGGCCCTGGCCATGCACAGCAGGACAGTGCCAGGATGGTGCCACCATTGTCCCAGGATGGTGCCACCATTGTCCCAGGATGGTGCCAAGGCTCTCCCAGGCTGTGAGGCGATGATGCTGCAGCCTCTGTGGCCCCTCTGAGCTGGATTGGAGTGAGTTAGGCACATCCTGCCTTGCTGCACCTGGCAGGGTGGGGAAGAACCCTCATGGGACAGGGCTAGAGGGGATGGGCTGAGAAGGCAGGGAATAGGCAGGGTGCCGGCAGGGTGATGCAGGGGGCAGGCAGGGAGGGGGCAAGGAGTGCAGGGAGCAGTCTGGGGTGCAGATTCCCCAGAACAATGGCCTGCTCCCTGCCTTGGTGGCCAGGGTGGTGCTGTCAGCCTGGGGCTGTTGGTGAGACCTTTTCAAACCAGTATCTCTTCCTCCCTCCCAGTTCCCCCCATCTGCAGGTGGAAAGGGCAGGGGTGAAACACTTTTAACTGTGGAAATGGAAAAAAACACCAGGAGAAGACAGAGAAGAAAGGACAGGGAGACTGAAGGAGTAAGGAAAGCTCTGTGCCACAAGGGGATGGCTGAAGACCTTGGATAGACACCAACTGCAGTTGCTGTCCATCCAGGGCTGGTGGCACCACTGGTAAAATGAGCCACTGGCCACCATGTCCACCCTCCATCCCCACCATGCACCATTAGCCCAAGGCAATGCCACCCCATCCCTGTCTCTGTCCCATTTCCGTCAAAAAAAACCAGAAAAAAGACTTTATTTGGTTGTTTTCTGGTTCATGGAGTCAGGGCAGGTGCAGGATAGGGGGAGGGTGTTGCCTGCATCCCCCATATCACCCCTGGCACTGCCCTGGTGTTACCACCTCCTTCCAACCCTGGCATCCTTGTTGTCACTGGCATGGAGACACCAATGCTTCAGGACTCAACCCCAACCACAAGCTCACTCAGAATGGCAGTGCCTGGTGCTGTTCCCAGTGCCAGGATGTGCTGGGGACAGGCGCAGCCCAGTGTGTGACGGGGGGCTCAAGGAGCTCTGCTGGGCTGGCTTTGGCTTACATGTGTCAGGCAGCTGCCTCTGCCAGCTTCATCTTCTGCAGGCTGTCCCACACCTGCAGGAACCTGTGATGAGGGTCCCCATCAGTTCAGGTTTCACCACTGTACTGTGTGTCCTCATAACCTTCAAATCCTCACTGTCCCTGGAATCCCCATCATCCCTCAGGGTCCTCATCACTCCTTGAAGTCTCCATTGCCTTCAGCATCCCCATTGTCCCTGTGTTCCACATTGCTCCTGAGGACCCCAGCTTCCCATCACCCTTAGGATTCCACCACCCCCTAGTCCCCATAACATCCAGGTTCCCATTGTCCCTGTATCTCCATCACCCCTGGAATCCCCATTGTCCCCATTGTCCCTGTATCTCCATCACCCCTGGAATCCCCATTGTCCTTGGAGTACCCATCATGCTCCATCCCTGTCCACCTGGGCCCCACAGCCCCATGCCCTAGTGCCAGCAGCCACCCAGCACTGTGCTGCTCCTCAAGGCTTTGTTGTCAGCCTAGCCAAGATGTTGCTAGTGGAGACCAAATAACTCAACCCCTGATGTCCCTCCTGCTGGGAGCTGTGGCTGGCCATGGTGGCCGGGTGCAAGGGAACAAACAGCAGGAGAATGGATGCTCTCCATGTTAGCTCTGGAACCCGAGGAGAGCAAGGGGTCCTCAGGCTGAACTCCAGGACAGGCACTGGAGTCTGCTGGGGGCCCTAGAAACACTGGGAGCACTCAGGACTGCTGGGGGCACCAGGACCACTGTGGGGACATTGGGGCCGCTGGAGGCACTGGGAACATGGGGGGTACTGGGGTCACTGGGGAGACTGGGACAGCTTGGGTCACTGGCATCTGCTGGGGGCACTGGAAACACAGGGACCACTGGTGGGCACTGAGAACCCTGGGGGCCCTGTGGGTGCCGTGAGCACTGGGAACACTGATGCTGGGTGCTCTGGGACCCTTGGATTGTGTGGATTACTGTGGGAGCTGAGAAACTGGGCTGGGGACTGGATGCACTGGATGTTATGGGAGATACAGGGAGTTACTGGGTGCACTGGGGGTCAATTCAGAGACTTATGTGGATACTGAGATGGGGATTGGGTGGCACATGATGTTACTGGGAAGGACTGGGATACTGGAGGCACTGGGGTTTATTGGGGGACCTGGGATTACTGGAGAGGACTGGTAAGTACTGGAAGAGCTGCCATGGGGACTGGGTGCTTGGAGAGGGGGCCTTAGGGTTAGACTGGGAGTTAGAGGGGAGCCTGGGGGTCAGATTGTACTGGGGGGTTACTGGGATGACTGGAACTCACTGAGGGCTGCAATGGAGACTGGTTACATGTGTGTGGTACTGGGATACTGGGAGGACTCAGGGTTACTGGGGGTGCTGGTGGGTTACTTGGTTGCTGCCATGGGGACTGGTTGCACTGGGGAGATATACTGGGAAGACTGGGGTTTACCGGGGGCTGGGATGAGCACTGGGGTCTGCAGGGTTATGGACAGAGAGTGAGTTGCTGGGAAATCCAGGGGCCACTGGGGTGTGGCTGCACTGGGGAGGTACTGGGAGGGCTGGGGATTACTGGGAGGACTGGAATGGGGACTGGGTGCACTGCGGGATACTGAAGGGTCACTGGGGGACGAGATGGGGGCTATTCAGACGCGGCTGGGCGCTCAGTTCACTGGTGCTGCTGGGCCGGACTGGGCCGGACTGGGGCTGCACACGCACCTCCCTGATAGGCGTTCCATTGAGGCCGCCTGCTCCTTAGGATGTGCGTCCCGCGGGTCGGCGCTCGGCTGGCCGTGCCTGTCGCCCGCTTCCGCTGTCGCGTTGGCGCCGCGGGGGCCCGGGGGGGTCCGGGGGCGCCATGACCAACGGTGGGAACGGGGGGCTGGGGGCCAAGGGCTGCCGAGGGGGCCTGGGGAGAACCGGGGCCGGCATAACCAATGCTGGGAACGGGGGAACGAGGGATTGTGGGCGGACACGGGCGGTTGTGGAGGGTGCTGGGGCCACCATGGCTGGTGGTGGGAACTGGGGAATGGAGGGGCCGGGGAGTCCGGGCGGGTTCGGGGCCTCAAGGACCATGGGGCGAGGGGGATACGGGGGGTTCTGGGGATTCCGAAGGCGGGGGCCTGATGGGGCACCATAGGAAGAGCACTCAGGTACCGGCAGGCGGCGGGGCAGATGGAGTTGATGTGGGGGAGGTACTGAGAGGAGCTTTTGGGAGGCGGCTGGGAGACTGTGACCCTGCGGGAGCGGGGTACTGGCGGTTCTGAGTGCCGTCGGTGCGGATACGGGCAGGTCTGAGTCCCTTTCGGGGGGAATCCCGGGAAGTCTGCATTCCTTCATAGGGGCAGAGATGGGAGGTTGTTCACACGGAGTGTGGGGGTCTCCTTGGAGGGGGGTTGGGCAGGGGCCCGGAGTGCCCCCTGACCCGTCCCCGACCGACCTCCCCGCAGTTTATTCCCTGGACGGGCTCCTGGTGTTCGGGCTGCTACTGGTTTGCACTTGTGCGTACCTGCGGAAGGTGCCCCGACTGCGCACCTGGCTCCTGTCCGAGCGCAGGGGCATCTGGGGAGTCTGCCACAAGGGTGAGGGGCACTTGGGACACTGGGGTTTGGCGCGGGGGTTCTGGGAACACTGGGATGGGGCACTTGGAACACTGGGGTACAGGATGGGCATGCTGGGATCACTGGGGTGGGGGCACTTGGAACACTGGGGTACAGGATGGGCATGCTGGGATCACTGGGGGTCGGGTCTAGGACAGGAGCATTGGGTCCAGGATGGGGACTCAGAAATGTGGGATGGGGGTTTTGGGGTCTGGGATAGGAACACAGGGACTGGGAATGGGAACAGTGGGGTTTTGGATGGGAACATGGAGTCCGGCATGGGCTCACAGGGATTCAGGATGCATCTGGGATGGGGACATGGGGCCTCACCCCATCCTTATCCTACCCACAGCTGCTGTGATTGGGACCCGCCTGCATGTGGCTGTGTCCATGTCCTGTCTTCTCATGGCCTTCTACGTCCTTGTGGGAAAGTGACCACATGGGGACCTGCTGGTAACCTGAGAGAGACCTGGGACTGACTAGAGATCCTGTGACTGATTCCGACGATCCCAGTATGGACCAGAGACCCCGGTACTGACCCCACTGTCCCAGTACCAACCAGAGACCCCATTGCTGACCCTGGAGACCCTGGTAATGATCCTGAACCACCCCAGGTCCTGCCCTTGGCACCAACATGGATCCTGCCTGTGGCAAGCCAGGGACCGTCATGGCCCATCACCCTCCTTGTGCCCACCAAGGGCAACTGTGAGGGCCAACAGGGCACCTTTAGACTGTTGGAAAAAGATTTCCCGTGAATTTTGTAGAGAAGTGGGTGATGGGACCCCCAGGACTGGGGGACCCACCTCTGCCCTGTGAGCCCCTTCTCTTGATGCTGAGCAGGGTCCTAGTGAGACCATGGCAGGCTCTGGGGGCCAGGCAGGGTCCCCCCTGATCCGTGGGATCTTCCTATGCCCCTGCAGTGTGGGGGGCCCTCAGGGGGGTCTCCTTCTGCAGTGGGGGGTTGGTGACACCCCCGGGTTGTAAATATTGGACCACCACATGCAAATAAAGTGGGGGTTCCTCTGTCGCAGTGCTGGCCTGGGGCTCCTTTGGGGCTGGTGGGGCTCCTGTGGGACTGGTGCCCTGCTCGGGGGTCCTGTGGTGTGGGTTGAGGGTCCCACTGGGTGTGTGTGAGGAGGTCCTTGGAGGCTGCCTCCCATGGGGTGGAGGGTTCCCATAGTTATGGGGTCCTGGGGTGAGGAGGATTTGTGCAAATAAAGGGCGGGGGGAAGCTGTGGGGTGGGGAATTGCTGACTGAAGCCTCGTGGCCCGGTTCGTGCAGCTCTCTGGGACCGGGAGTGATGCAGCGCCGCAGCGAGCGGCACGGAGGGCTATGCCCGGCCCCGCCTGCCGCCCGTCGCTGAGCCGGCCGTGTGCCCGGGAGACGCGGTGCTCGGCGGTCCTCCGGACGGCTGGGGGCGCGCCAGAGCTCTGCGCCACCTTCCCGGCGTGCTCCGCGCAGCTACGCTAGATAAAGGACCGGACCGGAAGTGGCTCTGGCTGTGCGCGCGTGGGAGCGTGTGGTGTGTGCGTGTGCGTGTTGTGTGTGCGCGCGCGCGCGTCCGTGTCTGTGTGCGTGTCTGTGTGCGTGTCTGTCTGTCTGTCTGTCTGTGGCGGTAGCCACCCTCCCTCCCTACACGTTGATCTTATTTGATCGGCCGGGCCCCGCCGGGCCGAAGTGAGAAGAAAGCGCCGCGAAGCCCTCGGGCGCTGTGCGGCTGGGCCGGGTGGGATGAGTCGATCAGATAGGCGAGGCCACGGCCGCTGAGCGCCCTGCGATTCTGACCCGCGCCCACGTCTGCAGCCCCGGGGCCGACACCGAACCGCTCCCGACAGCGGCGGAAGACGAAACGTCCCAGCCTCATCCCGGCAGAGCCAGCCGGCCCACATGGGGAGGCAGGAAGTGCGCCCCGCCGCAGGCTCCGTTCGCGCTTTGCAGGGCTCCGTGCTGGCCTTGCCGGGCCCTGCACGCTCCGTGCCGTGCTGGCAGTGGTTCAGCGAGCCCTGCAGCTATGTGCGGCACGAAGGCTGTACACGGGGCTGTGGTGGCACCGTGCCATGTGTGTGAGCTGGGCGCGGACCCTGCTGGCCCCGCGGGGCGCCGGGGACTCTCATTAGACCGACGAACTTTATGCACCACGGCCTCTGTGTTTTATTGGGGGTGTGTGGTGATGGGGATAGCCGTGGTGGTGACAAGAGGATGGCCACAAGGGGACCACCATGGTGAAGACTGGGAGATGGCCATGGTAACAAGAGGGACAGCCATGGTGCTGTCAAAGCTCTGACGGTAACCAGGGAACAGCCTTTGTGGAAACTGTGGAAAAGTGCAATGGTGCTGGTAACGAGGGGATGGTCATGGTGATAACAGGAGGACAGCTGTGGTGATAGCAAGAGGATGGCCGTGGTTGTGACAAGGGGACAGTAAGGGTGGGTGACCGAGGGGTGGCTACAGTAGTGACAAGAGAATGAACCTGAGAGGACAGCCACAGAGGTGAAAAGGGGACAGCTGTGGTGGTGACAAGGCCGTGGTGGTGATGAGGGGACAGCAGTGATTCTGGCCCTTACTGGGAGAAGCAACTGCGGTGGCTGCTGATGGTGGCCCTGCTGTGGGGACAGTCTGAGAGGAGGTCACCAGCTTAATGGTTCCTGGCAGGCTTCATCTGCCAAGGTGACACTGGATGCTGTGGGGCATGGCCACCCCATGCCACTGTCTCTAGTTGTGGCACAAGTAGGCGTGGGGTTGTCTCCATGCTGCCATAGGAACAGGCATGTTTCCTTCCTGTGGCCGTGTCCCTCCTGCCTGTGGTACTTGTTGGCATCCCTGTGCCACCACAGTTGGACATGTGTCACTAGTGTCTGCCAACCCACAGGGTCACCCTGTACCACAAGAGTTGGGACTTCTGTATCGCCTTAGCAGCTCTGTCCTTTGTGTCTTCTTGTGACTGTGGCCCCCATATGCCCATGTTCCTCATCTCCCTGTGTGCTCCATGTCCCTCGTGTACCCATGTCGTCTGTATCCTTCATGTCCCCCTATGTCCCCCATCTCCCTGTGTTCCCATATCAGCTGTGTACCTAGTGCCCCTCTGTAGCCCCTTACCAGGTGTGTTCCTATGTCCCTCATGTTCAGATACCCCCTGTTTCCCATGTCCCTCTGTGTCCCCATTCTCCCATGTCCCCTGTATTCCCCTTGTCCCTGTATCAGCTCTGTACCCAGTGTCCCTGATGTTCCTGTGTCCCCTGTGTTCCTATATCCCCTGTACCCCCTATGTCCCTCGTGCCCAGAATATACAGCCATATGTGTCCCCTGTCCTGTCCCCACTGCAGTGGGGCTGGCCCGGCTCCGTGAGGACATGGCCTGAGGGGCACACGAGTGGCACCCAGTCTCCGGTGGGGTGGAGGTGGCTCCGGGGTGCGGCGGGGCTCATGACTCCCCCTCGCCTGTCCCGGTCCTCCCCCAGCCCCGAGGGGCGGAGGAGGGGCTGTTCCCGCGGGCGGGGAGGCGGGGACGTGATGACCCGAGACGGTCCTGGTGCTATTCCTGGAATAACATTCCCAAATCCGTTCCCAGGGATAAGTTCCCGCTGCCGTTCCCGGGAACGCGTTCCGGGGATTACATTCCCAGTCCCGTTTCCGGGGATACACTCCCAAGGATGATGGGGTTCCCGGCGGCGTTCTCATGGATAGCACTCCCGGTGCCGATGCCCGGCGCCAATCTCAGGATACCATTCCCGGGTATAACCTTGGCCGTGCTATTCCTGGGAGTTCCCTTCCCGCGTCTCTATCCCCGACACCGATGCGCGGTGCCGTTCCCGTGAATAACATTCTCGATACCGATTCCCGGTGCCGTTCTCTCGGCAAGCGTTCCCGGAGGCGATGCCAGTTGCCGTTTCAGGGGGTTCCTCTCCCCGTGCCTATTCCTGTTCCCGGGCGCGATGCCGGGCGCCGTTCCCAGAGGTTCTGTTCCCGGTGCCTATTCCCGTTCCCGGGGGCGGGGGCAGGTAGCGGCAGGTGCGTGGAGGCCGGGCCGTTGGCGGGGGCGGGGCAGCGGCGCCGGTGCTCGCACCGGCCGAGCTGCCGCCGTTGCCACCGCCGTTGCCGCCGCCATGGCCGGTACCGGAGCCCGGTGGATGCCGCTGGCGCTGTGTCTGGCTGTCACCGTGTCACCGGGACGCACCGGAGAGCAGCTACACGTCTGCAAGGAGGTACCGGCACTGGGAACGGCGGGGGGCGGGGGGTGGGCAACCGGTAACACACCGGCACCACTGCAATCACCCCCAAATTCCCCCCCCCCCCCACCGATGAAACGGAGTACCGGAGCACGGGGAGGTCGCTCCCTATGATATGGGGGGGACAAGGAGGGGACAGGTGGGGGTCGGGCGTCCCGGTGTCACTGGGGATAGGGTGTCGCCGATAGGGGGGAGGGACTGGCCGACCTCCTGGGGGCCCAGGGAGCGGTCTTTGCTCCCAGTGGGTCGGCCAGTGCCTGAGGGTCTCCTTGGAGACCCCAACTGGTGTCACCCATCATCGTCCCTAAGTGCCTACCCCTAAGACACATTGGGGTCTCCCTGAGTGCTGCTGGGGTGGTGACAAGGAGAGTGTGTGTGTGTGTGGGGGGGGGGGGTCAATCCCAATGGCCACGTGTCATTCCCAGCCCAGCACATGGTATTCTGTGAAGAAAAACTGTCACTCACCAGGATCTGTCCACCTTGGGGACAGTGGGCGAACCCCCAAATGCTCTCCCTGGGTTGTCCGTCTTTCCCCCCCCCCACCCCACCCCCCGCCAATTTTCCTCCCCGCTCCTCAGACCTGCGGCTGCTTTTAATCTGGGCCAGGATTTTTTTTTTTCCTCTCTGATCCAATTATTTTTGTCCGTGTTCCACGATCCAGAGCTGGAAACAATAGACTGGGGCTGGCACCTGCCCCAGGAGCAATCAGTCCCCCAGAGGGGGTGTCCCCTGTCCTTTACAAGGGACAGCCCTTCTCCCTCCCAGAGCAGAGTTACAGTGGCATTTTGGGGTGCCCTCCACCCCCAGAGCCACCCTGGGGCTGAATTAGGTCAATTTATGTAGATTAAATGAAAACCTGGAAAAGTTTAGGAAGAGAGAAAAAATACCCTCCCCCAAGGAAATCCCTCGGGACTGAGAGCAATGTGGTAGTTCAGGGATGCCAAAACTTGGAGTGACCCTCTGGGTACCCCCAGGGTGGTGGGGACCTTTCTCTGTGTCCCCATCCCTGGGCCAGGGGGATGATTCTATGGCTGCCTGTACATGGGCAAGGGCTGCTGCAGGCATCTCTCTGTCGTCCCTTTTCCTTCTCCACACCCCTTTTACCTCTCCAATCCCTCTTTCCCCTTCACACCCCCCCCCCATCCCCCTCTTTCTTCCACCCCATTGCTGTGTTTCCAGCTGATGGGAACATCAAAGCAGTTGTTTTCTCATCATCCTGCCACGCTCCAGCAGCTGCTGGGAGCATGAAGCCACAGCACCGGCTCTGACACCTCAGAGCTGCTGCGGGGGGGGTGGGAGTTCCCCTTGTACCCCAAACCCCAACACCACCAGCAGATGTGGCCTTCACCCTGCCCACGCCGTCTGTCCCTGAGGTTACCTCACCAGCCTTAAGCCAGTCTCAGCTTGGTGCAGCTGGCAGGATGGGGGGGTCATGGTGCCTCTGCTGTCCCCAGCACTTCCTGGTTACTCCTGATCCCCCTTGCACCCCTGCCCTATGCCCGGGGTGCTCCCCGGCCGGATCCGGGTTGTGCCACAGCTGTTTGATGAGCAAAGTGTGTCACAGCCGTGCCAAGGGGCGTGACAGTGCCATGTGATCCCAGGAACATGGAGGGGGTGCAGGGGTTCACCCCCACACCAGGGAGGGGTGCAGGGCTGCTGCTGCTCCAAGGCTCCCGGGCAACCCCAGCCGGATCATCCCCCCACCCACAGCACCCCCGTTTCCCAGCGTCCTCTCAAACTGCCCCTCCTCCCCCTGCCACAATACTTCCGCACTCTGAGCATCCCACTGGTCCCCAGCTCCCCTCAATCCAGAGCATCTCCCACCCAAATCATCCCCATTTTCCAGCATCCCCCCACACTGAACTCTCCCTGCCCCAGTATCCCCCCACTCTGAGCACCCTCCCAAGCTCCCCCTCTCCAGGCCCTGGGCACCATAGGACATTGCCACACCTTAACTCAAAACCATCCCTTGAAGGCACTGCTGGGCCTCAGGGGTCAGCCCCAGTCAGGGAGCAAAGCGGGGTGTGGGTGCAGCCTGGGGTGTGGGGCCAGCCCGAGAGGTCTCAGGTGCAGCTCCCTGCACATTCCCTCTGTTTCTCCTGCAGTCCGAGTACCACTATGAATACACAGCATGTGACAGCTCAGGATCGCGCTGGAGGGTGGCTGTACCACACACACCTGGACTCTGCACTGGCCTGCCTGACCCTGTCAGGGGCACTGAATGTTGTAAGATTCCCACCAGGAATGGCACAGGGTCAGGTGGGGGGGTGGGAATGGCAGGGATGGGAAATGAGGGTGAGAGGAGGGAGTGGGGAGTCAAGCACAGCCATTGTTGGCTCCAGTGCAGGCAGGAGGATGGAATGGGATCAGTGGGATGGGAATCCCCTGGGACGGGATGGTAGAAGATCTACAAGCACTGGGATGGGGTGGAATAGGAATCACACACACAGCAACTCCCTGGGATGGGATGAGAGGGATAGGAACCACACACACACAGGCATTGGGATGGGACGAGACAGATGGGAATCACATGCACACACAGATAGGATGGGATGGCAATCACACATGCAATCATGGAATGGGATGAGAGGGATTGGAATCTCACACACACTGGGATGGAAATCCCCTCCTCCCACAGATGCACCAGGACAGGATGAGCAAGATGAGCACTCGTTCACCTGAATGGGCTGAGAGAGATGGAAATCCCACACACATAATGGAATAGGATGGGATGGGAATCCCACACATGGGCACTAGGATACTAGGATGGGATAAGAGGGATGGAAATCACACACAAACTCATGCACGAGGATGGGAAGGGAATCACACACACAGTCACCAAATGGAATGAGAGCCATGGGAATCCCACCACACACACACACACTTGGATGGAAGTCTCCCCATTGCACACATGCACCAGGATAAGATAAGCACAAACTCACTCACCGGGAGGGATGAGCAGGATGGGAATCCCAAACGCATACCCCCAAAGCCTGGGGGTGCCCCGGCTCCATGGTAGAGCGTTACATCCTGCCTGGATTGGGCAGAGCTGGGTGTCAGGTACCAAAACTCATGGATGGGGGGGTTGCCTTTGTGGAATGGTAAGGACTGGGGATCCCAGCACCTCCACCAGCTGGAGTGCTTGGAAATGCAGAGCTGAGGGTGATGAGGCTGTAGGATTGGGGGTGACCCTCCATGCCCTGTGGCCCCGTCTCCATTGGCAGCATTCTCCTGCAAGGCGGGTGAGTTCCTGGAGATGCAGACGCAGACGTGCCGGCCCTGCGCTGCAGGCACCTACTCACTGGGCACTGGTGTCCGCTTTGATGAGTGGGACGAGGTGCCCCATGGCTTTGCCAACGTGGCCACCAACCTGGAGGTGGATGACGGCTTTGGCGATGCGGCAGAGAACTGCACAGCGTGAGTCACTCTGTCACTGGCTGTGATGCCAGCACATGGGCACCTGGCATGTCAGGACTGGGTGTGGGGGCACAACGAGCAGGATGGGTGTGACACTCCTGTGCTTCCTTAGCACCCCTGTGCATTCAGTTGCTCTGACGCCCTTCTGTCATCCTGCCCTGGGAGGTGACACCAGCAGGGCACTACAGGGGCACCCTGGTCACAGCAAGGGAGCACCCAGCAGCATCACCCCCCCAAGAAGTGGCAGGACCCCAACCCCATGGGACCTCCACATCAATATTCCTTGGAGATGGAGCACCCATGGAGGTCCTATGGGGGACCCTACAGCGTCCATGGGAGTCTCCACACCCCTGTGCCACCAGCTTTACTGCCACAGCCCTTTGATCCTCATTGGCAACCTCTGAGCTCTTTTGGTTGTGCTGACAGCCGCCAGAGCCTCCCATCTGTTCCACAGCCATTAAACATCCCACCAGCAGGTTATACCAGCAGCCATCAAAGCCTCTTACTTGTACCGCAGCAATCAAGGCCTCTTAGTTGTACCAGCAGCTGCCAAGCCCTCCCAGTTGTTCCGCTGCCACTGAATTTCCCACCAGCTGGTTGTACCAGCAGCCACTGGTACACAGCAAATACCCTCCTGGGTACCCTAACAGCCACCAAACCCTCCTGGTTGTACCACACCACTGAGCCTTCCCAGTTGTACCAACAACCAAGAAACCCTACCAGTTGTACCAACAACCACCAAACCCTCAGTTTTCCTGGCACCACCACGCTGCTCCATTGATGCCCCTCTTAGGCATTCCCTACTCCCAGTAGCGTGTTCCTCATCCAGCCACATTCCCAGAACAAAGGGATCCCACTCTCTTCTCCTTGTGGTCCACACAGCTCTCAGCGGGCCAGGGGATTCTCCCCAGGGATATGTGTCTAGCCATCACACCTTGCCATGGCCCTAAGGTGTGCCCAAGCCCCTGTGTCCTGCATTTCTTCCCTGCTTCCTGGGGACCCTCCCTACAATCCCTGTCCTGCCTGCTGAGAGTGGTGACAGGATATATCACTTGCCCCAGGTCAACATGGGTGCCACTGGGGGACTATGTGGCCTCCAACACAGATGAGTGCACGGCCACCCTCATGTATGCTGTGAGCCTCAAGCAGTCGGGGACTGTCACCTTTGAGTACATCTACCCTGACAGCAGCATCGTCTTCGAATTCTTCGTGGGTGATGGGGGCAGGGGTGGAGGATGTGGGTCTTCGGGGACATGGGAGGGTCCTTGGGGGCATGGGAGGGGTCTCTTGGTACATGGAGGGGTCCATTGGGATATGGGAGAAGGTCCTAGATGGCATAAAGAGTCCCTAGGTACATGGGAGGGGTCTCTTGTGACCTGAGTGGGTCCCTGGGGACATGGAAAGAGTCCCTGAGAACATGATGTGCGTCCCTGGGGTCATGGCAGGATCTCTGGTGGATGTGACAGGGATCACTGGGGACATGGGGAAAGGGACCCTGGATATATGGGAGGGGTCCCTGGGGATATCATGGGGATCCTTGCAGACATGGAGGGATCCCTGGGGACATGGTAGTGGACTGTGGGGACATGAGGGGAGCCCCATGGGATATGGCAGTGGATCATGGAGACATGAGGAGGGGTCCCTAGGAATATGGAGGGTCCCTGGGAGCATGGGGGTGTGTCCCTGGGGACATGCGGGGTCCCTGTGAACATGGGGTCCCTGACACTCTCCCTGCAGGTGCAGAACGACCAGTGCCAGCCAACGGTGGAGGAGTCCCGCTGGATGCGGACGACAGAGAAGGGCTGGGAATTCCACAGCGTGAGTGTTCGGTGGGAGGTGACACCGGGGGGGAGGTCCCTCGGTGCTGCCCCGCCGTTTCTTGTCCCTCCCGTGGGAAGAAGATGCTCCACGAGGCTGAGGAGGGTGGTCACAGACGGGGGTGCCACACATCCCCCTCCACTGGTGCCAGCCCCCTCCTTGCCAGCGGGATGCCCCATCCATGGTGCCAAACCCATCCCTAGCAGTGGGATTACCCAGTCCCATGGGATCCTTCTCCCAGGTGGAGCTGAGCCGTGGGAACAACGTGCTGTACTGGCGGACCACTGCCTTCTCTGTCTGGTCCAAGGTGCCTAAACCAGTGCTGGTGAGGAACATCGGCATTACAGGTGGGTGGGGAGAGTAAGGAGGGTCTCGGGGATCGCGCACCCCCGTCCCCGCTACCTGAGCCTCCTCCCGCTCCCAGGGGTGGCCTTCACTTCCGAGTGCTTCCCCTGCAAGCCCGGCACCTTCGCCCCCGCCTCCGGCTCAACCGCCTGCCAACCCTGTCCCGCCGACACCTTCTCCGGCAAAGGGGCCACCGCCTGCCAGCCCTGCGACCCTGACACTTACGCCGGTGAGAGGGGACACCCGGGGCTCCCCCCGCCCAGAGCTGTCCCTCTAGTTTATGACCCTGGGAAGGGAAGGGGTGATGTGGGGAGCAGGGGTGACCTGACATCCCCTGGTGGTGACAGTGTTGGCGCCCCTGACAAACCTGACACCTACGCTGGTGAGGGGGGAGACCCTTAGGGGTCCCTTTGTCCCCGCAATCTGCACTGCAGGAGTGGCCCTGGGGGAGGGAGAGATGATGTGAGGAGTAGGGAGAACCCACTACCCCTTGGTTGGGAGGGAAGACAAGGACACCCCTCGTGGTGGGAAAAGCGCTGGGGTCCCCGGGCTGTGCTGGCTCACCCGCCGCGTCCCCCTCGCCAGAGCCCGGCTCGGGGTCCTGCAAGCCACGCCCGCCCTGCACGGACAAGGATTTCTTCTACACCCACACGGCCTGCGACGCCGGTGGGGAGGTAATGCGGGGGCACCCCGGGGTGGGCCCCTGTGCCCCGGCGCACCCCCAGCTCACTTGCTCCCCTGGCAGACCCAGCTGATGTACAAATGGGCAGAGCCCAAGATCTGCAGCGAGGAGCTGCCGCAGGCGGCCCGGCTGCCATCCTCGGGGGTCAAGACCCGATGCCCCCCCTGCAACCCTGGCTTCGCCAAAGGCAACAGCAGCACCTGCCAGCCCTGTCCCTATGGCTTCTATTCCAATGGCTCCGGTAAGGCGGCCCCATCATTGTCCCCAAAGCATGACTGGGGCAACCTGAGCTGCTGGGGGAAGGTGGGTGCCGCTCCAGTGCGGGGTTGTCCCCTCCTGTCCCTATGGCTCCAATAAGGACACCTCCACCACTGTCCTCAAGGAATAACCGAGGTCTCTGGGGCTACCAGGGGGAGATGAGTGCCGCCTCAGTGCAGGGTTGTCCCATCCTGTTCCCGTCATTGTTCCGAAGTGGTGACCAAGGCACCCAAAGCTGACAGAGAGAAAGGTGGTACCACCCTGGTGCAGGGCTGTCCCTATGTAACCGGTAAGAACATCCCAGTTGCTGTCCCCAGTAAGTAACTGGGATCCCTGGAGCTGCGTAGGGAAGGTGGATGCCACCTCAGTACAGAGCTGTCCTCTCCTGTCTCCACCATTGTCCCCAAGAGGTGGTTACCAGGTCATCCCAAGCTGCAGGGAGGGGAATGTGGTACCACTCTAGTGCAGGGCTGTTCCCCCTTGTCCCCATCACTGCCTCAAGGGGCAAGCAGGGCACACCAAGCTGACACAGGGGAAGGTGAGTGCCACCCCTGTGCAGGGCTGTTGCCTCCTCTCCCCAGCCTGCCTCATTTGCCCAGAGGGCACTGAGCCGGTGCTGGGCTTGGAGTACAAGTGGTGGAATGTGCTGCCCCCCAACATGGAGACCACCGTGCTCAGCGGCATCAACTTCGAGTACAAGGGCATTGCAGGTAGTGGCAGAGGGCTGTCCCTTCCCTGTCCCTTGCCGGGGCACTGCCAGGGACCTCTCTGAGTGTCACTGCACCCCTGCAGGCTGGGAGGTAGCTGGGGACTACATTTACACAGCAGCCGGAGCCTCTGACAGCGACTTCATGATCCTCACGCTGGTGGTCCCTGGCTTCAGGTGAGGTGGGGGCCAGCACCAGGGAGCAGGGGGAACACGGCCATGGAGCAGAGCTAATAGTGTCCCCATGCTGTCCCCAGCCCTCCAAGCCTAGTGCTGGAGGACACAGAGAGCAGGGAGGTGGCCAGGATCACCTTCGTTTTCGAGACGCTGTGCAGCGTTGGCTGTGAGCTCTACTTTATGGTGGTGAGTGGGGAGACACAGCAGTTTGGGGGGGCACAGTGAATTTGGGTTGTGCCACCTCCCCTCTCCCCACAGGGTGTCAACTCACACACCAACACTCCAGTGGAGACATGGACAGGCTCCACGGGGAAACAATCCTACACCTACCTGGTGGAGAAGAACGCGACCATGAGCTTCACCTGGGCCTTCCAGCGCACCCCCTACCACGAGGCGGTGAGGGACAGGGGGCCCTGCTTTGAGAGGGCTGGAGGGCCCCCACTTTGGTGGGTTGGTGGGGGGCTAGGGCAGATGGTGATGGTGCTCTCGGTGCCAGGGCCGGCGGTTCACCAGTGATGTGGCCAAGCTGTACAGCATCAACGTCACCAATGTGCAAGGGGGGGTGGCCTCCTTCTGCCGCCGCTGTGCCCCCCAGCCCACTGGGTCCTGTGCCCCGTGTTCCCCTGGCAGTGCTGTGGACCCCAGCTCAGGCACCTGCCAGCCTTGCCCACCTGGCACCTACCTGCGGGGCCACCCCTCCGACGGGACGCCTACCTGCCACCCCTGTGGCCCTGGCACACGCAGCAACCAGGTGACTGGGGATGGCAGGGGGTCCAAGTGTCCATAAGTGTCCCCATGGGTGATGCCAATGGGCCCCAGAGGAGTGACACCAGCCTCCCCCACACCCAGGGTGTCCCAGATGGTGGCACTGGCTAGCACCAAGAGGGTGACACCATCACGGGTGGGTGACACGAGCCTCCCCCAGTCATCCTGGGTGTATGACACTGTGTCTTTATGGAGGTGACACCAGCCCCTTACAGCCATTCTGTGTGGGTGACAGTGTCTGACCCAGGGTGGGTGATGCCTGCCCTCCTTGGTCATCTCCAGAGAGGTGACACCAGCCGTGTGGCAATGCTGGGTGGGTGGCAAGGTGGGTGACAATGTCTAATCCTGGGTGGGTAATGGCAGTCCCCCAGGTGTCACCAGAGAGATGACACCAGCCCCTCCCAGCCATCCCCAATGGGTGACAGTATCTGACACTAGTGGGTGGCAGTGGGTGACCCTGGTGGGTGCCACCATGGCCCTGCTGTCTCTGAGGGGTGGTGCCAGCTCTCCAGAGTCCCCCACAAGGGTGTCCCCAGTGGGTGGCATGGCTATCTCTGAGCTCCCTGTCCCTGTTCCCAGCTGCGATCGCTATGCTACAACAACTGCAGCCTGGCACTGGCACTGCCGGGCCGGATGCTGCACTTCGAGTTCCCGTCACTGGGCCAAGGTGCCGGGGTGGGCACTGGGCCCAGCTTCACCCCCAAAGGGCTGCGCTACAGCCATCACTTCCGCCTTAGCCTCTGTGGGCACCAGGTGAGACCCGTGTGGGCAAACGTGTGCACACATGGGAGCTGGGCCTGGCCGCTGGGTGGGCCCAGGCACACAAGTGCAAACACAGCCACGTGGGTGGGCACTCAGGAGAGTAGGCACACATGGGCAGGAGGCCATGGAAACATCCATGCAGACATGGGAATGCGCCTGGGAAGGCACAGAAGGGCACACATAGGAGGGCACAGGATCATGCATGAATGTATGGGAACACACCTGGGTTCATGGGTGGGTGGTCATAGGTACACAAGTGCAAACACGAGCACACAGGGGGTGTGTGCACTCACAGGCACATGACTACAAACACCGGCACATGCAAGTGGGTGGGCACAAGCGCAAACATGGGCACAAATGGGTGGGTACTCAGGAGGACGGGCACGGAAACACGGGTGGGCACACACAGGCAGGAGGGGTCACGAATACACATGCACACATGGGCATCTGGATGGGTGAACATGGGCACACACCTGGGCACACAGATGGGACAGGGCATGCAGGTGGGCCCTGCACACGTGCAAATGTGCTCATAGTGCTCATGCAAACACAAGGACGTGTATGCAAACACACATTCCCACACGCAGGTGTGCAAATACAGGTGTACATACTGTGACACCTGCACACACACACCCACCCAGTTGTGCAGTCACTTGTGCACAGTCACATAAACACATCTGCACAGTTGTGCAGACACATGTGAACACTCATGTAAAGACATACGGACACTTGCGCAGCCACACCTGCACACCTATGGCCCTGCACACACAAATGCCAGTCCCTTGTACACACAGTCTCACTCCACACATGTGTGTCATGTATGTCCCTGTAGGGCAGGAAGATGGCCTCATGTGCTGACAATGTGACGGCAGGTCTGGGGGGCCCTGCCCGTGTGGTCTCCTCTTATGTGTGCCAGGCCATTCTGGTGCCCCCTGACGTCACCGGTGCCCGCGCAGCTGTGTCTTCTCAGCCCATCAGCCTGGGTGACCACTTGCTGGGTGAGCGGGGAGGGAAGGGGGGCACCCTGGGGCACTGGGACACTCCGAGGTCACTGAGACACATGGGCAGGACAGACACTAGAACATCTTGGTGGCACTGGCACACCAGCACTGGGACTCCTCAGGGGGACTGGGACACCCTTGTGGCACTGAGAGTGGGACACCTTGTTGAGACTAGGACACCCTGGTGGGACAGGGACCAGGACATCCCAGTGGCACTGAGAGTGGGATACCCTGGTGGGATTGGGACACTCAGCTGGGACTGGGACACTGGCACTAGGACATTTCAGCAGCACTGGGATACCTTGGTGGCACAGGGACACCCCAATGGGACTGAAATACACCCTGGTGGGACTGGGACACTACAGAGCATCTTGTTTGGGATTGGGACATTGTCACTGGTATATATCACTGACACCCTAGTGGGACTGGGACACCATGGTGTGACTTGAGACACACTGGTGGGACTGGGACACACAGGTGAGACTGGGACACTGACACTGGGGCACCCTGTTGGGACTGGGATATCCTGGTGGCACTGGGACATCCTAGTAGGACTGGGACCCTCTGGTGGCACTAGGACACTGGGACTGGAGCACACCCCAGTGGGACTGGAGACACCCCTCTCTCCCTGCAGGTGTCACCACCAGCTCCGTGCTGGACGGCATCGTGTCTCCCCCAGAGCTCTTCCCCCCCAGCCACCCTGACCTGCCTGACATCATCTTCTTCTTCAGGTGCAGGCAGGTGACAGAGGGTTGACACCCACACTGTGCCTCCACTGTCCTCCTGACCCTCCATGTCCCCTGGCAGGTCCAACGACATGACACAGCCCTGCAGTGGTGGCCGGGCCACCACCATCCGTCTACGCTGTGACCCCCTGCGTGTTGGTAGTGGCACGCTGGCTGTCCCCAGGTGGGGAGGGGACATGGGGGACCCCGAGGGAGGTTCTGGGTGACCCAAGCATCTCCTGCTGTCAGGGTTGGGCTTATCCCTGGGGTGCTTTGCTTTGGAGACTGTGACCATAGTCACCTCACTCTGAGGTGTCACCCTGGCTGTTCCCAGGTGGTGGGGGGGGGGTGGGGGGGGGGGGCGGGGGGGGGGGGTGGGACACTGGGGAAACCAAGGTGGGCTTAGGGGACTCCCAAAGTGACCCAAACATCTCCTGCTGTCATGGGTGGGCGTGTCCCTGAGGTCCTTTGCTTTGGGGACGACACTGACAGGATGTCAGAGTCCCTCATCCTGAGGTGTCATCCTGGCTGTGTCACCGGCACCCTGCGTCTACTTAGGTTGGCAGTGAAACAAAGGAGACCTCGGGGGAGGTTTGGGAACCTCCAAGATCCCCTCCTGTCATCGGTAGATACTTCTTTGGAGTGCTTCACTTTGGGGATACTGCTGTCATGCTGTCCCGACCCTGGGGTGTCACCTTAGCTGCAATCCTCACTTTGGAGTGTCACCGTCACTTGAGCCCCCCCTTTTTGTCCCTCCCCAGCAAATGCCCCGAGGGCACCTGCGACGGCTGCACCTTCCATTTCTTGTGGGTGACGGCTGAGGGATGTCCCCGCTGCTCCAGCTCCCACCACCGCCCCATTGTCGGCGCCTGTATCGGCGGCGTTCAGGTACCGCCCCGTGCCCCGGGCTGGGCTGCGGCCCCTACGGCCCCTGAACCCCCTTTCCCCCCCACCAGAAAACCACCTACGTGTGGCGAGAGCCCCGGCTGTGCCATGGCGGAGACGCCCTACCGCCGCAGGTGATCCAGGCGTGCCGGAGCGTGGATTTTTGGCTAAAAGTGGGAATTTCCACTGGGACCTGCGTGGCCGTCTTGCTGGCCGCGCTCGCCGCTTATTTCTGGAAAAAGACGCAAAAGTGAGCAATTGGTAGCGGGATTTGGGGACACGGGGGCTAGCAATGTCATGGGGAGGGTGATGGCACCGCCTGCATTCCTAGGTTGGAATACAAATATTCCAAGCTGGTGATGGACGCAGCGGCCCGGGAAACGGACGCGACGTCGCCCGACAGTTGCGCCATCATGGAGGGGGAGGATGCGGAGGACGAGCTGCTCTTTGCCACCGAAATGTCACTTTTTGGAAAACTCAAAGCCCTGACGGCCAAGGTGAGGGGTGAGGTAGGGTGGGGTAGGGTGGAAACAACCCTGGAGCAGCCACCGGACAAGCCATGGTGGGGGTGGGATTTGAGGATGGTCCGTGCCTCAGTTCCCCACTCCGGGGGAGCTCTATGTCTCAGTTTCCCCACTCCAAGGGGGGCTCTGTGCCTCAGTTCCCCAGCCCGGGGGGCTACGGGCCTCAATTTCCCCACCCCACAGCGGATGCCTGATGGATTCGACTCGGTCCCGCTCAAGACCTCATCCAGCAGCACCGATCGGGAGCTGTAAAGAGGACAGGGGGCACCCTCGCATCCCCCAGCCCTCCCGGGAACTGTGACGGGCCAGAGGGGCACCCACGGACACCCTGCCCCCGGGCAGCTGTGAAAGGAAGGGGGGTACCCCTGGCCCATCCCCCCACGCTCCCAACGTGGCCTTAGGGACCCACTTCGGACCGGAGCCTCGTTACGGGTTTTGTACATGTGTCCCCACCCGTGCCCCCCACCACGTCCTCCCCAGCCCAAGCACCCAAAAATGCCAAATACAGGAGTGGGGTTTGTATAAGGGCTCCATGTGTGTGGGCACACGGGGGCGGGGGGACATGCGTAGGGGATGCGGAGAGTTGAGCGTGGGCACCAAAAATGGGTGGGTGAGGATGTAGGGGTGTCCGCAGGGTGTCACACGCGTGGGACTGGGTGCCTAGGGGTGGGGTAGGGGAGCAGCGAAACTTTGACTTCTATCTGCACGCCCCCTCATGGGGGTAGTGCTATAGCGTCCCCCACATGGGTTGAGGCACCAGAACCCCGCCGGGACCCCCAAGGAGGGTGACATGAGGTGACATGTGGTGCCACGGACGGCCACAGTCGTGCCATGGGGTGCTGTAGAGGGGCATGGAGCGGCTCTTTTGGAGCCCCATGAGCAACTGGGGTGTGAGATGTCCTCGGGTAGGAGATCCGCAGAGCCCACCAGTATGCCTGGGATGTGGCTGAGGAACCCCAGGAATCCTCGGGGTGCGAGGGCAGAACCGCAGAGAACCCTCTGGCGGGGGGGGCTCAAGGATGCTCGGACCGCTCGAGCCCCTCCAGACCCCGCCATATCTTCCCCAAACCCTCTCAACACTTCCCAATACCTCCGTCCTCCCTCCCTGCCTGGGTCTCCCGACCCGCTGGAAGCCCCTCAGCGGGAGCACGGGCGCTCGGCCCCCGGCCCTCCCCATCGCTTCTGTGCCGCCCTCGCCCCTCCGTGCCCCGCCCTCCCGTCCTGCTGCGCCGCCTCCAGGCCACCAAGGGGCGCTGCTGCGCCCCGTCCCCACGACCGCGGCCGCGCCCCTTCCGCGCACGCGCCCAGAGCAGCTGTCCCCGCCGGCGCTCCCGGTGTCGCCGCCGCCATCACCGGTCATGGTGCTGGACCTGGACCTGTTCCGCGCCGACAAGGGCGGTGACCCCGCCATGGTGCGGGACATGCAGCGCAAGCGCTTCAAGGACCCCGGGCTGGTGGATGCGCTGGTGCGAGCGGACGGCGCCTGGCGGAGGTGTACGTGGGGGTGGGTGAGGGGAGGGAGCCTCCGGGCTGGGGAACTCCCTTGTCACACGCGGGCATGTCTCCCCTTCCCGGTGCCTTTCCCCCCACCCCGTCAGCCTGGTGACCGGTCCACAGGTGATAGGACCTCCCCACCATCGCCCCTTCTCGGGGATGGGGGATCCCCTAAGGGTCCCTCTCTCTCTCCCGAGGAGCTGGAAGCGGCCCACACTGATCCCCGAGCCTCCTCGATGAGATGGGGTGACCTTTCGGGAGGTCTTTCCCATCCTCCCCAGCTGTTTGTCGATTCATCCCCAACCCTCGGGGATCACCTCAGTGGATCACTGCCCTCTGGGACTGGATCCTGTGGGTAGATCACAGCAGAGACCGAGGGCCTGTCCCTGGGTGGATCCCCCTGGTCCCTAATCCCAGGGGTTGAGGTGGGAGAAGTTCTCTCACTAGACCCGCCTTCCCTCCTACCAGGCTGGGGGGCAGATCCCAGGTTCCCCTTAGCCCGGACTTAGATCCCGTCCCATTGCGATCCCCAGGGATCCGCTCCCTGCATTACCGCAGGATCCAGCTGGGCGGGGGGAATCCTAGACAGTGCCACCCCCAGATTTGGGGTACACCCACACCTGGGCGGGTTGATGGGGTGGGGGGGCAGGAGCCCCCTCCTCGTGGCTCCCGGCAGGATATGGAGCAGCAGGGAGCGCATCCAGCTCCATCAGTGGGTGCCGGATGTGGGGGGGAGTTGGAGGGCGGAGTGGGTACCCCCAAACCCCGCCGCTCCCAGGGCACCCCAGCATTCCATTGCTGCGGGATGAAAGCGGCGCTTGGGGCACCCCTTTAAGGCATTCGCCTTGATGTCCAAGGGATCAGCCGCTTCCCAGCCCCCTTCCCACGGGCTCTGTGTCCCCAGGACGGTGGTGCTGGAGAATGCGGTACCTGCAGGGTGAGGCAGGCTGACGGGTCACGCTGGCTGATGCAATCCCGCGGCACCGGTGCGTGGAGCCCGTGCTGTGCCGTGCTGTGTCCTGTTGATCTGGATCCCCTGGGGACTGATCCCTCCCTCTGATTAGGGTGGCGCATTCTCAGCGTAGGTGCCCCCTCAGTTTGAGCTGCCCCGGGTCCTGGGCTCTGCCCTTCCCAACCCTGGGGTCACGAAGGGGGGGAACATCCATGCTCCCCTCATCCAACACCCTCTGAATCTCGTCACTGTGGCCTCAGATCCCAGGGTCTGCTCAGTCCTTAGCAATCCCATCCCGCTGAGGGAGGTGTCTCATCACAATATGGGAGTCCTATCCTAACAGGGAGGTCCCAGCATGGGGGCCTCTGATCCTATGGAGGGAGGGGTGTTATGCTGGCATGGGCGTCCCCGTGCAGCGTGAGGGGGACCTCATCCTGGTGTGGGGGTCCCAGCCCAGCATTGGAGGGGTCCAAGTGAAGTATGGAGATCCTTTGCTGATGTGGGGGGTCCCGTCCTAGGGGAGGGATTCCCATTTTGGCAGGGTGGGGTTCCCAGTCCAGCATGGGGGTCACAGCCCAATGTGGGGGATCCTAGCATGGGGTGGGGATCCCATTCCAGTACATTGTTCCTAGCCGGGAATGGGACTTTCACCCCAGTGTGGGGGACCCCATCCCCTCATGGGGATCCCAGTGTGGAGGTCCTATCCCACTGTGGGGGTCCTAGCCCAGCACAGGGAATCCTAGCATAGGGTTCTCATCTTAGAGTTGGGGTGTCCCATCCCAGCATGGTTCCAGCACGTCATGGGGGTTTCCAGCCTGGCATAGAGGTCCCAGTGCATTGTCACTCCAGGTGTTTTTCAGTGACATCCCTACTTCTTGCAGCTCTGCTCAACATGATCAACCTCTGTCCTTCCAAAAACCTCAGGGATGGTGCCTTTGGGTATTCCAGGAACTGCCACCCCCCCTGCTGCTCCCATGGGGGCTCCATACTACCTCTCTGTACCAGATAGGGGCTGCAGCCCTTCTCTCACTCCAGGTGACAGCCCCTGCCTTCCTTTCCAGGCAGGTTTCGTGCCGACAACCTGAACAAGCTGAAGAACCTGTGCAGCAAAACCATTGGGGACAAGATGAAGGTGGGCCACAAGTGCCCTGGGTCACCTTATGGTGGGACATCACCAACTGGTGACATCTCTCCTTCTCCCAGCCCTCCAGTCTCTCCCTTGTGTCACTGAGGGATGTTTTCATACTGGAATTTTACTCTTTAACTCTCCTGGTGTTCTTTTTTCCTCTTGCTGCAGAAAAAGGAGCCAGTAGGGACGGATGAATCTGTACCAGAGAGTGCACAGAACCTGGATGAACTCACGGCTGATGTCCTGGGCGTGAGTGAGACCTCAACTCCCTCCACTGTGCCTACATTTTGTCCAGAGCTTTGCCTGGAATTGCCCAAATTTGTGGCCTGAAGTGCCCACCAAATGAGAGGGGGCTGCCTGATGCCCCAGCTGGGAGGATCCTTTATCTCTCAGTCCCACATCAGCAATAACTGACTCTTCCTCAGTGTCCTTGATCTCCTCAGCATCACTCTGTGTCAGTCAAAGGCTCATCCCTGGCAATTTGAGCAGCCTCAGTCCTTCTGTGTCCTCAGCATGTCCCTCCCTGCCTGCTTCCATCCCAGTTTGGTAGTCACCCTGGGTAATGAATGCAATGCTGGCTGCCATGGGAGCAGCTCAGGCCTTCCAGATTCCAGCTTTTCACCCCTTTATCCTTTCAGGCTGTTCTTGAATGTGTCCAGCCCAGGGACTCATTCCAGAATATGTGGAGGGTCCAGAATTCACCATGCTGGGCCCAGGATTCCCTGTGCTGCATGATGAGGACCCTTTTCCCAGTGGTTTTCTCTCTCCCCCACCTCATCCGGAGGTCTCTCTGCAGTGTCTCCAGGTATCCCAGATAAAGAAAATTCGGCTGCTCATTGATGAGGCCATCCTGGAGTGTGACTCTGAGCGCCTGCGGCTGGAAGCTGAACGCTTTGAGAGCCTCCGGGAGATTGGGAACCTCCTCCACCCCTCTGTGCCCATTAGCAACGATGAGGTGGGACACTGGAAGGGCCGTGAGGCTGGGTCAGAGGGGCCAGGAAGCTCACAGTGGGATGCAGGGGGCTCCCAGCAGGGGATCCCCCAAGCCTGTCTGGGTGGGCGGGTGAGGGAAATCTGCATAACAAGCCAGCATTTCCCACCAGGATCAGACAAAGAGCAGCTCAGACAACACTGGGCACACCATTGTTGGGAGAATTCATGGGAAAGGCACTTACTGCGGTGAGGACAGGGTCTCCCTCCGCTGCCTCCATTCATCCCACGGGAATATTTTCCCATGGGGAGCACAACTGGGCCAGGCTTGCTGCCAAGTGGCTGCACAATAAGCTACAGGCTGGAGTTTGAGCTCCCAAAGTGGGCCCAGTGTGGTCAGGGACTGGTGTCACAGCGTTCCAGAGCACTGAGGAGGTGATAGGCTCCTGCTTCTCTCTTCTCCGGGTTCCTGCAGGATGTGGACAACAAGGTGGAGCGGGTGTGGGGTGACTGCAGCTGCAGGAAGAAGTATTCTCATGTGGATCTGGTGGTGATGGTGGATGGCTATGAGGGGGAAAAGGGCGCCGTGGTGGCTGGCAGCCGTGGCTACTTCCTTAAGGTGAGTGCTGTTACCCCAGAATGATTGGGTTCAGAGAGGAACGAGGAGGGACAGGGGCCTTGGGTTCTCCTCCCATGGGATTGATGATGGGAGCCTCCAGAGGCCTCCTGGATCCTCTGAGCAAGGAGGAGTGGCCCAGCAGAGTGTGTGTGTGACAGGCAGTGTGACCTTGTTCCCAGGGCCCACTGGTGTTCCTGGAGCAGGCGCTGATCCAGTACGCGCTGCAGAGCCTCCGTGCCCGGGGGTACACCCCGGTGTACACCCCCTTCTTCATGCGCAAGGAGGTGATGCAGGAGGTGGCCCAGCTCAGCCAGTTTGACGAGGAGCTTTACAAGGTAAGGGATCGCTCTGAATTTGGGACTTGGAAGCAACCACCCCCATGGGGCTGTGGAGAGGGAGGCAGCGGGGTCCCCTCTACCCTGGCAAGCTTGTGGTGGTGGCAGCAATGGTAGCACTGGTTCCTTCCCCTCTCCTTGGGATCCATCTCCACGTTGTGATGGTGATGATGTGACAGGGAGATGGCTTGTCTTGGGGGTCCATCTCCATGGGAAACACCTCTGTGGGTGACACTGCAGTAACAAGGAGGTGGCTCATCTTGGGTCCATCTCCATGAGTGACACACTGTGATGGCCATGAGGTGACAAGGAGATGGCTGGTCTCTGGAGTCCATCTCCATTGGTGACATGTTGTGACAAGGATGTAGCTTATCTCTGGGGTCCATGTTTATGGGTGCCACATGATGGTGATGAGGTGACAAGGAGGTGGCTCATCTTTGAGGTCCATTTGCACAGGTGACACATGATGACAGTGCAGTGACAAGGAGATGATAAGTTCTGGGGGCTATCTCCATGGGTGACATAGGTGACAAGGTGGCTTGTGATGGTGATGACGTGACAAGGAGGTGGCTCATCTCTGGAGTCCATCTCCACGGGTGATACAGGTGACTTGTCCCTGCTTTCAGCCCCTTTGAACAACCAACAAACTCCCCCTGTGTTGAATTCCCAAACCATCTGGCCCTGGAAAACTTCCCTGCTGGTCCCTGGAGGTGCAGGAGCAGCTAGAAGAGGGCTGGTGGCTCATGTCCCCTGCAGGTGATTGGGAAGGGCAGTGAGCGGGCGGAGGACAGTTCCATCGATGAGAAATACCTGATCGCCACCTCAGAGCAGCCGATCGCTGCCCTGCACCGCGACGAGTGGCTGCGGCCAGAGGACCTGCCCCTCAAGTACGCGGGGCTCAGCACCTGCTTCCGCCAGGAGGTGGGATCCCACGGCCGGGACACCCGCGGCATCTTCCGCGTCCACCAGTTTGAGAAGGTGAAGGAACAGTCCTGGGAGGAATTCGGGGTGTATTGAGGGTTGCTGTGGGGAATTCAGCATTTTCCAGTGGAAATTCATGATGTATCTGGTGCCACTGCAGCATACGCAGCAGGAATTCAGGGTGTACCCATTGTCACCGTGGTATTCCATCAGGAAGTTGGGGTGTATACCCCATGTCACTGTGGAGTTCCAGTGGGAATTCAGGGTGTACCTGATGTCACTGTGGGGTTCTGATGGGAACTTTGGCTATACTCAGTGTCACTGCAGGTTACCAGTGGGAATTTGGGGTGTACTGGGTGTCACTGTGGGGTTCCAGTTGGAATTCAGGCTGTACCGGGTGTCACTGTGGGAATTGGAGCTATACCTGGTGTCACTGTGGAATTCCTTCTCTTGCAGATTGAGCAGTTTGTCTACTCCTCCCCCCATGACAACAAATCCTGGGAGATATTTGAGGAAATGATGGCCACAGCTGAGGAATTCTATCAGTCCCTCGGGATTCCCTACCACATCGTCAACATCGTCTCAGGTAGGGGCTCCTGTGCTACGGGGGGTTGAGGGGGTCCCTGACCTGCTTCCTGCATGGCAGTTTCTTGTCTCTGGCTCATTGCTGTCCCCAGCCTGAGACAGAGGAAGAAAAGGGGACATTTTGTTTGCTGTGGAATCCTCAGCCTTGCTCTGGGTCCGTGGGAGCGGGTGTGACACTGCTGTGATGGATTGTCCCTGCTGTCCCTTCCAGAGGGACAGTTGGAGTGTCCCAGCTCCTCCTGGAAATGCTCAGAGGAAAAAGATCTGATTTAAAAGCTCCCTGTGGCTGAGTAGGACTCCTTTATCCCCATTGGCAGAGCGAGAACCCCACATCTCCGCAGTTGAGCAGAAATCCCTCATTCCTGTGTCCAAGCAGGAATCCCAGATCCCCATGGCATAATCCTACCTCCCCATAGTCAAGTGAGAAGCCCATGTCCATGTGGCTGAGAAAGAGCCATTTGTTCCCACAGCTGAGTGGGAATCTCACATCCACAAAGCTGAGAGAGGCCCCCACATTCCCGTGAGTAAGCAGGACCCCCATATCCCCATGGCACAGCAGGAACCCAATGTCCTGTGGCTGAGCAGGAGTTTCCCATTCCTGTGTCTGGGCAGGACTCCCACACCCCCATGTCCCCATGACCAAACAGCTTGTGGCTTGTTCACCCTGTGGCCAAGTGGGTACCCCACATTTCCATGGCTGAGACGTAACCCCACATTACTATGGCAGAGCAGAAATCCATGTTGGATTGGCACCAAGCTGCGGAAATGACTTCGGAGGCTTCATCCTACATTTTGCCCCAGGATAGGAAAATTCAGGATGGCAGTGGGACCCCCTACTCAGCACTGTTCCCCCTCCAGGCTCCCTGAACCATGCAGCCAGCAAAAAACTGGATCTGGAGGCTTGGTTCCCTGGCTCTGGCGCCTTCCGTGAGCTTGTCTCCTGTTCCAACTGCACTGACTACCAGGCCCGGCGCCTGCGCATCCGCTATGGCCAGACCAAGAAGATGATGGACAAGGTGAGGCTAGTGGGCATAGGGGAGTTCTTCCTGTATTCCTTTGCTTTCCCCATGTCACAGGTGCCCCCTGTGTCCCCCTGCCACAGGTAGAGTTTGTGCACATGCTGAATGCCACCATGTGTGCTACCACCCGCACCATCTGCGCCATCCTGGAGAACCACCAGACTCCTGAGGGCATCCGCATCCCTGAAAAGCTCCAAAACTTCATGCCTCCAGGTAACATCCCCTTGTGCCCTCCCTGTCCCCTGCTTCTTTGCGGGGCGGTGACAGTGGTCCCTTGTCCCCCCAGACCTACGGGAGCTGATTCCATTCATCAAGCCGGCACCCATTGAGCAGGAGCTCTCCAAGAAGCAGAAGAAGCAGCAGGAAGGAGGGGGCAAGAAGAAGGCGGGGGGGGGACGGGACCGGGTGCTGGAGGAGCAGATGAAGAACATGGAGGTCTGAGGGTGTCCCCCCGCACCCCAAGGACTTTGAGGGCCTACCAAGTCATTTCACCTTCATCGCCAGGCTGTGCCCTTCATCATCATCTTTGCTCGGAGGGGAGTCACCGTCTGTCCCCCCTGTTCCACAAAGAACTGACACTGTCAGGGCGCTGCCCCTCTCCCTGTGTGTCCCCCTTACCCTGCTGAGTTGGGCTGGGACCCCCATGTGTCCCCCTCATGTTGAGTGGTGCTGGCGACCCCCGTGCCCATGTAACATGACCCTTCTCCATCCAAAATAAAGCCAAGAGCTGCTGAGCTGTGTGTTCCTGGGGTTCCGAGGAAAGAATGGGGGGGTGCAGCCTGGGGAGGTGTCTCCGTTGCACACCACCCTTCCCCTCCCCCCGTACCTCCCTCCTCCCCGTTCTCCCTCCCTCCTGCCAGCCCCAGACAAAGCCCCTTTGTGATGCTAAGTGGGGCCGAGAGCCCCCAGCCTCAGTCCCAGCTGCTCGCCCCCCGCTCCGGCGTGGGGTGATACACGGGAGCGTTGCCCACTTTGCCCCCTTCCATGGCCATGCGGGGAGGCCTGGCTGCCGCGCTCTGCGTGGGAAACCCCCGGCAGGCCTCAGGTGTCGGGTGGAACCGGCGGGGAGCGGCCCAGTGAGTCACCGGAGCCCCCGGCGGAGGCGGGGGGGTTCCGGCGCTCCAAGCGCCTCCCCGGCGCTGGGGGGCCCCTCCCCGGTACCCGTCGGACCCGTTCTGCCGGGGGAGGGGGGGGGAGGCGCCGGCGCCGGCTTGGGCGGCGGGGGGGGGAGCAGCAACCACGGACTGCGGGGATCCGCCCCCGTCTAGCGTCTCCAGTCTCTCCCAGTCTCTTCCAGCGCCCCCGACATCTCCAGTCCCTCCCAGTTTGTCCCAGTGCCCCCCAGCATCCCCAGTCCCTCTCAGCCCGGTCCAGTCGCTCCCAGTCTGTTCTATTGCCCCCGGTCCTGGTGCGGTGGGACGAGGCCGGGGATCGGGGGTGGTGGGGGGAATGTGGCACGAGTGAGAGGAGATGGACGTCCGTGTGTAGAGTCACGGCCGGCGGTAGGGACATGGGAGGGTTGGGGGACGTATGTCACACGTGCTGTATGTGCCACACATGTGCTGGGTGTTTGCACACATGATCTCTGTGCTGTGTCACACACGTGCTCTCTGTCTCACATGTGTATGCTCCGTGTGTGTTTCACATGTACTGTGTGTGTCACATACCTGGTTCCCATGTCATGTGTGATCGCTGGGGCCTGTGTACCCTGCGTGTGCGACGTGCGTGTTCCCTGCGCGTGCAACACGCGTGACTGCAATGCACAGGTGCGTGCAAGGCCCTCCACATCGGTGTATGTACGTGTGTGCGCGCAGGGCGCACATGTGCACCTCACACGAGTGTGCGCAACCTGCGCGCAGTGCGCGCTCGCTACCCCCGCGCTGCAGCTGCCGGTGCGGCTGCGGGTGTCGCCGGCGAGTGCCGGGGGCGGCGGCGGCTCCTTTAAGAGCGGCCGGGCCGGTGAATTGGCGGCTCCGCCCCTGCGGGCGCGCGCGAGCGAGGGCGGGGCGCAGGCGGCGGAGCGGGTCGCTGCGGGCACCAGTGCCGGCACCGGGGGCACCGGGGGGCAGCGGCCATGGGCCCTCCGCCCACCCGCCGGGCCGCACTCCGGCTGCTGCCGCTGTTGCTGCTGCTGCCGCTGCCCGCACCGGGACCCGCCATCGCCACCGGCATCGCCTCCGGCATCGGCACCGACACCCGCATCGACACCCGCATCCGTCCGTCCAGCACGCTACCGGCGCCACTTCAGCTCCGCAGCGGCACCGGCTCCAGCGGCGGCGCGTGGACCCCGCCGAGCACCGGGGACAGCGGCGACAGCGCTGGGCCCGCACCGGTCGCGGGCGGCAACGATGGGACGGCACCAGGCACCGGCTCTTCCAGTGGGGACAGCGACGGTGGCATTAGGGGGTCCCCAGGTATCGGCGGCTCCAAGATTACCGAGGACGCCGGAGGCACCGTGAATGCTGGAGACACCTGGACGCCTGGAGGCACTGGGGGCGTTGGAAGCACAAGGGACGCTGGAGGCACCCGGGATAGTGGAGGCACCGGAGTTACTGGAGGAACTGGAGACACTGGAAGCAGCCATGTCCTCAGGGGCACCAGGAGTGCTGGGAATACTGGACACACTGGGGACACCAACATCCCCACGGAGGACACTGGGGGCACTGGGATCATGCTGAGCACTGGGGGTGTTTCGGGCACTCCAGTCCCCAGGGGCATCAGGAATTCTGTACTCACTGGGGAGACTGAGAGGTTCTCCAGAGGTGCTGGCAACACTAGGAAAGTCCCCAGAGATACTGGGAGCACCAGAGATACTGAGCATAATGGGGAGACTGGGAAAGTCCCCAGCAACACCAGGAGCGCTGTGGACATTGGAAATCCTGGGAACACCAATATCCCCAGGGAGACCAGTGGCACTGGGGATGCAATAGACACTGGGGATGTTATGGAGTTCCAGACCACAGCAGTCCCCAGGCCCCCCATACCTCACCACCGTCCCTGCCGCAGCCCCAACACAGCACCACAGTTCCAGCCCTCCAGCTACCAGGCCACAGTGGAGGAGAACCGGCCAGCAGGCACTTCAGTGACACAGGTGACAGCACAGGACCCTGATGAGGGGGAGGCGGGCCGGCTGCACTACTCTATGGCTGCGCTCTTCGACAGCCGCTCCAATGACCTCTTCACCGTGGACCCTGTCACTGGTGCCATCAGCACCTCTGCACCACTGGACCGCGAGAGCAAGAGCACTCACGTGTTCCGTGTGACAGCAGTGGACCACGGGACACCCCGGCGCAGTGCCATGGCCACATTGACAGTGACAGTGAGTGACACCAATGACCACGACCCAGCCTTTGAGCAACCAGAATACCGGGAGAGTGTGCGAGAGAATCTGGAAGTGGGCTATGAGGTACTGACAGTGCGGGCCACCGATGGCGACGCTGGTCCCAATGCCAACATCCTCTACCGCCTCCTCAATGCCGGTGATGCCAATGAGGTCTTTGAGATTGATTCCCGCTCAGGCGTCATCCGCACCCGTGGCCCTGTGGACCGGGAAGTAGTGGATGCCTTTGAGCTGTTGGTGGAGGCTACAGACCAGGGCCAGGATCCAGGTCCCCGGAGTGCCACAGCCACTGTCCGCATCGCTGTGGAGGATGACAATGACAATGCGCCGCAGTTCAGCGAACGACGTTACATGGCACAGGTCCCTGAGGATGTGGTGCCCAATGTGGCGATTCTGCAGGTGATGGCCACCGACCGTGACAAAGGCAGCAATGCACTGGTGCACTACAGCATTGTCAGCGGCAACACCCGTGGGCACTTCTACATTGATGCGCAGACAGGTACGCTAGATGTTGTTACCCCTCTAGACTACGAGGTCACCAAGGAGTTCACCCTGCGGATCCGGGCGCAGGATGGTGGCCGCCCACCTCTCTCCAACATCAGCGGTTTGGTTACCATCCAGGTGTTGGATGTCAATGACAATGCACCCATCTTTGTCAGCACGCCCTTCCAGGCCACCGTGCTGGAGAATGTCCCCGTGGGCTACTCTGTCATCCATGTACAAGCCATTGATGCCGATTCAGGTGACAACAGCCGGTTAGTTTACACCCTGCTGGAGACTGGTACCGGCTTCCCCTTTGCCATCAACAACAGCACTGGGTGGATTGTGGTGGCCTCTGAGCTGGACCGGGAGCTAGTCGACTTCTACAGTTTCGGGGTGGAGGCGCAGGACCATGGCACCCCCCCAATGGCCTCCACAGCCAGCGTCAGTGTCACCATCTTGGATGTCAATGACAACAGCCCTGAGTTCACCCAGCGGGAGTACGGCGCTCGCCTGAACGAGGATGCGGCAGTGGGCACCAGTGTCCTGACTGTCTCTGCTGTCGACCGTGATGCTTACAACGTCATCACATACCAGATCTCCAGCGGCAACACCCGCAACCGGTTCTCCATCACCAGCCAGAGCGGTGGTGGGCTCATCTCCCTTGCCCTGCCCCTGGACTACAAACTGGAGCGGCAGTACCTGCTCACCATTGCTGCCTCTGATGGCACCCGTCAGGACACTGCCCAGGTGGTTGTCAATGTCACTGATGCCAACACCCACCGCCCCGTCTTCCAGAGCTCCCACTACACCATCAACATCAATGAGGATCGTCCAGTGGGCACAACAGTGGTGGTCATCAGTGCCACAGATGAGGACACAGGGGAGAACGCCCGCATCACCTACCTGATGGAGGACAGCATACCGCAGTTCAGCATTGCTGCTGATACTGGTGCTGTCACCACCCAGATGGAGCTGGACTATGAGGACCAGGTGTCCTACACCTTGGCCATCACAGCGCGGGACAATGGTATTCCGCAGAAATCTGACACAACTTACCTGGAGATCCTGGTGAGTGACGTCAATGACAACGCACCCCAGTTCCTCCGTCATTCCTACCAGGGATCCATCTACGAAGATGTCCCCACCTTCACCAGTGTCCTCCAGGTCTCTGCAACTGACCGTGACTCCGGGCTCAATGGCAGGGTCTTCTACACCTTCCAAGGGGGTGATGATGGTGATGGCGACTTCATCATTGAGTCCACCTCAGGCATTGTCCGCACCTTGCGCCGTCTGGACCGGGAGAATGTGCCGCTGTATTCCCTGCGGGCATTCGCAGTGGATAAGGGGGTTCCAGCCCGGCGGACGCCAGTGGAGATCCAGGTGACAGTGTTGGATGTCAATGACAACCCACCCGTGTTTGAGCGGGACGAGTTTGACATCTTTGTGGAGGAGAACAGCCCCATTGGGCTGGTGGTGGCCCGGATCACTGCCACCGACCCTGACGAGGGCACCAATGCCCAGATCATGTACCAGATCGTGGAGGGCAACATCCCTGAGGTCTTCCAACTGGATATCTTCTCTGGAGAGCTCACCGCCCTGGCTGACCTGGACTATGAAACCAAGGCTGAATACATCATGGTGGTCCAGGCAACCTCGGCACCACTAGTGAGTCGGGCCACCATCCATGTGCGCCTGCGTGACACCAATGACAACAGCCCCCAGCTGAAGAACTTCGAGATCCTCTTCAACAACTACATCACCAACCGCTCTGGCAGCTTCCCTGGGGGTGTCATTGGCCGCATCCCTGCCCATGACCCCGACGTCTCTGACCACCTCACTTATGCTTTTGAGCAGGGAAATGAGCTCAACCTTGTGCTGCTGGACCCACACAGTGGGGACCTGCGCCTCAGCCCGGCCCTGGACAACAACCGCCCACTTGAGGCCGTCATGAGGGTGTCTGTCTCTGGTAAGACCCCCACCCATGGAGTGTACCTTGCAGGGGGAGTGACGTTTGTGGGTATATCGACCTCTATTTCTGCATGGAGACGAGGTGTTATGGGGTCTCACTACCCTGTTTAGGCTGTCCCCGCCCTCCAGATCAAAAGGGATGATGTGTTGTGGGGTCCCACGACCCCACTGAGGTGTTTTGGAGTTCCACCACCCTGTCCTGGTTGCCTCCACCCTCCAAATCTAGGGGAGGGGGGAATAATGGGATGCTGTGTCCCCTCACACCCCAGACATCCAAGCTGGAGGCTGTCGGGGTCCCTAGCACCCCCTTTGCTTTCCCCACCCCCCTGCGCTGTCGGGCTGTCCAGAAGTGGTCCTGGCACTTCTCTGTCTTCAGCAGGGTCCTGGTACCCTTGGGAGCTTGTTATGGGGGTGTGATGGGTGAATCGGGGAAGGCTCAGGGTGTAGTGCAGTATTGGGGGAGTCCTGGCGCTGCCATGTTTGTGTTTCCAGGAGACTCCACTTGAATGAATTCAGTGCAGGAGGCACAAGGCCTGGTGTGTGTATTCGGGGGGGCAACCTGGCCTCCCCTGAGAGGTCCCCAAACCCAGTGTAAGGGGGGAATAATCGCAAGATAAGGGGGGTTGTGCCATCAATTGTCAGCACCATTTGGGTGGTGGGGTGTCCAGGAGGTGTTTCTGGGGGATGGGAGTCACCCCAAGGTGGGGGAAGACCTCCTTGGTCACCCCCAGGTCAGGGGAAAGCTGGGTCACAGGCCATGCCTGATGTCTATTGTCCTCAGCCACATGGCCTCCATCACCTCACAGTTTCCCCTGGCAGGGGTCCCTGCTCTGGCCACACAAAGCAGGGGGCCCAGGGCACAAAGGGTGGGGGCAGGGAGTCCCCCGTGTCCCCCCCCTCCCCGCCAAGCGCAGGGGCAGGCGGGAGGGAAACAAAAGGTCCAGCCATAGCTGCGCCCTCACGGCTGCAGCCATGGTAACCTTCCCCCCCAGCCCCCCCGCCAGCCACTGGCTACCAGTCACTGGCCACGGGCCACTGGGCAGCCCTGGCCCCTGCCACCCCCTGCAGCACTTCCCTCTGCCTGCTTGGCCCCCCGCCTGTCCCCATGTTCCCTTCATCCATCTGTCTGCCTGCTCCCCATGTGTCCTGCATCCTGCTGCCCTCAGCCAAGGGGAGGACAAAGAAGAGGAAGAAAGGTGGGTGCCCCAGTGCTTAGCAGAGATTTTGCTGCCCCAGCCCCACAACCAGCACCAACTCCACAACCAACACCAACCCCATAATCAGCACCAGCCCCTTAACCAGCACCATCTCTATATCAGCCTTAGCCCCAGGAACAGCTCCAACCCCCGGAACCAGAACCAACCCCATAACCAGCACCAGCCCCGTAACCAGCCTCAGCCTCATAGACAGAACCAGCCCCAGAACCAGCCCCAACCCCATAACCAACCACCAATCCCATTTAGATGCCCCACTCCACAGTGTCCAGGCAGGGTTGGCACCCCATGACCCACACTGTCCCCATTCCATGGTCACCAAGTGGAATGGGCACCCACAACCAGCACCAGCCCCATAACCAGCGCTGTCCCCATTCAGTAGTGGCCAGGTGGGACAGGAGCCTTGTAACCAGTTCCAGCCCCATTGCCAACACCATCCCCATCCCGCTGCCCCTACCCTAGGTAGGTGGTATGGGCACCCCAAAAACAGTACCAGCCTCATAACCAGCACCAACCCCATAACCTTCACTGTCTCCATTCCTTGGTCGCTGAGCATGAAAGGTTCCCCACAGCCTGCACTGTCCCCACCTGACTGTATCCATTCCTTGCTGGTCAAGCAGGATGGGCACCTCATAGCCAGTATTATCCCCATTCCACAGTGGCTACATGGGCCAGGTGTTTCATGGCCAGCAATGTCCCAATACTATGGTGGCCAAGCGGGTCAAGCCCCCAGAGCACCATCCCCGTCCAGCAGCAGGTGATTCTGTTGGTTGCCCCATATCTAGCACGATTCCCAGAGTTGTCCATTGTCCAGAGCACATATCTCACACCATCCTTTCCCAGAGCTATCCATTGCTGTCACTGACTCTCTCCTATGTCCCTGCTTTGTCCCCAGATGGCGTTTACAGTGCAACAGCGCAGTGTACGCTGCGAGTGACGGTGATCACAGATGAGATGCTCAGCAACAGCATCACCCTGCGTTTGGCCGACATGTCCCAGGAACGCTTCTTGTCCCCCCTACTCAGCCGCTTCCTGGAGGGAGTGGCTGCTGTCCTGGCCACCCCCCGCCACCGCGTCATCCTCTTCAACATTCAGGCGGACACAGACGTGGGGCCTGCGCGGATCCTCAATGTCAGCCTCTCGGCACTGCTGCCGGCGGCGCTGCCGGGCGCATCGCGGTTCTTCTCATCGGAGGAGCTGCAGGAGCGGCTGTACCTTAACCGATCGCTCCTGGCGGCTACCACGGCCCAGCGAGTCCTGCCCTTTGATGACAACGTGTGTCTGCGCGAGCCCTGCGAGAACTACATGCGCTGCGTCTCTGTCCTGCAGTTCGACAGCTCCGCGCCCTTCCTCGCCTCCGACACCATCCTTTTTCGCCCCATCCACCCCGTCACGGGCCTGCGCTGCCGCTGCCCGCCTGGCTTCACCGGCGACTACTGCGAGACCGAGATAGACCTCTGCTACTCCAGCCCCTGCGGCAACAACGGGCAGTGCCGGAGCCGTGAGGGTGGATACACCTGCGAGTGCCACGAAGACTTCACTGGTTAGAGTCACCGGCCAGCCCTTCCTCGTAGTGTCCATCCTCATCTTTCCTCATCCAGCTCCTCTTCAGCCCTCCCTCCCTCCCTCCCTCCCTCTGCCGGTAGACTGGTGGCACCGGGGCCATACCCCCTATGCCCACCCTGGGACTCCAGCCCCCATGGGACCCCTGCTGGGGGGTGCCAGCCAGGTGGGGGAGGGCATGTCAGAGGAGGGGGTGTCTTTAGGTTTCAGTGGTGATGGGAGGTGGTTGCCATGGTGATAGAGCTGGGGATAAAGATACTGGAGGGTAGGGAGGGAGAGGGGATCTCCACCCTCCCACTTAGGGTGCTTGGTGTCACATTGGGGAGCCCTGTGAGTGTCTGGGAGGAGAACTCAGGGGTTACTGGGGGATGGGGAGGAGAGAGGACCCCCACCCCCCATTTTTGGGATGCTGGTGCCATTGGGGTATCACACAGGGGAGCCCTGCAAGCTGAGCACCTGATGGGGGCCACTCTGGGTTTAATGGCGAGGTGTGGGGGAAAGATGAGACTCCTTACCCCAGTTTTGGGGTTCTGGATGTCACACAGGGGAGCACTGTGAGCTGAGTGCCCGAGGGGGCCGCTGCAGCCCAGGGGTCTGCCAGAATGGGGGCACCTGCCTGAACCTGCTGGTGGGGGGATTCCGGTGTCAGTGCCCCCCCGGGCACTATGAGAAGCCCTTCTGCACCATGAGCACCCGCAGCTTCCCCCCGCACTCCTTCCTCACCTTTCGTGGCCTCCGCCAGCGCTTCCACTTCACCCTGGGCCTCACGTGAGCCTGGGGGAATCTGGGGAGGTGGAGGGTGATGTGTGCCCCTGTGGGTATCACATGGAGTGTGGGGTAGATGGTGATGTTTGTCCTGTTGGCAAGAGATGAGGTGATGGGGTGTGAGGTGATGTGGGCACTGGGTGGGTGCCCTCATTGGCATAATTTGGGATGTGGGATGGTGGATGTCACAAGGGCATCAGATGTGGTGGGGATGCCTCATTGGCATCATGTGGGATGGGTGGTGATCAGTGCCCCGTTGGCATCATATGGACTGTGGGGTGATTGTGTGTGGGGTGATGGGCACCTTGAGGGCACAGGGTAGGAGGAAAGGGTGTGGGTGACTCATTGGCATGGAGGGCAGTGGGGTGGGGGGCAGCTTGTGAGGGCAGGGGCTGATGCGTATGAGTGTCTGACAGTGGATACAAGGTCATGGGGTAGGGCATGAGGGGTGTGCCTTAGGGGCATGGCAGGGTGAGGGGATCTTGGGGAGTGCCAGGGAGGCATGGTGGGATTGCAGGGTATTGGGGCACTGCTGGCACTTGCGTCCCCCAGGTTTGCCACACAGGAGCGGGATGGGCTCTTGCTGTATAATGGGCGCTTTAACGAGCGGCATGACTTCGTGGCACTGGAGATTGTGGACGAGCAGCTGCAGCTCACCTTCTCAGCAGGTACATGCTGCCCCTGCTGCACCCTGGCCCCGTACCCTGACACCCTTGCGGGCACTGTATCCTTCACTGCGTCCCTCACTTCATCCCGGAGATGCCATCCTGGCACTGCCTGGCACTGCATCCTGGGCATCATATTCTTGGGACTGCATCCCTCATTGCATTCCTCACTGCATTCCTCACTGCATCCCTGGCCTGCCATTCTTGGTGCTGCCCAACACTGCATCCCCGGCATCCCATGCCTGACACTGCATCCCTGGCACTACATCCTGGACATGCCCTTGCTAGCTGCACCTCCTGCATCATGTCCCCAACACTGCATCCCTGGCTCTGCATCCTGGGCATCCCATTCCTGGCAGCGCCACCCCTCCTTTCTTCTGGCTGTGTTGCCCTGATGCTGTGCCCACAGGTGAGACCACCACCACGGTGTCACCCTTTGTGCCAGGAGGAGTCAGCGATGGGCAGTGGCACCGGGTACAGCTGCACTACTACAACAAGGTGGGGGCATTGGGGTCATGGGGGGGCACAGTGGGTGGGGAGTGTGTGGGGCAGACAGAGGAAAGGAAGATGGAGGGGAAGGGTGGGGGAATGGAGAGATGGGGGGGATCAGGTAGGGGATTTGCGGCACCTAAAGGACCCCTAAGGGATGTGCCCACCCATGAGGGTCCCAAGGGATGGAGATGGGAGATGGAGGAAGAGAAAGGAGTGGAGGGCAAGAGGGTGTTGGAGAGATGAGGAGAATAGAGAGGAAATTTGGGGAACTCCAAGGGACTGTCAAGAGATGCCCCCATCCATGACACCCCCCAAGGGACCCTCACCCACTTCCTCACCCAGTGGCCCCCTGAGGAATCCCATGTACTTTCCTCACCTGTGGGGACTCCCGAGGAATTGGAAGAGAAGGTCAAAGGGGTGGAAGCTTGGGGGGGATGAAGGGGCCCATTGAGGGGTTTAAGGGGGGCTGAAGGGATGGAGGGGAGTGTTGGAGAGTCTGAAGGGTGGGGGGCTGATGGGCTGGAGGGACATGGGAGCACAGTAAGGGTTGAGGGGTCAGAGGGCAGTGGGAGGATGAAGAGCAGGACAGACGCTGCAGTGCCTAATATGGGGCCCCCCAGCCGGTTGTGGGGCACCTGGGGGTCCCACAGGGCCCCTCAGAGCAGAAGGTGGCTGTGGTGACTGTGGACGACTGTGACACGACCATGGCCCTGCGCTTCGGGCCCCGTCTTGGCAACTACTCCTGCGCTGCCCAGGGCACCCAGACTGGCAGCAAGAAGTGAGAGGGGCCTGGGGATCCCGTCGGTGGGATTCCTTGGGGTACACATAGAGGGGTCCCTTGTAGGTCCCTGTGGGTATGGTACCTTTGAAGTCTTCACTGGCGAAAGGTCCCTTGGGGGTCACAGATCCCTATGGATGGTGGAGTCACTGGAGGTCCCCATGGGTTTGGAGGGCTCTCTTGGGGTCCCCATGGCACTGGGGGGAAGTGGGGAGTCCCTTGGGAGTCTGTTGAGTTCCCTACGGGGGAACACCCTTTGGGTGGTCCCTCAGGTCCCCATTGGTTTTGGGGTGAATGAGTGTTCTTTGGGGTTCCCTTGTGACTCCCATGGGATGGGGGGTGGCTGGGTGTCCCTTGAGGTTCTCTCAGGGTCCCCATGGGTTGTGGGGTCCCTCAGGTGTTTCTTGAGAACCTGAGGTGATGGTGGGCTCTGCAGGTCGCTGGACCTGACGGGGCCACTGCTGCTGGGGGGGGTCCCAACGCTGCCCGAGAGTTTCCCGATTCGCAGCCGGCACTTTGTGGGGTGCATGCGGCACCTGCACATTGACCAGCGCCCCGTGGACATGGCAGCCTTCATTGCTAACAATGGCACCCTGCCCGGTGGGCTCCAGGGTCGGGAGAGCGGGGAGGGGCTGGGGAGAGGCTGTGCTGCTTCCAGCAGGGGGAGATGGGGTGGGGGGTTAAGGGGTACCTGAGAAGTGTGGCTGTGTTTCCTGAATGATGGGAGGGGGTTCCAGGGCTGGAGGGATGGATGAGGGTCCAGGGGGTGTGGGGGATGCTGTGCCCCCTGGATGTGGGATGGGAGGTTAGGGAGTGCAGGTGTGGGTTGAGGGGTATCAGGACCATGGTGCTCTTCCCCCTGGGTGTGGGGACGGGGTGCCAGAGTAATGGGGCTGGATGAGGGTCCAAGGGACACAGGGCAGAGCTGTGGAGAGGGGGTGACAGGACACTGGGGCTGGAGAAAGGTCCAGGGAATGGGCTGGGGCTCTCCAGGGCGTGGGATGGGAAGTCAGGGGACGCAGGTTTGAGTTCAGGGTTGCCAGGGCCACAGGATGTGGGGTATAGAGTAGGGGTTGGTGAGGCTAGAGGGCTGGCTGAGGACCCAGGTCTGGGCAGTGCTTGAGGATCTCTGTGTCCCATGGATTGTGGGGAGGGGGTGCCAGGCTCATGGGGTTGGATGAGGGTCCAGGGACACAGAGGTAGGGCATTCTGTGTCTTCTGGTTTTGGGGTGGGGGATGAGGGGCTGCCAGGGCCATTGAGCCGGAGTGGGTGGCACAGACAAGGCTGTGTCCCCTGGGGGTGGGGCTGTATCCCCTTAGGGGTGGGGTTGGGATGTGGGGTGGAGGTTCAGGGGATGCTAGGACCATGGGGTTGGATAAGGGTTCAATGATGTGGGGATGTCTGTGCCCCATGGGGCCAGGGGCCCCAAGTCATGTGTGGCATGTGACCCCCATGTCCCCTCACAGGTTGTCCTCCCAAGAAGACCCTGTGTGACACCAACACATGCCACAACGGTGGCACCTGCGTGCATGAGTGGGGGGGGTTCAGCTGCCGTTGCCCACTGGGCTTTGGGGGCAAAACCTGCCAGGAGGGTACTGGGGGGCCTGGGGGGACATTGTGGTGGGGCTGTGTGGCATCCGTAGGCTTGTTATAGGGCCGTGGGGGGCATGGGGAAGGTCTCTGAGGGGTGTGGGAAGGGGGTGAGGGGCATCCCTGCTTGTGTTTGGGGGTCCGTGGGGTTGTTTTGGGTTCATGAGAGGTTATGGGGGATCTGTGGGTGGGTGCAGGAGATCTGTGGGATGGTGTGTTGGCATCTGGGGGATGTGCATGGGGTCCCCAGGTGGGTGCTGGGGATCTAAGACTGGGTATGTGAGAGGCCACATGGAGTTGTGGAGGGTCCTGGGTGGGGAGCGGGGAGTCCATGGGCGGGTGTGGGTGGTCTGTATGGGGGGGTGCACGGCCATGTCATGGCGCAGGGGTGCCTGGGGTGGGCTTTTGAGGGGTCATTGAATTGCCCCCTGTCCCACGTGCATGCCCCGCAGAAATGGCGGGCCCGCAGCGGTTTGTGGGCCGCAGCCGCGTGGCGTGGAACGGGCTGGCACTGCCCCTCTCCTTGCCCTGGCCAGTCCGCATCATGTTCCGCACCCGGCACCCCCGAGGGGTTCTGCTGCGGGCGGGGGCCGGAGGTCGCCTGACCCTCATCCTGCAGGTGGGCATGGGGGAGGCATGGGGAGGGCATGGTGAGGCGAATAGGGGAGTTTTCCTGAGGAAGGGGCTGGGGAAGAGAGGTGGTAGACATGTTATTGATTTGGGTGGGGATCATTGCCAGAGGAGGTATTGGTTTTTGTGTCATTGGCATGGGGGAGGTCATAGCTTTGGGGGGAGGTCATTGCCCTGGGAGGGTATTGACTTGAGCAGGAGTATAGGGGGGTTGGCACTGGGGCAGTGCCAGGGGTTGTTGTTCTGAGGATGGGGGTGTTATTGGCATTTTTTGGCATTGGGGAGTTGTTGGCACAGGGTTTATTACCCTGAGGGGGTCATTGCCCTGGGGGAGTCACTGGAATAGGAGGTATTGCTGGGGGGTTATATATGGCCACGGGGAGGTAGTGGCGTAGGGAGTTGGAATAGGGAAGTTACCCTGTTCCAGGGGAGTATTGCCCTGGAGGGGGTCTGTTGGCATTGGCGGTATTGCTGTGGGGCGGTGTATTGCTGGCAGGGGGGAACAGTGCAGTGGGGTGCCACTCCTTGAGGGGGTATTACCTGAGGGGTTGTCTTGTTGTCCCAGGGGAAATTGTATTTCCCAGTGGGCAGTTCCTGGTGCCCATCAGGTTTTTGGGATCCTTGACATGTCTACCCCTCACAGCTAAGCGAGGGGCAGGTGGAGGCTGGTGCCTGGCAAGGGGGTGCCCGTTTGGCCACCCTGCGTCTGCCTCAGGCCAAAGTCAATGACGGTGCCTGGCACCACGTGGAGCTGGAGCTGCGGGGGGGCCCTGGCCGCAACCCCTCTGCCACCCTCCTCCTTCTCACCCTTGACTACGGCCGCCACCAGGTATGGGGAGACTGAGGCACAGGGGGGGCATCCACTCTGATGATCCCCACGTGCCACTGTGCCACCACTTGGCACCCCCTGTGGCACCCCAAGGCACCCATGGGGGTCCCTGTGTCCCCTAGGTGGTGGGCGATGTCCCTGGAGAGCTGCAGGGGTTGCGGCTGCGCACACTGAGCCTCGGGGGGCTGCTGGGGGACAGTGGCACCGTGGAGGAGGGGTTCCAGGGGTGCCTGCAGGTATGGAGGCGCGGGCACCGGGGGTGTGGGGACCATGGGGTGGCGGGTGTAGGGGAAGGGGGGTGGGCTTTGGGATGTAGAAGAGGGGATAAGGACATGGTCACAATGGGAGGGCAGCACAGGGACATGGACACAAGGGCATAGCATAGGGCTTGGGGAAATAGGCACAGGGATGTGGGCACAGATGCTGGTGATGTGGCATAGGGTGAGGACAGGGCACAATGAAGCAGAGCCTTATCTTGGGGATGGGGACATGGATATGATGAAGACGGGCACAGGTACATGGGGTACAGTGCTTGGGGACCTGGCACAGGGCTTGGGGACATGGGTTTTGGGAACATGACACAGAGAAGTGGGGGCATGGGCAGGATGGTGGGGAGCACAGGGATGTGCACAAGGACAGGGGGACATGGGCACAATGGGTGGGAGGCACAGGGACGTGTCACAGGATTTGGGGACATGAAGTGGGGCATAGCACAGGACATGGGGATATGGGCAGGATGGAGAAGGGCACAGGGATGTGGGTACAGGGAGATGACACGGACAAGGAGACGTTGGCTGGGCAGGACATTGGGGATGCACTGGGTACTCATGGACATAGTGACATGGGGCACAGGGTCATCACCCCAGGGCCTGGGCAGTATGGGGACATGGCTGTGGGGACACCCATGTGGGGAGGTCATGGGCTGTACAGGGGGGACCAGCTGGTGTTGGGGCCACTGAAGCACCCAGAGGTGATGTGACTGGAGAGGGAGGCTGGAGTGACATAATGGGTCCTGGTGTGGGCTTCAGGGTGTTGTGAGGACAGACTGAACAGGGTGACACAAAAGGTCTTGGGGGGTAGCGAGGGACATTGAGACTGGGCATGGCACTGCGGCAGGAGGAGTCATGGTGGCTGGGGCATCATTGGGGGAAGTTGGGTTGGGTTGAGGGGGTGTCCCAGGTCAATGAGAGGTCACTGCAGGTGACATGGGGGTGTCACCAGGTGGTGCTGAGGTAGGATGACAGGTGACATGACGCAGGGGGTTCAGAGCAGCACAGTGGGTCCAGTGTCATGGTGGGAGAAACTGAGGAGGGGATGACACTGCAGGGTGGTCCAGGTTGTCCTGGGGTGTCCTGTGTTGTGGCAGGGGACACTGAGGTAGGGATAACAGTGGGGCAGGGGATTTTAGGGTGATATGATGGGTCCTGTGTCGTGGTGAGATCACACTGATGGTGACACTGTGTAGGGAATTGGCGTGGTGCTCTAGGGAATGGTGAGGGAGACGGTAAGGGAAACTGAGGCATGGAGTCGAGTGTGTTGGGGTGGTCCAGGGTGGCTCAGGGGTCTTAATGAAGACATTGATGAGTGCCTCTGCAGGGCCTGCGTGTTGGGGACCCTGTGGTGACTGCAGATGCCCTGAGCCTGGCACAGGCAGCACAGGTGAATGTGGAGGGGGGCTGTGCCCTGCCTGATCCCTGCGACTCGGGGCCCTGCCCCCCCCACAGCTACTGCAGTGATGATTGGGACAGTTTCTCATGCCGCTGCCACCCTGGTGAGCAGGAATCCCCCAGAGCCCTGAAACCCCTTTGACACACCCCAGACTTCCCGCAATGGCCCTGCAACTAACACCCCTGTAACAACCCCTTCTGCCACCCACCCTAGTGAATGGAGACACCCTGAGACCACTGAGACCCCCCTGAGCAGCCCCCCAACACTCCCGACACCGACTGACACCACCAGGATGCTGACAGCCCCGTGACAACCCTCATTTCTACATCTTTGAATGGAGACCCCCTGACAACCCCTGACGTCCCCTGACACCCCATGGGACACTGACACTGCTGAGACACCCCTGTGATACCCCCTACTGCTACCCTGGTGACCAGAGGCCCCCTGGAACCCCCAACAAGTCCCAACAACCCCTGAGACACTGTCACCCCTGTGACACCCCCCACTGCCACCCGCATGAGTGGAACCCCCCCGGCACTTCCTGACAACCCTGAGACACTGCCATCCCCAGCACTGCCACCCTGTGACATTGTCTCAACAATACTACCCTTTCTGGGCACCACCCCTCCACCCCTGTCCCCGAGGCATTGCCACCCTCCCTTGTCACTGCCACTCCTTATCACTGTCACCCTGGGCACTGCCCCTCACCCCCATCCCTGTGCCCTGTCAGTGTCCCCTGTTGTTGTCTCCAACCCTGTCCTGTGCCCAGGGTACTTTGGTGACAGCTGTGTCAGTGCCTGTGCCCTGGACCCCTGCGAGCCTCTGGGCACCTGTACTCGCCATCCAGGCACGGCCCCCGGCTATGCCTGTCACTGTCCCCCGGGCACCTTCGGGGCCCTCTGCCAGCACCGGTTGGTGACACTGTGGGGCTCACGCGTGTTCTGGGGAGGCACGGGGCACCCAGGGGAGTGGGGGCAAGACGAGGGACACCAGGGGCAGGGCATGGGGTGAGAGGAGGGTGGGCATATGGGGCAGGGTGGGTGTGCAAAGGGCATAGTGCATGTGCAAGAGCTGTGGTGGGTGTGCAAAAGGCAGGGGGAGCATGGAAAAGGCACAATGGCTGTGCAAGAGCTGTGGTGAGTATGCAGGGGTCACTGTGGATGAAAAGTGGTACTGTGGGTGTAGAAGTGGCACAGTAGGGGTGCAAGCAGCACTGTGGGGGTACAGGTGGCACTGTGAGGGTACAAGTGGCCATGTGGGTATGCAAGGGACAGTGGGGGGTGTACAAGGGGCCATGTGAGTTTACAAGTGGCATTGTGGGAGTACTCTGGCATGGTGCTTGAGTGCCAGCTCCATTGTCCCTAGGGAGGCGCAGCCATGCCCACGGGGCTGGTGGGGACACCCCACATGCGGCCCCTGCAGCTGTGACATCACCCATGGCTTTGACCCAGACTGCAACAAGACCACGGGCGAGTGTCGCTGCAAGGTGGGACCTGCCAGCCCTTGTCACCTCCCCTACCAACCTCCGCCATCCTCCTGTCACCTCACTGTCACCCTGTCACCTTCCTGTCACGCCCTCTCATGCCCTCGACTACCTCCCAGTCACCTCCCTGCCACCTCCCTGTCACCCCATCCCCGTGCCTGCAGTGACCCTGTGTCCCCCCAGGACAACCACTACCGCCCACCCGGAGGGGACACGTGCCACCCCTGTGAGTGTTACCCCACTGGGTCACTGTCGCGCCGCTGCGATGCCGACACTGGACAGTGCCCCTGCAAAGCTGGAGTCATCGGCCGTCACTGTGACCGCTGTGACAATCCCTTCGCTGAGGTGACAGCCAGCGGCTGTGAAGGTGGGGGACTGTCAACTTGTGTCACCCTGCTGTCACCTTCCATTACTCTCTGTGACCTTGTGTCACCTTGTGTCATCCTGTGTCACCCTGAGTGCCAGTGACCAGGTATTACTGTCACTCTGCTGTCACCCTACTGACCTCATTGTCTCATTGTGTTACTTTGTGTCACCCCACTCTTACTCTGTGTCACACTGGTGTTACCCTGCTGTCATCCTGTGTCACCCTACACCACCCTGTGCCATCCTGATGTTCACCTGCTCTGCCACAGCTGTCATCCTGGGTGCCATTGAGTGCCATTGTCACCCTGTATCGCCCTGTGTCACCCTACTCTGCCCTGTTGCAACCCTGTGTCACCCTGTGTTACTCCAAGTGCCAGTGACTGGGTGCTACTGTCACCCTGCTGTCACCCTATGCTACCCTGCATCACTGCCTCATCACTTTGTGTCACCTGCTGTCACCTTGCTGTCACCCTGGCTGCTGGCAGCTTAGTTCCACCAACACCTTGGTTGTTGGTGTAATCCCATTGACATCTTTTGTCGCCCCACTGTCACCCTGTGTCACACTGCTGTCACATTGCTATCACCCTGTGCCACTATGTCACCCTACTTTTACCCTGTGTTATCCTTTTGTCATCCTGCTCTGCCATTCCTGTCACCATGCTGTTAGCCTGTGTCAGCCTGGGTTCCAGTGACCAGGTGCCGCTGGCACCCTACTGTCACCCTGTGTCACCCATTCTGATGCTCTGTTGTGTCTTGCAGTGAACTACGACAGCTGTCCCCGGGCCATCGAGGCCAGCATCTGGTGGCCCCGCACTCGGTTTGGGCTGCCAGCTGCAGCCCCGTGCCCCAAGGGCTCTGTTGGTACGTGGGGACATGGGGACAGGATGGGGGTAGCATTGGGCACACTGCCAGAAGGGCTGGGGGTGACACGGTGGTGACATCACTGGGATGCGGCTTAGAGGGGTTGACACCACGGTGGCATTGCTTGGGTAGCACAAGAAGGTGACACAGTGATTGCACTGCTGAGACACGGTGGGGAGAGAGGACACGATGGTGTCACTTCAGGGTGGTGATATGGTGGTGGCACTGCTATGGGATGTTGACACCAGTGTATCATGGTGGTGGCACCAGTTGGATGGAGCTGGGGTGGGATGGCACCATGGGGCATCACTGGGACAGGGCAGGGGGGGTGATACTGTAGTGGCGTTGTTGTGTTGGTACAGGGAAGTGACACTGGGGTGGCAGGTGACACTGCTAGGATGGGTTAGGGGTGGTGACACCTTGATGGTACTACCAAGATGGAGTAGGGGTGACGTAAGTGTGGACTTGTTGGGATGAGGCTGTGGTGTCACTGCAAAGAGTGTGACACTGGTGGCATCAGGACTGGTGACTGTCATGGTGGTGTCACTGGGGGGTGGCACAGGAGTGTGACACTGTGGTGGCACAGTTGGAACAAGGCATGGCACCACTGGGACAAGGCTGGGGTCACCACTCTGGCATCACTGTAGGGTGGAGCAGGAGTGTGACACTGGCAGCACTGCTAGCTGTGTGGTGAGGCTGCCCCATTGTCCCCATGGTGCACTCAGTGTCCCCCATCCCACAGGCACGGCACTGCGCCACTGTGACGAGCACAAGGGCTGGCTGCCCCCCAACCTCTTCAACTGCAGCACGCTGGCCTTTGCCGCCCTTCGCCCATGGGTGAGCCAGGGAACACCAGCAGCCATTTGACAGTGCCGCTGGGGCTCCCCTCACTCTGTGTGTGTCCCCCCAAGGCGGAGCAGCTGGTGGGCAACGAGTCCCGGTGGGATGCAGGGCAGTCGCGGCGCGTGGCGCTGGCACTGCGTGAAGCGACACGTGAGGCCCGCGGGTACTTTGGCAGTGACGTGCACCTGGCATACCGCCTGGCAGGGGCCCTGCTTCGCCACGAGAGCCGCCAGCGTGGCTTCCGCCTCGCTGCCACCCAGGATGTGCACTTCACTGAGGTGGGCATGAGATCTCAGGGATGGGGACATGCCCGGTGGAAGAATGGGCAAAGCGGAAAAGAGGTTGGGATAATGAGCACTCCCATGGGGGGAGATATGGGTCCATGAGCCCAGACACCAGGGTGATGGGCACCCTGTTGAGGAGGGATACTGGGGCAGGAGAGAAGATACCCGGGTGACAGGCATTGAGGAGGGAGGTTGAGGGAGAAGGAAGGGAGGTTGGAGTTATGGGGACCCCTTTGGGGAGGGCCATATTTGGGCAGAAGGTCAAACACTGGGGTGATGGGCATCTGCAGGGGGAGGTGTTGGTGCAGGAATCTGACTGCCAGAGTGGATGGCACCCACTTGGGAAGGGTATTGATGAGGGATCCCATGCATTAGGGTGATGTTGGGGTAGGAGGTTTGATGCCAGGGTGATGGGCAGCCCTGAGCAGCGGGTGTTGGTGTGGCTCAGGGTGCGCCCTCAACTTTGTGGGGGTTCAGCACCCCCATTCCCCACTGGCGGTGCCAGGGTGCTCCAGCCATAGAGTCCTGCATAGGAGGTTAGGGACCCCTGCCCAGACCCTCAAGTGCCAGCTCCCCGTGCCACTACCTCTGCCTTGCCCCCAGAACCTGCTGCGAGTGGGCAGTGCACTGCTGGACATGGGGAACAAGCGTCACTGGGAGCTGATCCAGCAGACGGAGGGTGGCACAGCCCAGCTGCTGCAGCACTTTGAAGAGTATGCACGAGCTCTGGCACGGAATATGCCCCAGACTTACCTCAGCCCCTTCACCATTGTCACCCCTAACATCGGTCAGTGGGGACGTGTGTGGCCAGAGGGCTGTGGTGGGGGGTATCTGCCTGGGAACATAGGCATGCTGGGAACATGTGTCTGCCTGGGGACACACATGTGCCCTTGGCATGGTGCTGGGCACATGGGCATGGATGTGCCTGGGGGATGTATGTGCTGGGGACATGGACATGTGTGGGCTCAGGGAATGTGTGTGTGTGTTGGCAACATGGATGCATGTCTGGGAACACAAACATACATACCTGGAGCATGTGTGCACAAGGACATGTGTGTGCACAAGGACATGTGAGCTGGGAGCATGCATGCATGTCTGATGGGTACCTGAGAACATGTGCTGGGGACATGGACATTTGTGTGGTTGGGAAACGTGTCCTGGGGAACATGGGTGTGCCTAGAGGCATGTGTGTCCCTGGGGACATGGGCTGTGGTCTGTGTGCCCTGGGGTCAGTGGTTGCTGGGTACAGAGGGTGCTGTGTTCTGTGTATTCCAGGGTTGGTGGGTACTGGGGTCAGTGGGTGCTGGGGTCCATGTGCCCGAGGGTTGGTGGCTGCTAGTGTCTGTGGGTGTATGGATTCATTGCTCCAGGGTTGTTGGATGCCAGGGTCAGTGGGTGCTGAGCTCAGTGGGTTCTGGAGTCTGTGTGCCACAGGATTGGTAGGTGGTGGGATCTATGGTCCTGGAGTCTCTGTGCCCTAGGATCCATGGCTCTGGGGTTTGTGGGTGCCAGGATTGGTGAGTGCTGGGGTCAGTATGCCCCAGGGTCAGTGGGTGCTGGAGTTGGTTTGTGCTGGGCTTGGTGTGCCCTGAGATTAGTGAATGCAGAGGATAGTGTGTTCTGGTGTCAGTGGATGCCAAGGTCTGTGTTCCCTAGAGTCGGTGGGTACCAGGATTGGTGGGTGCTGGTATGGGTGTTTACTGGGCCTGGTGCGCCCTGGGAGCAGTGAATGCTGGGGTTGGTATGCGCTGGGGTCGGTGGGTGTCGGGGTCTGTGTGCCTCAGGGTTGGTGGGGGCCATGCTGGGCCGTGAGTGACATGGTGCCACAGTGGTGTCGGTGGTGCGGCTGGACAAGAGCAGCTTTGTGGGTGCCCGCCTGCCACGGTATGAGGCGCTGCGGGGGGAGAAACTCCCAGATCTGGAGACGACCGTCATCCTGCCTGACAGCATCTTCTGGCCCCGCAAGGACAGGCGTGAGTCTGGGGCATAGGGGGCAGGGTTCGGGGACCCATTTGCATCCATGGGGCTGGGAGAGCTTGGGGGATGCCCAATTTGGCCATGGGACATGGCACAGCTGGGGACCCTGGTTGGGGGCTGGCAGGGATGGGGGAACCCCAGAATGCCTGTGGGTATTCCAGTGCCACCATGGGGAGTCCAATGTGGCCACAGGGCTGGCAGGTTTGGGACCCCAGAATGGTACTGGCAGGTAAGGATGCAAAGACCAGGGACCCCAGGATGGCATCAGAGATCCTGGTGTGGCCATGGCGGGGGGCAGGGTTAGGGACACAAATGTGACCATGGGGACCTCATTGTGGTCATAGAGCTGACAGGGTTGGGGGCCCTGGTGTGGACATGGGGACCACTGGAGCTGGAAGTGTTGGGGGAACCTTCTTGTGGTCATGGCACTGGCAGAGTTGGGGACTCCAGGGTGGCCCATAGGGACCCCAGTGAGGTCTCAGAGCATCATGCTGCCTTCCTGCCCATGGCCCCCAGGCCCCTCAACCGGGCATGGGCAGGCACCACAGGGCACAGGTGGGCAGGAGGAGGAGGAGGAAGATGAAGCAGGCGAAGAGGAGAAAGTGGAGGAGGAGGAGGCAGGGATGACTGTGGTGACCCGGCACAAACGCCACCCATCCCTGGGTGAGGGCCAGGCCATCGTCAGCGTCATCATCTACCGTACCCTGGCCGGTCTCCTGCCCCAGCACTTCGACACCGACAAGCGCAGCCTCCGGTGCCACTGGGGATGGGGGCCTGGGGGGCTGGGGGTGGCACATGGGGTGTCAGGGCAAAACCAAGCATCTGGGGGCATAGGGAGATGGGGCCAGGGGTGTCCAGAGGGTTCCCAGGGGAGGGATTGTAAAGGGGACACATGGGGTGCCCAAGGCTGGGAGGCACAGAGAGTGCCTGATGATGGGGGGCAGAGGGTTAGGGACATGGCTCAAAGGATGCCCGAGGATGGTGCACATGGGGTGCCCAAAAAAGAGGGCACAGGGGAGAAAGAGGTGCCCTCAGCATGTCTGTGTGGTGCCAGGACACTCTGTGGCACCAAGGTGGGTATTTGGGCACCCTGAGTGGGCTCCCTGACACCGGTGCCCCCCAGGGTGCCCAAGCGCCCCGTCATCAACACACCAGTGGTGAGCATCAGCGTGCACACGGGGGGCACAGATGGCGTGGGGGGCATGGGGACCCCCCAGGTGCTGGCCAAGCCCATCACCCTCCAGTTCCGGCTGTTGGAGACCCAGGAGCGTTCCAAGCCCATCTGCGTCTTCTGGAACCACTCTCTGTGGTGAGGGCAGGACAGGGGACACCCCAGGGGTGACAGGAACACCCTGGGGGCACTGGGACATCCCAGCAGAGATGGACATGGGATTGGGGATGGGAACACCTTGGGGAAGATGGGTACACTCCAGAGGGACAAGGGATCTCCCCAGGCAGACAGGAGACCTGGGGATAATAACAGCCAGGGGAACAGGGGATATCCCAAGGAGCACCTTGGAGGGATGGGGACATCTTGGGGAGTCAGGGACAACTTGGGGGGACACAGACATGCTGAGGTAACAGGGAACATGGTACACACCAGGGCAACAGGAAACACTGGGGGGGAAGAGGGGCCATGGAAATGGGGACACCCCAGGGAGATGGGGACACCTCGAAGGGGACAGTGAACGTGGAATGGGGACACCCTAAGGAGATGGGGACACTCTGTGGGTACGGGGAGCATGGGAATGGGGACATCCCATGGTGAAAAGGGACATAATAACATGGATAAGGACACCTTGAGGCGACAGGGGATGTGGGAATAGGGACATCTTAAGGGGACAGGGAATATGGGGACAGGGCAGGATGGATGCCCAAATAACCCTGCAGGTCATGGGTAGGTAACATGGGAACAGGACATGAGGAGGCAGCTCTAACCCTGGTGGGTGTCAGATAGGATGGGGGTGTGTCCCCAAATGGAGGGGTGTTCTCAAGTGAGTGTCCCTGGTGGGTGAGTGTCCCCAAGTGGCAGCGGTTGTCTCTGCTGGGTGAGTGGATGTCCCAGTGGGTGGGTTTATGTTGTCTGTGGATGTACCTGGTGGGCGTGGGTCCCTGGGAGGGTGATGCCAGCGTGTGTCCCTGGTGGATTTAAAGGGGTAGAGCTACACAATGTGGGTGGGATTTTGAGGGGCATGGTTGAAGTGCTGTGAATGCTGGTGGGTGTCCAAGTGTGTGACCCCTTGGATGGATATCCTGGGTTGGGTGCATGTCCCTTGGCGGGGGTGGATGTTCCCCGTGGGTGTCCCTGGTGGGCGTCCCCAGTGGGTGAGTGGGTGTCCCTGGTGGGTGTCCCAGTGTGTGTGTATGTGTTTGTCCCCGCTGGGTCTCCTGGCGGGTTTCGTGGCTCATGTCACCTTCTGGTGCTGCGCAGGGCGGGCAGTGTAGGCGGCTGGTCAGCACGAGGCTGTGAAGTCGCCTTCCGCAACCAGAGCCATGTCAGCTGCCAGTGCCACCATCTGACCAGCTTTGCTGTCCTCATGGACATCTCCCGCCGAGAGGTGGGGACATAGGGGGATCTGGAGGGGTGCATGGGGACACAAGGTGACAGATGTGACACGAGGGACGTGGAGGGACACAGTGACCCTGGGGGCATGGAATGACTCAGGGTGAGGGCCCTGGTGGGTGGATGGAGACACATGCAGAAATAGGCACAGGGTGTCAGGCGGCGCCAGGCTCATGGGTGGGGCTTTATGGACAAGGGCGGGGGTTTTGATAAAAGAGGAGGGACAGGGATAGGAGGGGCAGAGTCAGGGTGGAGGTGTGAGTGCTCATGGAGGTGGAACTGAGGGAAGTGTGGGGCTTAAGTGGGGTGGCGCTAAATCCAAGGGGTACGGCTAAATCCAGTGGGTGGGGCTCCCTTGAGGCAGAGCTCAGTGGGATGGGCCAGGCTCTGTCAGATCTGGTAGAGTTCCCCCACGTGTGGGCCCAGTCAGCCTGAGCGGGATTCCAGTGGGTGCAGCTGAGCAGGCTGGGCTGCTCGGTCTCCAAGGGGCAGAGCTGATGTGGGTGGGGTTACAAGAGCTGTGGTTGAGTGATGCAGGCGTGTTTTCAGGGGCTGTGGCTGAATAATATGGGCAGGGTTTCCTGGGACAGGGTTGAAAACTGTGCGTGGGACATAAGGAGGTGCGGTCAGTGTTGTGGGTGCGGCTTCATGGGGCAGGGTCGAGTGCAGTAGGTGGGGTTGGAAGGAGCAGAGCTGAGTTGTGGGTGGGGTTTTGAGGGCTGGGGCTTAGTAGTATGTGAGAGGTTTAAAAGGGTAGAGCTACAAAATGTGGGTGGGGTTTTGAGGGGCACGTTGAAGCGCATGTGTTTCAAAGGGTGGGGTTACCAGGGGTGGGGCTGGATGATGTGGGCAGGGCTTCGTACTGGGCTATGCATTGTGGGCAGGACTTCCAGGGCTAGAGACTGATTGCTTTGTAAGAGGGACCATGTCTCTGTCGACGGGGATGTCTGGGGGTGCATGCCACTGAGCACATGCCTGACAAATGCCGATCCTGGTGCTGCAGAACGGGGAGGTGCTGCCGCTGGCAGCACTCACCTACAGCTCACTGGGCGTGGGGCTGGCGGGGCTGGCGCTGGTGGTCCTGGCCCTGGGGACCCTGAGGCGGCTGCGCTCCAACCGCCACAGCATCCGCCGGCATGGCACAGCTGCACTGTTCCTTGCACAGCTTGTCTTCCTGCTTGGCATCAACCAGGCCGATATCCCGGTGTGTGGGAAAAAGGGGCTGGGAAAGGAGGGAAGGCGTGGGGATCACTGGGAAGGGCTGGTTGGGTCGGGGGATCTGCTGCCTTTGAAGTGTGGGTTGGTTGGGCTGAAATGGGTGGGGCTAAGGAGTGGGCACGGCCATGGTGGGCTGGGCCTAGGGGGTGGCAGCTGAAAGACATGAGGACTATAATGGGTGGGGTCTGTCAAAGGGGTAGTGATCTCAAGGGGTGGAGACTGTATAAAGGGGTGGGGCTTGCAGACAGCGGGTCTGATAAACGGGATGAGGCTCCTTAAGGGGTACGTCTTATCTCAGAGGGGTTGGGGTCCATCAAAGAAGTGGGGCACTCAAGCGGTGAGGCCTATAAAAGGAATGGGACCCTTTAGAGGGGTGCGACCTCAACAGGGGAATGGCGTCTCAAAGGGGAGCTCGGCGGGGACGGGGGGTGTTGTGCATATGGTTGGATGGGTGGGGCTGTGGGCTGGCACTGACAGGGCGGGTGCAGCTGGCGTGCACGGTGGTGGCCATCCTGCTGCAGTTCCTGTACCTGAGCGCGGTAGGCTGGGCACTGCTGGAGGCACTCCACCTCTACCGGCGCCGTAGTGAGCCCCGTCATGTCGACCGTGGTCCCATGCGCTTCTACCATGTATTGGGCTGGGGACTGCCTGCTTTCATCACCGGTGAGCCCTGCTGTGAAACCCTGCTCTCATTCTCACCCCATGCCCTGGACTGCCAGCTGCCCACCTCCACCTCGGTCAACACCTTTTGGTGGCTATGCACCCCCTTTTAGGCTATGGCCTGCCGCCTGAATCTCACTCCCGCAATCAATTTGATGCATGGTGGGGTCCTATTTCCATGTGTAACCCTACACCCAGAATATAGGCCCATCCCCAAATCCATCTTTACCAGCATAGCCACACTCCTGTATATAATCCTGCCTCCAGCAGGATAGTCATGTCCAATTCAAAACAGCCCCATTCCAAGACTTTAGCTCCACCCTTAACCACCATAGCCCCACCCTGATATATAGGCAGAGTCATAGCTATGCCCTCGTCTATCAGACCCAGTCCCCAAGATTTTAGACAGGCCCCTGGATCCATAATCCTACCCTCATTCATCATAGCTCTGCTGCCAAACTTTCAGACACACCCCCAGGGTCATAGCCCCCTCCCAAAGAGTATAACCCTGGCGAACATTTTATCCCCGCTGCAGGAGTTTAGCTCCACCCTCATCCATCATATCTCCACCCCAAGAGCATCTTTCCCAACCTCTTTAACATGCTCCCAGGGCCGTAGCCTTTCTCCATCAATTGTAGTCAGATACTCCCCTGGGATTTTAGCCCCGCCTTTATCAGCATAGCCCCACCCCCAGGGACTAGACCTATACTAACTTCTTAGGTAAGCCCCCCGTGCCATATCCCTGCTCTCATCAACACTGCCACATACCCAAGAGCTTAGACAAACCTCATTTGCATAGCACTGTCTCTACCCAGTGTAGCCACAGAGCAGCACCTTCTCGCCAGCCCTGTGCCATCCACGAACCATTCCCTGCCATTCCACGAGCCCCGTCCTGCCATAGCTTCACACCGTTTAGCCCCACTCCTCCCACCTTAGCCCCGTCTTCTCTTATAGCCCTGTCCACTGAATTGGCCCCACTCCTGATCTCTCCTGTGCAGGTCTGGCGGTGGGGCTGGACCCCGAGGGCTACGGGAACCCTGACTTTTGCTGGCTGGCTCTGCACGACAGCCTGGTGTGGAGCCTGGCTGGGCCCTGCGCTGCTGCCCTTGCTGTGCGTACAGGGGTGGGGGCTGGGGAGGGCATGGAACCCTCTATCACCCTGCTCACTACCTGCACCCTCAGGTCGGCATCTTCTTCCTGGTGCTGGCAGCCAGGGCCACCTGTGCCACCCCCCAGGGCTTCCAGAAAAAGAACTCAGTGTGAGTCACCCAGGCGGGGTCACCCGCAGGGGCAGGGGACACGGTGGGGATGGGGTTGCCCAAGGGGCGCATGGGAGGTTGGGGCACCCAGAGAGGCTAGGGTGCACTGTGGGCTAGGGGGCACACATGGGGAGCTGGCCTTTTGGGGAACCTGCATAGGACAGGGAGGCACAGGACAAACTGTGGCATCCATAGGGGGCAGGAGGGCACTGGGGAGTGGGCTGCCTATGGGGCAGGGGCAGGAGGGGACAGCGGCGACTGGAGCATCTATAGGGACAGATGGGTGCAGGGCAGCTGTGGGGAGGCAAAGGGGCATGGGGAGCAGAGGGGTACAGGGGCCTAGAGCCAATGGGGGGCATGGGAGGTTGGGGCAACTTTGGAGGACAGGGGGGCACAGGAAGGATAGGACACCCATGGTGGGTAGGGCTATATAGAGGTCTGGGGTATCCATTAAGGGCAGGGGGGCACAGGAGGTTGGGGCACTTGTGGAGGGCAGGGGGGCATCAAGGGCAGAGGCCCCCGTGGGGGACCAAGGGGGTCAGGGGAGATTGGGGCATCTAGGAGGGCAGGGGGTTACAGAGCACCCATGGGGAGGCAGAAGGGCATTGGGGGCAAGGGGCACAGGGGGCTGGGGTTAAGCTGGGCCCACAGGGAACAAAGGAGCTCAGGGGGCTGGAGCACCCATGGATGGTAGAGTGGGTCAGGTGGGGGTTGGGGCATCTGGAGGGAGAGGGGGCCATGAGGGGCTGGGGCAACCCCGGGGGGCAGAAGTACAGAGGGCTGTGACATGAGATGTCATTGTGATTACACTGGGGTGCCATTGGGGTGCTCAGGTCTGGGGTACGCACAGCTGCAGTCCTGCTGGCCATGCCTAGCCTGGCCTGGCTTCTGGCCCTGCTCTCAGTCAACAGTGACACGTTGCTCTGTCACTACCTGTTCGCCGCCTCCAACTGCCTCCAGGTCAGTGGGAACCACCTGAGACTCTACCCGTGGGACCTCCATAGCCACCGCTCCGGGGATCCTCAAAGACTCCAGAACCCCAAAGTCTCTGCCCCTGGGACTCCCCAGTGACCATGACCCCTGGGACTCCCCAGAGATCTCAGAGCCCCCTGAACCTCACACCCTTGACACCTCCAGAGTCCCACGCCTATTTGTAGGGCACCCAGTGGGTACAGAAAAGTCCTTTGCCATATCCAGGGCACTAATGGGAGGTATCCAGTGTGTATGGGGGCACCTAAACCACTCCGTGGTGCCCATGGAGAGCACCCAGTGTGTATGGGGGTCCCTCATCCCATCTGAGATATCAGTGGGGGGCACGCTTATTCTCTTTGAGGTGCCAATGGGATGCACCCAATCTGGATGGTGACCTCTTGACTGGTCCAGGGTGCTGCTGGTATCTTCCCAGGCTGTACACACCCTTCCTTGTCCCCCCTGTCCCCTTTCTGCCCAGGGCCCTCTCATCTTCCTGTCCTGTGTTGTGCTGAGCAAGGAGGTGCGAAGGAGCCTCCGCCTGAGCTGTGCCCGCTGCCACCACCCACCGCTAGCCACCAAGGCCACCCTCACCCCCGTGAGTGCTGGGCCACATGGGGGGTGCCAGGAAGACAAGGGCAGCCTGTGGCATGGGTATGACATCCTTGTGCCCTTGGCAGGCCTATGGCAGGGACAGCACATACGTGGCAGGGAGACTGTACCCCCCCCCAGGTGGTGGGTCCTCGGGGTCCCTGCACAGCACTGCACGCTCGGGCAAGAGCCATCACAGCTACATCCCCTTTGTGCGGCGGTACTGGGCACAGCAGGGACCAGGGCATGGGTTTTTGTGGGGTCCTGGGCTGGTGTGGCACCGGGATGACTAGACGGAATGGTGATGGGATGGTGGGGTAGCGGGGTGCTGGGGTGGTTGAGTGGTGGGTTGGGGGGGTGGCAGTATGGCATTACATGGCATGGGAGTATTGGGATGGCAGGGTGGTGGGGTGGCATGCTTGTGGGGGTGTTGGGATGGCTGGGTGGTGGGGCAATGCCATGGTGCACAGCACTACAGTGGCAGGGTGGCATGCACATGGAGTAGTGAGGTGGCAGGGTGGTCACAGAGTGGGGGATTGAGGGGGTGTTGGGGTGAAGAGGTGGCAGGGGTAGGTGTCAGGGTGATGGATATCAGGGTGGTGGGTGTCAGTGGATGGATATTGTGTCAGTGGGTTGGTGTCAGTCAGTGGGTGACAGTGGATGGTAGGTGTTTGTGAGTGGGGATCAGGTGTTGATTAGTATTGTGTCTCCACAGGGAGGACTCAGGTCTGGCAGGCAGCCCAGGGCCAGTTCTGCTGCCCGAGCCTGGGGGGCTCTTCCTTGACGCCCAGGACCAGCCCGAGGGTATGGCCTCACCCACAGGGCAAGTGCCCCTAGCCTTGGCCCAGGGGGCAGGAGGTGCCTCTCGGCACCTTCTGACCCATGACCCCCCAGAGCACGACACAGAGTCAGACAGTGACCTGTCCCTGGACGACCCGAGTGGATCCTATGGCTCCACACATTCCTCCGACAGCGAGGACGAGGCCCCCCGTGGCTGGGACCCCCTGCCCGGGGCTCCCCCAGGTCCCCCTGGCCCTGGTAACACCCCCAGGGGGCACCCCATGGAGATGGGGGACCTTGAGCCTGGCTGGGTGCTGATGGGGGGCACCCAATGGGTTGGGGGAGGTCCCTTGCCTTATCCAGGACAGTGGTGGGGGTAGGGGTCCCTTGTCCAGTCTGGAGTGGTGATAGGGCCATTGAATAGATTTGGGGGGGTGGGAGGGGGTCCCTCATCTTGGCTGGGTCCTGATGCAGGAGGCACAGAGTCGACAAAGGATCCCTGGTCCAGCCCGGAGTTCTGATAAACACATAGTGGGTATAGTGGGTATGAGGGAGAGGGTCCCTTGTCCAGTCTGGTGTGGTGATGGGAAACACCTAAAAGGTTTGGGGGTACCTCATGCAGTCAGAGGTGCTGATTGGGGCACCTAGTGGGGAAAGATGGCCTCTTGTCCAGTCTGGGGTGTGGATGGGACTGACACAATGGGTTTGGGTGCATTTCTCACACTGACTATGTGCTGATAGGGGCACCAGTGAGGATGGGAGGGGGTCCCTGGTCCTGCCTGTCCCAGCTTCCTTCCTTCCCCACAGGTGACCCCCTGGTGCCCCCGGGGTGCCCATACTGGCCAGGGGAGTTTGTGACAACAGCGAGCGAGAGTGAGGGACCAGGAGGTAGCGAGGGGCTGCGAGTGCAGCCAGCAGGGGGGCAGGGACACCCCTGGGGTGACCCTCCCCAGCCCAATGGCGAGATGCTCCCTAGGAACCCCCTGCTGCTGCCCCTGCCCCACCCCCACAAAGGTACAGGCTACCATGGCACGGGTGGGCACTCCAAATCTGGCCTCCCCACCCATGGGTGATGCTACTCCTGCAGGGATACTGAAGAAGAAGTGCCTGCCCCCCATCAGTGAGTGGGGCAGTGCCCAGCGCCCTGGGCTGCCCCCACCGCCTCCCACTTGCACGGCTGCCTCCTCGGGAAGCGACGCGGGGGCCCCCCCCGTCCCCCGACCTCGGCAGAGCCTCCAGGAGCAGCTCAGCGGCCTCACCCCCATTGCCATGAGCATCCGCACAGGCACCGCTGACGAGGACTCCTCTGGCTCTGAGTGAGTGCCCACCAGATCTGAGGGGTGCTCACTGGGAGTTCTTTGGGTGCCAGGGTTCCCTCTGGGCACCTGTTGGGTTTGAGGGTGCCCTTGGGGTGCCAGGGTTCCTGTTGGGTGGACAAGCAGTCAAACACCACTTGTTGGCTACCCTTTGGGTGCCTATCAGATGCAAGGATAGCTGGGTACCAGGGTGCCAAGGTTCCTGTTGCACTCTCATTTGGTGCCAGGGTTTCTCTCAGGTGCCCATTGGGCATACATTGGGTCCAACACTGTTTGTTGGCTGCTCATCAGGTGCCACAGTACTGACTGGACACGCATGGAGTACATTACCTGTTGGGTATCCATCAGGTTTCAGGGTTCCCTTTGGGTGTCCACTTGGTGTCAGGGTGCCCAACAGATGCTCTCTGGATGCCCATCAGGTGCCAGGGTTCCTTCTTGAGTGCTCATCAGGTCCCAGCAGTCTCTTTGGATCCAATGAATACTGGGTGCCAGGGTGCTCATTTGGTGTCCATCATGTGTAAGGGTGTTTGTTGGGTGTCCATAGGGTGCCAGAGTAACCAACAGGTGACCATTGAGTGCCAGGATTCCTCTTGGGTGCCCATGGGGTGCAAAGGTGGCTGTTGGTTGCCCACTAGATTCCTACTTGGTGCCCATTGAGGGTTGGGGTACCCACTGAATACCCATTGGATGCCCACTGAATACTCACTGGGTGTTCATCAGGCCTAACTGCACCCATTGGATGCCACTTGACTGTCCATGGGTGCCCACTGGATGCCCATTGTGCATCCATTGACCATTATGTATCCATTTGGTGTCCACTGACTGCCCAGTGGGTGCCTAATGACCTCTGTGTGCACACTGGGTGCCCCTTGGGCCTAACAGCACCTGTTGGGTGTGTGTTACCTGTTCATGAGTGTCCACTGACCACTGGGTGCCCCTTGGGTCTAACAGTAACCATTGACTGTTGGAGTGCATGTTGAGTGCCCATTGACCACTGGGTGCTCACTAGGTGTCGGGGTGCCCACTGGAGCATTCACTGGGTGCTGGGGTGCCCACTGGGTAGCCCTGACCACGCACGGATGCCTAGGGCAGAGGTGGCACAGCAGCACTAACCCTACTCTTTTCTTCCCCTCTCCCCCCCAGATTTCTGTTTTTTAATTTTCTCCATTAACCCAAGGGGGCTGGGGGCTCACCCCCAAACCCCATCCCACCATCTCCCCCCAGGGGTTGGTGCTGGGTGCTGGGGGGCACAGAGGGCACCCTGGCACCCACCTCCTCCATCATGCATCTGTCTGTCTTGTTTTTTATTCTCCCCCCATCCTGCACTTTGTATCCGTTCCCCGACCCCCCCCCCCCCCCCATCTGTCTGTCCCCCCACCAGGAGCGACGAAACCTCGATCTAATGGGGACCCACCCAGAAGGCAGCCCACCCACTGTGCCAGGGACACCAGGACAGGGAGGGCACCAGGATGGTGGGGGCAGGGGGCAGAACACACCAGGACTGGGGGTGCACAAGGACTGGGAGCACATAGGAAGGAGCAGAGAGCCACAACCACCCCCTCCAGTGCACTTTGTATCCTTGCAGGGATTGGCACCTTGGGGAGGTGGCACAGGGTGCCCCTGTTGTCCCCCCCATGATCACCCCCAGCCCCTTTGCCCAGCAGAGTGTTTTATTTAAAAAATACATGAAAATACAAAAAAAAGGAATTCATAACCAACTTCCCCCATTGTGCCAATCCCCCTTGCCCCCCAAGGTGCCAACCCCCATGAAGGTGCAACCCATCCCATGGTGCCAACTCACCCAGGTGGGGAGCATGTGGAGGGGGGATCAGCTAGGGGTTACAGGGAAGTCTGGGACCCTCCTGCCCAGGGGTGAGGCTCAGGTGGGGGAACCCAGGGATGGGTGTTGGGGGGATGAGGGGCCCCTGGGTGCTGGGGTATGTGGGGGGTTTCCTACTGCTGATGAGACCTTTTGTAATTAAAGCAAAACTCAATGAGTGCCTCAGCTCATCCCTGGGGAGGCCCCTGACTCTGCCACCCCAACCTCAGCTGGTCCCTGGGGGTTCCAACTCTGCCCTATGACCTGTCAACCCAACAGGTGCCTTGGCTGCTCCCTGGGGGCCCCTGGTGCTGCCTGCCTCCTTCCAAAACCCACTGGATGCCTCAACTCATCTCTGGGGTGGCATTGGCTCTTCTCCCCCCCAGCCTAGGTACCTGAGCTGGTACCTAGGGGGGGGGGGGGTCTGGGTGCCCCCAGGGCCTCTGGGTGGGTGTGGGGTGGTTTGGGGATGTCACCTCGGGGTGCTGCTCACCACCGTCTTGCGGGAGGGCCGCAGGCGGGTGGGGGGAGGTCCTGGTTTGCACCCCGAGGCACCAGTTTGGGGGGCTGCCCGTGCTGCCCCTGCACCTGAAAAGGGGAAAGAAGCCACAGGGAAACTGAGGCATGGAGGATGGGGCATCCCCGGCGCCCCCCAAACCCCATTACATCCTTACCTCTGGGGGTGGGGGTCCTCCCACCCGCTGCTGGAGTACGAGAGGACACCTTGGGGAGGGCAGTAGGTGCTGGGGAACAGCCAGAGGGGGCAGGGGTGGTGGTGGTCCTGGTGTGGGGCTGGTGGGTTGGGGGGGGGCAGGAGACTGTGCCCCCCCTCACCTTAGCCTTGCCTGGGGAGAGAAGTGGGGTCAGGGTATGGCCCAGGAACCCCCATGGCCATGCTGTCCCTCTTCCCTTGCCATAACTACCTGCTGTCCCCCCCTGGGGGGGCTCTGACCTGCCCCGGGCACCAGCCCCCTGCCCCTGGGGAGGGCATGGCCGGGGGTGGCCCACGCGGCTGGGAGGGAGCCCCCTGCCACCCAAGGGTCCCTTGGCCGCTGCTGTGGAACTACGGCTGGGGGGTGCCTGAAAATAGAGCGGGTAACATGGGAGCATCACTCAGTGAGTGCCCCCCCAGCCACAGGGCTGGGGGGTTCACGATGCCCCTTAGAGACAGAGGGGCACTCACTGCCCCATCTAGGATGGGTTTGGGGGGGATCTGGGTGTTCAGCCCAGGTGGGACACAGCTACACCGGGACCCCTACCCCCGGATCTCACCTACCTTGGGGACACTGGTGGCAGCAGAGGCCCCCCGGGGCTTGGCGGGGGGGCGGTGGATGGGGGCAGGTCCCTGAGACTCCACGGTGGGCAGGAGTGCCCGCACTGGGCTGTCCTTCACCACGAAGGTCTGGCGGCGGGGGCTGCGGGGTGTGCTGGGGGGTGTGGTGGCAGGTCTGGGGGGGTCTCCAGGAGCAGGCAGGTGACACCCCTCCAACTGCGCTGCCAGGCGTGTGGCCTCCCGCACCATCTCTTCCAGACGTGCCCCACTCAGGGGACTCCAGCGCCCGTTGCTGCCTCTGTGCCGGCACCCCCTGCCTGGGCTATCCTCATCTTCCTCTTCCTCCTGGCTGTGGATAGGGAGAGGGGAGGGGGAATGGCAGTGTAAGCCCCCCCCAAACGCCGCTGCCAAGAAGTGGCAGGAACCCCCCTGCCCCCATGCCACCCAGGACCCCATTCATTGTGTGACATATTGCCCAGGACCCCCAGAACCACATCTATGAGGGGGACACATCCACAAGACCCCCAGAACCATGTTCATGGGGTGACATGTACCCCAGGACACCATCTTTGGGGTGCGAAGTCCCTCATGGCCCCCTGGATCCCAGTTATGAGTTGCCACATCCCCCACAATGCCATCCACGGGGTGACACATCCCCTAGGACATTGACAATGAGGTGCCCTGTCCTCCATGTCTCATCCTATTCCCCATGTTACCAACTATAAGGTGCCCTGTTCCCATCCACGGAGTCCCCACTATCCTCCCGTACCTGTCAGATGGCGACAGCACACCGAAGTCGAAGCTCTCCTCGGTGACAAATCGAACATCTAGGGGGACACTGGGGGTGAGCCCCGGCCCCCTGCCCCAGGGGGGAAACACGGGAGACATGCAGCACTGGTGCTGCCGTACCTCGGTCCTCGGCCATCGCCTCGGGGCATCAGGGCCACCTGCGGGAGCTGGGGGAGTCACCACTGACGCCATCGGGGTTCCGCACCCGTGCCCCTACCCGCCCTCACCCCCTCCCCCCGCCCCGTGTCCCCAAGCCCCCGCGGGGGACCGGTGGCACCAGCCAGCGCGCGAGTGACACGGCCAGTGCCAGGCGCCGCTGGGCTCCGTGCCACCGGGATGGGGACAGGGATGGCTCCGCCGGTGCCAGTAGGCGGGGGTGACACTGGCGACTCCCACCCGGGGAACCCACAGCCCAGCAGCACCCCCAGCCCGGGTGTCCTCTGTGCCACGATGGGAAGTCCCAGCCCCGAACACTGATCCGTGTGAGTCCCCAGTGCCACAATGGTGGTTCCCAGCCCCTATCAGGGGACCCCAGCCCAACACTGAGGGGGCCCAACCCCACTGGGAGGTAGCAGCCCCACACCCAGGGGAGCCCCCGTTCCACACCCACACTCTGATCCTGGGGGATCCCCAGCCCCACATCTTGATCTCAGGGGGTCTCATCCCCATGCAGGGGGACCCCATTCCTGTACCTAGAGGTCCCAGCCCTTCACCCCATCCCTTAGGGACCCCAGACCTACGCTGAGGGGTCCTAGCCCTGCATCCCGATCCCGAGGGAGTCCCATCCACATTCCTAGGCCTCCCAGCTCCCAGACGGAGCGGGGGGCGGGGGTGGGGGGGTGGGGGTCTCAGACCCAAACCCCAACCCTGGGGGTCCCATTCCCACTCCTGGGCCTCCCAGCCGCACGCTGTGGCGTCTCAGCCCCATAAGGGAGCGGTCCTTCCCCCACACCTGGGGATTCCCCCAGCCACGCAGCCCCAGCCCAGGAGATCCCAATCCCACACTGGGGGGTCCCAACTCCAGACTAAGAGGGTTCCAGCCCCACCGACGAGTCCCAGCCGCGCATCCCAATCCCTTGGTGACCTCAGCCCCACACTGAGAAGGTTCCAGCCCCCACCGGGGATCCAGGCCTCACACCCCCAGCCCTGGGGGTCCTCAGCCCCTACCAGGGGGTCCCAGCCCCTCACCCCGACCCCATGTCTCCCCATCTCTGCATGGGGTCCTTTCCCCGGCGCTCCGCGACACACCCGATCTCCCCGCCGGTTTCCCCTCTCCCCGGGGGTCTCGGTCTGCCCTCGCCCCCCCTCAACCCCACCACCTCACCGCCCCCGGCTCCCGCTCGTCGTGCGCGCCGAGGAGGCGTGCCCTAACGGAGGGGGCGTGGTCTCTTTCGAATTTCCCCTCCCCTTGCGGCTCAATCGCGGAGCGCCCGCCCCGGGTTCCGATTGGCCTACGTCCTTTAAACATCCATTCTGATTAGCCAGTCTCCTCGCCTTCCGCCTCGCTGATTGGCTCTTCCCCTCCCCCACGCTCCGCCCCTAACAGCTGGGGGTGTGGCCCGGAAGCGCGGCGCCTGAGGGTCCTTCCGCCATCGGTGCCTCCGCAGCATGGCCGCCGTCCCGCCCGACTCCTGGCAGCCTCCCACCGTTTCCATGGAGACCACGTAAGGGGCGGGGCACCGCCCCGGTACCGGCGCCGGTACCGGCACGGGAGGCCCTGCCCACTACTTGTCCCACCTCCTTCCGCGGCACTGGCGGTAAATCGGTGTCCGCTCCCTCTCCCCCCGGCTTTCGTGCAGCCCCGGTGTTCTTGAGTCCCTAATGCTCCCGGTACGGGGCAGTCTCCGGTGTCCGTGAGCCCCCGGTATCAGGCAGACCCTGAACTCCACAGGTGCTAAGAAACTCCCCGTGTCTCCAGAACGGGACAGCTCCGTTATCTCCCAGTATGAACCAGTCCTGGTTTCCGCCGCGGTACTAGAGGGCCTCTGGTTCCCTCGGTGTCCCCCTCCCCCCTGGTGTTCGTAACCCCCAGGCCCCTCGGAACCAGGCAGATCCCAGTGATCTCGTGGTGTCCCGTTAGCCCCAGTGTCTCCCGATACCGCACAGAACCAGCCAGTCTTGGTTGTTTCCCCTGGTACCATGAGCCATCCATGTCCTCCTGGTGTCCCATTGCCCCCCATCCCCTCTCACCCCTGTGGTCCTTGACCCTTTTTGACCCTGGGGGATGGGGGGTTGGGGGGGGGGGGGGGGAGTGGGGGATCATGTTGAAGTGTTTCCTGTTACCTGTCCTGTTCTTGTTCCCATTTCCAGTACTCCTATTTCAAATTCCTTGGATGGGCCTGCTTGGTGCTGGAGCTGTACTAACAGCACAGCCCCCTGACTTTGGTCTCAAACTGGGGTTGGGGGTCACAGTGGGATGACCCTGCCTTGCAGCTGCAAGAATTGACCCTGTAGGTGGAGGAGTTCTCAGCAGGGTGACCGCCCCCATCCCCTGTTTCTATTCCTGGTGCTGTTCCCCATTCCAAGTGTTGTTCCTGTTCCTGGTTTTCCCATTCCCAGGATGGGCTTTCCAGTGCTGGAGCTGTACTAGCAGAAAAAACCCTAGCTTTGGTCTGAAACTGGGTGTGGGAATCACAGTGTGATGACTCTATCTCCAGTTCCTATTCCCATTCCTGCTGTTCCCATTCACAGAATGAGCCTGCTGGTGCTGGAGCTGCACTGGCAACACAACCCCTGCTTTTGGTCTGAAGCTGGGGATGTGGGTATCACTTTGGGATGACCTCATTTCCTTTTCCCATTCCCATTACTGTTCCCTGTTTCTGATGCCTTTCCCATTCCCATTCCCTGTGTTCCCATCCCAGGATGGGCCCACTTGTGCTGGAACTGTACTGGCAACACGCCCCCCGCACCTGCAAGAACTTTGCTGAGCTGAGCCGCCGTGGGTACTACAATGGCACCAAGTTCCACCGCATCATCAAGGACTTCATGGTGCAGGGAGGGGACCCCACGGGTACTGGTGAGCACAGGCCTCTGAAATCTTCCTGGGACCCTCCCTGGTGCCAGGGATTCCTGCTGACCCTCAAATCCCCCTGCAGGCCGTGGTGGTGCCTCCATCTACGGGAAACAGTTTGAGGATGAGCTGCACCCTGACCTGAAATTCACTGGTGAGTGGGGCCAGCACTGGGAGAACACTGGAGGGGCATCCCTGGGACCCCAGGACCCCACCTATAGAGGGGCAGGACCCCTGAGAACACACCTGTGGGATGGGATGGGATGTCCCCCTGTGTCCTCATCCATGGAGTGACGTGACTCCCAGGACTTCAGTCATGGGGTGGCATGTCTCAAGGAGGCTGGCCATGGAGTATGTCCTCCAGGACCCTGGCCATGAGGTGGCATGTTCCCCCTGTCCCCCAAGATCCCATCTATAGGGTGACAAGTTCTCTGTGTCCCCAAAACCTGATCCATGGAGTGACATGACCCCGAGGAGCTTTGCCATGGGATGCCCTGTCGTGTATTTCCCCATTGCTGGTGTGATGTGTCCCTGTGTCCCACAGACACCAGGATCCTGGCGATGGCCAACACGGGGGCTGGACACTAACAGGAGCCAATTCTTCCTCATGTTCCCCTAAGACTTCTCCATTGGATGACATTTTCCCCATGACACCAGAACCTCAGCCAGGGGATGACGTATCCCTGAGACCACATCCATAGGGTGGCATGTCCTCCATATCCCCCGGGACCCCATCCCTGGAGTGGCATGTCCTCCAAGACCCTGGCCATAGCATGGCATGTCCCTCAGGGTGCCAGGATCCTTGGCCCATGTCCCACACGCACTGGAATCCTCGTGATGGCCAGTATGGGGCTGGACACCAGTGGAAGCAAGTCGTTACTGATGTCCATTTAAGACCCCTCTGTCAGGTGACAGGTTCCCCTGGAGCCTGTCCATGGAGTGACATGTCCCAAGGATCGCAGCCATAGGATGATGCCCTCCAGGATCCCAATCTTGAAGTGACATGTTTCCCCATGATACTGGGATCTTGGCCATGAGATGACATCCTCCCATGGGATGACCTGACCCTCATCATACTGGAACCTTCACTGTGGGGTGGCCATGTTCCCTGTATCCCCATCTATGATGTGACACGTCCCCTTGTCTCACAGGCGCTGGGATCCTGGCAATGGCCAATGCAGGGCCGGACACCAATGGAAGCCAATTTTTCCTGACACTGGGCCCAGCACAGTGGCTGGATGGGAAGCACAGCATTTTTGGGAGGGTGTGCCAAGGAATGGGGGTGCTGGGGCGCCTAGCCATGGTGGAGACCAACTCCCAGGACCGACCCCTCGACGATGTAAAGGTCATCAAGGCGTATCCCTCGGGATAGGGGTGTGGGATGCCCTCCCTCCAAATTGTACTGCTCGTTTGTAATAAAGGAGGTTGGATGTGGTGGGCTCCCCCACAGAGTGGTGGTTCTAGGGGGAGGTGGGGGAAGTGTCTTTGGCATAGTGGGGTCTGGGAGGTTGTGAGTCCCGCCAAAAAGGGTTTGTGGGTGCCCTTGGGGGGGTGGGTGTCTCTTCTTGGGGACATGGAGCTCCCAGTGGCCCCAGTTCCTGGGTGTGCAGAGTGGATTCCAGAGAGCCAAATTTACCCCTGCTGTGTTCTGTCTGTGTGTCCTCAAAGTTTCCTGGGACACCCCAGAGTGTCCCTCTACTGTGGACCCATTGGATCACTGAGCTTTGGGTGGAAAGCGGGGAGTTGGTGCTGTCCCCCCCAGAGTGCGCTCCCCACACAGCACTGGGGACCCTCAAACTGGCAGTGGAGTCCTCAAGCCAGCACACACTGGGTTCCCCCCCAGCACTGGGTAACCCCCCCAGGAATGGGTGCCCCTCTGGCTCTTGATGTCACACCCCTTGCTCCCAGTGCAGGATCTGGGACAGTACTGAGAGCTGCTGGATGTTACCAGAATGGTGCAGGGGAGATACTGGGAGCTACTGGGGGATAGCAGAGGACTGGGGGACTCTGCATCTGCAGTTACGGGGGCTATGGGGATACTGGGAAGGTTCTGATTAAGGAGTAACTAGGGGGATTGGGACCTCATTCTGGGGAGTGGGTGGTATCGAGTGTCACTATGGCACAAGGGGGCGCACTGGGAGTGTCAGAGGGGTGCTGGGGCTACCGGGGAGGGAGCACCGGGGGTTCGGTCTGGGGATGATCCCGGGGGCGGTACCATTGTTCCGTGGTGTACCGGGGTCTGGAGGCAGCTTCGTGGGCAATCCTAGCGCAGTAGCAGTGGTCTTGGTGGGATCCCGGGGCTGATCCTTGGTACCCGCGTCCTGGGGGCACTGGGGGTGGAAAGGGGACGATGCAGGGAAAGGCACCGGACTTCCTCGGACTGATGCCGGGGATCTGGGGGTGATGCCGGAGATCTGAGAGCTATCCTGGGGACAGTACCGGTGGTCCGAGGCAGTACCGGCAATGGTGAGGCGGCCCCGCGGGCGATGCGGGGGAGGTGGCAGTGGTCAGGGGAGGTACAAGGTATTTGGCGTTGATCCCGGAGCGATCCCGGGAATCTGGGGGGGATCCCGGGGACAGTACCGGGCTTCCAGGGGGGAACTGGACTGTGGAGGCTGCGCTGGGGTTGATGCAGGGACCATCCCAGAGATCTGGGGGCGTTTCCGAGGCGGAGCCGGAGGGGTCCCCCGGGCCCGGGATGTACCGGGGATTTGGAAGCAGGCCTGGAAACAGTGCGAGGGCAGATCGCAGGAATCTGGGGGTGATTGCGAAAATTTCGGGGCGATCCCGGGGGCAGTATCGACGGCCCGTGGTGGCACCGGGGAAGGGGAGGCAGCCTCGGGGGCGATCCCGGAGGCGGTACCGCAGATCTGGGCACGATCGCAGGGGCGGTCCCGAGCCGGTCCCGGTCTCCCCGCTGGCGATCGCGAAGACTCTGGGCCACTCCCTCGGTGCGCGGCCGGGGCCGGTGCCGGGAGTCCCGGGCGGTGCCAAAGGCAGTCCCGGTCTCCCGGTGGGTGGTCCCGAAGAAGACCCCGAGGCAGTCCCTCGGTGCGGGGCTGGAGCCGGTGCCGGGAGCCCCGGGCGGTGCCAAGGGCGGTCCCGGGGCGGAGCCCATCGCGATCGCGGTGCTGGTGCCGGTGTCGGGGCAGCGACGGAGCCCGGGGCATGGCGGGCCTGGGCGCCTCGGAACCGGGCACCGGACCCGGTCCTGTCCCGGCCACTCGCGTGGAACTCACGGTGTCCTGCAGGTAGCGGGGCCGCGGCGGGAGCCGGCAGCGGGCGGCGGGGGCGCGGGGAGGCGCTGGCGTTGGAAAGTGCTGGGAGGCACTGGGTTGCTCTGTGGTGCCGGGGTAGCTGCCGTTGGAGGGTGCTGGGATGCACAGAGGCACTGGGAAGCAGTGGAGAGCGGCGTTGGAGGGTGCTCTCGAGGTACGCTGGGAGGCATCGAGATCCCGTGGGTTGCACTGGATGCATTGGAGAGTTGGGAGCAGCTGGCGTTGTAGGGCACTGGGTTGCACTGGAATGCAATGAGACGCATTGGGAGGCACTGGAGTGCCGCAGCAGCTGGCGTCGAAGGATGCCAGGGTGCACTGTGATGTACTGAGATCCCCTGGGAGGCACTGGAATGAACCGGGAGACAGTAGGGAACGGGGTGTAGTCGGCAGTGAAGAGCACTGGGAGGCACGGGAGGCACTGGGAAGCAAGGCAGCTGGCGCTGGAGGCACCGAAATGCATTAGGAAGCACCGGGATTCACTGGAAGATCTTGGAATGTGCTGGGAGGCGTTGGGGAGCATGGGGAGTACAGGGAGTGTTGGGTATGGGGACAGAGGGACACTGGGTAAGCCAAAGGCGCTGAGGATGTGGGACCCTGAGGGGAGTGGGGCGCATAGGGGGGCATTTGGGGGTCTCTGGGACTGGGAGTGCAAGAAGGTCAGGTTTGGGGGATTCTGGGGATGCAGGAGGGTCAGGTTGGACCCTGTATCCCCTGCACCCCCTGTATCCCTTGCCCACCCAGAAACTCCTGAATCTGGGCCGGGCTGCACTGCACCATTGCATCCTTTGTACCCCCTGCCCACCCTGCAGTCCCTGTACCCTCCCTCTGCAACCTGAGGCCTTTATTTTGGTGTCCTGACACATAACTGTACCCCTGACATATGGTACAACATGGGTCATGCTGTGCACCCTGTGCAGATGTGTCTGTGCACCCCAACATGTGTTGTGGGACACATCTGGCAGTGCACCCCAACACCTGGCCATGCTCACCAACACTCTGTGCACCCTGACACATGGTTGAGCCCCAAAGTGCATGGCCCCCCAACATGTGTCAGACATGCTTTGCATGCCAATCCATGTCCTGGGGCACACCTGGCTGTGCACACCCTGCCCCGCACCCTGTCACAACAGGGCATGACATGTGGCTGTGCACCTCAACGTGTGTTCTGGGGCACATCTGACTGCACAACAGGTACACACAGTCACAGACACAGCCAGGTGCTCACACTCACTTTCACACACACACACTCACACACACACTCACACTCACTCCTCCCTGCCCCCCAGGCAACTCCTGGACAGGGACACCTTCTCCAAGTCGGACCCAAGTGAGTGAGGCAGGGGGGATGGGGTGTGTTTTGGCTCTTACGTGTTTTGGGGAGTCTCTGAGGGGCTTGGGGTTTCCAGGGGTTTTGGGGTCTCTGGAAGGTGTTGTGCACTCAGGGGATTTTTATATCTCTGGGAGTTTGGGGGTTTCTGGGGGATTGGGGGGGGGGGGGGGGGGGGCACGATCCCTGAGGTATTTTGGGAGGATCTGGGGGTTCTGGAGGTCTCTAGGAGCATCAGTGTCTCTGGGGAGTGTTGTGGTCTCTGGGAGTTTTTGGGGTCTCTAACATGTTTTGGGAGGTCTCTGGGATTGTTCTAGTCCTATGAGGGTTTGGGGGTCTCAAGGACATTTTGGAGGGTTCTGGGGGTCTTGGGAACTCTGGGGAGTGTTGGGATCTCTGGGGGTTTTGGGTGGTCTTTTGGGTTTTGGAGATCTCTGGGGGATTTGGGGAGCCTCTGAGCTATTTTGGGGGTGTCTGGGGGAGCTTAGGGGGTTTTGAGGGGTGTTCGGGGATGTCTCTGAGGTGTTTTGGGGGCGTTCTGGGGAGTTTTGGGAGTCTCTGGGAATGGTGGTGTCTCTAAGAGTTTTGGGGGTCTCTGGGGGTTCCTGCCTCCCCTGACCCCTCCCCCTGCAGTCTGTGTGCTGTACACGCAGCGCCCTGGCAGCGACCAATGGCGGGAGGTGAGTGACCTGATTGGTAGGGGGCAGCCAATCAGCATGTTGGGCTGTGCTCAGCTGGCCAATTGGCATGTTAGTGTGTACTCAGCCAGCCAATCAAGATGTTGGGGTGCTAGCTGGCCAACCAATCATCAGCATGCTGGGGCAAGGAACAGTCAGCATGTCTGTGTGCCGACCAGATGGCCAATCAGCATGTCAGGGGTAATGGCAGCCAGCCAGACAAGTAGCATGTAAGATTCTGGCCTATCAGCATGTTGGGGTGATGGCCAACTGGCCAATCAGTGTGTTGGGGTGCCAACCAGTTGGCCAGTCACCAGTGAGCAATCAGCATCTTTGGATGCAGCACCTGGACAATGAGCATTCTGGGATGCAGCAGCCATCCAATCAATGCCTGGGGGCAGAGCGACCAGCCAACCAGCATCCTGGGGATCTGGGGAGCATGTTGAGGTGCTGGGCAGCCAGCCAATCAGCTGTCGGCACGCAGCCAGGCCCCGTCCCCCTGTAATTAACAGTGTGTTAATTGCGGGATAATGAGCAGGGGGTGGGGTGGCCTCGAGGCACAAAGGGGCACCTGGGTCCTCCCCGCCCCTGCCCACCCCTTTCCCACGCATGTCCCCACACGTGCCCCGGCCCGGGCCTGCTGCCCACCCTTGCCCCACCTCCTCCGCCCACATGTGTTCTCATCTTCCCAATCTCATGTCCCCATATTCTCATGTCCCTGTGTCCCCATATTGCTATGTCCCCATATCCTCATGTTCCTATGTCCCTAGGCCCATGTCCACGTTGTCATATCCCTGTGTCTCCATGTCACTGTGTCCCCATTTCTGTATATCCCCATGTCCACATTCTCATGTCCCACTGCCCCCATCCCTATGCCCCACCCTCATTCCCATGCCCCTGTTTTCCAGTGCTGTTCACACATCCCTGTGTTCCCATGTCCTCATGTCCCTGTGTCTTCATCCCTATGCCCCCATGACTTTGCATCTCCATGTCCCCATATCCCTGTATCCCCATTCCCCCTGCCCATGTTCTCATGTTCCCATCCCTAAGCCCCCATGTCTCATCATCTCTATGTCCCCATGTCACGGTGTCCAAATCACCACATCTCCATGTCCCTGTGTCTCCATGTCCCTGTCCCCACCCCATGTTTTCCTGTGAGCCCATTATCCCCACTGTCCCCAGTTTGGCCGGACTGAGGTCATTGACAATTCCCTGAATCCTGACTTCCTGCACAAGTTTGTCCTTGATTATTACTTTGAGGAGCGGCAGAACCTGCGCTTTGACCTGTAAGTGGCCCCTGTGGTCCCAGTGTCACCCCCAGTGTCAACCCCTGGCCACCCTGGCACAGTCCCCCAGGATGTCCTTGTCCCCATCCCTGTTCTGTCCCCATTCCTGGACCATTACCACCCTTGTTCACATCCTTGTCCCATCCCATTGTCATCCCTATCCTATCCAGTCCCCATTCTGTCCCTGTCCCATCCTGTCCCTATCCACATCTCATCCCTGTCCATTCCATTGTCCCCATCCCATCCCATCCCATCCCATCCCATCCCATCCCATCCCGTTCCTTTACCCATCCTTGTCCCATCCTATCCCTATTCTTTTTCCCATCCCATCCCATCCCATCCCATCCCATCCCATCCCATCCCATCCCATCCCATCCCATTCCCACACCTAATCCATCCCTATTTGTGTACCATCCCATCCCTGTCTCCATCCCTGTTCCCATCCCTGTCCCATCCAAGGCCCCCCCTTCCTGTTCCATGCCCACATGTTCCTTCTGCCCCCAGGTATGATGTGGACTCCAAGAGCCCTGACCTCTCCAAGCATGTAAGTACAGGATCAGTCAGCCCTGATCGCTTGGCCTCCCTGGGATGGGCATCCCCCTGGTGACACCCAGTATTCCTGATCCTGCAGGATTTCCTGGGCCAGGCATTCTGCACCCTGGGGGAGATCGTGGGCTCAGCCGGCAGCCGGCTGGAGAAGCCCCTGACGTGAGCCCCCCACCCCCCCCCCGCTTTGCCCCAGTGTCCCCATGTCCTACTCCAGTGAAGCCCCTGATGTGAGCCCCTCTTGTGCCCCAGTATGCCCATGGTCCTCCTAGAGAAGCCCCTGACATGAACTCCCCCAGCCCCAGTATCCCCATGTCCCTGCCCCCACCCACCTCCCCCCCCATTCCCCGAGAAACCCCTCGTTTGAGCCTCCACTGTTGTCCAGTGTCCCCAAAGTCCTCAGGGTCCCCATGTCCTGCACTGGAGAAACTCCTGATGGTAGCCCCCCTTGTTCCCAGTGTCCGATGGTCCCTATGTCTCTGCCCCAGAGAAGCCCCAGTGTGAGCCACCTCCCCCACTGATCCCAATGCCCCCATGACCTCTCCCATGGAGAAGCCCCTGACACAAGTCCTGCTTGTGCCCCAGTATCCCTGGGGTCACTATGTGCTCTTTGGAGAAAATCCTGGGTTTCTCCAAAAAGTGGGAAACTCAGTGTCTCAATGTCCTCCGCTGGAAAAGCCCTTGACATGAACCCTCACGGTCCCAGTGTCCTCATGTCTCCCTAGGTCCCTTTTGGTGTGCCAAGGATGGACCAAGACCCCAGAGCCAGCAGTGGCATTTTGGAGGGGGGGGGGGGGGGGTGTGTGTGTGTGTGTCTGGCTTTTTTTTTTTTTTTTTTCTTTTGGAGGTGGCTTTTGGCAGGAAATGCATTTTTTGGGGTCTGGCTTTTTGGTGGGGTTTGATGGGTCTGGCTTTTTCTTGGGATGGTGGCTTTTGGAGGGAATATGGGTGTGGGGGATCTGGCTTTTGAAGGATCTGGCTTTTGGGGGGGCTCTGGCTTTTGGAGGGGTCTCACTTTTTGGGGTTGGCTTTTTCAGGGGCAGTTTGTTTTGTGGGAATTGACTTTTTGGGGGGGCTGAATGTCTTTTGGGGACTAACTTTTTTGAGGGGAGAAACAGCTTCTTTTTAGGGTGCTGGAATCTGGACAGGAGCTGGGCTTTTTTTTGTAGACTTCCTTTTTTTGGGAGGGGGGGGCTTTTTATTGGGTGGGGATCCCCTCCATCACCGTTCAGCATGTGTCCCTGCAGGATGGGGACAGCCACCGTGCACTCCCGGGGCAGAAGACCTGCTCTAGCTGCCTCCCATGGGTAAGTTTTGGGGTGCCGAGTGTGCGGGAGACCCACCCCCCCACCCCCCCGCCGCGGAACCCTATGTGTGCCCCCACTCTGCTCACATCTCATCCCGGCAGTGGCATTCTGGGGAAGAAGTGCGGCACCATCATACTCCTTGCTGAAGAGTTGGGAAACTGCCGGGTGAGCCACGGGGGGCATAGCTTGGGGACCCCACCATATCAGGGATGGCTGAGACACACTAGCCCGCAGATGAGAGGGTGGGCTGTTAGCCTCATGCTGTGTCCTGCCTGTCCTGGATCCCCTCTTCCCTCATAGAGGAGCTGCCCCAAAGGATCCCACCCTTCAAGGGGGTGCAGGCTGGATGATCCCCCCCAATTCCACCCCCCCAGGACGTGGCCACACTCCAGTTCTGCGCCAACAAGCTGGATAAGAAGGATTTCTTCGGGAAATCTGACCCCTTCATGGTCTTCTACCGCAGCAATGAAGACGGGACGTGAGTGACCCTCCTTCAAAACTGCAGTGACCCTCCCACACCACATGGGAGGGCTCAGCCCCAGCACATGGGCTGGCACTGGCAGGGGTGTCCAAAAATCCTCACTGCACTGTGGGGGTGACAGACTGGGGGGGTGTTGGGCTGGGGGAGTGACTCCCTTTTACCCCCTTGTCTTTCCCCTAGTTTCACCATCTGCCACAAGACAGAAGTGGTGCGGAACACCCTGAACCCCGTCTGGGCAGCCTTTGCCATTCCTGTGCGTGCCCTCTGCAATGGGGACCATGACCGGTGAGTGCCAGGGGACTGATACCCCCTGCACCCCCTCTTTGGCCCCAAAGACCTTCTTCTCCCTCTTCCCCCCATCTCTAGGGTCCACTAGGGCCCCTAACCCCCTTCTCCCATCTCCGTCATACCTAGGGACACCCTGCACTCCCATCTTTGTGGTCCTCTGAGACCCCCTGAACCCCCTTCCTCTCATCTCTATCGGCCCTCAGCACCCCCTTTTCCTTCTTTCCCCCATCTCCCAGGTCCTCCAGGAACCCCTGCGCCCCATGTCCCAATCTCTGTGGTACCTCTGGACTCCCAGAGACCCCCTCACTCCATGTCCATGGTACCCCAGGATCCCCTTCCCCTCTCTCTGCGATCCCCCAGAATCCCTTCCTCTGTGTCTGTGGTACCTCAGGACCCTCTTTACCCCCTTCTCCTCATCTCTGTGGTACCTCAGGACCCCCTGCAGTCCTTCCACCTTCTCTGTGGCCCCATGAGACACCCTTCCCCCCATCTCTGTGGCCACCTGAGCTCCCAGAACCCCCTCCCCCGTTTCTGTGGTACCAGTAGCACAACCCCGCCCCCCAGTGTTACCCGCTTTTGCCTCAGTTTACCCATCTGGGCAATGGGCATCCCAGCTGATGCTGAGCTATTCCTGCCCCCACCCCTGCCAATCCCAAACCAGTGTCACCAGCTGCTGTCCTGGCAAAAATCTCTTCACACTGCTTTGGCCCCACCTTGAACGTTGCTGTGGCAACGATGGATAAAAATATCCTGAGGAGTAGGAGAAGAAAGCAGGAAAAAGCCCACAGAGGCGTCAAAACAAATCCCATAGGGAGCGGGGAGTTGTGTGTGATGGGTCCCCAGGGGAGGGGTGGGGGGAGGTTGGGATTTGGGGGTGTCAGTGACCCCCCCTCTGCCTTGCAGAGCCATCAAGGTGGAGGTGTATGACTGGGACCGTGATGGCAGGTGAGCTGTGTGTGGTCCTGGAGACCCCCCACACCCTGGACCTGCACCTCTCGGGTGACAAGGACCCCCTGCATCCCCGGGGAGATGGAGCCCCCCGCCTCCCCGGTTGATGGGAATCCCCCCAGGCTATTTGGGACTCTGGCTGATGGGAAACCTCCTGGGCAATGGGAAGTCCCCCATCCCCACACCACTGACTGATGGGGATCCCCCCCGGGTAATGGGAACCTCCCTAACTGGACTGATAATGATCCACCGGCTGTGCAGCCACGACTTCATCGGAGAGTTCACCACCAGCTACCGGGAGCTGGCACGAGGCCAGAGCCACTTCAACGTGTATGAGGTGAGGAGGGATGGATACAAGGGCATGGGAGTCCTGCACCTCCCCCCATGGGGGTCACGGTCCCACTGCTGCACCCCCAGGGGTTACAGTCCACAGGAACCCTGTGCTTCACCCCTGTGTGTTGGGGTCTTAACACTGCACCCCTTGGTGTTATGGTCCCCAGGGTCCCTCTCTCTGCTGCACCTCTGCATGCTGGGGTCTCTTTGTAGGTGCTACATACCCCAGGATCCCCGTGATGCAATCCTGGGATGTTATGGTCCCCAGGGTCCCTCCCAGCCCTGCACCCTGGTGTGCTATATATACCCAAGGGTCTCTCTCCTGCACTCTGAGGTGTCATGTGCCCAGGGTGTTTATGCTGCGGCCATAGAGGTTTATAGTCCCCAAGATTCCCTGTGCTACAGCCTAGGGTGTTGGGATCCCCTCACTGCACCCCTGGGGTGTTATGGTTCCCACAGCTGCTCCCTTGAGGGTACCCAGCCCCCACCGTGGATCTCCAGCTGCACTACAATCCCCAGGGTCCCCACATGCACCCCTGGGTGTCACAGTCCATGTGCTTCTCAAGGTCCCTCTCTGCACCTCAGCACAGTGCTCCCACTGGTGCCCCCCAGAGTATTCTGTGCCCCCCTATCCCCTTGGATGTGACAGTCCGTTACACTGCTCCCTGGGGCCTCCTGTCCCTGTGAGAAGCAGCCCCCTTCCCTTTCCTCCCATCTGTGCAGGTGGTGAATCCCCGGAAGAAGATGAAGAAGAAGAAGTACCAGAACTCGGGGACAGTGAGGATGGGGATGTGCAGACGGGGAGGACACGGGGGAGTGGGCACTTCCTCCCCTGAGTCCCATGTCCCCACAGGTGACACTGCTGTCTTTCGCTGTGGAGGCTGAGCACACCTTCCTGGACTACATCAGAGGCGGGTGAGCAGGGGGTCCCCATCACCTCCAGCTGCAATTTTGAGGGTCCCTTCCTTGGGGGTACCCAGCACTCTGGGCTGCTCCCTCAAGGGCAGAGAATCCCCAACATCCCCAGCCTCTACTTCACTGGCAGGGCAGTCCCCAGGACTGCCATCTCCTCCCCAGTACCCACTGCTGCTCCCTTGGGGATTGGGGGGAGGGGTGGGAGGTGTTCCTGCTATCCTCAGCTCCTCCCTGTGGGATCCCCAACACGCGCAGTTGCTCCACTGGGGGGTCCTCAGCGCACCTAGCTTCTCCACTGGGAGTCTCAGCACCCCCACCCAGCTGCCTCCTTGGGGGCAGGCTGTCCCTATCTCCCACAGCTGCCTCACTGGTAGTCCCCCAGAACCCACAATTGCTCCCTTTAGAAGTCTCCAGCACTTCAATAGCTTTGGGGTCCCCAACACCCACAGCTGCTGCTTTGGGGAAAGAGGATCCCCACCACCCCCATCTTTTTCATTGTGGATCCTCAGCACCCCACCCAGATGCTCCCTCATGGGCAGGGGCTTACCAGCACCCGCAAATTGGTCATTTGGGGTTCCCCAGCACCCCCATCCACTCCTTTAGGTGCAGCACTGACACCTCAGTGTACGGACACTTAGGGGTGCTCTGAATTGTGATATGGGTGCACTCAGTCCAGCCTGTGGCCAGAGGGGTGCCCCACCCCAAACCCACAGGTCAGTCCCTATGTCACCCTAAGGCCACTTTACCCCCCCAGGACCCAACTCAACTTCACAGTGGCCATAGACTTCACAGCATCCAATGGTGAGTGGCAACTGTGTCCCCCCTGGGGGATTTATTTGGGACAGTTGTAACCAGTTTGGTGTCATGGTGGTGTCATCCTTGTCACCGACTTGGGGACATGGTGTTGTTGTCCTTGTAGTTGTGCAGGGGACATGGTTACGTCTCCCTTGTCACTCCCTTGGGGTGGGGTCATGATGGCATTGTCCTTATTGTGAGTTTGGGGCCATGGCGGTGTTATTTTTGTCACTGTGTTGGCACTGCAGTGATGTCATACTTGTCACCAGCTGTCTCTAGGTTGGGGATTTGATGCCATCATCACCATTGAATTTGGGACAGAGTGGTGCCATTCTTGTCACTGGGTTGGGGTCATGGCAATGTCTTTCTTGTCACTGTTGGTTCCATGGTGGTCATCCTTGTCACCAGCTGTCACAAGGTTGGGGACGTGGTGGCATCACCTCTGTCACCACGTTGGGAATATGGTGGTGTCACCGTTGTCACTGGGTTGGGGATGTGGTGGCATTTGGAGACATGGTGGGATCATCCTTGTCCTTGTCACTGTGTTGGGGATGACATCATCCTTGCCACTGGGTTGGGACCATGGGGTGCCATGTTTGTGGGAATATTGGGGGTGTTATGGGGGTGCTGGGGGGATTATGACAGTGCTGGGGGGGCTATGGGGGTGCTGAGCCCCATGCCTGTGCAGGGAACCCCTCGCAGCCCACGTCCCTGCACTACCTGAGCCCCTTCCAGCTGAATGCCTACAGCCTGGCACTGAGGGCCGTGGGGGACATCATCCAGGACTACGACAGTGACAAAATGTTCCCAGCCCTTGGCTTTGGTGCCAAGGTCCCCCCGGATGGGCATGTGTCCCACGAGTTCCCACTGGTGAGGGGCCAAGGCAGGACAGGACTGTAGATTAAGGGTGGTGTCCTTGTCATACAGTTGGGGCCATGGTGGGATCATCCTGTCACGTTATTTGGGACATGGAGGGACATTGTCCTTGGGTTGGGGCTGTGGTGGTGTGATCTTTGTCACTGGTCTGGGGCCATGGTAGTGTCGTACTTATCACCAGGTTAGGAAGGGGCTTGGTGTTGTCACCAGTTTGGGGTCATAGTGGTCTCATCCTTGATCACCAAGTTGGGTATATGGTGTGTTTGGGTGGGATCTGGATTGGAGATGTGGTGGTGTCATCCTTATCTTTGGGCTGGGAACATAGTAGCATCATCATTTTGTGACTGGTTTGGGGTCATGCCAGTGTCACCAGGTTGGAGACATAGTAGTATCATCCTTGTCAGGAGGTTCAGGATGTGGTGGTGTGGTCTTTGTCACTGTGCTGGGCATATGATGACGTTGTCCTTGTCACCTATTCTCACTGTCTTGGGGACATAGTGGTATCATTCTTGTCACTGGGTTGGGGATGTGGTGGTGTCATCCTTGTCTTGGGATGGGAACATGGCATCATCATCATTTTGTTACTGGGTTGGGGCCATGGCAGTATCGTCCTTGACACTGAGTTGGGAACATGTTGGTGTCTCCCTTGTCACCACATTATGGACGTAGTAAGATCATCCTTCTTAGCATTTGGGGGCCACAGCAATGCCATCTTTGTCTGTGGGTGGGGTCCATGGTGTCACCCTGTCTATGGGTGAGCACTGTGGTGTTACCGTGGTCCTGGTGACCCTGCGGCAGAATGGGGATGCATCAAACCCGGCGTGCCATGGCATTGCGGGGGTGCTGGAGGCGTATCAGCGCAGCCTGCGCCATGTCCAGCTCTACGGCCCCACCAACTTCGCCCCTGTCGTCAACCATGTTGCCCGGTAAGAGGGGCCCCATGCCCCGGGGTGGGGTCCCTGCGCCCTCGGCGTCACGCAGGGTCCCCCTAGCTCGGCGGCCACGGTGCTGGATGGATCCCAGTACTTTGTCCTCCTCATCATCACCGATGGTGTCATCTCTGACATGGCCCAGACCAAAGAGGCCATTGTAAATGTGAGACCCTTGATGTGGCATTGGGGCGGGTGGTGGCACCCCTGGGTGCTGGGAACCTGGGACCCTTGGGTGATGGGGGCAGTGGAGAGGGATTTGGACTCTTGAGGGGGTAGGAAAGGTTGAAGTCCCCTGCGTGCTGGGGGGTTGAGGAGGAGCTAGAACTCTTAGGGGGTAGGAAGAGGCTTGGACTCCTGGGTTCTGAGGGCTTGGGGGTGGTTGGGACCCTTTGGGTGATGGGATGGGTGAGGAGGAGCTGGGACACTGAAGCTGAGAGGGAAGGGGTGGGTTGGGACCCTTGTGTGCCAGAGGGGTGGGGAAGGGGCTGGGAGCCCTCGGTACTGGGGGGGGGGGGGGGGGGGCGGTGTGGACCCCTGGGTGCTGGAGGCAGTGAGGAGGGACTTGGACCATTGAGAGGTGGGAAAGGGCTTGGACCCCCAGGGTTTGATGTGCAGGGGTGTCTGGAACCCTTGAGTGCTGCAAGGGGACTGGGAAGTTCCTGGAACCCCCTGGTGCCATTGGGGAGGTCTGAGACCTTTGGGTGATGGGGGGGTGGTGAGGGACTGGAATCCTTGGGGGAGGGGGTGTTGGCACCCCTGGGTGCTGCAGGGAGGAGGGGGTGGCTCATTTGGTGGCAGCATCATTAAATTTCATGGGACTCCCTTCACCCCCTGGCTCCATCAGGCTGCCAAATTGCCCATGTCCATTATCATCGTGGGGGTTGGCCAGGCCGAGTTCGATGGTAAGATTTGGGGGCTGGGGTGAACTAGGGGAAGGCTGAGGGGATGGGGGTGGGGTCCCTTGGCCACTTGAACTATGAGTTGAATGTGTCAGCATATGAATGGGCTCAGCATACCCCAGCCTGGGGGTTCTGGGTGTGGGGCTGAGAGGGACACAATTGGATCCTATCCTGGGATGGGGGGCACTGGGGTGCTGCTGACCTCCCCCCTGAATCACCCCCAGCCATGGTGGAGCTGGATGGGGACGACATCCGCATCTCTTCCCGTGGGAAAGTGGCTGAGCGTGATATTGTCCAGGTAACCAACCTAACCAATGAGGAATTTGGGGACCCCCTCCTAGCCCACCCAGAAGGGGTGGGAAGGGCGGGTGCCCTGGGGAGCTCAAATCAGCCCCATCAGTCCTGGGGTGCACTTGGTGGGACTGGTGTGGAGGGATGATAAGGTGGACTGGGACATGGCAGGGCACTGGGACATGGGGATGCAATGGGTTTGGGATGCACCTGGATGGGGGGATGCACTGGGATTTGGGGGTGCACTGGCACATGGTAGGGGCACTTCACTGGGAAAAGAGGGTGCCCTGGGACTTGGGACATACCTTGGAATGAGGGTGCAGTGGGACATGGGAGCATATTAGGATATGGGAGGCACTGAGCCATGAAGGAGACAATAGCATGTGAAAGGAAGTTTACTGAGAAATAGTGAGGAGGTTGGAATTGGGATGTTGGGGATGTGCTGGGACAGAGAAGCAGTGCACTGTGACATGGAAGGGATGCACTGGGAAAAAGGAGCGTGCTGGGGTTTGGAATGTACCTCAGTGGAGGGAGACACTGGGACATTGGGTGCACTGGGTACATGTTGGGGGCCTTCACTGGGAAAAGTGGGTACACTGAGATTTGTGATGTACCTTGGAATGGGGGTGCAGTGGGACATGGGGGTTTATCAGGATATGGGGGGCACTTTGGCATGAAGGGGGTTGGTACACAGAAAAGGGGGGGACACTGGGATGTGGGGGGCACTGGGACATGGAAGGGCATGTACTAAGATATTTTGGGGGGGCTGTGCTGCGAAAAAAGGGTGCAATGAGACTTAAGATGTTCCTGGATGTGGGGGGAAGCCCCATCATTAGCAGGCAGGAACATTGGGACATTGGAGGGGGGCACTGGGATATGGGATGTACCTGGATGTGGGGGGCACTGGGACATGAGGAGGGTGTGCTGGCAAATGAAGGGGGCACTGGGGCACCAGGATGGACCCAGATGAGGGGGGCAGTGGGACATGGGGGAGTATTGGGAAATAGGAAGAGACACTGGAATGTAGGGGCTGTGGGAAATGGGAGGCACTGGGATATGGAGGGGAATTGGAGCTTGGGATGCACATGAACGTGGGGGTGCCCTGGACATAAAGAGGGCTGCATTGGGAGATGGGGAACACTGGGATATGGGAGTACATTAGGACATGGAGGGGGGGTACCAGGATAAGGGGGGGGGGGGGCACTGGGTCTTAGTATGTACCTGGATGTGAGGGACACTAGGACATCAGGAATGGGGATGGGACACCGGAGCTGCTGTGTGTAGGGCACACAGTTCCAGGGCCTTCCCAGCCCTGGACCCCCTCAACTGCTCTGCCTCCCTGTGCCCACCCCCAGTTTGTTCCATTTCGTGACTACATGACGGGGGGTCCCGGCGCAGGGCTGAGCATGGCAGGGCTGGCACGAGAAGTCCTCGCTGAGATTCCTGACCAGCTCCTCTCTTACATGAAGGCACGGGGCATAAAACCACCCCCCCATCCCTCCCATGTCCCCTGAAACCCTCCCACCCTGTCTGCCCACTCCCAACACACCATGTCCCTTCATCCTACCCCAGGACCCTCTATCCAGGGATCAAAGGCAGCCATACTCTGTCAGGGATCTGGGGCTGGAGGTCCCTCTCCTCCTTTCCACAACCTTAGGGTCCCCTCCCCAATCTGGGCTCCCACCACCACACCCATAAACCAGCTTTTGGGTTTCCCGGGGGAATTGGGATGGTGTTGCCTGAGTATTCTTGGCTATGGGACTGCCCCCTATACCCATCCAGCACTGTCCTGCCCCCCAGAAAAGTAGCAGGGGGTCTTAGCAGCCTGACCAGAAAGCTGGGGTGCGCAGGAGCCTCCACCAAACGTGGAGTGCCCCCCTAGCATGATGCATAACCCCTTCTCACCTCACCAGCCTCCCCAAATCCATGGTTCCCCTGCATTTCCTAGGCTGATCCCAGTGGGCTCCCCAGTGTTTTTGGTGTTCTCCCTTGCTGTGTTGCATGTGTCCATGTGGGTTTGTATTGAGTTGCCTTAAATTGCAATAAATTATTGTGGCTTTAATTACAGCCCCCTCCCTCGGGATGCTCCAGCATCTGCCCTAAAAGGGGCCCTGCTGCAGCTGTATGGGTAACCCCCCAATGTGTGACCCTCCCCAGCTGTGGGACACCTCCCAGGACTGTGACAACTCCTCTGCTCAGCTGTGTGACTCCCCTGCTCTAGCTCTGACACCCTCCAGCTCTGCCCCCTCCCCACCTGTGATCCCCTCCAAGCTGTGACACCCCAGCTCTGACTCCTCCCCAGCTGTGTGATCCCCCACACACTCTGTGAACCCCCTCAAATATATGACCTCCCTGGCTGTTCGACCCTTCTCCCAGCTCTGACAGCCCCCAGCAGTGTGATGGCCCCCATATCTGATATCCCCCAGCTGTGTGTGATGCCCCCACACGCTGTAACCCCCCTCAGGCTTTCGCATCCCCCCCAGGTCTGACTTCTCACCAGGTGTGTGTGACACCCCCCCAGTGTGTAACACATCCTGACTCTGTGTGACCTTGCCCCCACTGTGTGACCCCCTAGAACTGCAAATACACTGAAACTGCCTGGGGAGAGTTGGGTTATTTACAGGACTCTGCCCCCTGCACCCCAAAACTGTTTGAAGGGAGCTCTGGGAAGTCGAGGGGGCTCACAGACTCCCTGCTCCAATTCTGGGGGTCATAAAGCTTCTGATACCCAACGGGGGGATCACAGAGACCCCACATCCCACTGCAGGGGGTTCACAAAGTATCTACACCCCAGTTACAGGGGTCACAAAGTCCTCACACTCTACTTTAGGGTAACAAAGCACACACCAACTGTGTCTGTGGGGGTCTCATAAAGTCCCCCACCCCAAAGGGGAGGGGGGGTAACAAAGTGCCTACACTCCAATTTGGGAGAGGTTATAAAACTCCTGCACCCAAATTGAGGGGGTCACAGACACCCCACATCCCAGCTGGATGAGGTCGCAAAATGCCTATCCTCCAACTTGGGGGTCACAAAGCCCCTCCACTCCAGTGGGGAGGTGAAAAGGCTTCCTCCCACTGTCTGAGAGGTGGGGGTTGTTTTAGGCCCCTGTCTCCCCCCCAAAAGAAGTGGCTTTCCAGTGTAAGGGGATTGTACCAGTTCTGAGACCAAACAGGTCAGCAGGTACTGGGGGGGGAAACCCCATGTTGGGGTGGCTGCTCTCACTTCCCCCTTCCTGCATCCCTTCAGGCTACAGGGGCCCTCCAGATTCCCAAACTGTTTCAAGATTCCATTCTTTATTGATGCATTTCCCTTGGCCAAGGTCAGCCCAGGGAAAACCAGCACAGATCCCTGGGGGCAAAAACTCTAACTGGCACACCAAAACACAGGGAGCCTCCCTCAGATCAGGCAGTGTGAGGGGCCTCATGTTGTTGTGGAGAGGAGAAGGAGGGGAGAAAGGCCCTGAGACCCCCATATCAGGGCTGACACGAAGGGTGTCATCCTTCACCCAGGGGGTGTCAGGGGTTGCTCGTGTAAATAAAACACTCCAAATAAAGGGGGAAGAGGGGCAGATGAAGCCCTGCATGTATGTCCCCCTGCAGAAGAGCAAGGAGATGATCCTTGACTGTTTGGGGGGCCCACCTTGTTTTGTGAGGAGGCCCTGCCAGTTTGGAGGGGTCCCTGACTGTTTGGGAAGGTCTTTGCCTGTCTGGGTGGATCCACTTGGGGGGCTGCAGAGGGCCCAGCAAGGCATCTCCAGAGGCTGCTACTCCAGGATATCCTGAGGAGAGAAATGATTGTCACACACATGGGTTCCTCCACATTTATCCATTGGGCCTTCCCCAAGCACTCACCTCTTTAGAATCAATGTGGAAAAAACACTTGAGTTAGGATTAGGATTGGGGATTACGGTTGGGGATTAGGGTTAGTGTGAGGGTTAATTTTCCATTCAGATTTCTGTCTAGAGTTTACTCAGAAATGTTCCACTGGGGGCTGTCCGTTTCCCTCAGTCACCACTGTACCACAACCGCCTCGGATCGGGCGTGGGATGTGTGCCGGAGTAAACTCCGCAGCAAAACCCTTTCTCCTAAAAGACGGCAGAACCTTAAAAACTTTCCTCAAGGCCATCTCTGCTGACGAATTGCTGAAAGTCGAAACGTGTGCTTCATCTCAGCCGAGTACATAAGATACGGCAAACTCGCGCCACAAAGCACAGTCCCGCTCAGCCCCGTGATGGCCACCCCCGTGCCGCCCTCAGGCCTTGTCCGACGCCTTCGCGCGCTGCCCCCGCGGCCCTGCCGCGCCTGCTGCGGGCGCTGCGCCTGGCCCTGGAGCCACTGCAATCCCCCGCGCTCTGCTGTGCCTGCAGGCCGCTCCTGTCGACAGTCGAAAGGGACTTTGCACGTCCGGCTGCCCTTGGCCCCCTGACCCTGCTCTTGGCCCCGCGCCAAATCCGCCCCGCGCCCAGGCCCGGTGGCACCTGCCACCCGCCCGCCCCTCTCCTCCTTGCTGCGTTTGGATTGATCCGAAGCTGCCGGAGGTCCAGGAGCCTTTAGACACCGCCTTTAGACACCAGGGATGCACAGACTGCCATTGTTGGGCTGTCTGTGAAGGGCCAGGGGCTGCACTCCATGATTCCGCTGGCTCTCTCCTAGCTCAGCGCCTTCTGCAATTCTCACCCTTTGGCTCAGCCTTTGTGTTCCCTCGAGATGCTGGCAGAGCTGTTGGGGACAGGGCAGGAGTGGGGGCCCAGCATTCCCCTGTCTGTGCCACCCCAGCGGTGACAGCCCCAGCGCTCCCCTGTGTGTGACACCCCAGTGGTGGCAGCCCCAGTGTTCCCTCCCTGGAGACTTCAAGGGACGCATCCACAGCCATAGCCAGTCAACGGAACTGACACCCCGGCCTAGGCTTGGGGAAGGTCCCCCTGGCCACTTCCACAGCGCCACAGGCAAGTGTCAGGTACAGTTATGTAGCTCTGCCCAGAGCTGGCAGGGAAAGTTCATTAAAAGAAAAAAAACACCAAAAAAAAGTCAACTCCACCCTGCAGAGCTGCTCCCTCCTTCCCTAGTTTCACCTGCACACACACAAGACCCAAGAATAAAAGCAACGAGCACTCCTCAGGCACATATGCAGCAAAAGCAGCTTGAGGACAGCTTTGCAGCAGGACTCCTCTCATCCCAGTGAAAAAGACCCCTTGGCAGGCAGCTCTAGGGCCTTTGGAAAGGGCAAGGGTCAGAGCCTCAGCCTACAGGGAAGAAAGGAGCTCTGAATTGCCTGCCCCTGGCATGTAAGCCCTGCTCCCAGGCTGCTTCACACACAGGATTTTTCTGGAGGACTGCAGAAAGCTGAGACTTAGCTCTGGCTTTTCCATATTCTGTGTCCTAAAGCTTGCCTTGGAGAAGAAATTCAGGGTCAGTTCTGCTGGCACAATCCCTTCTGGCCAAGGGCAGAGTTCTGGAAAAGTCTTTCCGTGCTGAGGCTTTGCTGCAGTCAAGGAAATCTCCTGGCTCAGGATCACCTTTCCTGCTCAGCCAGACACTTCAAGTGCCCCAACAACAGGAAATTGGCAGATCTTGGTGGTACCAGTGCTGGCAAACACCAGACTTGGGCAGTACCAGCACTGGCAATTTGCCAGATCTGGAGGCCTGACACCAGCAAATTATCAGATCTGAGCACTGGTGGTACCAGCAAACACCAGATTCCAGGCGCTGATGAGCACCAGATCTGGACTTCCTTCCTTCCTTCCTTCCTTCCTTCCTTCCTTCCTTCCTTCCTTCCTTCCTTCCTTCCTTCCTTCCTTCCTTCCTTCCTTCCTTCCTTCCTTCCTTCCTTCCTTCCGCCACTTCCGCCACTTCCGCCACTTCCGCCACTTCCGCCACTTCCGCCACTTCCGCCACTTCCGCCACTTCCGCCACTTCCGCCACTTCCGCCACTTCCGCCACTTCCTTCCTTCCTCCACTTCCGCCACTTCCTTCTGCCACTTCCTTCCTTCCTTCCGCCACTTCCTTCCTTCCTTCCGCCACTTCCTTCCGCCACTTCCTTCCGCCACTTCTTTCCTTCCTTCCTGGAACCTTTGGACAATGCTGTCAGGGATGCACTGCCTGGGTTTGTTGGTGTCTGTGTAGGGCCAGGTAATGTTCTTGATGATTCCGCTGGGTCTCCCTTCCAGCTCAGCCCCTTCTGCAATTCTCACCCTTTCACTCAGGCGCTGTGTCCCCATGAGGTGCTGGCAGAGCTAATGGGGACTCAGCAAGAGAGGGTAGCCCCAGCCTTCCCCTATTTGTGACACCTCAGCAGTGGCAGCCCCAGTGTCCCTCTCTCTGTGACACAACAATGGTGGGAGTAGGGAATATGTAGGGTTGAGTAGGTAAGAGTATGGCCCGAGCATCTTTTGGCAGAAACACTTTGCTGGAGCCCTTAGCTTCAGGAGGAGTGTTCCTTGCAAGAAGGAGACAAAGATTCTCCTCCGGGAGAATAAAAGAGAGACAGGTTCCAAAGGCAAGGAATGAATAGGAGAGGACCGGGCTGGTGTGACCGGGCTGGTGTGAGCAGCATACTGGTTGCAAGAGAAGCGTGAGTGCCACTGCCCTGCTTGCCATATTTACATTATCAGTCAGTAAGACAGCATTCAATGAGAGCTGCTTTTGCTGCTACCTATTACTCTTTCAGCCCTTGGTAGAAAAAAATTTCCTTATATTTAGGCCGTGAGATCCAGAGAACACCTTGGTAGATTCAGCTGAAAACGGACACAGAGAGCGCATTTATGTGACTTATGTGTGGCAAGGGGAAGGTGCAGCTCTGCATTGGCTTTTACTTTTTGAGCCTTAATCTGTAGGCACAGCTGCTGGATGTTTGCAACAAAGAGGTGAGAGTGAAAAAAGTGACAGCAGGTCTAGCTGGAAAAGAAGGTACACAGCAGCAGTGCATTGTGCTCAACTTAAATGCTGCTAAGAGAAGGGGATACATTAAGAGCATCTTCTGTCCTAGCACTTCTGTGGGATCTCTAGCTGCCTGGACTCAGCCACACTTGAAAGTGTGTGAAAGTGATTGAGCTGCAGATATTGTTCCATGGGGAGGCGGGTAGGGCAACAAGTACTTTCTGTCCTGGCACTTCTCTCAATCTGAACTGCAGCTGGAAATGCTTTGTTGTAAAGATGAACTCTGCCACTTTGAGACAACATGTTGAAGCTATATATATAGCTGGGAAGGAAAGTATGAATCACTAGTGTGTTTTGTGTAGTTTACAGACTCCAAAGGGAGCCAGCACTGGCTTTTTGTTGTAGGGCTTTTCTTTGCAAAGCAGCTGCTGGATGCTTTGAAAGGGTTTGAGATCTGTGAGACTGACAGGGTAGGATGGTACTTTAGAGGGTAGGATAGAGCTTAAAAAAAGCATATATCTCCAGGGAGGTGCACGTAGCTCAGTGCGTGCGAGTTACACGTTGGGCAGCTGATAACACAAAGAACGTTCTAAATGGAAGACACAATGTTTCAATTGCATTATTTTTGCAGCTTACAAACTGCTCAGCCAACAATGAAGCAATTCCTCTTCCTTCCCTCCTACATGCAGGAATCCGTTCTGTCAGTCTCCAAGAGCCAGGAAGCACAGCGGAGCTCTTCCCCGAGCTGCTCCCAATACGAATGGGTTCGAGCCAGGAGAGCGCTTGTCTTTTTTCTGGGCACTGTCAGAGCTCATCAAAACAACCACACAATGGCGCTGTCGGCTGGCAAAAGAAGGCAACGGATAGAAACCCCCGAGTGCAGAGCCAGGTTGGGAACGTCCCGGCTTTTAAATCTACTGTGCTGCACAAAACGATTTCCCTGATCTTCCCCTTCTGACTGCATACTCTTCTTTAGACCACACTCAAAGGGAAACAATAGCTCCTATGGCTTAACAAAACTTTTCACTCTCTCAGAGTCTGCTAACAAACTTGAAAACATCTGGCAAAAAGAGTACTAAAAAGTGCCTGCTGAGAAAGATCTTGCTGCCTACAATTTCAACTGCACCCATCAAACTGTGAGCATGCACCCTGCTATGGGCACTTTCCTTCTCAGTGCTAGGTACTGTTCTAAGCCTTCAGTTTCACCCAGTGAGTGTCCAAACAGAACGACACCAGAGACTACTCACACATTTAAGCTTTATTCTTTGGCTTATGTGATCCAGACAGGACAGAAGCACAGCCATATCTCTCCAGGTCTTTAGTCCTGTGAAGCTGAATTGTGAGTGGCAGTACATTGACTAGAGAAGTGGTGACTTGACAGCAATTTACAGATGGAAAAGAAAAGAGTACTGCCGACTCAATTTGGTGCCAGTAGAAGTTTCCAAAAATTTTAGGGGAAAGCTACAGGCAAGCTTCAGCAGAAGCAGTATGTAGGAGGTCTCCACTGCCAGCCCAGTGTTCTGTGCTTAAAGTAGATGACAGTTAGCCTCCAGAAGAATGAAAGAGCCACAGGTCTCAAAAAGTGTAGAAAGAAGCTGCAGAACATGGGCCTGCTGGGCACAGTGGGCTGCTGCCAGAGGAGTGTGACTTCTGAATCCACATTGGCAGAAGTAAGGGGGCAACTCACCGAGAGCTACTTGTGCTGCTGCCTGTTCTTCTTCCAGATGTCTGTGGGAACAATTGTGCTTACTTTACACAGCAAGACCAAGGCAAAACAATGATAGACTCAATTGAGAAGGGTAGGAATAAGCTCCATCTGTGGGTTTGATGCACTTTATGTGTGGCAAGTGGGTGGTGAAGCCCTGTACTTGCTTTTACTTCCAGAGCGTTCTTCTATGAAAGGATCTTCTGAAAGCTGGTAACGGAGCTACAAGAGTGGAAAATATGAGGGAATGTCTATCTGAGAAGGAAGGTACAAAAACACACTATTTTGTGCTCAGTTCCATGCTGCTTAAAGAAGGGGTGCTTCAAAAACACTTTCTGTTTTGGTGCATCTTTTTGGGTAATCCGTAGACTGAGTGATCAGAGACTTGGCTATACTAAGACTTTAAAAAAGAACTAATCTCCAAGTTGTGTGCTGAATTCCACTGACAACACTTTATTTTTCAAGCAGCAAGAGCATTCTTAGCTGACTCTGTGAATGAGCTGTTGCTGGACTTTTCCAATTTGGTGGGCCATGCTCAGCATAGCCTGGTGCTCAGCTCTTTGTTCTTCTCCTTTTGTAACCTGTTGTGCTTACATCCCCATGGAGGCGAATCATCCTCTACTTCACACACAAAATACTCAGCTGGCAGGGAAGCATTCCAGCAAACTACTTCTGCTGGAGGACACTTGGGTGATGTACTTAACACAGTTAAAAAGAGGTGCCCCCTTAGTTTAGTTCTCTTGTCTGAAATAAAAGGAAAGATTCTGAGTTATGTTTTGAGCAGAGAACTCTTCCAGGACAACAAGGTTGCCCTGAGCTTGCCAGCACAAAAAGATTTCCTTGATCTTCCCCTTCTGACTGCATACTCTTCTTTGCATCACACTCAAAGGAAATCACAAACTCCTTTGCCTTACAAAAGCTTTTCACTCTCTCAGAGTCTGCTAACAAACTTGAGAACATCTGGAAAAAATAGAGTACAAAAAAGTGACACCAGCTGAGAAAGATCATGCTATGTACAATTTCAACTATACCCATGTCATGGTTTGACACTGGTGCAATGCCAGTGCTCTTATGAAAATATATTCTCTCTGGTGTCTACTGTGAGATGTGATCAGAAATAGAGCAATGCAGGCTTCAGCTTAGGAATAAAAGGAAAAAAACTTTATTAACTGACAATATGTAAAAGAAACACACAGAACTCAGAATGAAAACTTTCTAAACATTCTTCTTCTTTTTACTAAATTTTCAATACATCACAGTAAGACAAAACTTTGGATTCTCAATTCAGTTACTACTCTAGATCCCTAACTCTCAGTCTATCACACTTTTCAGATAATCAATTCTCAGTTCATCAAGAAGAGAGGAGTTTTTCTTGTACTATAGGCTTCTCTTGGAAACACAGTTGAAACTTCTTGTGTTTCTATGTCACATGTGGCACCGTTCAGAGGACATTTGCTATCATGACATCTTTCTATGTACAGTGCTTTCACTACTGCACATGGACTAGAGCTTCTTCTAGGGTTTTTTTTTAAGGGTGCTTTGCTCAGTTTTAAAAAGAGAACAGTCTCTCACTTTCGGGACACTTGTCTCTCTTAAATTTTACTCCCTGGGGCTGAGGGGTTTGAGAACAGAGATCTTTTCTTTTACTGAAGATCAAGGGCACTACTACTTTCTTCACCTGTTGTCTTTGTTCACGCACTCTTTTACATAACACCACTGCACTCTCTTGGCTCTGAGCTATTGCTTCTTTCTAAATGCAGTCTTTGTGTCACAGGAAAAATGGTTCTGTCTATGGCTATACAAGAAAAGTCTAGCTAAAGGCTACTCTATCATCTCTTCTCACTTAGAATTTTTTTCAAATTTTTTTGGACATCTTTCACTTGCATTAACTTGCATCACACTTGCTTATTTCTTCTTATTTTATCTTTATCTTTCTTCTTATTCAGCTTCAGAAGGATCAGCATTTGTAAGGTTTCTATAATCTAAGAAAAGGGTTAAGATATCAGGCTCTGCCTGTCCAGAACTCTCATGCTGCTTTGCCGGGCACTTTCTCACTGCCTCCCCCTTCTCCTTCTTGGCCGGCCATGCTGCCCACGCATGATATCGAATTTCAAGTTGGCACAAGCACAGGCACAGGCTCACTCTTGCTCCCTCACTCCCTCTCTGGGGGCGGGGGGGCGCTGCTTGATGACTCTCAGCGTTCTACTCTTCTATCTTGCAGGGACTTTCATTTCTCTTCTTTGTCTAAGGTCCCGGCCTGCCTCACCTGGCCGCATGGCTTCTCCTCCCCCACCCCGCCTGCAGCTGGGCAGGGGAGATTTGACTTCTTTCACTCACTGAAACTAAGAGCTTTCCCCTGGGAGTTCTCTGCTTTTAACTTCTTCTGTTCTCAGAGGCGTATCTATGTCTTCAGTGGCCACACTAGGTGCCAATATTAAAATCTGAGCACTTATTGGTTTGACCACAGCATTTCAAAAATTTTACTTCTTCTCAAACCAGGACAACCTATCAAACTTCAAGCATGCACCCTGTTGCACTTTCCTTCTCAGCTCTAAGTATCATCCTAAGCTTTCAGTTTCACAGAGTCAGGATCCAAATGGAATGGCACCAGTGACTGCTGACACACTAAAGGACAAAAAGCTCAACAGCTTGGTGTCTGCATTCCCACTGAAAATTCAACAAGTTTAATCCAGAGAACTGCCTGTTAGGAAAAACCTTTAAATTCACTAAGACCACCCAAAGTGTGCATCCAAACTTGCTTTCTTGGCCAGAGAGATGAACAAGAAGCTCATCTCAAAAGAAACGGCATTCTCTCCTCCAAAATACAAAACATCCAGGGACTGATCCACCTCCAGTGTTGAACATATCCAACAAATGCGCCTATACAGAAGGGGCTAGGACAGAAATATCTTGCTGGATTATTCCTCGCCCCAGTACCTTTAACATCTTCTCCAAAAACAGTGGCACTATATCTTTTGCTTCCCAAAGAAAGGCATACCAAGACACTTGGCCTTGCCTTGCCTTCAGTGGCGCTCCTAATTTTTCCTAGCCTACTCTTGCTTTGCTTGCCTTGCCTATGTCTGCCTTGCCTGGCCCTACCTACAACTTCCTTCCTTTGTTTTGTTTTGTCTTGCCTATCATGCTTTGCTTTGCGTTCCATGCAGGCAAGGCAATGCAAACCATGTGCAGGCAGTTGCAGGCAAGTCAATGGAGCGCTTGGCAAGGCCAGAGCAGAGAGGGGAAAGCAAAGTACGTGGTAGGTCAGAGAAGGCCCAGAAGTTCTGGGCAAGGTTGGGGATAGGAAGGTAAGGCCAGTGATGGGTAGGCCAGGCAGAAACAGGGCTCAGCAAGGCCCTGGAGGAAACCAGTAGCAGGTCAAGGGTGGGGCATGGGCATGCAAAGGAATGCAAGGCTAGGGAGTGTAAGAAGGGCAAGGCAAGGAAACTGTTGGGGTGCCAAGGCAAGACAAGGCAGGTGAGAGGTACATTCAAGGATTGCTGGTACTCAAAAGCGGCCAGACAGAATGCTCTGTCCTGCCTTGATCTTACATGGGCCATCTCTAATCTACACCTAAGACACTTGAGCTACCTGCTTTCCTTCATATAGAAAAGAACTGTCATTGTGGTCCTGGAGCCCAAGGGTAAAATTCAAATTGCTTGTCCAAAACTCAAGATGTGCTTGGATTGGTGCCAGACAAAAGCAGAGACAAAGCCGGATGAGTCTGGCAGCATGTGTCCTCCCCTAGGCTTTCTCTCATGTGCTCCTGAAGCACTCGGGGCGCATGAGAGCTTTGAGAGTCTTAGGAGGAGCAGGCGGGGCAGGGCAAGGCCAGGAAATGTCACTAAAAAGGGGTCTTGAATTCCAGGTGGAGGAGGGGAGGAGCAAGGAAATGCGAGGCAAGGGAGGAATTTGAGGGCATGGCAGGGCAAGTAGTGGTTTTCTAAGGCAAGGCAATGTGAGTGCTTGAAGGAGAAGCAAAGACCAGACCTGGACAAATGGGTCAGGAAGTCAGGTGGGGGATGGGTGAGCAAGTCAATCCAAGGAGATGGAGAAAATCCTGTATGTGTGTGGAGGGTTGTGTGCAAGTTGTGGGGTAAGTGTATGTGAGTGGTGGGGGCAGGGCTGGGGGGGGGGGAGGGGGGGGGGACTCATGTGTGGGGTGTGGGGGCCGTGGCAGCCACCCCACCACCAAGATTGTTTGGGAGAGAAAGGAATCAGGTGAATGTGTCTTTACAAACAGACTATGTGAATCTGCTTGTAGAAAAGGCCAGGAATTTACAGACAGTGAAGCAACAGAATAAACTTTTAGCTCTAGAAACTGTTACTAAGCAACATAGACTGTTGCTCAGCAAAAGCTGAGTTAATCTCCTTAACCCAGAGCAAGAGAAGAGAAACGTATAGAATTAGGAAGAGTTTATTTTACTTTCTTCTATATAACAAAAGGAGGGTGCATATTAGAGCAGTGTGGGGGATAGAAGAGATAATAGAGATAGTGCAGAAGGCAATCTCACCCCTGAAGAGTTGCAGCTGTACTAATTACCAAAGATTAGGAACAGGCCTGCCCTTAATAGGCCACATCTGTGTCTAGTAAGGATGAGTGCTATAGAAGAGTGGGTTAGTGTCCTGGTTTGAGAGGATGTGAGGTTTTTTGGGGTTTTTTTTGGTTGTTGGTGGTTTTTTTTTTGTTTGTTTTGTTTTGTTTTTTTTTTTTTTGGTTTTTTTGTTTGTTTTTTTTTTGTTTGTTTGTTTTGAGATGCTGTGGTCAAACCAAGAGGTGCTCAGATCTGAATATTGGCACCTGGTGTGGCCACTGAGGATGAGGATATGCCTCTGAGAACACAGGGAGGTTAAAAGCAGAGAATGCCCAAGGGGAAGCTCTCTTGTGTTCCTTCCTGAAAGAGCTCAGAGCTGCCCTGCCCAGCTGCAGGCTGTGCGGGGAAGGGGGAGCCATGCGGCCGGATGAGGTAGGCCGGGCCTTTGACAGAGAACGGAGGTAAAAGCCCCTGCAGGATGGAAGGGTGGAGGAACCCTGAGAGACATTGAGCAGCCACCCCCCACCACCTCCCCCTTTCCCAGGAGAGGGAGAGAGAGCTGGTGTCTGTGCCTGTGCCAACTTGAAATTTGATAGCATGGGCAGCCAGGAAGGAGAAGGGCGGTGCGGTGAGAAGGTGCCTGGAAGGGCCAGCGTGGGAGTTCTGGACAGGCAGAGCCTGATATTTTAACCCTTTTCTTGGATGATGGAAACCTTACTGATTCTCCTGGAGTTGAATGGGAAGAGAGATAGAGATGAGATAAGAGGAAATGGGCCACAATAGAAGTTATGAAGAATCCTAGTTGGGAGGAGATGATGCAGTGGCCTGTGGCTGGACTTTTCTTGTATAGCCATGGACAGAACCATTCTTCCTGTGACACAGAGACTGCATTTAGTGGGGAGGGAATGTCTTGGAGCCAAGAGAGTGCAGTGATGTTATGTGAAGGAGTGACGTGAGACAGAGATGACGGGTGAGGAGGGTGGTATTGGTGCCCTCCACCTTCCCTTTTTCTTGAGACCCCTTGGTCCCAGGGGGTGAAATCTGGGGGGGACAGGTGTCTCAAAAGTGAGAGACTGTGCTTTTTTTGGGCAAAGCACCCTTGAAAAGGAAAACCCTAGAAGCAGCTCTGGTCCATGTGCAGTGGTGAGAGCACTGTACATGGAAGGAAGATGTCACCATGGCAAAGATCTCTGGGTGGTGCTACGTGTGACATGGGAACACACGAGGTTTCAACTGCATTTCCAGGGGAAACCTATGGTACAAGAAGGACTCCTCTCTCCTTGATGAACTGAGAATTGATTATCTAAAAGATGGTGATGGACTGAAATTTGATAATCTGAGGGGTGGATGTACTGGAAATTTGGCGGGGGGAGGAGGAATGTTTTTGGAAGGTTTTCATTCCAAGTTCTGTGTGTATTTCTCTTTATAAATATTCTATGGTAGGTTAATAAAGTTTTTTCCCTTTTATTCCTAAGTTGGAGCCAGTTTTTCTCTATTCCTGGTTACATCTCACAGCAGACACTAGGGAAAATGTATTTTCTTGGGGGCACTGGCATTGCACCAAGGTCAAACCGCGACAGTTAGCTAGTTTAGAAGAGAGTTGGAGTTTGTGGCTTTGCTGTGAAGAAGGAGTCAGTGCTGTGAGGGGCTGCCCATGAGAAATCACCAAGAAGGTATAGAACTTCTGAAATAAAATGATAGTAAATGGTGACCCCGACATGATCCTGTGGTAGTTTAAGAAAAAGGATTTAAATATTAAGAGACATAATCCTGAGGTGATTCAAGAAGAAGACCACAGACCTAAGAGCAATAAGACAGTAGAACCAGGTGGACCAGGAGCCTACGAGCTGAGCAGGCAGACCAAGAGCCTGAGAGCCTAAAAATCTAGATAAGCTATATCCAGGCAGACCTGGGAGCATAAGTCCAGACAATGTATGAGACACCACCCCCAAGAAGAAGGGTGCTAGATATGAAGAACAAAGGCTATACACTTTCCTTGTTTAGCACATTGGAGCAAGCCCCGTGCCCCCTGCCAAGGTATGGCTGTAGTCCAGAAAGGACCCAGGACAGTGCCAGGTTCCCCTTGAATAGCAGTGTATGCAGCAGGACACAAAAGTGGTGTGATGAAAGTGACAAATGACATGGCCACAACAGCAGCTGATACCTTAGCATAGGCATAGCCCCTGTAGAGTATGGGGGAGTGGTTTACAAGTTGCTGCTACATGAGCACTAGAACAAAAGCAACATAGTGCTCTGAGAGGCAGAGTCAGAGCTACACAGACAGCATGTAAGAGAAGCCTTCTGAAATTGTATGGCGGCTGTCTCCACAGTAACCTGATGTGAATCAAGATTAAGCTGTAAAGCAAGGTACAACCAGAGACAGAGCCCAGCATAACATTGAGAGCAACAGGGGGATGCTACCTAGTCCAGACCTAACTAATTTTGACAACTGGGGTACAAGTAAGCTGCTAGAGACACAATAAGAAATAACTTATCAAGTGAAAACCAGATTGTTTTATCTACAAAGAAAACAGAATAGGAAAAGAGAGGCTTACAGTGACCAACTAATACAACAAAAAACTTAAAAAATAAGAGAATTATTAAAACAACAGTAAGACCTGAAGACCGAGTAACTCTATCATTCAGTATATTTGTTTACTGATGAAACGTACATTTTAATTGCGCATTGCAACTATTAATCTTTAAGCATACGTGTGAAAGTTTATATTGCATAAACATAAGTACACTCAACAGATACTAGATCAATATTGTTCAAGTTGTATAACTATTAATAAAATTATGTAGCAGTTAATTTTGTTACTATCCTAATATATAGCCTTTAACTTATAAGTTGTTTTATAAGGTTAATATAGCTACTGACATTATCAATATTATAGAAGTGTAAATATAAGGGTTTCTAATGATATGTAATGTAAATTTGAGTAATGAATCAAGGTCTGTGCACAGACACATTCCAAAGTTAAACAGAAATTACACAAAAGATGATTATACTGTGTTTACTGTCTTTTGCATAGGGCCCTGCAAAAGATAGTAAACACAACATTAGTTTATGTAAAGCCTGAAATTAATAATCTAGACTATGAAAAGCAAAATTAAATCAGAACTTAAAAACTTATGTGTATACTGTGACATGTTACCTGAACATTTGTGTAACTGTTAGTTCTAAGTAAGATATGTGAAGATGTTATAATGTCATTTTACTCAAACATATCTTAGTAGAGATACTACAACTTTGTAATTAAAAGAAAAGGAGGAATTGTGGGGGGATAGAGTATAAGAGAATAGAGATAGTGCAGAAGGCAATCTCACCCCTGAAGAGTTGCAGCTGTACTAATTACCAAAGATTATGAACAGGCCTGCCCTTAATAGGCCCCAGCTGTGTCCAATAAGGATGAGAGCTATAAAAGAGTGGGTTAGCTAGTTGAGAAGAGAGCTAGAGTTTGTTGGCTGTGCTGTAAAGAGGAAGGAGTCAGTGCTACAAGGGGCTGCCCATGAGAAATCACCGAGAAGGTGCAGAACTTTTACAGTAAGATGACAACAGAGCTACAGGGTAACCTCAGCAAGGGGCAGGCAGTTCAGTTCCTAGCAGTAATTTCAGCTCTCAGTCATTTCAGCTCTGCCTTGCGAGGTGTATCCAGGCCAAGACAGGAACACCATGTGGTTATTCTGCAGAGGTAGCCTTTATTCCAGCACCCTGCAGAGGACACTAGTGACAGCAGCTCCCTCCTGAACAGGACAGAAACTGGGATTTTATGGGGAAAAGCAGGGGTGGTACAAAGGGGGAAAAACTAATCACTCCCAACAAATCTACATGGGGTTCCAAAGCATGCTGGGAACTCACCATGACTACAGAGGATTTCTCAGTTCAGGAGGGTTTGAGAAGACCTAATCATAGCCCATTCAAAGGCTACCTCTCCAAGGGAGAGGACTGGCATGCCCATCTGTCTCCATAGAGCACGGCAAAATTCTGTAAAATGTTCAAATGTCCTGACTCATAAATATGTCATGATAGAACTGTTAGAAGAGTTTCAAAGCTCCAAAGGAACAGGCATTAATTGTATTAAATGTTCGAAACCAATATATGAACATGGGCTTATGTTCATATGAGCTTATACATGGCCTATTGAGTTTAATCTCAATTTCAGGTAATTAACGTTGAAAAAAAAGCCCTAATGGACTTGATGCTGCAGTTTTTCAGGCTGCTGTGGTTAAGGCTGTCATACCACTGAAATTTCTTCTATGAATAAATGTGTTTACAAAGAAGATTACAAAGATGATGGGCTGGAAGAGATACCTCTATTTATTCCAAATAGCGTGAACTGATTTTCTTTCACACACTTTGAAGATTACAAACAACAGTTTGTATGCATGTTTGTTTCTATGCACATGGTACGAAAGAAAATTTAAGCAGCAATCTGTTAGGCAATGCAGAGATTTTATCATCAATATGGAGAAGACTGCTTTCAGGACTTGTGTGAGCAACAGGGCAAGAGTGCTCTGCAGAACAGCTTTGCAACTGCTTTGCAGCACCAAGTAAGGATTTATTTTCTTTGGTTTTCGGCCTTTTATGAATGTATTTGGAACTTGCAGGACCCTGGTTTAGATCCATCAAATTAAAAGGCTAATATGGTTTACCATCCCATGTGATGTGGATGGAAATTACCTGAATGTGTTGCATTTCCTTGTATATCCCTGAAGTATCTCATGATGTCTGTAAATGTGTGCTGCTGAAATAGACTGTAGAGCTCAGAACAGGTCATAATCAGGATCACGAATCTCCGAAATCTTTGAAGCTGAGGTTGTTGAGGGTTAGCTTGCGCAAAATATTTCTTCTTCATACTACTTAGGAGTTTCACAAAATGTCTTTCCAAGCCAAAATGCTGATTTCTGTTTTTTCAAAATTTATTTCCCCTTCTATGAATGTTGCAAATTCCATTCCAGTGTACTGTTACAGCCTCCAAGGGCATTCTTTATACAAATATGGTTCCTGCAAGCAGTAAAATATTCCTCCTTGACTGTACCTTGGATGGAGACCTGCTGATATTTGAGAGTTTATTCCAGGTAGTACTGTTTGTAAAGCAGGGTAAATAATTTGCATGGGTAGTGGATGCTAGGCATATGCTTGAATAAGCTGCATCAGTGCTTCTTCAAGCAAAGGCAGAATTGATCCACCCTGGAATTACAATGAGTGGTTAGCAGAATCAGACAGGATGTAACTCAGTTCTTTAATTTGTCTTGTCCACATCAGTCAGGAGACCTGAATTTTAATGCTGATCTTTCCTTTTTAAGTTGACTGCCCTTTGTGCAGGGCCTGCTTAGTGTTTTATTAGTTTTTCTAGCATTAGAAAATGTTGTGGCCTAGGCTAGGCTTGGTGGTTCTATAGGTGCTCTTCTGAGTTTAGAGCAGGTTCAAAGAGTTCTAAGGAACAAGAAAAACTATAGTTGAGGGAACTTCTCTGCTTCAGCTAGCTGAAAACAAACTAAAAAGTAGAGGAGAGCTCTGTCTTGCTGTCTGTCTGTGCTGTAGACAACACAGTTCAGGAGCAGGAATGTGGAGGAATGAGTGCAGTTTCTGAAAACAAACTGTGCACTTCTTCTCTCCCCCCCACTTTGCTCTCAGAACCAGTCTTAAAGGCGCAAAACTTATTTCTGGGCTAAACAGATGAATGGGGGTACAATTCAGCATCATAAAGTCACCCCAGGACAATAATGCAGAATGTAACTTAGTTATTAGATTTGTCTTGTCCACATCATGCAGGAGACCTGAATTTTAAAGCTTTGTCTTTTCAAGTGGACTGCCCTTAGTGCTGGGCCATTTTTGGTTTCATGTCCAAATCCCTTTCTGTTTCTTGCTCTTCTTCATTTTTCCTGCCTGGATTAATCTTGGGTTTTAAAACCCTTAGTAATACTTCATTTTGCCTGATGCAGGAAGGAGGAAAGTAACTTGGAGATTTTGGAAGCAGGAAGACAATTTCTTCCTTTGATATTATGATAAAGCATAGAGGGGGAAAAAAACCTGTTAGGAAAATTCAGTTCTATTAATTAAAACAATTGCAGTGCTCAACCAACAAATAGTAATGGGCCAGATTTATACACATCTTTTAACTTTAGAAGTAATTTTAAATGAACACTTGGAAAGATAATCATATAATTTTATTATATCGAAAGACTAGATGGGGTTGAGGGATCAGGAAGATAAGTATGAGTCCCTATCTAATATATATTGCAGTAAAAGCATGGTTTTCATTTCACTCACAGCCTTACATCTGCTCCATCTGGAGATACTTTCATTTGGTGAGAATGGAACATGTTGAAATTCTGAAAAGTTGTGACTGAAAAGTCGTTCAGTCCTTTTATGGACTAATGCGATTTGTTGGTGTATTCAGTGTGATAAATGAATGAGATTTGTGCTAACAATTGTAACTATATTGGTATTTTAGAAAATGTTTGTTAAAAAATAATAGAGAAAAATGCTATGTAATTAGTGACACAAAACAGATGTTGTCAGATGTTCATGAGAAAATAGGATGCAGGATGTGGTCTGAGATAAGTAACATCCCAAAAACAGAAGAGGTCTCAGGATAATTAGAGAATCAGCCTTGAAATAGACAAAATTGAAATGATTCCAGGTATCTATGAAATAATAAGGCTTATTTTTGGAATATAATGCTGGCTTCTATAACACAAGACACTTGGGGTGCATGTGCAAGCTGTGGGGTTGTTCAAAGGACAGTGATGATGAAGAGAAGCCTTCATCAGATGTGACCACCAAAGAGCCAAAAGACGCCTTAGCAACAGTGGGAGCATGTGCTGTGTAGTATAGTGACATAGACTTCAAAAATCAAAAATAGGAGGAGATTTACAGGAAAATATTAATGAATATGTACTAGCATACAGTATATAAGATGTGTTTGGATCCTTTTGTACGTGAGGCAGGGTGGGAAGCCCTCCCCATCGGCTTTATCCAAACCACTGCCAAATTTCTTTTTGTGACTACTGGATTATATTTGATTCTATTATTTTATTGCAATTAAAACTGCTGCTAAATTTGAAGTTCGTGGTTTATTAAATTAGACTTATGGGACCTCATTTATAACATTCAGCAACCTGACCCTGTGGTCTGGAGTCCAGACCATTAGGACTGTTTCTCCAGGCTGTTTTCACTCAACCAAATAAATGGCCAAGCTTCTTCTGGTGGTACGAGGAAGAACTCAGATGCAAAAGTTGGATTAGTCCTTTTTTCTGTATAAATGTGCAAACTAGATTTGGGGTTTTGGTCTCTGGAAAGAGGCAGGGTACAAAACGATTCCTTAAAAGGTCAATAATGTGAGAGCATCTATCTGACCTTCACAAGATTATTTTCAATTTTTCTGGTACGTGCTCTTCTTATAAGACTTCATGTTTGTTTGCCTGTTTGGTTGGGGGTTTTAATGTATTTGACACTTTTTAGAGTTCTTTGTCAGGTTTCAGTATGGAAATCTTAGAAAAATTATTAGACAATTTCAACTCAGTATAAATATGTAAATAGAACTACTAGCTAAAAAAGGAAATGCTTCAGCCACACTTGTGTGGGTGAAGGGAAAAACCATAATCCTTACTCCTCTGCTGTGTTTGTATTTGATCTTGGATTTTCTAATTTGATGAAATCTTGGCCTAAACTTGAAGTTTTAGTTTTCCTCTTAATCCCCTTCTTTTTCTTGGGGTGAAATGTGTTCTAGGTTGACTTGATAGAACTGAGTAGCATACTTCTGCTAGAGATGTAAGCAAGCATCTGTGGTCTGCAAATACTGATTTTGTTAGCAAGTGAAGCACTTAAGTTTCTTTGAGCTTTTCTTCAATTTCAGTATGATAAACCCAGAATACATTCTTCAAGGTCTGCATTTGTGGAGGCCCTTTTCATTCACTTGCAGGAAGTATACCTGAAGACCTAGTTTGCCATATTCACCCTATCTTGTGTGACCTCATGGAGCAGCTCCAGAAAATGGGAGTGTCCTTGAAATTCTGTGGCACATCTGGCAGCCTGTGCAGTTCCTTCAGGTACTCCAGCATCTGAAACAGTGCTTGGAACATGCATGGAAGTGTTTCTGACTTCCTTTTGAACCCATGACTACAGTGGTTCTGTCAGTGTCACGACTCCTACCATTACTTTCCATTTTCTGGTACACAGAATCGCAATTTCCTGTGCCAGTGTTTCTGGCTTTATCTTGCATTCCAGGAACTTGAGGTGTTCAATTTTTGCAGTATTTTGTTGTTACATGTCATCTTGCGATGTGTATGTTGCAACACATAGAAGCCATTTTATAAAGTAATTACCAGCTGCCTTAAGAAAGGTGTTAGGAAAAATTTTCCCTTGGCATCCTAGTCTCTTCATATTGGTGATGCATTTCAACAATGCAGATAGATTTAATCCTGAAGTTTCTGTATTTGTTCTTTCATTTATTTGCTTGGATTCTTCCCTTCTTCTGTCCTCACAGCGCTTCAAACTATTCTCCAAAACTAGTGTTGCTACTACTGGATGATTAAAAATGTGAAAAGAATTGGGCTAATTGCTTAGCTGTGACACATTGGTGTTTTTATAGCAATAAATTTGTGCCTTTAAAACTGTCTTATTTACTAAATGTCCTTTGAGACCTCCTGAGGAAGCCAGCCATGTTCCCACGGTTAACCTAGTCATGTCACTATGGATCACTCAGCAACTTTTATTTTCTGCACTACCATTGGGCTGTATTTGCTTTTGAGCTAAAGTTTTTCCTCTTCAAGAAAAACTCTGGCCTTTTTTTCTGTAGGGTTTTTTCCTCCTCCTTTCATTTTTGCCAACCAGCTTAATGGACCAGAAGCAGCTGCTTCAGGAGCTCTAGTCCATCTCAGTAGGGTTGTCTTGTGCATTTGAGGTTTGAGTTTAAGAACTCCTTGCTCAGTGACTGATTCTACTTAGGATACAGATGCCTTGGGTGAGAGATGGAAAGTGGGCTTTTTGTTTGCTTGTTTGGCTGGTTTTCTGAATGCTTCAAGTACTAGAACTCAAGACACCTCATCTTGTTACAAAGTAGTTTCTTAACTGTGTATGACAGACCAAAGGCAAGACTGTGTAACTTGACAAAACAGGAAGAGGTGTGCATCACTGCTGATATGCTGGAGGAGAGTTTGGGGCAGAAAAATCTCATACAGTTCAGATTTGTCCTACACATGCTTCCAGACTTTCAAGATGGGTCAGATGTGCACCTTTCAGTTTATGTTGCTTCTGGTGTTTCTGGGAATTTCTCATTCTGTAATTCTTGGTGGCTTTCTCGACTTTTGATGAGTCCTTCCTAGCAGCAGTGAATCTCCCGTTCTCATCCATACAGAAGGCCAGGACTGACCAGTTCTCCAAGTGGTTTGGAAACTATGGTGTGTAGCACTGTTATGTTACATACATGTCAAACTAGGTACATTCTTCAAGAATCTAAGTCTAGGTCAAAGATGGAAGCATCTGTGTTACCCGGAGTCAGGTCTGAGAATGAGGTTCCTCTCTATGAAATTGGCAACAGCGCCTAAGAGAAAAAAAGTCAGCCTAAGTGACAGACAGCTGCTATTTAGAAGCTTCCAACTGAAAGGGTCAAACCTAAAGCCCTTCTCTCCCTTCTTGGGTGATTGAGTGCAGCTCTGAGGCCAAGGACATGGGATTATTGACCAGAAGCTACTTTTGGAGCTCTAATGGGTTAAAGCACTGTGATTGTAATGGTGCTTTGTGTGCTGTGCTGATCTGCCACCTTTCAGCTGAAGCAGTCCAGTTGTCTAGAAACAAATGAGAGAGTCTGGGAGCTCAGAGCATGGTAGCAAAGAGGAGCCAACGTTTTGCCTTCTCTTTGGAACAAGTTTGAGCCAGGGTGAGAAGGGTATTTTTAAATTGAAAAGAGAAGCAGTTATACAGTCAGGCCTCCTTTTCCCTGGGATGTATTAACCTTAAAGTTCCTCATTAGACTGAAGTGCTTCATCATGTAAATTGTACTAGTAGAACTGTAGTTTGGAACCTGATACTGTAGCAGAAAATACACTTTTTTGCCACCCTTAGGAGGAATTGCAGTGTCTTGCTTTTTAGTTACTTCTGTATGATGGTTGAGGTTCAGCTGATAAGATCTGCTGTCTATTACATTTCAGGTGTCTGTTAAGGGTGTTTGTATTTTAAGTTGCTCTGGCTATGTTCACCATAGTACTTGCTATTCCTGTCAGTCTAGTCACTTCATTGTTTCTAGATTCTATTCAGAGTAGGGAGTTGAATTTCTAGAGGGCTCCATATATTGGTTAGCTGTTAGGACAGCTACATTTGTGGACACTTAAGCTAACAGGCACTGCCTGTTGATAGGACAGTTTCTGCAATGGATAAGGAATTTTAAATATGCTTTTCACCATCTTTCAGACAGTTTATTTCCTCCAAAGTATTTGCTGATGGAGTGTGTTTGAATTGTGACACTTTTCAAGATGGAAATTCTGTGAAACCGTTGCTTATTCTTCTGCAGATTATTTGCAACCATGATGTAAGAGAAATCTTGTTGAACAGAATAGTCTAGAGTGAAGGTCTGCATATATACCCCTCCCTGTCCCTAAAATTCTTCCTCCTGAGGTTCATTATATTTGAATTTTTAGCCATATCTCTTCCCTCATGGTGGCTACCATGGAATTTTTCTTTTTTTTTGAGAAATGGTTAATTTTAATCACATCTACTTCTAATTCATAGGAAGCTATAAGTCCATTTTTAAAAGAAATAGTTTCAGTTAAATCATTAGCATTGTGGTTGAATTTTCTGAAGGTAGCAGTTAGCAATTCCTCTAAAGTATCTCCTTGATGGCATTTCTTTCAATCTTTTAAATTATTTTCACAAATGTTTTAATGGCAAGTGAACCAAAGCATACCAAAATGTCTCTCTCCAGGAAATATGTAGGTGTATACCATGCTGGGGTGATGATAATCTACCACATTTTTGGATTCAAGCAACACATAGAGCACAGAGTAGCTTTTTTGTTCACCCTTTGGGCATGGTCTACAAAAGTTACACAAGAAGGATTTTTTGTTTTTCCAATGACAGATGAAACTCATAATATAGTGTTTTGTTTTTTCTTTGATTTCTAATTTCATATTTTGAAAATTGGTGAAATACTCATTTAGCAGAAGCTTAACCTATAGTCATTTTGTGACTGAACACTAGATTGTGACTTTGGAGAAGAGAGCTCTTTTTCTTGCTGCCATGACCACAGACTTGCTCCTTGTAGGCAGAATTTTCAACTCCAGTGGTGGAGTTAAAAGTCTGGCGGTGCAATTCATAAATGTGCTGTGTATTGTGAAGGGATTGAGACGTATTGTAACTCTTGATGTTGTGTTTTGGGAGTCCTTCAAAATAGAAGGTATTTTTTAAAGTGTAAGATAAACAATTCAGCTTGAAAATTTGTGAAGCCATTTTTCAATGGTATAGAAAAGAGTATCTGTTACAAAATAATGTGTTGATTAAAAATAAATTTCTTGTTACTTGATAGGGTATAAAGTTTTAGTGAAGAAGAAGTAGTATGTAGGATTATATGCTTAGCATTAGTTATTTCAGCTTTAAATTAAATTTCTGAGTATTTATTTTGCAACTTGGAAGCAGTCTTCTCTGACCTGTGGTAATGCCCTATAACTGGCTGTTATGTAGTGGGGTTATATCCTTAGTTACTCCAGCTGTACCAGCACTCCAGGTTTGGATCTGTGCCAGTTAGGCAGAGACAATGCCCAGGCATGGTTTAGGGAAAGTGGAGTCCAGGACCATTGTATGCAGCAGGTAATTGGATTTGGCCACCATGTTTGAAAGGGAAGAGTGATTGGTGTTTTTAGTAGAACTTTCCCCACCAGAGGCAGTGGGGCTGGGCAACGCGTAGAGGGCTCATCTTGTTTGATGTCCCACTCTTGTATTCACTATTTTGGGCCATCAGGGACTTACCTGACATATTGTAGGTGGCTTCCAATCAGCTTTCTGCTTTATGTCATGCTTCTGTGATTTTGTATATCTCCCCAGTAGAAGAGCTGAGCTATCAGAAGTTCATCCCAGGCAGGAGTGAATGGGAGCATGTGTTTGGAGTGTATCCGTTTGGAATTCTTTGCATCTGAGAACCAGAGAGGAAAGCCTTGTCAGCATGACGGAATTAAGGACAGACTTGAGTTCACACCAGTGTTTCAGATTTCCTGCCACCCACTCTGGGAATTAGGAATAGCTGAGAGACCTCTCAGAAGTGTCTTTTTTTACCATTCTCCTTGTATAACTTAGCCTTTGCTCTGAAATATTTGAAAATAGGAACCAATATGCTCCTCTGTACCTGTTTTTAGTAATGAAAAAGATGAGTCCTTTTGTGCAAAAGAATATACAAAACATAAAGCAAATGTTACTTACTTGCTTATCAAAAGGAACTCTTCAGAGAAAGGAATAACATTGCTTTCCTAGTAATCTACTAAAGCCTTTATTTTCTGGTTGCAGTGGTCTGTGGTTTCATGTGCACTGATCGTCAGGTCTGCTAGTTTCTAAAAATATGGACTAAAATGAAGAAGGAAAAAAACCAAAACCAAACAGTTGCTGTGTGTCATGGTTTGATCCTGGCGCAATGCCAGTGCCCCCATTAAAATACATTCTCCCTAGTGTCTACTGTGAGATGTGACCATGAATAGAGCAAAGCAGGCTCCAGCTTAGGAATAAAAGGAAAAAAAGAGCCTTTTATTAACCTACAATATATAAAAGAAACACACAGAACTCAGGAGAAAACTTTCCAAACATTCCTCCCTCCCCCACCAATTTTCCGATACATCACAGTAAGACAAAACCTTGGATTCTCAATTCAGTTACCATCTCTCAGATCACTAACTCTCAGTCTATCACCACCCTCCAGATAATCAATTCTCAGTTCATCAAGAAGAGAGGAGTCCCTCTTGCACCATGGGCTTCACCAGGAAACACAGTTGAAACCTCTTGTGTTTCCATGTCACAGGTGGCACTGCCACATTTGCCATTGTGACATCTTCCCTCCATGTACAGTGCTCTCACCCCTGCTCATGGACCAGAGCTGCTTCCTAGGGTTTTCCTTTTAAAGGGTGCCTTGCCCAGTTCCAAAAACAGGACAGTCTCTCACTTTTGGGACACCTGTCCCCCTCCCAAATTTCACCCCCTGGGGCCGAGGAGTCTCAAGAACAGAGATCTTCTCCTTCACTGAAGATTGAGGGCACCATGACCCTCCTCACCGGTTGTCTCTCATGCACTCCTTCACATCACATCTTCCTGTGTCACAGGAAGAATGGTTCTGTCCATGGCTATACAAGAAAAGTCCAACCAAAAGCCACTCCATCACCTCCTCCCACCTAGGATTCTTCTCACCTTCTCTCGGACAGCTTTCACTTGCACTACACTTGCATCACACTTGCCCATTTCCTGCTATTCCATCTCTCTCTCTCTCATTCAGCTCCAGGAGGATCAGCATTCGTAAGGTTTCCATCATCCAAGAAAAGGGTTAAAATATCAGGCTCTGCCTGTCCTGAACTCCCATGCTGCCCTGCCTGACACGTTCTCACTGTACCCCCCCCCCCTCCCTTTCTCCTTCTTGGCCAAGCCATGCTATCAAATTTCAAGGTGGCACAGGCACAGTCTCCCTCTCTCTCCCTTGCGGGGTGGGGGGGCTGCTCATTGTCTCTCAGGGTTCCTCCACCCTTCCATCCTGCAGGGGCTTTTACCTCCATTCTCTGTCAAAGGCCCGGCCTACCTCATCCGGCCGCATGGCTCCCCCTTCCCCGCACAGCCTGCAGCTGGGCAGGGCAGCTCTGAGCTCTTTCAGGAAGGAACACAAGAGAGCTTCCCCTTGGGCATTCTCTGCTTTTAACCTCCCTGTGTTCTCAGAGGCATATCCTCATCCTCAGTGGCCACACCAGGTGCCAATATTCAGATCTGAGCACCTCTTGGTTTGACCCCAGCATCTCAAAAAACTCACTTCCTCTCAAATGAGGACACTGTCCTATTAAGAAAACTCCATGCGCTTTCCTGACAAGTGACTCCGAAACCTGGGATGTATTCTTCAGGGAAACTGGGTGCAATTTTTCCTGTGCTTTTCTGCCATTCTTCTTTATTTTAACCTCTGGAAATGCATTAGAGTGGCATTGCAAAGCCCAGAGCCTGTTTCAGATGCTCACGCTGCTAAATCCAATCCATGTGTTAAGTTATAGACATCATTGTTCATTAGCAGAAGTGAAATGTTTGATATAAGAAATTGGTTGTTTTAACGAGTCTAATTTAGTCCTGAATGTGAACAGCAGGGTTTGTGTTACTCTGGAGTTTTAACTGTCCCAGGGGTATGTAATTCTAGTGTGGGATTTGATATTTGTTGGGAAGTTTGACAAGAAAGTCTCACAGATATGTATGCTTGGCAGAAAGATTTTCGAATGTAGAATCTGAAGAAGGAATAGAAATGAAAGCAAGTTTTGATATAGAAGAAAAGAATTGCTGAGCCAGTCTTACTGGACAACCAAGGAGGCAAAGGGTAAGTTAGGAGGGGTTTTTATGGTTTAGAGCAAAGGATAAACCCACCTCAGGCAAGAAGGTGTTTTTACCAAGCAGAAAGATAGCACAGGTAAACATGTCAGTAAACGTGGCAAGTAGAAAAAAGGTCTCAGAATTTTCCACTACAAGAAAACTGAAAAACAACTTCTAGCTTAAACTGTAACATATGCGATAGTGATTGCAGGGGTCCCAGGATGAGGGAAGAGATGAAAAAGTTGACTCCAGGTTTCAGAAGGCTTGATTTATTATTTTATGATATATATTATATTAAAAACTATACTAAAAGAATAGAAGAAAGGATATCATCAGAAGGCTTGCTAAGAATAGAAAAAGAATGAATAACAAAGGTTTGTCTCTGTCCGAGACAGTCTGGACCATTAATTAGAAACAACCACATGAGACCAATCACAGATCCACCTGTTGCATTCCTCAGCAGCAGATAATCATTGTTTACATTTTGTTCCTGAGGCCTCTCAGCTTCTCAGAAGGAAAAAATCCTAAGGAAAGGATTTTTAATAAAACATGTTGGTGACAGTATTAACTTTTAGTTACTAGAGAATAGTAACATGAATATGGTAATTATAGTAGTTATGATAGGCTGTAGGTAAAAGTTAAGGTATACAGAAGGTTCTTCTGTATGAAGATGCTCAGCAAAGAAAAGTGTATAATGCATTGTAACCAAAATGAAAGGGTCTTCAGGCTTGTCTGCAGCTGGAGCTGACAGCTGCAGGCACAGGCTCTGTCACCCATGACCCTGGACTGCTGTTTCCTGGATACAGTAAACTGCCTTTTGAAGAGCCCCCTGGAGTCCTGCATCTCTCATTCAGACTCTTACTGATACTTCCCCTCAAGAAGGAACATAAGTTGCATGAGTTATGAGTTGATATTTTGAGAGATGAGGTGATATTTTGCTGAAGCCAAATAGTTATTAAGTTAAAAAATGAGAGCTGTTGGTTATGTGTGTTGGTTTTGGTTCAGATTTCTTTTCTCATGCGTTTGTTGGGTTATCCTGTGAGCTGGGAGAGGGGTGGGATTGAAGACTTGACTGAGACAGAGGTGGAATGAGAGGGGAATGGACAGAAAAGTAGGCGGTCAGGAAAGAATGTAAGTTTCCAAGTACGCAGCCAATGGGAAAGGGGACAGTGACCGCCCCGGCTGGGTATAAAGGGTATAAAGTGTAGCCATTTTGTTGAAGGGGTTGTGTGTGTTCGGCTCTTGGTGAGAGAGCGTCTTGGTTTGGAAAGACAGGTGCCTGCTAAAGAAGACAGGAGCCTCCCCTGAAAGGGAAAATGCAAACCCTCCCCACCCCTCCGAATTGCTATGAATTTTAAATTAAGGGGCTCTCAGGCAAAAGATATGGGAGCAGGAAATAACAGTTCTTTAATAGGGAAGGAAAAAAAAAAAGATAAAACAATGCAATACACTAGAACAACACTGACAGAGTCAGAACTCAACCTGACACCCTGTGGGTCAGGGTGTTGGCAGCAGTCCAGTTGGAAAAGGGGCTGCAGTCCTCCTGGAGTGTCAGGCATGGTTCTGTTGGAGCAGGGGAGTCCTGTAGGAAAGGGGTGTCTTCTTCCTCGGCAGATCCGTGAAAGTAGAAGCAGCTGCTGTTCCTCTGGGAGTCCAGTGGAGAAGCTGTACTGGTGTCAGAATCTCCAGATTATATCTGGGTAGGAATGCTTGGTTTCTCCCTCTGGGCGGAGCATCTCACAATGGGATGTTACAGTTCTTATCAGTCATGTGGTGACATTCAATGGCCTCTTATCAGCAGATGTCCCCTGCTGAGGGACCTTGATTATGATCACTCAGGAAGAGAGATAAGGAGCATTGCCCACTTGACACCAGACAACTGCCATACAGATGGCAATAGAATACATCTTGCCTTGCCATCTGGAACAGAGAGACAGATGTCCAGCTCAGCTGACTTGTAATTAATACACAGTTTTCTTTTGCTTCAATGACTTTGTCACCATTAAATTGTATCAAATAGTTAGTTCAATCCTAACACACTGAAGAGTGGCTTTTTGCTATCAAGCTACCATTTGAGGGCTTTCTAGTCTCAGTCCTTCATTTACAATAGTGTTTGGGAGGTTTCAAAAGGCCTTGCATTCTCTGAAGACTCACCCTCTTTTCAAAGTGTAGGCAAGGGGTCCACTAGGCTTTGGAAATTGGCTGATTTTTGAAATGGACTTGTCTTCAAGCCTCAGTGATTCTGGAGGGATTATTTTATGGTTTTATTTTGTGTGTGTGTTTTGGGGGAATTTTTTTCCCATTAAATTGTTTTTTGGAATTATTTTCTGAAATATTTAGTTCACATTGTGCTCAGCTTGCACAGAAAATAGATATGCTCTGGAATCAATGGTTTAAATATGAATCCTTTGGGAGGACAATGGAAAGAAAAATGCCAGTCAATATGCAACACAGCATGAAACCGTCAATGACAAAGGTGAGGATTCTGCCTTTGAATAGAAGCTATTATCAGATGTAAGTCGTGTATAATCATCTGTATATCCCACCATTCTAAATCATACGGTGTTATAGTGTAGAGAAGAGTTGCAATCTGATTGTGAATCAGTGCTTTTTCTCAAGTCCCACTACTCATTTCAGATGATTTAATTTTCCTCCAGGGTGTCATACACTTGGGAGAAGGGGAGTGTTGAAGATGGTGATAGAGAGCAAGAGTACTTGCAAGATTGCATTTAGACTGATGTGTATCTGTCAGCAGTTTTGGGGGATTTGAACTGCATAATCTTTTTCTCAATTACTTTTTGCATCAGATGTTCTAATATGACGTTGCTAATCTTGTTGCCCGACAGAGAGACACGAAACAACTAGGTTGTTTAGTGCGGTGCTTTATTGAGGGCCCTGGGGTCTCTGAGGACTAGCGTCCCAAAGTCAGAGCCCACCGTTCCCCTTTTTCGTCAGGTTTTTATATCCTTTTACAGAAGTACACAATGCAGTTACATAAACCGTACACAATGCAGTTACATAAACCTTGTAGATATTATTTCTAAAAGTCATAAATTCTATACGCTTGTCTACTCAAAACTATAGGTTACCCCCCTTTAATCCCCCTTGCTTGTCTTCCCACCACCAGGACCCTTTATCATTGATTTATTATTTCACTGTGTTCTGCATGCTCTACTAGATCCTTTAATTATTAGTTTGTGGTTCTTAGTGTATTCCCAGGCCTGTTTCCCAGGGCCTGCTTGTGAACTGCTGCTTTCTAAGCCTTAGCATAACTACTGCTATTGCTATATCTACATTAGTTCTTTTCTTGTTATTTCGGTATCAACTCCCCCCTTTTGAGCATTCTTCAGATTTTCTGCAAGGATGCTCAATTCTTCAAGTAATGGTTTCTAAGTAGGATGGTGGGTCTTCTCTTTGAATTGGTAGGATTACTTCTTTCCGGGTTAGTGCTCTCATGACACGTCGAGTATGAGTTCCTTCTCTGGCAATCATTCCTAAAAGACATCTATACATAATCATGCAGACTACAATAATCAACACAATCGTTATTACATATTGTACAATTGATGATATCCAACCAGAGACCTGGATTCCTAGGGAGCTAAATAGTGCTCCTACCCAATTATGTTCAGCTTCTTCCTGGACTTCATGCACTTTTGTTTCAATTTGTTCCAATTTACTTATGTCCTTTTCTACTTCTTCTGTGACATTTGGGATATGTACACAGCAATGATCAACCTTTCCTTGGAGGTATCCACAGACTCCGTGTTCTTTTAATAAGAGCAAATCTAATGCCATTCTATTTTGGACTGTCATTCTTGTTGTTGCTTGCAACTGTAAGTTTAGGTCCCTAAATCCTTTCTTTGTAACTGCAGCTAACCTCTCAGTTTGTCCCAATAATTTGTACAGCATCTCCCGGTTTCTATATGTAGAAATTTGTGCAAACAGGGATTCCAATACCCATCCAAATTTAACTCCTGATGAGGGTTCATGCCATTCATCTTCATCTCCCAGTCCTAGTTCTTCTGCCACCTCATTTGTTTCTCTCTTTGTTCGTGACTGTATCTCTCTTTGTGTTAATTTAGATTGTTTCCAGAAAGGGCAGAGCGTAGGGACCCCTAACGTAATCTGTGTGATTGGGCCATTAATGGGCATATGGGTAGTCCATTGTCCGTGCCCCATTACCCACACTGAATGCCCTGGACTCCTGATGGTAGTCGCCTGGCAATCTTTCCAAGCCCCCTTTATTTCACCTGTTATTGTATGATTATATCTTTGACATTCACAGCCCCATTTTAGTAGTATCCGGACTGGCACTAAACTAATTTGGGATTCAGGGGTATCACATGTGATGATTTTGCTACAATTCCAGCTAGGTGTGGGGGTCATTCGATCCTGTCTTACCACTTCAGTCCCTAACATTCCTAAATGTTCTTGTTCCCTTTGGCCTGACCATTCGATACACCAATGTACTGGTCCTATGTAGCTGTAAGATTCTAACAAGCTGGGACCCCAAATTGTTTTCCACTGTTCCCATTCTTCCCTTCCTTCTTGACATACTATCTCATAAGAATATTCAGTGACTGGTTTTTGTCTTTTTTTCCTTATGTCATAAGAACACCATCCTACATCCTCGAACCGCCCAATTTTTGAATAAACTGCATTTGGTAATTTTAGGCATTCACTCCTTCGTCCCGGCGATGACCATTGCCCTCGAACTGTATAGGTTTCCTCTATCATCTTAGTATGGTTCTGCATCACTTTATTACATCTTTTTGTCCCATTTATGGTTACTGGAGGCATTTCCCCAACGGGAATGATGCCCCATGGTATTGGATCTCCCGCCGCTTTAGGTAAAGGTAAACATGCAGTGATGGACGTAGTATTTTGTACTTGCCCAAAATCTCTAATTAATCCCACTATTAAGTTTTCTTGTCCCAATTCTTGTTGTGTTTTTCCCACTTCTGTCACCTGTCGTACCCTTCTATTCTCTTTTAGAATATCTACATTTATTTTTCCGTAGTCAAAGCTTTCTCTAATCCACACAACACATGAGAATTGTCCTACCTGATCAGCTTGCATATGAGATATCATCAATGTGGTGCTACCTCTTTGCTGTTCCATATCCCAAAGTGTCACGATCCCTTCTGTAAATACTTCGTCTGTGGTGATTTGTCTCCAGGCTGCATTTACTTCTTTTAATCCAGCTCTCTGGTTGTTAGAAAACAGACAGGTTAGATTTACTCCCGCACCTTCCGGCACTATTACATCTGGCTCCGGAACTATGATTTTAACAAACGCTTTTCCCACCTGCATTATGCAGACTAATGTTAAAAGAGCTAAGGCCTTGCCCTGAACACCATTTTTGTTGCTGACAGAGGCTGTACTTCCCATCTTGACGGGACCTTCTTGATTCGAGTGTAGTGAATCCAATTTTCGATCCCTTGGACTTTCACTGCCGTGTAGGTAGTCATGATCACCTGATGAGGACCGCCCCATACTTCTTTCAAGGGTTCCGTATTCCAGTTCTTCACATATACTTGATCTCCTGGCTGGATGTCATGGACAGGATTTTCCAAGGGCAGAGGCCGGTTCCACTGCAATGTTCCTCGCAGCGCTGTAAGAACTTTATTTAGAGACAAAATGTAACTCAGCAATACTTGATCTCCTACTAAGTGAGGGTCCCCTTTGTAGGTTGCAGCATGATATGGCTTGCCATACAAAATTTCGTATGGACTTACTCCTATCTTTTCTCTGGGTTTAATCCTGATTCTTAGCAGGGCTAGAGGTAGTGCCTGAGGCCACTGTATCTTTGCTTCCTGACAAATTTTCTTAATCTGCCCTTTTAATGTCTGATTCATCCGCTCTACCTGGCCGCTAGATTGTGGTCTCCAGGGCGTATGGAGATCCCAAGCTATCCCTAATACTCTGGCTACCTCTTGGACTACTCCAGCTACAAAGTGAGGTCCCCTATCTGAGGACATTCCTAATGGGATCCCAAATCTAGGAATAATTTCTCGTAGTAAGGTTTTAATTACTTCCTTTGCCTGGTTAGTCCTGCATGGGAAAGCTTCCGGCCACCCTGAAAAAGTACACACATACACCAGTAAATAACGGTACCCTTGTGCTTTTGGTAGCTCTGAGAAATCTATTTGCCAATAGTCTCCTGGTTGCGGCCCTACTTGTAACTTTCCTAGTTGTATTTGCCTTCGTGTCACTGGGTTGTTTTTAATACAGACTGGACACGTGGCGTTAATCCGTTTTGCCATTGTTAACATCTGGTTGGAAATCACCTCATGTTTTAAAAATTGTACTAATGCGTCTGCCCCCCAATGGCACTTGTTATGTTCGATTTCTAAAACTGTTTTCATTACCTTTGTTGGCAATACAACCTGACCTACAGCTGTGACATACCATCCTTTTTCATTCTTCTGGGCCTGGAGAAATTGAGCAAGTTTCTCATCTTCATGTGTATACCATGGTTTCTGCTCAAGAAAAGAAGTGGCAGGGTTAAATCGCGCTGGTAATAAAGCTAATTGTGTCCATACCTCTCGAGCAACCTGTTTGGCAACTCTGTCAGCCAACTGGTTTCCTTGGAACGCCTTTCCTTCTTCATTTTGATGTCCTCTTACATGCATCACTGCTACTGCCTGAGGTTTATGCACTGCTTCCAATAGTGCTAATATTTGTTCTTTGTGCTTAATTTCTGATCCTTGAGAATTTAGCAGTCCTCTTTCTTTCCACAGAGCTCCATGTACATGTATTACTCCAAAGGCATATTTTGAATCAGTCCAAATATTTACTCTTTTCCCTTGGCTCAATTCTAAGGCTCTTACCACAGCTTGTATCTCGGCCTTCTGGGCTGAAGTTCCCGGGGTTAAGGCTCGAGCTTCTATTATTTGTGTCAAAGTCACTACTGCGTATCCCGCATACCTGGTTCCGTTTTCCACAAAGCTGGATCCGTCTGTAAACAGTTCCCATTCCGGATTTTCCAAAGGCTCATCTTTCAGGTCTTTCCGGCTGGCATACACCTGTTCAATGGTTTCCACGCAATCGTGCGTCAATTCGCCTCCTTCTCCCTGGCTGCTGCTCCTAAGAAATTCTGCTGGATTAAGATGATTAGTTGTTTTTAATTCAATGTCGTCCTGTTCTCGGAGAAGTGCCTGGTATTGTAACATGCGGCTTGACGAGAGCCAATGCCCCCCTTTTTGTTCCAAGACTGCAATGACCATGTGGGGAACAAATACCTCCATCCTTTTTCCCAGAGTCAATTTTCTGGCTTCCCGAATTAGGAACACTGTTGCTGCCACAGCTCTAAGACAACCAGGCCATCCGGCGCTTACAGTGTCTAGCTGCTTTGAGAAGTACCCTACCGGGCGTTTCCATGAGCCCAGTTTTTGGGTGAGAACCCCTATTGCCAGTCTTTGTCTCTCATTTACGTATAGTTGAAAAGGTTTTGTAAGATCTGGCAATCCTAGTGCTGGGGCTTCCTTTAAGGCTTGTTTCAAACTCTGGAATGCCTTTTCTTGCGTTTGTCCCCACTGAAACACAGGGCTTTTGGCTGCCTCATACAGGGGTTTTGCTTTTAGTCCAAATTCCGGGATCCACAAGCGGCACCACCCTACCATGCCCAAAAAGGATCTTAACTCTTGCGGATTTCGTGGTGTGGGTATGGTGCAAATTGCTTGTATTCGATTAACTCCTAACTTTCGCACCCCTTGTGAAATTTCGCAGCCTAGGTAAATTACCTGGGGTCTTACCAGCTGAGCTTTTTCTTTCGATACTCGGTATCCAGCTTGTCCCAGCATATTAAGTAATCCAATAGTGAGTCTGAGGCAAACATCCTTTTCTGTGGAAGCTATAAAGATGTCATCAACATATTGTAGGAGAGCAAATAAGAAAGGTGATTCTTTTACCTGAGTCGTCTTCCATTCTTCTAACTCTCGAGCCAATTGATTTCCAAAAATAGTTGGTGAGTTTTTGAATAGACGCGTCCAGGTGAGCTGCTTCTTGCGTCCCGTGTCTGGGTTCTCCCACTCAAAGGCAAAGTATCTCCTACTTTCAAGTGCCAAGGGGATACAGAAAAATGCATCTTTCAAATCAATCACTGTGAACCACTTAAACTTTTCCGACACAGCTGTCAACAATGTATACGGATTAGCTACAACTGGGTGTATATCTTTAGTGATGTTATTAATTGCTCTTAAATCTTGAACTAATCTATACTTACCATTTGGCTTTCTGACTGGGAATATCGGAGTATTGAATTCTGACTCACATTCCTGTAAAATTCCCAAGCTAAGAAACTGTTCAATCATGGGTGCTATTCCTATTCGTGCTTCCAATTTCAAAGGATATTGTCTTACCCTTACTGGGGAGGCTCCTTCCTTTAGTTCTATTACAACCGGTTGTGCCGCTTTTGATTTTCCAGGTACTCCCGTTTCCCATACCCATGGTACTACAGCTTGCTCTATTTCTTGTGGTATTTCTGCTGCTTCAACTTCTTTTACTACGAACAACTTAGCAATATTCTCCTCGGGAAATTCCAATCTTACTCTACCTTTTTCAAATATTATCTTTGCCTCTAACATTGACAATAGATCCCTCCCGAATAGCGATTCTGGGCTATTTGGCATATATAAAAATTGATGGTCAAATTCTTTCCCCCCAAATTTTATATCTAATGGTCGCAAAAACGTTCTTTCCTCAACTTGTCCCGTAACCCCCACTACTTGGATAGTGGAATCACTCAAAGGTCCTAGCTTAGTGTTAACAGCTGAGTATGATGCCCCCGTATCTACTCTAAATTCTAACGGTTCCCCATCTACTTCCATTACTACTTTAAGGTCCTCATCTAGTCAACTTGAATTTTGATAATTCCCCATCATAAAGGCTTGGGCAACCCCTTGTGGATTTCCCGGGAAAGCACCTGTATTATTCATCATCCCCTGATTTCTATCCCCACTAGCTATAATTCCTCCCCCAAAACCCATTCCTTGGTTGAGAGGACACTCATTTTTCCAATGCCCTCTATTTTTACATTGAGCACATTGATCTATTCCTAGCTGCATTCTTCCCCTTCCCATATTCAATTGACCCATAAGTCCTCCCGTACCCATCGGCCTCCCCCCCCTTGCTATCCCTTTTCCCCCTCTTAGTCCACGTCCTCGGCTCCCTCCTCTCATATTATTTCCAGCCGCTTGCTGTAACACTGCTAACATAGTAGCCTGTTGTTTCCTGGCCGTTTCTTTTTCCCTATTATTATATACCTTCCACGCAACTTCCAATAGTTTATCTAAATTCCGAGTATCTTCCCCCTCCAATTTCTGTAGTTTCTTTCTAATATCTTCCTGGGACTGCCCCATAAAAATTAATGCTAGCTGTAATTTTCCCGACTCTCCTTCAACTTCTAAATTAGTGTATCTACGAGCTGTCTCCTTAAGCCGCTCTAAAAAGGTTGACGGAGACTCAATCTTTGCCTGCCTGACCGAATACAACTTAGACCAATTCAAAGTTTTTGGTATTCCATTCCGTATTCCTTCTGTTAACAATTCCTGATAAGCTTTAAGTCTCCGAGACCCGCCCGTCGAGTTGGGATCCCACTCTGGATCTTCCCTAGGTACTAAATCATTTACTGTACCATCCACAAGCCGTAATCTAATCATTTCTCGTGCTTTCTCTGTCATAGCTTTAAACACCATTTCCTTTTCAGTAGAATCCATTATTGTGTCTAACAAAACTTGTAAATCATTCCAGTCTGGGTTTTGAGTCTTAATTACCATCTTTACCACCCGTGCAGTCCGTTCAGGGTCCTCCCGATACGCCCCCGCTGATTGTTTCCAGATTAGCAAATCATTCGGAGAAAAGGGAACTTTCACTATGACTCGTTCCCCATGTGGCCTGACTGCTTCACGCAGCGGAACCATTAAATGAGCACCCCCTTCCTTTTTCTTTCTTTCTACCTCCCACCGCCCTCTCCGAGTTCTTTCACTAAGGGGGGTTCGTGGTATATCTGCGGTTTCTACCTTTGCTTCCCGATCCTCCTTTTCTACCTCTGGCACACTTTCTCCAAAGTCACGTTCCTCCATCGGAGGGGCACTAGGGGCTACCAACAAAGAAACATCCTCCTCAGGTTCCGAAAACCTAACCGAGCATTCCTTCTCTTTCTGCTATCCATTACATCCTTCACAATTCAACTTTAATGTTTTCAAAACCATGATTCCGCACTCCTTTTGCCACTCTGGTTTGTCTTTCAAATAATAAAAGAGGTCTAAATACGGTATTTCATTCCATTTTTCATTATTTTGTAGGAAATGCATCAAAGGTGTAATAATGTCAGGATTCAGTGTACCATTTCTAGGCCATTGCATACCATCGGGTTCATATAAAGGCCACACATTATTACAAAAATCAATCAATTTCCTTTTACTTAGTTCTTGACCAAAATTCCCCGCATTCCAATGTTGTAATAAACAGCCCAAAGGCGAATCGTCCGGGATTTCTATCCCGGAACTTGCTAGAGTTTTAAACGTTTTCAAAGGCATCATTCCTAAACAGAATAGACAGGAAAAGAAAGAAAATCTATGCAGATAGAAGGATAGACCAACCAACCAACCGACTTGTCACCCTCCGACGCCGCGGGGGAACAAGTGCCGGACCAGCGAAGCTTTCGCCGCGTCTTACAGCCGGCGCCTAGGCTTTACCCAAGACGTCTTTAGCCCAACCCAGCGGAGCCGATGCTTCGTCTTACGGGCAGGCACCCAATACCAATACCAAAAAAAATAAAGCACCTTCGGGCTTACCTCCTGCAGTTGTCCGACAGGCGCGGGGTCGGGCACAAACCAATGACTCCCCGAGAATCACTCGGTGCCGGCGTGGAGTGGATCAGGACGCGAACCGCCCCAGCAGCCCTCGGAGTCCTGCCGCGGTCGCCAGAAAACTGTTGCCCGACAGAGAGACACGAAACAACTAGGTTGTTTAGTGTGGTGCTTTATTGAGGGCCCTGGGGTCTCTGAGGACTAGCGTCCCAAAGTCAGAGCCCACCGTTCCCCTTTTTCGTCAGGTTTTTATATCCTTTTACAGAAGTACACAATGCAGTTACATAAACCGTACACAATGCAGTTACATAAACCTTGTAGATATTATTTCTAAAAGTCATAAATTCTATACGCTTGTCTACTCAAAACTATAGGTTACCCCCCTTTAATCCCCCTTGCTTGTCTTCCCACCACCAGGACCCTTTATCATTGATTTATTATTTCACTGTGTTCTGCATGCTCTACTAGATCCTTTAATTATTAGTTTGTGGTTCTTAGTGTATTCCCAGGCCTGTTTCCCAGGGCCTGCTTGTGAACTGCTGCTTTCTAAGCCTTAGCATAACTACTGCTATTGCTATATCTACATTAGTTCTTTTCTTGTTATTTCGATATCAATCTGAGATGACTGCGTAGTGTTCCAAAAGCTTGTAGGCAGGTATTGTAAGTGATTGCTATACATTTGGTAAGTGTTGTGATAGAGACTGACAGCAAGTAACTGAAAACCAGTTTGTGCTGCGGAGCATCATCTGCACTTCTTTGCATGACCTTGGTGTCTGGATATTCCTGAGTGTATTGCAGGGGTATTATATTAGGCATTGCACAGCTCTGTAGTAAGCACCAATTCTTTGTCCCCAAAGCTCAGAACTGAAGTATATGAGGGAGACTGAAGAACTTTCTTGCTCTTTTCACATGCAGTGTGAAAGAGGCTTGGAGAGAGATTAAATTATTTACTCAAGGCCACAGTGATGTCTCCAGCAGAGGTGGAAATGAGTCTACGTTTCCTAAGGGCAGGTGAGAAAGTAAGAATTGTGTCTGACAGAAAAAAATAATTGTTTTGACATTAGTTTCCTTTGTAATGAGTGAGGGAAGCAATCGGTCAGACATTTCTTGCATGTAAAGAAAAAGACAAAGTTGACAATTGGGAGAAACATAGGAAGATAAAATAGGCAGGAGAAAGAGAGAGAGACAAGCATGTCAGTGTAGTATCCCCTGTGGAGGAAGGAGGGGCAGAACTACCCTGGGATGTTTCAGTTTAAGCTAGAGTGACACCTTGAAGTAATTTCCTGCAGTTCTTTGTTCTTTATGCTAATTAACATTGTGACATCACTCATAGCCCCTTCTCCAGTTCCAGAATTTTCACTGTTCCTTACTTCCTTATTGGTTCATGTAAGATGTGATGCCCCCTCTACTCCCCCATTGGTTGTTGACCACTCACCCCACTTCCGTACCGCCCCTTATCCCTCTACTCATTGGTTTCCCAATTCCCTTACCCCACCTACCCCCTAGTAGTTATACACCCTGGACCCTCCCCTGCTCGGGGCTTCTTCTCTATCCCTGGGACCCTTCAGCCTCTCTGTTAATAAACAGTGGTTGGAACCCCAAACAGAAAGCCTCTCCTGTTCTCTTCGGTTGTGCTGTCATCTGCCTATGTGAGTGTCTGGTGCTCGTTTAAGCTATCTGCCTTTGTCAATGGAGACAGTCTTGGGAAGGTGACTTCTTCGGCAACATCTGCCGCGTGGCCTCATGTGAGAGCCTTTTTAAGAAAGGGGGAAAAAATTAAAGTCATTTTCTCTCTGCATAATTTAGGTCCCTGATGTATTCTTTTAAACAAGTTCTAATTAGAAAACTCTTGTCTTCTCTTTATGCTTGTGACGCAGAATGCTGCTTTAGGACTTTGGCTTGTTTGTTTGTTTGGTGGTTCTTTGCCTCTTTGGAATTTTTGGGGGTTTGGGTTTGGTTTTTTCCATATTTGTTGGGGTTTTTTTTTCTTTTTTTTCTTTTTTGCATGAGAGGGAAAGGGAATTTTGGCAAAAAATTTCAGTTGCCAGAAAATCCATGTCTACCTAATATGTTTCTGTCTACCTCCATTCTAGAACCTTAGGTCATCTTAATTCTGTTTCTTACTGCATTACATTGCCTTTGGGCAAGAATCATTATATTCCAGAAGGTGCATTGGTGCAGAATAGAAATGCAACTCTTTTGTTTCCTCTCTGTTGGAGAAGAGTCTCAGTAAGATGCACAAAAATGAGAACGGCTGTTTTTTTTCAGGCATATTTGTTTAAAAGCTGATGTAAATTTAAATATATATATTCTAAGAGTATATGCTGTTTACTACTGAATTTCCAGGTGGTGATACTAAGAGGGCACTATCATTTTAATGATAGTGTTACTGTTTATATGATGATTAATGGGAATAGTTCTTTATAAGGGAGTAAGTTTTAAGGATATGTAGCTAGTAATCAGATAGGTTGTTCTGATTCCGTTTCCATTGTCTATGAAGAACACCACATATTTTGACTTTTCAGAGACCTCTGACTAGATTAGAATTATTCTTTGATTGACCCAGTTAATTTTAAACTCATGTACTTTGGACCTGATTAGCATAAGAAATATGATAACCAGAATGCCTTGGCAAGAACAAACAGGGCTTTGAAGATTTCAAGAAGATTGGATCAACTTCGGAAGGCAAGAGATGTTGCAAATGGTATAAGTTTGTTTATGTGATGATTAACCCAATCATAGTAAAAAATTGCTAGTCTTCCTAGAATAGTGCATAAGCAAATGTAGTCCACAAAAAATTTGGATTCTGACCACCAGTCAGAATTGTTGTCCCAGTCTGTCTCCATCGTTGCTATAGGCTACTAAGCTTGACTAGGTGAATACAAAGGAGAAAATCACAGAGCTTAGGTGGCTCCTGTGTCAGCAGCTTCTCAGTAGTAGGGAGATTTATGTTGTCAAGTTTGTTACTTCAGCTACCAGATTATGCTCACTCCAAAAGAGGGTGGGAAGGTTGGTTCCCTAAATGGTGAAATAATTCTTCCTGCTTCCCCAAGATTCCATGGTGTCAACTGTGCTCTCCAGTTGTTCTTGAGCCTATGCTGTGTCACAATGGACACCAAGTTCCACCTGCCAGGGCAATATCCAAGTAGCACCTAGCTTCAAGGAGGCCCTGTTGTGTTTGCAGATGACTCTTGGTTCCTAAATTGCATTGCATCACAGTGGTTTCCTGGGTTCATATGATGCCCTGCTATGTCACAGTGGACACTTGCTTCCATCAGATTCCATTGTGCCACAGTAGCCTCCCAGGTGCCATGAGGCCTCGCTGCGCAATAATACAGCCTTGATTCTACTAGGCTTGGCAAAATCACAGAGGCACCTGTGTCCCAAGGAGCCTCACTTTGTGAAAGTAGAGACTTGGATCCATAAGATTCCAGGTTATTACAATGGTCTGCTGAGTTCCATCAGGCTGTGCTGCATCACTGATACCAACATGATTTTTTGCCTTTTCTATACTTTTTCTATAACTTTGATGTATCCTCAGTATTCTTAGCATGCTTCCTTGTAATTCCTTAAGTCCGGTAACTTAGCATAGTCCTAGTATTCTGTTAAGCCAGAAAACCATACATCCTAAAGGTCTCATAGTAGGAGACCATAAAACCCTATGCTATCTTGGGAAACCAAGGTCTCCTCTAGAACACATCCTGTAAACTAGAGATTTGGCCCATCCAGGGGGGAATTCCATGGATGGGGGAATGCCACACCATTCGCTCAGGCCTCCCATTGGGGCAGCCTTTTTATATATGCTAATTTGTATGGTCTATAAATGGCATACGTGATCTATCATGTGTCTTGTGGTGCACTCCATCATGGTGAAGTGGTGCACTAATAAGGATCCTTTTTAAAATACCAAGGTAAAACCCCCTTATTACTTAGCCATATGTGGCTCTCCAATTTTTAAGACCAGGAAAAGGCATCACAGACGGGACACTGAGTTCCACCTGGCCTGGCATTATCCAAGTGGCACCTGTGTTCCATCAGACCCCACTATATTTGCTATTGACACTCAATTCCCAGAGATTGTATTGTGTCACAGTGGTCTTCTGGGTGTCATGAGGCCTTGCTATGCCATTATGGAGCTTTGTTTCTACTAGGCCTGGTAATGTCCCAGAGGCACCTGTGTCCCATGAGGCCCATCATGCTCAAGTAGAGCCTTGGATTCCTTAGATTCCATTGTGCCACAATGGTCTGCTGAGTTCCATCAGGCTGCTCTTTTTCACAACGGACGCTGAGTTCTATGTGCTCTAGTCATATACAAGTGGCACCTGTGTTCCATGAAGACCCCTGTTCAAAATTTTAACTTTTTCCCCTACAATTCGTTGCATCAAAGTGGTCTCCTGAGTTCCATGAGGCCCCCCCTATTAAAGAATTCACACTTGCTTTCATGAGATTCCAATGTCTAACAATATTCTCCTGTGTTCCTTTAGTCCTGGCTTTGTTACAATGGACACTTGCTTGCATGAGCCTTGGAAATGTCTCGCTGGCACCTGGGTTTCATGAGGCCCTGCTGTGTTGACAACTTACTCATCTTTCCATGAGATTCCATTTCATCCCTATAGTTATCTTGGTTCCATGATGGCCCTCTGTCACAAGAGAGCCTTGGTGTCTTGAGATTCCTTGTGTCACAATGGTCTCTGGTGTTCCATTTGGCTGGACTATGTTAGAAAAGGACTATTGCAGTACAAGGTGACTTGTACTGAAGATCAATCCGGTAATAAATAATAAACCCAGCCCAGTTCCATAAACTAGCCTCTAGGCTGACTGACAGAGGTTTCAGCATATAACAACTCTCCTAAAATACAAGCATTTGACTGGTTCAGAATCTAGGGGTTGTGGAGATTAGACCAATGACTGTTTAGAGCTGTGAGCTTTAAATTGCCTATAAAAGCATGCTCCAAACAATAAAACAGGCTGTTTGGCTAATGAACAATGGAGGTCTGTGTTCTGTCATGTGTTCTCAGACGCACAGCTCCACATGTCATGTGCTCCCAGTGTGAGGACGAACAGACCAAGGGTTGCCCAGGGGTAGAGCAGAGAGAGACACAGGACAGACCCTGCAAAGCCTTTCCCCACAGTGAAAAGGTGGAAAGAAAGAGGCAGGGAGAGCCCAAATTTGCAACCAAGGCTGCAAGAATCACAGCTGCAGCAAAGGCTTCAAGAATAAAAACTGCAGCAAAGGCTGCAAGAGTCACAGCCAAATGGCTGTGTGAAGAACCAGAGAAGCTGAAAATAGAAGAAAAACCTCACCAAAGACATGGGAAACTTTATTTCCGCACAGGACCATCCAGTACTAAAGGTATGGAAACTTCTTCTTGAGGGATGGGATGCAGATTATTATGAAAAAGCATTATTAGCATTAATAACATGAGCTAAGAACCACAGATTAGACAAACCTGCTAGGAAAATTAATTCACAAACACCAGAGGTTTACGTCCAAAAAGGAGACAGAGGAGTACTTTGACTTTATTCAAATAAAGGGAGAGGCCATGGGGCATTCCCCTGGGATCTCAGATTTTTGGAGAATGCAGCCTCCTTTTTATCCTGATTTCCCATCCGCATTTCCCTTCTCTCTTTCCCCAGGGGCTGAGGTACTTGAGAGGTACAGACTCCCCAATATACCTGATACTGAAGATTCCCCACTAATGTATAACCCTCCCTTTAAATTTTTAATTCTTACAGAATTTAGCAGTATTTCTTTCCCATTGTTTCTTTCATCTTTCACTGTCTAATTTCATTTATGAGCAAACCTAAAGTTTATTTGTAAAAGCAAATGTCTTTTTCCATTGATCAATCAGTGGAATCCTTCCCATAGTTTCTTTTATCTACCAGCAGACCCACAGCTTGTTTGTAAAGACAAATCTGCTATTCTTCTCACACCTAAAGAAGCTGCTTTTGCCTTTAATACCTGGGCACAAACTGGTCAATTTATAATCCAAGCAGCCTTGAGGGGTGAAGAAAATGTGATAAGAGTTTTAAAGACAAGGAGACTTATCTTGGATTTAATAAGATTGTTAAATACTAAAGCATATGGCAAGGAATGGACACCAGATGAGTTATCAGGGGCGTGGGCACTTTTCCAAACCCGCAGAACACGTGGCTGGACGAGATGGCCACTGAGTGCCGTTGTTATATATGAGCGATTAATTCATGCTGTTAGTGAATATATATATGTATAAAATATTACATTGAACTGCCACATGCCTTTGACCAACTCCTGCCGGGAGCAGAATCTCATTTCTATTCAAGCAGTTCCTGGAACATGCTAAAGATAACATCAAGTCTTTAGCTTATGAAAGGAGCCTCCCGGGCCGATTCTCCCAGCCATTCACGAGGGCGAGGCCAGGAGCTGATTACATCGGGCTTCTGTAACACCCGAATACATGTGAAAGACAGCCATACAGACATCGAGGCACGCCTTTTACATTCGAAGGAACTCGGCCATCCATGTGAAAAGAACGTCCAGGAAGGACCGAAAGGACTGTAGAAGCACTGGGAGTGAATCTTTGCATTCCTATGTGCAAACTCTACATATGAACAAACACAAGAGACATCCTGTGTTATGCAGGCCTTGGGGAGAATATAGAGTATATAAGCAGGCCGTATGAAGCGATCGGGGTGAACCTCCGGGGAAACGCTGGTACTCTGTCAGTCTGATCCGAGATCACCCAGCGCCAATTTCTGGAGCTGATGCTGTCTTGGCTGTGGCAGATTCTTTTCTCAATTTGTAATTAATAAATCTTTGTCAAATTTTTTTTAATTTGGCTGCGGAGTCAATTCATTTATAACACAGCCATGCTGCTCCACGTGGCTGAGCTACCTTAAATTCCTCCCCCCACACTGGCACTGTTCCTGAGCGGGGATGTGCCTATGGCAAAGTGCCATACTGAGCTGGGGTGTCCGTTGACAGCACCCCGTAAATCCTATCCTGTGCCTGCCCCGCAGGGCTCCTACAGTGACTCAAGCTGGGCTGTCATTCCACAGCAGCCTGTGACCATGACTCAGCCCTATGCTGTTCCTGAGACTGTCCCCCCAACACCGGGGCAGCCTACGCTGACCAGGTTTTCTCGCGCTGAGCAGATGTGTGAAAAACGCCAATCACTTGTTTTTAAAATTTTGGAAGTTTAATAGTAATAAAACGGTTATAAAAATAACAGTATAATTAGAGTGTAATATGTAATGTAAAGTAACTCATGCTTGGGGTAAAAATGTATAAAAATAAAAACTGTAAAATGAATTTAACATCCAATGAGCCTCTGACTTCAGACAACCTGGAGACAGATTGCTACACTGGAATTACGAAACTCCTGGTGGCAGCAGGAGAAGAATGCCTCGTTACCTAAAAAGAGAACATGGCTGGTGTGGAGATGGGCTTCCCCCAGAACCATCAGGGAACATCCAAGGATGATCAGCACTTGATAAGTATCATCAATCAAGATAACCGAAGTGGTTGAGAAACATAATCTGAATACGCTACTTCTCCTGATATGATCAGTCCCCACCACTACCCAGGAAACAGCAATTGTCCAGCCCTGCACAGTAAAAAGAAACTTCATGCATATGTGAGGTTACAAAAGAAATTGGGGCACCCCTGCCTCAGGCATAAAAACTGTATAAAACAGCCCCGCCGGAGATGGAATTCATGAACAGAGGGAGATCCGGTGCAACAGAAGTCGGATCTAGGTTCACCCAGTGCCAATCCCAGACTTGACACTGTCTCTTTGATTGTGGCTTTTTGAGAACTGTATTTTGGTCACGAAAATAAAATCTTTCGCATTTTATTAAGCTGGCATTCTTGTTGATCATTTATAACAAGAGTAATAAAAATTTTGAACAATCTGGACAAGGACAATATGAGACAATAGAAACAAAGAATTACGGATGTCCAGGTACCTTTTTCTGGCCAACATAAGCCTGAAAAAGGACACACGTTAACAGAGGATTAACCCTTAAAAACAACAGCCTGTTGCATATTCATACACCTCATACATAATGCATAAATTCCCTAAAATACAGAATTCTGTCTGGTCAGTGTCAGCTTCTTCCTCTTAATCCTGACGGCATCTTTATGGCTGAGCGAGGCGGGAAGAAGTTAGTTTCTTCTGATAAGATAGCAATAAATTATCTTTTTCTGAAAGACTTAGGTCTCCTGCGGCTACTATCTCACTACAAGTTCTTTCTTTAAAGAAGTATCTTACATAGCATAGTTTCTATCTTAACATTTTGTGATAACCTAAAACTATATTTGCGGGGTGCAGAGGTTCAGGGACATCACACCATAACCAATATGATCTAGTGAAGCCAAATTTATTATCTCTAAAAAGACTATATTTATAATAAGTCTCTACTGTCGATGCATCTCTAGCTAATACATGATTGGGAAATCCTAGCTGTTCACACATCTAAAATAGGATGCTGATTGGATCATCTAATTTTCCATGTGTCTGGCTGTGGTTTTCTGTCCCACCCATGAACTGTCTTTTTCCTTACTTTCCCAAGCTCACTGACAAACTTGCTGAGTCCTGATGACTCTTCTTCTTGTATCTTTTTCAAGGATATACTGACCCCATTTTCTGAATATGTCCATTATTCAATGTTTGTGAACGTGTCCATTGTCTATCATCCCAAGCAGGCTGGATTGTGCATCGGCTGAATATGGCCATTGTCCTGCAAAAACTCCTCAATCTGCAAAAAACTCTGAACAGTTCCCCAGTTTTGTTTTTGCACAAGCCAGACTGATTTAAAAGCACAGTCAATTATTTTCTGCACACAGCATAGTAAGCAAGGCACTATAAGTCCTTGAGCCAGCCTGTTATTCCCCAGGATTTTAGCTACTCGTCAAAAGAATTCTCCACAACTGTATGCTTTTTCATGTTCTCCTTAAGCAGTGTCAGTTTTCTGTGAACAGATTCAGAGTGGTCAGAGAGATTCATGCAACACATCCCTTCAAAATCCTCACACCCATGTCCTTGTGCTAGCAACAAAAAATCTATAGCAGCCCTGTCTTGTAACACAGTGTGGCGTTTGCTACCTACATCAGTGGTAAGCTCATTCAGTATGTAATGTTAATTTGTTTTCCTGTCCAACAAGCCAATCATTTTAATTGTGTCAGGGCCTGTGATGAGGCTACTCCTGGTGTAAAAAGTGAGGCTAGTATAACCGAAGGCCTATTCCACAATTCTACATTATCCTTACATCCTGAGCCTAATGAATGCACACTACGTTTTGGACGTTGGTATTTGTGCCTGATGTTAAGCATCTGCTGAATGCTAGGGGCAAACAGTGTCAATTTTCCTAAATAGCATGGTCCTCCTAATGCTTTCTGAGGAACTGCAGGCCAAGCTCTATCTCCACAAATGAGAAAAACTCCAGGAGGTAACATCCTTGCTGATTTTTGTTTTAGGGGCACAGGCCGTGTCCAATTGGCACAGTATGCCGTGGTATTGGAATACCATGAAGAAGCAGGAGATATCCAAGTGCTATCGTCCCTGGGTTTTCCTGGCCTTTCCCTAATCAGCTCTTTGCCCTTGAAGTACTCAAAGAACAAACAATAATTTCCTGGCACTGATCCCAAAATATCCAGCTCCTGTGGTTCCTGACTTGTAGTATTTAAATTTTCAGTGATTTTAACTGCCTGAGCTCCTAAAGGATTTCTAAGGATTTTTTGTTTTTCACACCAATTTTCTGTGATTATTCCATTTTGATTAGTACACCAATTTGACCAGGCCTTACTTAAGTTGCCAAAAATTTGAGCTCTGGTCCATTTTCCAAATTCTTCCATTGAGCCTAAGGGAACTCCAATTAAACAGGTTTGAAATGGATCCGAAGGTGTAGCTAGTGATAAGCAAAAAGATTCTTGCCCTGTTCTGTTAGCCCATGTAACCCACGTTAGCTCGCTGCTCTATATTGTATACCTCCTGCATCTCCTTAATCACTGCACTAAGCAACATTGTTAATATTGGCCAGACTATTATTGCCATTGCTGCCATTTTCTACGATCACACCTGCGCTTTGCCCAATGTGCTTTGGCCTGTTCCCACTCCCTATGACTAATGTGATGTATTTGTGGTATTGCATTCCTACTCCACATTCAGTAGCCATTATCTTGCTCCCTAGTACAATTTGGTTTACTAGAGCAATTAAAGCAAGTCTAAACTGCACCCACAGAAACAATCTCTGCTCATATGTTTCTATCAAGGATACATCCTGGAGAAAACTCTGATATCCCCCTGAGTTACGCCTTAAAAATTTAGCTAATGCTATTCTTGGGGTAATAGTGTTAATTTTGTTAGAGCATCTATTGCATATTAGGTTAATAGACCTAAATTTTTGCTTTTTCTCTCGAACCAAGGCTAAATTATGTTCTTGACGAACTTGTTGCCAAGTTTTAAACTTGCACTTTATACAATGAACCTTAAGCCACGGCTTGCATGCATAACTATGCAGATAACAAGCCTTTTCTGATTTTCAACTTGTGATGGAAGTGAAGGTAAATGGAGTCTGTTTGGATCTAACCCGTGTCTATTGAGCCTATGTGGAGTTGCTAGTAATCCCTCAGCATACTCCAGCACACTTGGTAGATATTCTGATTGTTGTTCAGCTGTCAGGTGTTGAAGAAGTGGATTCAGGGCTGTCTGGAATCAGTGTTTTCGCCAACTCTCTGCCTTTGGACACAGCATGGGATCATGACAGTGGTTTCAGATAGGGCTTCACCCACTTGGCTGGGATCCAATGATGCCTTTATCTCTAAGTAAGCACATCTAACCTCTGCCTATTAGTGTTACTGTAGCTGGTCCTTCCCACACCCCTGTTTCTGGGCTTCTGAACATGACCTGAATACTGTTGGGCAATTCCTCTCTTGGATTACGTGTGAGGGCATGATGCACAAGAATAGGTGGATCTTCCCTATCTCCTGTTGTTCTAAGGTAATTAAGCACAAAAATGGCTTTAGCTGTTTTTTCCTCAGGGGATAACCCTATAGTTCCCCCTTTTTGTTTTTGCAGCATGCCCTTGAATGTCTGATGAGCACACTCAATAACTGCCTGACCAGTAGGATTGTGAGGAATACCAGTTTCATGTTGAATACCCCATAAATTACAGAAACACTTGAATCTTAAGGAACAGTAAGCAGAACCATTGTCAGTCTAAATTGCTAAGGGGACACCTGATATGGCAAAGCAACTGTACAAATGTTTCTCAACAGGACATGCTGCCTCACCTGTTGAAGGAGTAGCCCATATAACACAAGAATAGGTATCAATGCAAACATGTACAAACTTTTTCGGACCAAATTCTGCTACATGAGTTACATCCATTTGCCATAATTGCAAAGGTTGAGTACCCCTAGGGTTAACACCAGTGCCTAAACCAATGCCATCTTGTTGGCAATCAGGACAGGATCGCACAATACCAGAAGCATCAGTAAAAGGAACACCAAATTGGGTGCCATGAGGCCTTGCCGGTACCATAATGGAGCCTTGTTTCTACTAGGCCTTGCACCAGCTTCTGAGGCCCACAAGACCCATGTTGGCCAAAGTAGAGCCTTGGGTCCCTGAGATTCCATTGCATCACAATGGTCTGCTGATTGCCATGAGGCTGTGCTTCATCACAATGGATGCTGAGTTCTATGTGCCCTGGCAGTACACAAGTGGTACCTGTGTTTCATGAAACCCCATATTGTTCAAAATTGCAACTTTTTCCCTCAAGATTCCCTACATTAGAGTAGTCTCCTTGTGTTGTATTACATCATAGTACAAGCTGGCTTGTACTGGGCATTAATCCGATTACAGATAAGAAACCCTGCCCGTTTCCCTAAACCGACCCCTGGGCTGACTCACAGGGACTTCACCCAATAACATCCTTCCTAAGGTGCAAGGGTACCAGCGGTCCAGGACCTGGGGGACATAAAGATCAGACCAAAGAGCTGTCTAGATGTAGGAGTTTTTAACTGCCTATAAAAGAAAGCTCCAAACAATAAAACATGCTGTTTGCTGATGACCAACTGGTGTTTTGTCGTGTATCTTGTCTCTAACACTTGACCATTGCAGTAACATCCTTGGTTCTATGAGGCCCCACTGCAAAGAAATTCACACTTGCTTCCATGATATTCCATTGTGTAACAATGTTCTTCTGTGTTCCATTAGTCCCAGCTGTGTCACAATGGACATTTGCTTGCATGAGCCTTGGAAACATCCCATTGGCACCTGGGTTCCAAGAGGCCCTGCTGTGTTGACAATTTCCTCTTTGTTCCATGACATTCCATTACTTCTCAATGGTCTCCTTGGATCCATGATGGCTTTCTGTTTCACAAGAGAGCCTTGGTGTCTTGAGATTCCCTTGCATCACAATAGTCTCCTGTGTTCCATTAGGTGTGGCTGTGTCATAATGGACATTTGCTTCCATGAACACTGCCATGGAGTCACAATGGTTCACTTAGGTTCCATAAAACCCCTCTCTTTTGACAATTGACACTTGGTTCCATGAGATTCCATTACCCCACAATGTTTTCCTTGGTTCTAAGACGCCCTCCTGTTTCACTATGACCTCTTGCTTCCACAAGCTATGGCACGGTCCCAGTTGCCCCTGGGTGCCATGAGGCCACATTGTGTTTGCAATTGACAGTTGGGTCTCTGAGATTCCATTGCATCACAATGGTCCCCATGTTTCCATCCAGCTACGCTGTGTCACAATGGACACTGGATTCTTCAAGAGCTGGCAATGTCCCAGTGGCACCTCTGTCCTATGAGCCCCCACTTTGTCTAAGTAGATGCTTGGATCTACTCGAGATTTCAGGTTGTCACAGTGTTCTGCTGAGTTCCATGAAGCTGTGCTTGGTGTGTCACAATGGACACTGAGTTCTTTGAGCTGATGGCTAAGAAACAAGATAATGCTTGAGCTATGCAAAGGCTGTAGCTACGCAGAAAGTGTAGTTACTTGGGAACAGGGTATGTGAATGAAGCACTTCTTAGGAATCAGCAAATTTAGCAGAACAAGCTGACTGCAAATGCTAACCAGTGGCTCTTTGAGCATATGTTCTTATAGGGCATGCACAGAAAACACAGGTGAAAAATTGAAGTCCAAGGAAGACTTACGAGCCTTCACCAGGAGGCTGACAACCACCTCATGCAGAAACCATGCATGTGCTATAAGGGCTTACATAATCATGCAATTAGAAAATACATTGCCATACGAAGGTTAGGAGAGTTCAGTGTTGTCTTTAGGTGACCCTATGATATTGTGTACCCTATTGTGTGCTTTATGCTGAGACATGGGTCCTGTAACTTGAAGCTGAGTGAAAGAGGAGGAGGGAAGCTGAAGCAATTCTTTTGGCAGTTTGTGTTCAAACACAGATACTCCTCCATTTTTTCTCAGCAGAGTGAGGGAGAGATATATGCTTTGCTTTTAGCTAGCTTCTTTTTATTAGCTGAGGCAAGAAGTTTTTCCCAGGACTGTGGCTTCTTCTGGAATTGTTCAGCTTAGCTCTGATCTGAAACACCAGACCTTTGCCAGGAGATCTGGAGGAGGACACTGCAGAAATGCTGCATCCCAGCTCTGGACCTTGGGAGACGCCAAGCAGGACTCTAAAATCTACCAGCTTTCTCTGCAGCAGGAAGGTTCAAATATTAACAGCTATTCTTATTTTCCCCATGCCTGCTTGTAAAGTAAAAAGTTTTAAATGAACAGTTTTGTTCACTTTCCTCCAAGGAATTCCTTTTGCTTGGTGGGGGGACAGCATGCTGAAACCTACGTTTCTTTAGAGGAGACACCTCTTTCAAGACATTTCCTCCTAACTTGTTTCAAACCAAGACAAAATTTGGTGCCCAACGTGAGGCTGAAGAAAGTGAAAAACGCAGTAATAATTACATTCTGGTTTTAAACACTTTGTATTGGGGTATACAGGCGGTAGTCACTATGCTATTTGATGTAATAATGTCTTCTCTGGTCCCTAGGCCTGTTTGCCTTTCTGCAGATATAGGCAATTTTTTCCCTGACGTGTAAATTTTACAGAGCAGGGATAGGAAACTGGATTGCTACATTGATTTGCTTGGTGGTAATAATTTATAGAAGGTTAACAGAGGTACTGGGAGCCGTTGAAAATGTGTATGGTCTGTTGTATCTCCATCCTAGTCTCGGTAGCCTGCTTTGGGAGTTTATTAGTAATTACACCTAGTCTGTTACGGGAATGTGGAGGATGATGTTTCCCAGCCCTTCGTCTCCTTCTTCCCCTTTAAGTCTGGTACATCACCTTTTAAGAATGTTCAGCTTTCTCTGGATGTTAAAGATACCACCTTCCTGTTGCTTCATCTGGTAGGCTTTCTCTTTACTGTCTCTTGCTTGTCTAGAATGGGGGCTGAGATTTCCAGAGGGGCTGACCAGACACCAGCCCCAGGCATGGAAAATCTTGAGTGCTGTGGGTATAGGAGGACAAAGGCCAAATCCTCAAGGAATTCTCTGCCCTAATAGCTTGGGACTTCCCCCCGAACAAATTCAGAACCCTGCTGAGGTGGGGAAGAGAAGTCTCTGTTGCCATCACTCTGTTTAAAGCTCTCCATTAAAGCTCTGGTGACAGGTATTCGTTTGACCAAAGTCTCTTCCATTTTAGGAGAGACTGGATTGTAATTTTTCCAGTTTATCTGGTCCCAGAAATCAATGGTAAAGGCAGACTTCAAGTCTGTATTTTGAGAATTCGCTTTTACCCAGTTTAATAAGTCTTTTCGTTCATGTTTTGAGATGTCTGAACAGCCATTATCCTGTAAAATTGTCTCGAGCGACAAAAGATGTCCCATTCAGCTTTAGATAAATTGTTTCCAACCTCATTACCCAAGAGCCCCTAAAGTTGCTATTTACTACTTACAAGTGTATCAGCTGCAGACAACGAGGGGACAGTCCATTCCTCCTTTTAACAGTCTGGGCCTCAGGCCCTGGAACTGTCCCTGGTTTTCTTTTTTATCTTTTATATACTTGTAATCTATAATTCTTCACACATGAGGAGCACCATTTAATGCCAGCCACGGGTTTATGTACAAGAGACGAGACAGGACTGCTGTGGAATGCATCTCAAGTTGTTGTATTTTCCAGCATCAATCTCATTCCATGGTTTGATAATGGGAAGATGCCAGCAGCTCATGTCCCCAGCAGCAGCCGCAGCACTCAGTGTTCCAACTTACTTTAAAAATTTTTTGACCAATCACACAAGGCGAAAACATATTGACAGTAGTTTATCAAACCACTATAAGTACATGTACCTTCAGTAAAAACAATGCTTGCCTATTTAGAATACAATACCTGCTTGTAAGCCTTAAAACACAATGCACAGAGCTCCATTATTAAGCTTAGAACTTCCTAATATATTGCTAGATATATTTTTCTGCAGCTTAGGGAGTTATTTTAGCCAAGTGTTAATACACAGACCATTGTTTTACTTGTATTTGCTTTCTACATCTCATATAACTTTTCTGCTGACATATCTTACGGCTGCTGCTTAGCTCTAATTGCAGTTCTCCTGTTTCTGAGGCCTGCCTTTTGCAGCTTTCCCAAAACCCTCTGATTTTAAGGATTCCCACACAGTGACAACTCCAATGAGAAGAAAAAGCTCATTGCAATATGCTGGGCCCTGGCATATGCTTTTTGCCTGCTGCTAGATACTGTAGGGCAAAAGATACAGCCAGAGGGGCAGGAAGATAAATCAGCAAACACCCCAGTCACTCAGGCTGCAGCTAAACCAAACATGGAGCCTAAGCCAATGGCAATTGCTCCTGTCCAGAGAAGGAAACACAAAGCCAAATCCATTTGCCCAGTAGGTGATGACAGGGAGCCAGGATCCTCACAGCCAGCAGAGGACTCAGAACCAGAAATCATTTTTGAGTCTTTGTCTATAGAAAACTTTTGTGGCCTAAGAAAGGATTAGACCCGATGGTCTGATGAATCTATATTGAGTTGGTTGTTCCACATCTGGGACGCTGCATGCAATTCTGGATGGTACTGAAGCGAGGCATTTGGGATCACTGTCATGTGTGCGGGTATCGACCAAGGGATGGCAAGGAGGCACGAAGCTCTTAAGAGTATGGACATGGCTCTTGAGAAGTGTGAAGGAAAGATACTTGTGCCCAGATTTAGAGGCGCAGCAAACCCTGTGGAAGACCATAGAACAAAGGATTCAATGCTTGAGAGAACTGGAAGTGGTAGAGATCGTTTTGTCAGATGACCAAACAATTAAGAGTCGAGACATGGTAAAACATACACCAGTGATGTGGCTAAAGCTCATATGACTTGCGTCACAAGAATATTCTCTGCTTTAGCAATGATGAAGTGGAATGAGGTGGATGAGACCGTGATTGCTATGGTAAAAAAACTCCGCATATATGCAGATATCCAGGTGCATGGCCCAACACATGCAAGAATCTCAGCAGTGGTATCAAGTCTGTCAGAGCACAAACAGGAGATGGAAGATGAGATTGAGGACACTCACCAGAAACTCAAGGAGCTTAAAGAGGACCTTCTCCAAATCTTTTCAGAGCAGACCAGAGACCCTGTTACCAGAAACAGATGTCCTGTAGCTAGGGAAAGAGGGTACACCTCATGAGCTGAGCTGTGGCTCTTCCTGTGTGACTGTAGGGAAAACATGAGAAGGTGGGATGGAAAACCCACCACTGCTCTGGCAGCACAGGTGCATGAATTGAAAGAGGTCAAGATTCAGAGAGAAAGTTATATCCAAAAGGAAACAGCTCCAATTGCCCATAGCCAAGCTGCCAGACATAGGGGAAAAGAAGATGACATGTTTGATCCCCTTGAAGGAACCTCTAGAATGTATGCCAAGGGAGGGAAGGATAACCTTGAATAGAGCTCTGCTGCCTTGAGGCGCTGACCTGGAACTGAGACTAGACAGAGCTAAAAGAATAAAGTACATATTTATTGAAAGGCCTCCAAAGGATATACCTTGGGCAGTACAAGAGCCCCACCAGTGCTACACCCAGGATGGATCCAAGATGGATCCTGGAATTTTTACACTTTTGTAAGTTTTGGTCCATTTCCATATTGGGGTTAATTGTCCAATTATAGCTTCAGGTCATGAAGTCCCATCCTCCTTGTTTGCTCTCTTCACTTCCCCATTGTTTATGCTTTTTGGGCCTGAAGCTCACAATGGTTATCCTTGGTCTCATGCTGGAAAAGGATTGTTTTGTCTATGTACCCTGTGAAGAGAACTTACTAACACTTAATATGAAGCTCAGAGCTACACACCTGGGCAGCACAGAATCTGAAAAATATGAAAGCTAAAACTCTAGCTAGGTAGAGGCCATGGAAAACTGCGTCTTTCAGGCTGTGTGGGTTCATTGGCCTGGCACACCAGAACCACAAAATTACAAGGCCTTGGTCAACACTGGTGCACAGTGCACGCTAATCCCATCAAGACATTTGGGGGCAGAACCTGTTTCTATTGCTGGGGGGACAGCAGGATCACAGCAGTTGACCCTGTTGGAAGCTGAGGTGAGCCTGACTGGAAAAGAGTGGAAGAAACATCCCATTGTGACTGGTCCAGAGGGCCCGTGCAGTCAAAGCATAGATTACCTCTGAAGCAGATATTTCAAAGACCCAAAGGAACTCAGGTGGGTGTTTGGGGTAGCTGCTGTGGAGACAGAGGGCATTAAGCAATTGAAGACCTGGCCTGGACTATCAAAGAACCCTTCTGCAATAGGACTTCTGAAGGGGAAAGAGCAATGAGTGCTGTTAGATCACGTGTGGGGGTTGAAGAGCAAGGAGACAGAGACACACATCCAGGATGTTTGTGTGGCACAGAGAGACTTATTTTTACACACCCTCCCTTAATAAAGGGCATTTTGAAAGACCCAGTCTATATGCACTCTTGGTCTGAACTCCATGCCCCCTCGGGATCTGGCCAGTGAAATGCTTACAGCTTCATAAGAGACCTGACTGGGAGAAGCCCCTGCCATTCAATCCTGGGGCTTGGTAGCAAGCTCATATATGGTGTTTGGTAACAGAGTGCCAATTGCCACCTGGACAATGCACCATTGGCACTACTGGACAGATAGAGATGCTGTAATTCCCATCCATAAGATGATTTGTGAGCTGGAGAGCCAAGGGTTGGTCAGCAAGGCCCACTCACCCTTCAATAGCCCCATCTGTGCCTGTGTGTAAATCTGAACGGGAATGGAGATTGACTGTGGACTATTGTGGCTTGAATGAAGTGACTCCACAGTTGAGTACTGCTATTCCAGACATGCTGGAGCTCCAGTACGAGCTGGAGTCCAAGGCAGTGAAGTTGTATGCTGCCACTGATATCACAAAGGCATTTTTCTTCATTCCTCTGGCAGCAGAATGCAGGCCTCAGTTTGCTTTCACCTGGAGGGGTGTGCAGTATACTTGGAACCGACTGCCCCAGGGGTGAAAGCACAGTCCAACCCTCTGCCATGGACTGATCCAGGCTGCACTGGAAAAGGGTGAGGCTCCAGAACATCTACAGTATATTGACTACATAATTGTGTGGAGGAACATGGAGACAGAAGTATTTGGGAAAGGAGACAAAACCATCCCGATTTTTCTGGAAGCCAGTTTTGACATCAAAGAGAGTAAAGTCAAGGGACCTGCTTGAGAGATCCAGTTCCTGGGAGTAAAGTGGCCAGATGGACAGCACCAGGTTCCCACTGAGGTCATCAATAAGATGACAGCAATGTCCCTACCAACAAAAAAGAAGGAAATGCAGGCTTTCCTAGGTGCCATAGGCTTTTGGAGAATGCATATTCCTGAATACAGCCAGATTGTGAGCCCTCTCTACCTGATTACCCACAAGAAGAACAATTTCCACTGGGGTCCTGAACAGCAGCAAACCTTTGCCCAGATCAAACAGGAAATTTCTTATGTGGCAGCCCTTGAACCAGTCAGGACAGGACCAAAAGGGAAGAACGTGCACTACTCTACAGCCGGGAATAATGGTCTGTCCTGGAGCCTTTGAGAGAATTTGCTTGGGGAGACACATGGCTGACCACTGGCAGAGGCACAAGGATATTTTTGTTATTTCAGACTCATCCTTAGGGAAGGAAATTGCAAACTGAAATCCCTGCAGGGAAAGCTGCTTGAGCCCTGTGATGTGGTTACATGGTGGGGTGAAGGCTATGAGAAAGTGGGAAAGTAGCTGGACTGCATTAACATGCTGAAGATGTTAATTAGTTTTTACCTTGGAAAAATGGCAGGGGGAAAAAAACCCTTGCGGTTTGTGTTCTTGGCTGATTTAGGCAATGAGTTTAGTACTAAAAATTCTGTGGAGTTGCCACAGAATTTTTAGTTCTGTGAGTTCATACAAGTTCATACGTTCATAAGAAGTACTTATAGTACCTCTAACTTTTGAAAAGTGTGAATTTTTTTTGTCCAGCTTAAGCTTTCCTAATTTCAAGGCATATAGATAGCCTCTGGTTTCCTATTTGATATGTTTGGTTGATTATCTTTTTTATGAGATGGTCCCCTTTGGCAGATAAATAATTGCCTGTCTTAAAGGTTTGTTGGGAATTCCTTTGGCTGTGGTAGGTTGAAATGTAGGGATGCTGCTGTGCTTGGCTCCTTGATTGCTTTCTGTGGAGAATTTGGAAAGCATCATGTAACTTCCAGTGTTTTTGGAGACAGCAGGGCAAGAGAGTTGGTTACAGAATGGGCTTGTCTGCTGGGAGCTTTTAGTCATGTGAGCACCCATGAGATGCAGATATGTGTGAGGGCCAGGAGTGGGTTAAATGCAGCAGTGGGAAGTGCCCTTTGGAGGTGGCTGCTGCTTGAGTTGCTGAACCCAGGGCCAGGCTGTGGGGCCATGCTGCTGCTCAAGACGGATGTCAGGAGTGTGACACAAGCTCAGCCAGCCCAGTCTGGCTCCACTGGTGCTGGGTGATAGGGGCAGGGCCCAGGGGATTCTGTCCTAGCAGAGGGGAAGAGGGGTGTGAGGGATGTCTGTGCTGGCTGATCTCGACCCAGGCCTACCATGATCCCTCTGCCTCCAACAGTAGTTAAAACTGCCCAGCCCCAGGGCAGAGCAATGGTGCCTGAGAAGGAAAAAATCACAGGGACAGAGGGGCTGGAAAGGGCATGTGAGAACTCCTTTAGACATCCCCTGCCCAGGAAGGTCCTGAAGTCAGATGAAAGTCAGGACAGCCTTGGGTTTGTTTGGTTTTGGTTTCATATTATGTTTCTGGTTTGATTTTTTTTTTCACTGGGACAAAGTTTAATTAATTTTTCTTGCTAGGAGGAGCTTCTTTCCTTGTCTCAGCTCTTTCCTGAGATGTGATGGTTTTGCAGCCAAAATTTTGTGTGCTGGCTCCAGTATCAGATGCTTTTGTTGACCAGGCCACTATTTCCTATTGTAAGTGGCTTTTTGAGTTCTCAGGAACTGTGTTCAAAGGCACACAAGTATTCCTGATCTATGGAATTTTCTTATGATTTTTCTTTCTGTTTGGTTTTACGGGGCAAGATTTGCTTTTATTTCCATGCTCTGCAGTTCAGCATAAACAGGAGCTGTACTGAGCCTCACACAGCAGGTGGTGTGAGTGCACAGTGGTTCCCTGGAATTAGTTGTGGTCTGAAGAAGAGAGTGTTAAATCTGTTCCAGCTTCTCTTGCTACACTGTGAGAATGTGTTCTTGTGTATGTGGGACTTGGGCCCCACTTGTGGAGATGTAAAAGAAGCACTTGGATCGCTCTGGACATGTCATGAGAAGTGTGTGTCAGGAGAGGCCTCCTGTGGATAAACTGCTGTTCTCTTGTAGCTCTGCAGCATTGCTGAATTTGGCAGAGTGGTTGAAGAGTTTGTGAGAGTGGAGCAGGGAAGGAATCAGCTTCAGTAGGGTGAAGAGTGTCTGCTTCTATTTGCAGGAGGCTGAACCCACCAGTGAGGCCAAAGCCTGTGGCCATAATGAAGGCTAACAATTGTACCTTTATTTCTTCTCAAGGTCTCTGGCAAGTGTGGGACAAGGAGTGAGACAAAACTTCTCAGGGCCCTGACAGAGAGAGAAGCAGCAAATGGTGTTGGGAGAGTTTCTGAGAGTGTCTGTTGGTGAGTCTGGTTTGATACTGTCCCTTAGTTCCCTCTCGAGGCACTCCCAGGGGGTGTTCAGACAGTGGCATGTCTGAAGCAATTTCAGATTCATATTGTCCTACATTTCTGTAACCTTCTTTTACACCTGCATTGTTTCATACTGCTGGGGTGAAGCACAAGTTCTTTGTACACTGTTCTAGAAATAAAAATAAAACACACCCACATCCTCCCCCAGCACCGCCCTGCTGCCAAAAAAACCTCCCAGCCCTAACAAAACCTACCTGCACAATGTTCAGTATTTCAATGAGGACAAGCATAGAGGGGACAGAAAAATATCATCCTTAACGATTTGTGCATGTTCAGAACTCCTTGTTCTCCAGTCAACCCTTCTAAGAAGGTAATCAAGAAGATACTGGATGTATTTTTAGCACACACTTCACTAGTCAATTAAATCTAATGCACAGGATAACTTGACTAAACCATCAGTGGTGACTTTAGTGATGAGAAAACAAGGACATGTCCTTGTCTTAACTTGGAGCTCTTCAAACTGCTTGAAAAGCCTTGAACCTTGAAGGTTCAGACAAAGAAAAATCCAAAATGTGGACAGCATCTCCCTTACACTGGAAGCCTTGAAGTCCAGTGCTGCAGTCTACAACAGATCATCTGACTATTGTGAAAGTTTTCTGTTATATATATTAGAGTTAATTCATGCTATATATATATGTGTGTGTGTATATAAAATATTGTAAAATCCAACTCATGTCTTTGACCACCCTGGCTGGGAGCAGAGTCTTATTTCTATTCAATTAGTTCCCGGAAAATGTTAAGATAATGGACAACGTTAAGATAATATCAAGTCCGTTAGCTTAAGAATGAAGCCTTCCCAGACCATGAGCATCGGACCATGAGCATCAACTTCCCAAGAATGTCTGAAGCCTTTCACGAGGACCTGCACCTGGAGCAGATTGCATCTACCGTCTTGAATACTGGCACCACTCGGTTACATGTGAAAGAAAGGTACCCAGAGGATATTCAGACAGCCATCCGGACACTTGAACTGGCTTTTGTATCCATAGGTCCCAGTTATACATGTGAAAGAAGGCTATTCTGGAGAAGCTCAGACAGCCATTTGAACACCTGGATTGGCTTTGAATCTATATGGTCCCAGTTCTACGTGTGAAGGGACACAAAAGGATATTCTGTCATTTCTGCCCCAGGCAGAATACACAGTATATAAGCTGGCTGTATGAGACAGTTGGGGTGAACCACCGGGGAGATGCTGACTCTCTGTCAGTCAGATCCAGGTTCACCCAGTGCCAAATTCCGGAATTGATGCTGTCTTGGCTGTGGTGGGTTTTTCGAAATTATATTTTGTTATTGATCTAATAAATCTTTGTTAAATTTTTTTATACTTTGGCTGTAGATTTGATCACTTATAACATTCTCCAAAGAAGAACAAGGCTAATGGATGCATACAAATGCTGATCAAAAGCACTTGATTCTCTTGGAGAAAAAATAGCTAACCTTTACTTTCTTAAAGACAAGGTGACTATGCTCGTCTCTAGGAAGAGTAGAGAAAAAAAATCTGATGTTCTGCAAAATCTATTTTCAGGATTTTGTTAACTTAAGATTTTGTTAAGAATTGAGGAACACAGAAATACCTGCCATTTTTTTGCAGAATGCTATATAAACAGCAACACTTATTTCACCAACAGGCCACTTATCATCTGCAAATACCGATAACATGCAGTTCTGATTGAAGCAAGCCCCCATTACCTAAGAAAGGAACAACTCCACAAGCAGTCTGCAAAGATGAACTACTTAGCATTACTGCAGCTCTTTTTCTGCCTTCAGCTATGGATGCCATACCCTTAACCCTCTCATATGCCTTGAGCTCTTACACCACCTACGCCAGCGTCTATGCCAAGCCACCTCTCTTCAGCACTACCACACCTACCACAAAGTAGCTGAATTGCAGCGAAAAAAGAAGTGGTCGATGGAGGGAAGTGGCTCTCACTGACAGCTAACCTCCAGATTCAGTGTCCTTTACGTCTCCTTCCCAGGACGGGCGGGAAAACACCTCAGGGGAGCGTGGTACCAGGCAGGAGTGGCCGGCACCGCACCGAGCAAGCTCCACACGCCCGATGGTCTGCGCTGCTGCGGGGACCCTGGGTTCGGCAGAAACAGCCATGAGCGGCAGGGAGGGAATCTCGCAAAGGCGGCCAGCCCTCATTGCCCTGGGAATGCCGGCCTTCCTATCCTCTCTCACCGCGGGCACCAGCAGGGTCAGCAGCCCCTTGCTGCGGCTCTGCAGGCCGTGCACCTGGCCATGCAGCGTCCTGCCTGCTGCACCGCTCAGCTGGGTCACACATGGCACCCGTTGGGCCGCTGCTGGGGGCGGCCGCTGAGCCACCGAAAGCAGAAGCGCACAGCGCCGCGCCGCATGGGGACTCCTCTCTTCGCACTGCCTTGACGGCAACGGCCTGCCCCGCCTGCCCCATGGCCTGCCGTGCAATGCGTGTGCTCCGCGCCGTGTGAGACGCGTGTGGCCAGGCCCTGCCAAGAGACGGGCAGAGCCAGGGCGTGGCCCCGGGGCGTGGACGGAAGAGCTGCGGGGGTGGTGGGCTGCCGGCGAGGCTGAGTGGGCACCCGTAAGCGTGCACCCAGGGATGAGCTGAAGGAGAGACGGAGGGGAGAGTGCTGCACGGCATGAAATAGCTCATGGTGCTGCAGCCGCCTGCTCTGCACTCCCTCAGCTGCTGATGAGAGGGGGCTCCGGCCCTGCCCGCGCCGGTAGCAAGGTGGCTCCGCAGCTGGCGGGCAGCTGTGGGCAGGCGAGGGAGCGCTGCGGGCATCCCAGGGGCCATGCAGCCGTAGGTACCACGCGGGAGGAGCCGCCGGGAACCATTTTACACCTTGCGCGACAGGTCGCTGCTGTTAGAAAAATTAATCCATGATGCCAAAGGTTTACGTCCCAAAAGGTGACAGAGGAGTCCTGTAGCTTTATTTGAATAAAGGGAGAGGTCATGGGCATTTCCCATAGGGTCTCTGAAATTGTTGGTGGACGCAGCCCCCTTTTTATCCTAAATTCTCACTGCATCGCCCTCTTCTGATTCCCCACAGGATGAGGCAATCAGAAGGTACAGACTTCCTGATGTTATGAATAAGAAGCTTGACTAGGCCAATATTCAAGCAACAATCAATTTATTAATTAATTATGGTAAAGTATGAGCAAAACAGCGCTGGGTACAGTGGAGGCAGTTTTCCCTCCAACTGCACACCGATATTTGGGCTTACAGGTATTTATAGGGGTACTCAGAAGCTTTGTCAGCAGTTTCTATTTCTACTTGTTTTTATCACAGTTCTATACACTATTGTGATCTAGTTTTTCTCAGGATGCGTCCCAAAAAAAGAAGATCCCCAGCTGGTGGTGGCTGCCTCCGAGATGTTGGTCCAGTTTCCGCAAGAACAATGACAAATGCCATCTGGTGAAGTCCAGCTCCCCAGATGTCGGTCCCCCTTGTTATTACAAGGACTATCAGTGATGTCCAGCTTCCCTTGAAGTTGCAAATCCTTGAGAGGATGTCCTCTTCCTTTCTCAAGCTGTTTTTCTCAGTTTTGTTAAAGAGTGAGATAAGCACATTTCCTTTCTATACATTCCAAAGCTATAGTTTCAAGGATACAATCAATATTCCAAAATTATACCTAAAAAGGTTACCGTTACAGCACTCTTTAAGGCCTGACTACAAGCAAAGAGCAACATCCTGAATGCTGTAATTCAAATACTCCTAAATTAATCCAGGTTAATTGCAAGCAAAGGCTAGGTTCAGAGGCCTTCTTCCATGCTTTACTTTCCTCAGTTATTATTAGAATTTGCAGTCGTCCCATGGTTGGTATCCACACATATCACAACCACAAATACACACATTTCCTTTCTCTGGCAGACACAAAACACAACTTTGTATTTCACACTGAATAGCCTACTCTATGCTCCATTCTAATATACACTCCCACTTGTGTTATATGTAAGAAAGAAAAATGAACTCTTCCTAATTCTATCAAGTCTCTCTTCTCTTGCTCTAGGTTCAGCAATGCAACACAGCCTTAGCAGAGCAACAGTCTGTGTTTCTTATTAACAGTTTCTAGAACAAAGAGTTTCTTCTGTTAGTTCGCTGTCTATAAGTTCCTGGCCTTGTCTACAAGCAGATTCACATGGTCTGTTTGTAAAGACACATTCATCTTATTCCTTTCAAACCCTCCTCTTTTTATTTTCTCTGTATTTGTCTTTACAGATCTTAATTACCATTGATTTAAATTTCTCTTCCGGGGTCTTCTTTGATCTTGTAAGTATTTGCAGTGACATAATTTTCCATACTGTTGTAATCACTTCTGCATTAGTAAGTATAGCTACTACCTGCATTGTAATAAATGGGCAGGAGACAATTCTACTTTTGATGCCTTTAGTAAAAGTGATCAGCTCAGGATAGGGGCATTCAGCAGGTCTGCAGCTCCTGTCACAGCTCCTGTCGCTGTTTCCCGGGTGACTCAGAGGAGGAGGAATCGTGCAGCAGCTTTGTCCCCTGAGGGGCAGAGCTGGGGGTCCCATCCTCACGAGAGCGCTAGGGTAATACCTGTGCTTCTGCTGGCCAGTCCTGGGGTCCTCACTCGCGCTGTGGTCTTCTTCAGCTAGGGTGAGGGGCGACCGAGGCTTCCAGCATTCCTGCAGGCTTGGAACTCTGATATCCCGACCCTGCTCTGCTCTCAGTTGAGTTGGCTCGTTGTTTTTGGGGGTTTATTAGACGAGTTTGGGGGTTTTCACCCCCGTTGCACCTTGGGTCTGGGATTCATTTACATGTCTCTGGATATCCCCCTCCCATCCCCTCGAGAAACAGTCTCAGGCAAGGTGATACTGGTACAATACAGCATTAACGACTACATTAGCATCTCAGTCTATCAGGACTACCAGCATTTGGGAGACAGTGGGCTATGCCCTGCAGCTGCTGTCTCTGTCGAGAAGGGACTCGGGGCTAGTCTCTTCCCCCCCCTTTGTCATCCCCGGAGTGCCCCCTCCCCGTTGGTACCCGTGCCCCATGGGGGGGGCAGCCCGCTGCTCCCGGGACGCTCCCGGGACGGGCCGGTCCCCGCTGACACCACCCGCGGGGACCTCCCCAGCCCCGCCGGGACCCGCGCTGTGGAGGGGCCGTTCCCACATCGTCCTCAGCCCCGGCGGGACCGCGCCGAAGGAAGGGGGTCGGCCCCCACCAGCCCCGCAGTCACTGAGAACCGGCAGCAAAAAGTACATTGTTACAGAACATTACAACAACTTGAAATTACAAACTTTCAATCGGACTCCCACTTGACAATTCTGAGTTCTAGTTGTAAGCTTTGCAACCTAAGAAAATGGATAACCTTTTTCTTGTTCATAACATGCATCTCCTGTATCACCTGCTGAAATGGTTGCACTCAGCAAAGTGTCATGCATGGGAAAAAGATTAGAGTTGCTAGAGCACATAAGAGGAGAAATAGCATTCATTTAACCCATAGAATGCCAGGGAACCATGTCGCTGTCGAGGCGGTCACGACACAAAGCAGAGACCACAAGCAGTCTCAGTTGGCAACTCTTTATTTCTGAACATGGCTGATCTTTTATACACTGTTCAGTTGTTTATGGTTCTTCTACCTGTACTATTGGTCACTATACATCAACATAATTCTATTGGTGCAACGTAGGGTGACTTAACTAACTTTCTAAAAATACTTTGTCCAGCTGCAAAGGTGTTATCATTCTTCCATTCCTCTCTTCTCTCGGTCTCCTTGGTGATAGCCTTGGAGAGAGCTCCTTATCAGCCTTTTCTTGCTTCTTCTCGCTCCTTTCTTGCTTCTTTTTGCTCCTTTAGCTGACAGGCCCGCTGTCAGCTCCTTCCACAGAACCACTGGTTCCTATTCCCATTTTTTCATGTTTGGACAGGTACATGAGCTAACCCTATTTCCTTTGTTATTTACTTGACCACTTTTCTGTTGCCATCTCTTTGCAAACAGCAGTCTGAATAATTTAATTTTCTCAAACTCCTCCTCCTTCTGATAAAAGATAATGTAATACTACCCAATGTTAAAATATTGCATTCCTCATTTGGGTGGATTGGCTGTCATAAAGGTCAAGACACGTAGCTGTTTGGTTGGTTATTGTTTCAATGACAGCTTGTAAGCTAATTATACCATTCAAATTATAAATGAGTTCTCTGGCACCTCATATTAATTCATAAGGATTCCAAGTGGCTGGTCTATAGTGGAGTATAATTTTTTCTGGTGGCCATTTGTCTTTTCCCCATTTTGGGGTACTCTCTCCAGCCAGTGCTGCATCAATTAATTGCTTTTCTCTAATTAAATCATCATAGATTTTGATTCCTAAGTGATTTCCCTGAATTTGTGGTAGGAAAAAGAGCAACGGTCTAATATATCCTGTATAACATATCCCTTAGCAGTTTGGAGGTAACCTGCAATACTCATGTTGACCACAAATCCAATAATGTCCTTTCAAAGCCCATGTTCCATTAGCAAAGGGGCCTTCCTACCCTTTGTCATCAATTGGTGGGTCAAGCTTGTTTCCTGACCTTAACCATCCTCCAACAGTTGCCCCACCATAAGAGTCACAATATTTGCGGGGTTCACACGCGGGGTTCCCATCTGCATTTATGTTATGAGTAAAAAAAGAGTTACCCATTTTTTTTTTAAAGGGTTGCAGAGTTATAAGTTGAGTTGGGAGCTGATTGCTGGCTAGGGAGAGTTCTTTGTTAGCTGCATGTTGTAATCACCTGTTAAGAGTCAGTCATTAACTCTCTATTGTTGAGAATTCCCCTTTTTTGTCAGTATTACCTTGCCTGTGGCCAGGTGGGTGGATGGCTTTCCTCGGATGGTGAGGGGGGGAGACATCGGAATACATGCAAAGTAACCTCGGACTCTGAATGCAATGAGACAGGACCCCCACCAAATCCAGGAAAAGACCCCTAAAGCAACGAGCCAACCCAGAATTAGGAGATTGAGGTGATGTCTGGATATCCATGGTCGAGAGCTGGCAGAGACGCTGGGGACCTTTGTTGCCCCTCACCATGATCTGGGAGGATGTCAGTTGGAGCCAGGACCTTGGACGGCAGGCTGAGGAAGTATAACATGGGGTATATCCCCATTGCTCTCGTGAGGATGGGACCCCCAGCTCTGCCTCCTAGTGGACAAAGCTGCACTTTCCTCCTCCTCCGAATCACTCTTGGGAGCGGTGGCAGGGGGACCGCGGACCTGTCAAGCCTTTCCACCTGAGCTGATCACTTTTAATAAAGGCATTAAAAAGGAGAAAGATCTCCTGCCGTATTTATTTCAATTTACATCTGCAATCTGTTTGGTTGGACTTGGAGCAGAACTCAATAAAAAGGGCTCTAATGTGGCCTCTGCTGGGTCTTGGGGTGTCCCCAGTGGGCTGCAATCCAGATAGCGCAGTCCTAGTTGGCACAGCCTGTGGAGTTCCTAGTCAGCTCTTAGCTGCAGGCAACCTTAGCAAGTTTAAGTGATATCAGCTTTCAGTGATTATCAGCTCATTTTGTGATATCAGCTCTTAGCTTGCTAGGTGCTGCAGGCAGGCAGGCACAGGGAGAGAGAGGAGAAGTGCTGTATGAAGTTCCACAGGTTTGTCTTCATTGGCAGCCTCTACGAAGGTCTCAGGGACAGTGTCTTCTGCTGAGCTGGGCAAAAGTAGGGGTTTTTAAAGGGTACAGGGGTTTTAGAAATTATCCAATAGCAGGGGTCAAAAGGAAAGTGACTTATAGTCTAACAGAGACATAAGCAAGGGTCTGAAGGCAGAAGAGAGGGGCTTCTAAGGTCCAGCCATCATGACTCAGCATTTCCTATCTTAGGCTGCTGATTGCCATGGAGGCATTGCAGGCTCTGGGCCTGCTACAGGGCTCAAGTTCCATTCTGGTGTTGCCATTTCCACTGATATTCACAAACAACAAGTGTTCTACTTGTGGAATGTTCATGGGGGCAGCTTAAAACCAGGTGGCCAAAAACCCCCTTGTCCCTCCCTACTGCTTTACAGCCTTCAAAATCTTTTCATGAATTATGGTAGGAACACCTTATCCAGCTAGCATTAGTGAGCTAAACACGTATTTGATTGCATTTGCCTTGATATTTGAAACAATTATAAGGAGGGTAATTGGGAATTCAAAGCCAATTGTTTTAACCCAAATATAAAGTGAATTCACAAACACTCTTCCTACATAGATCCTTCCATCCAATTTAGGCTACAAGCACCTGTTTCAGAAGAATGAAGTCACCATGAACTTCCTTCTTTGTCCCCAAATCCCATCCGATTATGGACCTCACTTAGGGTATTGACCCACCATTTAGGGTCAACTGGGTTAGGCACCCATGGCCACTCTTCAGATCCTTCTGGCTCTCCTCAGACCCAACAACTGCTAAGGTTAAAAACTCTTGCTACTTCCTCTCCTAAAGTTGCAAAACGATTCTACCACTCCTGATCTAAACTTAGCTGACAATATAAAAGTAGAATCAGCAAAGAAAATATTCTGAAGTATTTATAGTATTTGAATGACCTAGTCAAATTTTCACCTTTGCTTTTGCACCACCTGTGGCCAGTGAAAGCACAGAAACTATCTAAGATAAAGAAAACAATGACAGCAAGTAATAGCCCCCCAGTGAGTGGAGATTCTAAAGGAGGGATGTCCATACAGACTATTTCAGCAGACAGTCTGTGGGTACGCACACACAGCTTTCCCTGATGTCAACACACTGGCTGCTGCTGCAGACCACTCCTGCAGAATGTCAGTTAGAGCCTGCTGTCCTTCTCTTCCAGCTGAGATGTCCAAATCTCCAGGGCCTTAGAGACCTTGACCAGAGTGTGATGGGTCCACCTGTGTTCAGCTGTCTTGGTGGCTGTTTTTGTGGTCAGGTACATTTGGAAAGGTCCACACCACTTCACCACCAGTGGTGCTTCTTTCCAATCCTTAAGCAGGACTAAATCCCCTGGTTGGACATTATGAACAGCAAAGTCCAAAGGCAAGGGCTGTGCCAGCTGAGCTTCCTGTTGAAGGGATTTCACAAGAGACAGTATTCTGGCCACATATTCTTTTAAATATACAGCACCTATCTCATCCCATTAGGCTGAGAATTACCTGGGTGAGGAATTCCAAACAATAATTCAAAGGAAGATAACTGATTCTCTCTTCCAGGTCTGGCCTTCATTCTTGCCAAAGCCAATGGCAAAAGCCCCATCTGTGGCATCTTGGTTTCTATTACGAGCTTCAAAAGGTGTTTCTTTATTTCCCTATTCATTTTGTTTCTACCTGACACAAGCTCTGGCAGTGCCAGGGGTATGGAGGATCCATTGTTTTCCTAAAGTAGCCATAACCCCTTGAAGGATCTTTCCTGTAAAATGAGTTCCTCTCTCTGAGTCTATTGCTTGTACAGTCCTGTCTTAGAATTATTTGTTCCAAAAATACCTTAATAACTGATGCTGTAGTTGTTGAAGCACTTGGGAATGCTTCTGGCCACCTTTTTAGCTGATATACTGTTACCAGAAGATATTTAAGCCTCCCCACTTGGGGGATCTCAGTAAAATCCTCTTGCTGTCTTTGCAAGGGACATACAGCCCAAGGCCTCCCTCCCCTGGCGACTTTCTCTGTAACCCTGTTATTGGCTTAAGCACAAATGAGGCAAACTTCAACAGCTGGTTTTGCCAGACTAAAAAGACCCACAGCAAAATACATCTTGAGGAAGACTTATGCCAATCCTTGAGAATTCCAATGACTCCCTTCATGGAGTTGTTCTACCACTTGTATGGCCAAAGCTTCTTGTCTCCATTGTTTGCCATCCCTTGTCAACTAATTATTCCCTTTCTTTCTCTGCCCTACCATTTTTAACTATCTCCAGCTCCTTTGGTGGAAAAGACAGTTTCTCTGGCAGCAATTGAGTCACTGGGAGGGTCTTCGAGAGTTATGGCTAAAATATTCCTTTCTGAGTTTCTTCATCTGCCAATTGATTGCCTATTGCCTTCTCTGAGTATCCTGTTTGATGTCCCCTAATGTACATCATTGCCCCACTTTTTGGTAAATTCACCACCTCCAAGAGAGGAGTCATTAAGCTCTCATGTGCTAATATTTTTTCCCCTGCAGTTTAATAAATCTCTTTCCTCCCACAGATTTCTAATCGTGTGTACCACACCACATGCATGCTTAGAATCAGTACAAATGTTAATTCACAGACTCTTACAAGTACATACAGCTCCGCAGTCTGAGCTGACCATGCAGGCAGCAACATCCTCCCTCTTCTCGTTCCCCTTCTCTTAATAATAGCATCTTCTGTAACTCGCTTCCCTTCTACTACTTGCAAAGGCTTATTAATGAACACATTTTCTCCCTTAGCCAGGGGATATCTCCTAAATTTTCCCTAGTCCAGGTTCTGGAGATCTATCACTTGAATGCAGTCATGGCTTTCTTCCCAGCCTCCCTCTCCAGGACTGTTCAAAGTCCTTGTTTAACAGGAGCCTGGGTTAAACTCTTCCCCACTTCTCAATCCTAAGTATTTTTGTTCCATTAAATAAGTTTTATACTGTAATAACCAGGCCCTGGACATCCACTTAGAGGCTTTTTCACTTCACAAAACTTAAATTTGATGTGAGACTTTCATAAGTCTCATAAAATATTCTCCCATCATCAGTTTTTGGGCTTCAGTTACTACTAAAGCCATAGCGGCACAATTCTGTGGACAATGAGGCCAGCCTCCTGGCCTGTGGGTTTAACATCTTAGGAAAGGAGGCAACAGGCTGCTGTGTAATCCACTGTTCCCATAGTAAAATTATTTTAGTATGGTCCTGTTTAACATCCACATATTATTCAAATTCTTTTTTTACCTGTCCAGAAAGGCTAGGGCACAACCTTCAGTTAATCTGCTTGGTTTTTTCCCTTACACTTTAAAATTCTGCATTCCTTCTGGTCTCCATTCTTACAGTTTCTTATCTGGCAGGATAGGAGTATTATATGCAGGCATGCATGGTTCCAAAAGATCTGCCTTTAACAGAGACTCAGTAATAGTCTGCAACCCCTTCTTTCCCTGCCTTGGAAAGAGGATACTGCTTTTTAGACACCACTTATCCTGGTTGCTTCAAAGTAGTTTGGAAAGGCTCCCTAGCTAATTTTCCAGATTTCCCTGGGACTGCCCACACTTGTGGGTTTACTGCAGCACAGGCTCTCTCGTACATTTGACACTAAGTTCCAATAGCATTCGTTTTTGTATCACTTTTTACAATGTAATTTTGCATTCCCAGTGTAGCCAGCAAATCCCTTCCCAGTAAGTTATAATAACAAACAGAAGTAAGTTATAATAACAAACAGTAAGAACAAACAGAAATTAATGCATTTCAAACTTAACCTCCACATGTACTAATCATGGTAGAATGAAACACATTCCTGCCTCTTTTCTACTTACCCCCTGAAGAATTAAAGAAATTCTTGACAATTTTTCCCTTTAAGGGATAAAATGCAAAGTGGATTGAGAGGCCCCTGTGTCCACCAGGAAAACGCCTCCTCCGGTTCCAGACCCACCTTAAATGTTATCAAGGGCCCCAGTATGGTGGGTCCCTGGTATAACGAGAACCCCTGACACCCCTAACAATCCATCTCCATTCATCGCTGGACTGGATCCTTCTGAGGATCCAGTTGTTTCTGCAGGCAGTCTTGCTTTCAGTGTCCTTGCAGATAGTACACTGATTCCTTCCAAGACACTCTTTGGGTTGGCTCTCCCCTGCAGAGGGGGGAATGCCTCTGCCCTGTCCTTGTGCCCAAACTTGTCCTTTCTGTCCCAGGGGCCCCCTTGTGCACTGCGGTTTATCCCTCTGCAGCAGTAAGAACCCTGCCATCACCATTGCCTTCACCTTTTCCTCATCTATTCTTACATAGACTTGCAGTATCTTTCTGACCAATTCACTCAGGAGCTTTATTCTGCCCTCTCTTTAGCCCCCCAGCCCCGCTACTGCCTGTGGGTGCTCATTCTTGCTCAGTGCAAAATCATTTTTTTCTCCAGTGACCCAAACAAAATCCTTTAAAGAAAATCCTAATCCTATCACTTACAATTTGCATTTCCCAGACATTCTTTTCTCCTTCTCTTTGTGCTCGCCCTCTTTGCCATACACCATATACAGGAGCCAGTCCCCGTCCTTCCACAGTGTCAAATGTGGCCCCTGCCAGCACAACCAGCGGGCACAGCCGGCAGCACTACAGGCAGCTGGGGTGTCCAGCAGCCTCATGGGGCTCGGGGGCCACTGTCATCCCTGCCTGGTAGGGGATGGGTGCGGGCAGTGGGGTCAAGTACTGCCTGGTGCTGAGTCCCAGCCCAGGCCTGCAGCTCCCCACAAGCCCCAAGCCCATGCTTGCAGCGCCTCATTCCATGCTTGGTCCTGCCACTTCCCACCATAAAGAAACACCTCTTAATCCTGACTTCCTTGTTTTCCCTGTCCTGGAAGCTGGGGATACAAAGAACCTGCAGTTGAATCAGCTGGCAAATTTTGATGATAAATGCCTTCTGCTACTACTTGTCTTAACCATATTCCTCCACATTCCACTTCAACCAGTCCTTTCCCAAGGTACCAACACCATCTTCATCCTTAATTACCTCTGCGAGAAGGTGCAAACTACCTCAACATTCTCCGAAGGGATTCTTCAGAGATCTTTCTGGATCGTCATCTATTTTGCCAGGACCCGTTGATGGCTTTACCTATGGGGGCCATTTACCTCTATGGGTGCCCTCTCAGGTTTACTCCCCAAAAATCCCATTGATTGGTACATTTTCAGTAGTCCTTCCCTGTGGACTCTTCATGGACTCTCTAGTCTACTACTTTTCTGTCTCGAGTGGACACTATTGGGTACTCAACCAATTGCCTAGTGCTGGCTGCCACCAAAGGGAACTGATCACCAAAGCTGGCTGAGGGGCACCTTGAGCTCCCACTCACTGCCATGGGATGGCAGAAGGACCCCAGATGAGTGCCCATTTTCTTAGCAAAATTAATCCCTGATGCCAGAGGGTTTTGTCCCAAAAAGAGACAGAGGAGTCCTGTAACTTTATTTGAATAAAGGGAGAGGCCATGGGCCATTTCCCATGGGGTTTTCAAATGGTCGAGGGATGCAGCCCCCTTTTTATCCTAAGTATCCCACTGCACCACCCTCTTCTTTGCCCCATTGGGTGAGGTAATCAGACCGTATAGACTTCCCAAATTGCCTACTCCATGCCCCACTCTAATATGCACTCTCCTTTTTGCTATATAAAAGAAAGAAAAATAAACTCTTCCTAATTCTATGAAGTTTCTGTTCTCTTGCTCTGGGTTCAGGAATTGAACACAGCTTTGGCTGAACAACAGTCTATGTTGATTAGTAACAGTTTCTAGAACTAAGAATTTCTTCTATTACTTCACTAGCCATAAGTGAAAAAAACCCCAGCAACAGATGTGACAAGTTCGGGCATCGGACCAACAAATGTAAATCAAAATGCAAGAGAGATGGAACCTCCTTGGGAAAAGTGAAACTGAAGGGGGAATGCATAATGACACAAATGCTTTTCTGCAACCAGGAGGCTGCCAGGACATCCTCCACTCAGCAACACCAGTATCTTCAGGAGTGGATGTGGAGGCAGCAGTAGACATTACTTTGGCAAACACCAATGTAGACGTCATACCATCAACAGTAAATGGACCATTGGGCTATGCACTTAGTGCTCTGCTGATAGGAAGATCAGCCACATCAAAAAAAGGCTTTTTTTTTTTTAACCTAGACTGATTGATACAGATTACTTAGGCAATACTAGGATAATGGTGCAGACTTGGAGGCCAGCTATCCATATTCCAAAAGGCACTAGACTGGCATAGTTATTTCCCTTTGAAGCCAAGGCTCTGAAATGGGGTCATGCATAGCAGGGATAGAGATTTTGGGTCAACAGGAACCCCTCAGGTAATGCTTACGTTACTATTATCAGGAGCAAAACCAACTAAACCCATGACTTTTCAGCACCCTGATAGAGGCACTCTCACAGCACAAGCTGCATTGCTGTACACAGGTTCAGATATCACCATTGTTCCCTCGTTTGCATGGCCTGCAAAATGGCCTCTGAACACCTTGGGAACATCTGTTATGGGGGTGGGAGGTGTGCAAATGACTTGAATCAGTAAAACATTATGGGTTGATGAGGACACTGATGTTTGGGTCAGGCGAGATCTTATGTGATGACTACAGCAATCTGCTGGGATGAGATGCATTGAGCCAGATGGGTTTCCGTCTCCCAAATGAGCAGTGGTCATTGAGGGGTGGCCAATCCTAAAATGAAAATTGTTAACAGAAACACCAATCTGGGTTGATCAATGGCTGCTGTCTAAAGAAAAGCTTGGCCATGTTAATGAACTGGTTTATGAACAATTGGAAAGGGGCCATATGGTACCATCTCCAAGCGCCTGGAACACACCCATTTTTGCAATTCCTAAAAAAATCAGGAAAACGGAGGTTATTACATGACCTTTGACTGATTAATGCTGCAATGCAGGATATGGGACCCCTGCAGCCTGGCCTACCCTCACCATCAAACTACCTGTCAATTGGCAACTGTTAATCATTGATTCAAAAGACTGCGTTTTCACAATCCCTCTGCACAAGGATGACAGTGAGAAATTTGCCTTCTCAGTACCATCCGTTAACAAAAGACAGGCAGCAAGAAGGTATCAATGGGTTGTATTGCCACAAAGGATGCGAAATTCTCCCATGATGTGCCAACTGTATGTTTGTTGCCTGGGCACTAGCCCCACTGAGAAAACAATACTCACAGTATCTTATCTATCATTACATGGATGACATTATTATGGCAGAAGAACACCTGGATATAGCAACCCTGATACCTGCCTTACAACAATTGCAGAAGGTAGGCCTTCAAATTGCCTCGGAAAAAGTCCAACAACAAGCCCTATGGAAATAATTGGGTATGCTTATCACTGAAGCCCAAATTTGGCCCCAAAAATTAACTATTTGTACAGAAATTCAGACCTTGAGAGATGACCCCCAAAAAGTTAATTGGGTATCGTGGCGAGGACTATGCCCTGGCCAGGTGACAATGACAACAGGGGCACCACATACCCCCCTCACAAGCTCTGCAAATCCCAGCTACCAGCAGTGGGTCAGTGCAGGAACAATAGGCAGCAGCAGGAGTCTTGGGGGATGAAACTGGGATGGCTTTATTTTATGACCAGCTCCCAAGACAAAGACTTGGGGCAAACAAGAGCTTTTATAACCTCACTCAGCAGGAGGGGTTTAGGGTAGCAAAGCAATAGGGGTATGGTTGGGGAGGGGTTGAAGGCGAGACATTTTATACTTGAACCAATAAGGGAGCAGTAGGGAGGGACATAACTCGGGTAAACCCATAAGGTTCCAAAAAATACAGAATAGAAAGGGAATTCTCCAGAAGAAAGGGCAGGTTCAGGGGAGGAGTGACATTCAGTGGGAGGGGGGAGCAAAGAGGATTCTGGGGAAAAGGGGCAGGGATAGGAGGGATTGACAACTGGGAAGGCAGGAGATTAAAACTTGGTAGGGAGTGGCTGAGTGACAAACAAAAGGATTGACATCTAACTGAACTGAATAACGAGGGAGTACATCTAATTTTAGAAACACAAGATACAAAATGAGGAACCTATGCCACTCTGAAGACAGGGGGAGGACAATACAGGGGGATTACAAAACTACAAATTAAGCAGTGAACAAAATCACAAATTAAGCAGTGAACCTGCCAAACAAAGAAAACACACCGCAACAACTGGGGACATACAGTGGATTTGTAGGACCTGTGGCGTTACTAATGAAGACCGTGAGCCCCTAATGCCATTATTGAAAGGGGGAAATCAGGCCAATTTGCTGCATGAACTAACTGAAAAACAACCGAAGGCTCAAATTGACACTAAATTGGGTAATTCCTTTGCAAATCGTTGGTCCCCTAATTTACCATTGTCTGTGGCTGTGCCGAATAGATAAAAGCACATGATGGCTATCCTAACGCAGTGGGATAGCCAGGCTAATCCGCCACTAAAATCCTGGAATGGGTGCTTTCACCATGCAATTTGAATGAATCCTTGACCACACAAATGGAAGCTATAGCAAAAATCATGATCATGGCACCAAAGCAGACACTGGAAATTGCAGGAACGGAACCCCAAAATATTCTTCTCCCACTAACAAAAGACTTTTTACAATTGTCATTGCAGAATTCAGATACAATGGCATTAAAATGGGCATTCTTTAACTTTCCAGGTATTATTAGCACTCATTTTGCCCCTCATAAGCTTAGAATCAACAGGTGGAAGAACTTCCTTGGCTATCAAAACAACCTGTAGAAGGTCTCACAGTTTTTATTGATGCCAGTTGAAAAACTTCTAAAGCAGCCCTTACTTGGCAGGACAGAGGCAAATGGCTCAGTGAAATCCTTGAGGGACCAGAAGATTCTTTACAAGTTCTTGAGTTATGTGCTGTTATTAGAGTGTTCGAAAAATGGCCCAATGGTCCTGTTAACATTGTTTCTGAATCTCTGTACATTGTAGGTGTTGTTGAGCACATGGAGCAAGCATTGCTAAAGGAAATTCAAAACCGGTGGTTGTGTCAAATCTTTTTGCAACTATGGCGGTTAGTTAATTCTCACAAACAGGATTATTTTATTACCTGTATGGAGTCACTCTGGATTGACAGAAGGCCTAGCCTTAGGAAAGGAGAAGGCTGACCAATTAGTGGCACTACTGTGGGCCTCTGCTTCTCCTAATATCGATGCAGAGCCAGAAGGGCTCATGCATTTTTTCACCAAAGTGCAAAAGTTTAACCCAACAATTTGAAATATCACTCCAGGATGCTCAAGGAATTGTTACAACCTGTCCACAATGACAGGGTATGATTGGCAGATTGGGTCCTGGAGTCAACCCTCATGGCCTGGGGTCCTTGCAGTTGTAGCAAACTGATGTAACTATCTATGCCTCTTTTTGTCATTTAAAATGTATTTATGTAACCATAGGCACCTTCTCTGCCATGGTTTGGGCCATTCCTATGACAAGCGAAGGGTCTCATTTTGTCATTTGACACTTCCAAGACTGCTTTGGCATCATGGGTTTGCCTGAGAAGATTAAAACAGACAATGTGTCAGGACATATAGCCCAACAGACCCAGGATTTCTTAGCTCGTTGAAGGGTGAAGCATAGTACAGATATTCCAGGTGAGACATAAACTTTAAGGAATTTAGAGATTTTAGAGGAGCTGAAGTTTTAGTTAGAGATAAGCTTTATTAGAATTAATCAAAATAAATGGGTAGGCTCTAATGAAGTTAAGAGTTAGTAGTTAACTAATAATTGATTGCTTGTCAACATAGTGTTTGGTTAGCTGGGTTATTAATGAAGAATATAGAAATTGATAAATAGCTCTTAGGAACATAAGACAATTGTAGGCCTCCTCTGTTCTGAAACCAATTGAAGACAGGGAATGGGAGATCTACCAAGGGTTCATTTGTCATGTTTGCATGTTTGCATGTTTGTCATGTTTGTCATGTTTGTCATGTTTGCATGTTTGAAAAGGTAGAAAGGTCAGAATGTGGAAGCGATCATTTACTTCCTCATTTTGGGACCCCTCCCCATGAAAAGGGCCATCGACCCATTTTGGGGAACAAACTACGCATGCTTAATAGCTTCTGAATTAATTACCATAAAAAGTGGGGAATGGGATGTACCAAAGTTATGAATATGCATTTGTATTTTGGGTATTCAACACTTGTATAGATACAGAGATTCTGTAATCAACTGTAAATTGCGGTGTGTATTTGGGAGCCATCCCGCATGCTGCCCGGTGTTTCAATAAACATATTTTCTAACTTTAAACTGTTAAAGAGTCTTTGTCCGTCACAGTTGGATATCGGTACTAGATCAAAATCCATAATTTGAATAAATCACAGGAAACTCCACAGCTATCATTGACAGGATAAATCGGGTACTGAAAGGACTGCTTGATAAACAAAAAAACAGGGGAGGATGGGCTGAGTCCACAGGATAGAGTGCTGAAAGCAGTCTATGTTATGAATGATCTATGGTTTGTAGGTAATCGTAGTGAACCACCAGCAATAACACATTATTCCGGTTTGCAGCAAGATTTGGAACTGATACAGCACTGACCAAAAGTTAGTTCTAAAAATCCTATGACAGGGTTATGGGAAGGATCTGCAGATTTACTGATGTGGGGAAAGGTTTATGTTTGTATTATTACAGACAAAGAACCCTGATGGATACCAGTGAAATGGGTTAATCCCTGGTTTGAGAAGGACACTCTGATCCCAAATATCAATAATGAATCAACAACCAACGCTACCTGAAAACATCAATTGCTCTCAGAAATGTGAACGCTTTTGTTATCCTTAGGTGAGATTAGAATATGTGGGGTGTGGATCAGATAGGTGGCGTGAGTTTAAAGGAAGGAGCTTCCCAAGGTGTATAGAGTGCAGACATCGGCGCTCCCAAAAATTTAATACCTGGGTGGTATTATCCCAAATGACAAGAATAATGGTTCATTCCCCTGAAGCTTGTCAAGAAGAGCTGAATTTGAGTCTTGGGAGCAATTGGGACAGTCTGTTCAGTGCTATCATGACGAACTTCGGAAGCTCAAGAGAAAGGAGAGAGAGAATAAGATCAAGGCCATTGAATGTGGAAAAAGAATATTTATCCCTGGGACATGGGGAATTAGACCTGAGCAGTGGGAACAAACAAAGTGAAGGTGAGAGGAGAAGAATCAACGGAGATAGAATAGGAGAAGAGCACAAAAAGCAAGAGGCACAGTCAGTTTGGATTTCTTTCCCTAATCTCATATGTGAAGAGTTCTTTGTCAATGGTAAGGGTGAAAAATAGTCTTAAATTAGATGTGGGGGTTTTTGGAAGTTTCTCTCTGTTACTTGTGATATATGGCAACATCTGTAATGCAGAAGATATTAACCCGCCGGGATGGCATCCACAGCATATGTGGCTTACTTGGGCCAATGCTACTGGGGTGGATTTCTTTTGTTTATCCTTAGCCATGCTAGGAGATCCTTTCTGCACATGTTTAACTGGTATCCCAATAAGTAACTTTACTGGTTTTGCAAAATGGGTAGGAGCTGGAGGAAAGCGATATGTGGAAGCAAATAAACCAAGCACAGAGGATCGCTGGTGTAACACAGCCAGTGGTGGTACAAAACTGCTAAAGTTTGGGGATTAAGGCAAATGGCAAGGGCTTCCAAGCAGGTATAATAATGCAACCAAGAATGAAAGTGGACTAGAGCCCCAAGAATTAGATTTGCTAGGACCAGTACCTGGAAATTATTGCCTGTTTTTTAACCACTTTTTAAACCTATAATCAACTTCTATGAGCAATGTCCTAGTCCCATGACCCAAAAATAATCATGTCATCCTTAATCCCAATTCTCCATGGTATCAGAACATGACCAAATACTGCCACAGTTGGATTTATCCTGGAAGTGCTGGTGCAAGTGCGACTGTAAGAAAGCTTCCACCAGGTGTCCAATCTGTGGGGAAAGGGCATGGCCAGCAATTCCAAGTAATTAGTTTGGTGGTCTTTCTTACTTAGGAAAACTAACCATGTTTGCTGCTAGCATGCAAGAAATGCTGAATCAGACTATTTGGAGGTCAGGACATAGCAAGAGAACTGAAAGAGCAATCACAAGCTTAAGACCTGATTGTGACAATCATGTAGAGTTTTGGGGTGCTCCAGCCCAAATAATAGCATCATTCCTTACTCCAGGTGTTGCTGCTGCTCAGGCTTTGGCTACATTTAATAAGCTGGAATGCTGGATGGTCAAATAACTAAATGTAACTTCAGCTATTTTAAATCAGATGCTCACTTATGTAAATAGTATTAGACATGGCACACTGCAAAATAGAGCTGCTACAGATTTGTTGTTGTTAGCACATGGGCACAAGTGTGAGGAGTTTGAAGGAATGTGTTGTATAAACCTCTCTGACCATTGTGTATCCATTCACAGGAAACTCAACTACAAGATAACATGAAGAAATTGACTGGGAATGAGTGGGGTTTGCATGAATGGTTTGAGAGAGGGGGAACAACTGGATGGTTGAAAGTATCATTAAGGGAGCTTTGTTATTACTAGTAGTCATTATTATATTGCTTTGTGTTATTCCATGCATCATGAAATTGGTGAGCCGTTTGGTAGAAAATATGGTGGAAAGGGTCTGGCTGGTGCAAGAAGAAGAAGGGGGAATTTTAGCAATGTATCTGAACCACTTAGACTACAGAGTGCACCAGCCATCCAGCTTGTAACTGTTCTTATCAAAATTTTCTCAGGGCCCTCTGGAATTTATCAAGGTTACTAAGACATAAGCCATACTCAAATAAGAAAGGAGAAGCTGAGAAACCAAATTCCAAGACCAAAAGAACTTGATAATGGGGAACGGCAAAGCACCTGGACTGTAAGCAAACACATCTTCTGAGACGTGCACGCAGAATGCGTGGACAAGACAAAGGCACCGATAAGAAATACTTGACTAGCGTGTGCAGAGAGTTAGAATGTATAAGTGCATCATGTAAACAATAAACGGCTTCTGCTTAATCATATTGGTCAGTTTTCCAGGAGTCCTGAATTTCTCACAAGTGATACTTACTAAAAGGGCTTCAATTTTAATGAGAGTTACTGTCTATATGATGATTAATGGGAATAGTTCTTTGAAATCCTTCCCTTGCTGACATCAATAAGTTTCATCTTTTCCTGATTGTACTGGTGGCTATACATTAGTTATGAATATAAGGGAATGAGTTTTAGGGATATGTTGCAAGTAACCAGATTGGTAGCTCTGGTTCCATTTCCATTGTCTAAGAAGAACTCTGATTATTTTTGGACCTTTTATGGACCTCTGACTAGATTAGCATTTGTCTTTGATTGACCCCACAAATTTTAGGCTACTAGGCTTGACCAATGAATGTAAAAAGGAAAGTAACAAAGCTTAGGTGGTTCCTGTGTCAGCGATTTCTCACTAGTAGAGAGATTTCTGTCCTCAAGTTTGTTATTTCATCTAGCAGATCATGCTTACTCCAAAAGAAGGTGGGAAGGTTGGTTCCCTAACACACTACAACAGTTCCCTAAATAGTGAAATAATTCTTCCTGCTATTTATGACTTTTTTGTATTACTGGATTTTTTATTACTGGAGTTTGTTACAGAAACTTGGATTCAATTGCATGCATCAGCTCTTGGGAGAAACAGAGTATTTACCCAATAGCATGTAGGCTTTTATCAACCTGCGGTAGTCTTAACGGACCGGACACTTAAAATACAGTAATTCCTGCTAGTTCCAATTCCATTTTTAGGCTCAAGAAACCAAATGCTAAACCTGCACCAGTAGGGAGGGACATTTAATTGCACTCTCTCTTTCCTATAGAGAAGCTAATGAAAAAGTTTCACCAGAATCAGAGCAGGCTGTAAAACAAGAAGAGCGTCATGAAAAGAGGCCAGTCCTATCCTCTTAGTACTACTATTTATGATTGAACTTGAATGAAATGTGTCAACTCTGTGTTTCTCGGTATCATATCAGTAATAGGTACTTCAGCTCATGTACTTCTCTCCTAAAGCTAAGAATAGAATCCAAATAATCGTGACTTCATGGTCATAATTCACCCTGCGATGCTGACAGGCGAAAAAGGAGTGGAAGGTGCACTGGTAAATTAACTTGAATGGCCTATCTAGATCAGCAGTCACTGATTTCCTGAGGGCTTAAACAGGTCAGTTGCCCGTTTCTTTCAGAATTTTTGGTCATGTTTTTCATGGGATTGTTTTAATCCTTCCCCATTAGTTCAGCCCTTGATCTCAATCCTTTGATGACATTTAAGGTATCTCAATAGCGTGGAAATGTGTTGTTTCTATTTATCTCATCATTATTCCCTTCAAAAGGGTTGCTTGCCTCAAGTCTCATTTTTGCTAGTTTTGCTGATTTTCTGCTAGTTCATGGTCAGATGGCAGCAGGTGTCTTGTAATAGCAAGTACACAATCCTATAGATTGCTTTTCCTTTTATTTGGTCTGTCAAGAAAATGGAATGACTGAACATCTCTGACAGGATTTTCTCTCCACAGTATGTTTCACTTGAAGGGCAGATGCAAATCATCTACCTAAACTCTCATCACTGAAGAAACTAGTGGTTTGCTGTTGCATATACGTAAAACCTTACCAAAGGAAGGTCTTGTAAAACCATGGCTGAGGCCTGTTACATTGGCTAAGAAGAAAGGGACTATGGGAAAGTGATGGACCTGAATTAGAAGTAGAAAAACAAGTTATATAACCATCACATATTACCATCGTGGTGTATGGGGGTTGGTTGAATTATGTTTGTTATGGCTTAAAGCTATGTAACTGATAAAGGCCTGACTGCTTAAAAAGCCTGGTTTTTACCATAAAGCGGCTCTCCTTTGCACCTGCCTGGGGACTCTGCGTCACTGCGGACCCTCACTCCCAATTTGCCAAGGAGATGATCAGTAGGAATATTGCAAGGCTGCTATGTGAATCCTAATGAAATGGCAGACAGTGAAGCAGTGGACATTTCTGGAGTTTAGTACAATGCTGCTGCACTGGTGCCAGTTTAGTCGGTTTTCCATCAGTGGCATTTCTGTCTATAAGTACACTGCCCAGATTCTTTCTAGCATTTGATGCCATTTCCTTACTGTCATTTTAATACCTTCCTTCAGTTTAAAGGATGATACAGTCTTTCCATTTTGAAGATCCCTGTTAGGAAACACTATGTCAGAGTAGTCATCGCTCCCTTTTCTTTTGCCTTGTTTGTAATTTTCATAGACTCATTTCAAATTTCTACTAATGCTGATATAATAATACTGAGAGTACTTAACAGAGTTGGTGAAAACCCACTGGCAGATATAGCCACCCGCATTGTAGAGGGGCCGGGGGTGAGTCCTGCACCTCGCCTCCCTCTTGCTCTCTCTCTTGGTCCTCGGCAGTGCTTTCGACACCGTCTCTCCCTCTTCCCAGCCACCACCACCGCACTGCAGTGCGGCCCTAGCAAGGACAAGCTCCGCCCCAGCGGCTTGCTTTGGGAGCGGGGAGCTACAGAGAGTTCCCTGAGTCTGCATTTAGGGGGATGAAGTCTCTGTGCAGCAGTGACAATGTTGACCGCAACGACAATGATGCTCACTGGGCTGCAGGGAAAGGATCAAGGACACTGAGGGAAACACTTCCCTCGCTGAGCCCCTACCGCTTTTCCTCCAGGCACCAGCCAGCTACCGCTGGCTCCAGAGCATTATGAGGCTGTGAACTTCCTCTGGTTCTGGGATTGTCAAGGTTGGCATGGCACCCAGATAGCAGGCAGTGACTGGGGAACAACAGGTCTACCCTGGCTCCGGGGGACAACAGGTCTACCCTGGCTCTGGGGGGACAACAGGTCTACCCTGGCTCCAGGCCAGCCATGGTTTATCAGGTCTACCTGGCTCCTGGGCTGCTGCAGGTCAGCATGGTGCTTGGACTCGTGTGTCCGTACTATGGGAGTGAGGTGATGGGCTGCATACCTGCAGGCTGACACCGTGCCTATGTCCAAGTGGAGAAGGGTAGCCGCGTGTGTGGTCGCCAGGGTAAAGAAAGCGCTGCCTAGCTGGGACGAGTCGTGTGGCTTCGTCCTGGTTCCCATCCTGCCCAGGGAAGTGGGTACAGTTTGAGACGCGAGAGAGAGAGGCAAAAGACGATACTGAGAGGCGAGAGATAGACGAAAGATGATACTGAGAGGTGAGAGAGAGAGAGAGATGAAAGATGATATGAGAGCCACTCGCTGGCCGAGGCGAGGTGGCGAGAAAAGCCGCAAGCATGTCCCGCTACAAACCGGCTTCTGCCAGCATTGTAAGGGGGAGTAGCCCCCCGGACACTGGTGGTGGGTGAGGCAGCGGTGCCCCATCCCTTTTTTGCCTGGCCTTAAGCTGGGGCCCACTAGGCGGGTGTGGTTTTTGGCCGTCGGTCTGTCACGGTGGCCGGCAGCCAGGGGTGGAGGCAGCCATGGCTTTCCCTGGCCCTTACCCAAAAGCCCCAAGGATGGCCTGCTTGGCCTAAGTGGCAGCGTCCCGTTCCCCACTCCTGACCTGTTTGCCAGCGTATCTAGCGTGTTGCAAGGGTGGCGGGAACGTGTGGTGGGGCACATGGGGCCTCAGCCTGCCACCTTGCTTGAGGGGCTCGGTGATGGCAGTCACCCAATGAGGTACGGAGCAGGGTGGCAGCACCCTGTCCCCAGCTTGTGCTGTTGAAGTTGTCCCCCTTCCTCAGCCTTAAGCTGGCGACCCTTGTGGCAGGCAGAATTTTTCAGGGGCAGAGACCAGCTGCGGTAGCTGGCCGCCCTAGCACGGACCGGAACCAGACAGAGAGCCCCTGGAATATTGTGGGCGAGGAGGTGGCACCTTGCCCTTCCTCAGTCGTGGGTGAAGCCATCGAGTCGCTTATGCCGGGAAGCCTGTTGTGTCTGGTCTGCCTTGGCTGCTGCAGTTGCTGGTGGGCTGGGTTGCTAGCTGGGTCCATTTTTGGTTTTTTTTTATTAGGCATGCCAATGTGTGGGTGGAGTAGGAGCGCCTGCCTGGCCTCCATGGATCTTTTTCTCTCGCGGCCCTAAGCTACAGCACCGAGAAGGGCGCAACAAAGGTGCATGGGCCACAAAAACGAAGGTGGAAAGAGAGAGAGTGAGATACTGGTGGGTTCATGGGGGAGTGAGAGGCACATGCTTTGCCCCCCGGCCTGGGCCTGTGGCCCCTGCAGCTAACACAGGTCATTGGAAAAGTGCCATGTGCCTTTTTGTCGTGCCCTCCCCTGGCTTTTTTCCGGAGGGAAAGCTGACCTGTGGAATGGTTGGTGGCACTTTCTCACATGCTTGGATGGATTCCCCAGGTGAAGGGGCCAAGTCCCCCAGTCCAGCGGTCCCGTCCTGCTGTTGCCTCGCTGAAGGCAACAGCAGTTGTCCATGGGCGTGGGCGGGTGGCTGCACCCACCGCTCTCCTCTGCCATGACTGATCTGCAAGCAGCCCCACAACGTCAGTGGCCTCTGGCGCATGGGGGAGGCTTGGCAGCGCCAAGCCATGGGGAGGGCCTCTCGGGGACGTGTCCTTAAAGCCATGCAAGGTGCCAGTGCTGGCCCCGGTCTGGATAGTGCCTGGTGCTCCTTTGCTGTTCCACTGCCTGCTACAGAGCAAGCTGCCCCGGCTCAAAGGGGCCTTGGGGTCTGGGCTGTGACCGCCTCATTGGGTCACTGTCTTCTCGAGCACGTCTGATGCTTTCCATGTGGCCCAGTGGGGGGACACGCCAGAGGGGGCTCAGTCCCTGAGCGACCCATCTCGGACCAAACTCACTGGCGACCAGTCGCTTGCCTGCAACTGGTCAGTAAGCAGGCCAGTTTTGGGGGTGGGTCAGCCCTGGCTGAGCCCCATCCCGTGTGTGACTTTCAGCGCAAGGCAAGTCTAGAACGGGGCATGGGCCCCGAGAGAGACAAGCCCAGAGAGAGGGAAGGAACAAACGAGCGAGAGAGAGAGAGAGAAAGGCTCGTGCCATCTGAATCTGAAGGTGCGCAGTGGTCCTGGCTCCTTGCCCTTTGTGGGAAGGGCCAGCCACCAGGGTTGGCTGTCAGCCACCAGGGTTGGCTGTCCCTTGCCTCTCTGCTGCACAGCGGGGGGGGGGCAGCCCCGCACATGGTGCCTTTCTCCACCCCAGGCACTGCCAGGCTGCGATGTCACCAGCTGCTGCCACCAGTGTCATGCCACCACTGTCACTGTCATGCCACCACCGTCGTGTCTGCAATGCTGCAGACATGGGTCGGAGTGGTTAAAGTGCTGGGGTGGTCAGGGTTGGCAGGGCTTTTGCCAGTGGGCTGGGTGTCTGCGCGCTTGCGCACGCTGCGGCACTGCCGTGGGTGGCAGCTGCCTGGTTGATCCTGCCAGTAGCATATGCTTGTCTCAAAGCTTAAGCCATGCCTGTCTAAGTACACATGGACAGTACAGTGAAACTGCGAATGGCTCATTAAATCAGTTATGGTTCCTTTGGTCACTCCTCTCCTGCTTCTTGGATAACTGTAGTAATTCTACAGCTAATACATGCCGACGAGTGCCGACCTCTGGGAACGTGCATTTGTCAGACCAAAACAAACATAGGCCCGCCTGGCAGCTTTGGTGACTCCAGATAACCTCAAGCCAATTGCATGCCCCCCCAGCAGTGGCAACCCATTTCAATGTCTGCCCTATCAACTTTCGATGGTACTGTCTGTGCCTACTGTGGTGACCATGGGTGACAGGGAATCAGGGTTTGATTCCAGAGAGGGAGCCTGAGAAATGGCTACCACATCCAAGGAAGGCATTAGGTGCTCGAATTACCCACTCCTGACCTGGGGAAATAGTGATGAAAAATAACAATACAGGATTCTTTGAAGGCCCTTTAATTGGAATGAGTGCACTTTAAATCCTTGAGCAAGGATCCATTGGAGGGCAAGTCTGGTGCCAGCAGCCACAGTAATTCCACCTCCAATAGCTTATCTTAAAGTTGCTGCAGTTAAAAAGCTCGTAGTTGGATCTTGGGATCAAGCTGGTGGTCTGCTGTGAGGCGAGCCACCGCCTGTCCCAGCCCCTGCCTCTTGGCACCCCATCAATGCTCTTAGCTGAGTGTCCTGTGGCCCCCAAAGTGTTTACTTTGAGAAAATTAGAGTGTTCAAAGCAGACTGGCTGTCGGCATACTGCAGCTAGGAAAAATGGAATAGGACTCTGGTTTTATTTGGCTGCTTTTGGAAACAGGGAGGCCTGATTAAGAGGGAGGGCCGGGGGCATTAGTATTGTGCTGCTAGAGGTGAAATTCTTGGACTGGCGCAGGATGGCCAAGAGCGAAAGCATTTGCTAAGAATGCTTTCATTAATCAAGAACAAAAGTCGGAGGTTCGAAGACGATCAGATACCATTGTAGTTCCAACCATAAACCATGCTGACTTGGCGATTCGGTGGCATTATTCCCATGACCCGCTGGGTAGCTTCCTGGAAACCCAAGTCTTTGGGTTCTGGGGGGAGTATGGTTACAAAACTGAAACTTAAAGAAATTGATGGAAGGGCACCACCAGGAGTGGAGCCTGCAGCTTAATTTGACTCAACATGGGAAACCGCACACAGCCCAGACACGGACAGCACTGAAAGATGAAGAGCTTTTTCTTGATTCTGTGGGTGGTGGTCCATGGCCATTTGTTCCAGATTGCAAGGCAAGATGTATTCTATTGCCATCTGCATGGCAGTTGTCTGGTGTCAAGTGGGCAATGCTCCTTACCTCTCTTCCGGAGTGATCATAATCAACAGGGGGCATCTGCTGATAAGGGGCTATTGAATGTCACCACATGACTGATAAGAACTATAGCATCCCATTGTGAGATGCTCCACCCAGCAGGAGAAACCAAGCAGTGCCATGCAGATATAACCTGCAAGGTTCTGACACCAGCACAGCCTTTGCTCCACTGGACTACCCAGAGGAACAGCAGCTGCTTCTACTTCCACGGATCTGCGGAGGAAGAATACACCCCTTTCCTACAGGACTCCCCTGCTCCAACAGAACCACGCCTGACACTCCAGGAGGACTGCAGCCCCTTTTCCAACTGGACTGCTACCAACACCCTGACCCACAGGGTGTCAGGTTGAGTTCTGACTCTGACAGTGTTGTTCTGGTGTATTGCATTGTTGTGTTTTATCATTTTATATTTTTTCCCTTCCCTATTAAAGAACTGTTATTTCCTGCTCCCATGTTTTTTGCCTGAGAGCCCCTTATTCATACCAATTCAGAGGGGTGGGGAGGGTTTGCATTCTCCATTTCAGGGGAGGCTCCTGTCTCCTTTAACAGGCACCTGTCTTTCCAAACCAAGACACCATTCTTAGTTGGTGGAGCAATTTGTCTGGTTAATTCTGATAACGAACGAGACTCTAACAAGCTAACTAGTTACATGACCCCTGAGTTGTCAGTATCCAACTTCTTAGAGGGACAAGTGGCGTTCAGCCACCTGAGATTGAGCAATAACAGGTCTGTGATGCCCTTAGATGTCCGGGGCCACATGCGTGCTACACTGACTGGCTCAGCTCGTGTCTACCCTCTAGCGGCAGGTGTGGGTAACCCCTTGAACCCTGTTTGTGATGGGGATCAGGGATTGCAATTCTTCCCTGTGAAAGAAGAATTCTCAGTAAGTGAAGGTCATAAGCTTGCATTGATTAAGTCCCTGCCCATTGTACACACCACCCATTGCTACTAATGATTGTATGATTTAGTGGGGTTCTTGGATCAGCCCCAGCCGCTGCAGCCCCAGAGAGAGATGGAGATGCGCGGCACCTCCGGGGGAGGTGCTTGGAGAAGCGAAGCACCATGTGCACCCACCACCATGTGCATGGGTGGGACTGTCCCCATGCTACACCATGCGTTGTGGCCAGGCCTCAAAGCATGGTGTGCCTGCTGCTGTCATGGCGGCTCCCCCTTACATCACTCTGCCGCTGGTCCATCCCTGCTGGAGGGCAGTGGAGGGCCAGCCCTGAGCATCTCATTGCCGCAGCTGGTGCTGATGAATGCAGGCTGCCGGTGCGCACGCTGGCATGGGCGCCCTCGCAGCCTGAGTTCTCCCGACCTCGGCTCTCCTTGGTGCATGTGAGAGCCGCCCGGGTTGCAGGAGGGAGTGATGCTCAGCACAGCCCCTCCTGGAGGCAGGCCCACCCCTTCCCTTGCTCCTTCACCCGTCAAGCGATGGCTGGATAGCTGGCACCTGTCACACCTGGCGAATGGCGGGGGATGGGGAAGCGGGGACACCTTCAGGGCTTGGAGGAGGTGGCTCCTCCAGCCCTTCCCACACCAGGGAGTGGGACTTTGCTGGCCGGTAATGTCCTGCTCTTGGACTGAGCGGCCCCTTGCGTAGCAGAGTAACTCTGAGGGCCAAGCCTCTGGGTGTTCCAGGCCATGCTTCAGGGCGTGCTTGTGCCTGCGCGCGCGACTCGTTGCCTGGTGATGCGTCAGTGGCGTTCCTCACTTTGTTGGTGCTGCAGCCTCTTGGTGGGGTCAGCAAGGTGCTCAGTGGTTGGGCCCTGTCCCTGCACTGGTGGAGCAGCCCAAGATGTGGCAGTCCTCTCGGGCCCAGCACCAGGCTACTGAGGGAAACCCTGGGCCCTGAAAAGGATGCCAGAGCGGTGGTGGCAGATGTTGGGTGCGCCACCGCTGGTGAATGCTCCCCCGAGGGCAGCAGGGTGGGGAGGCACACTGGTGGGGCCATGCAGGTCATTTCCCTTGCTCCAGGGCCAAGTACCTAGTACTCTGTGCCTCGGTGGTTCCCTTGGCATTGTCAAATTTTGTGGGGCCAAAAGGGATGCCAAGCCAGGCAGCAGTTTAAAGACTCGGGCAGCTCGGTGTTGCCTGCCATGGCAGTGGCAGTGCCGCTGGCGGCGGCGGCAGATGTGCCAGGCAGTGGTGCAGTGCCACTGAGGGATGGGGAGCTACTCCCTCTGATCCACTGCAGTGGTCATCTTGTCATCTTCGTCCCACCCCGTGTGTGGTTGCCCCCCACGCCCCCTCTGGGGTTGTGGCTGCTGGGGCCCGCTGCGCTCTCGCCTTGGCTTCCACTGCTGTGTCACATGCAGCACTGCATCCAGCATGGCCACAACTCTCCCCTTGATGGCCTCCTTGAACACACCAGTGGTGCTGTCCACTGGCTGTCCCCTAGCTCTACCGCCCACCCGTCCGCCAGGGGCGAGTGTTGGCAGTCCCTCTGTTGCTGGAGGCCTGTGAGAGCAGGCAATGCTGTGACAACCAGGGGTCCGAGTGAGTACAGGCACCACCTGTCACCTCCCCGTTGCCCTTCCCAGCCATGTGTGGGCCGATGGAAGGCGTGTGGGTGGCCAAAGGGTTGCTTCCCTGCCTGGTCTCCGTGTGAAAATGAGGCGAGTGGGTGTTGCCCCTTGGCTCAGCGCCATATACCTTCTGCTGGGCACCTGCCTGAGGAAAGGGGCCCCAATGGTGCAACGTGGCAGCAGTGGTCTCAGGAGTGTCACTGCGGTGGCGGTGGGCTGTCACAAACCGTCCTTATTTGCGGATTTCATGATGATTCCTTTCCAAAGGATTTCTCAGTACAAAATACCAACACGGCAAAGGGGTTTGCAGTAATAATCAAAACAGTGTACTTTATTGAATGTTTACAGCAAAAATGCGTGTGAGGGAAAAGAGGGAAAGCGGGGAAAGCATATGGAAAAGTAGGGGGGTAAAGAGAAAAGAGGAGGCTCTAGCTACCGCCCGTGGAAGCGACAGGGTCCTTCGGGGTCCAGCCGAGGTTCCGTCAGTCGAGGAGTCGTTCCAAGCATGGGGAAGATCTTCGAATTGGACTAGCTAACCTGGGGGTTTTTATCCTCGGGAGAATTGTGAAAGAGGGGGGGAAATAATGCAATAGTTTCTAGTCAGCTGTGGGCAGAAGCCATTGTCTTCTTGGTCCAATAATCCCAATAATCACTACCCGCAAGCAAACATCACAGTCTGTTCTGTTTCCCCTGCCAGTTCCCCCCCAGGTTTCAGTCTCAATCCTTGGGAAGAAAAGGAGTTTTCTTTATGTGAGGGTTTCATGTCTCAGTCCTTGGAGAAGAGGCTTCTCCCATCTCAGTCAGTCAGTCACGGCGGTTGCAGAACAGATGAAGGGTCTTCTGTGGGGACCACCTAAAGGTTATTCCAGAAAAGAGTCCATCCAAGCTGAGAGGTAGGGAAATTCCAAGGCTTGTTGTTGCAAAACGGGTCAAGGTGCTCCTTTGCACAATCACTTGGCAGGCTGGGAGTTATGTCTTGGCCTTGTAAGCTTGGCAGACTTTCATCAAACCCGGATATCAAACAGGATCTTTCAGTGGTCTCAGTTTCTGTCCTTTTTCATGACGAAAATCATGAGACAAATGAGAGAAATTTCGGACAGACTATCATATGGGCCTACTTTCTGGCAGGTCTCAGGCACTAGGGATGCCGACTCCAGTCTCGGCGGCATCCACCTACGGCGCCAGTGGTGGAGCACGTCCTCCAGACACTTGCCTGCCTAGTGGGAATGGCCCCGCGCAGGGCATGCCAGCAGGGTGGTTGTCGTCGTGTGCTGTCTCGATATTTGTAAGGCCGCTGGGGAGAGGCAGCCATGCATTGGTGTGGTGGTGCTCCGTGAGCCCACGGAGCGATTAAGGGGAGCCAGCGCGTGCAGGGGCTGATGGGCATGCCCCCAGCCATGTGCATATGTCATCCCATGAAAGTGAGGCCGGGTGGGCCTCTGTGCCCTGTGGTCCGGAATGTGCTGCTCAGCCCTCCATGAGGAGGCCAGGCCAAGCCCTGGGCGCCTGGGCCGCCTCTGAAGGATGGCACATGAGGCAGCATCTCCCCTTGCAGGGGTAGGAGGTTGGGGTGCAGGTCCCCCTGCCTTTTCGCTGACCTTCAGAGGGTGGATCTCTTTTTTTTTTTTCCCCTTCCATTTGTGTGTGCTCATATGGTCAAAGCCAGGCCGGCGTGTCCTCGGCGCAAGAGAGGAGCCACTTCATGTGAACAGTATTGGCCCCTCTGCGCATGTGGGATCAGTGCCAAAAGCCAGACAACTCTTAGAGGTGGATCACGCAGCTTGATGAAGAATGCAGCTAGTTGCGAGAATTAATGTGAATTGCAGGACACATTGATCATGGACACTTTGAACGCACTTGCAGCCCTGAGTTCCTCCTGGGGCTAAGCCTGTCTGAGCGTTGCTTGACAATCAACTGCCGTCCAGGCACCCCCCTGGTGGTGGCACTAGGGTCGCCTTGCAGGCTTGTTGCCTGTGGTTGGTGGCAGCAGCGGCAGGGACAGCCTGCTGGTGCCCAGAGGGAAGGCAGTGGTGGCTAGGCGAGGGAAGCATTTCCCTCAGTGGCCTCGATCCTTTCCCTGCAGCCCCACAGGCATCGTCATCGCTGCGGTCATTGTCATCATTGCTGTGCAGGGCCTTTGTCCCCCTAAATGCAGACTTGGGGAGCTCCCCGTAGCTCCCTGCTCCCAGGGCGAGCTACTGGGGTGGAGTTCGTCCATGCTGGGGCTGCGCCGTGGTGTGGTGGCGGTGGCTGGGGAGAGCGAGAGATGGTGTTGAAAGTGCTGCTGAGGGCCAAGAGAGAGAGCGAGAGGAAGGCAAGGCGTAGGCCTCATCCCCAGCCTCCCCCCAGCACGGGCAGCTATCTGCAGGCAGGTACCATGTGGGTACCATGTCCTACTGCTGCGTGCGTGCAAAGGGAGAACACCAGGGGTGGGGGTGACCCCCTCCTTCTTCCCCTGCCTCTTCTGTTGTGGTCTTGGGGTGTGAAGGCACTGTTGCTTTTATCACTCTCCCCACCGAGGCCGTCACACACCACCTGGTCAGTTCCCTTTGAGGCCGTCTCTTCCATGCTATCTTTTCGGTTCTCATCTCCGGGATGGGGCTCTCTGTTTCTGTGTCTCTTCCTCTGGCTCTCTTTTCCCCTGGTGCGTGAGCACAAGGGGGGGAGAGTGGAGGGTAGGTAGAAGAAGCTGTCTGTCCGTTGGCCCGTTGGCGCACCACTTCTTCACGATCAGCGCAGGCAGGGCAGCACGGTGCAGCTTTGGGCTTGCGACCTCAGATCAGACATGGTGACCTGCTGAATTTAAGCATATTAGTCTGTGAAGGAAAGGAAACTAACGAGGATTCCCTCAGCAACAGTGAGCGAAGAGAAAAAAGCCCAGCACCCAATTCCCCGCCCCGCGGTGGGGTGCGGGAATGTGGCATACAGAAGCCCCCCTCCCAGGTGGTGCTCTCAGGGGACCCAAGTCCTTGTGACTGAAGCCACAGCCCACAAATGGTGTCAGGCCGGTTGCAGCCCCCTGGCACACTGCGCCCAGGGCTTCTTGGAGTTTGGGTTGCTGGGGAAATGCAGCCCAAAGCGAGTGTTAAACTCCATCTAAGGCTAAACACTGGCATGAGACCGATAGCCAACAAGTACCATAAGGGAAAGTTGAGAAGAACTTTGAAGAGAGAGTTCAAGAGGGTGTGAAACCATTAAGAGGTAAATGGGTGGGGCCTGCACAGTCAGTCTGGAGAATTCAACCTGGCAAGTAGCAGTCGGCCAGTGTGAGTTCAGCATATCCTTGCCTCCACCTCCCCTCCGTCCCTTGGGTGAACCCGTCCACGGGGGCCAGCTGGAGGGGGAAAGCCAGTGCGAGGACTGTTCTGGCCAGGCACATTTCCTTCGCAGAGGTGCGCCGCGACCAGCTCCAGGTTGGCTGGGAGCTCCTCCGGTGGGCAGGTGGCCTGGCACTGCTTGAGCAGCGGCAGGTGTTACAGCCCCCGGGCAGCAGGTCTTTCTAAATCCCAGGACTGAGGGAGAGGACTGCCACTGTGCCCTCCTCCCCCCCGCTGGCGGCGCCATGGCGAGGGGCATCGCTTCCTCTGGGGACAGCATCCTTGCAGCGTGGCGTTTCGCGCAGGAGTGCGGGGGCCGGGCCTGTCAGCCCCCGGCACTGCTGTCAACCAGGGCAGACTGTCCTCAGTGCGCCCCGACAATGCGGCACCACTGGGCCGGGCTCATGGGCTGCGCTCGGGCGCCTGGGGTGCGCAGCGATGTCGGCTAGCCACCCAACCCGTCTTGAAACACAGACCAAGGAGTCTAGCATGTGCACAAGTCTGGGGCTGTTGTCGAAAGCCCGCAGCACAATGAAGGTGAGGGCTGGTGTGCACCGGCTGAGGTGGTATCCCGGGATGCGTGTCATGCCTGGCAGCCCTGGGTGCACCACCAGCCTGTCTCGCCTTGTGGGGCCGGGGAGGTGCTAGAATCCAATAGATGGTGAACTATACCTGGGCAGGGCGAAGCCAGAGGAAACTCTGGTGGACATCCGTAGTGGTCCTGACATGCAAATCAGTTGTCTGACCTGGGTCTAGGGGCCAAAGACTAATCAAACCATCTAGTAGCTGGCTCCTTCCGAAGTTTCCCTCAGGATAGCTGGCACTCGGCAATGGGCAATTTTACCTGGTAAAGCGAATCTTTAGAGGTCTTGGGGCTGAAATGATCTCAACCTGTTCTCAAACTTTCAATGGGTAAGGGGGCCAGCTTGCTGGCGTGGAGCTGTACCATGGAATGCGAGTGCTCAGTGCTGAACTGGTAAGCAGAACCAGTGCTGTGGGATGAACCAAACTCTGGGTTAAGGTGCCCAATGCCGACGCTCATCAGAGCCCAGAAAAGGTGATGGTTGATCTAGACAGCAGGACAGTGGCCATGGAAGTCGGAACCCCCTAAGGAGTATGTAACAACTCACCTGCCGAATCTACTAGCCCTGAAAATGGATGCGCTGGAACATCTGGCCCGTACCCGGCCATCGCCGGCAGTGCGACGCCTGCGGGGGGGCTAGGCTGTGACGAGTAGGAGGGCCACTGCAGTGTGCTTCGGAGCCTGGGGCCTGGGCCCTGGTGGAGCCGCCACAGGTGCAGATCTTGGTGGTAGTAGCAAATATTCAAACGAGAGCTTTGAAGGCTGAAGTGGAGCAGGGTTCCATGTGAATAGCAGTTGAACATGGGTCAGTTGGTCCTAAGTGATAGGTGAGTGCTGTTTCGAAAGGGCAGGCGATGGCCTCCGTTGTCCTCAGCCGATCGAAAGGGAGTCGGGTTCAGATCCCTGAATCTGGAGTGTTGAAGACGGGCACCGCGAGGCACCCAGCGTGGTGACACAACCGATCCTGGAGAAATCAGCGGAAGCCCTGGGGAGACTTCTTTTTTCTTTGTGAAGGGCCAGGCGCCCTGGAATGGGTTTGCCCTGAGAGAGGGGCCTGCGCCTTGGAAAGCATCGCGGTTCCGGCGGCTTCCAGTGAGTTCTCACTGGCCAGTGAAAATACAGGGGAGAGCATGTAAGTCTCACGCTGGACCATATCCATATCCGCAGCAGGTCTCCAAGGTAAACAGCCTCTGGCATGTTGGAAAAATGTAGGTAAGGGAAGTTGGCAAGCCGAATGCGTAACTTTGGGATAAGGATTGGCTCTAAGGGCTGGGTCAGTCAGGTTGGGGCACAAAGTGGGGCTGGGCGCGCACCATGGCGGGATGAGGCACTGCGCAGAGGTGAGTGCATTCCGCGTGGCCCGCCCAGGTGCCAGGGCATGTGTGTGTGTACGCTGCAGCAACTCTGGACGCGTGCCGGGCCCTTCCCACGGATTGCCCAGTCTGCGTCAGGCACTGCCTGCCCTTCTCCTTGCCATGACTGGCACCCCAGAGGTGGTGGCCGCTGTCATCATAGACCTCGCCATGCGCTGCCACCCTGTCAGTTCCACCGGTGGTATTCCCACAGCACACGGTGGGTGGCCATTGCGTGAGCATGGTCACAGCTGGCATCGGCTGAGTGGTTCGTGTGGGAGAGGGTCCCCGGGGGGGCTCCCCGGGCCAGCACCCTGCCTCAGCTGGCGCCTAGCAGCCACCTTAGAACTGGTGCAGACCAGGGAAATACGACTGTTTAATTAAAACACAGCATCGCAAAGGCCCGAGGTGGGTGTTGACACAATGTGGCTTCTGCCCAGTGCTCTGAATGGCAAAGTGAGGAAATTCAATGAAGCATGGGTGAATGGCGGGGATCAATGAGTCTCCTTTCTTAAAACACTGGTTATGGGGAGAGGGCTACCTTGATCACCAAGGCCAGCCTTTGGGCAACTGTACGACAGGGCAGTTGCCACTAAAGCCCCACTCCAGGGTGATACACACCCATTAATGGGGGGCAGCAGGGTTGGGGCAGTGGTCCACCCCAACCCAGCAGCAATTCTTTCCAGACTTTTTATGGTGCACATTTTGCCACTCTCTCGGTGTTGAGAGAGGGATTATGCAGCAGGGTCTGGGCCGCCAGGGCATTGCATCCATGTTGTTACAGAGCCACGTCACTCGTGATCTCAGGTGAGGCCACCCTGTAGGCAAGACGGGCCATGAGTGCATGCTTTCATTCCTCTGTGAAAAGTCACCGGCTTGTGTCACGTGGCTATGTGCCATTTGACAGGTGGACAGGCCACCTTGACTAACCTGGAAAAGGTGCAGATCACGTGATCCATTCGAAAAATAGCCAAATGCCTTGTCATCTAATTAGTGATATGCATGAGTGGATGAATGAGATTCCCCCTGTCCCTACCTACTATGCAGCGAAACCACAGCCAAGGGAAACTGGCTTGGGAGAATCAGTGGGGAAAGATGACCCTTTTGAGCCTGACTCTAGTCTGGCGCTGTGAAGAGACATGAGAGGTGTAGAATAAGTGGGAGGCCGGGTGTGTGCTCGGCAGTTAGGGGTGACCCACCCGCCGGCGTCCCGGTCATCAGTTAAATACCACTGCTCTGATAGTTTTTCACTTTCCCGGTGAGGCAGGGGAGCAAGCCCCGAGGGGGGCTCTTGCTTCTGGCACCAAGTGGCCAGTGCATGCAGGCCATGACCCGATCCGGGGACAGCGGCAGGTGGGGAGTTTGACTGGGGTGGTACACCTGTCAAAGCGTAACACAGATGTCCTAAGGCAAGCTCAGGGAGGACAAAAACCTCCCGCAGAGCAGAAGGGTAAAAGCTTGCTTGATCCTGATTTTCACTATGAATGCAGACCGTGAAAGTGAGGCCTCATGATCCTTCTGGCTTCTTGGGTTCTAAGCAGGAGGTGTCAGAAAAGTTACCACAGGAATAACTGGCTTGGGGTAGCCAAGCATTCATAGCGACATCGCTTTTTGATCCTTTGATGTCGTCTCTTCCTATCATTGTGAAGCAGAATTCACCAAGCGTTGGATGGTTCACCTGCTAATAGGGAACGTGAGCTGGGTTTAGACCGTCGTGAGACAGGTTAGTTTTACCCGACTGATGAAGTGTTGTTGCAATAATAATCCTGTTCAGTACAAGAGGAACCGCAGGTTCAGATCCCTGGTGCATGCACTTGGCTGAGGAGCCACTGACGCGAGGCTACCATCTGCAAGCTCATGACTGAATGCCTGTAAGTCAGAATCCGGCCTAGACGTAGCAATAGCTGGCTGCCTGCCTGTCTGCTACAAGCCCAGCACCGGCACAGAGTCCATCCCACCTGTGGCATGCATCGAATCTCCTTGTCCAGGATCCCTCCAGCTTCCTGCATGGGGCAGCTGCCCCGTATGGGCCCAATTACCTCTGGGGAACAAGGGACAGAGCCAAAGGCAAGTGGATCCCTACTCCAACACAATCCATCCTCCAACAGTCCCCCAGAGTCTGATCCCTGCATCTCCCAGTGCTCCTCCCGCTCCTGGAGCTTTCCCTGCAGGACACTCTAGAGCTGACCCCAACCTCAAATTTGGCATATCGGAGAAAAATTGGGTCATGGGCAATAGGATCAGCTGCATAACTGGGATCTCCAGACAATTTGGGATGGTGATCACCCTCAGACAAGACAGGCTTCAGGAACTGCTTATAGCCCTTTCCCCATCCATAGCACCCCATTTTCTCAACTCTGCAGGCACCAAACTGGTACTGTCTCCAGCCCCAGAGCATATTCCAGAGGGGAATATACCCTGACCTGCCTCTCACCCTGTCATACCTGCAGCTACTCTGCCCTCTCAGAGCACCTGGGTCCCTTTCTGCACAGCTGTCCCACACACAGAGTGCCAGAGACCTCATCCTCAAAAAGGCTCCTTCACCACCATAGCCCCAGGCTGAGACCTGGCCACAGCTCTCCAGGGGCCCTTGTCCCCACAGAGGGTCTCTGCAATGCCCTGGCCAGTGGAATACAAGGACAGTAAAAATCCAGATGCACAGACACATGCACAGAGCTATAGGTTTGCTGAAGGGGTTTATTGATCATTCAAGAGAAATATCCCTGGGCTTAAGGGAAAACAGGGGATTCATTCAGGGATGATCATCTCCCGATGCCTCTGGAGCAGACTGGACATGGATGTCACCAACTCTTACAATCCTAAAACACAGAGTCCAGAATGTGACCCACCAGGACCCAAGGGGACGGGAGAGGGGCCTTGTCCCCACCCCTCTCTCTGCAGGAACTGCTGACCTACCCATGGAGAGCAAGAGCCAGGCGCTTCTGCCGCAAAGGACCCACCAGCTTTTTAGCCACAGGGGGCTGGGGACAAAAAGACATTAGAGACACATTGGGGCACTGGGTTGGGCTGGGAAGCAAGGGGAAAGTGAAGGAAGGGATCCTTGGGGAAGGGGTCTATAGGGCAGCAATGAGATGCAGGAGCTGCTCTATTCCTGCTCAGAAGCTCTGGGGTCCTGGCCAAAAGGCACAGCTGGGGCAGGAGCTGCATTGTGGGCCATCCAGGGGATCCTGGGGTGACAGGGACAGGAATGCAACAGGGGCCCTGGTCAAGGTGGTTTCCTGGCAAAACTCCAAGGGACAGGGGTGTTGTCTGAGGCATCAGGAGGGGTGTTGTCTGAGGCATCACTGGGTTATGCTGGGATACACTGGGATGGCCTGGGATGTGGTGGCCATGCAAGGGGAGGGCCTGACACCAATAGAACTCTGGGTACCCACCAGAGGTGTCTTCAGGATCTCAGTATTGCCTAAATCCATCTGCAGAGAGACCAGGAGACCTTGCTGGTCACTGGGATGTCCCTGGTGCCAGCAAGGGATAGGGGGACTGAGCTGTCCCCTAATTCCCAGACTGGATGCCCTCCAATCCCACCCCCTACTCACCTCCCAGAGATCATTTTCAGTTACTTGTAGAAGTGCCTGGGAAATGAGAACAAGCCATGGTTATGGATTGAAACATGTGGGGTTGTGAGGCAACAAGGTTGCAGGGACAAAAGAAGGGGAAGGCAGGGGGCATGCAAATGGATGGGAGTTCAGCACCTCCAAGGGGGTTATGGTGAGCTGGGAGGACCTGGACACACTGAGCTGGAGTGAACTGGGGAGAACAAGGGATTTGGGATGTGGAAGGGGCCCTGTTTTGGATGCAGGGGAGGAGAAAGGAATTCCAGTCTGGGGACATGGGAGTGAAACAGAGGGGATTGGAGTGGAAAGAAGAAACAGGATGGATGAGGAAAAAAATATAAGACTGGGAGAGAGTTTGGGAGTGGCAGGTGAATCCAGGCACGATGCCAAGAGACACCACTGCAATGGCCAGAGAGAAAAGCAAGGGAGTGAGGGGAAAAAAGGGAAAGAAAGGAATTGGGAATGGTCAGTAGGAAGGCATCTGGGGACCCTGGCTAGGACAAAGATGAGATACAAGGGAAAAGATTTCTGAAGACTCCAAGTGGATGGGATAGCAGGCTACAAAGGGCAGGATGTGGGGACACAATGACATCATGGCCTCACCTTGGCCTGTGCCAGGGGGCACAGCAGAATGGAGAAGAGCAGGACCACGCTGAGCACAGCCACCTTCATCTTCCTCTTGCACTGTCAGCGCTGGCTGAGGCTGCACCAGGGCAGGAGCACCTTTATTCCTTCCAGGACTCCTCCCTGTCCCCTCCCTGACAGCCCCCAGGCCAAAGCCTGGCTTGGCACAGAACCCCAGGCTTGTGGGCAGGAGTCCATCTCACCTGGGACATGCATCCAACCCCGTGGCATCCCTCCAGCTTCCTGCACAGGGCAGCTGCCCTTGGATGGGCCAAGGCACCTGCAGGGGCCAAAGGGTCGGGTAGGGAGCAGGAGACAAGTGAATCCCTACTCCAACACAATCCATCTTCTACCAGCCCCACAGAGAACTGGGGGGTTTTGATCACCTGAAGACAAGGCTGAGGCTTGGGGAGTTACTCAGGTGTGGCACTTGCCACATGTACACCACCCCATTTCCCAGCTCTGCAGGCCCAAAACTAGTCCAGTCTCCAGCCCCAGAGCAGATTCCAGATGGGAATATGTACTGCCCTGACCCCCACCCTGTTACACTTGCAGCCACTGTGCCCTCCCAAAGCACCTGGGTCCCACTCTGCACAGCTGCTCTGCATGAGAGGAGCCAGAGACCCCACCACCAACAAGGTTCTTACTCCAGCACTGTCCCTCACTGGGTCTTGCCCACAGATCCCCAAGGCCCTTGCCCCCCCATAGTGTCACTGCAAGGGCCCTGGCCCTGGGCTCAGGCCAGTGCTTTCCCAGAGCTGGATGTACCTGTCCCAAGGGATATGGGAGAGCAGGTGTTTCTCCCTGGGCAGCCACTTGAAGCTAACTGGGCAAACAGAGGCGCTCAGTCAGGAGGATGGATGTCAGTCCCTTGCCTGCATCTCTGATAAGCCCTGTTGACTCAGGACCTGAGGCACCAGGAAGACATTGAGCATTGTGGGGGGTCCAAAAGTGAAAATTTGCTGAGAAGGGGTTCCTCAGAGCAGTCCATGCCTTCAGTTTCTGTATAACATTCTGTGGTATTAGTAAAGGATTCTGCACCTCTCTTTCCATAGGGACACTGCAGATCCATCAGAGACGTGTTGTGGGCCAGCTGGGAAAGATTTCAGGCGACTGCCTGGACTGTTTGCTCTGGAACTTGCCCAAGCAGCTGCAGGGCCCAGGAAGATATTCCTGTGGAGTGTCCCAGGGATGAGATACCAGTGTGTCCTCCTTCTTGATGAGACGGACAAGTACAGTGACGTCATTGCTGTGCTGACATGGTCTTGGAATGGAATTGAGGAAGTGTCCGCAGGGTCCTAATTGCACAACACTGGCCAAAGAGGCCAATTGGGCAGACCAGGCCTCTGAGCTCCGGGTAGACCAGTTCTCCCTGGCTGGGCTGGACTCTGGACCCTTGCTGTGGATCTCCCCAGCTGTGCCAAGCACTGCCCACCCCCCGCCTGCCCTCCTTCATTGCCACATGCCACTGCCCCATCACTTCCTACCAGGACGCCTGAAGGAACTATGACTCTGTGACATTCCAGCTACTAACACATCCCACTACCACTTGGGCCAATCATTCATGCCATAAACACAATCCTCTCCACACACGCACAGAGACACAGCACAACAAATTACACTTCACCTGCGGCCAGCCCTGCAGCTTCCACCTTCCTAGCTCAGCCTCAAGCTGCAATCATGCTGCAAATGCCTTCCTCAGAGAGGGACCCTTGCCCTTCAGGTACTGGGAGAGCACAGACCTTTGAGGTTGCATCACTAAAACCTCCCCAAGCCTTGGCATCCTGGGCTCTGACTGCACTGCAAACCCAGGCCACCCTTGTCCTGTTTCTGGAGGACAGACCAGCCCTGAACTTGTCTTCATTGGTTTGATGGGTCAAAACAAACCACAATCTTTCTGCAAGGAAACCCAGTTATTCCTTTGTAATGCAACGTTTGAGGAGGCTGTTTTGCTCCCTCCCAGTTGCTCTCTTTGATCAGTTTGGGCACATGCAGGGAAATTAAGTGTAAAAATGGTTCTGACCTTTTTCTTCCAAGCTACTAGGTTTTCAAAAAAACTCGAGACATTTCTGTCTGTGTCCTGGTTTATGGCAAATTTGGGAGAAAACTTCCACAGGGCGCCCCTCCAGAAAGCAAACCCACACAGCCACTCCCCCAGTTGGTTCGGGAAGGATTCCTCAGAGAGAAGTGAAAAGAACCTGTTTATTTAGTGGGCAAAGCACTCCCCAGTACACAAAATGAACAATACCGGATGACAAAACTCATTCACTGCTCTGAAGAGATAACAAATTCAGAAAGTTTCTCCAGCGGGTAGTTGCTCTGTTTTCAGTCCCTCCGGCACTGCGAAAGGCTGCAGAGAGGGCCCTGGCAGGCTGCAAAGTGTTCTTGGTGTTTCCCTGGGGCCCAGTCTGGAGCAGGTTTGAATGGTTCCAAGAAAGGAAAAGAAAAACAGTCCAGGGAAAGCTCTTGGAATCAGCTAGCTAAACTAACTATCTAACTAACAAGCAAAAGGAGTGCGGTGTTCTGCCCTGTCTGTGCCCAGACAACACAGTCCAGCTGAATGTGGAGGAGTGAGTGGGGCTGATAACAAAAATTGTGCTTCTTCTCCCCATCTTCACTCTGAGAGCCAGTTTTGAAGGCACAGAATATAATATCCAGCATAAACAGAGCAGATGATTGGGGATACAAGCATCATAAAGTAACCCTAGAACAGTCTGTCACAAAATTTGAAATTTTTACCTGTTTGTTGTAAATTCTCACCAGGCTGAATAAAGACACCAGATCACATGTCAGAGAGCTCCTGCGCTTTATTGCACCTTAATTCCAGGAATGATGCCACAGTTTAGACTGAAAAAGAGGTAGCTGACAAGCCCTCACACTTTACAATATACTTCTCAAAACAAGCCCTGAATTTTTACAGTATACTTCAATAATTCACAACTCCCAGCACACACTTCTCAAAGTTTGTGGCTCACAGCCCCAACACAACTGCACAAGTTTCCAGTCCCACGGCAAACTTCAGTACAGAGTAGAGGGCACAATGTAACAGCCACAGTCTTCCCAGACAAAGCAAGGGAGGAGAGAGATGAAGTAGGAAAACGGAGCAAATAGGAGAGAACAAAGAATATCAGCAGTCCTTGGATCCCTGCTGCATGGATGGTTCAGCTGCACTGCTCCTGCTGCATGGATGGTCCAGAGCTGGGGTAAACAAAGGGGGTGAGTGAGAGGAAGAGGAAGAGAAGAAAGGAAACCACAGGGGTCTGCTTCCTTTTGGAGTTCAGCTGCTGCAGCCTCTTCTGTAAAATAAACATTGGGTGCTGTTTTTTTGGAACCCTCCTCCAGGAAGGGAGGGTATTGGAGGGAAAGGGGAGATGAACATTCTGGACACCAAAGAAGGCTGGCTCAGAACACGGTGCCCCATCTCCATGGGACATTCTCTTTCCAATCACAGTTTTGCTCACAACAATAGTCAAAATGTCTTACACATACTGTGCCTTCTGTCAGATCCTCCACAATGCCTGAAGGAGGATGGAACTTTGTGAGAAGCCCGGGATGGAGGAGGTTTGCTGTCAGGAGCTGAGATGCTGTGCTGGAGCAGTTCCTGAAGAACTGCAGCTTGTGGGAAGGGACCAGTGCGCAGGGAGGGTATCACTCACCATCAGTGGGATGTCCCTGCCTGGGAGCTGGATGCGCGGCCTGGGAATAGAAAGGGACAGGTGAGAGTCTGCAGCTGCCCCAGGTACTGCACAGACTGAGTCACTGTGGGGTTCCCTGATCCACCCTCTATCAACTATTGTGATCAATAAATGAATGCCCTGCACAGCTGTGGCTCCAGCTAAGGGTCCACATGGGGTTTAGGGGATCTGGAGGGGTAGGGTAGGAGTACCAAAGGAGTGTTTTGGGGACCCTGTAGTGGGTTTGGGGGTCCCAGGGGTGACAGAGGGATCCTGGAGGGTGGTTTGGGGCTCTTGGGGGAGAGCTGGGGAGTCCCAGAGGCACTTGGGGGCAGCCAGGGGGGAGGTTGTGGGATCCTGGAGGACTGGGGTTGTGGGTTCCAGGGAAGTCTTGGGGGTCCCTCGTGGGGGGTTTTGGGGCTCTGAGGAAATGGGCAAAGAGGGAACCACCCAAACCAATAGTGCAAGGACTTGCTGTGGCCATGGCAATGTTAAGGAAATGATCCAGTGCAACCACTCCTGAGACTCTCCAGGAAAACTGCAAAGGCCAGAGATTTTAATTGCTGGGACTGGAGCCCCTTCACAGTGGCAGCTCCAGTATCCCCACATGTCCCTGCTTGAGTCCCCAACGCCCCCAGTCCCAAAGTCAGACCAGGTTTCCCATGGCAGCCTCAGGTATCTTGTTCCATAAAGCCATTTATTCATGGTGCAGTAACACAGGAATAGCCAGAGCTGCTGCATCTGAGCAGGACCCTGAACAGAGGACCCCTGGGTGTTGCAGTACCTCTCCGAGTGTGTGCTTGGAGTCACCCTGGCTTGCCCTGGCACTGCAGGCAGCGAGGGACACTCTCCCATTCCTCGGGAGGTCGGGAGAGCGGCTAAAGGCTTTCACCTTTAGGATGAGATACAGCATGACGTTGGTAGAAAAAGGAGAGTGGACTCCAGCTGGGGTCAAAGCTCAGGCTTATTCCGGAGCTCTAACGAGATTCCAAACCCAGGGAGACCAGGCGAGGGAAAACAGGGTGTGCAGGGTGTTATAAAGGGGGGAGTAAACTAGGGAGGGGTTTGCCCACCTGCCAATGGGGATATAGGAGGGCATGGGGATCAGGCAGGTAGGGGGACCAATAAGGGCCACCCGAAGGAGGGGCCCCGGTGTCTGAACTTATCACTCGATGCCCTTGGTAGAAGTTTCTAGAGGGAGGGGATGGGCTGTCGAGTGAAGGACAGGACACCGGGGAGGGGTTAAGGGAAGGGTTCAGCCACTTTTGGGCACTTTTGGGGGATTGACATTAAAAGGATGGGAGGAGGCAGCAGGGGCAGAACCATTCCAACAAGGGGGAACTGGGATAAACCAAAGTACAACTTAATGCAACTAAAATATATAATAACACAATACAACACCTGGGCTCGTGTCATTTTTCTCACAATTTTCTCTTTATTAATAACGTTTTCCACCCTTTCCCCCTAGAGTTTCCAACCATTTTTTCTCTCACATTTCCTGCCCTTCTGTCCCCTTACATTTCCCATCATTTTTGGACTGTTTCCCATTGTTTCTTGTCCTTTCCCCCCCCCCTTATGTTTTGCACAGATTTTTTTTCCTCTATTTCCTTGTCTTTTTCTCCTCATGTTTCCTGTCCTCGATTCCCCTCATTTCCTTCCCTTTCTCCTTTCATGTTTCCTGCCCTTTCCCCCCTGACATTTCTTGCCATTTTTCCCCCCTTCACACTTCCTGCCCTTCTTGTTGTGTTGCACTGAGTAGTTTATTCAGTTATTTTGCACTGGGTGATTGGAATTTTGCAGTGAATAGTTTTATGTTGCACTAAGAGGTTTTTTTGTATCACATGGTTTGTTCCGGTGGTGGTCTTTCCCCAGGTTAGTTCCTCCCTCGCCCCTCCCATCAGTTGTATGCCATTGGCTGTGGTCCCTTCGCCCCTCCTTCCGCTAGGTTAAAATCTCCCACCATTAGGCGTTCGATGTCTTTTTCTCCTGGACGGATTCTTCCCAGACCTATCTCCCGGACTCTCTCTTTCCCCTGGAGGTGTTCCACAATAAAGTTGTGAGATATTCATTCAAAGAAGAAGAATGCCTCCCGTCTTTTGCTTTTGTCCTTGTCGGTTGAAGCCAGCAAACCGGACCCCACGAGGCTCTCATTATGACACCTTCTATGCCCTCATATTTGCTATAATTTTTTCCCTCACGTTTCCCACCCTTTTCTCCCTTTCTGTTTTACAGCCTTTCTTTCTATCCTTTCTAGTCCTTTTGGCTTCAGTTCTTTTGTTTCCCATCCTTTTTTTACCTTGCATTTCCCACCCTTTCCTTCCGTGTTTCCTGCCCTTTTCTTCCCCTCATGTTCTCTACCATTTGGTCCCCTCATGTTTCCTGCCCTTTTTTCCCCTCACATTTCATACCCTTTCCTCCTCACATTTCCTGGCCAAAATTATCATTTTTCCTCCCAAGTCTCACTGCTAGCTTTAACATAATTGCTTCCATATTAATTTAAAAACTGATGCACTGTACTCCTAGGTAGAGCTACTTGTGTGGTGCAGTCATCAACATTTCTGTAATTGATTTAAATAGATTGTTTTATTTAAAAAGCCTATATATCTTACTAATATGTATATTATATAAATAATGTATATAAATTATAGACATGAGATAGTAGATAAAATGTTAATGTTATTTACTAATATAATGTTTATATATTATATATATTTTTAATGTTTATAATTCACATATATTGTTTACTTATATCAATTATATATATAAGGTAACTAACTATCTAGAATTATAGGTGGCTTGGGACGGGTCTGTGGCTGTGCTGGATCCAGCCACACCGACTCCTCTCTGAGGATTTTAGACAGCCAGGTCTGAGCACTGAGGATCCTTCTTTCTGGCCCGCAATATTTCAGGTTCTGTGACAGAAGCAGAACCCACGTGAGCTGCCGTGTTGGCACACAAGGGGCCATTGAAAAGAAGATGCATCAGGGGGATGTGGCCAGGTGCAGGGATGCAGGGTACCACAGTCCCTCCTACCTTGCTGCTGACAGATGAACTTGAAGTGGGCGCAGAGATGATCCAGAGCCATAAAGCAGCCTTTTCTCTCTTGAATGACTACAAAAGATGTCCCAGCAACTTCCCCAAGACTGGGATCTGGATCTCTCTCCAGGCAGTACCTCTGACCTCATTTTGACCAGCTTGGGGGAGGCAGGCAGAAGAGCAGAAGGGCTGAGGGTGGGTGTAGGAATGTGTCCCCCTGTTGACAGAGTGACCAAATTATCCTTTGTCTCCTTAAAAAAGAAAAAAGCCCAGAAGTTTCTCTCCTCAACTGGGTAAAAAGACACCTCATAGGACCTTGAGGACTTCACCTCAAATTTAAGGATAGCCAATTGGACAGAAGCCAAAAAGTCCCACCTAAGCAATTCACTAGAAAAAGAAGAGAACAAAGCAATTAATCATTTTTGTGGGGTGTTTTACCAGGAGCAAAAGCCTCTTGCTCCTGGCTCAGGTTTTCTCTGTAAAGAGCTTTGTTATTTTGCTTTTTATTAAAACTTTTCTGTTTCTAACACTACCACAGAAGCCATCCCGCTGATTTTATGCCATCTGAGGTAGTTCAGCTATCTCGGGTGTGATCTGTTTCTCCAAGAGCTCATAAGACCTGGCTCGAGGAGACCATTGTATCAGGTGGGCAGCTGAGCCATTTGGCAGGAGCCAGGACTGGCCACAACTCCGGGGTTGTTCTAGACCACCTCACACCATGCTCAGGGGCTGTGGGGAATGGATCCCTACAGGTCAGGGTGATTGCAGAGTCACTGGTCACAGAGATGCTGGTTTGTGCTTTGAGAACAACCTTAGAAAGCCAGGGCATCCTTCCCACACCTCATGATTCAGCAGGTGTTGGAGTTTGAAGGTCCCTCTCTGCTCAGTGGCACCAGCAGTGCAGCATGCACAGGGGGAATCCTGATCTTCGCTGCTTCCTTGAAGACTTCAGGATCAAGCTGGTCTGAGCTGCCAGGGAACGGATGGAGGGATCCTCCTCTGTTCTTTGCAGTATTTTTAGTTCTACCACAGAAACAGAGCCCAGATGAGACTCTGTGTGTGCAGAGACCCCTTGACTCCCCCGAGCCCTGGCTCCCTACTCACCCAAGAGGACTGCAGCCAGGGTGTCCTCGCTCTGCTCTGTCAGGTGCCGTGCAGCCAGACCTAGGCACAGGGCTCCATCAGCCCCTGCTCCCCAGCGTGCATCCAGCAGCATGGCCCCAGGCCCTGTCTGACTCCCTCAGCAGCCCAGGGGTGGAACTGGGCAAGGCGGCCACCAAAGCCACCTGTGTTGGCAGGAGAGCACAGGGAGGCCGAGGCCCTGCCTGTGGCTGCCCCATGGCTGGGGGGACAGGGCCAGGCTGCCCCAAGAGGGACCCTGGGGACTGAGACTCACCAAAGAACCTGAGTGCTGCCTCTCGTATGGAGGCCTGAGGGCTCAGCAGGTAGGGGTGGCTGTCCCACACAAACCGTTCAGCCCTGCTGCTGTCCTTGGCCAGCTGGAGAGAGCACAAAGGTGTGGGCATTTCTCAGCGGCCCACAGCTGGCCAGAGCAGCCCCTCCTGCCAGCACCCCTGTGGCTCAGAGCCCTCCCTCATGCTGGGGCTATGGAGGGGATATGGACCTGGAGGAGGCTCCTGTTCTTGAGACAGGGGCAATGGTGCAGCTCCAGGCTTTGGGCCCTGGGCCATAGCAGCCCAGGGAAGGCCCAGCTGCAGAGCTCACAGTCCCAGCACAGTGTGGAGGGCAGCCCTCACCCAGCCTGGGGGTCATCCTCACCAAGCACTCGCCCATCCTCCACGTCTCCTCTGTCTGCGCCAGGTGCTTGAGCTCTTTCCACTTGAGGAGCTCTGCTATAGCCAGGACAGCTTCCTTGGAGGCCTGTGGGACAGAAGCTGGGAGGTGGCACCAGGGCCTGTGGAAGGAGAGCTGGGATTTGTTCCTGGGGTTCCCATGTCCTTAGGAAGCTGGGACATGCCAAAGCATCTAGGGGTCTTTTGGGGACAGTCCTGGGCAGCAGGGATCAAGGCACAAAGCCCTGCAGGGACACCAGTGGGGACAGCTGGGAAGCCTCTGGGGACACACATGTCCAGGCCTTGGTGGTGCCAGCTTTGCAGCTGCACCCTGCTGGAGCGGGCAGGGCAGGGGGTGGAAATGGCTGTGTCAGCTTGTCCAGCCCTGTTGGCCCTGGTTCCCAGGGGATGCCCAGGGAGACCACTGCCCTCTGCCAGCAGTGATGCTAGGGCCACCCTGGAGGTGTCAGCCACCCATCTCTGGGTCAGTTCTCAGCCTGGGCATCAGTACCTTGGCCACGCTGGGGGCCTGGTCACTCATGTGTAGGAGGACACAGACCAGAGCCTTCCACACATATTTCTTCATGGTGTACTTGTCCACACAGACCGTTTTGCCCAGCAGGTCTCTGAAGAGGCAGATGGAGCGCTCCCGCACACAGTCTTCCTTCTGGTATGAAGGAGGAAATGTGAGCTTTGCACACATCGGCTCACTGCCCATGGCCAGGAGACACTGAGCTGAGGTGGCTGAGGGCAGAGGTGATGCTCCAGGCTCCCAGCCCAGAGCAGGCAGAAGCAGAGCTGAACTGCACAAGGCCTGGAACCTATCCCAGGAGAGCCTAGGGGAGTGGGGCATGTTCCCAGTGCTGCTCCCAGGGCTGGGCTGCAGGGCAGCTGTTATTGCCCAGGGCCTCTCTGCGGGGCTCAGGCTCCCACATGAGTCTTACTGCATCAAAGAGGTTCCAGAGATTCTGCACCACCCTCACAGCCATGGTGCTGGCCTCTCTCTTCTTCAGATGCCCTAGCACATTTTGGAAGATGTGCATGACCATCACTGAATGGTCCCAAGACCATTCCCACTGGATTTTCAGGAACTCTCGGAGGACACGCTTCATTTTTCTTGCCTGTTTAAAAGACAGTTTCCATTCTGTGAGAACTTCTGGGCCTGGTTGGTCCCCAGGCAGCCACCTGGCCACACCATGGCAGGCAGGGCATTCAGAGCAGTCTCTCCAGCACATAACTCCCAGCCCAGGCCAAGCCACCACCTTCCCTGAGACCTCAGGGTCCAGGTGCCACATTCTGCCCTTGATAGCAGCCTGCTCACCGTCTTAGCTTTCTCCGACAGTGTCACAAGAGCCCTGAGCATGAGAGGGACCATTTCCATGGCTGAACGCCTTAGAGATCTCAAGTCTTTGTACAATGGATCCAGTTCATATTCATCCACATCATCAGAGACCAGCATCTGGAAGGAAGGAGTAGAGAGCCCGGGCAGAACTGGCAGGGCTTCCCCAGCACAACTCCTGCTTCCCACCAGCAGCTGAGGGCAAAAGCATGTGGGCTTTCCCTGCTGACTCACAGCCAGGAATGTGAGGCAAGACCTCTGCTCCTGAGTGAAGATGTTGTTATGCCAGTCCTGGAGTTGGATTTGCAGCTCCTTCAAAACCTTCTCAAGAGTCTGGTGCACAGAGAACATCGCCATCCACAGATAGCCTTTGTTGCTGCAAAACAGAGGGCTCTCAGCAGGGCTGCCCTGGCCAGTGCAGCACAGCTTGGACCAGCCCGGAAGGGCTTGGGATGCCCAGGGACCCTGCCCAGTCAGGTGGACACGCCTGACAGAGCGTTCCTCGTGGGGCTGGGAGCGGTGAGCTGCCTCAGGGCTGCCTGGCCAACACTGGCTGCCATGGGCCTGGGCTGGGAAGCGTGGTGGGATAGAGGGCCCCCCTCCCTTTGGGGGTCCTTGTGTCTGGCAGCCAGAGAGTCTTGGGGTGCGGGTGCCCCGTCCCCACAGGGAAAAAGCCCTCCAGGCTGTCAGGGCCAGTACCTGAATATTGGCGTGACCTTCAGAGCTGTTGAGATGACCTGCCCAGGCCACTTATTCACCATCAGGTCAAGGAGTGTGCAAAAGCTCCGAACAGTTACTGTGTTTTTCTCATCACAGTAGGCAAAGATGTATCTCACGACCTTTGGCACCTGGAGGGAACACAGGTGAGGGTGATGCTGCCCTGCTGTGAGACTTTGTCCGAAGTTTTTCTCATCTGCCTCACGATAATCATTGGGGACTACTGAAGAAAAGACCCTTGTCTGAAGTTTCTGGCCCCGTTGGAGAAAGTTACATGCCAAGGGCCCCGAGACCTGAGCGCAGTGCTAAGCTATTGTTCACAGGTGTGTTTGCTGTAGCTACACTGAACCCGATGAAAGAAGAAGGGGGCACCTTGCCTTTTTGCAACAATAGCCTTGGAAGTTTTCCCACCTCGCAGCCTGGCTGGACTTCTCCTGAGTTCTGGGTGGTCCCCCACAGAAGACCCCTCACTTTTTTACAATCGCCATGACAGACAGACTGAGATGTAAGAAGCCTCTCCATCAAAGACCGAGTGAGACATGAAATCCCTATGTGAACAGCCACCCCCCCCCCCGCCACCGACTCTTTCCAAGGACTGGGACTGAAACCCCTAACCCGGGGGAGGTGTGTGGGGGAGGCAAGCTAACCAAAGCAAGATGGATGTTGCAGGTGTGAGCAGTGGACCAAGAAGGCAATGGCTCTTGCTCACCGCTGAGAACATGGACTGTGTGGACCCTTCTCTAAATACCATTTTTTCCCCAAAAAATACAATGGACTACCTTTGATTTGGTTTCAAGATTTACCCCTTCCCCCATCAAAAAAAGAGTGTAATAAGAGTTTTCGGATGAACTGCAACCCTGAGATCTCCCCAGACATGACCTGGTGAACTCCATTGGCTGGACACCAAAGGACTTCTCCATTTCTACGTTTGGTAGCTATATACCTTCTTGTCTCTTCCTCCCTCTTTTCCTTATTTTTCCCTTTTTTCCCCAATTCCTCCCCAATGCATTTTGCTGTGGTTATTCAATAAAGGTGCATTTGTTTTGATTATCACTGCAAACCCCCTGTGCCGTGACAGTTTTTTGCACCCTGAGATCAAATCCATGAGCCATCACGAAACCCATTCATAAAGGACAGCTCATGACATTAAATTGGTGTCACGGACAGGATTCTGGTAGGCGGAGGGGTTTGCAGGTGGTGTGCAGTCTGAACAGGGGAGAGGACGTCTCACTCCACAAGGGGTGTGATTCAAATTTCCCGCAAACTGCACACACCTAGGTGAAAAGCATCCCCCATACTCTGTTGAGGATTCTGTCTCCAGAATTTCACAAAAATATCTCAGTGCAAAAGGGGGAAACTGTTCTGTTGTGTTTGTGTGTATCTGAACTGTCTGGGAAGGAAGGGGCAACTTGAAGAAATTAAGTAAGGGCCTCCCAGGCAGATCTGTCCCTTTGGCTACCTTGGGGAGTTAGGGGTAATACAGTGAGAGCTGTGTGATTGTGTAACTCGAGTGAGTACTTCCCCTGCCATAGGTTTGATCCCCTCACAAAGGAACCGGTTTTTTGTGTGTGTGTGTGTCTCTGTGTGTGTGTGTACACACTGTCTGGGAAGGAAGAGGCACTACTGGAGTAACTAAATAGGGCAGACAGATTTGGGTCTCTTCACCCACCTAGGGAAATGTTAAGTGAAGGGAAAACACAACCAAGGGCTGTGTGATTGTGTAACTTAGGCTTACATCTTCCCTGTTGGGGTTCTGGTCCCTTTACAAAATGAGTGAAAACCTCAGTGCAAAGGTAAAAGCTGCATTTTATTCTTTACTTGCTAAACACAATGCAAAACCATCACCTGGCGGAGAAACTTGGGCAGAGAACTATTGGTTTAATTTAGAAATTGTCATTGATAGAACATGTTCTCTGCAACATGAATCAAAACTCAAACTGGGCAAAAATAAAACCATCCTCTACTCAGCTTTGGGAGCCTGCCTCACCACAACTATAGAAAATCACTTAAAGCAAAGAAATGAGGAAATGGTAATAATATACTCCCTTCAAAACCTGGTTGCAATCCTGCAAAAACAATTAAATGAAGATAGAAATGAGACCTACATGTTATGAATTGCTCTTAGGGAAGAACACATTAAAAATACACATAGTGCCAACTCCTCTACAGAGGCAGAAGAAAAAGAAACACCTCACAATAAACAAATCTATCCCCATAAAGAACTTGAAGCAGTGAAACAAATCTATCCTTACAAGGAATCTGAAATGGTCAAAAATTGTGGGGAATACTGTTGTCCTTGTTTGAGACCTTTTATTAAAACTCAATATAACTATATTAATGATGAGGATGTAGAACCACATATTACAACTAAACAAATACCATTCAGTGATACGAAATTAGCTAAACTGAAAAAAGAATTTGGGCGCCTCACACAAGAATCAGAGGCAGAATATGCTTTTTGAGTGTCTCTCACTGGTGGGGATCAAATTAAATTAACTGAACAGGAGGCCAGTTTGTACTGGGGACATGGTGTATTTCTAATAACAGGAGATAAGTGTGACCCATGGTCCCTGACACAGTGCACAGCTTTTTGGGACAGGGGAATTAATCCCTTAAAAAGGGGTGACCCCCTGGCAATCATTGGTACCCCCGACCAGCTCTTAGAAAGTGTCCAGGAAGCCGCCTGCCTGCAAATGATTCATGAAAAGAAATAAATTCCTGGTTTTAAATCTCCAATGCAATTACCTGTGAAGCCAGAACTAATGACCGCTTTAATTAGTGGGCTTCCACAAATACTAAAACCTACAGCAATCACTCTACAGAAAACCATAATGGCTTTAAGCCCTGTAGAAAGACTGGATAGATTCCTCAATAATTCCACCGACCAGGCTGGGTCTACCGACTCTGCCTTCACACCATACTCTCCTTCACAGTCTGCAACTTCTCAATCTGATTCATCTGCCAGCAGCCATAAGGTCTGGACTTGGGGGGAGGTTGCCGTAGATCTAATTAATTATTGTAGGCAAGATTGACCTGTAAAAACTCCAGAGGAAGAACCAGAAAAAGCAAAGGGTGTTTGATTTATTTGGACTCCTCACACTGAAAATGTAGAACAGGGAAAGCAAATCTCTAACCATCCCGGTTGGTGGTGATTAGGGATTAAAAAGGGCGTCCCCAGAGTTCTGATGGATGGTTTGCCTCTTGATAAATTGCAGGAGATAATAAAAAACTGGCATTATAAAAAACCAAACCCCTCAGCTCAGCCAGCACACTGCTTCCCCTCCCTTCTCAAAAACAACACACACACCCTCCAACACACCAACTGCATCCCAGTTTCTCCCACAAAACACGGGCAATGTGAGCCAAAATTAACCCTATCCAGCTTCTCTCCCAGAATCTGGGCTGCGTCTCTCTCACAAAACACTGGCAGTAAGTCAGAAGTAACACTCTCACAACTTCTTTCACAAAACCTAAGTAACATAACAATTCCCCAACCTGACCCCCGAAACACAGTGAACCAACACCAACAGAGCTTTCAGGAAACTAATATTTCTGCCACTTAGAGGTGGTCGAAGGGGCGGAGCTTGGGTTTATTTAAGAACGCTCACTAAAAATAAATCAGGAGATATATTAATGCCAGCTACCAAGGGTCCCAAAAGGCTACTAGTAACCTTTTTAGTCAATACTGGAGCCCACATCTCTGCACTGACACATAAAGACGCCTAAAAGTGTGGAGTTGTTCCAACTAAAAGACAATGCTGTGTTCTTAATGCTTTAGGAACCACAGAATCTATGAATGTTGCTTGAGTTAAACTTACACTCCCTGGACATGAAAATCAACTATCTGTCAAAATGGTAATTGGGGACATTTCAAATAATCTATTGGGGATGGATGTCCCTGCGGGAAGGCAGTGGGAAGACACTGACAGTTTTCTGTGGTCTTTTGGCACTCCGCCACTTAACATTAACTTGCTTCAGAACACACCCGTGCTGCCTTACAGTAGAATAATCAATGTAAAACAATATCCTTTGCCTTCTGGTGCCAGGGAGGGCATCAAACCGGTTATACAAGATTTGCGCAGTCAAGGAGTAATAATTCTCACACATTCTTCCTTTAAGGCCCTGGTGTGGCCAGTTTGGAAGCCAAATGGAAAATGGAGATTGACGGTGGATTATCGTTGGCTTAATGCCAACACCGACCCTCTTACAGCAGCAGTCCCAAACTTAGCTGAATCAATACAAGAAAAAGCTACTCAATTATGGCAACTATAGATGTCAAAGACATGTTCTTTACGATACCTATACAACCAGAACACATGGATCGCTTTGCCTTCACGTGGGAGGGACAACATTATACATTTACCAGGCTTCCCCAAGGCTACAAACACTCCCCAACTCTAGCCCATCATGCTCTAGCTCAGGAATTTGAAAAAATACCCACACCTGATACTGTAGCTGTTTATCAGTACATTGATGACATTCTGGTGGGGGAAGAGGAAATTCAGGAGGTGGGGGAACACCAGCTGAAAATAATCTCTCATTTTGAAAGCCTAGACTTAAAAGTTCCCCCAGAGAAAATTCAAAAGCCTTCTCAGGAAGTGAAATTTTTGGGCATTTGGTGGAAGGCTGGAATGACATGTATCCCACCTGATACCCTAACCTCTCTAGAGCAGATTAAAACGCCTGAAACCAGGAAATACACCCAGCAAGCTCTAGGACTCCATGTATTCTGGAGAAAACACATCCCAAATTTCTCAGTCATTGCTAGGCCCCTTTATGACTTGCTGAGAAAAGGAGTGAAATGGGGTTGGACTCCCTCTCAGGAGGAAGCATTACAATTACTAATTTTTGAGGCAACAGTTCATCAAGCATTGGGGCCTATCCATCCTACAGATCCTTTTCAGTACACATCTGGCAGCGGGGTCCTGAGGGCCCCACAAGGCCTGTTAGTTTCTTTTCCCCATGGTTTTAAGGATGCTGAGAAAAGATATACTACCTGGGAGAAAGGATTGTTTGTTGTTAGCTTAGCTCACATAGAAGTAGAAAAAATTGCACAACAACAGGCTATTGTATTAAGAGGCCCTTTCAAGGTAATCAAAGCTGTCACAAATGGGACCTCCCCACCCATGTCATAACCCAAAAATCATCGGTCAGAAAGGGGTACGCCCAGATAGAATATTACTGTAATACATTCCCAGTAACAGAAGATGCTGCAAAAATCTTAGCAATTCAAGGCACTGAGAGCCTGGCTAGCAGCCAAGATAAACCTGCTTCTGTAATAAAAGTAGCCCCTCCCTTCTCCTCTGAACTAGCAGCAAGCTCTTGGTTTAGATGTTTCTGCAAAGCGGGAAGAGAAGATTTGGAGATATAGACCAGCTGCCTTACATATTTCATCTGGTGAAAGAATTATCACCGAGAGGGAAGGGAGCACCCAGGTTGGGGAACTCATAGCTGTTTGGAGTGTTTACCGTTGTGAGGCACAGAACACTTCTCTTGTTTATATTTACACTAATTCTTATGCAGTATACAAAAGTTGTACTGAGTGGCTCCCTTTAAGGCAGCAAAATGACTGTGAAGTTAAGAAAATCCCAGTGTGGCAAAAGGATAAGTGGCAAGAAATCCTGGAAATTGCTAGTCAAGGGAATTTTGATGTTGGTTGGGTAGCTTCTCACCAGACAGACGGAAATCTAGCAGGAGAATGGAATAACAGAGCTGATGAACTAGCAAGGCTCAGCTCCCTGAAAAAGGAAATAATTACAGAGGCTTGGATCAACTATTAGAATGGTTACATGTAAAAAGGCAACATATAGGTGCAAAAGACTTGTATAAAGAAGCACATGCCCATGGTTTGCAAAAGACTTGTATAAAGAAGCACATGCCTGTGGTTGGCTGGTTAATTGTGTGAAACATGCATATGGGCCTGCGAGCAGTGTCGCAGGCAACTGGAGAGACATCCTTTAGAGGATGACCCTCTGCATTTAAGAAAGGATAAAGGCTTATGGGACGTGTGGCAGATACATTATATTGGCCCCGTAGGAGTAGAAATTGTATCTGGGTTGGTTCAAGCTGATGCTTTTAAAAGAGCTACAGGTGATAATACAGTTAAAGCTTTCCAGGGGTGGTTTGGAACTTTCCCAGAGCCACAAGAAATTCAATCTGACAACAGGTCCCATTTCACTGCTAAAGTTGTACAGGACTGAGCAAAAGGTGAAGGAATTAAGTGGACTTTTCATACCCCTTACTACTCTCAGGCTCATGGGATCATGGAAAGGACAAATGGCCTTTTGAAACAATTCCTTGAACCACAGAAAGCAAATTGGGACTGTTGGTTATGGGAAGCTGTTAAAGGAGTGAACAGCAGATGGGAGGTGAATGGATGCCCCAAAATTACTGCTTTTTACCCTACACCTCCAAGCATCATCCCTTCACTGCAGGGTCCTGACGATTTAAAAAAATCCATCACATTACCCTGGACAACCTGTCCTGGTGGACCTCCCCACCATGGTCCACTGGTGCTGAAAACCCCTCTGAATAAAAGAACCTCTGATGCTCTAGGGAAAGAGCATCAGATAAATAGACGCTGGATAATCCCATCATTTAAACTCTTTTCTGCCTCTCAGTGGCAGGATTTTCTGTTGGTTTTACTTTTACAGAAGAGCCCTGAGGGACATGAGGAATATCTGAACCATGATAACGTTATACTGGTGATACTTTTCTGCATCCTACCACAACTTCATGGGCAGAGTCCTGCTGAGTGGTCGTGGTCTGAAGCTACCATCCATCACACTAATGTTCTAGGATCGTATCCCAAGGGTCACCACTCAAACCTAGTGACCATAGTGCTGCATGACTCCCAGGTATATTGTCCAAGTGAGTGGGGATGGGATCAAAATGACTGGATCAGAACCCTAACTGGAACAACTGGTGAGTCAATTGTGGTAGCATGCAGAAAGGTGGAAGGAACTCTCCATGAGATAGCCACCTCCTTTACAGTTGCCAGAAATTTTATGGAAGCAAGTGGAAAAAATTATCCGGATATCCCTTCAGCGAGACCGTGTCCCACAAAAACGTGGGAGTGTGCCAAACAAATTCCCCTTCCTCTGTGTTGCTGCCAGGAGCATGTTGGTAATTACACTCTAAGTCCCAAAACTAACAATGTTGCAATTACAGAGGATTGTAAAAATGAACCATTTGATTGCTGGCACAATTTTCCTTTAGTTACACCGACTTATGTGACATGTCACTGGCAGAATAATGTGACTGACCCATTAGGATTAAGAGGCTTGGTTTATAAATTTAAGATAGACATTATAGCATAACCCACACTGAGCACTGTAGTTACATCCCTGTGGGTAGAAGGGACTGAGAGTATGAGGCCCACACTGAGTACAGCAGTTACACCTCAATGCACAGAAAACACAAAACTCACACTGAGTACAGCAGTTACACCTCAATGGTGTACACCGCAAAGCTTACTCTGAGTAAAGTGGTTACATCCCAACAGAGAGAAGGGACTGTGACTATGGATCTTACACTAAACACAGCAACTACACCCCAATTAGTAGGAGAGGCCAAGAGCCCCTTTCCCAAATGGCCTTGGTCTCAGGTTTTTGTGCAGTTTACAGGATCCATGGGAAATGTTAGAGGTTTGAACTTATCAACAGTGGTTCGGTTATACGTGAAAATGAGATGTACACTAGACAGGAATGGGAGAAACAGAAAACCTGGCAGCTTAAAGGAGAAGAAATTAGCGTAGGATGCCGAAGGGTTAATGGAACTACCTATAGCAAAGCAATTGCAATCAGTGTTTCCACAGATCAGGCAGACAAGCAGAACAAGTCTCTACACACCCAAGCATACAAGATTGTTGGCACAGTTTTATATTAACTCATACCACAGAGGTAGTTTGTCTCTGGTCCAAGAATACTGAAGGCCTCTCTTTTAAATTTGTAATAAATGCTAAAGCCCAATTTTCTACTATTGCCACTCCGGCCCAACCATTGGTCATACTCATCCCAAGAATTTTCAAAATTGTACCCTATATAATCAGGAAAACTGGTCAACAACAAATGTTGTCCAATCTGGCATGGTCTCTCAAACAAGTCAAATTGCTCATGGTGCAAAACAATGTCTCAGAAATTCAGCCAGATTGTTCCCTGTGTTTGCAGACCTCTTTTGAGGGTTGGATGACCTGGCTGAGAAAGCGAAGCTCTTTCAAAAAACGGACACCAAGAGACATGACTGGTGTTGTGGGAACAGGATTGGGAATTCTGAATAGTATTGACTCAGAAATATTAATGAATAAATTTGCCGCCATGACTAAAGACTTGACCAAATTACAGCAACCACTGCAGTTGTCCTTATTAGCTTTAGGAACACACCTTATTAGCTTTAGGAACACTGCTATCAAACATTTTGCCAAACTGGGAGAAAGTAAATGTAAATGATCACAATATGGTAATTGATGCACTTGGTACTACACAAAACAATGTTTCTTTGGTTCTCAGCTGTATCCAGGCACAATCGGGGATGCAGTCAGTTGCTGCCTCAATTATAAGAGAAGGTGAGGAAGGCACTTTTCCCACAGAAATTCAGAAAATAATCTGGGGCAGTGCCATTGATTTTGAAAGAGAATTCCAATCCTGGTGGAATTTGGTGAATTTTACCTATGACCCCATTTCAAACACAGCCACAGCTTTTGTGTTAACCATATGCAATGCCTCAGTGCAATTGATTTTTCCTGTTATTGCATTAGGGCTGAATAACGATGGAGCTGTTCTCAGTCCTTCGGAACATAGAGAATGGGCCCATCAGCTTGGTAACAGATGGTGAACTGTCAATTTGGAATCTTGTATTGTCCAAGAACAACAAAGGTTCATCTGTGAAAGTAGTGCAATCATAGCTCAAGACATTTGTTTAGACACAGAGCAAAATATCTGTCATTTTGAAATTCATCCTAACGAGACTTCTGAAACAGTCCTTATATACATAGGCAATGGGTGTGCATGCTTTAGAACTGCTTGTGATTTTGTATTCGTAGAAGATGTTGTAGTTGATACTAAAAATCATACCAATTTTTGTGCTTGTAACTTTACCAAAATTGCAGGATGTGTTTTTTCTTATGAAGCTCCAGTTACCTCACACTACCTATTACAATCCAACTACACACTGATTCACAAACTGATGCCTACTCCTATAGGGATGAACCTCACTTTGCTAAGACAGCTGCTGCTCCATCGAGACTTAGTTGAAATCCTGGAAAAGATTAAGAAAAGCGGACAGAAAACCCTGGTAACTGTTCATCACAATGTGAGACAGATACACTGTGTCATGGAAAGGATAAAGAAAGATGCCGAGCACAGGTAGTGGGATAATCTTTTTGGGTGGTCACCTACGGCCACGAGTGTCCTGAACAGTGTGTGTCATCCCATTGTTATTCTTTTGATTCTAATTCCAATTTGGTTTTATTCTGTCAGCAGTCCTATTCATTATGAATTGGAGAATCATAAAACGGCTAACAAGATTGACATCTATAGTTAATGCATACAACTTGGCTGATACCCTCTACACTTTGGATATCCCCAAGACATTTGACACAAGGCAATTATGAATTAAGCATATGTGTTTAGGGTAATCCTTAATTTCCTTTTATGATTTTGTGAAAATGACTTTTGATTTTTAGTGAATTGTTTTATAAAATTATTTTAAAATTAATGCTTATATTATGATTTGTTCATTGCTTTTTGCTTTTGATTATTTGTGATTTCTTTAACCGTTTAAAAATTGTTGTAAAAATAAAACTGTTATAATCAATATTAATTATGTTTTTTTATTGATTCCCTTTTCCCCTTCTTTTTCCTATTCTTACTTTTCCTCCTTTTCTCTCTCTCTGCCATACTGTCTCTACTTTTCTGGGTTATATGACCAACATACGGCGAGTCCTGAAGACTTATCAATGACACTCCAGAACCCTGCTGATGAAGATCCCTTCAAGACAATCATGAGTCACGGGGTTGTGTGTGACTCTGTCCGAAGTTTTTCTCATCTGCCTCACGATAATCATTGGGGACTACTGAAGAAAAGACCCTTGTCTGAAGTTTCTGGCCCCGTTGGAGAAAGTTACATGCCAAGGGCCCCGAGACCTGAGCGCAGTGCTAAGCTATTGTTCACAGGTGTGTTTGCTGTAGCTACACTGAACCCGATGAAAGAAGAAGGGGGCACCTTGCCTTTTTGCAACAATAGCCTTGGAAGTTTTCCCACCTCGCAGCCTGGCTGGACTTCTCCTGAGTTCTGGGTGGTCCCCCACAGAAGACCCCTCACTTTTTTACAATCGCCATGACAGACAGACTGAGATGTAAGAAGCCTCTCCATCAAAGACCGAGTGAGACATGAAATCCCTATGTGAACAGCCACCCCCCCCCCGCCACTGACTCTTTCCAAGGACTGGGACTGAAACCCCTAACCCGGGGGAGGTGTGTGGGGGAGGCAAGCTAACCAAAGCAAGATGGATGTTGCAGGTGTGAGCAGTGGACCAAGAAGGCAATGGCTCTTGCTCACCGCTGAGAACATGGACTGTGTGGACCCTTCTCTAAATACCATTTTTTCCCCAAAAAATACAATGGACTACCTTTGATTTGGTTTCAAGATTTACCCCTTCCCCCATCAAAAAAAGAGTGTAATAAGAGTTTTCGGATGAACTGCAACCCTGAGATCTCCCCAGACATGACCTGGTGAACTTCATTGGCTGGACACCAAAGGACTTCTCCATTTCTCCGTTTGGTAGCTATATACCTTCTTGTCTCTTCCTCCCTCTTTTCCTTATTTTTCCCTTTTTTCCCCAATTCCTCCCCAATGCATTTTGCTGTGGTTATTCAATAAAGGTGCATTTGTTTTGATTATCACTGCAAACCCCCTGTGCCGTGACAATTTTTTGCACCCTGAGATCAAATCCACAAACCATCACGAAACCTATTCATAAGGACGGCTCTTGACACCTGCCTCATCCCTCTTGAAGTCAGAACTTCAAGAACACTGTTAAACCATCTCAAAGCACTGCCAAAGAAGGAAGTTCACATAAGATACGCCACCACACCAGGCATAGATGGCAAAAAGGAAGGCATTAATTCCAGGCCTGAAGGAGGTTTGGAATCAGCATGCCAGACAAAATGCCACTGTGCAGACTGTGGGAAAAGGACAGACAGCAACAACAGCAAGGTGAGGTGAGGCAGATCTGGGTAACCTGTCTGGACAAAAATTTCCACCCTGGCAAACTGAGGGAAAAGGAAACAGTTGCTTACAGAAAGGCCAATGCAACTTGCGTAAATAGCACAGATGCCTTGTGGATATCCAGGACTGAGACACATAAAAGTGGTACCTTAAGAACACTTGGGGATCCGCAGCACTGAAAAGATCAGAAGAAGGGCCAGTGGGATGCAACAGGGACCCATGAGGTGGTGACAATCTTGCTATCTAATCTGTGTGTGTGTCTGTCTCTCTCTTTTCCCTTCTCTTTCAACCTCCTGTTTACTCTTATATTTAATCCATACTATTGACCTTGGCATATTATCTTGTTTGCACCTGAACTTTGGCTGAGGCATATTTTAATGACTAGCTCCTAATATTATTTGAGTGTCAGAAGTGGGATCCTAACACCCTCTGTACTTCGTCAAGGTGACTTCAGGAGCCTCACACAGCTGGCTTTGAAAGGGAAGGTGGCAGGAACCTGACAGGGCTCAAGGGCAAGGCAGTCTAGCCACAGGCCACTTACATCCATCAGCCACAGCTCAGGGGATTTCATGGCCACCTCCAGAAAGTCCATTGGTGCTCTCTTGTCCAGGAGGCTGGAGCGTCCCAAGATCTCAATGGCCGCAAGGACAATTCCTGTCCTCTCGGCAGGCCTGAGGTATTTCCCAAAGGCCTGTGGCAGGAAGGAAGGGAGTAGAGGCCAGTGCCAGCCAGTGCCCCGAGGGTGTTGCTTGGCTGGAAAATGCGAGCAGCCCTGGCCAGAGGTGCTGAGAAGTGCTGGTGGCAGTGGCTGCAGAAAAGCTAGCAGCAGTGTCCCCAGTCCCTATGCAGGGAAGGATGAGGGCAGTGAGGAGGGCTGGGCTCCTGGACATGGGGCACGGGCCCTACCAAGACCCAGGGCTCGCTGGTGGCCAGCAGGGCTGGGGAACTGCTGCTGTTGCTGCGATACCACAGTGTTCCCTGCTCAGGGACAGCGGGAACCCTCTCACCAAGGATAGCCCTGCTGATTCTGCACCCCTTTGCACACACAAATCCCCTGCTGATTCCAGGGATGACAAGTGCAGCAAGGGGGAGGGCTCAATACCTGAACTCTCCAGGTGCTGGGTGTATTCAACAAGGAGGTGATCTCTGATTCCCAGTATGCTGAGGGCTGGGCATGAACCTCTGTGGCACCTAAAGAGAGGGGAAACATGGATGTATTGGTGAGACACAGCCTCTGGGCCAGCAGCTGACCCCACCCTGACAAGCGTTGGGATGCAGGAATGGCTGGGGAGCAGTCGGTCACAGGAGGAGGTGGTGGGGACTGGTGAAAAGGGGGACCTGCCTCCAGTGTCTGTACTCAGTGCTGCTGGCCCAGGAGGCTCTGATCCCCTGGAGCTCTGCATGCAGTTACACAGTGGCTGCAGTACTGGTCAGGGGGAAGGGGTCACTGGACTGGAGTGTGGCAGCGTGGGACACCAGCTGTCCAGTGAACATAGAGAAGGGGCTGAGTGGGGCTGAGTCCTGTGTGAAGGAGCAGCTCAGCTACATCAAGACCATCAAGAGCCTGGCAGACAGAGTGTGGGGCAGGAATGGAGGTGACAGCAGTGCTGAGGACACAGTCGTACCTGCACCAATCAACAGAAGGAGCCATTACAAGGCCCAGGAAGACAAGCAGATGTATCTGGGGTTGTGTCTGTATGGGGGGATGCAGACCACCACAGTTTCTCTGACCTTTCTGATGACAGATGAATGTGAAGAGAGAGCAGAGACCATCCAGAGCCATAGAGCTTGTCTTTTCTGTCTTGAATGACTTGAACAGCAGATGTCCCAGCAGTTTCCCAAGGACTGGGATCTCGACCTGTCCCCTGGCAGCAACTCTGTTCTCATTTTCACCAGCCTGGGGGAGGCAGGAAGAAGAGCAGAAGGGCTGAGGGTAGGCAGCTGAGGCCTGAAGGCCCCTCAGAGCTGTGGCTGTACCTGGGGACAGGGAAGAGGAAAGGGACTGGCTGGAGGGTGGCTGGTCCTTACCTGCACAGTGGAAGAGTTGGCTAGCAAATGGCTCAGCTGCATAATCCTGCACATGACCCTCTCCTGCACTGCCACTCTGTCAATGTAGCCCAGCAGTTCCTTGGAAGAGATGAGAGCAGCTGCAGGTGAGCCCCACAAGCAGACACCCACTCCAGCAGCAGCATGGCCCCTCTCCTGAGAAACACTTGCACCATCCCTCCTCTGCCCTCAACCAAAGCCTGCAGGGGAGCTCCTGTCCCTGGGGACCCTGGCAGGCATGGCACAAAGGCCCCAGGAGAAGCTGGTGGGATGTAAGGAAGGCAGGGGCTACTCTCTTCTCCACTGTGCTCCAGAAGAGCCTGAGGCCAGCCCCTGCTTCCCCAGGGCAGATGGGCACGCTCCCCACAGCACGCTCTGCCTGCACAGCACTGGAGTGTGTCCTGGTTCTGCCTGGGACAGGGTTCCTTTGGAAGGAGCCAGAACAAGACTGGAGACAACCCCGGGATCCTTCCCTTCCGGAGTGAGGAACAGTCCTCTGAACCCCCACTCTGTGCGCAGGTCAGACCTCCAAGATGTTCTGAAGCATCTTGATGGTTTTGGAGGCAGGAGAGCTGAGCACCATCACCTCCAGCATGGTGTCCATGGCACGCAGGGTCTACAAGGATGACAGAGAGCAGTGCTCTGATTCTGCTGTCCATCCCAGCCCAGGGAGACTGATCTGAACTCTCAGTGTGAGGGGAGGGACACAGGAACAGCCTGTGTGCTGGGGGCAGAGCAGCCAGCATTGCTGGATGTGGCTGGAGCCCAGCAAGGGACAAAGGGATGAGGGTGGGAAAGTGCAGCTGAGACTGTAGCCTGCCCTGGATCTTTGGTCCTAAGGCAGCATGGGGTGGCCAGGAGCAGCCATGGGGGACTGGAGCCTTTTCCAGTTCACCCAGCACTTACCTGAGTAAAGAGGGATGCTTCCAGGCTCTGCATTTCCCACTTTGGAGGAAGGAAAAAGGTGCTGTCAAAGCACACTCTTAACAGTTTTCTCTTCTTCTCCAGCACTGTCCCCAGTGTGCTGTAAAGAGAGAGGGGCCTGCTTGGACACTGGGGCTGGGAGCAGCACCTCAAGGTCTCCTGCAGCATTTGGGTAGGGCTGCCAGGAGGGATGGGCAGGTGGGCATGGAGCACTGGACAGGGTCTGCGGTCCCTTGGGACAATACCTCAGTCCAGCAAGAGCAAGCATGGCGAGCCGCCGCACCTCTGTGCAAATCTTATTCCTGGGTTCCAATTTCAGCAGCACCTGCAGAGAACAGCTGGGTTGGAACCTGGCAGCTGCCAACACCCACTGCCACCAGAGCCTTGTCCTGCCCAAGTGCTGCCCTAACAGGCTGCTGGGGGTCCTTTCCCCCTTCCCCAGAGTGCTGTGTGCCCCCTCACCTGGATCATTTCTCCCAGCTTGTATCTGCGGCAGAAAACATCCAAGTCCTGGGAGAAGCCACTGTCCTTGGCAGCTCTGCACAGGGTGCAGATGCTGTCGAGGAACTTCAGCTTCAGGTCCTTGTCCTGGAACTGGGCATTAGAGACAACAGGGCAGCTTGAAGCAAGAACACAGCCAGCATGACCAGAGCTATGGGGTGCAGTGCCCTATGGGAGCAGCTGCTCTACAGAGCCAGCACCCCTGGCCAGGCATAGCCACCATTCAACAGGCTGTGAGTACCTGGCTGGGGCTGCTGACAAAGGCCTGGATGAAGTCCATGGCTTCCTGTGTGTACATGGCATCTAAGAGAAGGGAAGAGAAGGGAAAGCTGCAAAGGATACTGTGACAGGAGAGAGCAGAGGAAGGAGACCTGCCCTCTGCGCAGGCCAGGCTGGCTCCCCTGGCACGGCCTTCCTGTGAGGCTGGAGGGTGTCCAGCAGAGGAGCTGCCCTGCTGGAGCATGGCATGGCAGGGCAATGCCCAGTGCCCTGGACTGAGGAGCATGCTGGCAGAGGGGCAGGACATGTCCAGCATCCCACAGCACCACTGCCTCCTGCTAGCCATTGACCCTCTCTACTCATGACCCAACGAAGGACCTGGGGCCCCTTTGTTGTCCCCCTCCTTGGCAGAGCCAGAGCTGGTGTCTTGCCCTGAGTAGCTCAGGCACTCTGGTATCACTCCCACCTCTGCAATCCCTGCTGCCCATGTGCCGGGGAAACCTGATCCTAGTGTGGGGACCCAGCCCTGCCCAGTCCCGCAGGGCCACTCACCTCTGAGCTGTAGTGGCTCTACCATGGTCACCTCAGTGGGCTCTGCTGCAGAGCTGCTCTCCTGAGGAGCCCCCACCTCCTCCCAGGCCACCCTGGGCTGTCTTGGGGGTCTCTTTTCCATTCTACAGAACAGACAAAAAGCCAACGGGGAAGGCTGGGGGGAACACCTTCCTCTCTTCTGCAGGTCAAGATATGAGCTGTGCTTGCAGACTTGTCACCAGCTGCGTGCTCCTGACCTGTCCCGTTGCTGTCCTGCCAGACACTCCAGGCTGAGGGCTGGTTCCATGTCAACAAAGCCAGGGAAGTGTTGCTAGGGGCAGCTGGCAGGTCACAGGGGCCCTTTGTGACACCCCAGTTTTCCCCAGTATGGTGCTCCTACTGAAACATTCTAAATCACATGCTGTTGCCTTCTCCCACTCCCCCTCCCCTTCCCTCTGTGGCAGGATGGAGAAGAGAACTGCAGGCAAAAATATGAAAAGTCACAGGCTGAGTTAAGAACAATTTACTAAAAGCAGCAGTGAAACAAATCAAGAGCCCTGAGTTGCCAACGCTTATGGACAAAAAAGGAGACCAAGGCCTGTGACGGCAGTGAGGGGGATGGACACAGAGACACCCAGCAGGAGTGAAACACTTGAGAGGAAAAGCCAGATTTGTGGGTGGGAAACATGAGAGGACAAAAGGGCAGGATTGAGAGGGGAGAAAACAGCAGGAATTGTGAGGAGGAAAGGGCAGAAAAGGGCAGAAAAGATAAGGCAAAAAATGGGAAACGTGAGGGTACAAAAAGGCAAGAAACATGAGTGGAGGAAAGGGTGTGAAACATGCGGGGAGAAAAGAGCATGAAACATGAAGGGAGAAAAGGATGGGAATTGGAAGACAAAAAAGGACAGTAAACTTGAAAGAAAAGGATGGGAAATGAGAGGAAAATTGTGCGTGAAACATAAAGGGAAAAAAAGCAGGCAACATGAGGCCATGAGCTCATGGTAAGGACAGCAGGAGCTGGACTCAGCTGCTCACATAAAAACCTCTTGTGACAGCAGAGCTACCCTGGGATGTCCATCCATGGACCCCCAGAAGGGTACAGCTCTGCTCCGCAGGAGAGCTGCCTCACGCATGGGTTTGTGCTCAGTGCAGTTTGAGATGTTTTTCAGGTTGATGAGCCAGGTCATTTCCACTTTCAGGGGCATCATTGCTCTCTAGGAATTTAGGAGCAGAAACTTGAGGCCAGATGAGTCACTCAGAGCATCTTTAGAGAATCACACAGAAACCTTTGGAAACTTCCCTTAGGAAAAGCATGTTCAAATGCAATTCTATTTCTCTATAAAATATGCCCTGGTCCCTCTTAGACCATGCTCTAGGCCATGCTGGGAAAACTGGAAAGATGAGAGATTCAGCAGCAAATTGAGGCACAGGGTTTGTAGCCTCACAGGAATTTCTTGGTGTGAAGACTTTGCTGAATGTGTGAGTCAAAGGTGCTCAGATGCAAACAGAGTGCAGCTGGCTGCTCCGTCCCACCCTCCTCTTTCTGCGAGAACCAGCTGCCAGGGATGAGAGGCATTTGCTGATTGCTTCCAGTATCTCTCATTGACAGATGCACCCACAAAACTTTGTTGTAGGGGTAGGCAGCTGCCTTAGATGTACCTGTTCCTGGGCAACCAGGGACAATCAGCCTGACTGGAACAGTGGGGTTGGAGCAGAGCAATTCCAGAGGTACCTTCAAGTTGAGCCAGTGTGTGAAACAGCCCTACGGTAGAACTGGGCAAGGGGGGCTGTACAGGAGGAGCCCCTTGCAGAGGCTTGCTCTCTGCTTTGCTGTGTTTGTGCAGGCTGTGAGTGTTGAGAGGAAAACCACAGCAGCAAGGCTGTGCTGTGCCCAGCAGCTTGAGAGCAGAGTTTCTGGCCAGGTAATGAGCTGCTTTGGCTCTGGTTTTGATGTAAGCAAAACAGACCTCAGTCTGTGTGAAATTTTAAATGTTCCCTGAACCTTTGCATGAAATTTTAATAAATTGCATTGATAATATCTCTAACAATTGCTTTGTCTTTAGATTTTTGCATTTTTTCCACCTTCTTAATTGTACCACTTTTTCCTGTTGGTGCAGTGAATGAAAAGACTGGATTGCTGAAGAGTTCTGAGATGAAACAGGAAGGCTGACATAGAGAAAGAAATAAAAACTTCAATTTAAACATAAACAGAGGAGGTAATGCAGGAGAAAATGCAGGGAGCTTTTCAACCTTGAAACTCTTCTAAAATGTTACTGAGGAAAAGCAGAAATGCAGAACACTTTGTCAGCATACTCCCACACTAATGTCACCTGGAGCTCTCACCTCTTTAATTTTAACCCAGGAACTCTCCCTTGGCTCCTCACCCATTTCCAGGGTAACTTCATGCACTCCAGCTGCTCTCTCACATAATGGACAACTCTCCTGCTGCTGCTGCTGTGTGAACTGGGGGATGGCTTTGCCTTGGGGCTCAGCACTGCAGGGCTGCTGAGCAGGGCAGGACAGGGCTGGTGCTGGGCACAGGGCAGGACCCAGGGCAAAGGGTGTGTGGAGCAGCCATGCAGCATTGAGGGGCAGAGCTGCTTTGGGGGGGCAGAAGGACCATTACTTCCTCCAGCTCCCATGGACTGCTGAGCAAAAGGGTCAATTACCAACAGTTCTAAGGAAGTTTTGGGTCATAGTGAGATACTGAAGTGCTTTAGGAAGGCAAAGGCATCCACCTGGGACCACAAACCAAACCAAAATGAGCTTGGGTAGGTGAAAATCTGGGAGGCAAAGGAGGTGCAGGAAGAAGCCACATGGATGTGAAGGTGCTGGCCCAGCAAAAACTCGGTAGTGGGAATGTGGACAGAGCCACAGGGCTGAGCTGGCTTGCTGTCCATCTGACCCAAACTCCACGGTGCAGGTGCCCATGTGATGGCCATGGGGATGGTGGGTACAGGGATAGGGCCCACAAATGGACTGGAGATGTGGGTCTGGAGAGGGGAAGGGAGATGATCTTTGTTCCCCATGGAAAGGAAACTCATCCCCTTCCAGACTTGAGGCAGAGGTTTTCTCTGCTCTGACAAGAGAAAACACTCTCCATGGCAATTCATGTGCCACCCTTCCAGCTGATCTCCAAACTCCTGACCTCTACATGAATCCCATTGCTGAACAGGAGGGGGAACAGGTTTTGTTTCAGTGCTAAATTGTCCCAAAGCCTCCTGTCACCTTGTCCTGGGGTAACTTTATGATGCTTGGATCCCCATTCGCATGTCTAGCCCAGAAATAACTTTTGCACCTTTAAGACTGGTTCTTTAAGTTCTTTAAGTTCCAAGAGTAAAGTTGGGGAGAGAAGAGCGGGAAGTTTGTTTTGTAGAAACTGCACTCACTCCTCCACATTTCTGCTCCTGGACTGTGTTGTCTGCAGATGGACAGATGGCGGGACAGAGCTCTCCTCTGCTTTTAGTTAGTTTTAGCTAGCTGAGGCAGTGAAGTTCCCTGGACTGTGGGTTTTCTTTTGCTTTGAACCTATTTAAACCTGCTCTGGACTGAACACCCAGAAGAGCACTGGTGGCTAGCACCTGTGGTCCACCGGGCCTGGCCTGGGCCACAGTATTTCCAGCACTGGAGGGACTGATAAGAGACTGAGTAATCCAATCTACAGCCTATGGAGGGGACTTTCTGAGTTTGTCATCTCCTTTGGAGTGGCAAGAAGTTTTACTGTTTAATGTTGTTCAACTTTTTGTGCTGGTAAATTCTTTGCCTGTGAAATAAACATTTTTTCCTACTTTTCTCCGGGGAAGTATTGTTTCTGAACCAGTTGGGGGAGGGGCCAAGTGAATTTGCTTTTCTAGAGGAAACCCTGTCCTAGTTTAGGGCAAATTTGGGAGAAAATTTCCAAAAAGGCTCCCCTCCCCAGAAAGCAAACCCACACGGCCCCTCCCCCCACCCAGTTCGGGAAGAATTTCCTCAAAGAGAAGTGGAAAAAACCTGTTTATTTAGTGGGCAAAGCACTCCTCGGCACAAAAAATGAACAGTACCAGATGACAAAAATCATTAGTCGCTCTGAAGAAATTCCAAATTCAGAAAATCTCTCCAGTGAGTGGTTGCTCTGTTATCAGTCTCTCTGGCACTGGGAAAGGCTGTTGCCCAGAGTAGGCCCTGGCAAGTCACAAAATGCGGGCACTTGGTGTTTCCCCAGGTCCCAGTTCAGAGCAGGTTTGAACAGTTCCAAAAAAAGGGAAAGAGAAAAAGTCCAGGGAAAACTTCTCTGCCTCAGCTAGCTAAATGAAACTAAAAACAGCAGAGCACCATGTTCTTCCCTGTCTGTGCCCAGGCACCATAGTGGAGGAATGAGAGCAGGCTGATAACAAAACTCTGTGCTTCTTCTTCTCCCCGCCTTCGCTCTTAGAGCCAGTCTTGAAGACACAGAATATAGTATCCAGCATAAACAGAACACCCAATTGGGGATGCAAGCATCATAACATCACCCTAGGACAAACCCTTTTAGAGATTTTTCTCCCAAAATTGCCTAAACCAAGGCAAATACAATTTTTGCCACCCAACTTGTGGCTTGAGAAAGTGGAAAAAAACTGTATTGGTTGCATTTTTTTTTGTACTTACTCTGTAATGGGATAAAGCAGTCAGTAGCCATGTTGCTTGAATTCCTAATGCCTCTCGGGGTGGAGGCCTTCATGTGGTACTGGTCTCTTGTTGAGGATTTTTTGCAGGTTGAGGAGTTTTTGCAAGACAATGGCCACATTCAGCTGATGCAGAATCCAGCCTACTGGTAACAGTGGATAATAGACATGTTCACAAACAATGGATAATGGACACAAATGGATAGTGGACATATTCAGAAATGGAGTCAGTATATCCTTGAGAAAGATACAAGAAAAAGAGTCATCAAGACTCAGCAAGTTTTTTCAGCAAGTTTGAGAAAGTAAAAAAAAAAAAAGAGAAGCAAAGGATGGTCCAGACGACCACAGCAAGGCATATGAAAATTAGATGATCCAATCAGCATTCTATTTTAGACGTGAACAGCTAGGATTAACTAATCATGTATTAGCTAGAGACGTGTGAACAGTAGAAAATTATTATAAATATAGCCTTTTTGGGATAATAAACTCGGCTTCACTTGATCATATTGATCATGGCATGATGACCCATTCCAGATCCACCACACCACAGTCTCTAGGCTTTTTTGAGGTTTTAATACCTTTCTGGTCCCTAGGGTTATTTTCTTATCCAGAAATAGCTCCAGTATTGTCCCTAACACATGGTTTTTGCAGTAGATGGGCATGAATTAGAATAGCTATTGTGCTGGGCTTGGTGATAATGATTTATAGGGAGTTTGCAAAGGTACAGGAGTGTGTTCCAGATATAATTAGTTGGTTAGTGCGTCTTTGGGATACTGCAGGTGAGGCTACAATTCTGGATGGCACTGAAGCGAGGCATTTGGGATCCCTGTCGCATGATCCAGTTATCAACCGAAGAATGATGAGAGGGGCTGACCCTCACAGTCTTTGGTCTCTGGTCCTGGGAAGTGTGTCACAAAGATATCTGTGTGCAGATGATCTCTATGTGCAGCAAACCCAGTGGAAGACCACAGAACAAGGAATTCAGCACTTGAGGGAAACAGCAGTGGCAGAGATTGTCTTCTCAGATGACCTAGACACTGTAAATCCAGACTTGGTACCATGTACACCCGTGATGCAGTGAAAACTTGTATGACTTGGGCCACAAGAATATGCTTCTGCTTTAGCAATAATGAAGCAGGATGACAGGGATGAGACTGTGCTTGATATGGCAAAGAAGCTCCGAGCATATGCAGGTGCTGTGCATGGCCCAACACATGCAAGAATTTCAGCTTTGGAAACATGTCTTCAGAAATTAGACTATAAGATGGAGGAGAAACTCAGGAATGAGATTAAATAGGACCTTCTCCAAATCCCAGTAGTACAGACCAGAGGTTCTGGTATGAAATGTAGACATTTCCCAGATGGGGAGAGAAAGCACCCCATGAGCTGAGCTGGTTCTTCCTGCATGATTGTGGAGAGAGCAGGAGGAGATGGCATAGAAAATCTACTGCTGCTCTGGCACAATGGGTGCATAAATTGAAGGACAACAAGACTCAGAGGTTCCACCAAAAAGGAAACAGCTCCAGTAGCCTGTAGCTGAACTGCCAGGTATCATGATGATGAGAACAACATGTCTGATCCCCTGAAGGAACCTCCAAGACATATGCCCAAGGAAAGAATGATAACCAGGCTTAGAGGGGCTCTGCCTCTGGCCAGGTAGAGGCTTGGGAAAACTGTGGATTTTGGACTGTGTGGATTCATTGGCCTGGCACATCAGAACCATAAAAATATGAGGCCTTGGTCAACACTAATGTCTAGTGCACATTACTCCCATCAAGACATGGGGGCAAAATCTGTTTCTATTGCTGGTTTGACAGGGGGATCACAGGATTTTACTTTGGTGGAAGCTGAGGTGAGCCTGACTGGAAATGAGTGGAAGAAACACCCTATTATAACTGGCCTGGAGGCCCCATACATTTTGGGCATAGACTTCCTCCAAAATGGGTATTTCAAAGACCCAAAGGGACTTAGGTGGGGATTTGGAATAGCTGCTGCAGAGGCAGAGAACATAAAGCAGTTGAACACCTTGCCTGGACTATCAGAAAACCCTCTGCAGTAGGACTCTAGAAGGTGGAAGAACAATGAGTGCCTATTGCCACCTTGACAGTGCACCACTGGCAGTATCGGACAAATCAAAATGCTGTGATCCTTATCCACAAAATGATCCGTGAGCTGGAAAGCCAAGGGGTGGCCAGCAAAAACCCATTCACCTTTCAACAGTCCCATTTGGCTCGTGCACAAGTCTGACAAAGAATGGAGATTGAGTGTGGACTATTGTGCCTTGAATGAAGTAACTCGCTGCTGTGCCGGACATGCTGGAACTCCAGTACGAGCTGGAGTCCAAGGCAGCAAGTGGTATGCCACTATTGACATTGCCAATGCATTTTTCTCCATTCTTCTGGAAGCAGAATGCAGGCCTCATTTTGCTTTCATGTGGGGAGGTGTGCAGTATACCTGGAACCGACTGCCCCAGGGGTGGAAGCACAGCCCTACCATCTGCCATAGACTGATCCAGGCTGCACTGGAAAAGGGTGAAGCTCCAGAACATCTGCAGTACATTGATGACATCATAGTGTGGGGGAAGACAGCAGTGGAAGTGTTTGAGAAAGGAAAGAAAATCATCCAGATTCTCCTGAAAGCTGGCTTTGTCATCAAGAGTGCAAAGTCAAGGGACCTGCCTGAGAGATCCAGTTCCTGGGAATGAAGCGGCAAGATGGATGGCGTCAGATTGCCACTGAGGTCATCAATAAAATCGGTCGGTGATATCTCCACCGACGAGCAAGAAGGAAACACAAGCTTTCCTGGGTGCCATAGGCTTTTGGAGAATACACATTCCCAAGTACAGAAAATTGTGAGCCCTCTCTACCTGGTCACCCACAAGAAGAACACTTTCCAGTGGGGCCCTGAGCAGCAGCAAGCCTTTGCCCAGATTAAGCAGGAGATCACTCATGCAGTAGCCCTTGGCCCAGTCAGGGCAGGACCAGATGTGAAGAATGGGCTCTACTCCACAGCTGGGAGCCATAGTCTGTCCTGGAGCCTTTGGCAGAAAGTGCCTGGTGAAACTTGGGGTCGACCACTGGGATTCTAGAGCGAAAGTTACAGAAGGTCCGAAGCCAACTACACTCCAACAGAGAAGGAAATTTTAGCAGCTCAGGAAGGAGTCCAAGCTGCTTCAGAGGTGATCGATGCTGAAACACAGCTCCCCCTGGCACCCTGACTACCGGTGCTGGGGGGGATGATCTAAGGAAAGGTTCCCTCCACCCACCATTCAACCAATGCCACATGGAGCAAGTGGATTGCCCTCATCACACAGTGGGCCTGTATTGGAAATCCAAATTGCTGTGGGATTTTGGAGATAATTGCAAACTGGCCAGACGGGGAAAACTTTAGTCTCACCGACAAAGAGGAACAAGAACAAGTGACACGTGCTGAAGAAGCTCTACCATATAATCAACTACTAGCAGAAGAAACATGTTACGCTCTTTTTATTGATGGTTCTTGCCGCACTGTAGGGATGAACCGGAAGTAGAAAGCAGGTGTATGGAGCCCCACATGACAGGTTGCACAAACTACTGAAGGAGAAGGTGGATCAATTCAACTTGCAGAACTCAAAGACATTCAACTGGCCCTGGACATTGCTGAAAGAGAGAAGTGGCCAAAGTTCTATCTCTACACTGATTCATGGATGGTAGCTAATGCTCTGTGGGGATGGCTGGAAAAGTGGAGAAAGGCTAACTGGCAGCATAGAGGAAAACAAATTTGGGCTGCTGAAGAGTGAAAAGACATTGCCACCAGGGTAGAGAAACTACCTGTGAAAGGTTGCCATGCAGATTTCTATGTCCCCAAGAGTCGGGCTAATGAGGAGCACCAAGACAATCAACAAGTAGATCACAGCAAAGATAGAGGTGTCAAAGATAGACCTAGATTGGCAACAAAAGGGAGGGTTGTTCCTAGCTCGATGGGCTCATGATGGTTCCGGCCACCGGGGCAGAGATGCCACCTATAAGTGGGCACGAGACCAAGGGGTGGATTTAACCATGGATAGTATTTCTCAGGTCATTCATGACTGTGAGATGTGTGCTGAGATCAAGCAGACCAAGCAGTTGAAAGCCCCATGGGACGGTGGGCGTTGGTCCAAGTACAAGTATGGGGAGGCCTGGCAGATTGATTACATCACACTGCCCCAGACACGCCAAGGCAAGAACTATGTGCTCACAATGGTAGAAGGCACCACAGGATGGTTGGAAAACTACCCTATGCCTCACACTAGGCCCATAATACCATCCTGTGCCTCAAAAAACAAGTCCTTTGGAGGCATGGTACCCCTGAGAGGATTGAGTCAAACAACAGGACTCATTTCAAGAACAGCCTTATATACACCTGGGCTAGAGTACATGGCATTGAGTGGGTGTACCATATTCCCTATCATGCACCAGCTGCAGGCAAAGTGGAGAGGTACAATGCACTGTTAAAAATGACCTTAAAAGTATTGGGTGGAGGATCTTTCAAAAACTGGGAGTAGTGTCTAGCAAAAGCCACCTGGTTAGTGAACACCCCTGAGGTTCCATGAACGAAGCAGGCCCTGCCCAATCTGAGCCCCTGCATACAGTAGACAAAGTCCCAGCAGTGCATGTCAGAAGTTTGTTAGGGAAGACAGTTTGGATCAATTTTGCCTCGAGTACAGACAAACCCATTCAAGGGGTTTTATTTGCTCAAGGACCAGGTTGCACAGGGTGGATAACGCAGAGAGATGGAACAACACAATGTGTACCTCAGGGAGATCTGATTGTTGGGTGACAACTATGTGTAAATATCACTGCTTGCTGAATGTTACTGCCGTAGTCTATGTATAGCTGTATATTGTATGTATAATCTATGTGTTTGTACAATCAGAATATATATCAGTTTTAGTAGTAAACTGTATATGGAGATAAGGGGTGGAATGCCCAGGGTTGGCTATATAGTGCTTGGATCCCCAGTCGTCTGTTCTGTTTATGTTGGATAATGAGTTTTGCACCTTTAAGACTGGTTCCAAGAGTGAACGGGGGAGAGAAAAAGCGCAGTTTGTTTTGTAGAAACTGCACTCACTCCTCCACATTTCTGCTCCTGGACTGTGTTGTCTGCAGATGGACAGATGGCGGGACAGAGCTCTCCTCTGCTTTTAGTTAGTTTTAGCTAGCTGAGGCAGTGAAGTTCCCTGGACTGTGGGTTTTCTTTTGCTTTGAACCTATTTAAACCTGCTCTGGACTGAACACCCAGGCTAGCACCTGTGGTCCACCGGGCCTGGCCTGGGCCGCAGTATTTCCAGCACCGGAGGGACTGATAAGAGACTGAGTGAACCAAGCAATAGTCCACAGAGGGGACTTTCTGAGTTTGTCATCTCCTTTGGAGTGGCAAGAAGTTTTACTGTTTAATGTTGTTCAACTTTTTGTGCTGGTAAATTCTTTGCCAACATTTTTTCCTACTTTTCTCTGGGGAAGTATTGTTTCTGAACCAGTTGGGGGAGGGGCTGATTGAATATGCTTTATAGAGAAATCCCTTCAGAGATTCTCTCCCAAATTTGCCCTGAATCAGGACAACACTGAACAGCCCCGATGCTCCAAGCCTGTCTCTGTCACAGAGGTGCTCCAGCCCTTGGAGTGTCTTGGCAGCCTGCTCTGGAACTGCTCCATCAGGTTCAAGATTTTGCTGTGTTGAAGACCCTGTTGAAAATTGTTTCTGCAAATGTAATGGTCAATAGGAGAAGGGCAATTCATCCTTCCTGAAATGCTGGCACTGCTGTAGAGACAGTTTCCCTGGCCCACAACACATCTCTGATGGATCCACAGGGTCCCTGTTGCAAAGAGAGAAGCAGTAGCCTTCACTAAGGCAAACAAGAGTCGCAGCCTTCAACAGCTCTTGGGAATCACTTCTCAGTGGATTTTCCTTCCTGGAAGGCCAAGATGTCTGAATATCTTCCTGGTGCCTCCAGCCCTGGGTAAACAGAGCTTATCAGAGATGCTGGCTGGCAACCAACACCCCTCCTCCTCACTTGGCAGCTCTGTTTGCCCAATTAGCACTCAGTGACTGCCTGGGGACAAGCACCCGCTCCCCCATATCCCTCAGGATGGACACCTCCAGCTGAGGGCCAGCACTGGCCTTGGTTCAGGGCCAGGGCACTGCAAAGATGTTGCGTGGGGACAAGGGCCTTGGGGAGCTGCAGCCTACTGCAGCCAGGGCCAGGGCTGGAGTTTGAGCCTTGTTGGGGATGGGGTCCCTTGCACCCTGCATGTATGGCAGCTGGGCAGAGCAGGACATGGGTGCTCTGCGTGGGCATGGTGGCTCTGGGTGGGACAGGGTGAAGGTCAGGCCACCAGACATTCCCATCTGGAATCTGCTCTGGGGCTGGAGATGGTTTGGGCCTTGCGGGGAAGGGGAAATGGAGTAGTCTGGCTGTGGGAACAAGCGCACATGAGGCATTCCCCAAGCCTCAGCCCTGTCTTCAGGTAATCAACATTGCCCAGTGCTCCCCAGTGTCTCCAGTGACTGCAGATCCCAATCACCTGCCTGTCCTTGACTCAAAGTCCTGTCACATGCCTGTTTTCCCTGAGTCTGGGGCTCTGCTGTCCTAGGAAGAGGGGTCAGTGCCCACTGCTGTTTCCTCAGTTCCAGAGCAGGAATAGGGGCAACTCTGCTCAGATCTGATGGGTTTTGGGATGGAATCGGCTCTGAGGTGTCCCACAGGGAAAGCTCTGGGAGGGAACGGGCAGCAGGAGATGGGGGTATCTGGCTCTGGGTGCTGTTGGAGGATGGATTGTGTTGGAGTGCGGGTTGTCCCCACCAGGCTTGGGGAAATCTGCTTCCAGCTCTCCCATGTACAGACCACCCTACATCAGGCAATCCCAGAAAGCCCAAGATTTCTGGATCTCCTCCTGGTGCCTTGAGCAGAGTTTGTCAGAGATGCTGGCAGGGGACCAACATCCCTCCTCCTTACAGGGCATCTCTGTTACCCCAATTAGCTCTGAGTGGCTGCACAGGGACAGGTGCCAGCTTCCCCATGTCACTCGGGATGGGCACATCCTGCTTAGGGCCTGAGCCTACCTGGGTCCAGAGCCAGGGAATTGAGTCAGGTGCTCTGGGAGGGCACAGTGGCTACAGGTGTTATAGGATGAGGGTCAGGAGAGGGCTTTTTCCCCTCTGGACTCACCTCTGGGGCTGGAGATTGGACGAGTTTGGGATCTGCAGGGAAAGAGATACATGCTTGTCTGGATGTGGAAATTGTCACCCCTGAGCAATTCCCTAACCCGCAGGTGATCAGCATTGTCCAGTTGATCACCTGGACAATTTCCTTGTCTGCAGGTGATCAACATTGCCCAGTGCTCCCCAGTGTCTCCAGTGATTTGAGATGCCAATTACTCACCTGATCACACATACCTTGTTCCCAATGTTCTCCCACAAGTTGGGGCTGGAGTCAGCTCTGGAGTGGGAAAGCTTTGGGAGAGGGCAGGCATCGGGACATGGGGGATCTGGCTCTGGGGGGCTGTTGGAGGGTGGATTGTGTTGGGGTGAGGGGTTGTCTCCACAGGGGATGCAGCTGCCTTCAGCTCTTTACGTGCCCCCCTTTGCCCACCCAGGTGCCTGGCCCCTTTCACGGCAGCTGCCCTATGCAGGGAGCTGGAGGGATGACGGGCAAGGGGCTGGATGTGTGCCATAGGTGGAGTGGACTCTGTGCCAGGGTGGGGCTTGTGACCAGGGCTGGGGGCTGTGCCAAGCCGGGCTTTGGCTTGGGGGCTGTCAGGGAGGGGGCAGGGAGGAGTCCAGGAAGGGATAAAGTTGCTCCTGCCCTGATGCAGCCTCAGCCAGTGCTGCTCAGTGCTAGAGGAAGATGAAGGTGGCTGTACTCAGCATGGCCCTGCTCTTCTCCATCCTGATGTGCTCCCCAGCACAGGCCAAGGTGAGCCACCAGCAAAACGCTGTCCCCACATCCTGCCCTTTGTAGTCTCCCATCCCACCCTTTTGGTCTCTTCAGAAACTTTCTCCCTGCTCTCTGCACTGTGTCCTATCCAGGGCCCCCAAATGCCCTCCCACCATTCCTGAGGCCTTTCCTTCCATGTCCCCCCTCAATCCTTTGCCTTTCTTCCTGGCTTCCTGCTGCAGCAGGATCCCCCTGACAACTTCCTGACTCACACCTGCCCCCCGCCCCCCCCAAACCCTCTCTCAGTTCTGTTACTTTTGCCCTCACCTGTCCTCATTCTTCTGTCCCTACCAAGGCCCTCCCTTGCACTCCCATGTCCCTACACTGCAATTCCTTTCTCCTTCCCTGTACCTTACACTGTGCTCCTTCCACAACCCCAGCCCTGTCCCTTGGGCTCTCAATTTACCCCAGTTTGTTGTCTCTGGGTCTCCCCCTGCCTCAAACGGATGTCCCAGGAGGCCCTGAATTCCCATCACTTTGCTTCCACTGTTCTCCCTGTACCTGTTTCCTCCCATAGCCCCACAAGGTCCAATCCAGATCAAACTTTTGTTCTCCTTTCCCAGGCACTCCTGGAAGGAACCCAAGATGATATCCAGGAGGCGAGTGGCGTGCTGGGATTGGAGGGAATTCCCTCAGGGAACTGGGTGGCAGTTTGGTTCCCCCATCCCTTGCTGGCATCAGGGACATCCCAGTGACCAGTGAGGTCTCCTGGTCTCTTTGCATTTGGATTTAGACAATGTTGAGATCCTAAAGATTCCTCTGGTAGGTACTACGAGTTCTGCCAGTGTCAGATCCTCCCCTTGCATGGCCACCACACCCCAGACCTTCCCACAGCCCAGTGCACTCCTAATGATGCCCTAGACAACACCCCTGCCCTACTAATACTCCCCAGGATCCCTCTTTCCTAGGGACCCCACTGCATTCCCATCCCTGTCATCCCAGGACCCCCCTGGATCACCCAGGACACAGCCCCTGCCCCAGCTGTGCCTCTTGGCGAGGATGCCAGTGCTTCTGGGCAGGAGCACAGCAGCTCCTGCACCCCATTGCTCCCACAGGCCCCTTCCCTAAGGATCCCCTTGCTTCTCCCTTTCCTCCCAGCCCAGCCCAGTGCCCACAGTGTGTCTCTAATGCTGCCTTTGTCCCCAGCTGCCTGTGGCTGAAAAGCTGGTGGGTGTTCTGTGGCAGAAGCGCCTGGCTGCCTCTCTGGATGCCTAGGTGAGCAGTGCCTGCAGGGAGAGGGGTGGGGACAAGGCTCTTTTCAGGGCCCAGTGTGCACCAGAGGTTACATTCTGGGTTTTGTCTTTTAGGATTGGAAGGACTGGTGTCATTTTCCCCTCCAATGGCATCAGGAGATGATCATCCCTGAAGGAAGCCCTTGAATCTTTTGAGCCCAGGACCATTTCCCCTGAATAATCAATAAACCCTTCTAGCAAAGCTACGTCTCATGTCTGTGCATGTGTCCGTGGGTATGGATTTCCTCCTTTCTATCTACTGGGGGAAGTCAGGCTGGGTCCAGTTGCTCCATGCTGGGCTTCCTGACAGAGTCCATGCTGTCCCCCAAACAAATTGTGCCTTGGGAGCTGTGCAGAGTCCAGGGGGACTGGGCTCAGTGGGTGGGTATGTGCCCAGGTGGTGAGAAAGGTTGCGGATCACTGTGAGCGTGGTAGGAATGACTTAGTTTGAAAAGGAAAAAAAGGAATTTAAAACAAGTTTTCTTTTACAATTTTTTCCTCCAAAGTTCTTTACTTACTCAAAAGAATGTAATTGCTAAAAAATCTTACTCTGTGAAAAGTATGTTGAAAATATTTATTGGTCTTGAAATTTGGTTCCCTGGCGAGATGGGGCTGCTGGGTCTGGTCTACCAATATCCAGGGCAATGCAGGGATGCGAGAAATGCAAGCACAGAAAGCTCCCAAGGCCTTAAGCATACAAGCTCAGAGATAGAGATGGATACAGTGTTTGACCTAAGACTATGGAGAAGCCTTGGAGCTTTAGAATGGAAGAATGAAACAGACAGGAAATAAGAATAAAGATTTGTAGTTTAAGCAGAAATAAGTTTTAAGCAAGTAGATCTAGGCCTCATGTAAGTGAACAAATATGTTAAACAAGATAGTAGAAGATTTTAGATTTTAACAATAGAACTTGTTATAGAGTTGATAATAAGTAGAAGATACAGTAATAAGTTTTTGTAGAGTTATATGATTGGATAGAAAAAGATGCATTGTGGTAAATTGTGCAAAATGTAGCAATTCGCAATTGGTTATGAAGATGCTATTGAGCCTTGTGGAAGTAGATGATTGGATAAGAAATTTATAAAAGATATTGTAACTAGGATTTTTTTTATAATGGTTTTCTGAGGCAAGGCTACTAATGTGATAACTTTGGATGTAACAACCTTACAGTCTCGCCCTTCCATGAGACTGATTTTTCAATAAACCATCTTTTAAACATCGCATCAGTTAACCCCATCTTTCTGTATCTCGAACATGGGTCTGTGTGGTTTTCTGGGTGTGGGGCCCTACATGGGCACCTGTAGTGCCTGGCCATGGTGGGGTAGAGCCACCACAGCATCCTGGCAAAGGCTGAATGGTTCTGCCTAGCTCTGGGGTCATCCTTGCCTGCTGGGTCCACTGGCTCCAGCAGGACTTGGGCAAATTCTGGGGTGGGCCGGGTAGATCAGATGTCCCTGGCTGTCCTGGGAGCTCATCAGGGCCTCAGTCATGTTTGCTGACTCCATTTCCAATAGTGAAGGAGCCCCTGCTGCTGGCACTGCTGCAGGGAAGCCTCAGAACAGCAGAACTGGCACAGGGCATTGCCCTGGCAGAGGGGTAAATACAGAGGGGCAGGGAATATTTCTTGGCCATGAGCAGCACAATGGTGAGAAATCCACTGGTAGAGGAGTTCCACACTGCGTTTAAGGCAGATTTGGGTTGCATTTCCTGCTGTCATGGCAGAGAAATGCTGTGCAGAGGGCACAGAGGTGTCTTCTCCCCAGGGTTCACAGGTAACGCCGAGATGCTGTGGGGGAGCTGAGCCCTGCCTGAGGGAAGACAGCCCAGCAGAAGCTGTGGGCAAAGGGAGGAATGTCTCAAAGATGGAATGTTGTGCTCAGCACCAGCCCTGCAGCCCAGCAGTGGCTGCAGGGCCTGGGAAGCAGGATCTGGTTCCTTCCCTGTGGCTCAGGGCTCTTCCTAGGGACAGCAGCATGTGGGCTGTTCTACTGTAGGAGTAAAAATGTAAAAAATATTTGTTCATTGTGTCTTTGAAGAGAGAGCTTTGAAAATCAAAGCTTTGAGCTACTTTCTTTTTGACAAGGAGACAACTGCTTTGAAGCTCAGCCAGAGCCAAGGATTCCCAGACCTAGGTGCTCTGGATGCCTTCCAGCCTCACCAGGCCCCATGGCATTGCCCACCACAGGCTGTCCCATGTGGCCCAGGGGAGTCCCAGGGAATGCGATGTTGTCATTGCTGCCCTGTCATGGCCCCAGTGGCTACCTGCTGTTCTTGGACCCAACAGCAACCCCACATGGGATGCATCCTGTGAGGGTCCCGGGCAAGACAAACAGCTCTTTAACCTGCTCCATCCTCAAGGTATCACTGACAAAAGCACACTGGCTCCTGGACGGGTCCTGGACATCCTTGCCAAGGATGAATAGAGCCTCAGGGCCAGTTCCATGAGGGTGATTTGGCCTCCTTCCCAGTGTGACCTTCCCAGGCCTCCAGCACAGACAGTCTGTGGGATCCTGCCATCTCTCCAGAAATACAGATGGATTCTGCCTCTTTGGAATGGAGGTTTCTGAGCACAGTGCATCAGTGTCCACCAGAGACATCACATGCTGCTTTGGGGCTGCTGTGCCAGGCCACTGATCCCACCTGTGCCAGGAGCCCTGACTGTCCCTTTTGGATGCCAGGATGGACAAAGGGCCTCTCTATTGCTGCTCAGGGAAGGGATCTGTGGGGCTTGTTCCTGCCAAGCAGAATTGCCTAGAGCAGGGTGGCAAGTCTAAGCAGCCCTTCTGCTCTGCCCCACAGACACTGGAGCAGGAGCAGGAGTTTGCCTGAAGAAAGGCTTTGGGGCCTTTGGACTTCCTTCCAGGTTCTGTACCAGAGCTTCCTCACAACAGGAAGGTTCCCCATCCAACCTCCTCAGGTCCAAGCCACCAGTGCTGCAGACAGAATCAGGGGGTGACACATGGAAAGTGCCACCAGTACCCTTTTCTAGGAGAAAGAAAAGTCTGACTATCTGTGACTGGGTGTTCCATAATGCAAGGCAAGATGTATTCTATTGCCATCTGTATGGCAGTTGTATGGTGTCAAGTGGGCAATTCTCCTTATCTCTCTTCCTGAGTGATCATAATCAAGGTCCCTCAGAAGGGGACATCAGCTGATAAGAGGCTATTGAATGTCACTGCATGGCTGATAAGAACTATAACATCCCATTGTGAGATGCTCTGCTCAGAGGGAGGTGCCAAGCATTCCTACCCAAATATAACCTGGAGGTTCTGACACACCAGCACGGCTTCCCCCTGGATTCACCAGAGAAACAGCAGCTGCTTCTTCCACGGATCTGCAAAGGAAGAATACACCTATTTTCACTTCCTTGCCGGAGAAGCGGCACCTTCGCCGGCAGAGAGCATCCTGCCGGCCGCGGTGCGCTCCGGAGCGGGGGCTTGTGCCGAAAGAGGCCGGGAACAGGCGCTTACCTTCAGACAGCTCCGGATGCCCGTCTAATGCGTCTCTTGTCGCCTACACGGCAGGGAAAAGCTTTTCCACTCTGTCTAGGAAGGAGAAAGTGTGCCAGCACAGCAAATGCCTCCCGGACTTTCCCTGCAATTCAGCAAGTGCTTTGCAGCTTGAAATTGGAAGGAAAGCCTCAGATTTAGCAGCCAGAGCTTCAGGAGGAGCAGCAGCGAGCACAGCATCGCTTTTGCAGCAGCTCCTTCCATGTGCATGTTTTTGGGAGTGGAAAGGCTTGCAGAGTGTTCAAGTAGCTTTTTCTCTCCGCTGGAAAGCTGCACGCTCAGTGCCAGTGTTCTGCAGCTTCTTTCTTCACGTTTCAGCAGCTAGCACGCTCTCCGTGTGCTGGAGAAGCGGAAGAGGCTTCCTTGCTGGAGAAGCGGCACCTTCGCCGGCAGAGAGCATCCTGCCGGCCGCGGTGCGCTCCGGAGCGGGGGCTTGTGCCGAAAGAGGCCGGGAACAGGCGCTTACCTTCGGACAGCTCCGGATCCCCGTCTAATGCGTCTCTTGTCGCCTACACGGCAGGGAAAAGCTTTTCCACTCTGTCTAGGAAGGAGAAAGTGTGCCAGCACAGCAAATGCCTCCCGGACTTTCCCTGCAATTCAGCAATTGCTTTGCAGCTTGAAATTGGAAGGAAAGCCTCAGATTTAGCAGCCAGAGCTTCAGGAGGAGCAGCAGCGAGCACAGCATCGCTTTTGCAGCAGCTCCTTCCATGTGCATGTTTTTGGGAGTTGAAAGGCTTGCAGAGTGTTAAAGTAGCTTTTTCTCTCCGCTGGAAAGCTGCACGCTCAGTGCCAGTGTTCTGCAGCTTCTTTCTTCACATTTCAGCAGCTAGCATGCTCTCCGTGTGCTGGAGAAGCGGAAGAGGCTTCCTTGCCGGAGAAGCGGCACCTTCGCCGGCAGAGAGCATCCTGCCGGCCGCGGTGCGCTCCGGAGCGGGGGCTTGTGCCGAAAGAGGCCGGGAACAGGCGCTTACCTTCGGACAGCTCCGGATGCCCGTCTAATGCGTCTCTTGTCGCCTACACGGCAGGGAAAAGCTTTTCCACTCTGTCTAGGAAGGAGAAAGTGTGCCAGCACAGCAAATGCCTCCCGGACTTTCCCTGGAATTCAGCAAGTGCTTTGCAGCTTGAAATTGGAAGGAAAGCCTCAGATTTAGCAGCCAGAGCTTCAGGAGGAGCAGCAGCGAGCACAGCATCGCTTTTGCAGCAGCTCCTTCCATGTGCATGTTTTTGGGAGTGGAAAGGCTTGCAGAGTGTTCAAGTAGCTTTTTCTCTCCGCTGGAAAGCTGCACGCTCAGTGCCAGTGTTCTGCAGCTTCTTTCTTCACGTTTCAGCAGCTAGCACGCTCTCCGTGTGCTGGAGAAGCGGAAGAGGCTTCCTTGCTGGAGAAGCGGCACCTTCGCCGGCAGAGAGCATCCTGCCGGCCGCGGTGCGCTCCGGAGCGGGGGCTTGTGCCGAAAGAGGCCGGGAACAGGCGCTTACCTTCGGACAGCTCCGGATCCCCGTCTAATGCGTCTCTTGTCGCCTACACGGCAGGGAAAAGCTTTTCCACTCTGTCTAGGAAGGAGAAAGTGTGCCAGCACAGCAAATGCCTCCCGGACTTTCCCTGGAATTCAGCAAGTGCTTTGCAGCTTGAAATTGGAAGGAAAGCCTCAGATTTAGCAGCCAGAGCTTCAGGAGGAGCAGCAGCGAGCACAGCATCGCTTTTGCAGCAGCTCCTTCCATGTGCACGTTTTTGGGAGTGGAAAGGCTTGCAGAGTGTTCAAGTAGCTTTTTCTCTCCGCTGGAAAGCTGCACGCTCAGTGCCAGTGTTCTGCAGCTTCATTCTTCACGTTTCAGCAGCTAGCACACTCTCCGTGTGCTGGAGAAGCGGGCGAGGCTTCCTTGCCGGAGAAGCGGCACCTTCACCGGCAGAGAGCATCCTGCCGGCCGCGGTGCGCTCCGGAGCGGGGGCTTGTGCCGAAAGAGGCCGGGAACAGGCGCTTACCTTCGGACAGCTCCGGATGCCCGTCTAATGCGTCTCTTGTCGCCTACACGGCAGGGAAAAGCTTTTCCACTCTGTCTAGGAAGGAGAAAGTGTGCCAGCACAGCAAATGCCTCCCGGACTTTCCCTGCAATTCAGCAAGTGCTTTGCAGCTTGAAATTGGAAGGAAAGCCTCAGATTTAGCAGCCAGAGCTTCAGGAGGAGCAGCAGCGAGCACAGCATCGCTTTTGCAGCAGCTCCTTCCATGTGCATGTTTTTGGGAGTGGAAAGGCTTGCAGAGTGTTCAAGTAGCTTTTTCTCTCCGCTGGAAAGCTGCACGCTCAGTGCCAGTGTTCTGCAGCTTCTTTCTTCACGTTTCAGCAGCTAGCACGCTCTCCGTGTGCTGGAGAAGCGGAAGAGGCTTCCTTGCTGGAGAAGCGGCACCTTCGCCGGCAGAGAGCATCCTGCCGGCCGCGGTGCGCTCCGGAGCGGGGGCTTGTGCCGAAAGAGGCCGGGAACAGGCGCTTACCTTCGGACAGCTCTGGATCCCCTTCTAATGCGTCTCTTGTCGCCTACACGGCAGGGAAAAGCTTTTCCACTCTGTCTAGGAAGGAGAAAGTGTGCCAGCACAGCAAATGCCTCCCGGACTTTCCCTGGAATTCAGCAAGTGCTTTGCAGCTTGAAATTGGAAGGAAAGCCTCAGATTTAGCAGCCAGAGCTTCAGGAGGAGCAGCAGCGAGCACAGCATCGCTTTTGCAGCAGCTCCTTCCATGTGCATGTTTTTGGGAGTTGAAAGGCTTGCAGAGTGTTCAAGTAGCTTTTTCTCTCCGCTGGAAAGCTGCACGCTCAGTGCCAGTGTTCTGCAGCTTCTTTCTTCACGTTTCAGCAGCTAGCACGCTCTCCGTGTGCTGGAGAAGCGGGCGAGGCTTCCTTGCCGGAGAAGCGGCACCTTCACCGGCAGAGAGCATCCTGCCGGCCGCGGTGCGCTCCGGAGCGGGGGCTTGTGCCGAAAGAGGCCGGCAACAGGCGCTTACCTTCAAACAGCTCCGGATGCCCGTCTAATGCGTCTCTTGTCGCCTACACGGCAGGGAAAAGCTTTTCCACTCTGTCTAGGAAGGAGAAAGTGTGCCAGCACAGCAAATGCCTCCCGGACTTTCCCTGGAATTCAGCAAGTGCTTTGCAGCTTGAAATTGGAAGGAAAGCCTCAGATTTAGCAGCCAGAGCTTCAGGAGGAGCAGCAGCGAGCACAGCATCGCTTTTGCAGCAGCTCCTTCCATGTGCATGTTTTTGGGAGTGGAAAGGCTTGCAGAGTGTTCAAGTAGCTTTTTCTCTCCACTGGAAAGCTGCACGCTCAGTGCCAGTGTTCTGCAGCTTCTTTCTTCACGTTTCAGCAGCTAGCACGCTCTCCGTGTGCTGGAGAAGCGGAAGAGGCTTCCTTGCCGGAGAAGCGGCACCTTCGCCGGCAGAGAGCATCCTGCCGGCCGCGGTGCGCTCCGGAGCGGGGGCTTGTGCCGAAAGAGGCCGGGAACAGGCGCTTACCTTCGGACAGCTCCGGATGCCCGTCTAATGCGTCTCTTGTCGCCTACACGGCAGGGAAAAGCTTTTCCACTCTGTCTAGGAAGGAGAAAGTGTGCCAGCACAGCAAATGCCTCCCGGACTTTCCCTGGAATTCAGCAAGTGCTTTGCAGCTTGAAATTGGAAGGAAAGCCTCAGATTTAGCAGCCAGAGCTTCAGGAGGAGCAGCAGCGAGCACAGCATCGCTTTTGCAGCAGCTCCTTCCATGTGCATGTTTTTGGGAGTGGAAAGGCTTGCAGAGTGTTCAAGTAGCTTTTTCTCTCTGCTGGAAAGCTGCACGCTCAGTGCCAGTGTTCTGCAGCTTCTTTCTTCACGTTTCAGCAGCTAGCACGCTCTCCGTGTGCTGGAGAAGCGGAAGAGGCTTCCTTGCTGGAGAAGCGGCACCTTCGCCGGCAGAGAGCATCCTGCCGGCCGCGGTGCACTCCGGAGCGGGGGCTTGTGCCGAAAGAGGCCGGGAACAGGCGCTTACCTTCGGACAGCTCCGGATGCCCGTCTAATGCGTCTCTTGTCGCCTACACGGCAGGGAAAAGCTTTTCCACTCTGTCTAGGAAGGAGAAAGTGTGCCAGCACAGCAAATGCCTCCCGGACTTTCCCTGGAATTCAGCAAGTGCTTTGCAGCTTGAAATTGGAAGGAAAGCCTCAGATTTAGCAGCCAGAGCTTCAGGAGGAGCAGCAGCGAGCACAGCATCGCTTTTGCAGCAGCTCCTTCCATGTGCACGTTTTTGGGAGTAGAAAGGCTTGCAGAGTGTTCAAGTAGCTTTTTCTCTCCGCTGGAAAGCTGCACGCTCAGTGCCAGTGTTCTGCAGCTTCATTCTTCACGTTTCAGCAGCTAGCACGCTCTCCGTGTGCTGGAGAAGCGGGCGAGGCTTCCTTGCTGGAGAAGCGGCACCTTCACCGGCAGAGAGCATCCTGCCGGCCGCGGTGCGCTCCGGAGCGGGGGCTTGTGCCGAAAGAGGCCGGGAACAGGCGCTTACCTTCGGACAGCTCCAGATGCCCGTCTAATGCGTCTCTTGTCGCCTACACGGCAGGGAAAAGCTTTTCCACTCTGTCTAAGAAGGAGAAAGTGTGCCAGCACAGCAAATGCCTCCCGGACTTTCCCTGGAATTCAGCAAGTGCTTTGCAGCTTGAAATTGCAAGGAAAGCCTCAGATTTAGCAGCCAGAGCTTCAGGAGGAGCAGCAGCGAGCACAGCATCGCTTTTGCAGCAGCTCCTTCCATGTGCATGTTTTTGGGAGTGGAAAGGCTTGCAGAGTGTTCAAGTAGCTTTTTCTCTCTGCTGGAAAGCTGCACGCTCAGTGCCAGTGTTCTGCAGCTTCTTTCTTCACGTTTCAGCAGCTAGCACGCTCTCCGTGTGCTGGAGAAGCGGAAGAGGCTTCCTTGCTGGAGAAGCGGCACCTTCGCCGGCAGAGAGCATCCTGCCGGCCGCGGTGCGCTCCGGAGCGGGGGCTTGTGCCGAAAGAGGCCGGGAACAGGCGCTTACCTTCGGACAGCTCTGGATCCCCTTCTAATGCGTCTCTTGTCGCCTACACGGCAGGGAAAAGCTTTTCCACTCTGTCTAGGAAGGAGAAAGTGTGCCAGCACAGCAAATGCCTCCCGGACTTTCCCTGGAATTCAGCAAGTGCTTTGCAGCTTGAAATTGGAAGGAAAGCCTCAGATTTAGCAGCCAGAGCTTCAGGAGGAGCAGCAGCGAGCACAGCATCGCTTTTGCAGCAGCTCCTTCCATGTGCACGTTTTTGGGAGTGGAAAGGCTTGCAGAGTGTTCAAGTAGCTTTTTCTCTCCGCTGGAAAGCTGCACGCTCAGTGCCAGTGTTCTGCAGCTTCATTCTTCACGTTTCAGCAGCTAGCACGCTCTCCGTGTGCTGGAGAAGCGGGCGAGGCTTCCTTGCCGGAGAAGCGGCACCTTCACCGGCAGAGAGCATCCTGCCGGCCGCGGTGCGCTCCGGAGCGGGGGCTTGTGCCGAAAGAGGCCGGGAACAGGCGCTTACCTTCGGACAGCTCTGGATCCCCTTCTAATGCGTCTCTTGTCGCCTACACGGCAGGGAAAAGCTTTTCCACTCTGTCTAGGAAGGAGAAAGTGTGCCAGCACAGCAAATGCCTCCCGGACTTTCCCTGGAATTCAGCAAGTGCTTTGCAGCTTGAAATTGGAAGGAAAGCCTCAGATTTAGCAGCCAGAGCTTCAGGAGGAGCAGCAGCGAGCACAGCATCGCTTTTGCAGCAGCTCCTTCCATGTGCATGTTTTTGGGAGTTGAAAGGCTTGCAGAGTGTTCAAGTAGCTTTTTCTCTCCGCTGGAAAGCTGCACGCTCAGTGCCAGTGTTCTGCAGCTTCTTTCTTCACGTTTCAGCAGCTAGCACGCTCTCCGTGTGCTGGAGAAGCGGGCGAGGCTTCCTTGCCGGAGAAGCGGCACCTTCGCCGGCAGAGAGCATCCTGCCGGCCGCGGTGCGCTCCGGAGCGGGGGCTTGTGCCGAAAGAGGCCGGCAACAGGCGCTTACCTTCGGACAGCTCCGGATGCCCGTCTAATGCGTCTCTTGTCGCCTACACGGCAGGGAAAAGCTTTTCCACTCTGTCTAGGAAGGAGAAAGTGTGCCAGCACAGCAAATGCCTCCCGGACTTTCCCTGGAATTCAGCAAGTGCTTTGCAGCTTGAAATTGGAAGGAAAGCCTCGGATTTAGCAGCCAGAGCTTCAGGAGGAGTAGCAGCGAGCACAGCATCGCTTTTGCTGGAGCTCCTTCCATGTGCATGTTTTTGGGAGTGGAAAGGCTTGCAGAGTGTTCAAGTAGCTTTTTCTCTCCGCTGGAAAGCTGCACGCTCAGTGCCAGTGTTCTGCAGCTTCTTTCTTCACGTTTCAGCAGCTAGCACGCTCTCCGTGTGCTGGAGAAGCGGGCGAGGCTTCCTTGCTGGAGAAGCGGCACCTTCGCCGGCAGAGAGCATCCTGCCGGCCGCGGTGCGCTCCGGAGCGGGGGCTTGTGCCGAAAGAGGCCGGGAACAGGCGCTTACCTTCGGACAGCTCCGGATCCCCGTCTAATGCGTCTCTTGTCGCCTACACGGCAGGGAAAAGCTTTTCCACTCTGTCTAGGAAGGAGAAAGTGTGCCAGCACAGCAAATGCCTCCCGGACTTTCCCTGGAATTCAGCAAGTGCTTTGCAGCTTGAAATTGGAAGGAAAGCCTCAGATTTAGCAGCCAGAGCTTCAGGAGGAGCAGCAGTGAGCACAGCATCGCTTTTGCTGCAGCTCCTTCCATGTGCATGTTTTTGGGAGTGGAAAGGCTTGCAGAGTGTTCAAGTAGCTTTTTCTCTCCGCTGGAAAGCTGCACGCTCAGTGCCAGTGTTCTGCAGCTTCATTCTTCACGTTTCAGCAGCTAGCACGCTCTCCGTGTGCTGGAGAAGCGGGCGAGGCTTCCATGCCGGAGAAGCGGCACCTTCGCTGGCAGAGAGCATCCTGCCGGCCGCGGTGCGCTCCGGAGCGGGGGCTTGTGCCGAAAGAGGCCGGGAACAGGCGCTTACCTTCGGACAGCTCCGGATCCCCGTCTAATGCGTCTCTTGTCGCCTACACGGCAGGGAAAAGCTTTTCCACTCTGTCTAGGAAGGAGAAAGTGTGCCAGCACAGCAAATGCCTCCCGGACTTTCCCTGGAATTCAGCAAGTGCTTTGCAGCTTGAAATTGCAAGGAAAGCCTCAGATTTAGCAGCCAGAGCTTCAGGAGGAGCAGCAGTGAGCACAGCATCGCTTTTGCATCAGCTCCTTCCATGTGCATGTTTTTGGGAGTTGAAAGGCTTGCAGAGTGTTCAAGTAGCTTTTTCTCTCCGCTGGAAAGCTGCACGCTCAGTGCCAGTGTTCTGCAGCTTCATTCTTCACGTTTCAGCAGCTAGCACGCTCTCCGTGTGCTGGAGAAGCGGGCGAGGCTTCCATGCCGGAGAAGCGGCACCTTCGCCGGCAGAGAGCATCCTGCCGGCCGCGGTGCGCTCCGGAGCGGAGGCTTGTGCCGAAAGAGGCCGGCAACAGGCGCTTACCTTCGGACAGCTCCGGATGCCCGTCTAATGCGTCTCTTGTCGCCTACACGGCAGGGAAAAGCTTTTTCCACTCTGTCTAGGAAGGAGAAAGTGTGCCAGCACAGCAAATGCCTCCCGGACTTTTCCTGGAATTCAGCAAGTGCTTTGCAGCTTGAAATTGCAAGGAAAGCCTCAGATTTAGCAGCCAGAGCTTCAGGAGGAGCAGCAGCGAGCACAGCATCGCTTTTGCAGCAGCTCCTTCCATGTGCATGTTTTTGGGAGTTGAAAGGCTTGCAGAGTGTTCAAGTAGCTTTTTCTCTCCGCTGGAAAGCTGCACGCTCAGTGCCAGTGTTCTGCAGCTTCTTTCTTCACGTTTCAGCAGCTAGCACGCTCTCCGTGTGCTGGAGAAGCGGAAGAGGCTTCCTTGCCGGAAAAGCGGCACCTTCGCTGGCAGAGAGCCTCCGGCCGGCCGCGGTGCGCTCCGGAGCGGGGGCTTGTGCCGAAAGAGGCCGGGAACAGGCGCTTACCTTCGGACAGCTCCGGATCCCCGTCTAATGCGTCTCTTGTCGCCTACATGGCAGGGAAAAGCTTTTTCCACTCTGTCTAGGAAGGAGAAACAGTGCCAGCACAGCAAATGCCAACGTGGTTAGACCGGTGCCAACTTGGTCTAGTTTGATAGTGCCAAGTGGGTCCTGAAAACTGACACCCTGAACAGTGGCTCGTGAGTTTTGTTTCCCAGGGAAAAAGCCTGTACATTGGTTCAGAGCCCTGAGGCCTTAAATTTAAGGGTGCCTACTGGAATTCCGCCTCTCGCAGGATGCCTCCCAAACGCAAGCTGGCACCAATGCATACTTGGGCTGGTTTTAGAGTGCCAAGTGGGTCCTGAAAACTGACATCCTGAACAGCGAATTGTGAGTTTTGTTTCCAAGGGAAAAAGCCTGTACACTGGTTCATGGTCCTGCGGCCTTAAATTGCCAGGTGCCTCCTGGTGATCCGCCTCTTGCAAAATCTTTCCCAGATGCTTAGCAGCACCGGTGCTAACTTAGAGTGTGTTTGAGAGTGCCAAGTGTGTCCTGAAAACTGACACCCAGAACAGTGGCTTGTGAGGTTTTTTTTCCCAGGTAAAAAGCCTGTACAGTGGTTCAGGGTCCTGAGGCCTTAAATGGCCAGGTGCCTCATGGAGATCCGCCTCTCGTAGGATGCCTCCCAGATGCAAGCTGGCACCAATGCCAACTTGGGCTGGTTTGAGAGTGCCAAGTGGATCCTGCAAACTGACACCCAGAACAGTGGTTTCTGAGTTTTGTTTCCAGGGAAATACCCTGTAGAGTTGCTCAGGGTCCTGAGGCCTTAAATGGCCAGGTGCCTCCTGGAATTCGGCCTCACGCAGGATGCCTCCCAGACGTCAAGTGGCACCAGTGCCAACTTGTTCTGATTCGAGAGTGCCAAGTAGGTCCTGAAAACTGACACCCAGAACAGTGGCTTCTGAGTCTTGTTTCCCAGGGAAAAAGCCTGTACTGTAGTTCAGAGTCCTGAGGCCTTAAATAACCAGGTGCCTCATGAAATTCGGCCTCTCGCAGGATGCCTTTCAGACGAAGGGTAGAAGCAGTGCCATCTTGGGCTGGTTTGAGAGTGCCAAGTGGGTCCTGAAAACTGACACCCATAACAGTGGTTTGTGAGTTTTGTTTCCAGGGAAAAGGCCTGTACACTGGTTCAGGGGCCTGAAACTTTAAATGGCCAGGTGCATTCTTGAATTCGGCCTCTCGCAGGATGCCTCCCAGACGCAATGCGACACCAGTGCCAACTTGGTCTGGTTTGAGAGTGCCAAGTGTGTCCTGAAAACTGACACCCAGAACAGTGGATTGTGAGTTTTTGTTCCCAGGGAAAAAGCCTGTAAGGTGGTTCAGGGTCCTGAGGCCTTAAATTTCAGGGGGCCTACTGGAATTCCGCCTTTCGCAGGATGCCGTCCGAACGCAAGCTGGCACCAATGCATACTTGGTCTGGTTTGAGAGTGCCTAGTGGGTCCTGAAAACTGACACCCAGAACAGTGGCTTCTGAGTTTTTTTCCTTGGGAAAAAGCCTGTACAATGGTTCAGGGTCATGAGGCCTTAAATATCAGGGCGCCTAGGTGAATTCCGCCTCTCGCAGGATGCCTCCCTATCGCAAGCTGGCACCAATGCATTCTAGGTCTGGTTTGACAGTGCCAAGTGGGTCCTGAAAACTGACACCCAGAACAGTGGCTTCTGAGTTTTGTTTCCCAGGGAAAAAGCCTGTACAATGGTTCAGTGTCCTGCGGCCTTAAATTCCTGGGTGCCTCCTGGAAATCGCCTCTTGAAGGATTTTTCCCAGACGCTATGCGGCACCATTGCACACTTAGTCTGGTTTGAGAGTGTCGAGTGCGTCCTGCAAACTGACACCCAGAACAGTGGCTTCTGAGTTTTGTTTCCCAGGGAAAAGGCCTGTACACTGGTTCAGGGGACGGAGGCCTTAAATGGCCAGGTGCCTCCTGGAATTCGGCCTCTCACAGGATGCCTCCCAGACGCAAGCTGGCACAAGTGCCAACATGGTCTAGTTTGAGAGTGCCAAGTGGGTGCTAAAAACTGACATCCAGAACAGTGGCTTCTGAGTTTTGTTTCCCAGGGAAAAACAGTGTACAGTGGTTCAGGGTCCTGAGGCCTTAAATGGCCAGGTGCCTCCTGGAATTCCGCCTCTCTCAGGATGACTCCCAGACGCAATGTGGCACCAGTTCCAACTTGATCTGGTTTAGAGTGCCAAGTGGGTCCTGAAAACTGACACCCAGAACAGTGGCTTGTGAATTTTATTTTCCAGGAAAAAGGCCTGTAGAATTGTTTTGGATCCAGACGCCTTACATTGCCGTGTGCCTCCTGGTATTTGGCCTCTCGCAGAATGCCTCCCAGATGCAAGCCGGCACCAATGCCAGCTTAGGCTGGTTTGAGACTTCCAAGTGCGTCCTGAAAACTGACACGCAGAACAGTGTCTTCTGAGTTTTGGCTCCCTGGGAAAAAGCCATTACAGTGGTTCAGGGTCCTGAGGCCTTAAATTTCAGGGCGCCTACTGGAATTCCGCGTTTAGAAGGATGCCTCCCTGACGCAAGGTGGCACCAGTGCCAACTTGGTCTAGTTTGGGAGTGCCAAGTGTGTCCTGCAAACTGACACCAAGAACAGTGGCTTCTTACTTTTGTTTCCCAGGGAAAAGGCCTGTACAGTGGTTCAGGGTCCTGAGGCCTTAAATGGCCAGGTGCTTCCTGGAATTCCGCATCTAGAAAGATGCCTCCCAGGCGCAAGATTTCACCAGTGCCAACATGGGCTGGTTTGAGAGTGCCTAGTGGGTCCTGAAAACTGACACCCAGAACAGTGGCTTCTGAGTTTTGTTTCCAGGGAAATACCCTGTAGAGTTGCTCAGGGTCCTGGAGGCCTTAAATGGCCAGGTGCCTCCTGGAATTCGGCCTCACGCAGGATGCCTCCCAGACGCAAAGTGGCACCAGTGCCAACTTGTTCTGGTTTTAGAGTGCCAAGTAGGTCCTGCAAACTGACACCCAGAACAGTGGCTTCTGAGTCTTGTTTCCCAGGGAAAAAGCCTGTACACTGGTTCAGGGGCCGGAGGCCTTAAATGGCCAGGTGCCTCCTGGAATTCGGCCTCTCACAGGATGCCTCCCAGACGCAAGTTGGCACCAGTGCCAACATGGTCTAGTTTGAGAGTGCCAAGTGGGTCCTGAAAACTGACATCCAGAACAGTGGTTTGTGATTTTTTTTTCCAAGGGAAAAGGCCTGTACACTGGTTCAGGGGCCTGAAACTTTAAATGGCCAGGTGCATTCTTGAATTCGGCCTCACGTAAGATGCCTCCCAGACGCAATGTGACACCAGTGCCAACTTGGTCTGGTTTGAGAGTGCCTAGTGGGTCCTGAGAAATGACACCCAGAACAGTGGATTGTGAGTTTTTGTTCCCAGGGAAAAAGCCTGTACAGTGGTTCAGTGTCCTGCGGCCTTAAATTCCTGGGTGCCTCCTGGAGATCCGCCTCTTGAAGGATTTTTCCCAGACGCTATGCGGCACCATTGCCCACTTAGTCTGGTTTGAGAGTGTCTAGTGCGTCCTGCACACTGACACCCAGAACAGTGGCTTCTGAGTTTTGTTTCCCAGGGAAAAAGCCTGTACAGTGGTTCACGGTCCTGCGGCCTTAAATTGCCAGGTGCCTCGTGGTGATCCGCCTCTTGCAAAATCTTTCCCAGACGCTTAGCAGCACCGGTGCTAACTTAGAGTGGGTTTTGGAGTGCCAAGTGTGTCCTGAAAACTGACACCAAGAACAGTGGCTTGTGAGGTTTTTTTTCCCAGGTAAAAAGCCTATACAGTGGTTCAGCGTCCTGAGGCCTTAAATGGCCAGATGCCTCATGGAGATCCGCCTCTCGCAGGATGCCTCCCAGATGCAAGCTGGCACCAATGCCAACTTGGGCTGGTTTGAGAGTGCCAAGTGGATCCTGCAAACTTCCACCCAGAAGAGTGGTTTGTGAATTTTGTTTCCCAGGGAAATACCCTGTAGAGTGGTTCAGGGTCCTGAGGCCTTAAATTTCAGGGTCCCTCCTGGAATTCCGCATCTCGCAGGATTCCTCCCAGACGGAAGGTGGCACCAGTGCCAACTTGGTCTAGTTTGGGAGTGCCAAGTGTGTCCTGCACACTGACACCAAGAACAGTGGCTTCTTACTTTTGTTTCCCAGGGAAAAGGCCTGTACAGTGGTTCAGGGTCCTGAGGCCTTAAATGGCCAGGTGCTTCCTGGAATTCCACATCTAGAAAGATGCCTCCCAGGCACAAGATTTCACCAGTGCCAATATGGGCTGGTTTGAGAGTGCTTAGTGGGTCCTGAAAACTGACACCAAGAACAGTGGCCTCTTACTTTTGTTTCCCAGGGAAAAGGCCTGTACCGTGATTCAGGGTCCTGAGGCCTTAAATGGCCAGGTGCCTCCTGGAATTCGGCCTCACGCAGGATGCCTCCCAGACGCAAAGTGGCACCAGTGCCGACTTGTTCTGGTTTTAGAGTGCCAAGTAGGTCCTGCAAACTGACACCCAGAACAGTGGTTTGTGAGTTTTGTTTCCCAGGGAAAAGGCCTGTACAGTGGTTCAGGGGCCTGAAACTTTAAATGGCCAGGTGCACTCTTGAATTCGGCCTCTCGCAGGATGCCTCCCAGACGCAATGTGACACCAGTGCCAACTTGGTCTGGTTTGAGAGTGCCTAGTGGGTCCTGAAAACTGATACCCAGAACAGTGGATTGTGAGTTTTGTTTCCCAGGGAAAAAGCCTGTAAGGTGGCTCAGGGTCCTGAGGCCTTAAATGCCCAGGTGCCTCCTGGAATTCGGCCTCTCACAGGATGCCTCCCAGACGCAAGCTGGCACCAGTGCCAACATGGTCTGGTTTGAGAGTGCCAAGTGGGTCCTGAAAACTGACATCCAGAACAGTGGCTTCTGAGTTTTGTTTCCCAGGGAAAAACACTGTACAGTGGTTCAGGGTCCTGAGGCCTTAAACTGCCAGGTGCCTCCTGGAATTCCGCCTCTCTCAGGATGACTCCCAGACGCAAGGTGGCACCAGTGCCAACTTGATCTGGTTTAAGAGTGCCAAGTGGGTCCTGAAAACTGACACCCAGAAGAGTGGTTTGTGAATTTTGTTTCCCAGGGAAATACCCTGTAGAGTGGTTCAGGGTCCTGAGGCCTTAAATTGCCGGGTTCCTCCTGGAGATCTCATTCTTGCAGGATTTTTCCCGGACGCTTAGCGGCACCGGTGCCCACTAAGTCTGGTTTGAGATTGTCAAGTGGGTCCTGAAAACTGACACAAAGAACAGTGGCTTGTGAGTTTTGTTTCACAGGGAAAAGGCCTGTGCACTGGATCAGGGCCCTGAGGCCTTAAATAGCCAGGTGCCTCCTGGAATTCGGCCTCTCGCAGGATGCCTCCCAGGCGCAAGGTTTCACCAGTGCCAACTTGGTCTTGTTTGAGAGTGCCAAGTCGGTCCTGAAAACTGACACCCACAACAGTGTCTTCTGAGTTTTGTTTCCCAAGCAAATACCCTGTGGAGCGGTTCAGGGTCCTGAGGCGTTAAATATCAGGGTGCCTACTGGAATTCGGCCACTCGCACGATGCCTCCCAGACCCAAGCAGGCACCAGTGCCCACTTAGTCTGGTTTTAGAGTGCCAAGTGGGTCCTGAAAACTGACTCCAAGAACAGTGCCTGCTGAGATTTGTTTCCCAGGGAAAAAGCCTGTACTGTGGTTCAGAGTCCTGAGGCCTTAAATGGCCAGGTGACTCTTGGAAGTCGGCCTCTCGCAGGATGCCTTTCTGACGAAGGGTGGCAGCAGTGCCAACTTGGTCTTGTTTGAGAGTGCCAAGTGGGTCCTGAAAACTGACACCTAGAACAGTGGCTTCTGAGTTTTGTCTCCCAGGGAAAAAGCCTGTACACTGGTTCAGAGTCCTGAGGCCTTAAATTTAAGGTTGCCTCTTGGAATTCCGCCTCTCGCAGGATGCCTCCCAGACGCAAGGTGGCACAAGTGCCAACTTGGTCTGGTTTGAGAGTGCCAAGTGTGTCCTGAAAACTGACACCCAGAACCGTGGCTTCTGAGTTTTGGCCCCCCGGGAAAATCCTGTAACGTGGTTCAGGGTCCTGAGGCCTTAAATGGCCAGATGCCTCCTGGAATTCCGCCTCTCGAAGGATGCCTCCCAGACGCAAGGTGGCACCACTGCCAACTTGGTCTGGTTTGAGAGTGTCAAGTGGGTCCTGAAAACTGACATCCAGAACAGTGGCTTCTGAGTTTTGTTTCCCAGGGAAAAACACTGTACAGTGGTTCAGGGTCCTGAGGCCTTAAACTGCCAGGTGCCTCCTGGAATTCCGCCTCTCTCAGGATGACTCCCAGACGCAAGGTGGCACCAGTGCCAACTTGGTCTGGTTTGAGAGTGCCTAGTGGGTCCTGAAAACTGATACCCAGAACAGTGGATTGTGAGTTTTGTTTCCCAGGGAAAAAGCCTGTAAGGTGGCTCAGGGTCCTGAGGCCTTAAATGCCCAGGTGCCTCCTGGAATTCGGCCTCTCACAGGATGCCTCCCAGACGCAAGCTGGCACCAGTGCCAACATGGTCTGGTTTGAGAGTGCCAAGTGGGTCCTGAAAACTGACATCCAGAACAGTGGCTTCTGAGTTTTGTTTCCCAGGGAAAAACACTGTACAGTGGTTCAGGGTCCTGAGGCCTTAAACTGCCAGGTGCCTCCTGGAATTCCGCCTCTCTCAGGATGACTCCCAGACGCAAGGTGGCACCAGTGCCAACTTGATCTGGTTTAAGAGTGCCAAGTGGGTCCTGAAAACTGACACCCAGAAGAGTGGTTTGTGAATTTTGTTTCCCAGGGAAATACCCTGTAGAGTGGTTCAGGGTCCTGAGGCCTTAAATTGCCGGGTTCCTCCTGGAGATCTCATTCTTGCAGGATTTTTCCCGGACGCTTAGCGGCACCGGTGCCCACTAAGTCTGGTTTGAGATTGTCAAGTGGGTCCTGAAAACTGACACAAAGAACAGTGGCTTGTGAGTTTTGTTTCACAGGGAAAAGGCCTGTGCACTGGATCAGGGCCCTGAGGCCTTAAATAGCCAGGTGCCTCCTGGAATTCGGCCTCTCGCAGGATGCCTCCCAGGCGCAAGGTTTCACCAGTGCCAACTTGGTCTTGTTTGAGAGTGCCAAGTCGGTCCTGAAAACTGACACCCACAACAGTGTCTTCTGAGTTTTGTTTCCCAAGCAAATACCCTGTGGAGCGGTTCAGGGTCCTGAGGCCTTAAATATCAGGGTGCCTACTGGAATTCGGCCACTCGCACGATGCCTCCCAGACCCAAGCAGGCACCAGTGCCCACTTAGTCTGGTTTTAGAGTGCCAAGTGGGTCCTGAAAACTGACTCCAAGAACAGTGCCTGCTGAGATTTGTTTCCCAGGGAAAAAGCCTGTACTGTGGTTCAGAGTCCTGAGGCCTTAAATGGCCAGGTGACTCTTGGAAGTCGGCCTCTCGCAGGATGCCTTTCTGACGAAGGGTGGCAGCAGTGCCAACTTGGTCTTGTTTGAGAGTGCCAAGTGGGTCCTGAAAACTGACACCTAGAACAGTGGCTTCTGAGTTTTGTCTCCCAGGGAAAAAGCCTGTACACTGGTTCAGAGTCCTGAGGCCTTAAATTTAAGGTTGCCTCTTGGAATTCCGCCTCTCGCAGGATGCCTCCCAGACGCAAGGTGGCACAAGTGCCAACTTGGTCTGGTTTGAGAGTGCCAAGTGTGTCCTGAAAACTGACACCCAGAACCGTGGCTTCTGAGTTTTGGCCCCCCGGGAAAATCCTGTAACGTGGTTCAGGGTCCTGAGGCCTTAAATGGCCAGATGCCTCCTGGAATTCCGCCTCTCGAAGGATGCCTCCCAGACGCAAGGTGGCACCACTGCCAACTTGGTCTGGTTTGAGAGTGTCAAGTGGGTCCTGAAAACTGACACCCTGAACAGTGGTTTGTGAGTTTTGTTTCCCAGGGAAATACCCTGTAGAGTGGTTCAGGGTCCTGAGGCCTTAATTGCCGGGTGCCTCCTGGAGATCCCCCTCTTGCAGGATTTTTCCTGGACGGTATGCGGCACCATTGCCCACTTAGTCTGGTTTGAGAGTGTCAAGTGGGTCCTGAAAACTGACACCAAGAACATTGTTTTCTGAGTTTTGTTTCCCAGGGAAAAAGCCAGTAAAGTGGTTCAGGGTCCTGAGGCCTTAAATGGCCAAGTTCCTCCTGGAATTCCGCCTCTCGCAGGATGCCTCCCAGACGCACGGTGGCACTGGTGCCCACTTAGTCTGGTTTGAGAGTGCCTAGTGGGTCCTGAAAACTGACACCCAGAACAGTGGATTGTGAGTTTTGTTTCCCAGGGAAAAAGCCTGTACAATGGTTCAGGGTCCTGCGGCCTTAAATTGCCGGGTGCCTCCTAGAATTCCGCCTCTCGCAGGATGCCTCCCAGACCCAAGCTCGCACCAATGCATACTAGGTCTTGTTTGGCAGTGCAGAGTGGGTCTTGCAAACTGACACCCAGAACAGTGGCTTCTGAGTTTTGTTTCCCAGGGAAAAAGAGTGTACAATGGTTCCGGTTCCTGCGGCCTTAGATCTCATGTGCCTCCTGGAGATCCGCCTCTTGCAGGATTTTTCCCAGACGCTATGCGGCACCATTGCCCACTTAGTCTGGTTTGATAGTGTCAAGTGGGTCCTGAAAACTGACACCCAGAACAGTGGATTGTGAGTTTTGGTTCCCAGGGAAAAAGCCTGTAAGGTGGTTCAGTGTCCGGAGGCCTTAAATTTCAGGGGGCGACTGGAATTCGGCCTCTCGCAGGATGCCTCCCAGACGCAAGCTGGCACCAATGCATACTTGGTCTAGTTTGAGAGTGCCAAGTGGGTCCTGAAAACTGACACCCAGTACAGTGGCTTCTGAGTTTTGTTTCCCAGGGAAAAAGCCTGTACAATGGTTCAGCGTCCTGCGGCCTTAAATGGCTGGGTGCCTCCTGGAATTCTGCCTATAGCAGGATGCCTCTCAGACGCAAGGTGTCACCGGTGCCCACTTAGTCTGGTTTGACAGGGGCAAGTGGGTCCTGAAAACTGACACCCAGAACAGTGGCTTCTGAGTTTTGTTTCCCAGGGAAAAAGCCATTACATTGGTTCCCGGTTCTGCGGCCTTAAATGGCCAGGTGACTCGTGGAATTCCGCGTCTCGCAGGATACCTCCCAGATGCAAGGTGGCACCAGGGCCAACTTGGTCTGATTTGAGAGTGCCAAGTGGGTCCTGAAAACTGACACCCAGAACAGTGGCTTCTGAGTTTTGTTTCCCAGGGAAATACCCTGTAGAGTGCTTCAGGGTCCTGCTGCGTTAAATTTCAGGGTGCCTCTTGGAATTCGGCCTCTCGCAGGATGCCTTTCAGACGAAGTGTAGCAGCAGTGCCATCTTGGGCTGGTTTGAGACTGCCAAGTGGGTCCTGAAAACTGACATCCAGAACAGTGGATTGTGAGTTTTTGTTCCCAGGGAAAAAGCCTGTAAAGTGGTTCAGGGTCCTGAGGCCTTAAATTTCAGGGGGCCTACTGGAATTCCGCCTCTCGCAGGATGCCGTCCGAACGCAGCTGGCACCAATGCATACTTGGTCTGGTTTTAGAGTGCCAAGTGGGTCCTGAAAACTGACACCCAGAACAGTGGCTTCTGAGTTTTGTTTCCCAGGGAAAAAGCCTGTACAATGGTTCAGTGTCCTGCGGCCTTAAATTGCCGGGTGCCTCCTGGAGATCCACCTCTTGAAGGATTTTTCCCAGACGCTATGCGGCACCATTGCCCACTTACTCTAGTTTGAGAGTGTCTAGTGCGTCCTGCAAACTGACACCCAGAACAGTGGCTTCTGAGTTTTGTTTCCCAGGGAAAAGGCCTGTACACTGGTTCAGGGGACGGAGGCCTTAAATGGCCAGGTGCCTCCTGGAATTCGGCCTCTCACAGGATGCCTCCCAGACGCAAGCTGGCACAAGTGCCAACATGGTCTAGTTTGAGAGTGCCAAGTGGGTCCTGAAAACTGACACCCAGAACAGCGGCTTCTAAGTTTTGTTTCCCAGGGAAATACCCTGTAGATTGAATCAGGGTCCTGCCGCGTTTAATTTCAGGGTGCCTATTGGAATTCGGCCCCTCGCAGGATGCCTCCCAGGCGCAATGTGGCACCAGTGCCAACTTGGTCTGGTTTGAGAGTGCCTAGTGGGTCCTGAAAACTGACATCCAGAACAGTGGCCTTTGAGTTTTGTTTCCCAGGGAAAAACACTGTACAGTGGTTCAGGGTCCTGAGGTCTTAAATGGCCAGGTGCCTCCTGGAATTCCGCGTCTCGCAGGATACCTCCCAGACGCAAGGTGGCACCAGTGCCAACTTGGTCTGGTTTGAGAGTGTCAAGTGGGTCCTGAAAACTGACACCCTGAACAGTGGTTTGTGAATTTTGTTTCCCAGGGAAATACCCTGTAGAGTGGTTCAGGGTCCTGAGGCCTTAAATTGCCGGGTGCCTCCTGGAGATCCGCCTCTTGCAGGATTTTTCCCAGACGCTATGTGGCACCATTGCCCAGTTAGTCTGGTTTGATAGTGTCAAGTGGGTCCTGAAAACTGACACCCAGAACAGTGGCTTCTGAGTTTTGTTTCCCAGGGAAAAAGCCTGTACAATGGTTCAGGGTCTTGAGGCCTTAAATATCAGGGCGCCTAGGTTAATTCCGCCTCTCGCAGGATGCCTCCCAAACGGAAGCCGGCACCAATGCATACTAGGTCTGGTTTTAGAGTGCCAAGTGGGTCCTGAAAACTGACACCCAGAACAGTGGCTTCTGAGTTTTGTTTCCCAGGGAAAAAGCCTGTACAATGGTTCTGGTTCCTGCGGCCTTAGATCTCCGGGTGCCTCCTGGAGATCCGCCTCTTGCAGGATTTTTCCCAGACGCTATGCGGCACCATTGCCCACTTAGTCTGGTTTGATAGTGTAAAGTGGGTCCTGAAAACTGACACTAAGAACAGTGGCTTGTGAGTTTTGTTTCCCAGGGAAAAAGCCTGTAAAGTGGTTCAGGGTCCTGAAGCCTTAAATGGCCAGGTGCCTCCTGGAATTCGGCCTCTCGCAGGATGCCTCCCAGACGCAAAGTGGCACCAGGGCCAACTTGGTCTGATTTCAGAGTGCCAAGTGGGTCCTGAAAACTGACACCCAGAACAGTGGCTTCTGAGTTTTGTTTCCCAGGGAAATACCCTGTAGAGTGGTTCAGGGTCCTGCCGCGTTAAATTTCAGGGTGCCTCCTGGAATTCGGCCTCTCGCAGGATGCCTTTCACACGAAGGGTAGCAGCAGTGCCATCTAGGGCTGGTTTGAGAGTGCCAAGTGGGTCCTGAAAACTGACACCCAGAACAGTGGATTGTGAGTTTTGTTTCCCAGGGAAAAGGTCTGTACACTGGTTCAGGGGCCTGAAACTTTAAATGGCCAGGTGCATTCTTGAATTCGGCCTCTCGCAGGATGCCTCCAGACGCAATGTGACACCAGTGCCAACTTGGTCTGGTTTGAGAGTGCCTAGTGGGTCCTGAAAACTGACACCAAGAACATTGTTTTCTGAGTTTTGTCTCCCAGGGAAAAGGCCTGTAGAATGTTTCAGGGGACTGAGGCCTTAAATGGCCGGGTGCTTCCTGGAATTCGGCCTCATGAAGGATGCCTCCCAGACGCAAGGTGGCTGCAGTGCCAACTTGGTCTGGTTTGAGAGTGCCAAGTGGGTCCTGAAAACTGACACCCGGAACAGTGGATTGTGAGTTTTGGTTCCCAGGGAAAAAGCCTGTAAGTTGGTTCAGGGTCCTGAGGACTTAAATTTCAGGGTGCCTACTGGAATTCCGCCTCTCGCAGAATGCCTCCCAGAGGCAAGGTGGCACCAATGCATACTTGGTCTGGTTTGAGAGTGCCAAGTGGGTCCTGCAAACTGACACCCAGAACAGTGGCTTCTGAGTTTTGTTTCCCAGGGAAAAAGCCTGTACAATGGTTCAGGGTCTTGAGGCCTTAAATATCAGGGCGCCTAGATGAATTACGCCTCTCGCAGGATGCCTCCCAAACGCAAGCTGGCACCAATGCATACTAAATCTGGTTTTAGAGTGCCAAGTGGGTCCTGAAAACTGACACCCAGAACAGTGGCTTCTGAGTTTTGTTTCTCAGGGAAAAAGCATGTACAATGGTTCAGGGTCCTGCGGCCTTAAATTGCCGGGTGCCTCCTGGAGATCCGCCTCTTGAAGGATTTTTCCCAGACTCTATGCGGCACCATTGCCCACTTAGTCTGGTTTGAGAGTGTCTAGTGCGTCCTGCAAACTGACACCCAGAACAGTGGCTTCTGAGTTTTGTTTCCCAGGGAAAAGGCCTGTACACTGGTTCAGGGGCCGGAGGCCCTAAATGGCCAGGTGCCTCCTGGAATTCGGCCGCTCACAGGATGCCTCCCAGACGCAAGCTGGCACAAGTGCCAACATGGTCTAGTTTGAGAGTGCCAAGTGAGTCCTGAAAACTGACACCCAGAACAGTGGCTTCTGAGTTTTGTTTCCCAGGGAAAAGGCCTGTACACTGGTTCAGGGGCCGGAGGCCCTAAATGGCCAGGTGCCTCCTGGAATTCGGCCGCTCACAGGATGCCTCCCAGACGCAAGCTGGCACAAGTGCCAACATGGTCTAGTTTGAGAGTGCCAAGTGGGTCCTGAAAACTGACACCCAGAACAGTGGCTTCTGAGTTTTGTTTCCCAAGGAAATACCCTGTAGAGTGGTTCAGGGTCCTGCCGCGTTAAATTTCAGGGTGCCTCCTGGAATTCGGCCTCTCACAGGATGCCTCCCAGGCGCAATGTGGCACCAGTGCCAACTTGGTCTGGTTTGAGAGTGCCTAGTGGGTCCTGAAAACTGACTCTAAGAACAGTGGCTTGTGAGTTTTGTTTCCCAGGGAAAAACACTGTAGAGTGGTTCAGGGTCCTGAGGCCTTAAATTGCCGGGTGCCTCCTGGAGATCCGCCTCTTGCAGGATTTTTCCCAGACGCTATGCGGCACCATTGCCCAGTTAGTCTGGTTTGATAGTGTCAAGTGGGTCCTGAAAACTGACACCCAGAACAGTGGATTGTGAGTTTTGTTTCCCAGGGAAAAAGCCTGTACAATGGTTCAGTGTCCTGCGGCCTTAAATTGCCGGGTGCCTCCTGGAGATCCGCCTCTTGAAGGATTTTTCCCAGACGCTATGCGGCACCATTGCCCACTTAGTCTGGTTTGAGAGTGCCTAGTGTGTCCTGCAAACTGACACCCAGAACAGTGGCTTCTGAGTTTTGTTTCCCAGGGAAAAGTCCGGTACACTGGTTCAGGGGCCAGAGGCCTTAAATGTCCTGGTGCCTCCTAGAGTTCCGCCGCACACAGGATGCCTCCCAGACCCAAGCTGGCACCAATGCATACTAGGTCTGGTTTGCAGTGCAGAGTGGGTCTTGCAAACTGACACCCAGAACAGTGGCTTCTGAGTTTTGTTTCCCAAAGAAAAAGCCTGTACCATGGTTCAGGGTCTTGAGGCCTTAAATATCAGGGTGTCTAGGTGAATTCCGCCTCTCACAGGATGCATCCCAAACGCAAGCTGGCACCAATGCATACTAGGTCTGGTTTTAGAGTGCCAAGTGGGTCCTGAAAACTGACACCCAGAACAGTGGCTTCTGAGTTTTGTTTCCCAGTGAAAAAGCCTGTACAATGGTTCCTGTTCCTGCGGCCTTAGATCTCCGGGTGCCTCCTGGAGATCCGCCTCTTGCAGGATTTTTCCCAGACGCTATGCGGCACCATTGCCCACTTAGTCTGGTTTGATAGTGTAAAGTGGGTCCTGAAAACTGACACTAAGAACAGTGGCTAGTGAGTTTTGGCTCCCAGGGAAAAAGCCTGTAAAGTGGTTCAGGGTCCTGAGGCGTTAACTGGCCAGGTGCCTCCTGGAATTCGGCCTCTCGCAGGATGCCTCCCAGACGCAAAGTGGCACCAGTTGCAACTTGGTCTGATTTGAGAGTGCCAAGTGGGTCCTGAAAACTGACACCCAGAACAGTGGCTTCTGAGTTTTGTTTCCCAGGGAAACACCCTGTAGAGTGGTTCAGGGTCCTGCCGCGTTAAATTTCAGGGTGCCTCCTGGAATTCGGCCTGTGGCAGGATGCCTTTCAGACGAAGGGTAGCAGCAGTGCCATCTTGGGCTTGTTTGAGAGTGCCAAGTGGGTCCTGAAAACTTACACCCAGAACAGTGGATTGTGAGTTTTGTTTCCCAGGGAAAAGGCCTGTACACGGGTTCAGGGGCCTGAAACTTTAAATGGCCAGGTGCATTCTTGAATTCGGCCTCTCGCCGGATGCCTCTCAGACACAATGTGACACCAGCGCCAACTTGGTCTGGTTTGAGAGTGCCTAGTGGGTCCTGAAAACTGACACCCAGAACAGTGGATTGTGAGTTTTGGTTCCCAGGGAAAAAGCCTGTAAGGTGGTTCAGGGTCCTGCGGCCTTAAATTTCAGGGGGCCTACTGGAATTCCGCCTCTCGCAGGATGCCGTCCGAACGCAAGCTGGCACCAATGCATACTTGGTCTGGTTTGAGAGTGCCTAGTGGGTCCTGAAAACTGACACCCAGAACAGTGGCTTCTGAGTTTTGTTTCCCAGGGAAAAAGCCTGTACAATGGTTCAGTGTCCTGCGGCCTTAAATTGCCGGGTGCCTCCTGGAGATCCGCCTCTTGAAGGATTTTTCCCAGACGCTATGCGGCACCATTGCCCACTTAGTCTGGTTTGAGAGTGTCTAGTGTGTCCTGCAAACTGTTACCCAGAACAGTGGCTTCTGAGTTTTGTTTCCCAGGGAAAAGGCCTGTACACTGGTTCAGGGGCCGGAGGCCCTAAATGGCCAGGTGCCTCCTGGAATTCGGCCTCTCACAGGATGCCTCCCAGACGCAAGCTGGCACAAGTGCCAACATGGTCTAGTTTGAGAGTGCCAAGTGGGTCCTGAAAACTGACACCCAGAACAGTGGCTTCTGAGTTTTGTTTCCCAGGGAAAAACACTGTACAATGGTTCAGGGTCCTGAGGCCTTAAATGGCCAGGTGCCTCCTGGAATTCCGCGTCTCTCAGGATACCTCCCAGGCGCAATGTGGCACCAGTGCCAACTTGGTCTTGTTTGAGAGTGTCAAGTGGGTCCTGAAAACTGACACCCAGAACAGTGGCTTCTGAGTTTTGTTTCTCAGGGAAAAAGCCTGTACAATGGTTCAGTGTCCTGCGGCCTTAAATTCCCGGGTGCCTCCTGGAGATCCGCCTCTTGAAGGATTTTTCCCAGACGCTATGCGGCACCATTGCCCACTTAGTCTGGTTTGAGAGTGTCTAGTGCGTCGTGCAAACTGACACCCAGAACAGTGGCTTCTGAGTTTTGTTTCCCAGGGAAAAACACTGTACAGTGGTTAAGGGTCCTGAGGCCTTAAATGGCCAGGTGCCTCCTGGAATTCCGCGTCTCTCAGGATGACTCCCAGACGCAATGTGACACCAGTGCCAACTTGGTCTGGTTTGAGAGTGCCAAGTGGGTCCTGAAAACTGACACCAAGAACATTGTTTTCTGAGTTTTTTTTTCCAGGGAAAAACACTGTAAAGTGGTTAAGGGTCCAGAGGCCTTAAATGGCCAAGTTCCTCCAGGAATTCCGCCTCTCGCAGGATGCCTCCCAGACCCAAGCTGGCACCAATGCATACTAGGTCTTGTTTGGCAGTGCAGAGTGGGTCTTGCAAACTGACACCCAGAACAGTGGCTTCTGAGTTTTGTTTCCCAGGGAAAAAGCCTGTACAATGGTTCAGGGTCTTGAGGCCTTAAATATCAGGGTGCCTATGTGAATTCCGCCTCTCGCAGGATGCCTCCCAGACGCAAGCTGGCACCAATGCATACTAGGTCTGGTTTTAGAGTGCCAAGTGGGTCCTGAAAACTGACACCCAGAACAGTGGCTTCTGAGTTTTGTTTCCCAGGGAAATACCCTGTAGAATGCATCAGGGTCCTGCCGCGTTAAATTTCAGGGTGCCTCCTGCAATTCGGCCTGTGGCAGGATGCCTTTCAGACGAAGGGTAGCAGCAGTGCCATCTTGGGCTGGTTTGAGAGTGCCAAGTGGGTCCTGAAAACTGACACCCAGAACAGTGGATTGTGAGTTTTGTTTCCCAGGGAAAAGGCCTGTACACTGGTTCAGGGGCCTGAAACTTTAAATGGCCAGGTGCATTCTTGAATTCGGCCTCTCGCAGGATGCCTCCAGACGCAATGTGACACCAGTGCCAACTTGGTCTGGTTTGAGAGTGCCTAGTGGGTCCTGAAAACTGACACCCAGAACAGTGGCTTCTGAGTTTTGTTTCCCAGTGAAAAAGCCTGTACAATGGTTCCGGTTCCTGAGGCCTTAAATTGCCGGGTGCCTCCTGGAGATCCGCCTCTTGAAGGATTTTTCCCTGACGCTATGCGGCACCAAAGCATACTTAGTCTGGTTTGAGAGTGTCTAGTGCGTCCTGCAAACTGACACCCAGAACAGTGGCTTCTGAGTTTTGTTTCCCAGGGAAAAGGCCTGTACACTGGTTCAGGGGACGGAGGCCTTAAATGGCCAGGTGCCTCCTGGAATTCGGCCTCTCACAGGATGCCTCCCAGACGCAAGCTGGCACAAGTGCCAACATGGTCTAGTTTGAGAGTGCCAAGTGAGTCCTGAAAACTGACACCCAAAACAGTGGCTTCTGAGTTTTGTTTCCCAGGGAAAAGGCCTGTACACTGGTTCAGGGGCCGGAGGCCCTAAATGGCCAGGTGCCTCCTGGAATTCGGCCGCTCACAGGATGCCTCCCAGACGCAAGCTGGCACAAGTGCCAACATGGTCTAGTTTGAGAGTGCCAAGTGGGTCCTGAAAACTGACACCCTGAACAGTGGTTTGTGAATTTTGTTTCCCAGGGAAATACCCTGTAGAGTGGTTCAGGGTCCTGAGGCCTTAAATTGCCGGGTGCCTCCTGGAGATCCGCCTCTTGCAGGATTTTTCCCAGACGCTATGTGGCACCATTGCCCAGTTAGTCTGGTTTGATAGTGTCAAGTGGGTCCTGAAAACTGACACCCAGGACAGTGGCTTCTGAGTTTTGTTTCCCAGGGAAAAAGCCTGTACACTGGTTCAGGGTCTTGAGGCCTTAAATATCAGGGCGCCTAGGTTAATTCCGCCTCTCGCAGGATGCCTCCCAAACGGAAGCCGGCACCAATGCATACTAGGTCTGGTTTTAGAGTGCCAAGTGGGTCCTGAAAACTGACACCCAGAACAGTGGCTTCTGAGTTTTGTTTCCCAGGGAAAAAGCCTGTACAATGGTTCCTGTTCCTGCGGCCTTAGATCTCCGGGTGCCTCCTGGAGATCCGCCTCTTGCAGGATTTTTCCCAGACGCTATGCGGCACCATTGCCCACTTAGTCTGGTTTGATAGTGTAAAGTGGGTCCTGAAAACTGACACTAAGAACAGTGGCTTGTGAGTTTTGTTTCCCAGGGAAAAAGCCTGTAAAGTGGTTCAGGGTCCTGAAGCCTTAAATGGCCAGGTGCCTCCTGGAATTCGGCCTCTCGCAGGATGCCTCCCAGACGCAAAGTGGCACCAGGGCCAACTTGGTCTGATTTGAGAGTGCCAAGTGGGTCCTGAAAACTGACACCCAGAACAGTGGCTTCTGAGTTTTGTTTCCCAGGGAAATACCCTGTAGAGTGGTTCAGGGTCCTGCCGCGTTAAATTTCAGGGTGCCTCCTGGAATTCGGCCTCTCGCAGGATGCCTTTCACACGAAGGGTAGCAGCAGTGCCATCTAGGGCTGGTTTGAGAGTGCCAAGTGGGTATGAAAACTGACACCCAGAACAGTGGATTGTGAGTTTTGTTTCCCAGGGAAAAGGCCTGTACACTGGTTCAGGGGCCTGAAACTTTAAATGGCCAGGTGCATTCTTGAATTCGGCCTCTCGCAGGATGCCTCCAGACGCAATGTGACACCAGTGCCAACTTGGTCTGGTTTGAGAGTGCCTAGTGGGTCCTGAAAACTGACACCCAGAACAGTGGCTTCTGAGTTTTGTTCCCCAGGGAAAAAGCGTGTAAAATGGTTCAGGGTCTTGAGGCCTTAAATATCAGGGCGCCTAAATCAATTCCGCCTCTCGCAGGATGCCTCCCAAACGCAAGCTGGCACCAATGCATACTATTTCAGGTTTTAGAGTGCCAAGTGGGTCCTGAAAACTGACACCCTGAACAGTGGCTTCTGAGTTTTGTTTCCCAGGGAAAAAGCCTGTACAATGGTTCAGGGTCCTGAGGCCTTAAATTGCTGGGTGCCTCCTGGAATTCGGCCTCTTGAAGGATTTTTCCCAGACGCTATGCGGCAACATTGCCCACTTAGTCTGGTTTGAGAGTGTCTAGTGCGTCCTGCAAACTGACACCCAGAACAGTGGCTTCTGAGTTTTGTTTCCCAGGGAAAAGGCCTGTACACTGGTTCAGGGGACGGAGGCCTTAAATGGCCAGGTGCCTCCTGGAATTCGGCCTCTCACAGGATGCCTCCCAGACGCAAGCTGGCACAAGTGCCAACATGGTCTAGTTTGAGAGTGCCAAGTGGGTCCTGAAAACTGACACCCAGAACAGTGGCTTCTGAGTTTTGTTTCCCAAGGAAATACCCTTAGAGTGGTTCCGGGTCCTGCCGCATTAAATTTCAGGGTGCCTCCTGGAATTCGGCCTCTCGCAGGACGCCTCCCAGGCGCAATGTGGCACCAGTGCCAACTTGGTCTGGTTTGAGAGTGCCTAGTGGGTCCTGAAAACTGACATCCAGAACAGTGGCTTCTGAGTTTTGTTTCCCAGGGAAAAACACTGTACAGTGGTTCAGGGACCTGAGGCCTTAAATGGCCAGGTGCCTCCTGGAATTCCGCGTCTCGCAGGATGCCTCCCAGACGCCAGGTGGCACCAGTGCCAACTTGGTCTGGTTTGAGAGTGTCAAGTGGGTCCTGAAAACTGACACCCTGAACAGTGGTTTGTGAATTTTGTTTCCCAGGGAAATACCCTGTAGAGTGGTTCATGGTCCTTAGGCCTTAAATTGCTAGGTGCCTCCTGGAGATCCGCCTCTTGCAGGATTTTTCCCAGACGCTATGCGGCACCATTGCCCAGTTAGTCTGGTTTGATAGTGTCAAGTGGGTCCTGAAAACTGACACCCAGAACAGTGGATTGTGAGTTTTGTTTCCCAGGGAAGAAGCCTGTACAATGGTTCAGTGTCCTGCGGCCTGAAATTGCCGGGTGCCTCCTGGAGATCCGCCTCTTGAAGGATTTTTCCCAGACGCTATGCGGCACCATTGCCCACTTAGTCTGGTTTGAGAGTGTCTAGTGCGTCCTGCAAACTGACACCCAGAACAGTGGCTTCTGAGTTTTGTTTCCCAGGGAAAAGTCCTGTACACTGGTTCAGGGGCCAGAGGCCTTAAATGGCCAGGTGCCTCCTAGAATTCCGCCGCACACAGGATGCCTCCCAGACGCAAGCTGGCACCAATGCATACTAGGTCTGGTTTGCAGTTCAGAGTGGGTCTTGCATACTGACACCCAGAACAGTGGCTTCTGAGTTTTGTTTCCCAAAGAAAAAGCCTGAACAATGGTTCAGGGTCTTGAGGCCTTAAATATCAGGGTGTCTAGGTGAATTCCGCCTCTCGCAGGATGCCTCCCAGGCGCAATGTGGCACCAGTGCCAACTTGGTCTGGTTTGAGAGTGCCTAGTGGGTCCTGAAAACTGACATCCAGAACAGTGGCTTCTGAGTTTTGTTTCCCAGGGAAAAACACTGTACAGTGGTTCAGGGTCCTGAGGCCTTAAATGGCCAGGTGCCTCCTGGAATTCCGCGTCTCGCAGGATACCTCCCTGACGCAAGGTGGCACCAGTGCCAACTTGGTCTGGTTTGAGAGTGTGAAGTGGGTCCTGAAAACTGACACCCAGAACAGTGGTTTGTGAATTTTGTTTCCCAGGGAAATACCCTGTAGAGTGGTTCAGGGTCCTGAGGCCTTAAATTGCCGGGTGCCTCCTGGAATTCCGCCTCTTGCAGGACTTTCCCAGACGCTAAGCGGCACCATTGCCCAGTTAGTCTGGTTTGATAGTGTAGAGTGGGTCCTGAAAACTGACACCCAGAACAGTGGCTTCTGAGTTTTGTTTCTCAGGGAAAAAGCCTGTACAATGGTTCAGTGTCCTGCAGCATTAAATTGCCGGGTGCCTCCTGGAGATCCGCCTCTTGAAGGTTTTTTCCCAGACGCTATGCGGCACCGTTGCCCACTTAGTCTGGTTTGAGAGTGTCCAGTGCGTCCTGCAAACTGACACCCAGAACAGTGGCTTCTGAGTTTTGTTTCCCAGGGAAAAACACTGTACATTGGTTAAGGGTTCTGAGGCCTTAAATGGCCAGGTGCCTCGTGGAATTCCGCCTCTCTCAGGATGACTCCCAGACGCAATGTGGCACCAGTGCCAACTTGGTCTGGTTTGAGAGTGTCAAGTGGGTCCTGAAAACTGACACCAAGAACATTGTTTTCTGAGTTTTGTTTTCCAGGGAAAAAGCCTGTAAAGTGGTTCAGGGTCTAGAGGCCTTAAATGGCCAAGTTCCTCCAGGAATTCCGCCTCTCGCAGGATGCCTCCCAGACCCAAGCTGGCACCAATGCAAACTAGGTCTTGTTTGGCAGTGCAGAGTGGGTCTTGCAAACTGACACCCAGAACAGTGGCTTCTGAGTTTTGTTTCCCAAAGAAAAAGCCTGTACAATGGTTCAGGGTCTTGAGGCCTTAAATATCAGGGTGCCTATGTGAATTCTGCCTCTCGCAGGATGCATCCCAAATGCAAGCTGGCACCAATGCATACTAGGTCTGGTTTTAGAGTGCCAAGTGGGTCCTGAAAACTGACACCCAGAACAGTGGCTTCTGAGTTTTGTTTCCCAGGGAAAAAGCCTGTACAATGGTTCCGGTTCCTGCGGCCTTAGATCTCCGGGTGCCTCCTGGAGATCCGCCTCTTGCAGGATTTTTCCCAGACGCTATGCGGCACCATTGCCCACTTAGTCTGGTTTGATAGTGTAATGTGGGTCCTGAAAACTGACACTAAGAACAGTGGCTTGTGAGTTTTGTTTCCCAGGGAAAAAGCCTGTAAAGTGCATCAGGGTCCTGCCGCATTAAATTTCAGGGTGCCTCCTGGAATTCGGCCTCTCGCAGGATGCCTTTCACACGAAGGGTAGCAGCAGTGCCATCTTGGGCTGGTTAGAGAGTGCCAAGTGGGTCCTGAAAACTGACACCCAGAACAGTGGATTGTGAGTTTTGTTTCCCAGGGAAAAGGCCTGTACACTGGTTCAGGGGCCTGAAACTATAAAAAGGCCAGGTGCATTCTTGAATTCGGCCTCTTGCAGGATGCCTCCAGACGCAATGTGACACCAGTGCCAACTTGGTCTGGTTTGAGAGTGCCTAGTGGGTCCTGAAAACTGACACCCAGAACAGTGGATTGTGAGTTTTGGTTCCCAGGGAGAAAGCCTGTAAGGTGTTTCAGGGTCCTGAGGCCTTAAATTTCAGGGGGCCTACTGGAATTCCGCCTCTCGCAGGATGCCGTCCGAACGCAAGCTGGCACCAATGCATACTTGGTCTGGTTTGAGAGTGCCTGAAAACTGACACCCAGAACAGTGGCTTCTGAGTTTTGTTTCCCAGGGAAAAAGCCTGTACAATGGTTCAGTGTCCTGCGGCCTTAAATTGCCGGGTGCCTCCTGGAGATCCGCCTCTTGAAGGATTTTTCCCAGACGCTATGCGGCACCATTGCCCACTTAGTCTGGTTTGAGAGTGTCTAGTGTGTCCTGCAAACTGTTACCCAGAACAGTGGCTTGTGAGTTTTGTTTCCCAGGGAAAAGGCCTGTACACTGGTTCAGGGGCCGGAGGCCTTAAATGGCCAGGTGCCTCCTGGAATTCGGCCTCTCACAGGATGCCTCCCAGACGCAAGCTGGCACAAGTGCCAACATGGTCTAGTTTGAGAGTGCCAAGTGGGTCCTGAAAACTGACACCCAGAACAGTGGCTTCTGAGTTTTGTTTCCCAGGGAAATACCCTGTAGAGTGGTTCAGGGTCCTGCCGCATTAAATTTCAGGGTGCCTCCTAGAATTCGGCCTCTCGCAGGATGCCTCCCAGGCGCAATGTGGCACCAGTGCCAACTTGGTCTGGTTTGAGAGTGCCTAGTGGGTCCTGCAAACTGACACCAAGAACAGTGGCTTCTGAGTTTTGTTTCCCAGGGAAAAACACTGTACAGTGGTTCAGGGTCCTGAGGCCTTAAATGGCCAGGTGCCTCCTGGAATTCCGCGTCTCGCAGGATGCCTCCCAGACCCAAGCTGGCACCAATGCATACTAGGTCTGGTTTGGCAGTGCAGAGTGGGTCTTGCAAACTGACACCCAGAACAGTGGTTTGTGAATTTTGTTTCCCTGGGAAATACCCTGTAGAGTGGTTCAGGGTCCTGAGGCCTTAAATTGCCGGGTGCCTCCTGGAGATCCGCCTCTTGCAGGATTTTTCCCAGACGCTAAGCGGCACCATTGCCCAGTTAGTCTGGTTTGATAGTGCCAAGTGGGTCCTGAAAACTGACACCCAGAACAGTGGCTTCTGAGTTTTGTTTCTCAGGGAAAAAGCCTGTAGAGTGCATCAGGGTCCTGCCGCGTTAAATTTCAGGGTGCCTCCTGGAATTCCGCCTCTCGCAGGATGCCTTTCAGACGAAGGGTAGCAGCAGTGCCATCTTGGCTCGTTTGAGAGTGCCAAGTGGGTCCTGAAAACTGACACCCAGAACAGTGGATTGTCAGTTTTGTTTCCCAGGGAAAAGGCCTGTACACTGGTTCAGGGGCCTGAAACTTTAAATGGCCAGATGCATTCTTGAATTCGGCCTCTCGCAGGATGCCTCCAGACGCAATGTGACACCAGTGCACACTTGGTCTGGTTTGAGAGTGCCAGGTGGGTCCTGAAAACTGACACCCAGAACAGTGGCTTGTGAGTTTTGTCTCCCAGGGAAAAGGCCTGTAGAATGTTTCAGGGGACTGCGGCCTTAAATGGCCGGGTGCTTCCTGGAATTTGGCCTCTCGAAGGATGCCTCCCAGACGCAAGGTGGCTGCAGTGCCAACTTGGTCTGGTTTGAGAGTGCCAAGTGGGTCCTGAAAACTGACACCCAGAACAGTGGATTGTGAGTTTTGGTTCCCAGGGAAAAAGCCTGTAAGGTGGTTCAGGGTCCTGAAAACTTAAATTTCAGGGGGCCTACTGGAATTCCGACTCTCGCAGGATTCCTCCAAGACGCAAGGTGGCACAAGTGCCAGCTTAGTCTGGTTTGAGAGTGCCTAGTGGGTCCTGAAAACTGACACCCAGAACAGTGGTTTGTGAATTTTGTTTCCCAGGGAAATACCCTGTAGAGTGGTTCAGGGTCCTGAGGCCTTAAATTGCCGGGTGCCTCCTGGAGATCCGCCTCTTGCAGGATTTTTCCCAGACGCTAAGCGGCACCATTGCCCAGTTAGTCTGGTTTGATAGTGTAGAGTGGGTCCTGAAAACTGACACCCAGAACAGTGGCTTCTGAGTTTTGTTTCTCAGGGAAAAAGCCTGTACAATGGTTCAGTGTCCTGCGGCCTTAAATTGCCGGGTGCCTCCTGGAGATCCGCCTCTTGAAGGATTTTTCCCAGACGCTATGCGGCACCGTTGCCCACTTATTCTGGTTTAGAGTTTCTAGTGCGTCCTGCAAACTGACACCCAGAACAGTGGCTTCTGAGTTTTGTTTCCCAGGGAAAAACACTGTACAGTGGTTAAGGGTCCTGAAGCCTTAAATGGCCAGGTGCCTCCTGGAATTCCGCGTCTCGCAGGATGCCTCCCAGACGCAAGGTGGCACCAGTGCCAACTTGGTCTGGTTTGAGAGTGTCAAGTGGGTCCTGAAAACTGACACCCAGAACAGTGGTTTGTGAATTTTGTTTCCCAGAGAAATACCCTGTAGAGTGGTTCAGGGTCCTGAGGCCTTAAATTGCCGGGTGCCTCCTGGAGATCCGCCTCTTGCAGGATTTTTCCCAGACGCTATGCGGCACCATTGCCCAGTTAGTCTGGTTTGATAGTGTCAAGTGGGTCCTGAAAACTGACACCCAGAACAGTGGATTGTGAGTTTTGTTTCCCAGGGAAGAAGCCTGTACAATGGTTCAGTGTCCTGCGGCCTGAAATTGCCGGGTGCCTCCTGGAGATCCGCCTCTTGAAGGATTTTTCCCAGACGCTATGCGGCACCATTGCCCACTTAGTCTGGTTTGAGAGTGTCTAGTGCGTCCTGCAAACTGACACCCAGAACAGTGGCTTCTGAGTTTTGTTTCCCAGGGAAAAGTCCTGTACACTGGTTCAGGGGCCAGAGGCCTTAAATGGCCAGGTGCCTCCTAGAATTCCGCCGCACACAGGATGCCTCCCAGACCCAAGCTGGCACCAATGCATACTAGGTCTGGTTTGCAGTTCAGAGTGGGTCTTGCATACTGACACCCAGAACAGTGGCTTCTGAGTTTTGTTTCCCAAAGAAAAAGCCTGAACAATGGTTCAGGGTCTTGAGGCCTTAAATATCAGGGTGTCTAGGTGAATTCCGCCTCTCGCAGGATGCCTCCCAGGCGCAATGTGGCACCAGTGCCAACTTGGTCTGGTTTGAGAGTGCCTAGTGGGTCCTGAAAACTGACATCCAGAACAGTGGCTTCTGAGTTTTGTTTCCCAGGGAAAAACACTGTACAGTGGTTCAGGGTCCTGAGGCCTTAAATGGCCAGGTGCCTCCTGGAATTCCGCGTCTCGCAGGATACCTCCCTGACGCAAGGTGGCACCAGTGCCAACTTGGTCTGGTTTGAGAGTGTGAAGTGGGTCCTGAAAACTGACACCCAGAACAGTGGTTTGTGAATTTTGTTTCCCAGGGAAATACCCTGTAGAGTGGTTCAGGGTCCTGAGGCCTTAAATTGCCGGGTGCCTCCTGGAATTCCGCCTCTTGCAGGACTTTCCCAGACGCTAAGCGGCACCATTGCCCAGTTAGTCTGGTTTGATAGTGTAGAGTGGGTCCTGAAAACTGACACCCAGAACAGTGGCTTCTGAGTTTTGTTTCTCAGGGAAAAAGCCTGTACAATGGTTCAGTGTCCTGCAGCATTAAATTGCCGGGTGCCTCCTGGAGATCCACCTCTTGAAGGATTTTTCCCAGACGCTATGCGGCACCGTTGCCCACTTAGTCTGGTTTGAGAGTGTCCAGTGCGTCCTGCAAACTGACACCCAGAACAGTGGCTTCTGAGTTTTGTTTCCCAGGGAAAAACACTGTACATTGGTTAAGGGTCCTGAGGCCTTAAATGGCCAGGTGCCTCGTGGAATTCCGCCTCTCTCAGGATGACTCCCAGACGCAATGTGGCACCAGTGCCAACTTGGTCTGGTTTGAGAGTGTCAAGTGGGTCCTGAAAACTGACACCAAGAACATTGTTTTCTGAGTTTTGTTTTCCAGGGAAAAAGCCTGTAAAGTGGTTCAGGGTCTAGAGGCCCTAAATGGCCAAGTTCCTCCAGGAATTCCGCCTCTCGCAGGATGCCTCCCAGACCCAAGCTGGCACCAATGCAAACTAGGTCTTGTTTGGCAGTGCAGAGTGGGTCTTGCAAACTGACACCCAGAACAGTGGCTTCTGAGTTTTGTTTCCCAAAGAAAAAGCCTGTACAATGGTTCAGGGTCTTGAGGCCTTAAATATCAGGGTGCCTATGTGAATTCTGCCTCTCGCAGGATGCATCCCAAATGCAAGCTGGCACCAATGCATACTAGGTCTGGTTTTAGAGTGCCAAGTGGGTCCTGAAAACTGACACCCAGAACAGTGGCTTCTGAGTTTTGTTTCCCAGGGAAAAAGCCTGTACAATGGTTCCGGTTCCTGCGGCCTTAGATCTCCGGGTGCCTCCTGGAGATCCGCCTCTTGCAGGATTTTTCCCAGACGCTATGCGGCACCATTGCCCACTTAGTCTGGTTTGATAGTGTAATGTGGGTCCTGAAAACTGACACTAAGAACAGTGGCTTGTGAGTTTTGTTTCCCAGGGAAAAAGCCTGTAAAGTGCATCAGGGTCCTGCCGCATTAAATTTCAGGGTGCCTCCTGGAATTCGGCCTCTCGCAGGATGCCTTTCACACGAAGGGTAGCAGCAGTGCCATCTTGGGCTGGTTAGAGAGTGCCAAGTGGGTCCTGAAAACTGACACCCAGAACAGTGGATTGTGAGTTTTGTTTCCCAGGGAAAAGGCCTGTACACTGGTTCAGGGGCCTGAAACTATAAAAAGGCCAGGTGCATTCTTGAATTCGGCCTCTTGCAGGATGCCTCCAGACGCAATGTGACACCAGTGCCAACTTGGTCTGGTTTGAGAGTGCCTAGTGGGTCCTGAAAACTGACACCCAGAACAGTGGATTGTGAGTTTTGGTTCCCAGGGAGAAAGCCTGTAAGGTGTTTCAGGGTCCTGAGGCCTTAAATTTCAGGGGGCCTACTGGAATTCAGCCTCTCGCAGTATGCCGTCCGAACGCAAGCTGGCACCAATGCATACTTGGTCTGGTTTGAGAGTGCCTGAAAACTGACACCCAGAACAGTGGCTTCTGAGTTTTGTTTCCCAGGGAAAAAGCCTGTACAATGGTTCAGTGTCCTGCGGCCTTAAATTGCCGGGTGCCTCCTGGAGATCCGCCTCTTGAAGGATTTTTCCCAGACGCTATGCGGCACCATTGCCCACTTAGTCTGGTTTGAGAGTGTCTAGTGTGTCCTGCAAACTGTTACCCAGAACAGTGGCTTGTGAGTTTTGTTTCCCAGGGAAAAGGCCTGTACACTGGTTCAGGGGCCGGAGGCCTTAAATGGCCAGGTGCCTCCTGGAATTCGGCCTCTCACAGGATGCCTCCCAGACCCAAGCTGGCACAAGTGCCAACATGGTCTAGTTTGAGAGTGCCAAGTGGGTCCTGAAAACTGACACCCAGAACAGTGGCTTCTGAGTTTTGTTTCCCAGGGAAATACCCTGTAGAGTGGTTCAGGGTCCTGCCGCATTAAATTTCAGGGTGCCTCCTAGAATTCGGCCTCTCGCAGGATGCCTCCCAGGCGCAATGTGGCACCAGTGCCAACTTGGTCTGGTTTGAGAGTGCCTAGTGGGTCCTGCAAACTGACACCAAGAACAGTGGCTTCTGAGTTTTGTTTCCCAGGGAAAAACACTGTACAGTGGTTCAGGGTCCTGAGGCCTTAAATGGCCAGGTGCCTCCTGGAATTCCGCGTCTCGCAGGATGCCTCCCAGACGCAAGGTGGCACCAGTGCCAACTTGGTCTGGTTTGAGAGTGTCAAGTGGGTCCTGAAAACTGACACCCAGAACAGTGGTTTGTGAATTTTGTTTCCCTGGGAAATACCCTGTAGAGTGGTTCAGGGTCCTGAGGCCTTAAATTGCCGGGTGCCTCCAGGAGATCCGCCTCTTGCAGGATTTTTCCCAGACGCTAAGCGGCACCATTGCCCAGTTAGTCTGGTTTGATAGTGTAGAGTGGGTCCTGAAAACTGACACCCAGAACAGTGGCTTCTGAGTTTTGTTTCTCAGGGAAAAAGCCTGTAGAGTGCATCAGGGTCCTGCCGCGTTAAATTTCAGGGTGCCTCCTGGAATTCCGCCTCTCGCAGGATGCCTTTCAGACGAAGGGTAGCAGCAGTGCCATCTTGGCTCGTTTGAGAGTGCCAAGTGGGTCCTGAAAACTGACACCCAGAACAGTGGATTGTCAGTTTTGTTTCCCAGGGAAAAGGCCTGTACACTGGTTCAGGGGCCTGAAACTTTAAATGGCCAGATGCATTCTTGAATTCGGCCTCTCGCAGGATGCCTCCAGACGCAATGTGACACCAGTGCACACTTGGTCTGGTTTGAGAGTGCCAGGTGGGTCCTGAAAACTGACACCCAGAACAGTGGCTTGTGAGTTTTGTCTCCCAGGGAAAAGGCCTGTAGAATGTTTCAGGGGACTGCGGCCTTAAATGGCCGGGTGCTTCCTGGAATTTGGCCTCTCGAAGGATGCCTCCCAGACGCAAGGTGGCTGCAGTGCCAACTTGGTCTGGTTTGAGAGTGCCAAGTGGGTCCTGAAAACTGACACCCAGAACAGTGGATTGTGAGTTTTGGTTCCCAGGGAAAAAGCCTGTAAGGTGGTTCAGGGTCCTGAAAACTTAAATTTCAGGGGGCCTACTGGAATTCCGACTCTCGCAGGATTCCTCCAAGACGCAAGGTGGCACAAGTGCCAGCTTAGTCTGGTTTGAGAGTGCCTAGTGGGTCCTGAAAACTGACACCCAGAACAGTGGTTTGTGAATTTTGTTTCCCAGGGAAATACCCTGTAGAGTGGTTCAGGGTCCTGAGGCCTTAAATTGCCGGGTGCCTCCTGGAGATCCGCCTCTTGCAGGATTTTTCCCAGACGCTAAGCGGCACCATTGCCCAGTTAGTCTGGTTTGATAGTGTAGAGTGGGTCCTGAAAACTGACACCCAGAACAGTGGCTTCTGAGTTTTGTTTCTCAGGGAAAAAGCCTGTACAATGGTTCAGTGTCCTGCGGCCTTAAATTGCCGGGTGCCTCCTGGAGATCCGCCTCTTGAAGGATTTTTCCCAGACGCTATGCGGCACCGTTGCCCACTTATTCTGGTTTAGAGTTTCTAGTGCGTCCTGCAAACTGACACCCAGAACAGTGGCTTCTGAGTTTTGTTTCCCAGGGAAAAACACTGTACAGTGGTTAAGGGTCCTGAGGCCTTAAATGGCCAGGTGCCTCCTGGAATTCCGTGTCTCGCAGGATGCCTCCCAGACGCAAGGTGGCACCAGTGCCAACTTGGTCTGGTTTGAGAGTGTCAAGTGGGTCCTGAAAACTGACACCCAGAACAGTGGTTTGTGAATTTTGTTTCCCAGAGAAATACCCTGTAGAGTGGTTCAGGGTCCTGAGGCCTTAAATTGCCGGGTGCCTCCTGGAGATCCGCCTCTTGCAGGATTTTTCCCAGACGCTATGCGGCACCATTGCCCAGTTAGTCTGGTTTGATAGTGTCAAGTGGGTCCTGAAAACTGACACCCAGAACAGTGGATTGTGAGTTTTGTTTCCCAGGGAAGAAGCCTGTACAATGGTTCAGTGTCCTGCGGCCTGAAATTGCCGGGTGCCTCCTGGAGATCCGCCTCTTGAAGGATTTTTCCCAGACGCTATGCGGCACCATTGCCCACTTAGTCTGGTTTGAGAGTGTCTAGTGCGTCCTGCAAACTGACACCCAGAACAGTGGCTTCTGAGTTTTGTTTCCCAGGGAAAAGTCCTGTACACTGGTTCAGGGGCCAGAGGCCTTAAATGGCCAGGTGCCTCCTAGAATTCCGCCGCACACAGGATGCCTCCCAGACCCAAGTTGGCACCAATGCATACTAGGTCTGGTTTGCAGTTCAGAGTGGGTCTTGCATACTGACACCCAGAACAGTGGCTTCTGAGTTTTGTTACCCAAAGAAAAAGCCTGAACAATGGTTCAGGGTCTTGAGGCCTTAAATATCAGGGTGTCTAGGTGAATTCCGCCTCTCGCAGGATGCCTCCCAGGCGCAATGTGGCACCAGTGCCAACTTGGTCTGGTTTGAGAGTGCCTAGTGGGTCCTGAAAACTGACATCCAGAACAGTGGCTTCTGAGTTTTGTTTCCCAGGGAAAAACACTGTACAGTGGTTCAGGGTCCTGAGGCCTTAAATGGCCAGGTGCCTCCTGGAATTCCGCGTCTCGCAGGATACCTCCCTGACGCAAGGTGGCACCAGTGCCAACTTGGTCTGGTTTGAGAGTGTGAAGTGGGTCCTGAAAACTGACACCCAGAACAGTGGTTTGTGAATTTTGTTTCCCAGGGAAATACCCTGTAGAGTGGTTCAGGGTCCTGAGGCCTTAAATTGCCGGGTGCCTCCTGGAATTCCGCCTCTTGCAGGACTTTCCCAGACGCTAAGCGGCACCATTGCCCAGTTAGTCTGGTTTGATAGTGTAGAGTGGGTCCTGAAAACTGACACCCAGAACAGTGGCTTCTGAGTTTTGTTTCTCAGGGAAAAAGCCTGTACAATGGTTCAGTGTCCTGCAGCATTAAATTGCCGGGTGCCTCCTGGAGATCCACCTCTTGAAGGATTTTTCCCAGACGCTATGCGGCACCGTTGCCCACTTAGTCTGGTTTGAGAGTGTCCAGTGCGTCCTGCAAACTGACACCCAGAACAGTGGCTTCTGAGTTTTGTTTCCCAGGGAAAAACACTGTACATTGGTTAAGGGTCCTGAGGCCTTAAATGGCCAGGTGCCTCGTGGAATTCCGCCTCTCTCAGGATGACTCCCAGACGCAATGTGGCACCAGTGCCAACTTGGTCTGGTTTGAGAGTGTCAAGTGGGTCCTGAAAACTGACACCAAGAACATTGTTTTCTGAGTTTTGTTTTCCAGGAAAAAAGCCTGTAAAGTGGTTCAGGGTCTAGAGGCCCTAAATGGCCAAGTTCCTCCAGGAATTCCGCCTCTCGCAGGATGCCTCCCAGACCCAAGCTGGCACCAATGCAAACTAGGTCTTGTTTGGCAGTGCAGAGTGGGTCTTGCAAACTGACACCCAGAACAGTGGCTTCTGAGTTTTGTTTCCCAAAGAAAAAGCCTGTACAATGGTTCAGGGTCTTGAGGCCTTAAATATCAGGGTGCCTATGTGAATTCTGCCTCTCGCAGGATGCATCCCAAATGCAAGCTGGCACCAATGCATACTAGGTCTGGTTTTAGAGTGCCAAGTGGGTCCTGAAAACTGACACCCAGAACAGTGGCTTCTGAGTTTTGTTTCCCAGGGAAAAAGCCTGTACAATGGTTCCGGTTCCTGCGGCCTTAGATCTCCGGGTGCCTCCTGGAGATCCGCCTCTTGCAGGATTTTTCCCAGACGCTATGCGGCACCATTGCCCACTTAGTCTGGTTTGATAGTGTAATGTGGGTCCTGAAAACTGACACTAAGAACAGTGGCTTGTGAGTTTTGTTTCCCAGGGAAAAAGCCTGTAAAGTGCATCAGGGTCCTGCCGCATTAAATTTCAGGGTGCCTCCTGGAATTCGGCCTCTCGCAGGATGCCTTTCACACGAAGGGTAGCAGCAGTGCCATCTTGGGCTGGTTAGAGAGTGCCAAGTGGGTCCTGAAAACTGACACCCAGAACAGTGGATTGTGAGTTTTGTTTCCCAGGGAAAAGGCCTGTACACTGGTTCAGGGGCCTGAAACTATAAAAAGGCCAGGTGCATTCTTGAATTCGGCCTCTTGCAGGATGCCTCCAGACGCAATGTGACACCAGTGCCAACTTGGTCTGGTTTGAGAGTGCCTAGTGGGTCCTGAAAACTGACACCCAGAACAGTGGATTGTGAGTTTTGGTTCCCAGGGAGAAAGCCTGTAAGGTGTTTCAGGGTCCTGAGGCCTTAAATTTCAGGGGGCCTACTGGAATTCCGCCTCTCGCAGGATGCCGTCCGAACGCAAGCTGGCACCAATGCATACTTGGTCTGGTTTGAGAGTGCCTGAAAACTGACACCCAGAACAGTGGCTTCTGAGTTTTGTTTCCCAGGGAAAAAGCCTGTACAATGGTTCAGTGTCCTGCGGCCTTAAATTGCCGGGTGCCTCCTGGAGATCCGCCTCTTGAAGGATTTTTCCCAGACGCTATGCGGCACCATTGCCCACTTAGTCTGGTTTGAGAGTGTCTAGTGTGTCCTGCAAACTGTTACCCAGAACAGTGGCTTGTGAGTTTTGTTTCCCAGGGAAAAGGCCTGTACACTGGTTCAGGGGCCGGAGGCCTTAAATGGCCAGGTGCCTCCTGGAATTCGGCCTCTCACAGGATGCCTCCCAGACGCAAGCTGGCACAAGTGCCAACATGGTCTAGTTTGAGAGTGCCAAGTGGGTCCTGAAAACTGACACCCAGAACAGTGGCTTCTGAGTTTTGTTTCCCAGGGAAATACCCTGTAGAGTGGTTCAGGGTCCTGCCGCATTAAATTTCAGGGTGCCTCCTAGAATTCGGCCTCTCGCAGGATGCCTCCCAGGCGCAATGTGGCACCAGTGCCAACTTGGTCTGGTTTGAGAGTGCCTAGTGGGTCCTGCAAACTGACACCAAGAACAGTGGCTTCTGAGTTTTGTTTCCCAGGGAAAAACACTGTACAGTGGTTCAGGGTCCTGAGGCCTTAAATTGCCGGGTGCCTCCAGGAGATCCGCCTCTTGCAGGATTTTTCCCAGACGCTAAGCGGCACCATTGCCCAGTTAGTCTGGTTTGATAGTGCCAAGTGGGTCCTGAAAACTGACACCCAGAACAGTGGCTTCTGAGTTTTGTTTCTCAGGGAAAAAGCCTGTAGAGTGCATCAGGGTCCTGCCGCGTTAAATTTCAGGGTGCCTCCTGGAATTCCGCCTCTCGCAGGATGCCTTTCAGACGAAGGGTAGCAGCAGTGCCATCTTGGCTCGTTTGAGAGTGCCAAGTGGGTCCTGAAAACTGACACCCAGAACAGTGGATTGTCAGTTTTGTTTCCCAGGGAAAAGGCCTGTACACTGGTTCAGGGGCCTGAAACTTTAAATGGCCAGATGCATTCTTGAATTCGGCCTCTCGCAGGATGCCTCCAGACGCAATGTGACACCAGTGCACACTTGGTCTGGTTTGAGAGTGCCAGGTGGGTCCTGAAAACTGACACCCAGAACAGTGGCTTGTGAGTTTTGTCTCCCAGGGAAAAGGCCTGTAGAATGTTTCAGGGGACTGCGGCCTTAAATGGCCGGGTGCTTCCTGGAATTTGGCCTCTCGAAGGATGCCTCCCAGACGCAAGGTGGCTGCAGTGCCAACTTGTTCTGGTTTGAGAGTGCCAAGTGGGTCCTGAAAACTGACACCCAGAACAGTGGATTGTGAGTTTTGGTTCCCAGGGAAAAAGCCTGTAAGGTGGTTCAGGGTCCTGAAAACTTAAATTTCAGGGGGCCTACTGGAATTCCGACTCTCGCAGGATTCCTCCCAGACGCAAGGTGGCACAAGTGCCAGCTTAGTCTGTTTTGAGAGTGCCTAGTGGGTCCTGAAAACTGACACCCAGAACAGTGGCTTCTGAGTTTTGTTTCCCAGGGAAAAAGCCTGTAGAATGGTTCAGGGTCCTGAGGCCTTAAATGGCCAGGTGCCTCCTGGAATTCCGCGTCTCGCAGGATGCCTCCCAGACGCAAGGTGGCACCAGTGCCAACTTGGTCTGGTTTGAGAGTGTCAAGTGGGTCCTGAAAACTGACACCCAGAACAGTGGTTTGTAAATTTTGTTTCCCTGGGAAATACCCTGTAGAGTGGTTCAGGGTCCTGAGGCCTTAAATTGCCGGGTGCCTCCAGGAGATCCGCCTCTTGCAGGATTTTTCCCAGACGCTAAGCGGCACCATTGCCCAGTTAGTCTGGTTTGATAGTGTAGAGTGGGTCCTGAAAACTGACACCCAGAACAGTGGCTTCTGAGTTTTGTTTCTCAGGGAAAAAGCCTGTAGAGTGCATCAGGGTCCTGCCGCGTTAAATTTCAGGGTGCCTCCTGGAATTCCGCCTCTCGCAGGATGCCTTTCAGACGAAGGGTAGCAGCAGTGCCATCTTGGCTCGTTTGAGAGTGCCAAGTGGGTCCTGAAAACTGACACCCAGAACAGTGGATTGTCAGTTTTGTTTCCCAGGGAAAAGGCCTGTACACTGGTTCAGGGGCATGAAACTTTAAATGGCCAGATGCATTCTTGAATTCGGCCTCTCGCAGGATGCCTCCAGACGCAATGTGACACCAGTGCACACTTGGTCTGGTTTGAGAGTGCCAGGTGGGTCCTGAAAACTGACACCCAGAACAGTGGCTTGTGAGTTTTGTCTCCCAGGGAAAAGGCCTGTAGAATGTTTCAGGGGACTGCGGCCTTAAATGGCCGGGTGCTTCCTGGAATTTGGCCTCTCGAAGGATGCCTCCCAGACGCAAGGTGGCTGCAGTGCCAACTTGGTCTGGTTTGAGAGTGCCAAGTGGGTCCTGAAAACTGACACCCAGAACAGTGGATTGTGAGTTTTGGTTCCCAGGGAAAAAGCCTGTAAGGTGGTTCAGGGTCCTGAAAACTTAAATTTCAGGGGGCCTACTGGAATTCCGACTCTCGCAGGATTCCTCCAAGACGCAAGGTGGCACAAGTGCCAGCTTAGTCTGGTTTGAGAGTGCCTAGTGGGTCCTGAAAACTGACACCCAGAACAGTGGTTTGTGAATTTTGTTTCCCAGGGAAATACCCTGTAGAGAGGTTCAGGGTCCTGAGGCCTTAAATTGCCGGGTGCCTCCTGGAGATCCGCCTCTTGCAGGATTTTTCCCAGACGCTAAGCGGCACCATTGCCCAGTTAGTCTGGTTTGATAGTGTAGAGTGGGTCCTGAAAACTGACACCCAGAACAGTGGCTTCTGAGTTTTGTTTCTCAGGGAAAAAGCCTGTACAATGGTTCAGTGTCCTGCGGCCTTAAATTGCCGGGTGCCTCCTGGAGATCCGCCTCTTGAAGGATTTTTCCCAGACGCTATGCGGCACCGTTGCCCACTTATTCTGGTTTAGAGTTTCTAGTGCGTCCTGCAAACTGACACCCAGAACAGTGGCTTCTGAGTTTTGTTTCCCAGGGAAAAACACTGTACAGTGGTTAAGGGTCCTGAGGCCTTAAATGGCCAGGTGCCTCCTGGAATTCCGCGTCTCGCAGGATGCCTCCCAGACGCAAGGTGGCACCAGTGCCAACTTGGTCTGGTTTGAGAGTGTCAAGTGGGTCCTGAAAACTGACACCCAGAACAGTGGTTTGTGAATTTTGTTTCCCAGAGAAATACCCTGTAGAGTGGTTCAGGGTCCTGAGGCCTTAAATTGCCGGGTGCCTCCTGGAGATCCGCCTCTTGCAGGATTTTTCCCAGACGCTATGCGGCACCATTGCCCAGTTAGTCTGGTTTGATAGTGTCAAGTGGGTCCTGAAAACTGACACCTAGAACAGTGGCTTCTGAGTTTTGTTTCCCAGGGAAAAAGCCTGTACAATGGTTCAGTGTCCTGCGGCCTTAAATTGCCAGGTGCCTCCTGGAGATCCGCCTCTTGAAGGATTTTTCCTAGACGCTATGCGGCACCATTGCCTACTTAGTCTGGTTTGGGAGTGTCTAGTGCGTCCTGCAAACTGACACCCAGAACAGTGGCTTCTGAGTTTTGTTTCCCAGGGAAAAGGCCTGTACACTGGTTCAGGGGACGGAGGCCTTAAATGGCCAGGTGCCTCCTGGATTTCGGCCTCTCACAGGATGCCTCCCAGACGCAAGCTGCCACAAGTGCCAACATGGTCTAGTTTGAGAGTGCCAAGTGGGTCCTGAAAACTGACATCCAGAACAGTGGCTTCTGAGTTTTGTTTCTCAGGGAAAAACACTGTACAGTGGTTCAGGGTCCTGAGGCCTTAAATGGCCTGGTGCCTCGTGGAATTCCGCCTCTCTCAGGATGACTCCCAGACGCAATGTGGCACCAGTGCCAACTTGGTCTGGTTTGAGAGTGCCTAGTGTGTCCTGAAAACTGACATCCAGAACAGTGGCTTCTGAGTTTTGTTTCCCAGGGAAAAACTCTGTACAGTGGTTCAGGGTCCTGAGGCCTTAAATGGCCAGGTGCCTCCTGGAATTCCGCGTCTCGCAGGATACCTCCCAGACGCAAGGTGGCACCAGTGCCAACTTGTTCTGGTTTGAGAGTGTCAAGTGGGTCCTGAAAACTGACACCCAGAACAGTGGTTTGTGAATTTTGTTTCCCAGAGAAATACCCTGTAGAGTGGTTCAGGGTCCTGAGGCCTTAAATTGCCGGGTGCCTCCTGGAGATCCGCCTCTTGCAGGATTTTTCCGAGACGCTATGCGGCACCATTGCCCAGTTTGTCTGGTTTGATAGTGTCAAGTGGGTCCTGAAAACTGACACCCAGAACAGTGGATTGTGTTTTTTGTTTCCCAGGGAAAAAGCCTGTACAATGGTTCGGGGTCCTGCGGCCTTAAATTGCCGGGTGCCTCCTGGAGATCCGCTACTTGAAGGATTTTTCCCAGACGCTATGCGGCACCAGTGCCCACTTAGTCTGGTTTGGGAGTGTCTAGTGCGTCCTGCAAACTGACACCCAGAACAGTGGCTTCTGAGTTTTGGTTCCCAGGGAAAAAGCCTTTAGAGTGGCTCAGGGTCCTGAGGCCTTAAATTTCAGGGTGCCTTCTGGAATTCTGCCTCAAGCAGGATGCCTCCCAGACGCAAGCTGGCACCAAAGCATACTTGGTCTGGTTTGACAGTGCAGAGTGGGTCCTGCAAACTGACACCCAGAACAGTGGCTTCTGAGTTTTGTTTCCTAGGGAAAAAGCCTGTAGAGTGGTTCAGGGTCATGAGCCCTTAAATGGCCAGGTGCCTCCTGGAATTCCGCCTCTTGCAGAATGCCTCCCAGACGCAAAGTAGCACCAGGGCCAACTTGGTCTGGTTTGAGAGTGCCAAGTGGGTCCTGCAAACTGACACCCAGAACAGTGGCTTCTGAGTTTTGTTTCCCAGGGAAATAGCGTGAAAAATGGTTCAGGTTCCTGCGGCCTTAGATCTCCGGGTGCCTCCCGGAGATCCGCCAGTTGCAGGATTTTTCCCCGACGTTCTGCGGCACCATTGCCCAGTTAGTCTGGTTTGAAAGTGTCAAGTGTGTGCTGAAAACTGACATCCAGAACAGTGGCTTCTGAGTTTTGTTTCCCAGGGAGAAAGCCTGTACTGTGGTTCAGAGTCCTGAGGCCTTAAATTTAAGGTTGCCTCCTGGATTTCCGCCTCTCGCAGGATGCCTCCCAGACGCAAGGTGGCAGCCAGGCAAACTTGGTCTGGTTTGAGAGTGCCAAGTGGGTCCTGCAAACTGACACCCAGAACAGTGTTTTGTGAATTTTGTTTCCCAGGGAAATACCCTGTACAATGGTTCAGGGTCTTGAGGCCTTAAATACCAGGGTGCCTCCAGGAATTCCGCCTCTCGCAGGATGCCTCCCAAACGCAAGCTGGCACTAATGCATACTTGGTCTGGTTTGACAGTGCAGAGTGGGTCCTGAAAACTGACATCCAGAACAGTGGCTTCTGAGTTTTGTTTCCCAGGGAAGAAGCCTGTAAAATGGTCCAGGGTCCTGAGGCCTTAAATGGCTGGGTGCCTTCATGAATTCGGCGTCTCGCAGGATGCCTCCCAGACGCAATGTGACACCAGGGCCAACTTGGTCTTGTTTGAGAGTGCCTAGTGGGTCCTGAAAACTGACACCCAGAACAGTGGCTTGTGAGTTTTTTCTCTTAGGGAAAAGGCTTGTAGAATGTTTCAGGCACCTGAAACTTTAAATGGCCGGGTGATTCCTGGAATTCCGCCTCTCGAAGGATGCCTCCCAGACGCAAGGTGGCACAAGTGCCAACTTGTTCTCGTTTGAGAGTGCCAAGTGTGTCCTGAAAACTGACACCCAGAACAGTGGCTTCTGAGTTTTGGTTCCCAGGGAAAAAGTCATTGCAGTGGTTCGGGGTCCTGAGGCCTTAAATTTCAGAGTGCCTACTGGAATTCCGCCTCTCGCAGGATGCCTCCCAGACCCAAGCTGGCACCAATGCATACTTGGTCTGGTTTGACAGTTCCTAGTGGGTCCTGCAAACTGACATCAAGAACAGTGGCTTCTGAGTTTTGTTTCCCAGGGAAGAAGCCTGTAAAGTGGTCCAGGGTCCTGAGGCCTTAAATGGCTGGGTGCCTTCTTGAATTCCGCCTCTCGCAGGATGCCTCCCAGACCCAAGCTGGCACCAATGCATACTTGGTCTGGTTTGACAGTGCAGAGTGGGTCCTGAAACTGACACACAGAACAGTGGCTTCTGAGTTTTGTTTCCCAGGGAAATACCCTGTAGAGTGGTTCAGGGTCTTGAGGCCTTAAATGGCCAGGGGCCTCCTGGAATTCCGTGTCTCGCAGGATGCCTCCCAGATGCAATGTGGCAGCAGTGCCAACTCTGTCTGGTTTGAGAGTGCCATGTGGGTCCTGAAAATTGACACCCAGAACAGTGGCTTCTGAGTTTTGTTTCCCAGGGAAAAGGCCTGTACACTGGTTCAGGGGCCTGAGGCCTTAAATTGCCGGGTGCCTCTTGGAATTCGGCCCCTAGCAGGATGCCACCCAGACGCAAAGTGGAACCCGTGCCAACTAGGTTGGGTTTGAGAGTGCAAGCGGGTCCTGCAAACTGACACTCAGAACAGTGGCTTGTGAATTTTTTTTCTCTGGGAAATAGCCTGTACAGTGGTTCAGGGTCCTGAGGCCCTAAATGGTTGGGTGCCTCCAGGAGATCCGCCTCTTGCAGGATGTTTCCCAGACGCTTAGCGGCACCGGTGCCCACTTAGTCTGGTTCGAGAGTGCCAAGTGGGTCCTGCAAACTGACACCAAGAACAGTGGCTTCTGAGTTTTGTTTCCCAGGGAAAAAGCCTGTACAATGGTTCAGAGTCCTGAGGCCTTAAATGGCCAGGTGCCTCCGTGAAGTCGGCCTCTCGCAGGATGCCTTTCAGACGAAGGGTGGCAGCAGTGCCAACTTGGTCTTGTTTGAGAGTGCCTAGTGGGTCCTGAAAACTGGAACCCAGAACAGTGGCTTCTGAGTTTTGGCTCCCAGGGAAAAAGCCTGTACAGTGGTTCAGGGTCCTGCGGCCTTAAATTTCAGGGTGCCTACTGGAATTCCGCCTCTCGCAGGATGCCTCCCAGACGCAATGTGGCTGCAGTGCCACCTTGGTCTGGTTGTAGAGTGTGAAGTGGGTCCTGAAAACTGACACCCAGAACAGTGGCTTCTGAGTTTTGGTTCCCAGGGAAAAAGCCATTAGAGTGGCTCAGGGTCCTGAGGCCTTAAATTTCAGGGTGCCTTCTGGAATTCTGCCTCTAGCAGGATGCCTCCCAGACGCAAGCTGGCACCAAAGCATACTTGGTCTGGTTTGACAATGCAGAGTGGGTCCTGCAAACTGACACCCAGAACAGTGGCTTCTGAATTTTGTTTCCTAGGGAAAAAGCCTGTAGAGTGGTTCAGGGTCATGAGGCCTTAAATGGCCAGGTGCCTCCTGGAATTCCGCCTCTTGCAGAATGCCTCCCAGACGCAAAGTAGCACCAGGGCCAACTTGGTCTGGTTTGAGAGTGCCAAGTGGGTCCTGCAAACTGACACCCAGAACAGTGGCTTCTGAGTTTTGTTTCCCAGGGAAATAGCGTGAAAAATGGTTCAGGTTCCTGCGGCCTTAGATCTCCGGGTGCCTCCTGGAGATCCGCCAGTTGCAGGATTTTTCCCCGACGTTCTGCGGCACCATTGCCCAGTTAGTCTGGTTTGAAAGTGTCAAGTGTGTCCTGAAAACTGACATCCAGAACAGTGGCTTCTGAGTTTTGTTTCCCAGGGAGAAAGCCTGTACTGTGGTTCAGAGTCCTGAGGCCTTAAATTTAAGGTTGCCTCCTGGATTTCCGCCTCTCGCAGGATGCCTCCCAGACGCAAGGTGGCAGCCAGGCAAACTTGGTCTGGTTTGAGAGTGCCAAGTGTGTCCTGCAAACTGACACCCAGAACAGTGTATTGTGAATTTTGTTTCCCAGGGAAATACCCTGTACAATGGTTCAGGGTCTTGAGGCCTTAAATACCAGGGTGCCTCCAGGAATTCCGCCTCTCGCAGGATGCCTCCCAAACGCAAGCTGGCACTAATGCATACTAGGTCTGGTTTTAGAGTGCCAAGTGGGTCCTGAAAACTGACACCCAGAACAGTGGCTTCTGAGTTTTGGCTCCCAGGGAAAAGGCCTGTAGAATGTTTCAGGCACCTGAAACTTTAAATGGCCGGGTGATTCCTGGAACTCCGCCTCTAGCAGGATGCCTCCCAGAGGCAAGCTGGCACCAGTGCCAGCTTGGTCTGGTTTTAGAGTGCCAAGTGGGTCCTGAAAACTGACACCAAGAACAGTGGCTGCTGAGATTTGTTTCCCGGGCAAAAAGCCTGTACTTTGGTTCAGAGACCTCAGGCCTTAAATGGCCAGGTGCCTCCTGGAATTCGGCCTCTCGCAGGATCACTTTCAGACGAAGGGTGGCAGCAGTGCCAACTTGGTCAGGTTTTAGAGTGCCAAGTGGGTCCTGAAAATTGACACCCAGAACAGTGGCTTGTGAGTTTTGTTTCCCAGGGAAAAGGCCTGTTCACTGGTTCAGGGGCCTGAAACTTTAAATGGCTGGGTGCCTTCTTGAATTCGGCCTCTCGCAGGATGCCTCCCAGATGCAATGTGACACCAGGGCCAACTTGGTCTTGTTTGAGAGTGCCTAGTGGGTCCTAAAAACTGACACCCAGAACAGTGGCTTGTGAGTTTTGTCTCCCAGGGAAAAGGCCTGTAGAATATTTCAGGGGCCTGAAACTTTAAATGGCCGGGTGATTCCTGGAATTCCGCCTCTCGCAGAAGGCCTCCCAGACGCAAGGTGGCTGCAGTGCCAACTTGTTCTGGTTTGAGAGTGCCAAGTGTGTCCTGAAAACTGACACCCAGAACAGTGGGTTCTGAGTTTTGGTTCCCAGGGAAAAAGCCATTGCAGTGGTTCGGGGTCCTGAGGCCTTAAATTTCATGGTGCCTACTGGAATTCCGCCTCTAGCAAGATGCCTCCCAGACGCAAGCTGGCACCAAAGCATACTTGGTCTGGTTTGACAATGCAGAGTGGGTCCTGCAAACTGACACCCAGAACAGTGGCTTCTGAATTTTGTTTCCTAGGGAAAAAGCCTGTAGAGTGGTTCAGGGTCATGAGGCCTTAAATGGCCAGGTGCCTCCTGGAATTCCGCCTCTTGCAGAATGCCTCCCAGACGCAAAGTAGCACCAGGGCCAACTTGGTCTGGTTTGAGAGTGCCAAGTGGGTCCTGCAAACTGACACCCAGAACAGTGGCTTCTGAGTTTTGTTTCCAAGGGAAATAGCGTGAAAAATGGTTCAGGTTCCTGCGGCCTTAGATCTCCGGGTGCCTCCTGGAGATCCGCCAGTTGCAGGATTTTTCCCCGACGTTCTGCGGCACCATTGCCCAGTTAGTCTGGTTTGAAAGTGTCAAGTGTGTCCTGAAAACTGACATCCAGAACAGTGGCTTCTGAGTTTTGTTTCCCAGGGAGAAAGCCTGTACTGTGGTTCAGGGTCCTGAGGCCTTAAATTTAAGGTTGCCTCCTGGATTTCCGCCTCTCGCAGGATGCCTCCCAGACGCAAGGTGGCAGCCAGGCAAACTTGGTCTGGTTTGAGAGTGCCAAGTGTGTCCTGCAAACTGACACCCAGAACAGTGTATTGTGAATTTTGTTTCCCAGGGAAATACCCTGTACAATGGTTCAGGGTCTTGAGGCCTTAAATACCAGGGTGCCTCCAGGAATTCCGCCTCTCGCAGGATGCCTCCCAAACGCAAGCTGGCACTAAGGCATACTAGGTCTGGTTTTAGAGTGCCAAGTGGGTCCTGAAAACTGACACCCAGAACAGTGGCTTCTGAGTTTTGGCTCCCAGGGAAAAGGCCTGTAGAATGTTTCAGGCACCTGAAACTTTAAATGGCCGGGTGATTCCTGGAATTCCGCCTCTAGCAGGATGCCTCCCAGAGGCAAGCTGGCACCAGTGCCAGCTTGGTCTGGTTTTAGAGTGCCAAGTGGGTCCTGAAAACTGACACCAAGAACAGTGGCTGCTGAGATTTGTTTCCCGGGGAAAAAGCCTGTACTTTGGTTCAGAGACCTCAGGCCTTAAATGGCCAGGTGCCTCCTGGAATTCGGCCTCTCGCAGGATCACTTTCAGACGAAGGGTGGCAGCAGTGCCAACTTGGTCAGGTTTTAGAGTGCCAAGTGGGTCCTGAAAATTGACACCCAGAACAGTGGCTTGTGAGTTTTGTTTCCCAGGGAAAAAGCCTGTACAATGGTTCAGGGGCCTGAGGCCTTAAATTGCGGGGTGCCTCCTTGAATTCCGCATCTCACCAGTTGTTTCCCAGACGCTAAGCAACACCTGTGCTAAATTGGTCTGGTTTAAGAGTGCCAAGTGGGTCCTGAAAACTGACACCCAGAACAGTGGCTTGTGAGCTTTGTTTCCCAGGGAAAAAGCCTGTACAATGGTTCAGGGTCCTGCGGCCTTAAATTGCCGGGTGCCTCCTGGAATTGCACCTCTCGCAGGATGCCTCCCAGACGCAAGGTGGCACCAGTGCCAACTTGGTCTGGTTTAAGAGTGCCAGGTGGCTCCTGCAAACTGACACCCAGAACAGTGGCTTGTGAGTTTTGTTTCCCAGGGAAAAAGCCTGTACAATGGTTTAGGTAATGCTGTCTTTAATAGCCAGGTGCCACCTGGAGATCCGCCTCTCGCAGGATGCCTCCCAGACGCAAGGTGGCACCAGTGCCAACTTGGTCTGGTTTGAGAGTGCCAAGTGGGTCCTGAAAACTGACACCCAGAACAGTGGCTTGTGAGTTTTGTTTCCCAGGGAAAAAGCCTGTACAATGGTTCAGGGTCCTGCGGCCTTAAATTGCCGGGTGCCTCCTGGAATTCGGACTCTCGCAGGGTGCCTCCCAGACGCAAAATGACACCATTTCCGACTTGGTCTGGTTTGAGAGTGCCAAGTGGGTCCTGAAAACTGATACCCAGAACAGTGGCTTGTGAGTTTTGTTTCCCAGGGAAAAAGCCTGTACAATGGTTCAGGGTCCTGCGGCCTTAAATTGCCGGGTGACTCCTGGAATTCGGCCTCTCGCAGGATGCCTCCCAGACGCAAGGTGGCACCAGTGCCAACTTGGTCTGGTTTAAGAGTGCCAAGTGGGTCCTGAAAACTGACACCCAGAACAGTGGCTTGTGAGTTTTGTTTCCCAGGGAAAAAGCCTGTACAATGGTTCAGGGTCCTGCGGCTTTAAATTGCCGGGTGCCTCCTGGAATTGCGCCTCTCGCAGGATGCCTCCCAGACGCAAGGTGGCACCAGTGCCAACTTGGTCTGGTTTGAGAGTGCCAAGTGTGTCCTGCAAACTGACACCCAGAACAGTGGCTTCTGAATTTTTTTTCCCAGGGAAAAAGCCTGTACAATGGTTTTGGGTCCTGCGGCCTTAAATTGCCGGGGGCCTCCTGGAATTCCGCCTCTCGCAGGATGCCTCCCAGACGCAAGGTGGCACCAGTGCCAACTTGGTCTGGTTTGAGAGTGCCAAGTGGGTCCTGAAAACTGACACCCAGAACAGTGGCTTGTGAGTTTTGTTTCCCAGGGAAAAAGCCGGTACAATGGTTCAGGGTCCTGCGGCCTTAAATTGCCGGGTGACTCCTGGAATTCGGCCTCTCGCAGGATGCCTCCCAGACGCAAGGTGGCACCAGTGCCAACTTGGTCTGGTTTAAGAGTGCCAAGTGGGTCCTGAAAACTGACACCCAGAACAGTGGCTTGTGAGTTTTGTTTCCCAGGGAAAAAGCCTGTACAATGGTTTTGGGTCCTGCGGCCTTAAATTGCCGGGTGCCTCCTGGAATTGCGCCTCTCGCAGGATGCCTCCCATACGCAAGGTGGCACCAGTGCCAACTTGGTCTGGTTTGAGAGTGCCAAGTGGGTCCTGCAAACTGACACCCAGAACAGTGGCTTCTGAATTTTTTTTCCCAGGGAAAAAGCCTGTAGAATGGTTTTGGGTCCTGCGGCCTTAAATATCCGGGTGCCTCCTGGAATTCCGACTCTCGCAGGATGCCTCCCAGACGCAAGGTGGCACCAGTGCCAACTTGGTCTGGTTTGAGAGTGCCAAGTGGGTCCTGAAAACTGACACCCAGAACAGTGGCTTGTGAGTTTTGTTTCCCAGGGAAAAAGCCTGTACAATGGTTCAGGGTCCTGCGGCCTTAAATTGCCGGGTGACTCCTGGAATTGCGCCTCTCGCAGGATGCTTCCCAGACGCAAAATGACACCATTTCCGACTTGGTCTGGTTTGAGAGTGCCAAGTGGGTCCTGAAAACTGACACCCAGAACAGTGGCTTGTGAGTTTTGTTTCCCAGGGAAAAAGCCTGTACAATGGTTCAGGGTCCTGCGGCCTTAAATTGCCGGGTGACTCCTGGAATTCGGCCTCTCGCAGGATGCCTCCCAGACGCAAGGTGGCACCAGTGCCAACTTGGTCTGGTTTAAGAGTGCCAAGTGGGTCCTGAAAACTGACACCCAGAACAGTGGCTTGTGAGTTTTGTTTCCCAGGGAAAAAGCCTGTACAATGGTTCAGGGGCCTGAGGCCTTAAATTGCCGGGTGCCTCCTGGAATTCGGCCTCTCGCAGGATGCCTCCCAGACGCAAGGTGGCACCAGTGCCAACTTGGTCTGCTTTGAGCGTGTCAAGTGGGTCCTGAAAACTGACACCCAGAACAGTGGCTTGTGAGTTTTGTTTCCCAGGGAAAAAGACTGTACAATGGTTCAGGGTCCTGTGGCCTTAAATTGCCGGGTGCCTCCTGGAATTGCACCTCTCGCAGGATGCCTCCCAGACGCAAGCAACACCAGTGCCAACTTGGTCTGGTTTGAGAGTGCCAGGTGGCTCCTGCAAACTGACACCCAGAACAGTGGCTTGTGAGTTTTGTTTCCCAGGGAAAAAGCCTGTAAAATGGTTTAGGTAATGCCGCCTTTAATAGCCAGGTGACACCTGGAGATCCGCCTCTCGCAGGATGCCTCCGAGACGCAAGGTGGCACCAGTGCCAACTTGGTCTGGTTTGTGAGTGCCAAGTGGGTCCTGAAAACTGACACCCAGAACAGTGGCTTGTGAGTTTTGTTTCCCAGGGAAAAAGCCTGTAAAATGGTTCAGGGTCCTGCGGCCTTAAATTGCCGGGTGCCTCCTGGAATTGCGCCTCTCGCAGGATGCCTCCCAGATGCAAGGTGGCACCAGTGCCAACTTGGTCTGGTTTGAGAGTGCCAAGTGGGTCCTGAAAACTGACACCCAGAACAGTGGCTTGTGAGTTTTGTTTCCAGGGAAAAAGCCTGTACAATGGTTCAGGGGCCTGCGGCCTTAAATTGCCGGGTGCCTCCTGGAATTCCGCATCACGCCAGATGTTTCCCAGACGCTAAGCACCACCTGTGCTAAATTGGTCTGGTTTAACAGTGCCAAGTGGGTCCTGAAAACTGACACCCAGAACAGTGGCTTGTGAGTTTTGTTTCCCAGGGAAAAAGCCTGTACAATGGTTCAGGGTCCTGCGGCCTGAAATTGCCGGGTGACTCCTGGAATTCGGCCTCTCGCAGGATGCCTCCCAGACGCAAGGTGGCACCAGTGCCAACTTGGTCTGGTTTAACAGTGCCAGGTGGCTCCTGCAAACTGACACCCAGAACAGTGGCTTGTGAGTTTTGTTTCACAGGGAAAAAGCCTGTACAATGGTTCAGGGTCCTGAGGCCTTAAATTGCCAGGTGCCTCCTGGAATTGCGCCTCTCGCAGGATGCCTCCCAGACGCAAGGTGGCACCAGTGCCAACTTGGTCTGCTTTGAGAGTGTCAAGTGGGTCCTGAAAACTGACACCCAGAACAGTGGCTTGTGAGTTTTGTTTCCCAGGGAAAAAGCCTGTACAATGGTTCAGGGGCCTGAGGCCATAAATTGCCGGGTGCCTCCAGGAATTCGACCTCTCGCAGGATGCCTCCCAGACGCAAGGTGGCACCAGTGCCAACTTGGTCTCGTTTGAGAGTGCCAAGTGTGTCTTGCAAACTGACACCAAGAACAGTGGCTTGTGAGTTTTGTTTCCCAGGGAAAAAGCCTGTAAAATGGTTCAGGGGCCTGAGGCCTTAAATGCCGGGTGCCTCCTGGAATTCCGCATCTCACCAGATGTTTCCCAGACGCTAAGCAAGACCAGTGCCAAATTGGTCTGGTTTAAGAGTGCCAAGTGGGTCCTGGAAACTGACACCCAGAACAGTGGCTTGTGAGTTTTGTTTCCCAGGGAAAAGGCCTGTACACTGGTTCAGGGGCCTGAAACTTTAAATGGCCGGGTGATTCCTGGAATTCCGCCTCTCGCAGAAGGCCTCCCAGACGCAAGGTGGCTGCAGTGCCAACTTGTTCTGGTTTGAGAGTGCCAAGTGGGTCCTGAAAACTGACACCCAGAACAGTGGCTTCTGAGTTTTGTTTCTCAGGGAAAAAGCCTGTAGAGTGCATCAGGGTCCTGCCGCGTTAAATTTCAGGGTGCCTCCTGGAATTCCGCCTCTCGCAGGATGCCTTTCAGACGAAGGGTAGCAGCAGTGCCATCTTGGCTCGTTTGAGAGTGCCAAGTGGGTCCTGAAAACTGACACCCAGAACAGTGGATTGTCAGTTTTGTTTCCCAGGGAAAAGGCCTGTACACTGGTTCAGGGGCCTGAAACTTTAAATGGCCAGATGCATTCTTGAATTCGGCCTCTCGCAGGATGCCTCCAGACGCAATGTGACACTAGTGCACACTTGGTCTGGTTTGAGAGTGCCAGGTGGGTCCTGAAAACTGACACCCAGAACAGTGGCTTGTGAGTTTTGTCTCCCAGGGAAAAGGCCTGTAGAATGTTTCAGGGGACTGCGGCCTTAAATGGCCGGGTGCTTCCTGGAATTTGGCCTCTCGAAGGATGCCTCCCAGACGCAAGGTGGCTGCAGTGCCAACTTGGTCTGGTTTGAGAGTGCCTAGTGGGTCCTGAAAACTGACACCCAGAACAGTGGTTTGTGAATTTTGTTTCCCAGGGAAATACCCTGTAGAGTGGTTCAGGGTCCTGAGGCCTTAAATTGCCGGGTGCCTCCTGGAGATCCGCCTCTTGCAGGATTTTTCCCAGACGCTAAGCGGCACCATTGCCCAGTTAGTCTGGTTTGATAGTGTAGAGTGGGTCCTGAAAACTGACACCCAGAACAGTGGCTTCTGAGTTTTGTTTCTCAGGGAAAAAGCCTGTACAATGGTTCAGTGTCCTGCGGCCTTAAATTGCCGGGTGCCTCCTGGAGATCCGCCTCTTGAAGGATTTTTCCCAGACGCTATGCGGCACCGTTGCCCACTTATTCTGGTTTAGAGTTTCTAGTGCGTCCTGCAAACTGACACCCAGAACAGTGGCTTCTGAGTTTTGTTTCCCAGGGAAAAACACTGTACAGTGGTTCAGGGTCCTGAGGCCTTAAATGGCCAGGTGCCTCCTGGAATTCCGCGTCTCGCAGGATGCCTCCCAGACGCAAGGTGGCACCAGTGCCAACTTGGTCTGGTTTGAGAGTGTCAAGTGGGTCCTGAAAACTGACACCCAGAACAGTGGTTTGTGAATTTTGTTTCCCAGAGAAATACCCTGTAGAGTGGTTCAGGGTCCTGAGGCCTTAAATTGCCGGGTGCCTCCTGGAGATCCGCCTCTTGCAGGATTTTTCCCAGACGCTAAGCGGCACCATTGCCCAGTTAGTCTGGTTTGATAGTGTAGAGTGGGTCCTGAAAACTGACACCCAGAACAGTGGCTTCTGAGTTTTGTTTCTCAGGGAAAAAGCCTGTACAATGGTTCAGTGTCCTGCGGCCTTAAATTGCCGGGTGCCTCCTGGAGATCCGCCTCTTGAAGGATTTTTCCCAGACGCTATGCGGCACCGTTGCCCACTTATTCTGGTTTAGAGTTTCTAGTGCGTCCTGCAAACTGACACCCAGAACAGTGGCTTCTGAGTTTTGTTTCCCAGGGAAAAACACTGTACAGTGGTTAAGGGTCCTGAGGCCTTAAATGGCCAGGTGCCTCCTGGAATTCCGCGTCTCGCAGGATGCCTCCCAGACGCAAGGTGGCACCAGTGCCAACTTGGTCTGGTTTGAGAGTGTCAAGTGGGTCCTGAAAACTGACACCCAGAACAGTGGTTTGTGAATTTTGTTTCCCAGAGAAATACCCTGTAGAGTGGTTCAGGGTCCTGAGGCCTTAAATTGCCGGGTGCCTCCTGGAGATCCGCCTCTTGCAGGATTTTTCCCAGACGCTATGCGGCACCATTGCCCAGTTAGTCTGGTTTGATAGTGTCAAGTGGGTCCTGAAAACTGACACCTAGAACAGTGGCTTCTGAGTTTTGTTTCCCAGGGAAAAAGCCTGTACAATGGTTCAGTGTCCTGCGGCCTTAAATTGCCAGGTGCCTCCTGGAGATCCGCCTCTTGAAGGATTTTTCCTAGACGCTATGCGGCACCATTGCCTACTTAGTCTGGTTTGGGAGTGTCTAGTGCGTCCTGCAAACTGACACCCAGAACAGTGGCTTCTGAGTTTTGTTTCCCAGGGAAAAGGCCTGTACACTGGTTCAGGGGACGGAGGCCTTAAATGGCCAGGTGCCTCCTGGATTTCGGCCTCTCACAGGATGCCTCCCAGACGCAAGCTGCCACAAGTGCCAACATGGTCTAGTTTGAGAGTGCCAAGTGGGTCCTGAAAACTGACATCCAGAACAGTGGCTTCTGAGTTTTGTTTCTCAGGGAAAAACACTGTACAGTGGTTCAGGGTCCTGAGGCCTTAAATGGCCTGGTGCCTCGTGGAATTCCGCCTCTCTCAGGATGACTCCCAGACGCAATGTGGCACCAGTGCCAACTTGGTCTGGTTTGAGAGTGCCAAGTGGGTCCTGAAAACTGACAGCCAGAACATTGTCTTCTGAGTTTTGTTTCCCAGGGAAAAAGCCTGTAAAGTGGTTCAGGGTCCTGAGTCCTTAAATGGCCAAGTTCCTCCTGGAATTCGGCCTCTCGCAGGATGCCTCCCAGACGCAAGCTGGCACCAATGCATACTTGGTCTGGTTTGACAGTGCAGAGTGGGTCCTGAAAACTGACATCCAGAACAGTGGTTTCTGAGTTTTGTTTCCCAGGGAAAAAGCCTGTAAAATGGTCCAGGGTCCTGAGGCCTTAAATGGCTGGGTGCCTTCTTGAATTCGGCCTCTCGCTGGATGCCTCCCAGACGCAATGTGACACCAGGGCCAACTTGGTCTTGTTTGAGAGTGCCTAGTGGGTCCTGAAAACTGACACCCAGAACAGTGGCTTGTGAGTTTTGTCTCTTAGGAAAAAGGCCTGTAGAATGTTTCAGGGGCCTGAAACTTTAAATGGCCGGGTGATTCCTGGAATTCCGCCTCTCGAAGGATGCCTCCCAGACGCAATTTGGCGGCAGTGCCAACTTGTTCTGGTTTGAGAGTGCCAAGTGTGTCCTGAAAACTGACACCCAGAACAGTGGCTTCTGAGTTTTGGTTCCCAGGGAAAAAGCCTGTACAATGGTTCGGGGTCCTGAGGCCTTAAATTTCAGAGTGCCTACTGGAATTCCGCCTCTCGCACGATGCCTCCCAGACCCAAGCTGGCACCAAAGCATACTTGGTCTGGATTGACAGTGCAGAGTGGGTCCTGAAACTGACACACAGAACAGTGGCTTCTGAGTTTTGTTTCCCAGGGAAATACCCTGTAGAGTGCATCAGGGTCTTGAGGCCTAAAATGGCCAGGTGCCTCCTGGAATTCCGTGTCTCGCAGGATTCCTCCCAGATGCAATGTGGTACCAGTGCCAACTTGGTCTGGTTTGAGAGTGCCAAGTGGGTCCTGAAAACTGACACCAAGAACAGTGGCTGCTGAGATTTGTTTCCCGGGGAAAAAGCCTGTACTTTGGTTCAGAGACCTGAGGCCTTAAATGGCCAGGTGCCTCCTGGAATTCGGCCTCTCGCAGGATCACTTTCAGACGAAGGGTGGCAGCAGTGCCAACTTGGTCAGGTTTGAGAGTGCCAAGTGGGTCCTGAAAATTGACACCCAGAACAGTGGCTTGTGAGTTTTGTTTCCCAGGGAAAAGGCCTGTACACTGGTTCAGGGGCCTGAAACTTTAAATGGCCGGGTGATTCCTGGAATTCCGCCTCTCGCAGAAGGCCTCCCAGACGCAAGGTGGCTGCAGTGCCAACTTGTTCTGGTTTGAGAGTGCCAAGTGTGTCCTGAAAACTGACACCCAGAACAGTGGCTTCTGAGTTTTGGTTCCCAGGGAAAAAGCCATTGCAGTGGTTCGGGGTCCTGAGGCCTTAAATTTCAGGGTGCCTACTGGAATTCCGCCTCTAGCAGGATGCCTCCCAGACGCAAGCTGGCACCAATGCATACTTGGTCTGCTTTGACAGTGCAGAGTGGGTTCTGCAAACTGACATCAAGAACAGTGGCTTCTGAGTTTTGTTTCCCAGGGAAGAAGCCTGTAAAGTGGTCCAGGGTCCTGAGGCCTTAAATGGCCAAGTTCCTCCTGGAATTCCGCCTCTCGCAGGATGCCTCCCAGACCCAAGCTGGCACCAATGCATACTAGGTCTGGTTTGGCAGTGCAGAGTGGGTCTTGCAAACTGACACCCAGAACAGTGGTTTGTGAATTTTGTTTCCCTGGGAAATACCCTGTAGAGTGGTTCAGGGTCCTGAGGCCTTAAATTGCCGGGTGCCTCCTGGAGATCCGCCTCTTGCAGGATTTTTCCCAGACGCTAAGCGGCACCATTGCCCAGTTAGTCTGGTTTGATAGTGCCAAGTGGGTCCTGAAAACTGACACCCAGAACAGTGGCTTCTGAGTTTTGTTTCTCAGGGAAAAAGCCTGTAGAGTGCATCAGGGTCCTGCCGCATTAAATTTCAGGGTGCCTCCTGGAATTCCGCCTCTCGCAGGATGCCTTTCAGACGAAGGGTAGCAGCAGTGCCATCTTGGCTCGTTTGAGAGTGCCAAGTGGGTCCTGAAAACTGACACCCAGAACAGTGGATTGTCAGTTTTGTTTCCCAGGGAAAAGGCCTGTACACTGGTTCAGGGGCCTGAAACTTTAAATGGCCAGATGCATTCTTGAATTCGGCCTCTCGCAGGATGCCTCCAGACGCAATGTGACACCAGTGCACACTTGGTCTGGTTTGAGAGTGCCAGGTGGGTCCTGAAAACTGACACCCAGAACAGTGGCTTGTGAGTTTTGTCTCCCAGGGAAAAGGCCTGTAGAATGTTTCAGGGGACTGCGGCCTTAAATGGCCGGGTGCTTCCTGGAATTTGGCCTCTCGAAGGATGCCTCCCAGACGCAAGGTGGCTGCAGTGCCAACTTGGTCTGGTTTGAGAGTGCCAAGTGGGTCCTGAAAACTGACACCCAGAACAGTGGATTGTGAGTTTTGGTTCCCAGGGAAAAAGCCTGTAAGGTGGTTCAGGGTCCTGAAAACTTAAATTTCAGGGGGCCTACTGGAATTCCGACTCTCGCAGGATTCCTCCAAGACGCAAGGTGGCACAAGTGCCAGCTTAGTCTGGTTTGAGAGTGCCTAGTGGGTCCTGAAAACTGACACCCAGAACAGTGGTTTGTGAATTTTGTTTCCCAGGGAAATACCCTGTAGAGTGGTTCAGGGTCCTGAGGCCTTAAATTGCCGGGTGCCTCCTGGAGATCCGCCTCTTGCAGGATTTTTCCCAGACGCTAAGCGGCACCATTGCCCAGTTAGTCTGGTTTGATAGTGTAGAGTGGGTCCTGAAAACTGACACCCAGAACAGTGGCTTCTGAGTTTTGTTTCTCAGGGAAAAAGCCTGTACAATGGTTCAGTGTCCTGCGGCCTTAAATTGCCGGGTGCCTCCTGGAGATACGCCTCTTGAAGGATTTTTCCCAGACGCTATGCGGCACCGTTGCCCACTTATTCTGGTTTAGAGTTTCTAGTGCGTCCTGCAAACTGACACCCAGAACAGTGGCTTCTGAGTTTTGTTTCCCAGGGAAAAACACTGTACAGTGGTTAAGGGTCCTGAGGCCTTAAATGGCCAGGTGCCTCCTGGAATTCCGCGTCTCGCAGGATGCCTCCCAGACGCAAGGTGGCACCAGTGCCAACTTGGTCTGGTTTGAGAGTGTCAAGTGGGTCCTGAAAACTGACACCCAGAACAGTGGTTTGTGAATTTTGTTTCCCAGAGAAATACCCTGTAGAGTGGTTCAGGGTCCTGAGGCCTTAAATTGCCGGGTGCCTCCTGGAGATCCGCCTCTTGCAGGATTTTTCCCAGACGCTATGCGGCACCATTGCCCAGTTAGTCTGGTTTGATAGTGTCAAGTGGGTCCTGAAAACTGACACCTAGAACAGTGGCTTCTGAGTTTTGTTTCCCAGGGAAAAAGCCTGTACAATGGTTCAGTGTCCTGCGGCCTTAAATTGCCAGGTGCCTCCTGGAGATCCGCCTCTTGAAGGATTTTTCCTAGACGCTATGCGGCACCATTGCCTACTTAGTCTGGTTTGGGAGTGTCTAGTGCGTCCTGCAAACTGACACCCAGAACAGTGGCTTCTGAGTTTTGTTTCCCAGGGAAAAGGCCTGTACACTGGTTCAGGGGACGGAGGCCTTAAATGGCCAGGTGCCTCCTGGAATTCGGCCTCTCACAGGATGCCTCCCAGACGCAAGCTGCCACAAGTGCCAACATGGTCTAGTTTGAGAGTGCCAAGTGGGTCCTGAAAACTGACACCCAGAACAGTGGCTTGTGAGTTTTGTTTCCAGGGAAAAAGCCTGTACAATGGTTCAGGGGCCTGCGGCCTTAAATTGCCGGGTGCCTCCTGGAATTCCGCATCACGCCAGATGTTTCCCAGACGCTAAGCACCACCTGTGCTAAATTGGTCTGGTTTAACAGTGCCAAGTGGGTCCTGAAAACTGACACCCAGAACAGTGGCTTGTGAGTTTTGTTTCCCAGGGAAAAAGCCTGTACAATGGTTCAGGGTCCTGCGGCCTGAAATTGCCGGGTGACTCCTGGAATTCGGCCTCTCGCAGGATGCCTCCCAGACGCAAGGTGGCACCAGTGCCAACTTGGTCTGGTTTAACAGTGCCAGGTGGCTCCTGCAAACTGACACCCAGAACAGTGGCTTGTGAGTTTTGTTTCACAGGGAAAAAGCCTGTACAATGGTTCAGGGTCCTGAGGCCTTAAATTGCCAGGTGCCTCCTGGAATTGCGCCTCTCGCAGGATGCCTCCCAGACGCAAGGTGGCACCAGTGCCAACTTGGTCTGCTTTGAGAGTGTCAAGTGGGTCCTGAAAACTGACACCCAGAACAGTGGCTTGTGAGTTTTGTTTCCCAGGGAAAAAGCCTGTACAATGGTTCAGGGGCCTGAGGCCATAAATTGCCGGGTGCCTCCAGGAATTCGACCTCTCGCAGGATGCCTCCCAGACGCAAGGTGGCACCAGTGCCAACTTGGTCTCGTTTGAGAGTGCCAAGTGTGTCTTGCAAACTGACACCAAGAACAGTGGCTTGTGAGTTTTGTTTCCCAGGGAAAAAGCCTGTAAAATGGTTCAGGGGCCTGAGGCCTTAAATGCCGGGTGCCTCCTGGAATTCCGCATCTCACCAGATGTTTCCCAGACGCTAAGCAAGACCAGTGCCAAATTGGTCTGGTTTAAGAGTGCCAAGTGGGTCCTGGAAACTGACACCCAGAACAGTGGCTTGTGAGTTTTGTTTCCCAGGGAAAAGGCCTGTACACTGGTTCAGGGGCCTGAAACTTTAAATGGCCGGGTGATTCCTGGAATTCCGCCTCTCGCAGAAGGCCTCCCAGACGCAAGGTGGCTGCAGTGCCAACTTGTTCTGGTTTGAGAGTGCCAAGTGGGTCCTGAAAACTGACACCCAGAACAGTGGCTTCTGAGTTTTGTTTCTCAGGGAAAAAGCCTGTAGAGTGCATCAGGGTCCTGCCGCGTTAAATTTCAGGGTGCCTCCTGGAATTCCGCCTCTCGCAGGATGCCTTTCAGACGAAGGGTAGCAGCAGTGCCATCTTGGCTCGTTTGAGAGTGCCAAGTGGGTCCTGAAAACTGACACCCAGAACAGTGGATTGTCAGTTTTGTTTCCCAGGGAAAAGGCCTGTACACTGGTTCAGGGGCCTGAAACTTTAAATGGCCAGATGCATTCTTGAATTCGGCCTCTCGCAGGATGCCTCCAGACGCAATGTGACACTAGTGCACACTTGGTCTGGTTTGAGAGTGCCAGGTGGGTCCTGAAAACTGACACCCAGAACAGTGGCTTGTGAGTTTTGTCTCCCAGGGAAAAGGCCTGTAGAATGTTTCAGGGGACTGCGGCCTTAAATGGCCGGGTGCTTCCTGGAATTTGGCCTCTCGAAGGATGCCTCCCAGACGCAAGGTGGCTGCAGTGCCAACTTGGTCTGGTTTGAGAGTGCCTAGTGGGTCCTGAAAACTGACACCCAGAACAGTGGTTTGTGAATTTTGTTTCCCAGGGAAATACCCTGTAGAGTGGTTCAGGGTCCTGAGGCCTTAAATTGCCGGGTGCCTCCTGGAGATCCGCCTCTTGCAGGATTTTTCCCAGACGCTAAGCGGCACCATTGCCCAGTTAGTCTGGTTTGATAGTGTAGAGTGGGTCCTGAAAACTGACACCCAGAACAGTGGCTTCTGAGTTTTGTTTCTCAGGGAAAAAGCCTGTACAATGGTTCAGTGTCCTGCGGCCTTAAATTGCCGGGTGCCTCCTGGAGATCCGCCTCTTGAAGGATTTTTCCCAGACGCTATGCGGCACCGTTGCCCACTTATTCTGGTTTAGAGTTTCTAGTGCGTCCTGCAAACTGACACCCAGAACAGTGGCTTCTGAGTTTTGTTTCCCAGGGAAAAACACTGTACAGTGGTTCAGGGTCCTGAGGCCTTAAATGGCCAGGTGCCTCCTGGAATTCCGCGTCTCGCAGGATGCCTCCCAGACGCAAGGTGGCACCAGTGCCAACTTGGTCTGGTTTGAGAGTGTCAAGTGGGTCCTGAAAACTGACACCCAGAACAGTGGTTTGTGAATTTTGTTTCCCAGAGAAATACCCTGTAGAGTGGTTCAGGGTCCTGAGGCCTTAAATTGCCGGGTGCCTCCTGGAGATCCGCCTCTTGCAGGATTTTTCCCAGACGCTAAGCGGCACCATTGCCCAGTTAGTCTGGTTTGATAGTGTAGAGTGGGTCCTGAAAACTGACACCCAGAACAGTGGCTTCTGAGTTTTGTTTCTCAGGGAAAAAGCCTGTACAATGGTTCAGTGTCCTGCGGCCTTAAATTGCCGGGTGCCTCCTGGAGATCCGCCTCTTGAAGGATTTTTCCCAGACGCTATGCGGCACCGTTGCCCACTTATTCTGGTTTAGAGTTTCTAGTGCGTCCTGCAAACTGACACCCAGAACAGTGGCTTCTGAGTTTTGTTTCCCAGGGAAAAACACTGTACAGTGGTTAAGGGTCCTGAGGCCTTAAATGGCCAGGTGCCTCCTGGAATTCCGCGTCTCGCAGGATGCCTCCCAGACGCAAGGTGGCACCAGTGCCAACTTGGTCTGGTTTGAGAGTGTCAAGTGGGTCCTGAAAACTGACACCCAGAACAGTGGTTTGTGAATTTTGTTTCCCAGAGAAATACCCTGTAGAGTGGTTCAGGGTCCTGAGGCCTTAAATTGCCGGGTGCCTCCTGGAGATCCGCCTCTTGCAGGATTTTTCCCAGACGCTATGCGGCACCATTGCCCAGTTAGTCTGGTTTGATAGTGTCAAGTGGGTCCTGAAAACTGACACCTAGAACAGTGGCTTCTGAGTTTTGTTTCCCAGGGAAAAAGCCTGTACAATGGTTCAGTGTCCTGCGGCCTTAAATTGCCAGGTGCCTCCTGGAGATCCGCCTCTTGAAGGATTTTTCCTAGACGCTATGCGGCACCATTGCCTACTTAGTCTGGTTTGGGAGTGTCTAGTGCGTCCTGCAAACTGACACCCAGAACAGTGGCTTCTGAGTTTTGTTTCCCAGGGAAAAGGCCTGTACACTGGTTCAGGGGACGGAGGCCTTAAATGGCCAGGTGCCTCCTGGATTTCGGCCTCTCACAGGATGCCTCCCAGACGCAAGCTGCCACAAGTGCCAACATGGTCTAGTTTGAGAGTGCCAAGTGGGTCCTGAAAACTGACATCCAGAACAGTGGCTTCTGAGTTTTGTTTCTCAGGGAAAAACACTGTACAGTGGTTCAGGGTCCTGAGGCCTTAAATGGCCTGGTGCCTCGTGGAATTCCGCCTCTCTCAGGATGACTCCCAGACGCAATGTGGCACCAGTGCCAACTTGGTCTGGTTTGAGAGTGCCAAGTGGGTCCTGAAAACTGACAGCCAGAACATTGTCTTCTGAGTTTTGTTTCCCAGGGAAAAAGCCTGTAAAGTGGTTCAGGGTCCTGAGTCCTTAAATGGCCAAGTTCCTCCTGGAATTCGGCCTCTCGCAGGATGCCTCCCAGACGCAAGCTGGCACCAATGCATACTTGGTCTGGTTTGACAGTGCAGAGTGGGTCCTGAAAACTGACATCCAGAACAGTGGTTTCTGAGTTTTGTTTCCCAGGGAAAAAGCCTGTAAAATGGTCCAGGGTCCTGAGGCCTTAAATGGCTGGGTGCCTTCTTGAATTCGGCCTCTCGCTGGATGCCTCCCAGACGCAATGTGACACCAGGGCCAACTTGGTCTTGTTTGAGAGTGCCTAGTGGGTCCTGAAAACTGACACCCAGAACAGTGGCTTGTGAGTTTTGTCTCTTAGGAAAAAGGCCTGTAGAATGTTTCAGGGGCCTGAAACTTTAAATGGCCGGGTGATTCCTGGAATTCCGCCTCTCGAAGGATGCCTCCCAGACGCAATTTGGCGGCAGTGCCAACTTGTTCTGGTTTGAGAGTGCCAAGTGTGTCCTGAAAACTGACACCCAGAACAGTGGCTTCTGAGTTTTGGTTCCCAGGGAAAAAGCCTGTACAATGGTTCGGGGTCCTGAGGCCTTAAATTTCAGAGTGCCTACTGGAATTCCGCCTCTCGCACGATGCCTCCCAGACCCAAGCTGGCACCAAAGCATACTTGGTCTGGATTGACAGTGCAGAGTGGGTCCTGAAACTGACACACAGAACAGTGGCTTCTGAGTTTTGTTTCCCAGGGAAATACCCTGTAGAGTGCATCAGGGTCTTGAGGCCTAAAATGGCCAGGTGCCTCCTGGAATTCCGTGTCTCGCAGGATTCCTCCCAGATGCAATGTGGTACCAGTGCCAACTTGGTCTGGTTTGAGAGTGCCAAGTGGGTCCTGAAAACTGACACCAAGAACAGTGGCTGCTGAGATTTGTTTCCCGGGGAAAAAGCCTGTACTTTGGTTCAGAGACCTGAGGCCTTAAATGGCCAGGTGCCTCCTGGAATTCGGCCTCTCGCAGGATCACTTTCAGACGAAGGGTGGCAGCAGTGCCAACTTGGTCAGGTTTGAGAGTGCCAAGTGGGTCCTGAAAATTGACACCCAGAACAGTGGCTTGTGAGTTTTGTTTCCCAGGGAAAAGGCCTGTACACTGGTTCAGGGGCCTGAAACTTTAAATGGCCGGGTGATTCCTGGAATTCCGCCTCTCGCAGAAGGCCTCCCAGACGCAAGGTGGCTGCAGTGCCAACTTGTTCTGGTTTGAGAGTGCCAAGTGTGTCCTGAAAACTGACACCCAGAACAGTGGCTTCTGAGTTTTGGTTCCCAGGGAAAAAGCCATTGCAGTGGTTCGGGGTCCTGAGGCCTTAAATTTCAGGGTGCCTACTGGAATTCCGCCTCTAGCAGGATGCCTCCCAGACGCAAGCTGGCACCAATGCATACTTGGTCTGCTTTGACAGTGCAGAGTGGGTTCTGCAAACTGACATCAAGAACAGTGGCTTCTGAGTTTTGTTTCCCAGGGAAGAAGCCTGTAAAGTGGTCCAGGGTCCTGAGGCCTTAAATGGCCAAGTTCCTCCTGGAATTCCGCCTCTCGCAGGATGCCTCCCAGACCCAAGCTGGCACCAATGCATACTAGGTCTGGTTTGGCAGTGCAGAGTGGGTCTTGCAAACTGACACCCAGAACAGTGGTTTGTGAATTTTGTTTCCCTGGGAAATACCCTGTAGAGTGGTTCAGGGTCCTGAGGCCTTAAATTGCCGGGTGCCTCCTGGAGATCCGCCTCTTGCAGGATTTTTCCCAGACGCTAAGCGGCACCATTGCCCAGTTAGTCTGGTTTGATAGTGTAGAGTGGGTCCTGAAAACTGACACCCAGAACAGTGGCTTCTGAGTTTTGTTTCTCAGGGAAAAAGCCTGTAGAGTGCATCAGGGTCCTGCCGCATTAAATTTCAGGGTGCCTCCTGGAATTCCGCCTCTCGCAGGATGCCTTTCAGACGAAGGGTAGCAGCAGTGCCATCTTGGCTCGTTTGAGAGTGCCAAGTGGGTCCTGAAAACTGACACCCAGAACAGTGGATTGTCAGTTTTGTTTCCCAGGGAAAAGGCCTGTACACTGGTTCAGGGGCCTGAAACTTTAAATGGCCAGATGCATTCTTGAATTCGGCCTCTCGCAGGATGCCTCCAGACGCAATGTGACACCAGTGCACACTTGGTCTGGTTTGAGAGTGCCAGGTGGGTCCTGAAAACTGACACCCAGAACAGTGGCTTGTGAGTTTTGTCTCCCAGGGAAAAGGCCTGTAGAATGTTTCAGGGGACTGCGGCCTTAAATGGCCGGGTGCTTCCTGGAATTTGGCCTCTCGAAGGATGCCTCCCAGACGCAAGGTGGCTGCAGTGCCAACTTGGTCTGGTTTGAGAGTGCCAAGTGGGTCCTGAAAACTGACACCCAGAACAGTGGATTGTGAGTTTTGGTTCCCAGGGAAAAAGCCTGTAAGGTGGTTCAGGGTCCTGAAAACTTAAATTTCAGGGGGCCTACTGGAATTCCGACTCTCGCAGGATTCCTCCAAGACGCAAGGTGGCACAAGTGCCAGCTTAGTCTGGTTTGAGAGTGCCTAGTGGGTCCTGAAAACTGACACCCAGAACAGTGGTTTGTGAATTTTGTTTCCCAGGGAAATACCCTGTAGAGTGGTTCAGGGTCCTGAGGCCTTAAATTGCCGGGTGCCTCCTGGAGATCCGCCTCTTGCAGGATTTTTCCCAGACGCTAAGCGGCACCATTGCCCAGTTAGTCTGGTTTGATAGTGTAGAGTGGGTCCTGAAAACTGACACCCAGAACAGTGGCTTCTGAGTTTTGTTTCTCAGGGAAAAAGCCTGTACAATGGTTCAGTGTCCTGCGGCCTTAAATTGCCGGGTGCCTCCTGGAGATACGCCTCTTGAAGGATTTTTCCCAGACGCTATGCGGCACCGTTGCCCACTTATTCTGGTTTAGAGTTTCTAGTGCGTCCTGCAAACTGACACCCAGAACAGTGGCTTCTGAGTTTTGTTTCCCAGGGAAAAACACTGTACAGTGGTTAAGGGTCCTGAGGCCTTAAATGGCCAGGTGCCTCCTGGAATTCCGCGTCTCGCAGGATGCCTCCCAGACGCAAGGTGGCACCAGTGCCAACTTGGTCTGGTTTGAGAGTGTCAAGTGGGTCCTGAAAACTGACACCCAGAACAGTGGTTTGTGAATTTTGTTTCCCAGAGAAATACCCTGTAGAGTGGTTCAGGGTCCTGAGGCCTTAAATTGCCGGGTGCCTCCTGGAGATCCGCCTCTTGCAGGATTTTTCCCAGACGCTATGCGGCACCATTGCCCAGTTAGTCTGGTTTGATAGTGTCAAGTGGGTCCTGAAAACTGACACCTAGAACAGTGGCTTCTGAGTTTTGTTTCCCAGGGAAAAAGCCTGTACAATGGTTCAGTGTCCTGCGGCCTTAAATTGCCAGGTGCCTCCTGGAGATCCGCCTCTTGAAGGATTTTTCCTAGACGCTATGCGGCACCATTGCCTACTTAGTCTGGTTTGGGAGTGTCTAGTGCGTCCTGCAAACTGACACCCAGAACAGTGGCTTCTGAGTTTTGTTTCCCAGGGAAAAGGCCTGTACACTGGTTCAGGGGACGGAGGCCTTAAATGGCCAGGTGCCTCCTGGAATTCGGCCTCTCACAGGATGCCTCCCAGACGCAAGCTGCCACAAGTGCCAACATGGTCTAGTTTGAGAGTGCCAAGTGGGTCCTGAAAACTGACATCCAGAACAGTGGCTTCTGAGTTTTGTTTCTCAGGGAAAAACACTGTACAGTGGTTCAGGGTCCTGAGGCCTTAAATGGCCTGGTGCCTCGTGGAATTCCGCCTCTCTCAGGATGACTCCCAGACGCAATGTGGCACCAGTGCCAACTTGGTCTGGTTTGAGAGTGCCAAGTGGGTCCTGAAAACTGACAGCCAGAACATTGTCTTCTGAGTTTTGTTTCCCAGGGAAAAAGCCTGTAAAGTGGTTCAGGGTCCTGAGTCCTTAAATGGCCAAGTTCCTCCTGGAATTCCGCCTCTCGCAGGATGCCTCCCAGACGCAAGCTGGCACCAATGCATACTTGGTCTGGTTTGACAGTGCAGAGTGGGTCCTGAAAACTGACATCCAGAACAGTGGTTTCTGAGTTTTGTTTCCCAGGGAAAAAGCCTGTAAAATGGTCCAGGGTCCTGAGGCCTTAAATGGCTGGGTGCCTTCTTGAATTCGGCCTCTCGCTGGATGCCTCCCAGACGCAATGTGACACCAGGGCCAACTTGGTCTTGTTTGAGAGTGCCTAGTGGGTCCTGAAAACTGACACCCAGAACAGTGGCTTGTGAGTTTTGTCTCTTAGGAAAAAGGCCTGTAGAATGTTTCAGGGGCCTGAAACTTTAAATGGCCGGGTGATTCCTGGAATTCCGCCTCTCGAAGGATGCCTCCCAGACGCAATTTGGCGGCAGTGCCAACTTGTTCTGGTTTGAGAGTGCCTAGTGGGTCCTGAAAACTGACACCCAGAACAGTGGTTTGTGAATTTTGTTTCCCAGGGAAATACCCTGTAGAGTGGTTCAGGGTCCTGAGGCCTTAAATTGCCGGGTGCCTCCTGGAGATCCGCCTCTTGCAGGATTTTTCCCAGACGCTAAGCGGCACCATTGCCCAGTTAGTCTGGTTTGATAGTGTAGAGTGGGTCCTGAAAACTGACACCCAGAACAGTGGCTTCTGAGTTTTGTTTCTCAGGGAAAAAGCCTGTACAATGGTTCAGTGTCCTGCGGCCTTAAATTGCCGGGTGCCTCCTGGAGATCCGCCTCTTGAAGGATTTTTCCCAGACGCTATGCGGCACCGTTGCCCACTTATTCTGGTTTAGAGTTTCTAGTGCGTCCTGCAAACTGACACCCAGAACAGTGGCTTCTGAGTTTTGTTTCCCAGGGAAAAACACTGTACAGTGGTTAAGGGTCCTGAGGCCTTAAATGGCCAGGTGCCTCCTGGAATTCCGCGTCTCGCAGGATGCCTCCCAGACGCAAGGTGGCACCAGTGCCAACTTGGTCTGGTTTGAGAGTGTCAAGTGGGTCCTGAAAACTGACACCCAGAACAGTGGTTTGTGAATTTTGTTTCCCAGAGAAATACCCTGTAGAGTGGTTCAGGGTCCTGAGGCCTTAAATTGCCGGGTGCCTCCTGGAGATCCGCCTCTTGCAGGATTTTTCCCAGACGCTATGCGGCACCATTGCCCAGTTAGTCTGGTTTGATAGTGTCAAGTGGGTCCTGAAAACTGACACCTAGAACAGTGGCTTCTGAGTTTTGTTTCCCAGGGAAAAAGCCTGTACAATGGTTCAGTGTCCTGCGGCCTTAAATTGCCAGGTGCCTCCTGGAGATCCGCCTCTTGAAGGATTTTTCCTAGACGCTATGCGGCACCATTGCCTACTTAGTCTGGTTTGGGAGTGTCTAGTGCGTCCTGCAAACTGACACCCAGAACAGTGGCTTCTGAGTTTTGTTTCCCAGGGAAAAGGCCTGTACACTGGTTCAGGGGACGGAGGCCTTAAATGGCCAGGTGCCTCCTGGAATTCGGCCTCTCACAGGATGCCTCCCAGACGCAAGCTGCCACAAGTGCCAACATGGTCTAGTTTGAGAGTGCCAAGTGGGTCCTGAAAACTGACATCCAGAACAGTGGCTTCTGAGTTTTGTTTCTCAGGGAAAAACACTGTACAGTGGTTCAGGGTCCTGAGGCCTTAAATGGCCTGGTGCCTCGTGGAATTCCGCCTCTCTCAGGATGACTCCCAGACGCAATGTGGCACCAGTGCCAACTTGGTCTGGTTTGAGAGTGCCAAGTGGGTCCTGAAAACTGACAGCCAGAACATTGTCTTCTGAGTTTTGTTTCCCAGGGAAAAAGCCTGTAAAGTGGTTCAGGGTCCTGAGTCCTTAAATGGCCAAGTTCCTCCTGGAATTCCGCCTCTCGCAGGATGCCTCCCAGACGCAAGCTGGCACCAATGCATACTTGGTCTGGTTTGACAGTGCAGAGTGGGTCCTGAAAACTGACATCCAGAACAGTGGTTTCTGAGTTTTGTTTCCCAGGGAAAAAGCCTGTAAAATGGTCCAGGGTCCTGAGGCCTTAAATGGCTGGGTGCCTTCTTGAATTCGGCCTCTCGCTGGATGCCTCCCAGACGCAATGTGACACCAGGGCCAACTTGGTCTTGTTTGAGAGTGCCTAGTGGGTCCTGAAAACTGACACCCAGAACAGTGGCTTGTGAGTTTTGTCTCTTAGGAAAAAGGCCTGTAGAATGTTTCAGGGGCCTGAAACTTTAAATGGCCGGGTGATTCCTGGAATTCCGCCTCTCGAAGGATGCCTCCCAGACGCAATTTGGCGGCAGTGCCAACCTGTTCTGGTTTGAGAGTGCCAAGTGTGTCCTGAAAACTGACACCCAGAACAGTGGCTTCTGAGTTTTGGTTCCCAGGGAAAAAGCCTGTACAATGGTTCGGGGTCCTGAGGCCTTAAATTTCAGAGTGCCTACTGGAATTCCGCCTCTCGCACGATGCCTCCCAGACCCAAGCTGGCACCAAAGCATACTTGGTCTGGATTGACAGTGCAGAGTGGGTCCTGAAACTGACACACAGAACAGTGGCTTCTGAGTTTTGTTTCCCAGGGAAATACCCTGTAGAGTGCATCAGGGTCTTGAGGCCTAAAATGGCCAGGTGCCTCCTGGAATTCCGTGTCTCGCAGGATTCCTCCCAGATGCAATGTGGTACCAGTGCCAACTTGGTCTGGTTTGAGAGTGCCAAGTGGGTCCTGAAAACTGACACCAAGAACAGTGGCTGCTGAGATTTGTTTCCCGGGGAAAATGCCTGTACTTTGGTTCAGAGACCTGAGGCCTTAAATGGCCAGGTGCCTCCTGGAATTCGGCCTCTCGCAGGATCACTTTCAGACGAAGGGTGGCAGCAGTGCCAACTTGGTCAGGTTTGAGAGTGCCAAGTGGGTCCTGAAAATTGACACCCAGAACAGTGGCTTGTGAGTTTTGTTTCCCAGGGAAAAGGCCTGTACACTGGTTCAGGGGCCTGAAACTTTAAATGGCCGGGTGATTCCTGGAATTCCGCCTCTCGCAGAAGGCCTCCCAGACGCAAGGTGGCTGCAGTGCCAACTTGTTCTGGTTTGAGAGTGCCAAGTGTGTCCTGAAAACTGACACCCAGAACAGTGGCTTCTGAGTTTTGGTTCCCAGGGAAAAAGCCATTGCAGTGGTTCGGGGTCCTGAGGCCTTAAATTTCAGGGTGCCTACTGGAATTCCGCCTCTAGCAGGATGCCTCCCAGACGCAAGCTGGCACCAATGCATACTTGGTCTGCTTTGACAGTGCAGAGTGGGTTCTGCAAACTGACATCAAGAACAGTGGCTTCTGAGTTTTGTTTCCCAGGGAAGAAGCCTGTAAAGTGGTCCAGGGTCCTGAGGCCTTAAATGGCCAAGTTCCTCCTGGAATTCCGCCTCTCGCAGGATGCCTCCCAGACCCAAGCTGGCACCAATGCATACTAGGTCTGGTTTGGCAGTGCAGAGTGGGTCTTGCAAACTGACACCCAGAACAGTGGTTTGTGAATTTTGTTTCCCTGGGAAATACCCTGTAGAGTGGTTCAGGGTCCTGAGGCCTTAAATTGCCGGGTGCCTCCTGGAGATCCGCCTCTTGCAGGATTTTTCCCAGACGCTAAGCGGCACCATTGCCCAGTTAGTCTGGTTTGATAGTGTAGAGTGGGTCCTGAAAACTGACACCCAGAACAGTGGCTTCTGAGTTTTGTTTCTCAGGGAAAAAGCCTGTAGAGTGCATCAGGGTCCTGCCGCATTAAATTTCAGGGTGCCTCCTGGAATTCCGCCTCTCGCAGGATGCCTTTCAGACGAAGGGTAGCAGCAGTGCCATCTTGGCTCGTTTGAGAGTGCCAAGTGGGTCCTGAAAACTGACACCCAGAACAGTGGATTGTCAGTTTTGTTTCCCAGGGAAAAGGCCTGTACACTGGTTCAGGGGCCTGAAACTTTAAATGGCCAGATGCATTCTTGAATTCGGCCTCTCGCAGGATGCCTCCAGACGCAATGTGACACCAGTGCACACTTGGTCTGGTTTGAGAGTGCCAGGTGGGTCCTGAAAACTGACACCCAGAACAGTGGCTTGTGAGTTTTGTCTCCCAGGGAAAAGGCCTGTAGAATGTTTCAGGGGACTGCGGCCTTAAATGGCCGGGTGCTTCCTGGAATTTGGCCTCTCGAAGGATGCCTCCCAGACGCAAGGTGGCTGCAGTGCCAACTTGGTCTGGTTTGAGAGTGCCAAGTGGGTCCTGAAAACTGACACCCAGAACAGTGGATTGTGAGTTTTGGTTCCCAGGGAAAAAGCCTGTAAGGTGGTTCAGGGTCCTGAAAACTTAAATTTCAGGGGGCCTACTGGAATTCCGACTCTCGCAGGATTCCTCCAAGACGCAAGGTGGCACAAGTGCCAGCTTAGTCTGGTTTGAGAGTGCCTAGTGGGTCCTGAAAACTGACACCCAGAACAGTGGTTTGTGAATTTTGTTTCCCAGGGAAATACCCTGTAGAGTGGTTCAGGGTCCTGAGGCCTTAAATTGCCGGGTGCCTCCTGGAGATCCGCCTCTTGCAGGATTTTTCCCAGACGCTAAGCGGCACCATTGCCCAGTTAGTCTGGTTTGATAGTGTAGAGTGGGTCCTGAAAACTGACACCCAGAACAGTGGCTTCTGAGTTTTGTTTCTCAGGGAAAAAGCCTGTACAATGGTTCAGTGTCCTGCGGCCTTAAATTGCCGGGTGCCTCCTGGAGATCCGCCTCTTGAAGGATTTTTCCCAGACGCTATGCGGCACCGTTGCCCACTTATTCTGGTTTAGAGTTTCTAGTGCGTCCTGCAAACTGACACCCAGAACAGTGGCTTCTGAGTTTTGTTTCCCAGGGAAAAACACTGTACAGTGGTTAAGGGTCCTGAGGCCTTAAATGGCCAGGTGCCTCCTGGAATTCCGCGTCTCGCAGGATGCCTCCCAGACGCAAGGTGGCACCAGTGCCAACTTGGTCTGGTTTGAGAGTGTCAAGTGGGTCCTGAAAACTGACACCCAGAACAGTGGTTTGTGAATTTTGTTTCCCAGAGAAATACCCTGTAGAGTGGTTCAGGGTCCTGAGGCCTTAAATTGCCGGGTGCCTCCTGGAGATCCGCCTCTTGCAGGATTTTTCCCAGACGCTATGCGGCACCATTGCCCAGTTAGTCTGGTTTGATAGTGTCAAGTGGGTCCTGAAAACTGACACCTAGAACAGTGGCTTCTGAGTTTTGTTTCCCAGGGAAAAAGCCTGTACAATGGTTCAGTGTCCTGCGGCCTTAAATTGCCAGGTGCCTCCTGGAGATCCGCCTCTTGAAGGATTTTTCCTAGACGCTATGCGGCACCATTGCCTACTTAGTCTGGTTTGGGAGTGTCTAGTGCGTCCTGCAAACTGACACCCAGAACAGTGGCTTCTGAGTTTTGTTTCCCAGGGAAAAGGCCTGTACACTGGTTCAGGGGACGGAGGCCTTAAATGGCCAGGTGCCTCCTGGAATTCGGCCTCTCACAGGATGCCTCCCAGACGCAAGCTGCCACAAGTGCCAACATGGTCTAGTTTGAGAGTGCCAAGTGGGTCCTGAAAACTGACATCCAGAACAGTGGCTTCTGAGTTTTGTTTCTCAGGGAAAAACACTGTACAGTGGTTCAGGGTCCTGAGGCCTTAAATGGCCTGGTGCCTCGTGGAATTCCGCCTCTCTCAGGATGACTCCCAGACGCAATGTGGCACCAGTGCCAACTTGGTCTGGTTTGAGAGTGCCAAGTGGGTCCTGAAAACTGACAGCCAGAACATTGTCTTCTGAGTTTTGTTTCCCAGGGAAAAAGCCTGTAAAGTGGTTCAGGGTCCTGAGTCCTTAAATGGCCAAGTTCCTCCTGGAATTCCGCCTCTCGCAGGATGCCTCCCAGACGCAAGCTGGCACCAATGCATACTTGGTCTGGTTTGACAGTGCAGAGTGGGTCCTGAAAACTGACATCCAGAACAGTGGTTTCTGAGTTTTGTTTCCCAGGGAAAAAGCCTGTAAAATGGTCCAGGGTCCTGAGGCCTTAAATGGCTGGGTGCCTTCTTGAATTCGGCCTCTCGCTGGATGCCTCCCAGACGCAATGTGACACCAGGGCCAACTTGGTCTTGTTTGAGAGTGCCTAGTGGGTCCTGAAAACTGACACCCAGAACAGTGGCTTGTGAGTTTTGTCTCTTAGGAAAAAGGCCTGTAGAATGTTTCAGGGGCCTGAAACTTTAAATGGCCGGGTGATTCCTGGAATTCCGCCTCTCGAAGGATGCCTCCCAGACGCAATTTGGCGGCAGTGCCAACTTGTTCTGGTTTGAGAGTGCCTAGTGGGTCCTGAAAACTGACACCCAGAACAGTGGTTTGTGAATTTTGTTTCCCAGGGAAATACCCTGTAGAGTGGTTCAGGGTCCTGAGGCCTTAAATTGCCGGGTGCCTCCTGGAGATCCGCCTCTTGCAGGATTTTTCCCAGACGCTAAGCGGCACCATTGCCCAGTTAGTCTGGTTTGATAGTGTAGAGTGGGTCCTGAAAACTGACACCCAGAACAGTGGCTTCTGAGTTTTGTTTCTCAGGGAAAAAGCCTGTACAATGGTTCAGTGTCCTGCGGCCTTAAATTGCCGGGTGCCTCCTGGAGATCCGCCTCTTGAAGGATTTTTCCCAGACGCTATGCGGCACCGTTGCCCACTTATTCTGGTTTAGAGTTTCTAGTGCGTCCTGCAAACTGACACCCAGAACAGTGGCTTCTGAGTTTTGTTTCCCAGGGAAAAACACTGTACAGTGGTTAAGGGTCCTGAGGCCTTAAATGGCCAGGTGCCTCCTGGAATTCCGCGTCTCGCAGGATGCCTCCCAGACGCAAGGTGGCACCAGTGCCAACTTGGTCTGGTTTGAGAGTGTCAAGTGGGTCCTGAAAACTGACACCCAGAACAGTGGTTTGTGAATTTTGTTTCCCAGAGAAATACCCTGTAGAGTGGTTCAGGGTCCTGAGGCCTTAAATTGCCGGGTGCCTCCTGGAGATCCGCCTCTTGCAGGATTTTTCCCAGACGCTATGCGGCACCATTGCCCAGTTAGTCTGGTTTGATAGTGTCAAGTGGGTCCTGAAAACTGACACCTAGAACAGTGGCTTCTGAGTTTTGTTTCCCAGGGAAAAAGCCTGTACAATGGTTCAGTGTCCTGCGGCCTTAAATTGCCAGGTGCCTCCTGGAGATCCGCCTCTTGAAGGATTTTTCCTAGACGCTATGCGGCACCATTGCCTACTTAGTCTGGTTTGGGAGTGTCTAGTGCGTCCTGCAAACTGACACCCAGAACAGTGGCTTCTGAGTTTTGTTTCCCAGGGAAAAGGCCTGTACACTGGTTCAGGGGACGGAGGCCTTAAATGGCCAGGTGCCTCCTGGAATTCGGCCTCTCACAGGATGCCTCCCAGACGCAAGCTGCCACAAGTGCCAACATGGTCTAGTTTGAGAGTGCCAAGTGGGTCCTGAAAACTGACATCCAGAACAGTGGCTTCTGAGTTTTGTTTCTCAGGGAAAAACACTGTACAGTGGTTCAGGGTCCTGAGGCCTTAAATGGCCTGGTGCCTCGTGGAATTCCGCCTCTCTCAGGATGACTCCCAGACGCAATGTGGCACCAGTGCCAACTTGGTCTGGTTTGAGAGTGCCAAGTGGGTCCTGAAAACTGACAGCCAGAACATTGTCTTCTGAGTTTTGTTTCCCAGGGAAAAAGCCTGTAAAGTGGTTCAGGGTCCTGAGTCCTTAAATGGCCAAGTTCCTCCTGGAATTCCGCCTCTCGCAGGATGCCTCCCAGACGCAAGCTGGCACCAATGCATACTTGGTCTGGTTTGACAGTGCAGAGTGGGTCCTGAAAACTGACATCCAGAACAGTGGTTTCTGAGTTTTGTTTCCCAGGGAAAAAGCCTGTAAAATGGTCCAGGGTCCTGAGGCCTTAAATGGCTGGGTGCCTTCTTGAATTCGGCCTCTCGCTGGATGCCTCCCAGACGCAATGTGACACCAGGGCCAACTTGGTCTTGTTTGAGAGTGCCTAGTGGGTCCTGAAAACTGACACCCAGAACAGTGGCTTGTGAGTTTTGTCTCTTAGGAAAAAGGCCTGTAGAATGTTTCAGGGGCCTGAAACTTTAAATGGCCGGGTGATTCCTGGAATTCCGCCTCTCGAAGGATGCCTCCCAGACGCAATTTGGCGGCAGTGCCAACTTGTTCTGGTTTGAGAGTGCCAAGTGTGTCCTGAAAACTGACACCCAGAACAGTGGCTTCTGAGTTTTGGTTCCCAGGGAAAAAGCCTGTACAATGGTTCGGGGTCCTGAGGCCTTAAATTTCAGAGTGCCTACTGGAATTCCGCCTCTCGCACGATGCCTCCCAGACCCAAGCTGGCACCAAAGCATACTTGGTCTGGATTGACAGTGCAGAGTGGGTCCTGAAACTGACACACAGAACAGTGGCTTCTGAGTTTTGTTTCCCAGGGAAATACCCTGTAGAGTGCATCAGGGTCTTGAGGCCTAAAATGGCCAGGTGCCTCCTGGAATTCCGTGTCTCGCAGGATTCCTCCCAGATGCAATGTGGTACCAGTGCCAACTTGGTCTGGTTTGAGAGTGCCAAGTGGGTCCTGAAAACTGACACCAAGAACAGTGGCTGCTGAGATTTGTTTCCCGGGGAAAAAGCCTGTACTTTGGTTCAGAGACCTGAGGCCTTAAATGGCCAGGTGCCTCCTGGAATTCGGCCTCTCGCAGGATCACTTTCAGACGAAGGGTGGCAGCAGTGCCAACTTGGTCAGGTTTGAGAGTGCCAAGTGGGTCCTGAAAATTGACACCCAGAACAGTGGCTTGTGAGTTTTGTTTCCCAGGGAAAAGGCCTGTACACTGGTTCAGGGGCCTGAAACTTTAAATGGCCGGGTGATTCCTGGAATTCCGCCTCTCGCAGAAGGCCTCCCAGACGCAAGGTGGCTGCAGTGCCAACTTGTTCTGGTTTGAGAGTGCCAAGTGTGTCCTGAAAACTGACACCCAGAACAGTGGCTTCTGAGTTTTGGTTCCCAGGGAAAAAGCCATTGCAGTGGTTCGGGGTCCTGAGGCCTTAAATTTCAGGGTGCCTACTGGAATTCCGCCTCTAGCAGGATGCCTCCCAGACGCAAGCTGGCACCAATGCATACTTGGTCTGCTTTGACAGTGCAGAGTGGGTTCTGCAAACTGACATCAAGAACAGTGGCTTCTGAGTTTTGTTTCCCAGGGAAGAAGCCTGTAAAGTGGTCCAGGGTCCTGAGGCCTTAAATGGCCAAGTTCCTCCTGGAATTCCGCCTCTCGCAGGATGCCTCCCAGACCCAAGCTGGCACCAATGCATACTAGGTCTGGTTTGGCAGTGCAGAGTGGGTCTTGCAAACTGACACCCAGAACAGTGGTTTGTGAATTTTGTTTCCCTGGGAAATACCCTGTAGAGTGGTTCAGGGTCCTGAGGCCTTAAATTGCCGGGTGCCTCCTGGAGATCCGCCTCTTGCAGGATTTTTCCCAGACGCTAAGCGGCACCATTGCCCAGTTAGTCTGGTTTGATAGTGTAGAGTGGGTCCTGAAAACTGACACCCAGAACAGTGGCTTGTGAGTTTTGTTTCTCAGGGAAAAAGCCTGTAGAGTGCATCAGGGTCCTGCCGCGTTAAATTTCAGGGTGCCTCCTGGAATTCCGCCTCTCGCAGGATGCCTTTCAGACGAAGGGTAGCAGCAGTGCCATCTTGGCTCGTTTGAGAGTGCCAAGTGGGTCCTGAAAACTGACACCCAGAACAGTGGATTGTCAGTTTTGTTTCCCAGGGAAAAGGCCTGTACACTGGTTCAGGGGCCTGAAACTTTAAATGGCCAGATGCATTCTTGAATTCGGCCTCTCGCAGGATGCCTCCAGACGCAATGTGACACCAGTGCACACTTGGTCTGGTTTGAGAGTGCCAGGTGGGTCCTGAAAACTGACACCCAGAACAGTGGCTTGTGAGTTTTGTCTCCCAGGGAAAAGGCCTGTAGAATGTTTCAGGGGACTGCGGCCTTAAATGGCCGGGTGCTTCCTGGAATTTGGCCTCTCGAAGGATGCCTCCCAGACGCAAGGTGGCTGCAGTGCCAACTTGGTCTGCTTTGAGAGTGCCAAGTGGGTCCTGAAAACTGACACCCAGAACAGTGGATTGTGAGTTTTGGTTCCCAGGGAAAAAGCCTGTAAGGTGGTTCAGGGTCCTGAAAACTTAAATTTCAGGGGGCCTACTGGAATTCCGACTCTCGCAGGATTCCTCCAAGACGCAAGGTGGCACAAGTGCCAGCTTAGTCTGGTTTGAGAGTGCCTAGTGGGTCCTGAAAACTGACACCCAGAACAGTGGTTTGTGAATTTTGTTTCCCAGGGAAATACCCTGTAGAGTGGTTCAGGGTCCTGAGGCCTTAAATTGCCGGGTGCCTCCTGGAGATCCGCCTCTTGCAGGATTTTTCCCAGACGCTAAGCGGCACCATTGCCCAGTTAGTCTGGTTTGATAGTGTAGAGTGGGTCCTGAAAACTGACACCCAGAACAGTGGCTTCTGAGTTTTGTTTCTCAGGGAAAAAGCCTGTACAATGGTTCAGTGTCCTGCGGCCTTAAATTGCCGGGTGCCTCCTGGAGATCCGCCTCTTGAAGGATTTTTCCCAGACGCTATGCGGCACCGTTGCCCACTTATTCTGGTTTAGAGTTTCTAGTGCGTCCTGCAAACTGACACCCAGAACAGTGGCTTCTGAGTTTTGTTTCCCAGGGAAAAACACTGTACAGTGGTTAAGGGTCCTGAGGCCTTAAATGGCCAGGTGCCTCCTAGAATTCCGCGTCTCGCAGGATGCCTCCCAGACGCAAGGTGGCACCAGTGCCAACTTGGTCTGGTTTGAGAGTGTCAAGTGGGTCCTGAAAACTGACACCCAGAACAGTGGTTTGTGAATTTTGTTTCCCAGAGAAATACCCTGTAGAGTGGTTCAGGGTCCTGAGGCCTTAAATTGCCGGGTGCCTCCTGGAGATCCGCCTCTTGCAGGATTTTTCCCAGACGCTATGCGGCACCATTGCCCAGTTAGTCTGGTTTGATAGTGTCAAGTGGGTCCTGAAAACTGACACCTAGAACAGTGGCTTCTGAGTTTTGTTTCCCAGGGAAAAAGCCTGTACAATGGTTCAGTGTCCTGCGGCCTTAAATTGCCAGGTGCCTCCTGGAGATCCGCCTCTTGAAGGATTTTTCCTAGACGCTATGCGGCACCATTGCCTACTTAGTCTGGTTTGGGAGTGTCTAGTGCGTCCTGCAAACTGACACCCAGAACAGTGGCTTCTGAGTTTTGTTTCCCAGGGAAAAGGCCTGTACACTGGTTCAGGGGACGGAGGCCTTAAATGGCCAGGTGCCTCCTGGATTTCGGCCTCTCACAGGATGCCTCCCAGACGCAAGCTGCCACAAGTGCCAACATGGTCTAGTTTGAGAGTGCCAAGTGGGTCCTGAAAACTGACATCCAGAACAGTGGCTTCTGAGTTTTGTTTCTCAGGGAAAAACACTGTACAGTGGTTCAGGGTCCTGAGGCCTTAAATGGCCTGGTGCCTCGTGGAATTCCGCCTCTCTCAGGATGACTCCCAGACGCAATGTGGCACCAGTGCCAACTTGGTCTGGTTTGAGAGTGCCAAGTGGGTCCTGAAAACTGACAGCCAGAACATTGTCTTCTGAGTTTTGTTTCCCAGGGAAAAAGCCTGTAAAGTGGTTCAGGGTCCTGAGTCCTTAAATGGCCAAGTTCCTCCTGGAATTCCGCCTCTCGCAGGATGCCTCCCAGACGCAAGCTGGCACCAATGCATACTTGGTCTGGTTTGACAGTGCAGAGTGGGTCCTGAAAACTGACATCCAGAACAGTGGTTTCTGAGTTTTGTTTCCCAGGGAAAAAGCCTGTAAAATGGTCCAGGGTCCTGAGGCCTTAAATGGCTGGGTGCCTTCTTGAATTCGGCCTCTCGCTGGATGCCTCCCAGACGCAATGTGACACCAGGGCCAACTTGGTCTTGTTTGAGAGTGCCTAGTGGGTCCTGAAAACTGACACCCAGAACAGTGGCTTGTGAGTTTTGTCTCTTAGGAAAAAGGCCTGTAGAATGTTTCAGGGGCCTGAAACTTTAAATGGCCGGGTGATTCCTGGAATTCCGCCTCTCGAAGGATGCCTCCCAGACGCAATTTGGCGGCAGTGCCAACTTGTTCTGGTTTGAGAGTACCAAGTGTGTCCTGAAAACTGACACCCAGAACAGTGGCTTCTGAGTTTTGGTTCCCAGGGAAAAAGCCTGTACAATGGTTCGGGGTCCTGAGGCCTTAAATTTCAGAGTGCCTACTGGAATTCCGCCTCTCGCACGATGCCTCCCAGACCCAAGCTGGCACCAAAGCATACTTGGTCTGGATTGACAGTGCAGAGTGGGTCCTGAAACTGACACACAGAACAGTGGCTTCTGAGTTTTGTTTCCCAGGGAAATACCCTGTAGAGTGCATCAGGGTCTTGAGGCCTAAAATGGCCAGGTGCCTCCTGGAATTCCGTGTCTCGCAGGATTCCTCCCAGATGCAATGTGGTACCAGTGCCAACTTGGTCTGGTTTGAGAGTGCCAAGTGGGTCCTGAAAACTGACACCAAGAACAGTGGCTGCTGAGATTTGTTTCCCGGGGAAAAAGCCTGTACTTTGGTTCAGAGACCTGAGGCCTTAAATGGCCAGGTGCCTCCTGGAATTCGGCCTCTCGCAGGATCACTTTCAGACGAAGGGTGGCAGCAGTGCCAACTTGGTCAGGTTTGAGAGTGCCAAGTGGGTCCTGAAAATTGACACCCAGAACAGTGGCTTGTGAGTTTTGTTTCCCAGGGAAAAGGACTGTACACTGGTTCAGGGGCCTGAAACTTTAAATGGCCGGGTGATTCCTGGAATTCCGCCTCTCGCAGAAGGCCTCCCAGACGCAAGGTGGCTGCAGTGCCAACTTGTTCTGGTTTGAGAGTGCCAAGTGTGTCCTGAAAACTGACACCCAGAACAGTGGCTTCTGAGTTTTGGTTCCCAGGGAAAAAGCCATTGCAGTGGTTCGGGGTCCTGAGGCCTTAAATTTCAGGGTGCCTACTGGAATTCCGCCTCTAGCAGGATGCCTCCCAGAAGCAAGCTGGCACCAATGCATACTTGGTCTGCTTTGACAGTGCAGAGTGGGTTCTGCAAACTGACATCAAGAACAGTGGCTTCTGAGTTTTGTTTCCCAGGGAAGAAGCCTGTAAAGTGGTCCAGGGTCCTGAGGCCTTAAATGGCCAAGTTCCTCCTGGAATTCCGCCTCTCGCAGGATGCCTCCCAGACCCAAGCTGGCACCAATGCATACTAGGTCTGGTTTGGCAGTGCAGAGTGGGTCTTGCAAACTGACACCCAGAACAGTGGCTTCTGAGTTTTGTTTCCAGGGAAAAAGCCTGTACAATGGTTCCGGGTCCTGCGGCCTTAAATTGCTAGGTGCCTCCTGGAGATTCGCCTCTTGCAGGATTTTTCCCAGACGCTGGGCGGCACCATTGCCCACCTAGTCTGGTTTGGAAGTACCAAGTGGGTCCTGAAAACTGACACCCAGAACAGTGGCTTCTGAGTTTTGTTTCCCAGGGAAAAAGCCTGTACAATGGTTCAGGGTCTTGAGGCCTTAAATATCAGGGTGCCTAGGTGAATTCCGCCTGTCGCAGGATGCCTCCCAAACGCAAGCTGGCACCAATGCATACTAGGTCTGGTTTTAGAGTGCCAAGTGGGTCCTGAAAACTGACACCCAGAACAGTGGCTTCTGAGTTTTGTTTCCCAGGGAAAAAGCCTGTACAATGGTTCAGTGTCCTGCGGCCTTAAATTGCCGGGTGCCTCCTGGAGATCCGCTTCTTGAAGGATTTTTCCCAGACGCTATGCGGCACCACTGCCCACTTAGTCTGGTTTGTGAGTGTCTAGTGCGTCCTGCAAACTGACACGCAGAACAGTGGCTTCTGAGTTTTGTTTCCCAGGGAAAAGGCCTGTACACTTGTTCAGGGGCCGGAGGCCTTAAATGGCCAGGTGCCTCCTGGAATTCGGCCTCTCACAGGATGCCTCCCAGGCGCAAGCTGGCACAAGTGCCAACATGGTCCAGTTTGAGAGTGCCAAGTGGGTCCTGAAAACTGACACCCAGAACAGTGCCTGCTGAGATTTGTTTCCCAGGGAAATACCCTGTAGAGTGGTTCAGGGTCCTGCCGCGTTAAATTTCAGGGTGCCTCCTGGAATTCGGCCTCTCGCAGGATGTCTCCCAGGCGCAATGTGGCACCAGTGCCAACTTGGTCTGGTTTGAGAGTGCCTAGTGTGTCCTGAAAACTGACATCCAGAACAGTGGCTTCTGAGTTTTGTTTCCCAGGGAAAAACTCTGTACAGTGGTTCAGGGTCCTGAGGCCTTAAATGGCCAGGTGCCTCCTGGAATTCCGCGTCTCGCAGGATACCTCCCAGACGCAAGGTGGCACCAGTGCCAACTTGTTCTGGTTTGAGAGTGTCAAGTGGGTCCTGAAAACTGACACCCAGAACAGTGGTTTGTGAATTTTGTTTCCCAGAGAAATACCCTGTAGAGTGGTTCAGGGTCCTGAGGCCTTAAATTGCCGGGCGCCTCCTGGAGATCCGCCTCTTGCAGGATTTTTCCGAGACGCTATGCGGCACCATTGCCCAGTTTGTCTGGTTTGATAGTGTCAAGTGGGTCCTGAAAACTGACACCCAGAACAGTGGATTGTGTGTTTTGTTTCCCAGGGAAAAAGCCTGTACAATGGTTCGGGGTCCTGCGGCCTTAAATTGCCGGGTGCCTCCTGGAGATCCGCTACTTGAAGGATTTTTCCCAGACGCTATGCGGCACCATTGCCCACTTATTCTGGTTTGGGAGTGTCTAGTGCGTCCTGCAAACTGACACCCAGAACAGTGGCTTCTGAGTTTTGGTTCCCAGGGAAAAAGCCTTTAGAGTGGCTCAGGGTCCTGAGGCCTTAAATTTCAGGGTGCCTACTGGAATTCTGCCTCTAGCAGGATGCCTCCCAGACGCAAGCTGGCACCAAAGCATACTTGGTCTGGTTTGACAGTGCAGAGTGGGTCCTGCAAACTGACACCCAGAACAGTGGCTTCTGAGTTTTGTTTCCTAGGGAAAAAGCCTGTAGAGTGGTTCAGGGTCATGAGGCCTTAAATGGCCAGGTGCCTCCTGGAATTCCGCCTCTTGCAGAATGCCTCCCAGACGCAAAGTAGCACCAGGGCCAACTTGGTCTGGTTTGAGAGTGCCAAGTGGGTCCTGCAAACTGACACCCAGAACAGTGGCTTCTGAGTTTTGTTTCCCAGGGAAATAGCGTGAAAAATGGTTCAGGTTCCTGCGGCCTTAGATCTCCGTGTGCCTCCCGGAGATCCGCCAGTTGCAGGATTTTTCCCCGACGTTCTGCGGCACCATTGCCCAGTTAGTCTGGTTTGAAAGTGTCAAGTGTGTGCTGAAAACTGACATCCAGAACAGTGGCTTCTGAGTTTTGTTTCCCAGGGAGAAAGCCTGTACTGTGGTTCAGAGTCCTGAGGCCTTAAATTTAAGGTTGCCTCCTGGATTTCCGCCTCTCGCAGGATGCCTCCCAGACGCAAGGTGGCAGCCAGGAAAACTTGGTCTGGTTTGAGAGTGCCAAGTGTGTCCTGCAAACTGACACCCAGAACAGTGTTTTGTGAATTTTGTTTCCCAGGGAAATACCCTGTACAATGGTTCAGGGTCTTGAGGCCTTAAATACCAGGGTGCCTCCAGGAATTCCGCCTCTCGCAGGATGCCTCCCAAACGCAAGCTGGCACTAATGCATACTTGGTCTGGTTTGACAGTGCAGAGTGGGTCCTGAAAACTGACATCCAGAACAGTGGCTTCTGAGTTTTGTTTCCCAGGGAAGAAGCCTGTAAAATGGTCCAGGGTCCTGAGGCCTTAAATGGCTGGGTGCCTTCATGAATTCGGCGTCTCGCAGGATGCCTCCCAGACGCAATGTGACACCAGGGCCAACTTGGTCTTGTTTGAGAGTGCCTAGTGGGTCCTGAAAACTGACACCCAGAACAGTGGCTTGTGAGTTTTGTCTCTTAGGGAAAAGGCTTGTAGAATGTTTCAGGCACCTGAAACTTTAAATGGCCGGGTGATTCCTGGAATTCCGCCTCTCGAAGGATGCCTCCCAGACGCAAGGTGGCACAAGTGCCAACTTGTTCTCGTTTGAGAGTGCCAAGTGTGTCCTGAAAACTGACACCCAGAACAGTGGCTTCTGAGTTTTGGTTCCCAGGGAAAAAGTCATTGCAGTGGTTCGGGGTCCTGAGGCCTTAAATTTCAGAGTGCCTACTGGAATTCCGCCTCTCGCAGGATGCCTCCCAGACCCAAGCTGGCACCAATGCATACTTGGTCTGGTTTGACAGTTCCTAGTGGGTCCTGCAAACTGACATCAAGAACAGTGGCTTCTGAGTTTTGTTTCCCAGGGAAGAAGCCTGTAAAGTGGTCCAGGGTCCTGAGGCCTTAAATGGCTGGGTGCCTTCTTGAATTCCGCCTCTCGCAGGATGCCTCCCAGACCCAAGCTGGCACCAATGCATACTTGGTCTGGTTTGACAGTGCAGAGTGGGTCCTGAAACTGACACACAGAACAGTGGCTTCTGAGTTTTGTTTCCCAGGGAAAAAGCCTGTAGAGTGGTTCAGGGTCTTGAGGCCTTAAATGGCCAGGGGCCTCCTGGAATTCCGTGTCTCGCAGGATGCCTCCCAGATGCAATGTGGCAGCAGTGCCAACTCTGTCTGGTTTGAGAGTGCCATGTGGGTCCTGAAAACTGACACCCAGAACAGTGGCTTCTGAGTTTTGTTTCCCAGGGAAAAGGCCTGTACACTGGTTCAGGGGCCTGAGGCCTTAAATTGCCGGGTGCCTCTTGGAATTCGGCCCCTAGCAGGATGCCTCCCAGACGCAAAGTGGAACCCGTGCCAACTAGGTTGGGTTTGAGAGTGCAAGCGGGTCCTGCAAACTGACACTCAGAACAGTGGCTTGTGAATTTTTTTTCTCTGGGAAATAGCCTGTACAGTGGTTCAGGGTCCTGAGGCCCTAAATGGTTGGGTGCCTCCTGGAGATCCGCCTCTTGCAGGATGTTTCCCAGACGCTTAGCGGCACCGGTGCCCACTTAGTCTGGTTCGAGAGTGCCAAGTGGGTCCTGCAAACTGACACCAAGAACAGTGGCTTCTGAGTTTTGTTTCCCAGGGAAAAAGCCTGTACAATGGTTCAGAGTCCTGAGGCCTTAAATGGCCAGGTGCCTCCGGGAAGTCGGCCTCTCGCAGGATGCCTTTCAGACGAAGGGTGGCAGCAGTGCCAACTTGGTCTTGTTTGAGAGTGCCTAGTGGGTCCTGAAAACTGGAACCCAGAACAGTGGCTTCTGAGTTTTGGCTCCCAGGGAAAAAGCCTGTACAGTGGTTCAGGGTCCTGCGGCCTTAAATTTCAGGGTGCCTACTGGAATTCCGCCTCTCGCAGGATGCCTCCCAGACGCAATGTGGCTGCAGTGCCACCTTGGTCTGGTTGTAGAGTGTGAAGTGGGTCCTGAAAACTGACACCCAGAACAGTGGCTTCTGAGTTTTGGTTCCCAGGGAAAAAGCCATTAGAGTGGCTCAGGGTCCTGAGGCCTTAAATTTCAGGGTGCCTTCTGGAATTCTGCCTCTAGCAGGATGCCTCCCAGACGCAAGCTGGCACCAAAGCATACTTGGTCTGGTTTGACAATGCAGAGTGGGTCCTGCAAACTGACACCCAGAACAGTGGCTTCTGAATTTTGTTTCCTAGGGAAAAAGCCTGTAGAGTGGTTCAGGGTCATGAGGCCTTAAATGGCCAGGTGCCTCCTGGAATTCCGCCTCTTGCAGAATGCCTCCCAGACGCAAAGTAGCACCAGGGCCAACTTGGTCTGGTTTGAGAGTGCCAAGTGGGTCCTGCAAACTGACACCCAGAACAGTGGCTTCTGAGTTTTGTTTCCCAGGGAAATAGCGTGAAAAATGGTTCAGGTTCCTGCGGCCTTAGATCTCCGGGTGCCTCCTGGAGATCCGCCAGTTGCAGGATTTTTCCCCGACGTTCTGCGGCACCATTGCCCAGTTAGTCTGGTTTGAAAGTGTCAAGTGTGTCCTGAAAACTGACATCCAGAACAGTGGCTTCTGAGTTTTGTTTCCCAGGGAGAAAGCCTGTACTGTGGTTCAGAGTCCTGAGGCCTTAAATTTAAGGTTGCCTCCTGGATTTCCGCCTCTCGCAGGATGCCTCCCAGACGCAAGGTGGCAGCCAGGCAAACTTGGTCTGGTTTGAGAGTGCCAAGTGTGTCCTGCAAACTGACACCCAGAACAGTGTATTGTGAATTTTGTTTCCCAGGGAAATACCCTGTACAATGGTTCAGGGTCTTGAGGCCTTAAATACCCGGGTGCCTCCAGGAATTCCGCCTCTCGCAGGATGCCTCCCAAACGCAAGCTGGCACTAATGCATACTAGGTCTGGTTTTAGAGTGCCAAGTGGGTCCTGAAAACTGACACCCAGAACAGTGGCTTCTGAGTTTTGGCTCCCAGGGAAAAGGCCTGTAGAATGTTTCAGGCACCTGAAACTTTAAATGGCCGGGTGATTCCTGGAATTCCGCCTCTAGCAGGATGCCTCCCAGAGGCAAGCTGGCACCAGTGCCAGCTTGGTCTGGTTTTAGAGTGCCAAGTGGGTCCTGAAAACTGACACCAAGAACAGTGGCTGCTGAGATTTGTTTCCCGGGGAAAAAGCCTGTACTTTGGTTCAGAGACCTCAGGCCTTAAATGGCCAGGTGCCTCCTGGAATTCGGCCTCTCGCAGGATCACTTTCAGACGAAGGGTGGCAGCAGTGCCAACTTGGTCAGGTTTTAGAGTGCCAAGTGGGTCCTGAAAATTGACACCCAGAACAGTGGCTTGTGAGTTTTGTTTCCCAGGGAAAAGGCCTGTACACTGGTTCAGGGGCCTGAAACTTTAAATGGCCGGGTGATTCCTGGAATTCCGCCTCTCGCAGAAGGCCTCCCAGACGCAATTTGTCGGCAGTGCCAACTTGGTCTGGTTTGAGAGTGCCAAGTGGGTCCTGCAAACTGACACCCAGAACAGTGGCTTCTGAATTTTTTTTCCCAGGGAAAAAGCCTGTAGAATGGTTTTGGGTCCTGCGGCCTTAAATATCCGGGTGCCTCCTGGAATTCCGCCTCTGGCAGGATGCCTCCCAGACGCAAGGTGGCACCAGTGCCAACTTGGTCTGGTTTGAGAGTGCCAAGTGGGTCCTGAAAACTGACACCCAGAACAGTGGCTTGTGAGTTTTGTTTCCCAGGGAAAAAGCCTGTACAATGGTTCAGGGTCCTGCGGCCTTAAATTGCCGGGTGACTCCTGGAATTGCGCCTCTCGCAGGATGCTTCCCAGACGCAAAATGACACCATTTCCGACTTGGTCTGGTTTGAGAGTGCCAAGTGGGTCCTGAAAACTGACACCCAGAACAGTGGCTTGTGAGTTTTGTTTCCCAGGGAAAAAGCCTGTACAATGGTTCAGGGTCCTGCGGCCTTAAATTGCCGGGTGACTCCTGGAATTCGGCCTCTCGCAGGATGCCTCCCAGACGCAAGGTGGCACCAGTGCCAACTTGGTCTGGTTTAAGAGTGCCAAGTGGGTCCTGAAAACTGACACCCAGAACAGTGGCTTGTGAGTTTTGTTTCCCAGGGAAAAAGCCTGTACAATGGTTCAGGGGCCTGAGGCCTTAAATTGCTGGGTGCCTCCTGGAATTCGGCCTCTCGCAGGATGCCTCCCAGACGCAAGGTGGCACCAGTGCCAACTTGGTCTGCTTTGAGCGTGTCAAGTGGGTCCTGAAAACTGACACCCAGAACAGTGGCTTGTGAGTTTTGTTTCCCAGGGAAAAAGACTGTACAATGGTTCAGGGTCCTGTGGCCTTAAATTGCCGGGTGCCTCCTGGAATTGCACCTCTCGCAGGATGCCTCCCAGACGCAAGCAACACCAGTGCCAACTTGGTCTGGTTTGAGAGTGCCAGGTGGCTCCTGCAAACTGACACCCAGAACAGTGGCTTGTGAGTTTTGTTTCCCAGGGAAAAAGCCTGTAAAATGGTTTAGGTAATGCCGCCTTTAATAGCCAGGTGACACCTGGAGATCCGCCTCTCGCAGGATGCCTCCCAGACGCAAGGTGGCACCAGTGCCAACTTGGTCTGGTTTGAGAGTGCCAAGTGGGTCCTGAAAACTGACACCCAGAACAGTGGCTTGTGAGTTTTGTTTCCCAGGGAAAAAGCCTGTAAAATGGTTCAGGGTCCTGCGGCCTTAAATATCCGGGTGCCTCCTGGAATTGCGCCTCTCGCAGGATGCCTCCCAGATGCAAGGTGGCACCAGTGCCAACTTGGTCTGGTTTGAGAGTGCCAAGTGGGTCCTGAAAACTGACACCCAGAACAGTGGCTTGTGAGTTTTGTTTCCAGGGAAAAAGCCTGTACAATGGTTCAGGGGCCTGCGGCCTTAAATTGCCGGGTGCCTCCTGGAATTCCGCATCACGCCAGATGTTTCCCAGACGCTAAGCACCACCTGTGCTAAATTGGTCTGGTTTAACAGTGCCAAGTGGGTCCTGAAAACTGACACCCAGAACAGTGGCTTGTGAGTTTTGTTTCCCAGGGAAAAAGCCTGTACAATGGTTCAGGGTCCTGCGGCCTTAAATTGCCGGGTGACTCCTGGAATTCGGCCTCTCGCAGGATGCCTCCCAGACGCAAGGTGGCACCAGTGCCAACTTGGTCTGGTTTAACAGTGCCAGGTGGCTCCTGCAAACTGACACCCAGAACAGTGGCTTGTGAGTTTTGTTTCCCAGGGAAAAAGCCTGTACAATGGTTCAGGGTCCTGAGGCCTTAAATTGCCGGGTGCCTCCTGGAATTGCGCCTCTCGCAGGATGCCTCCCAGACGCAAGGTGGCACCAGTGCCAACTTGGTCTGCTTTGAGAGTGTCAAGTGGGTCCTGAAAACTGACACCCAGAACAGTGGCTTGTGAGTTTTGTTTCCCAGGGAAAAAGCCTGTACAATGGTTCAGGGGCCTGAGGCCATAAATTGCCGGGTGCCTCCAGGAATTCGACCTCTCGCAGGATGCCTCCCAGACCCAAGGTGGCACCAGTGCCAACTTGGTCTCGTTTGAGAGTGCCAAGTGTGTCTTGCAAACTGACACCAAGAACAGTGGCTTGTGAGTTTTGTTTCCCAGGGAAAAAGCCTGTACAATGGTTCAGGGGCCTGAGGCCTTAAATGCCGGGTGCCTCCTGGAATTCCGCATCTCACCAGATGTTTCCCAGACGCTAAGCAAGACCAGTGCCAAATTGGTCTGGTTTAAGAGTGCCAAGTGGGTCCTGAAAACTGACACCCAGAACAGTGGCTTCTGAATTTTTTTTCCCAGGGAAAAAGCCTGTAGAATGGTTTTGGGTCCTGCGGCCTTAAATTGCCGGGTGCCTCCTGGAATTCCGCCTCTGGCAGGATGCCTCCCAGACGCAAGGTGGCACCAGTGCCAACTTGGTCTGGTTTGAGAGTGCCAAGTGGGTCCTGAAAACTGACACCCAGAACAGTGGCTTGTGAGTTTTGTTTCCCAGGGAAAAAGCCTGTACAATGGTTCAGGGTCCTGCGGCCTTAAATTGCCGGGTGCCTCCTGGAATTCGGACTCTCGCAGGGTGCCTCCCAGACGCAAAATGACACCATTTCCGACTTGGTCTGGTTTGAGAGTGCCAAGTGGGTCCTGAAAACTGACACCCAGAACAGTGGCTTGTGAGTTTTGTTTCCCAGGGAAAAAGCCTGTACAATGGTTCAGGGTCCTGCGGCCTTAAATTGCCGGGTGCCTCCTGGAATTCGGCCTCTCGCAGGATGCCTCCCAGACGCAAGGTGGCACCAGTGCCAACTTGGTCTGGTTTAAGAGTGCCAAGTGGGTCCTGAAAACTGACACCCAGAACAGTGGCTTGTGAGTTTTGTTTCCCAGGGAAAAAGCCTGTACAATGGTTCAGGGGCCTGAGGCCTTAAACTGCCGTCTGCTTCATGGAATTCAGCCTCTCGCAGGATGCCACCCAGACGCAAGGTGGCACCAGTTCCAACTTGGTCTGGTTTAAGAGTGCCAAGTGGGTCCTGAAAACTGACACCCAGAACAGTGGCTTGTGAGTTTTGTTTCCCAGGGAAAAAGCCTGTACAATGGTTAAGGGGCCTGCGGCCTTAAATTGCCGGGTGCCTCCTGGAGATCCGCCTCTCGCAGGATGCCTCCCAGACGCAAGGTGGCACCAGTTCCAACTTGGTCTGGTTTAAGAGTGCCAAGTGGGTCCTGAAAACTGACACCCAGAACAGTGGCTTGTGAGTTTTGTTTCCCAGGGAAAAAGCCTGTAAAATGGATTAGGTAATGTCGCCTTTAATAGCCGGGTGCCACCTTGAGATCCGCCTCTCGCAGAATGCCTCCCAGACGCAAGGTGGCACCAGTGCCAACTATGTCTGGTTTGAGAGTGCCAAGTGGGTCCTGAAAACTGACACCCAGAACAGTGGCTTGTGAGTTTTGTTTCCCAGGGAAAAAGCCAGTACAATGGTTCAGGGTCCTGCAGCCTTAAATTGCCGGCGCCTCCTGGAATTGCGCCTCTCGCAGGATGCCTCCCAGACGCAAGGTGGCACCAGTGCCAACTTGGTCTGGTTTGAGAGTGCCAAGTGGGTCCTGAAAACTGACACCCAGAACAGTGGCTTGTGAGATTTGTTTCCCAGGGAAAAAGCCTGTACAATGGTTCAGGGGCCTGAGGCCTTAAATTGCGGGGTGCCTCCTTGAATTCCGCATCTCACCAGATGTTTCCCAGACGCTAAGCAACACCTGTGCTAAATTGGTCTGGTTTAAGAGTGCCAAGTGGGTCCTGAAAACTGACACCCAGAACAGTGGCTTGTGAGCTTTGTTTCCCAGGGAAAAAGCCTGTACAATGGTTCAGGGTCCTTTCGGCCTTAAATTGCCGGGTGCCTCCTGGAATTGCACCTCTCGCAGGATGCCTCCCAGACGCAAGGTGGCACCAGTGCCAACTTGGTCTGGTTTAAGAGTGCCAGGTGGCTCCTGCAAACTGACACCCAGAACAGTGGCTTGTGAATTTTGTTTCCCACGGAAAAAGCCTGTACAATGGTTTAGGTAATGCTGTCTTTAATAGCCGGGTGCCACCTGGAGATCCGCCTCTCGCAGGATGCCTCCCAGACGCAAGGTGGCACCAGTGCCAACTTGGTCTGGTTTGAGAGTGCCAAGTGGGTCCTGAAAACTGACACCCAGAACAGTGGCTTCTGAATTTTTTTTCCCAGGGAAAAAGCCTGTAGAATGGTTTTGGGTCCTGCGGCCTTAAATTGCCGGGTGCCTCCTGGAATTCCGCCTCTGGCAGGATGCCTCCCAGACGCAAGGTGGCACCAGTGCCAACTTGGTCTGGTTTGAGAGTGCCAAGTGGGTCCTGAAAACTGACACCCAGAACAGTGGCTTGTGAGTTTTGTTTCCCAGGGAAAAAGCCTGTACAATGGTTCAGGGTCCTGCGGCCTTAAATTGCCGGGTGCCTCCTGGAATTCGGACTCTCGCAGGGTGCCTCCCAGACGCAAAATGACACCATTTCCGACTTGGTCTGGTTTGAGAGTGCCAAGTGGGTCCTGAAAACTGACACCCAGAACAGTGGCTTGTGAGTTTTGTTTCCCAGGGAAAAAGCCTGTACAATGGTTCAGGGTCCTGCGGCCTTAAATTGCCGGGTGACTCCTGGAATTCGGCCTCTCGCAGGATGCCTCCCAGACGCAAGGTGGCACCAGTGCCAACTTGGTCTGGTTTAAGAGTGCCAAGTGGGTCCTGAAAACTGACACCCAGAACAGTGGCTTGTGAGTTTTGTTTCCCAGGGAAAAAGCCTGTACAATGGTTCAGGGGCCTGAGGCCTTAAACTGCCGTCTGCTTCCTGGAATTCAGCCTCTCGCAGGATGCCACCCAGACGCAAGGTGGCACCAGTTCCAACTTGGTCTGGTTTAAGAGTGCCAAGTGGGTCCTGAAAACTGACACCCAGAACAGTGGCTTGTGAGTTTTGTTTCCCAGGGAAAAAGCCTGTACAATGGTTCAGGGGCCTGCGGCCTTAAATTGCCGGGTGCCTCCTGGAATTGCGCCTCTCGCAGGATGCCTCCCAGACGCAAGGTGGCACCAGTTCCAACTTGGTCTGGTTTAAGAGTGCCAAGTGGGTCCTGAAAACTGACACCCAGAACAGTGGCTTGTGAGTTTTGTTTCCCAGGGAAAAAGCCTGTAAAATGGATTAGGTAATGTCGCCTTTAATAACCGGGTGCCACCTTGAGATCCGCCTCTCGCAGAATGCCTCCCAGACGCAAGGTGGCACCAGTGCCAACTTGGTCTGGTTTGAGAGTGCCAAGTGGGTCCTGAAAACTGACACCCAGAACAGTGGCTTGTGAGTTTTGTTTCCCAGGGAAAAAGCCAGTACAATGGTTCAGGGTCCTGCAGCCTTAAATTGCCGGAGCCTCCTGGAATTGCGCCTCTCGCAGGATGCCTCCCAGAGGCAAGGTGGCACCAGTGCCAACTTGGTCTGGTTTGAGAGTGCCAAGTGGGTCCTGAAAACTGACACCCAGAACAGTGGCTTGTGAGTTTTGTTTCCCAGGGAAAAAGCCTGTACAATGGTTCAGGGGCCTGAGGCCTTAAACTGCCGTCTGCTTCCTGGAATTCAGCCTCTCGCAGGATGCCACCCAGACGCAAGGTGGCACCAGTTCCAACTTGGTCTGGTTTAAGAGTGCCAAGTGGGTCCTGAAAACTGACACCCAGAACAGTGGCTTGTGAGTTTTGTTTCCCAGGGAAAAAGCCTGTACAATGGTTCAGGGGCCTGCGGCCTTAAATTGCCGGGTGCCTCCTGGAATTGCGCCTCTCGCAGGATGCCTCCCAGACGCAAGGTGGCACCAGTTCCAACTTGGTCTGGTTTAAGAGTGCCAAGTGGGTCCTGAAAACTGACACCCAGAACAGTGGCTTGTGAGTTTTGTTTCCCAGGGAAAAAGCCTGTAAAATGGATTAGGTAATGTCGCCTTTAATAACCGGGTGCCACCTTGAGATCCGCCTCTCGCAGAATGCCTCCCAGACGCAAGGTGGCACCAGTGCCAACTTGGTCTGGTTTGAGAGTGCCAAGTGGGTCCTGAAAACTGACACCCAGAACAGTGGCTTGTGAGTTTTGTTTCCCAGGGAAAAAGCCAGTACAATGGTTCAGGGTCCTGCAGCCTTAAATTGCCGGAGCCTCCTGGAATTGCGCCTCTCGCAGGATGCCTCCCAGAGGCAAGGTGGCACCAGTGCCAACTTGGTCTGGTTTGAGAGTGCCAAGTGGGTCCTGAAAACTGACACCCAGAACAGTGGCTTGTGAGTTTTGTTTCCCAGGGAAAAAGCCTGTACAATGGTTCAGGGTCCTGCGGCCTTAAATTGCCGGGTGCCTCCTGGAATTCGGACTCTCGCAGGGTGCCTCCCAGACGCAAAATGACACCATTTCCGACTTGGTCTGGTTTGAGAGTGCCAAGTGGGTCCTGAAAACTGACACCCAGAACAGTGGCTTGTGAGTTTTGTTTCCCAGGGAAAAAGCCTGTACAATGGTTCAGGGTCCTGCGGCCTTAAATTGCCGGGTGACTCCTGGAATTCGGCCTCTCGCAGGATGCCTCCCAGACGCAAGGTGGCACCAGTGCACACTTGGTCTGGTTTAAGAGTGCCAAGTGGGTCCTGAAAACTGACACCCAGAACAGTGGCTTGTGAGTTTTGTTTCCCAGGGAAAAAGCCTGTACAATGGTTCAGGGGCCTGAGGCCTTAAACTGCGGTCTGCTTCCTGGAATTCAGCCTCTCGCAGGATGCCTCCCAGACGCAAGGTGGCACCAGTTCCAACTTGGTCTGGTTTAAGAGTGCCAAGTGGGTCCTGAAAACTGACACCCAGAACAGTGGCTTGTGAGTTTTGTTTCCCAGGGAAAAAGCCTGTACAATGGTTCAGGGGCCTGCGGCCTTAAATTGCCGGGTGCCTCCTGGAATTGCGCCTCTCGAAGGATGCCTCCCAGACGCAAGGTGGCACCAGTTCCAACTTGGTCTGGTTTAAGAGTGCCAAGTGGGTCCTGAAAACTGACACCCAGAACAGTGGCTTGTGAGTTTTGTTTCCCAGGGAAAAAGCCTGTAAAATGGATTAGGTAATGTCGCCTTTAATAACCGGGTGCCACCTTGAGATCCGCCTCTCGCAGAATGCCTCCCAGACGCAAGGTGGCACCAGTGCCAACTTGGTCTGGTTTGAGAGTGCCAAGTGGGTCCTGAAAACTGACACCCAGAACAGTGGCTTGTGAGTTTTGTTTCCCAGGGAAAAAGCCAGTACAATGGTTCAGGGTCCTGCAGCCTTAAATTGCCGGCGCCTCCTGGAATTGCGCCTCTCGCAGGATGCCTCCCAGAGGCAAGGTGGCACCAGTGCCAACTTGGTCTGGTTTGAGAGTGCCAAGTGGGTCCTGAAAACTGACACCCAGAACAGTGGCTTGTGAGTTTTGTTTCCCAGGGAAAAAGCCTGTACAATGGTTCAGGGGCCTGAGGCCTTAAATTGCGGGGTGCCTCCTGGAATTCCGCATCTCACCAGATGTTTCCCAGACGCTAAGCAACACATGTGCTAAATTGGTCTGGTTTAAGAGTGCCAAGTGGGTCCTGAAAACTGACAGCCAGAACAGTGGCTTGTGAGCTTTGTTTCCCAGGGAAAAAACCTGTACAATGGTTCAGGGTCCTGCGGCCTTAAATTGCCGGGTGCCTCCTGGAATTGCACCTCTCGCAGGATGCCTCCCAGACGCAAGGTGGCACCAGTGCCAACTTGGTCTGGTTTAAGAGTGCCAGGTGGCTCCTGCAAACTGACACCCAGAACAGTGGCTTGTGAGTTTTGTTTCCCAGGGAAAAAGCCTGTACAATGGTTTAGGTAATGCCGCCTTTAATAGCCGGGTGCCACCTGGAGATTCGCCTCTCGCAGGATGCCTCCCAGACGCAAGGTGGCACCAGTGCCAACTTGGTCTGCTTTGAGAGTGTCAAGTGGGTCCTGAAAACTGACACCCAGAACAGTGGCTTGTGAGTTTTGTTTCCCAGGGAAAAAGACTGTACGATGGTTCAGGGTCCTGCGGCCTTAAATTACCGGGTGCCTCCTGGAATTGCGCCTCTCGCAGGATGCCTCCCAGACGCAAGGTGGCACCAGTGCCAACTTGGTCTCGTTTGAGAGTGCCAAGTGTGTCTTGCAAACTGACACCCAGAACAGTGGCTTGTGAGTTTTGTTTCCCAGGGAAAAAGCCTGTAAAATGGTCCAGGGGCCTGAGGCCTTAAATTGCCGGGTGCCTCCTGGAATTCAGCATCTCACCAGATGTTTCCCAGACGCTAAGCAACACCAGTGCCAAATTGGTCTGGTTTAAGAGTGCCAAGTGGGTCCTGGAAACTGACACCCAGAACAGTGGCTTGTGAGTTTTGTTTCCCAGGGAAAAAGCCTGTACAATGGTTCAGGGGCCTGCGGCCTTAAATTGATGGGTTCCTCCTGGAATTCGGCGTCTTGCAGGATGCCTCCCAGACGCAAGGTGGCACCAGTGCCAACTTGGTCTGGTTTGAGAGTGCCAAGTGGGTCCTGCAAACTGACACCCAGAACAGTGGCTTCTGAATTTTTTTTCCCAGGGAGAAAGCCTGTAGAATGGTTTTGGGTCCTGCGGCATTAAATTGCCGGGGGCCTCCTGGAATTCCGCCTCTGGCAGGATGCCTCCCAGACGCAAGGTGGCACCAGTGCCAACTTGGTCTGGTTTGAGAGTGCCAAGTGAGTCCTGAAAACTGACACCCAGAACAGTGGCTTGTGAGTTTTGTTTCCCAGGGAAAAAGCCTGTACAATGGTTCAGGGTCCTGCGGCCTTAAATTGCCGGGTGCCTCCTGGAATTCGGACTCTCGCAGGGTGCCTCCCAGACGCAAAATGACACCATTTCCGACTTGGTCTGGTTTGAGAGTGCCAACTGGGTCCTGAAAACTGACACCCAGAACAGTGGCTTGTGAGTTTTGTTTCCCAGGGAAAAAGCCTGTACAATGGTTCAGGGTCCTGCGGCCTTAAATTGCTGGGTGCTTCCTGGAATTCAGCCTCTCGCAGGATGCCTCCCAGACGCAAGGTGGCACCAGTTCCAACTTGGTCTGGTTTAAGAGTGCCAAGTGGGTCCTGAAAACTGACACCCAGAACAGTGGCTTGTGAGTTTTGTTTCCCAGGGAAAAAGCCTGTACAATGGTTCAGGGGCCTGCGGCCTTAAATTGCCAGGTGCCTCCTGGAATTGCGCCTCTCGCAGGATGCCTCTCAGACGCAAGGGGGCACTAGTTCCAACTTGGTCTGGTTTAAGAGTGCCAAGTGGGTCCTGAAAACTGACACCCAGAACAGTGGCATGTGAGTTTTGTTTCCCAGGGAAAAAGCCTGTAAAATGGATTAGGTAATGCCGCCTTTAATAGCCGGGTGCCACCTGGAGATCCGCCTCTCGCAGAATGCCTCCCAGACGCAAGGTGGCACCAGTGCCAACTTGGTCTGGTTTGAGAGTGCCAAGTGGGTCCTGAAAACTGACACCCAGAACAGTGGCTTGTGAGTTTTGTTTCCCAGGGAAAAAGCCTGTACAATGGTTCAGGGTCCTGCGGCCTTAAATTGCCGGGTGACTCCTGGAATTCGGCCTCTCGCAGGATGCCTCCCAGACGCAAGGTGGCACCAGTGCCAACTTGGTCTGGTTTAAGACTGCCAAGTGGGTCCTGAAAACTGACACCCAGAACAGTGGCTTGTGAGTTTTGTTTCCCAGGGAAAAAGCCTGTACAATGGTTCAGGGTCCTGCGGCCTTAAATTACCGGGTGCCTCCTGGAATTGCGCCTCTCGCAGGATGCCTCCCAGAGGCAAGGTGGCACCAGTGCCAACTTGGTCTGGTTTGAGAGTGCCAAGTGGGTCCTGCAAACTGACACCCAGAACAGTGGCTTCTGAATTTTTTTTCCCAGGGAAAAAGCCTGTACAATGGTTTTGGGTCCTGCGGCCTTAAATTGCCGGGGGCCTCCTGGAATTCCGCCTCTGGCAGGATGCCTCCCAGACGCAAGGTGGCACCAGTGCCAACTTGGTCTGGTTTGAGAGTGCCAAGTGGGTCCTGAAAACTGACACCCAGAACAGTGGCTTGTGAGTTTTGTTTCCCAGGGAAAAAGCCTGTACAATGGTTCAGGGTCCTGCGTCCTTAAATTGCCGGGTGACTCCTGGAATTCGGCCTCTCACAGGATGCCTCCCAGACGCAAGGTGGCACCAGTGCCAACTTGGTCTGGTTTAAGAGTGCCAAGTGGGTCCTGAAAACTGACACCCAGAACAGTGGCTTGTGAGTTTTGTTTCCCAGGGAAAAAGCCTGTACAATGGTTTTGGGTCCTGCGGCCTTAAATTGCCGGGTGCCTCCTGGAATTGCGCCTCTCGCAGGATGCCTCCCAGACGCAAGGTGGCACCAGTGCCAACTTGGTCTGGTTTGAGAGTGCCAAGTGGGTCCTGCAAACTGACACCCAGAACAGTGGCTTCTGAATTTTTTTTCCCAGGGAAAAAGCCTGTACAATGGTTTTGGGTCCTGCGGCCTTAAATATCCGGGTGCCTCCTGGAATTCCGCCTCTGGCAGGATGCCTCCCAGACGCAAGGTGGCACCAGTGCCAACTTGGTCTGGTTTGAGAGTGCCAAGTGGGTCCTGGAAACTGACACCCAGAACAGTGGATTGTGAGTTTTGTTTCCCAGGGAAAAAGGCTGTAAAATGGATTAGGTAATGTCGCCTTTAATAGCCGGGTGCCACCTTGAGATCCGCCTCTCGCAGAATGCCTCCCAGACGCAAGGTGGCACCAGTGCCAACTTGGTCTGGTTTAAGAGTGCCAAGTGGGTCCTGAAAACTGACACCCAGAACAGTGGCTTGTGAGTTTTGTTTCCCAGGGAAAAAGCCTGTAAAATGGATTAGGTAATGTCGCCTTTAATAGCCGGGTGTCACCTTGAGATCCGCCTCTCGCAGAATGCCTCCCAGACGCAAGGTGGCACCAGTGCCAACTATGTCTGGTTTGAGAGTGCCAAGTGGGTCCTGAAAACTGACACCCAGAACAGTGGCTTGTGAGTTTTGTTTCCCAGGGAAAAAGCCAGTACAATGGTTCAGGGTCCTGCAGCCTTAAATTGCCGGCGCCTCCTGGAATTGCGCCTCTCGCAGGATGCCTCCCAGACGCAAGGTGGCACCAGTGCCAACTTGGTCTGGTTTGAGAGTGCCAAGTGGGTCCTGAAAACTGACACCCAGAACAGTGGCTTGTGAGATTTGTTTCCCAGGGAAAAAGCCTGTACAATGGTTCAGGGGCCTGAGGCCTTAAATTGCGGGGTGCCTCCTTGAATTCCGCATCTCACCAGATGTTTCCCAGACGCTAAGCAACACCTGTGCTAAATTGGTCTGGTTTAAGAGTGCCAAGTGGGTCCTGAAAACTGACACCCAGAACAGTGGCTTGTGAGCTTTGTTTCCCAGGGAAAAAGCCTGTACAATGGTTCAGGGTCCTTTCGGCCTTAAATTGCCGGGTGCCTCCTGGAATTGCACCTCTCGCAGGATGCCTCCCAGACGCAAGGTGGCACCAGTGCCAACTTGGTCTGGTTTAAGAGTGCCAGGTGGCTCCTGCAAACTGACACCCAGAACAGTGGCTTGTGAATTTTGTTTCCCACGGAAAAAGCCTGTACAATGGTTTAGGTAATGCTGTCTTTAATAGCCGGGTGCCACCTGGAGATCCGCCTCTCGCAGGATGCCTCCCAGACGCAAGGTGGCACCAGTGCCAACTTGGTCTGGTTTGAGAGTGCCAAGTGGGTCCTGAAAACTGACACCCAGAACAGTGGCTTCTGAATTTTTTTTCCCAGGGAAAAAGCCTGTAGAATGGTTTTGGGTCCTGCGGCCTTAAATTGCCGGGTGCCTCCTGGAATTCCGCCTCTGGCAGGATGCCTCCCAGACGCAAGGTGGCACCAGTGCCAACTTGGTCTGGTTTGAGAGTGCCAAGTGGGTCCTGAAAACTGACACCCAGAACAGTGGCTTGTGAGTTTTGTTTCCCAGGGAAAAAGCCTGTACAATGGTTCAGGGTCCTGCGGCCTTAAATTGCCGGGTGCCTCCTGGAATTCGGACTCTCGCAGGGTGCCTCCCAGACGCAAAATGACACCATTTCCGACTTGGTCTGGTTTGAGAGTGCCAAGTGGGTCCTGAAAACTGACACCCAGAACAGTGGCTTGTGAGTTTTGTTTCCCAGGGAAAAAGCCTGTACAATGGTTCAGGGTCCTGCGGCCTTAAATTGCCGGGTGACTCCTGGAATTCGGCCTCTCGCAGGATGCCTCCCAGACGCAAGGTGGCACCAGTGCCAACTTGGTCTGGTTTAAGAGTGCCAAGTGGGTCCTGAAAACTGACACCCAGAACAGTGGCTTGTGAGTTTTGTTTCCCAGGGAAAAAGCCTGTACAATGGTTCAGGGGCCTGAGGCCTTAAACTGCCGTCTGCTTCCTGGAATTCAGCCTCTCGCAGGATGCCACCCAGACGCAAGGTGGCACCAGTTCCAACTTGGTCTGGTTTAAGAGTGCCAAGTGGGTCCTGAAAACTGACACCCAGAACAGTGGCTTGTGAGTTTTGTTTCCCAGGGAAAAAGCCTGTACAATGGTTCAGGGGCCTGCGGCCTTAAATTGCCGGGTGCCTCCTGGAATTGCGCCTCTCGCAGGATGCCTCCCAGACGCAAGGTGGCACCAGTTCCAACTTGGTCTGGTTTAAGAGTGCCAAGTGGGTCCTGAAAACTGACACCCAGAACAGTGGCTTGTGAGTTTTGTTTCCCAGGGAAAAAGCCTGTAAAATGGATTAGGTAATGTCGCCTTTAATAACCGGGTGCCACCTTGAGATCCGCCTCTCGCAGAATGCCTCCCAGACGCAAGGTGGCACCAGTGCCAACTTGGTCTGGTTTGAGAGTGCCAAGTGGGTCCTGAAAACTGACACCCAGAACAGTGGCTTGTGAGTTTTGTTTCCCAGGGAAAAAGCCAGTACAATGGTTCAGGGTCCTGCAGCCTTAAATTGCCGGAGCCTCCTGGAATTGCGCCTCTCGCAGGATGCCTCCCAGAGGCAAGGTGGCACCAGTGCCAACTTGGTCTGGTTTGAGAGTGCCAAGTGGGTCCTGAAAACTGACACCCAGAACAGTGGCTTGTGAGTTTTGTTTCCCAGGGAAAAAGCCTGTACAATGGTTCAGGGGCCTGAGGCCTTAAACTGCCGTCTGCTTCCTGGAATTCAGCCTCTCGCAGGATGCCACCCAGACGCAAGGTGGCACCAGTTCCAACTTGGTCTGGTTTAAGAGTGCCAAGTGGGTCCTGAAAACTGACACCCAGAACAGTGGCTTGTGAGTTTTGTTTCCCAGGGAAAAAGCCTGTAAAATGGATTAGGTAATGTCGCCTTTAATAACCGGGTGCCACCTTGAGATCCGCCTCTCGCAGAATGCCTCCCAGACGCAAGGTGGCACCAGTGCCAACTTGGTCTGGTTTGAGAGTGCCAAGTGGGTCCTGAAAACTGACACCCAGAACAGTGGCTTGTGAGTTTTGTTTCCCAGGGAAAAAGCCAGTACAATGGTTCAGGGTCCTGCAGCCTTAAATTGCCGGAGACTCCTGGAATTGCGCCTCTCGCAGGATGCCTCCCAGAGGCAAGGTGGCACCAGTGCCAACTTGGTCTGGTTTGAGAGTGCCAAGTGGGTCCTGAAAACTGACACCCAGAACAGTGGCTTGTGAGTTTTGTTTCCCAGGGAAAAAGCCTGTACAATGGTTCAGGGTCCTGCGGCCTTAAATTGCCGGGTGCCTCCTGGAATTCGGACTCTCGCAGGGTGCCTCCCAGACGCAAAATGACACCATTTCCGACTTGGTCTGGTTTGAGAGTGCCAAGTGGGTCCTGAAAACTGACACCCAGAACAGTGGCTTGTGAGTTTTGTTTCCCAGGGAAAAAGCCTGTACAATGGTTCAGGGTCCTGCGGCCTTAAATTGCCGGGTGACTCCTGGAATTCGGCCTCTCGCAGGATGCCTCCCAGACGCAAGGTGGCACCAGTGCACACTTGGTCTGGTTTAAGAGTGCCAAGTGGGTCCTGAAAACTGACACCCAGAACAGTGGCTTGTGAGTTTTGTTTCCCAGGGAAAAAGCCTGTACAATGGTTCAGGGGCCTGAGGCCTTAAACTGCGGTCTGCTTCCTGGAATTCAGCCTCTCGCAGGATGCCTCCCAGACGCAAGGTGGCACCAGTTCCAACTTGGTCTGGTTTAAGAGTGCCAAGTGGGTCCTGAAAACTGACACCCAGAACAGTGGCTTGTGAGTTTTGTTTCCCAGGGAAAAAGCCTGTACAATGGTTCAGGGGCCTGCGGCCTTAAATTGCCGGGTGCCTCCTGGAATTGCGCCTCTCGAAGGATGCCTCCCAGACGCAAGGTGGCACCAGTTCCAACTTGGTCTGGTTTAAGAGTGCCAAGTGGGTCCTGAAAACTGACACCCAGAACAGTGGCTTGTGAGTTTTGTTTCCCAGGGAAAAAGCCTGTAAAATGGATTAGGTAATGTCGCCTTTAATAACCGGGTGCCACCTTGAGATCCGCCTCTCGCAGAATGCCTCCCAGACGCAAGGTGGCACCAGTGCCAACTTGGTCTGGTTTGAGAGTGCCAAGTGGGTCCTGAAAACTGACACCCAGAACAGTGGCTTGTGAGTTTTGTTTCCCAGGGAAAAAGCCAGTACAATGGTTCAGGGTCCTGCAGCCTTAAATTGCCGGCGCCTCCTGGAATTGCGCCTCTCGCAGGATGCCTCCCAGAGGCAAGGTGGCACCAGTGCCAACTTGGTCTGGTTTGAGAGTGCCAAGTGGGTCCTGAAAACTGACACCCAGAACAGTGGCTTGTGAGTTTTGTTTCCCAGGGAAAAAGCCTGTACAATGGTTCAGGGGCCTGAGGCCTTAAATTGCGGGGTGCCTCCTGGAATTCCGCATCTCACCAGATGTTTCCCAGACGCTAAGCAACACATGTGCTAAATTGGTCTGGTTTAAGAGTGCCAAGTGGGTCCTGAAAACTGACAGCCAGAACAGTGGCTTCTGAGCTTTGTTTCCCAGGGAAAAAACCTGTACAATGGTTCAGGGTCCTGCGGCCTTAAATTGCCGGGTGCCTCCTGGAATTGCACCTCTCGCAGGATGCCTCCCAGACGCAAGGTGGCACCAGTGCCAACTTGGTCTGGTTTAAGAGTGCCAGGTGGCTCCTGCAAACTGACACCCAGAACAGTGGCTTGTGAGTTTTGTTTCCCAGGGAAAAAGCCTGTACAATGGTTTAGGTAATGCCGCCTTTAATAGCCGGGTGCCACCTGGAGATTCGCCTCTCGCAGGATGCCTCCCAGACGCAAGGTGGCACCAGTGCCAACTTGGTCTGCTTTGAGAGTGTCAAGTGGGTCCTGAAAACTGACACCCAGAACAGTGGCTTGTGAGTTTTGTTTCCCAGGGAAAAAGACTGTACGATGGTTCAGGGTCCTGCGGCCTTAAATTACCGGGTGCCTCCTGGAATTGCGCCTCTCGCAGGATGCCTCCCAGACGCAAGGTGGCACCAGTGCCAACTTGGTCTCGTTTGAGAGTGCCAAGTGTGTCTTGCAAACTGACACCCAGAACAGTGGCTTGTGAGTTTTGTTTCCCAGGGAAAAAGCCTGTAAAATGGTCCAGGGGCCTGAGGCCTTAAATTGCCGGGTGCCTCCTGGAATTCAGCATCTCACCAGATGTTTCCCAGACGCTAAGCAACACCAGTGCCAAATTGGTCTGGTTTAAGAGTGCCAAGTGGGTCCTGGAAACTGACACCCAGAACAGTGGCTTGTGAGTTTTGTTTCCCAGGGAAAAAGCCTGTACAATGGTTCAGGGGCCTGCGGCCTTAAATTGATGGGTTCCTCCTGGAATTCGGCGTCTTGCAGGATGCCTCCCAGACGCAAGGTGGCACCAGTGCCAACTTGGTCTGGTTTGAGAGTGCCAAGTGGGTCCTGCAAACTGACACCCAGAACAGTGGCTTCTGAATTTTTTTTCCCAGGGAGAAAGCCTGTAGAATGGTTTTGGGTGCTGCGGCATTAAATTGCCGGGGGCCTCCTGGAATTCCGCCTCTGGCAGGATGCCTCCCAGACGCAAGGTGGCACCAGTGCCAACTTGGTCTGGTTTGAGAGTGCCAAGTGAGTCCTGAAAACTGACACCCAGAACAGTGGCTTGTGAGTTTTGTTTCCCAGGGAAAAAGCCTGTACAATGGTTCAGGGTCCTGCGGCCTTAAATTGCCGGGTGCCTCCTGGAATTCGGACTCTCGCAGGGTGCCTCCCAGACGCAAAATGACACCATTTCCGACTTGGTCTGGTTTGAGAGTGCCAACTGGGTCCTGAAAACTGACACCCAGAACAGTGGCTTGTGAGTTTTGTTTCCCAGGGAAAAAGCCTGTACAATGGTTCAGGGTCCTGCGGCCTTAAATTGCTGGGTGCTTCCTGGAATTCAGCCTCTCGCAGGATGCCTCCCAGACGCAAGGTGGCACCAGTTCCAACTTGGTCTGGTTTAAGAGTGCCAAGTGGGTCCTGAAAACTGACACCCAGAACAGTGGCTTGTGAGTTTTGTTTCCCAGGGAAAAAGCCTGTACAATGGTTCAGGGGCCTGCGGCCTTAAATTGCCAGGTGCCTCCTGGAATTGCGCCTCTCGCAGGATGCCTCTCAGACGCAAGGGGGCACTAGTTCCAACTTGGTCTGGTTTAAGAGTGCCAAGTGGGTCCTGAAAACTGACACCCAGAACAGTGGCATGTGAGTTTTGTTTCCCAGGGAAAAAGCCTGTAAAATGGATTAGGTAATGCCGCCTTTAATAGCCGGGTGCCACCTGGAGATCCGCCTCTCGCAGAATGCCTCCCAGACGCAAGGTGGCACCAGTGCCAACTTGGTCTGGTTTGAGAGTGCCAAGTGGGTCCTGAAAACTGACACCCAGAACAGTGGCTTGTGAGTTTTGTTTCCCAGGGAAAAAGCCTGTACAATGGTTCAGGGTCCTGCGGCCTTAAATTGCCGGGTGACTCCTGGAATTCGGCCTCTCGCAGGATGCCTCCCAGACGCAAGGTGGCACCAGTGCCAACTTGGTCTGGTTTAAGACTGCCAAGTGGGTCCTGAAAACTGACACCCAGAACAGTGGCTTGTGAGTTTTGTTTCCCAGGGAAAAAGCCTGTACAATGGTTCAGGGTCCTGCGGCCTTAAATTACCGGGTGCCTCCTGGAATTGCGCCTCTCGCAGGATGCCTCCCAGAGGCAAGGTGGCACCAGTGCCAACTTGGTCTGGTTTGAGAGTGCCAAGTGGGTCCTGCAAACTGACACCCAGAACAGTGGCTTCTGAATTTTTTTTCCCAGGGAAAAAGCCTGTACAATGGTTTTGGGTCCTGCGGCCTTAAATTGCCGGGGGCCTCCTGGAATTCCGCCTCTGGCAGGATGCCTCCCAGACGCAAGGTGGCACCAGTGCCAACTTGGTCTGGTTTGAGAGTGCCAAGTGGGTCCTGAAAACTGACACCCAGAACAGTGGCTTGTGAGTTTTGTTTCCCAGGGAAAAAGCCTGTACAATGGTTCAGGGTCCTGCGTCCTTAAATTGCCGGGTGACTCCTGGAATTCGGCCTCTCACAGGATGCCTCCCAGACGCAAGGTGGCACCAGTGCCAACTTGGTCTGGTTTAAGAGTGCCAAGTGGGTCCTGAAAACTGACACCCAGAACAGTGGCTTGTGAGTTTTGTTTCCCAGGGAAAAAGCCTGTACAATGGTTTTGGGTCCTGCGGCCTTAAATTGCCGGGTGCCTCCTGGAATTGCGCCTCTCGCAGGATGCCTCCCAGACGCAAGGTGGCACCAGTGCCAACTTGGTCTGGTTTGAGAGTGCCAAGTGGGTCCTGCAAACTGACACCCAGAACAGTGGCTTCTGAATTTTTTTTCCCAGGGAAAAAGCCTGTACAATGGTTTTGGGTCCTGCGGCCTTAAATATCCGGGTGCCTCCTGGACTTCCGCCTCTGGCAGGATGCCTCCCAGACGCAAGGTGGCACCAGTGCCAACTTGGTCTGGTTTGAGAGTGCCAAGTGGGTCCTGGAAACTGACACCCAGAACAGTGGATTGTGAGTTTTGTTTCCCAGGGAAAAAGGCTGTACAATGGTTCAGGGTCCTGCGGCCTTAAATTGCCGGGTGCCTCCTGGAATTGCGCCTCTCGCAGGATGCCTCCCAGACGCAAAATGACACCATTTCCGACTTGGTCTGGTTTGAGAGTGCCAAGTGGGTCCTGAAAACTGACACCCAGAACAGTGGCTTGTGAGTTTTGTTTCCCAGGGAAAAAGCCTGTACAATGGTTCAGGGTCCTGCGGCCTTAAATTGCCGGGTGACTCCTGGAATTCGGCCTCTCGCAGGATGCCTCCCAGACGCAAGGTGGCACCAGTGCCAACTTGGTCTGGTTTAAGAGTGCCAAGTGGGTCCTGAAAAGTGACACCCAGAACAGTGGCTTGTGAGTTTTGTTTCCCAGGGAAAAAGCCTGTACAATGGTTCAGGGGCCTGAGGCCTTAAATTGCCGGGTGCCTCCTGGAATTCGGCCTCTCGCAGGATGCCTCCCAGACGCAAGGTGGCACCAGTGCCAACTTGGTCTGGTTTGAGAGTGCCAAGTGGGTCCTGAAAACTGACACCCAGAACAGTGGCTTGTGAGTTTTGTTTCCCAGGGAAAAAGCCTGTAAAATGGTTCAGGGTCCTGCGGCCTTAAATTGCCGGGTGCCTCCTGGAATTGCGCCTCTCGCAGGATGCCTCCCAGATGCAAGGTGGCACCAGTGCCAACTTGGTCTGGTTTGAGAGTGCCAAGTGGGTCCTGCAAACTGACACCCAGAACAGTGGCTTGTGAGTTTTGTTTCCAGGGAAAAAGCCTGTACAATGGTTCAGGGGCCTGCGGCCTTAAATTGCCGGGTGCCTCCTGGAATTCCGCATCACGCCAGATGTTTCCCAGACGCTAAGCACCACCTGTGCTAAATTGGTCTGGTTTAAGAGTGCCAAGTGGGTCCTGAAAACTGACACCCAGAACAGTGGCTTGTGAGTTTTGTTTCCCAGGGAAAAAGCCTGTACAATGGTTCAGGGTCCTGCGGCCTTAAATTGCCGGGTGCCTCCTGGAATTGCACCTCTCGCAGGATGCCTCCCAGACGCAAGGTGGCACCAGTGCCAACTTGGTCTGGTTTAACAGTGCCAGGTGGCTCCTGCAAACTGACACCCAGAACAGTGGCTTGTGAGTTTTGTTTCCCAGGGAAAAAGCCTGTACAATGGTTCAGGGTCCTGAGGCCTTAAATTGCCGGGTGCCTCCTGGAATTGCGCCTCTCGCAGGATGCCTCCCAGACGCAAGGTGGCACCAGTGCCAACTTGGTCTGCTTTGAGAGTGTCAAGTGGGTCCTGAAAACTGACACCCAGAACAGTGGCTTGTGAGTTTTGTTTCCCAGGGAAAAAGCCTGTACAATGGTTCAGGGGCCTGAGGCCATAAATTGCCAGGTGCCTCCAGGAATTCGGCCTCTCGCAGGATGCCTCCCAGACGCAAGGTGGCACCAGTGCCAACTTGGTCTCGTTTGAGAGTGTCAAGTGTGTCTTGCAAACTGACACCAAGAACAGTGGCTTGTGAGTTTTGTTTCCCAGGGAAAAAGCCTGTAAAATGGTTCAGGGGCCTGAGGCCTTAAATGCCGGGTGCCTCCTGGAATTCCGCATCTCACCAGATGTTTCCCAGACGATAAGCAAGACCAGTGCCAAATTGGTCTGGTTTAAGAGTGCCAAGTGGGTCCTGGAAACTGACACCCAGAACAGTGGCTTGTGAGTTTTGTTTCCCAGGGAAAAAGCCTGTACAATGGTTCAGGGGCCTGCGGCCTTAAATTGCCGGGTGCCTCCTGGAATTCGGCGTCTTGCAGGATGCCTCCCAGACGCAAGGTGGCACCAGTGCCAACTTGGTCTGGTTTGAGAGTGCCAAGTGGGTCCTGCAAACTGACACCCAGAACAGTGGCTTCTGAATTTTTTTTCCCAGGGAAAAAGCCTGTAGAATGGTTTTGTGTCCTGCGGCCTTAAATTGCCGGGTGCCTCCTGGAATTGCGCCTCTCGCAGGATGCCTCCCAGACGCAAGGTGGCACCAGTTCCAACTTGGTCTGGTTTAAGAGTGCCAAGTGGGTCCTGAAAACTGACACCCAGAACAGTGGCTTGTGAGTTTTGTTTCCCAGGGAAAAAGCCTGTAAAATGGATTAGGTAATGTCGCCTTTAATAACCGGGTGCCACCTTGAGATCCGCCTCTCGCAGAATGCCTCCCAGACGCAAGGTGGCACCAGTGCCAACTTGGTCTGGTTTGAGAGTGCCAAGTGGGTCCTGAAAACTGACACCCAGAACAGTGGCTTGTGAGTTTTGTTTCCCAGGGAAAAAGCCAGTACAATGGTTCAGGGTCCTGCAGCCTTAAATTGCCGGAGCCTCCTGGAATTGCGCCTCTCGCAGGATGCCTCCCAGAGGCAAGGTGGCACCAGTGCCAACTTGGTCTGGTTTGAGAGTGCCAAGTGGGTCCTGAAAACTGACACCCAGAACAGTGGCTTGTGAGTTTTGTTTCCCAGGGAAAAAGCCTGTACAATGGTTCAGGGGCCTGAGGCCTTAAACTGCCGTCTGCTTCCTGGAATTCAGCCTCTCGCAGGATGCCACCCAGACGCAAGGTGGCACCAGTTCCAACTTGGTCTGGTTTAAGAGTGCCAAGTGGGTCCTGAAAACTGACACCCAGAACAGTGGCTTGTGAGTTTTGTTTCCCAGGGAAAAAGCCTGTACAATGGTTCAGGGGCCTGCGGCCTTAAATTGCCGGGTGCCTCCTGGAATTGCGCCTCTCGCAGGATGCCTCCCAGACGCAAGGTGGCACCAGTTCCAACTTGGTCTGGTTTAAGAGTGCCAAGTGGGTCCTGAAAACTGACACCCAGAACAGTGGCTTGTGAGTTTTGTTTCCCAGGGAAAAAGCCTGTAAAATGGATTAGGTAATGTCGCCTTTAATAACCGGGTGCCACCTTGAGATCCGCCTCTCGCAGAATGCCTCCCAGACGCAAGGTGGCACCAGTGCCAACTTGGTCTGGTTTGAGAGTGCCAAGTGGGTCCTGAAAACTGACACCCAGAACAGTGGCTTGTGAGTTTTGTTTCCCAGGGAAAAAGCCAGTACAATGGTTCAGGGTCCTGCAGCCTTAAATTGCCGGAGCCTCCTGGAATTGCGCCTCTCGCAGGATGCCTCCCAGAGGCAAGGTGGCACCAGTGCCAACTTGGTCTGGTTTGAGAGTGCCAAGTGGGTCCTGAAAACTGACACCCAGAACAGTGGCTTGTGAGTTTTGTTTCCCAGGGAAAAAGCCTGTACAATGGTTCAGGGTCCTGCGGCCTTAAATTGCCGGGTGCCTCCTGGAATTCGGACTCTCGCAGGGTGCCTCCCAGACGCAAAATGACACCATTTCCGACTTGGTCTGGTTTGAGAGTGCCAAGTGGGTCCTGAAAACTGACACCCAGAACAGTGGCTTGTGAGTTTTGTTTCCCAGGGAAAAAGCCTGTACAATGGTTCAGGGTCCTGCGGCCTTAAATTGCCGGGTGACTCCTGGAATTCGGCCTCTCGCAGGATGCCTCCCAGACGCAAGGTGGCACCAGTGCCAACTTGGTCTGGTTTAAGAGTGCCAAGTGGGTCCTGAAAACTGACACCCAGAACAGTGGCTTGTGAGTTTTGTTTCCCAGGGAAAAAGCCTGTACAATGGTTCAGGGGCCTGAGGCCTTAAACTGCGGTCTGCTTCCTGGAATTCAGCCTCTCGCAGGATGCCACTCAGACGCAAGGTGGCACCAGTTCCAACTTGGTCTGGTTTAAGAGTGCCAAGTGGGTCCTGAAAACTGACACCCAGAACAGTGGCTTGTGAGTTTTGTTTCCCAGGGAAAAAGCCTGTACAATGGTTCAGGGGCCTGCGGCCTTAAATTGCCGGGTGCCTCCTGGAATTGCGCCTCTCGAAGGATGCCTCCCAGACGCAAGGTGGCACCAGTTCCAACTTGGTCTGGTTTAAGAGTGCCAAGTGGGTCCTGAAAACTGACACCCAGAACAGTGGCTTGTGAGTTTTGTTTCCCAGGGAAAAAGCCTGTAAAATGGATTAGGTAATGTCGCCTTTAATAACCGGGTGCCACCTTGAGATCCGCCTCTCGCAGAATGCCTCCCAGACGCAAGGTGGCACCAGTGCCAACTTGGTCTGGTTTGAGAGTGCCAAGTGGGTCCTGAAAACTGACACCCAGAACAGTGGCTTGTGAGTTTTGTTTCCCAGGGAAAAAGCCAGTACAATGGTTCAGGGTCCTGCAGCCTTAAATTGCCGGCGCCTCCTGGAATTGCGCCTCTCGCAGGATGCCTCCCAGAGGCAAGGTGGCACCAGTGCCAACTTGGTCTGGTTTGAGAGTGCCAAGTGGGTCCTGAAAACTGACACCCAGAACAGTGGCTTGTGAGTTTTGTTTCCCAGGGAAAAAGCCTGTACAATGGTTCAGGGGCCTGAGGCCTTAAATTGCGGGGTGCCTCCTGGAATTCCGCATCTCACCAGATGTTTCCCAGACGCTAAGCAACACATGTGCTAAATTGGTCTGGTTTAAGAGTGCCAAGTGGGTCCTGAAAACTGACAGCCAGAACAGTGGCTTGTGAGCTTTGTTTCCCAGGGAAAAAACCTGTACAATGGTTCAGGGTCCTGCGGCCTTAAATTGCCGGGTGCCTCCTGGAATTGCACCTCTCGCAGGATGCCTCCCAGACGCAAGGTGGCACCAGTGCCAACTTGGTCTGGTTTAAGAGTGCCAGGTGGCTCCTGCAAACTGACACCCAGAACAGTGGCTTGTGAGTTTTGTTTCCCAGGGAAAAAGCCTGTACAATGGTTTAGGTAATGCCGCCTTTAATAGCCGGGTGCCACCTGGAGATTCGCCTCTCGCAGGATGCCTCCCAGACGCAAGGTGGCACCAGTGCCAACTTGGTCTGCTTTGAGAGTGTCAAGTGGGTCCTGAAAACTGACACCCAGAACAGTGGCTTGTGAGTTTTGTTTCCCAGGGAAAAAGACTGTACGATGGTTCAGGGTCCTGCGGCCTTAAATTACCGGGTGCCTCCTGGAATTGCGCCTCTCGCAGGATGCCTCCCAGACGCAAGGTGGCACCAGTGCCAACTTGGTCTCGTTTGAGAGTGCCAAGTGTGTCTTGCAAACTGACACCCAGAACAGTGGCTTGTGAGTTTTGTTTCCCAGGGAAAAAGCCTGTAAAATGGTCCAGGGGCCTGAGGCCTTAAATTGCCGGGTGCCTCCTGGAATTCAGCATCTCACCAGATGTTTCCCAGACGCTAAGCAACACCAGTGCCAAATTGGTCTGGTTTAAGAGTGCCAAGTGGGTCCTGGAAACTGACACCCAGAACAGTGGCTTGTGAGTTTTGTTTCCCAGGGAAAAAGCCTGTACAATGGTTCAGGGGCCTGCGGCCTTAAATTGATGGGTGCCTCCTGGAATTCGGCGTCTTGCAGGATGCCTCCCAGACGCAAGGTGGCACCAGTGCCAACTTGGTCTGGTTTGAGAGTGCCAAGTGGGTCCTGCAAACTGACACCCAGAACAGTGGCTTCTGAATTTTTTTTCCCAGGGAGAAAGCCTGTAGAATGGTTTTGGGTCCTGCGGCATTAAATTGCCGGGGGCCTCCTGGAATTCCGCCTCTGGCAGGATGCCTCCCAGACGCAAGGTGGCACCAGTGCCAACTTGGTCTGGTTTGAGAGTGCCAAGTGAGTCCTGAAAACTGACACCCAGAACAGTGGCTTGTGAGTTTTGTTTCCCAGGGAAAAAGCCTGTACAATGGTTCAGGGTCCTGCGGCCTTAAATTGCCGGGTGCCTCCTGGAATTCGGACTCTCGCAGGGTGCCTCCCAGACGCAAAATGACACCATTTCCGACTTGGTCTGGTTTGAGAGTGCCAACTGGGTCCTGAAAACTGACACCCAGAACAGTGGCTTGTGAGTTTTGTTTCCCAGGGAAAAAGCCTGTACAATGGTTCAGGGTCCTGCGGCCTTAAATTGCTGGGTGCTTCCTGGAATTCAGCCTCTCGCAGGATGCCTCCCAGACGCAAGGTGGCACCAGTTCCAACTTGGTCTGGTTTAAGAGTGCCAAGTGGGTCCTGAAAACTGACACCCAGAACAGTGGCTTGTGAGTTTTGTTTCCCAGGGAAAAAGCCTGTACAATGGTTCAGGGGCCTGCGGCCTTAAATTGCCAGGTGCCTCCTGGAATTGCGCCTCTCGCAGGATGCCTCTCAGACGCAAGGGGGCACTAGTTCCAACTTGGTCTGGTTTAAGAGTGCCAAGTGGGTCCTGAAAACTGACACCCAGAACAGTGGCATGTGAGTTTTGTTTCCCAGGGAAAAAGCCTGTAAAATGGATTAGGTAATGCCGCCTTTAATAGCCGGGTGCCACCTGGAGATCCGCCTCTCGCAGAATGCCTCCCAGACGCAAGGTGGCACCAGTGCCAACTTGGTCTGGTTTGAGAGTGCCAAGTGGGTCCTGAAAACTGACACCCAGAACAGTGGCTTGTGAGTTTTGTTTCCCAGGGAAAAAGCCTGTACAATGGTTCAGGGTCCTGCGGCCTTAAATTGCCGGGTGACTCCTGGAATTCGGCCTCTCGCAGGATGCCTCCCAGACGCAAGGTGGCACCAGTGCCAACTTGGTCTGGTTTAAGAGTGCCAAGTGGGTCCTGAAAACTGACACCCAGAACAGTGGCTTGTGAGTTTTGTTTCCCAGGGAAAAAGCCTGTACAATGGTTCAGGGTCCTGCGGCCTTAAATTACCGGGTGCCTCCTGGAATTGCGCCTCTCGCAGGATGCCTCCCAGAGGCAAGGTGGCACCAGTGCCAACTTGGTCTGGTTTGAGAGTGCCAAGTGGGTCCTGCAAACTGACACCCAGAACAGTGGCTTCTGAATTTTTTTTCCCAGGGAAAAAGCCTGTACAATGGTTTTGGGTCCTGCGGCCTTAAATTGCCGGGGGCCTCCTGGAATTCCGCCTCTGGCAGGATGCCTCCCAGACGCAAGGTGGCACCAGTGCCAACTTGGTCTGGTTTGAGAGTGCCAAGTGGGTCCTGAAAACTGACACCCAGAACAGTGGCTTGTGAGTTTTGTTTCCCAGGGAAAAAGCCTGTACAATGGTTCAGGGTCCTGCAGCCTTAAATTGCCGGCGCCTCCTGGAATTGCGCCTCTCGCAGGATGCCTCCCAGAGGCAAGGTGGCACCAGTGCCAACTTGGTCTGGTTTGAGAGTGCCAAGTGGGTCCTGAAAACTGACACCCAGAACAGTGGCTTGTGAGTTTTGTTTCCCAGGGAAAAAGCCTGTACAATGGTTCAGGGGCCTGAGGCCTTAAATTGCGGGGTGCCTCCTGGAATTCCGCATCTCACCAGATGTTTCCCAGACGCTAAGCAACACATGTGCTAAATTGGTCTGGTTTAAGAGTGCCAAGTGGGTCCTGAAAACTGACAGCCAGAACAGTGGCTTGTGAGCTTTGTTTCCCAGGGAAAAAACCTGTACAATGGTTCAGGGTCCTGCGGCCTTAAATTGCCGGGTGCCTCCTGGAATTGCACCTCTCGCAGGATGCCTCCCAGACGCAAGGTGGCACCAGTGCCAACTTGGTCTGGTTTAAGAGTGCCAGGTGGCTCCTGCAAACTGACACCCAGAACAGTGGCTTGTGAGTTTTGTTTCCCAGGGAAAAAGCCTGTACAATGGTTTAGGTAATGCCGCCTTTAATAGCCGGGTGCCACCTGGAGATTCGCCTCTCGCAGGATGCCTCCCAGACGCAAGGTGGCACCAGTGCCAACTTGGTCTGCTTTGAGAGTGTCAAGTGGGTCCTGAAAACTGACACCCAGAACAGTGGCTTGTGAGTTTTGTTTCCCAGGGAAAAAGACTGTACGATGGTTCAGGGTCCTGCGGCCTTAAATTACCGGGTGCCTCCTGGAATTGCGCCTCTCGCAGGATGCCTCCCAGACGCAAGGTGGCACCAGTGCCAACTTGGTCTCGTTTGAGAGTGCCAAGTGTGTCTTGCAAACTGACACCCAGAACAGTGGCTTGTGAGTTTTGTTTCCCAGGGAAAAAGCCTGTAAAATGGTCCAGGGGCCTGAGGCCTTAAATTGCCGGGTGCCTCCTGGAATTCAGCATCTCACCAGATGTTTCCCAGACGCTAAGCAACACCAGTGCCAAATTGGTCTGGTTTAAGAGTGCCAAGTGGGTCCTGGAAACTGACACCCAGAACAGTGGCTTGTGAGTTTTGTTTCCCAGGGAAAAAGCCTGTACAATGGTTCAGGGGCCTGCGGCCTTAAATTGATGGGTGCCTCCTGGAATTCGGCGTCTTGCAGGATGCCTCCCAGACGCAAGGTGGCACCAGTGCCAACTTGGTCTGGTTTGAGAGTGCCAAGTGGGTCCTGCAAACTGACACCCAGAACAGTGGCTTCTGAATTTTTTTTCCCAGGGAGAAAGCCTGTAGAATGGTTTTGGGTCCTGCGGCATTAAATTGCCGGGGGCCTCCTGGAATTCCGCCTCTGGCAGGATGCCTCCCAGACGCAAGGTGGCACCAGTGCCAACTTGGTCTGGTTTGAGAGTGCCAAGTGAGTCCTGAAAACTGACACCCAGAACAGTGGCTTGTGAGTTTTGTTTCCCAGGGAAAAAGCCTGTACAATGGTTCAGGGTCCTGCGGCCTTAAATTGCCGGGTGCCTCCTGGAATTCGGACTCTCGCAGGGTGCCTCCCAGACGCAAAATGACACCATTTCCGACTTGGTCTGGTTTGAGAGTGCCAACTGGGTCCTGAAAACTGACACCCAGAACAGTGGCTTGTGAGTTTTGTTTCCCAGGGAAAAAGCCTGTACAATGGTTCAGGGTCCTGCGGCCTTAAATTGCTGGGTGCTTCCTGGAATTCAGCCTCTCGCAGGATGCCTCCCAGACGCAAGGTGGCACCAGTTCCAACTTGGTCTGGTTTAAGAGTGCCAAGTGGGTCCTGAAAACTGACACCCAGAACAGTGGCTTGTGAGTTTTGTTTCCCAGGGAAAAAGCCTGTACAATGGTTCAGGGGCCTGCGGCCTTAAATTGCCAGGTGCCTCCTGGAATTGCGCCTCTCGCAGGATGCCTCTCAGACGCAAGGGGGCACTAGTTCCAACTTGGTCTGGTTTAAGAGTGCCAAGTGGGTCCTGAAAACTGACACCCAGAACAGTGGCATGTGAGTTTTGTTTCCCAGGGAAAAAGCCTGTAAAATGGATTAGGTAATGCCGCCTTTAATAGCCGGGTGCCACCTGGAGATCCGCCTCTCGCAGAATGCCTCCCAGACGCAAGGTGGCACCAGTGCCAACTTGGTCTGGTTTGAGAGTGCCAAGTGGGTCCTGAAAACTGACACCCAGAACAGTGGCTTGTGAGTTTTGTTTCCCAGGGAAAAAGCCTGTACAATGGTTCAGGGTCCTGCGGCCTTAAATTGCCGGGTGACTCCTGGAATTCGGCCTCTCGCAGGATGCCTCCCAGACGCAAGGTGGCACCAGTGCCAACTTGGTCTGGTTTAAGAGTGCCAAGTGGGTCCTGAAAACTGACACCCAGAACAGTGGCTTGTGAGTTTTGTTTCCCAGGGAAAAAGCCTGTACAATGGTTCAGGGTCCTGCGGCCTTAAATTACCGGGTGCCTCCTGGAATTGCGCCTCTCGCAGGATGCCTCCCAGAGGCAAGGTGGCACCAGTGCCAACTTGGTCTGGTTTGAGAGTGCCAAGTGGGTCCTGCAAACTGACACCCAGAACAGTGGCTTCTGAATTTTTTTTCCCAGGGAAAAAGCCTGTACAATGGTTTTGGGTCCTGCGGCCTTAAATTGCCGGGGGCCTCCTGGAATTCCGCCTCTGGCAGGATGCCTCCCAGACGCAAGGTGGCACCAGTGCCAACTTGGTCTGGTTTGAGAGTGCCAAGTGGGTCCTGAAAACTGACACCCAGAACAGTGGCTTGTGAGTTTTGTTTCCCAGGGAAAAAGCCTGTACAATGGTTCAGGGTCCTGCGTCCTTAAATTGCCGGGTGACTCCTGGAATTCGGCCTCTCGCAGGATGCCTCCCAGACGCAAGGTGGCACCAGTGCCAACTTGGTCTGGTTTAAGAGTGCCAAGTGGGTCCTGAAAACTGACACCCAGAACAGTGGCTTGTGAGTTTTGTTTCCCAGGGAAAAAGCCTGTACAATGGTTTTGGGTCCTGCGGCCTTAAATTGCCGGGTGCCTCCTGGAATTGCGCCTCTCGCAGGATGCCTCCCAGACGCAAGGTGGCACCAGTGCCAACTTGGTCTGGTTTGAGAGTGCCAAGTGGGTCCTGCAAACTGACACCCAGAACAGTGGCTTCTGAATTTTTTTTCCCAGGGAAAAAGCCTGTACAATGGTTTTGGGTCCTGCGGCCTTAAATATCCGGGTGCCTCCTGGACTTCCGCCTCTGGCAGGATGCCTCCCAGACGCAAGGTGGCACCAGTGCCAACTTGGTCTGGTTTGAGAGTGCCAAGTGGGTCCTGGAAACTGACACCCAGAACAGTGGATTGTGAGTTTTGTTTCCCAGGGAAAAAGGCTGTACAATGGTTCAGGGTCCTGCGGCCTTAAATTGCCGGGTGCCTCCTGGAATTGCGCCTCTCGCAGGATGCCTCCCAGACGCAAAATGACACCATTTCCGACTTGGTCTGGTTTGAGAGTGCCAAGTGGGTCCTGAAAACTGACACCCAGAACAGTGGCTTGTGAGTTTTGTTTCCCAGGGAAAAAGCCTGTACAATGGTTCAGGGTCCTGCGGCCTTAAATTGCCGGGTGACTCCTGGAATTCGGCCTCTCGCAGGATGCCTCCCAGACGCAAGGTGGCACCAGTGCCAACTTGGTCTGGTTTAAGAGTGCCAAGTGGGTCCTGAAAAGTGACACCCAGAACAGTGGCTTGTGAGTTTTGTTTCCCAGGGAAAAAGCCTGTACAATGGTTCAGGGGCCTGAGGCCTTAAATTGCCGGGTGCCTCCTGGAATTCGGCCTCTCGCAGGATGCCTCCCAGACGCAAGGTGGCACCAGTGCCAACTTGGTCTGCTTTGAGCGTGTCAAGTGGGTCCTGAAAACTGACACCCAGAACAGTGGCTTGTGAGTTTTGTTTCCCAGGGAAAAAGACTGTACAATGGTTAAGGGTCCTGCGGCCTTAAATTGCCGGGTGCCTCCTGGAATTGCACCTCTCGCAGGATGCCTCCCAGACGCAAGCAACACCAGTGCCAACTTGGTCTGGTTTGAGAGTGCCAGGTGGCTCCTGCAAACTGACACCCAGAACAGTGGCTTGTGAGTTTTGTTTCCCAGGGAAAAAGCCTGTAAAATGGTTTAGGTAATGCCGCCTTTAATAGCCAGGTGACACCTGGAGATCCGCCTCTCGCAGGATGCCTCCCAGACGCAAGGTGGCACCAGTGCCAACTTGGTCTGGTTTGAGAGTGCCAAGTGGGTCCTGAAAACTGACACCCAGAACAGTGGCTTGTGAGTTTTGTTTCCCAGGGAAAAAGCCTGTAAAATGGTTCAGGGTCCTGCGGCCTTAAATTGCCGGGTGCCTCCTGGAATTGCGCCTCTCGCAGGATGCCTCCCAGATGCAAGGTGGCACCAGTGCCAACTTGGTCTGGTTTGAGAGTGCCAAGTGGGTCCTGAAAACTGACACCCAGAACAGTGGCTTGTGAGTTTTGTTTCCAGGGAAAAAGCCTGTACAATGGTTCAGGGGCCTGCGGCCTTAAATTGCCGGGTGCCTCCTGGAATTCCGCATCACGCCAGATGTTTCCCAGACGCTAAGCACCACCTGTGCTAAATTGGTCTGGTTTAAGAGTGCCAAGTGGGTCCTGAAAACTGACACCCAGAACAGTGGCTTGTGAGTTTTGTTTCCCAGGGAAAAAGCCTGTACAATGGTTCAGGGTCCTGCGGCCTTAAATTGCCGGGTGCCTCCTGGAATTGCACCTCTCGCAGGATGCCTCCCAGACGCAAGGTGGCACCAGTGCCAACTTGGTCTGGTTTAACAGTGCCAGGTGGCTCCTGCAAACTGACACCCAGAACAGTGGCTTGTGAGTTTTGTTTCCCAGGGAAAAAGCCTGTACAATGGTTCAGGGTCCTGAGGCCTTAAATTGCCGGGTGCCACCTGGAGATTCGCCTCTCGCAGGATGCCTCCCAGACGCAAGGTGGCACCAGTGCCAACTTGGTCTGCTTTGAGAGTGTCAAGTGGGTCCTGAAAACTGACACCCAGAACAGTGGCTTGTGAGTTTTGTTTCCCAGGGAAAAAGCCTGTACAATGGTTCAGGGGCCTGAGGCCATAAATTGCCAGGTGCCTCCAGGAATTCGGCCTCTCGCAGGATGCCTCCCAGACGCAAGGTGGCACCAGTGCCAACTTGGTCTCGTTTGAGAGTGTCAAGTGTGTCTTGCAAACTGACACCAAGAACAGTGGCTTGTGAGTTTTGTTTCCCAGGGAAAAAGCCTGTAAAATGGTTCAGGGGCCTGAGGCCTTAAATGCCGGGTGCCTCCTGGAATTCCGCATCTCACCAGATGTTTCCCAGACGCTAAGCAAGACCAGTGCCAACTTGGTCTGGTTTGAGAGTGCCAAGTGGGTCCTGGAAACTGACACCCAGAACAGTGGCTTGTGAGTTTTGTTTCCCAGGGAAAAAGCCTGTACAATGGTTCAGGGGCCTGCGGCCTTAAATTGCCGGGTGCCTCCTGGAATTCGGCGTCTTGCAGGATGCCTCCCAGACGCAAGGTGGCACCAGTGCCAACTTGGTCTGGTTTGAGAGTGCCAAGTGGGTCCTGCAAACTGACACCCAGAACAGTGGCTTCTGAAATTTTTTTCCCAGGGAAAAAGCCTGTAGAATGGTTTTGTGTCCTGCGGCCTTAAATTGCCGGGTGCCTCCTGGAATTGCGCCTCTCGCAGGATGCCTCCCAGACGCAAGGTGGCACCAGTTCCAACTTGGTCTGGTTTAAGAGTGCCAAGTGGGTCCTGAAAACTGACACCCAGAACAGTGGCTTGTGAGTTTTGTTTCCCAGGGAAAAAGCCTGTAAAATGGATTAGGTAATGTCGCCTTTAATAACCGGGTGCCACCTTGAGATCCGCCTCTCGCAGAATGCCTCCCAGACGCAAGGTGGCACCAGTGCCAACTTGGTCTGGTTTGAGAGTGCCAAGTGGGTCCTGAAAACTGACACCCAGAACAGTGGCTTGTGAGTTTTGTTTCCCAGGGAAAAAGCCAGTACAATGGTTCAGGGTCCTGCAGCCTTAAATTGCCGGAGCCTCCTGGAATTGCGCCTCTCGCAGGATGCCTCCCAGAGGCAAGGTGGCACCAGTGCCAACTTGGTCTGGTTTGAGAGTGCCAAGTGGGTCCTGAAAACTGACACCCAGAACAGTGGCTTGTGAGTTTTGTTTCCCAGGGAAAAAGCCTGTACAATGGTTCAGGGGCCTGAGGCCTTAAACTGCCGTCTGCTTCCTGGAATTCAGCCTCTCGCAGGATGCCACCCAGACGCAAGGTGGCACCAGTTCCAACTTGGTCTGGTTTAAGAGTGCCAAGTGGGTCCTGAAAACTGACACCCAGAACAGTGGCTTGTGAGTTTTGTTTCCCAGGGAAAAAGCCTGTACAATGGTTCAGGGGCCTGCGGCCTTAAATTGCCGGGTGCCTCCTGGAATTGCGCCTCTCGCAGGATGCCTCCCAGACGCAAGGTGGCACCAGTTCCAACTTGGTCTGGTTTAAGAGTGCCAAGTGGGTCCTGAAAACTGACACCCAGAACAGTGGCTTGTGAGTTTTGTTTCCCAGGGAAAAAGCCTGTAAAATGGATTAGGTAATGTCGCCTTTAATAACCGGGTGCCACCTTGAGATCTGCCTCTCGCAGAATGCCTCCCAGACGCAAGGTGGCACCAGTGCCAACTTGGTCTGGTTTGAGAGTGCCAAGTGGGTCCTGAAAACTGACACCCAGAACAGTGGCTTGTGAGTTTTGTTTCCCAGGGAAAAAGCCAGTACAATGGTTCAGGGTCCTGCAGCCTTAAATTGCCGGAGCCTCCTGGAATTGCGCCTCTCGCAGGATGCCTCCCAGAGGCAAGGTGGCACCAGTGCCAACTTGGTCTGGTTTGAGAGTGCCAAGTGGGTCCTGAAAACTGACACCCAGAACAGTGGCTTGTGAGTTTTGTTTCCCAGGGAAAAAGCCTGTACAATGGTTCAGGGTCCTGCGGCCTTAAATTGCCGGGTGCCTCCTGGAATTCGGACTCTCGCAGGGTGCCTCCCAGACGCAAAATGACACCATTTCCGACTTGGTCTGGTTTGAGAGTGCCAAGTGGGTCCTGAAAACTGACACCCAGAACAGTGGCTTGTGAGTTTTGTTTCCCAGGGAAAAAGCCTGTACAATGGTTCAGGGTCCTGCGGCCTTAAATTGCCGGGTGACTCCTGGAATTCGGCCTCTCGCAGGATGCCTCCCAGACGCAAGGTGGCACCAGTGCCAACTTGGTCTGGTTTAAGAGTGCCAAGTGGGTCCTGAAAACTGACACCCAGAACAGTGGCTTGTGAGTTTTGTTTCCCAGGGAAAAAGCCTGTACAATGGTTCAGGGGCCTGAGGCCTTAAACTGCGGTCTGCTTCCTGGAATTCAGCCTCTCGCAGGATGCCACTCAGACGCAAGGTGGCACCAGTTCCAACTTGGTCTGGTTTAAGAGTGCCAAGTGGGTCCTGAAAACTGACACCCAGAACAGTGGCTTGTGAGTTTTGTTTCCCAGGGAAAAAGCCTGTACAATGGTTCAGGGGCCTGCGGCCTTAAATTGCCGGGTGCCTCCTGGAATTGCGCCTCTCGAAGGATGCCTCCCAGACGCAAGGTGGCACCAGTTCCAACTTGGTCTGGTTTAAGAGTGCCAAGTGGGTCCTGAAAACTGACACCCAGAACAGTGGCTTGTGAGTTTTGTTTCCCAGGGAAAAAGCCTGTAAAATGGATTAGGTAATGTCGCCTTTAATAACCGGGTGCCACCTTGAGATCCGCCTCTCGCAGAATGCCTCCCAGACGCAAGGTGGCACCAGTGCAAACTTGGTCTGGTTTGAGAGTGCCAAGTGGGTCCTGAAAACTGACACCCAGAACAGTGGCTTGTGAGTTTTGTTTCCCAGGGAAAAAGCCAGTACAATGGTTCAGGGTCCTGCAGCCTTAAATTGCCGGCGCCTCCTGGAATTGCGCCTCTCGCAGGATGCCTCCCAGAGGCAAGGTGGCACCAGTGCCAACTTGGTCTGGTTTGAGAGTGCCAAGTGGGTCCTGAAAACTGACACCCAGAACAGTGGCTTGTGAGTTTTGTTTCCCAGGGAAAAAGCCTGTACAATGGTTCAGGGGCCTGAGGCCTTAAATTGCGGGGTGCCTCCTGGAATTCCGCATCTCACCAGATGTTTCCCAGACGCTAAGCAACACATGTGCTAAATTGGTCTGGTTTAAGAGTGCCAAGTGGGTCCTGAAAACTGACACCCAGAACAGTGGCTTGTGAGCTTTGTTTCCCAGGGAAAAAACCTGTACAATGGTTCAGGGTCCTGCGGCCTTAAATTGCCGGGTGCCTCCTGGAATTGCACCTCTCGCAGGATGCCTCCCAGACGCAAGGTGGCACCAGTGCCAACTTGGTCTGGTTTAAGAGTGCCAGGTGGCTCCTGCAAACTGACACCCAGAACAGTGGCTTGTGAGTTTTGTTTCCCAGGGAAAAAGCCTGTACAATGGTTTAGGTAATGCCGCCTTTAATAGCCGGGTGCCACCTGGAGATTCGCCTCTCGCAGGATGCCTCCCAGACGCAAGGTGGCACCAGTGCCAACTTGGTCTGCTTTGAGAGTGTCAAGTGGGTCCTGAAAACTGACACCCAGAACAGTGGCTTGTGAGTTTTGTTTCCCAGGGAAAAAGACTGTACGATGGTTCAGGGTCCTGCGGCCTTAAATTACCGGGTGCCTCCTGGAATTGCGCCTCTCGCAGGATGCCTCCCAGACGCAAGGTGGCACCAGTGCCAACTTGGTCTCGTTTGAGAGTGCCAAGTGTGTCTTGCAAACTGACACCCAGAACAGTGGCTTGTGAGTTTTGTTTCCCAGGGAAAAAGCCTGTAAAATGGTCCAGGGGCCTGAGGCCTTAAATTGCCGGGTGCCTCCTGGAATTCAGCATCTCACCAGATGTTTCCCAGACGCTAAGCAACACCAGTGCCAAATTGGTCTGGTTTAAGAGTGCCAAGTGGGTCCTGGAAACTGACACCCAGAACAGTGGCTTGTGAGTTTTGTTTCCCAGGGAAAAAGCCTGTACAATGGTTCAGGGGCCTGCGGCCTTAAATTGATGGGTGCCTCCTTGAATTCGGCGTCTTGCAGGATGCCTCCCAGACGCAAGGTGGCACCAGTGCCAACTTGGTCTGGTTTGAGAGTGCCAAGTGGGTCCTGCAAACTGACACCCAGAACAGTGGCTTCTGAACTTTTTTTCCCAGGGAGAAAGCCTGTAGAATGGTTTTGGGTCCTGCGGCATTAAATTGCCGGGGGCCTCCTGGAATTCCGCCTCTGGCAGGATGCCTCCCAGACGCAAGGTGGCACCAGTGCCAACTTGGTCTGGTTTGAGAGTGCCAAGTGAGTCCTGAAAACTGACACCCAGAACAGTGGCTTGTGAGTTTTGTTTCCCAGGGAAAAAGCCTGTACAATGGTTCAGGGTCCTGCGGCCTTAAATTGCCGGGTGCCTCCTGGAATTCGGACTCTCGCAGGGTGCCTCCCAGACGCAAAATGACACCATTTCCGACTTGGTCTGGTTTGAGAGTGCCAACTGGGTCCTGAAAACTGACACCCAGAACAGTGGCTTGTGAGTTTTGTTTCCCAGGGAAAAAGCCTGTACAATGGTTCAGGGTCCTGCGGCCTTAAATTGCTGGGTGCTTCCTGGAATTCAGCCTCTCGCAGGATGCCTCCCAGACGCAAGGTGGCACCAGTTCCAACTTGGTCTGGTTTAAGAGTGCCAAGTGGGTCCTGAAAACTGACACCCAGAACAGTGGCTTGTGAGTTTTGTTTCCCAGGGAAAAAGCCTGTACAATGGTTCAGGGGCCTGCGGCCTTAAATTGCCAGGTGCCTCCTGGAATTGCGCCTCTCGCAGGATGCCTCTCAGACGCAAGGGGGCACTAGTTCCAACTTGGTCTGGTTTAAGAGTGCCAAGTGGGTCCTGAAAACTGACACCCAGAACAGTGGCATGTGAGTTTTGTTTCCCAGGGAAAAAGCCTGTAAAATGGATTAGGTAATGCCGCCTTTAATAGCCGGGTGCCTCCTGGAGATCCGCCTCTCGCAGAATGCCTCCCAGACGCAAGGTGGCACCAGTGCCAACTTGGTCTGGTTTGAGAGTGCCAAGTGGGTCCTGAAAACTGACACCCAGAACAGTGGCTTGTGAGTTTTGTTTCCCAGGGAAAAAGCCTGTACAATGGTTCAGGGTCCTGCGGCCTTAAATTGCCGGGTGACTCCTGGAATTCGGCCTCTCGCAGGATGCCTCCCAGACGCAAGGTGGCACCAGTGCCAACTTGGTCTGGTTTAAGAGTGCCAAGTGGGTCCTGAAAACTGACACCCAGAACAGTGGCTTGTGAGTTTTGTTTCCCAGGGAAAAAGCCTGTACAATGGTTCAGGGTCCTGCGGCCTTAAATTACCGGGTGCCTCCTGGAATTGCGCCTCTCGCAGGATGCCTCCCAGAGGCAAGGTGGCACCAGTGCCAACTTGGTCTGGTTTGAGAGTGCCAAGTGGGTCCTGCAAACTGACACCCAGAACAGTGGCTTCTGAATTTTTTTTCCCAGGGAAAAAGCCTGTACAATGGTTTTGGGTCCTGCGGCCTTAAATTGCCGGGGGCCTCCTGGAATTCCGCCTCTGGCAGGATGCCTCCCAGACGCAAGGTGGCACCAGTGCCAACTTGGTCTGGTTTGAGAGTGCCAAGTGGGTCCTGAAAACTGACACCCAGAACAGTGGCTTGTGAGTTTTGTTTCCCAGGGAAAAAGCCTGTACAATGGTTCAGGGTCCTGCGTCCTTAAATTGCCGGGTGACTCCTGGAATTCGGCCTCTCGCAGGATGCCTCCCAGACGCAAGGTGGCACCAGTGCCAACTTGGTCTGGTTTAAGAGTGCCAAGTGGGTCCTGAAAACTGACACCCAGAACAGTGGCTTGTGAGTTTTGTTTCCCAGGGAAAAAGCCTGTACAATGGTTTTGGGTCCTGCGGCCTTAAATTGCCGGGTGCCTCCTGGAATTGCGCCTCTCGCAGGATGCCTCCCAGACGCAAGGTGGCACCAGTGCCAACTTGGTCTGGTTTGAGAGTGCCAAGTGGGTCCTGCAAACTGACACCCAGAACAGTGGCTTCTGAATTTTTTTTCCCAGGGAAAAAGCCTGTACAATGGTTTTGGGTCCTGCGGCCTTAAATATCCGGGTGCCTCCTGGACTTCCGCCTCTGGCAGGATGCCTCCCAGACGCAAGGTGGCACCAGTGCCAACTTGGTCTGGTTTGAGAGTGCCAAGTGGGTCCTGGAAACTGACACCCAGAACAGTGGATTGTGAGTTTTGTTTCCCAGGGAAAAAGGCTGTACAATGGTTCAGGGTCCTGCGGCCTTAAATTGCCGGGTGCCTCCTGGAATTGCGCCTCTCGCAGGATGCCTCCCAGACGCAAAATGACACCATTTCCGACTTGGTCTGGTTTGAGAGTGCCAAGTGGGTCCTGAAAACTGACACCCAGAACAGTGGCTTGTGAGTTTTGTTTCCCAGGGAAAAAGCCTGTACAATGGTTCAGGGTCCTGCGGCCTTAAATTGCCGGGTGACTCCTGGAATTCGGCCTCTCGCAGGATGCCTCCCAGACGCAAGGTGGCACCAGTGCCAACTTGGTCTGGTTTAAGAGTGCCAAGTGGGTCCTGAAAAGTGACACCCAGAACAGTGGCTTGTGAGTTTTGTTTCCCAGGGAAAAAGCCTGTACAATGGTTCAGGGGCCTGAGGCCTTAAATTGCCGGGTGCCTCCTGGAATTCGGCCTCTCGCAGGATGCCTCCCAGACGCAAGGTGGCACCAGTGCCAACTTGGTCTGCTTTGAGCGTGTCAAGTGGGTCCTGAAAACTGACACCCAGAACAGTGGCTTGTGAGTTTTGTTTCCCAGGGAAAAAGACTGTACAATGGTTAAGGGTCCTGCGGCCTTAAATTGCCGGGTGCCTCCTGGAATTGCACCTCTCGCAGGATGCCTCCCAGACGCAAGCAACACCAGTGCCAACTTGGTCTGGTTTGAGAGTGCCAGGTGGCTCCTGCAAACTGACACCCAGAACAGTGGCTTGTGAGTTTTGTTTCCCAGGGAAAAAGCCTGTAAAATGGTTTAGGTAATGCCGCCTTTAATAGCCAGGTGACACCTGGAGATCCGCCTCTCGCAGGATGCCTCCCAGACGCAAGGTGGCACCAGTGCCAACTTGGTCTGGTTTGAGAGTGCCAAGTGGGTCCTGAAAACTGACACCCAGAACAGTGGCTTGTGAGTTTTGTTTCCCAGGGAAAAAGCCTGTAAAATGGTTCAGGGTCCTGCGGCCTTAAATTGCCGGGTGCCTCCTGGAATTGCGCCTCTCGCAGGATGCCTCCCAGATGCAAGGTGGCACCAGTGCCAACTTGGTCTGGTTTGAGAGTGCCAAGTGGGTCCTGAAAACTGACACCCAGAACAGTGGCTTGTGAGTTTTGTTTCCAGGGAAAAAGCCTGTACAATGGTTCAGGGGCCTGCGGCCTTAAATTGCCGGGTGCCTCCTGGAATTCCGCATCACGCCAGATGTTTCCCAGACGCTAAGCACCACCTGTGCTAAATTGGTCTGGTTTAAGAGTGCCAAGTGGGTCCTGAAAACTGACACCCAGAACAGTGGCTTGTGAGTTTTGTTTCCCAGGGAAAAAGCCTGTACAATGGTTCAGGGTCCTGCGGCCTTAAATTGCCGGGTGCCTCCTGGAATTGCACCTCTCGCAGGATGCCTCCCAGACGCAAGGTGGCACCAGTGCCAACTTGGTCTGGTTTAACAGTGCCAGGTGGCTCCTGCAAACTGACACCCAGAACAGTGGCTTGTGAGTTTTGTTTCCCAGGGAAAAAGCCTGTACAATGGTTCAGGGTCCTGAGGCCTTAAATTGCCGGGTGCCTCCTGGAATTGCGCCTCTCGCAGGATGCCTCCCAGACGCAAGGTGGCACCAGTGCCAACTTGGTCTGCTTTGAGAGTGTCAAGTGGGTCCTGAAAACTGACACCCAGAACAGTGGCTTGTGAGTTTTGTTTCCCAGGGAAAAAGCCTGTACAATGGTTCAGGGGCCTGAGGCCATAAATTGCCAGGTGCCTCCAGGAATTCGGCCTCTCGCAGGATGCCTCCCAGACGCAAGGTGGCACCAGTGCCAACTTGGTCTCGTTTGAGAGTGTCAAGTGTGTCTTGCAAACTGACACCAAGAACAGTGGCTTGTGAGTTTTGTTTCCCAGGGAAAAAGCCTGTAAAATGGTTCAGGGGCCTGAGGCCTTAAATGCCGGGTGCCTCCTGGAATTCCGCATCTCACCAGATGTTTCCCAGACGCTAAGCAAGACCAGTGCCAAATTGGTCTGGTTTAAGAGTGCCAAGTGGGTCCTGGAAACTGACACCCAGAACAGTGGCTTGTGAGTTTTGTTTCCCAGGGAAAAAGCCTGTACAATGGTTCAGGGGCCTGCGGCCTTAAATTGCCGGGTGCCTCCTGGAATTCGGCGTCTTGCAGGATGCCTCCCAGACGCAAGGTGGCACCAGTGCCAACTTGGTCTGGTTTGAGAGTGCCAAGTGGGTCCTGCAAACTGACACCCAGAACAGTGGCTTCTGAATTTTTTTTCCCAGGGAAAAAGCCTGTAGAATGGTTTTGTGTCCTGCGGCCTTAAATTGCCGGGTGCCTCCTGGAATTCCGCCTCTGGCAGGATGCCTCCCAGACGCAAGGTGGCACCAGTGCCAACTTGGTCTGGTTTGAGAGTGCCAAGTGGGTCCTGAAAACTGACACCCAGAACAGTGGCTTGTGAGTTTTGTTTCCCAGGGAAAAAGCCTGTACAATGGTTCAGGGTCCTGCGGCCTTAAATTGCCGGGTGCCTCCTGGAATTCGGACTCTCGCAGGGTGCCTCCCAGACGCAAAATGACACCATTTCCGACTTGGTCTGGTTTGAGAGTGCCAAGTGGGTCCTGAAAACTGACACCCAGAACAGTGGCTTGTGAGTTTTGTTTCCCAGGGAAAAAGCCTGTACAATGGTTCAGGGTCCTGCGGCCTTAAATTGCCGGGTGACTCCTGGAATTCGGCCTCTCGCAGGATGCCTCCCAGACGCAAGGTGGCACCAGTGCCAACTTGGTCTGGTTTAAGAGTGCCAAGTGGGTCCTGAAAACTGACACCCAGAACAGTGGCTTGTGAGTTTTGTTTCCCAGGGAAAAAGCCTGTACAATGGTTCAGGGGCCTGAGGCCTTAAACTGCCGTCTGCTTCCTGGAATTCAGCCTCTCGCAGGATGCCACCCAGACGCAAGGTGGCACCAGTTCCAACTTGGTCTGGTTTAAGAGTGCCAAGTGGGTCCTGAAAACTGACACCCAGAACAGTGGCTTGTGAGTTTTGTTTCCCAGGGAAAAAGCCTGTACAATGGTTCAGGGTCCTGCGGTGTTAAATTGCCGGGTGCCTCCTGGATTTGCGCCTCTCGCAGGATGCCTCCCAGACGCAAGGTGGCACCAGTTCCAACTTGGTCTAGTTTAAGAGTGCCAAGTGGGTCCTGAAAACTGACACCCAGAACAGTGGCTTGTGAGTTTTGTTTCCCAGGGAAAAAGCCTGTAAAATGGATTAGGTAATGTCGCCTTTAATAGCCGGGTGACACCTTGAGATCCGCCTCTCGCAGAATGCCTCCCAGACGCAAGGTGGCACCAGTGCCAACTTGGTCTGGTTTGAGAGTGCCAAGTGGGTCCTGAAAACTGACACCCAGAACAGTGGCTTGTGAGTTTTGTTTCCCAGGGAAAAAGCCAGTACAATGGTTCAGGGTCCTGCAGCCTTAAATTGCCGGCGCCTCCTGGAATTGCGCCTCTCGCAGGATGCCTCCCAGACGCAAGGTGGCACCAGTGCCAACTTGGTCTGGTTTGAGAGTGCCAAGTGGGTCCTGAAAACTGACACCCAGAACAGTGGCTTGTGAGTTTTGTTTCCCAGGGAAAAAGCCTGTAAAATGGTTCAGGGTCCTGCGGCCTTAAATTGCCGGGTGCCTCCTGGAATTGCGCCTCTCGCAGGATGCCTCCCAGATGCAAGGTGGCACCAGTGCCAACTTGGTCTGGTTTGAGAGTGCCAAGTGGGTCCTGCAAACTGACACCCAGAACAGTGGCTTGTGAGTTTTGTTTCCAGGGAAAAAGCCTGTACAATGGTTCAGGGGCCTGAGGCCTTAAATTGCCGGGTGCCTCCTGGAATTCCGCATCACGCCAGATGTTTCCCAGACGCTAAGCACCACCTGTGCTAAATTGGTCTGGTTTAAGAGTGCCAAGTGGGTCCTGAAAACTGACACCCAGAACAGTGGCTTGTGAGTTTTGTTTCCCAGGGAAAAAGCCTGTACAATGGTTCAGGGTCCTGCGGCCTTAAATTGCCGGGTGCCTCCTGGAATTGCACCTCTCGCAGGATGCCTCCCAGACGCAAGGTGGCACCAGTGCCAACTTGGTCTGGTTTAACAGTGCCAGGTGGCTCCTGCAAACTGACACCCAGAACAGTGGCTTGTGAGTTTTGTTTCCCAGGGAAAAAGCCTGTACAATGGTTCAGGGTCCTGAGGCCTTAAATTGCCGGGTGCCTCCTGGAATTGCGCCTCTCGCAGGATGCCTCCCAGACGCAAGGTGGCACCAGTGCCAACTTGGTCTGCTTTGGGAGTGTCAAGTGGGTCCTGAAAACTGACACCCAGAACAGTGGCTTGTGAGTTTTGTTTCCCAGGGAAAAAGCCTGTACAATGGTTCAGGGGCCTGAGGCCATAAATTGCCGGGTGCCTCCAGGAATTCGGCCTCTCGCAGGATGACTCCCAGACGCAAGGTGGCACCAGTGCCAACTTGGTCTCGTTTGAGAGTGCCAAGTGTGTCTTGCAAACTGACACCCAGAACAGTGGCTTGTGAGTTTTGTTTCCCAGGGAAAAAGCCTGTAAAATGGTTCAGGGGCCTGAGGCCTTAAATGCCGGGTGCCTCCTGGAATTCCGCATCTCACCAGATGTTTCCCAGACGCTAAGCAAGACCAGTGCCAAATTGGTCTGGTTTAAGAGTGCCAAGTGTGTCCTGCAAACTGACACCCAGAACAGTGGCTTGTGAGTTTTGTTTCCCAGGGAAAAAGCCTGTACAATGGTTCAGGGGCCTGCGGCCTTAAATTGCCGGGTGCCTCCTGGAATTCGGCGTCTTGCAGGATGCCTCCCAGACGCAAGGTGGCACCAGTGCCAACTTGGTCTGGTTTGAGAGTGCCAAGTGGGTCCTGCAAACTGACACCCAGAACAGTGGCTTCTGAATTTTTTTTCCCAGGGAAAAAGCCTGTAGAATGGTTTTGGGTCCTGCGGCCTTAAATTGCCGGGTGCCTCCTGGAATTCCGCCTCTGGCAGGATGCCTCCCAGACGCAAGGTGGCACCAGTGCCAACTTGGTCTGGTTTGAGAGTGCCAAGTGGGTCCTGAAAACTGACACCCAGAACAGTGGCTTGTGAGTTTTGTTTCCCAGGGAAAAAGCCTGTACAATGGTTCAGGGTCCTGCGGCCTTAAATTGCCGGGTGCCTCCTGGAATTCGGACTCTCGCAGGGTGCCTCCCAGACGCAAAATGACACCATTTCCGACTTGGTCTGGTTTGAGAGTGCCAACTGGGTCCTGAAAACTGACACCCAGAACAGTGGCTTGTGAGTTTTGTTTCCCAGGGAAAAAGCCTGTACAATGGTTCAGGGTCCTGCGGCCTTAAATTGCTGGGTGCTTCCTGGAATTCAGCCTCTCGCAGGATGCCTCCCAGACGCAAGGTGGCACCAGTTCCAACTTGGTCTGGTTTAAGAGTGCCAAGTGGGTCCTGAAAACTGACACCCAGAACAGTGGCTTGTGAGTTTTGTTTCCCAGGGAAAAAGCCTGTACAATGGTTCAGGGGCCTGCGGCCTTAAATTGCCAGGTGCCTCCTGGAATTGCGCCTCTCGCAGGATGCCTCCCAGACGCAAGGGGGCACCAGTTCCAACTTGGTCTGGTTTAAGAGTGCCAAGTGGGTCCTGAAAACTGACACCCAGAACAGTGGCATGTGAGTTTTGTTTCCCAGGGAAAAAGCCTGTAAAATGGATTAGGTAATGCCGCCTTTAATAGCCGGGTGCCACCTGGAGATCCGCCTCTCGCAGAATGCCTCCCAGACGCAAGGTGGCACCAGTGCCAACTTGGTCTGGTTTGAGAGTGCCAAGTGGGTCCTGAAAACTGACACCCAGAACAGTGGCTTGTGAGTTTTGTTTTCTCAGGGAAAAAGCCTGTACAATGGTTCAGGGTCCTGCAGCCTTAAATTGCCGGGCGCCTCCTGGAATTGCGCCTCTCGCAGGATGCCTCCCAGACGCAAGGTGGCACCAGTGCCAACTTGGTCTGGTTTGAGAGTGCCAAATGGGTCCTGAAAACTGACACCCAGAACAGTGGCTTGTGAGTTTTGTTTCCCAGGGAAAAAGCCTGTACAATGGTTCAGGGGCCTGAGGCCTTAAATTGCGGGGTGCCTCCTGGAATTCCGCATCACGCCAGATGTTTCCCAGACGCTAATCAACACCTCTGCTAAATTGGTCTGGTTTAAGAGTGCCAAGTGGGTCCTGAAAACTGACACCCAGAACAGTGGCTTGTGAGTTTTGTTTCCCAGGGAAAAAGCCTGTACAATGGTTCAGGGTCCTGCGGCCTTAAATTGCCGGGTGCCTCGTGGAATTGCACCTCTCGCAGGATGCCTCCCAGACGCAAGGTGGCACCAGTTCCAACTTGGTCTGGTTTAAGAGTGCCAGGTGGCTCCTGCAAACTGACACCCAGAACAGTGGCTTGTGAGTTTTGTTTCCCAGGGAAAAAGCCTGTACAATGGTTTAGGTAATGCTGTCTTTAATAGCCGGGTGCCACCTGGAGATCCGCCTCTCGCAGGATGCCTCCCAGACGCAAGGTGGCACCAGTGCCAACTTGGTCTGGTTTGAGAGTGCCAAGTGGGTCCTGAAAACTGACACCCAGAACAGTGGCTTGTGAGTTTTGTTTCCCAGGGAAAAAGCCTGTACAATGGTTCAGGGGCCTGAGGCCTTAAATTGCCGGGTGCCTCCTGGAATTGCGCCTCTCGCAGGATGCCTCCCAGACGCAAGGTGGCACCAGTGCCAGCTTGGTCTCGTTTGAGAGTGCCAAGTGTGTCTTGCAAACTGACACCCAGAACAGTGGCTTGTGAGTTTTGTTTGCCAGGGAAAAATCCTGTAAAATGGTTCAGGGGCCTGAGGCCTTAACTTGCCGGGTGCCTCTTGGAATTCCGCATCTCACCAGATGTTTCCCAGACGCTAAGCAACACCAGAGCCAAATTGGTCTGGTTTAAGAGTGCCAAGTGGGTCCTGGAAACTGACACCCAGAACAGTGGCTTGTGAGTTTTGTTTCCCAGGGAAAAAGCCTGTACAATGGTTTAGGTAATGCTGTCTTTAATAGCCGGGTGCCACCTGGAGATCCGCCTCTCGCAGGATGCCTCCCAGACGCAAGGTGGCACCAGTGCCAACTTGGTCTGGTTTGAGAGTGCCAAGTGGGTCCTGCAAACTGACACCCAGAACAGTGGCTTCTGAATTTTTTTCCCAGGGAAAAAAGCCTGTAGAATGGTTTTGGGTCCTGCGGCCTTAAATTGCCGGGTGCCTCCTGGAATTCTGCCTCTGGCAGGATGCCTCCCAGACGCAAGGTGGCACCAGTGCCAACTTTGTCTGGTTTGAGAGTGCCAAGTGTGTCCTGAAAACTGACACCCAGAACAGTGGCTTGTGAGTTTTGTTTCCCAGGGAAAAAGCCTGTACAATGGTTCAGGGTCCTGCGGCCTTAAATTGCCGGGTGCCTCCTGGAATTCGGACTCTCGCAGGGTTCCTCCCAGACGCAAAATGACACCATTTCCGACTTGGTCTGGTTTGAGAGTGCCAAGTGTGTCCTGAAAACTGACACCCAGAACAGTGGCTCGTGAGTTTTGTTTCCCAGGGAAAAAGCCTGTACAATGGTTCAGGGTCCTGCGGCCTTAAATTGCCGGGTGCATCCTGGAATTCAGCCTCTCGCAGGATGCCTCCCAGACGCAAGGTGGCACCAGTTCACACTTGGTCTGGTTTAAGAGTGCGAAGTGGGTCCTGAAAACTGACACCCAGAACAGTGGCTTGTGAGTTTTGTTTCCCAGGGAAAAAGCCTGTACAATGGTTCAAGGTCCTGCAGCCTTAAATTGCCGGGTGACTCCTGGAATTCGGCCTCATGAAGGATGCCTCCCAGACGCAAGGTGGCACCAGTGCCAACTTGGTCTGGTTTAAGAGTGCCAAGTGGGTCCTGAAAACTGACACCCAGAACAGTGGCTTGTGAGTTTTGTTTCCCAGGGAAAAAGCCTGTAAAATGGATTAGGTAATGCCGCCTTTAATAGCCGGGTGCCACCTGGAGATCCGCCTCTCGCAGGATGCCTCCCAGACGCAAGGTGGCACCAGTGCCAACTTGGTCTGGTTTGAGAGTGTCAAGTGGGTCCTGAAAACTGACACCCAGAACAGTGGCTTGTGAGTTTTGCTTCCCAGGGAAAAAGCCTGTACAATGGTTCAGGGTCCTGCGGAGTTAAATTGCCGGATGCCTCCTGGAATTCCGCCTCTCGCAGGATGCCTCCCAGACGCAAGGTGGCACCAGTGCCAACTTGGTCTGGTTTGAGAGTGCCAAGTGGGTCCTGCAAACTGACACCCAGAACAGTGGCATGTGAGTTTTGTTTCCCAGGGAAAAAGCCTGTACAATGGTTTCGGTAATGCTGTCTTTAATAGCCGGGTGCCACCTGGAGATCCGCCTCTCGCAGGATGCCTCCCAGACGCAAGGTGGCACCAGTGCCAACTTGGTCTGGTTTGAGAGTGCCAAGTGGGTCCTGAAAACTGATACCCAGAACAGTGGCTTGTGAGTTTTGTTTCCCAGGGAAAAAGCCTGTACAATGGTTCAGGGGCCTGAGGCCTTAAATTGCCGGGTGCCTCCTGGAATTCGGACTCTCGCAGGGTTCCTCCCAGACGCAAAATGACACCATTTCCGACTTGGTCTGGTTTGAGAGTGCCAAGTGTGTCCTGAAAACTGACACCCAGAACAGTGGCTTGTGAGTTTTGTTTCCCAGGGAAAAAGCCTGTACAATGGTTCAGGGTCCTGCGGCCTTAAATTGCTGGGTGCTTCCTGGAATTCAGCCTCTCGCAGGATGCCTCCCAGACGCAAGGTGGCACCAGTTCACACTTGGCCTGGTTTAAGAGTGCGAAGTGGGTCCTGAAAACTGACACCCAGAACAGTGGCTTGTGAGTTTTGTTTCCCAGGGAAAAAGCCTGTACAATGGTTCAAGGTCCTGCAGCCTTAAATTGCCGGGTGACTCCTGGAATTCGGCCTCTCGCAGGATGCCTCCCAGACGCAAGGTGGCACCAGTGCCAACTTGGTCTGGTTTGAGAGTGCCAAGTGGGTCCTGAAAACTGACACCCAGAACAGTGGCTTGTGAGTTTTGTTTCCCAGGGAAAAAGCCTGTAAAATGGATTAGGTAGTGCCGCCTTTAATAGCCGGGTGCCACCTGGAGATCCGCCTCTCGCAGGATGCCTCCCAGACGCAAGGTGGCACCAGTGCCAACTTGGTCTGGTTTGAGAGTGCCAAGTGGGTCCTGAAAACTGACACCCAGAACAGTGGCTTGTGAGTTTTGCTTCCCAGGGAAAAAGCCTGTACAATGGTTCAGGGTCCTGCGGACTTAAATAGCCGGGTGCCACCTGGAGATCCGCCTCTCGCAGAATGCCTCCCAGACGCAAGGTGGCACCAGTGCCAACTTGGTCTGGTTTGAGAGTGCCAAGTGTGTCCTGCAAACTTACACCCAGAACAGTGGCTCGTGAGTTTTGTTTCCAGGGAAAAAGCCTGTACAATGGTTCAGGGGCCTGAGGCCTTAAATTGCGGGGTGCCTCCTGGAATACCGCATCACGCCAGATGTTTCCCAGACGCTAAGCAACACCTGTTTTAAATTGGTCTGGTTTAAGAGTGCCAGGTGGGTCCTGAAAACTGACACCCAGAACAGTGGCTTGTGAGTTTTGTTTCCCAGGGAAAAAGCCTGTACAATGGTTCAGGGTCCTGCGGCCTTAAATTGCCGGGTGCCTCCTGGAATTGCACCTCTCGCAGGATGCCTCCCAGACGCAAGGTGGCACCAGTGCCAACTTGGTCTGGTTTAACAGTGCCAGGTGGCTCCTGCAAACTGACACCCAGAACAGTGGCTTGTGAGTTTTGTTTCCCAGGGAAAAAGCCTGTACAATGGTTTAGGTAATGCCGCCTTTAATAGCCGGGTGCCACCTGGAGATCCGCCTCTCGCAGGATGCCTCCCAGACGCAAGGTGGCACCAGTGCCAACTTGGTCTGGTTTGAGAGTGCCAAGTGGGTCCTGAAAACTGACACCCAGAACAGTGGATTGTGAGTTTTGTTTCCCAGGGAAAAAGCCTGTACAATGGTTCAGGGGCCTGAGGCCTTAAATTGCCGGGTGCCTCCTGGAATTCGGACTCTCGCAGGGTTCCTCCCAGACGCAAAATGACACCATTTCCGACTTGGTCTGGTTTGAGAGTGCCAAGTGTGTCCTGAAAACTGACACCCAGAACAGTGGCTTGTGAGTTTTGTTTCCCAGGGAAAAAGCCTGTACAATGGTTCAGGGTCCTGCGGCCTTAAATTGCTGGGTGCTTCCTGGAATTCAGCCTCTCGCAGGATGCCTCCCAGACGCAAGGTGGCACCAGTTCACACTTGGTCTGGTTTAAGAGTGCCAAGTGGGTCCTGAAAACTGACACCCAGAACAGTGGCTTGTGAGTTTTGTTTCCCAGGGAAAAAGCCTGTACAATGGTTCAAGGTCCTGCAGCCTTAAATTGCCGGGTGACTCCTGGAATTCGGCCTCTCGCAGGATGCCTCCCAGACGCAAGGTGGCACCAGTGCCAACTTGGTCTGGTTTGAGAGTGCCAAGTGGGTCCTGAAAACTGACACCCAGAACAGTGGCTTGTGAGTTTTGTTTCCCAGGGAAAAAGCCTGTAAAATGGATTAGGTAGTGCCGCCTTTAATAGCCGGGTGCCACCTGGAGATCCGCCTCTCGCAGGATGCCTCCCAGACGCAAGGTGGCACCAGTGCCAACTTGGTCTGGTTTGAGAGTGCCAAGTGGGTCCTGAAAACTGACACCCAGAACAGTGGCTTGTGAGTTTTGCTTCCCAGGGAAAAAGCCTGTACAATGGTTCAGGGTCCTGCGGACTTAAATAGCCGGGTGCCACCTGGAGATCCGCCTCTCGCAGAATGCCTCCCAGACGCAAGGTGGCACCAGTGCCAACTTGGTCTGGTTTGAGAGTGCCAAGTGTGTCCTGCAAACTGACACCCAGAACAGTGGCTCGTGAGTTTTGTTTCCAGGGAAAAAGCCTGTACAATGGTTCAGGGGCCTGAGGCCTTAAATTGCGGGGTGCCTCCTGGAATACCGCATCACGCCAGATGTTTCCCAGACGCTAAGCAACACCTGTTTTAAATTGGTCTGGTTTAAGAGTGCCAGGTGGGTCCTGAAAACTGACACCCAGAACAGTGGCTTGTGAGTTTTGTTTCCCAGGGAAAAAGCCTGTACAATGGTTCAGGGTCCTGCGGCCTTAAATTGCCGGGTGCCTCCTGGAATTGCACCTCTCGCAGGATGCCTCCCAGACGCAAGGTGGCACCAGTGCCAACTTGGTCTGGTTTAACAGTGCCAGGTGGCTCCTGCAAACTGACACCCAGAACAGTGGCTTGTGAGTTTTGTTTCCCAGGGAAAAAGCCTGTACAATGGTTTAGGTAATGCCGCCTTTAATAGCCGGGTGCCACCTGGAGATCCGCCTCTTGCAGGATGCCTCCCAGACGCAAGGTGGCACCAGTGCCAACTTGGTCTGGTTTGAGAGTGCCAAGTGGGTCCTGAAAACTGACACCCAGAACAGTGGCTTGTGAGTTTTGTTTCCCAGGGAAAAAGCCTGTACAATGGTTCAGGGGCCTGAGGCCTTAAATTGCCGGGTGCCTCCTGGAATTCGGCCTCTCGCAGGATGCCTCCCAGACGCAAGGTGGCACCAGTGCCAACTTGGTCTCGTTTGAGAGTGCCAAGTGTGTCTTGCAAACTGACACCCAGAACAGTGGCTTGTGAGTTTTGTTTCCCAGGGAAAAAGCCTGTAAAATGGTTCAGGGGCCTGAGGCCTTAAATTGCCGGGTGCCTCCTGGAATTCCGCATCTCACCAGATGTTTCCCAGACGCTAAGCAACACCAGTGCCAAATTGGTCTGGTTTAAGAGTGCCAAGTGGGTCCTGGAAACTGACACCCAGAACAGTGGCTTGTGAGTTTTGTTTCCCAGGGAAAAAGCCTGTACAATGGTTCAGGGGCCTGAGGCCTTAAATTGCCGGGTGCCTCCTGGAATTCGGCGTCTTGCAGGATGCCTCCCAGACGCAAGGTGGCACCAGTGCCAACTTGGTCTGGTTTGAGAGTGCCAAGTGGGTCCTGAAAACTGACACCCAGAACAGTGGCTTGTGAGTTTTGTTTCCCAGGGAAAAAGCCTGTAGAATGGTTTTGGGTCCTGCGGCCTTAAATTGCCGGGTGCCTCCTGGAGATCCGCCTCTCGCAGGATGCCTCCCAGACGCAAGGTGGCACCAGTGCCAACTTGGTCTTGTTTGAGAGTGCCAAGTGGGTCCTGAAAACTGACACCCAGAACAGTGGCTTGTGAGTTTTGTTTCCCAGGGAAAAAGCCTGTAAAATGGTTCAGGGGCCTGAGGCCTTAAATTGCCGGGTGCCTCCTGGAATTCCGCATCTCACCAGATGTTTCCCAGACGCTAAGCAACAACAGTGCCAACTTGGTCTGGTTTGAGAGTGCCAAGTGGGTCCTGGAAACTGACACCCAGAACAGTGGCTTGTGAGTTTTGTTTCCCAGGGAAAAAGCCTGTACAATGGTTCAGGGTCCTGCGGCCTTAAATTCCCGGGTGCCTCCTGGAATTGCGCCTCTCGCAGGATGCCTCCCAGACGCAAGGTGGCACCAGTGCCAACTTGGTCTCGTTTGAGAGTGCCAAGTGTGTCTTGCAAACTGACACACAGAACAGTGGCTTGTGAGTTTTGTTTCCCAGGGAAAAAGCCTGTAAAATGGTCCAGGGGCCTGAGGCCTTAAATTGCCGGGTGCCTCCTGGAATTCAGCATCTCACCAGATGTTTCCCAGACGCTAAGCAACACCAGTGCCAAACTGGTCTGGTTTAAGAGTGCCAAGTGGGTCCTGGAAACTGACACCCAGAACAGTGGCTTGTGAGTTTTGTTTCCCAGGGAAAAAGCCTGTACAATGGTTCAGGGGCCTGCGGCCTTAAATTGATGGGTGCCTCCTGGAATTCGGCGTCTTGCAGGATGCCTCCCAGACGCAAGGTGGCACCAGTGCCAACTTGGTCTGGTTTGAGAGTGCCAAGTGGGTCCTGCAAACTGACACCCAGAACAGTGGCTTCTGAATTTTTTTTCCCAGGGAAAAAGCCTGTAGAATGGTTTTGGGTCCTGCGGCCTTAAATTGCCGGGTGCCACCTGGAATTGCGCCTCTGGCAGGATGCCTCCCAGACGCAAGGTGGCACCAGTGCCAACTTGGTCTGGTTTGAGAGTGCCAAGTGAGTCCTGAAAACTGACACCCAGAACAGTGGCTTGTGAGTTTTGTTTCCCAGGGAAAAAGCCTGTACAATGGTTCAGGGTCCTGCGGCCTTAAATTGCCGGGTGCCTCCTGGAATTCGGACTCTCGCAGGGTGCCTCCCAGACGCAAAATGACACCATTTCCGACTTGGTCTGGTTTGAGAGTGCCAACTGGGTCCTGAAAACTGACACCCAGAACAGTGGCTTGTGAGTTTTGTTTCCCAGGGAAAAAGCCTGTACAATGGTTCAGGGTCCTGCGGCCTTAAATTGCTGGGTGCTTCCTGGAATTCAGCCTCTCGCAGGATGCCTCCCAGACGCAAGGTGGCACCAGTGCCAACTTGGTCTGGTTTAAGAGTGCCAAGTGGGTCCTGAAAACTGACACGCAGAACAGTGGCTTGTGAGTTTTGTTTCCCAGGGAAAAAGCCTGTACAATGGTTCAGGGGCCTGCGGCCTTAAATTGCCAGGTGCCTCCTGGAATTGCGCCTCTCGCAGGATGCCTCTCAGACGCAAGGGGGCACTAGTTCCAACTTGGTCTGGTTTAAGAGTGCCAAGTGGGTCCTGAAAACTGACACCCAGAACAGTGGCATGTGAGTTTTGTTTCCCAGGGAAAAAGCCTGTAAAATGGATTAGGTAATGCCGCCTTTAATAGCCGGGTGCCACCTGGAGATCCGCCTCTCGCAGAATGCCTCCCAGACGCAAGGTGGCACCAGTGCCAACTTGGTCTGGTTTGAGAGTGCCAAGTGGGTCCTGAAAACTGACACCCAGAACAGTGGCTTGTGAGTTTTGTTTCCCAGGGAAAAAGCCTGTACAATGGTTCAGGGTCCTGCGGCCTTAAATTGCCGGGTGACTCCTGGAATTCGGCCTCTCGCAGGATGCCTCCCAGACGCAAGGTGGCACCAGTGCCAACTTGGTCTGATTTAAGAGTGCCAAGTGGGTCCTGAAAACTGACACCCAGAACAGTGGCTTGTGAGTTTTGTTTCCCAGGGAAAAAGCCTGTACAATGGTTCAGGGTCCTGCGGCCTTAAATTACCGGGTGCCTCCTGGAATTGCGCCTCTCGCAGGATGCCTCCCAGAGGCAAGGTGGCACCAGTGCCAACTTGGTCTGGTTTGAGAGTGCCAAGTGGGTCCTGCAAACTGACACCCAGAACAGTGGCTTCTGAATTTTTTTTCCCAGGGAAAAAGCCTGTACAATGGTTTTGGGTCCTGCGGCCTTAAATTGCCGGGGGCCTCCTGGAATTCCGCCTCTGGCAGGATGCCTCCCAGACGCAAGGTGGCACCAGTGCCAACTTGGTCTGGTTTGAGAGTGCCAAGTGGGTCCTGAAAACTGACACCCAGAACAGTGGCTTGTGAGTTTTGTTTCCCAGGGAAAAAGCCTGTACAATGGTTCAGGGTCCTGCGTCCTTAAATTGCCGGGTGACTCCTGGAATTCGGCCTCTCGCAGGATGCCTCCCAGACGCAAGGTGGCACCAGTGCCAACTTGGTCTGGTTTAAGAGTGCCAAGTGGGTCCTGAAAACTGACACCCAGAACAGTGGCTTGTGAGTTTTGTTTCCCAGGGAAAAAGCCTGTACAATGGTTTTGGGTCCTGCGGCCTTAAATTGCCGGGTGCCACCTGGAATTGCGCCTCTCGCAGGATGCCTCCCAGACGCAAGGTGGCACCAGTGCCAACTTGGTCTGGTTTGAGAGTGCCAAGTGGGTCCTGCAAACTGACACCCAGAACAGTGGCTTCTGAATTTTTTTTCCCAGGGAAAAAGCCTGTACAATGGTTTTGGGTCCTGCGGCCTTAAATATCCGGGTGCCTCCTGGACTTCCGCCTCTGGCAGGATGCCTCCCAGACGCAAGGTGGCACCAGTGCCAACTTGGTCTGGTTTGAGAGTGCCAAGTGGGTCCTGGAAACTGACACCCAGAACAGTGGATTGTGAGTTTTGTTTCCCAGGGAAAAAGGCTGTACAATGGTTCAGGGTCCTGCGGCCTTAAATTGCCGGGTGCCTCCTGGAATTGCGCCTCTCGCAGGATGCCTCCCAGACGCAAAATGACACCATTTCCGACTTGGTCTGGTTTGAGAGTGCCAAGTGGGTCCTGAAAACTGACACCCAGAACAGTGGCTTGTGAGTTTTGTTTCCCAGGGAAAAAGCCTGTACAATGGTTCAGGGTCCTGCGGCCTTAAATTGCCGGGTGACTCCTGGAATTCGGCCTCTCGCAGGATGCCTCCCAGACGCAAGCAACACCAGTGCCAACTTGGTCTGGTTTGAGAGTGCCAGGTGGCTCCTGCAAACTGACACCCAGAACAGTGGCTTGTGAGTTTTGTTTCCCAGGGAAAAAGCCTGTAAAATGGTTTAGGTAATGCCGCCTTTAATAGCCAGGTGACACCTGGAGATCCGCCTCTCGCAGGATGCCTCCCAGACGCAAGGTGGCACCAGTGCCAACTTGGTCTGGTTTGAGAGTGCCAAGTGGGTCCTGAAAACTGACACCCAGAACAGTGGCTTGTGAGTTTTGTTTCCCAGGGAAAAAGCCTGTAAAATGGTTCAGGGTCCTGCGGCCTTAAATTGCCGGGTGCCTCCTGGAATTGCGCCTCTCGCAGGATGCCTCCCAGATGCAAGGTGGCACCAGTGCCAACTTGGTCTGGTTTGAGAGTGCCAAGTGGGTCCTGAAAACTGACACCCAGAACAGTGGCTTGTGAGTTTTGTTTCCAGGGAAAAAGCCTGTACAATGGTTCAGGGGCCTGCGGCCTTAAATTGCCGGGTGCCTCCTGGAATTCCGCATCACGCCAGATGTTTCCCAGACGCTAAGCACCACCTGTGCTAAATTGGTCTGGATTAAGAGTGCCAAGTGGGTCCTGAAAACTGACACCCAGAACAGTGGCTTGTGAGTTTTGTTTCCCAGGGAAAAAGCCTGTACAATGGTTCAGGGTCCTGCGGCCTTAAATTGCCGGGTGCCTCCTGGAATTGCACCTCTCGCAGGATGCCTCCCAGACGCAAGGTGGCACCAGTGCCAACTTGGTCTGGTTTAACAGTGCCAGGTGGCTCCTGAAAACTGACACCCAGAACAGTGGCTTGTGAGTTTTGTTTCCCAGGGAAAAAGCCTGTACAATGGTTCAGGGTCCTGAGGCCTTAAATTGCCGGGTGCCTCCTGGAATTGCGCCTCTCGCAGGATGCCTCCCAGACGCAAGGTGGCACCAGTGCCAACTTGGTCTGCTTTGAGAGTGTCAAGTGGGTCCTGAAAACTGACACCCAGAACAGTGGCTTGTGAGTTTTGTTTCCCAGGGAAAAAGCCTGTACAATGGTTCAGGGGCCTGAGGCCTTAAATGCCGGGTGCCTCCTGGAATTCCGCATCTCACCAGATGTTTCCCAGACGCTAAGCAAGACCAGTGCCAAATTGGTCTGGTTTAAGAGTGCCAAGTGGGTCCTGGAAACTGACACCCAGAACAGTGGCTTGTGAGTTTTGTTTCCCAGGGAAAAAGCCTGTACAATGGTTTTGGGTCCTGCGGCCTTAAATTGCCGGGTGCCACCTGGAATTGCGCCTCTCGCAGGATGCCTCCCAGACGCAAGGTGGCACCAGTGCCAACTTGGTCTGGTTTGAGAGTGCCAAGTGGGTCTTGCAAACTGACACCCAGAACAGTGGCTTCTGAATTTTTTTTCCCAGGGAAAAAGCCTGTAGAATGGTTTTGTGTCCTGCGGCCTTAAATTGCCGGGTGCCTCCTGGAATTCCGCCTCTGGCAGGATGCCTCCCAGACGCAAGGTGGCACCAGTGCCAACTTGGTCTGGTTTGAGAGTGCCAAGTGGGTCCTGAAAACTGACACCCAGAACAGTGGCTTGTGAGTTTTGTTTCCCAGGGAAAAAGCCTGTACAATGGTTCAGGGTCCTGCGGCCTTAAATTGCCGGGTGCCTCCTGGAATTCGGACACTCGCAGGGTGCCTCCCAGACGCAAAATGACACCATTTCCGACTTGGTCTGGTTTGAGAGTGCCAAGTGGGTCCTGAAAACTGACACCCAGAACAGTGGCTTGTGAGTTTTGTTTCCCAGGGAAAAAGCCTGTACAATGGTTCAGGGTCCTGCGGCCTTAAATTGCCGGGTGACTCCTGGAATTCGGCCTCTCGCAGGATGCCTCCCAGACACAAGGTGGCACCAGTGCCAACTTGGTCTGGTTTAAGAGTGCCAAGTGGGTCCTGAAAACTGACACCCAGAACAGTGGCTTGTGAGTTTTGTTTCCCAGGGAAAAAGCCTGTACAATGGTTCAGGGGCCTGAGGCCTTAAACTGCCGTCTGCTTCCTGGAATTCAGCCTCTCGCAGGATGCCACCCAGACGCAAGGTGGCACCAGTTCCAACTTGGTCTGGTTTGAGAGTGCCAAGTGGGTCCTGAAAACTGACACCCAGAACAGTGGCTTGTGAGTTTTGTTTCCCAGGGAAAAAGCCTGTACAATGGTTCAGGGGCCTGCGGCCTTAAATTGCCGGGTGCCTCCTGGATTTGCGCCTCTCGCAGGATGCCTCCCAGACGCAAGGTGGCACCAGTTCCAACTTGGTCTGGTTTAAGAGTGCCAAGTGGGTCCTGAAAACTGACACCCAGAACAGTGGCTTGTGAGTTTTGTTTCCCAGGGAAAAAGCCTGTAAAATGGATTAGGTAATGTCGCCTTTAATAGCCGGGTGCCACCTTGAGATCCGCCTCTCGCAGAATGCCTCCCAGACGCAAGGTGGCACCAGTGCCAACTTGGTCTGGTTTGAGAGTGCCAAGTGGGTCCTGAAAACTGACACCCAGAACAGTGGCTTGTGAGTTTTGTTTCCCAGGGAAAAAGCCAGTACAATGGTTCAGGGTCCTGCAGCCTTAAATTGCCGGCGCCTCCTGGAATTGCGCCTCTCGCAGGATGCCTCCCAGACGCAAGGTGGCACCAGTGCCAACTTGGTCTGGTTTGAGAGTGCCAAGTGGGTCCTGAAAAGTGACACCCAGAACAGTGGCTTGTGAGTTTTGTTTCCCAGGGAAAAAGCCTGTAAAATGGTTCAGGGGCCTGAGGCCTTAAATGCCGGGTGCCTCCTGGAATTCCGCATCTCACCAGATGTTTCCCAGACGCTAAGCAAGACCAGTGCCAAATTGGTCTGGTTTAAGAGTGCCAAGTGGGTCCTGGAAACTGACACCCAGAACAGTGGCTTGTGAGTTTTGTTTCCCAGGGAAAAAGCCTGTACAATGGTTCAGGGGCCTGCGGCCTTAAATTGCCGGGTGCCTCCTGGAATTCGGCGTCTTGCAGGATGCCTCCCAGACGCAAGGTGGCACCAGTGCCAACTTGGTCTGGTTTGAGAGTGCCAAGTGGGTCCTGCAAACTGACACCCAGAACAGTGGCTTCTGAATTTTTTTTCCCAGGGAAAAAGCCTGTAGAATGGTTTTGGGTCCTGCGGCCTTAAATTGCCAGGTGCCTCCTGGAATTCCGCCTCTGGCAGGATGCCTCCCAGACGCAAGGTGGCACCAGTGCCAACTTGGTCTGGTTTGAGAGTGCCAAGTGGGTCCTGAAAACTGACACCCAGAACAGTGGCTTGTGAGTTTTGTTTCCCAGGGAAAAAGCCTGTACAATGGTTCAGGGTCCTGCGGCCTTAAATTGCCGGGTGCCTCCTGGAATTCGGACTCTCGCAGGGTGCCTCCCAGACGCAAAATGACACCATTTCCGACTTGGTCTGGTTTGAGAGTGCCAACTGGGTCCTGAAAACTGACACCCAGAACAGTGGCTTGTGAGTTTTGTTTCCCAGGGAAAAAGCCTGTACAATGGTTCAGGGTCCTGCGGCCTTAAATTGCTGGGTGCTTCCTGGAATTCAGCCTCTCGCAGGATGCCTCCCAGACGCAAGGTGGCACCAGTTCCAACTTGGTCTGGTTTAAGAGTGCCAAGTGGGTCCTGAAAACTGACACCCAGAACAGTGGCTTGTGAGTTTTGTTTCCCAGGGAAAAAGCCTGTACAATGGTTCAGGGGCCTGCGGCCTTAAATTGCCAGGTGCCTCCTGGAATTGCGCCTCTCGCAGGATGCCTCCCAGACGCAAGGGGGCACCAGTTCCAACTTGGTCTGGTTTAAGAGTGCCAAGTGGGTCCTGAAAACTGATACCCCGAACAGTGGCATGTGAGTTTTGTTTCCCAGGGAAAAAGCCTGTAAAATGGATTAGGTAATGCCGCCTTTAATAGCTGGGTGCCACCTGGAGATCCGCCTCTCGCAGAATGCCTCCCAGACGCAAGGTGGCACCAGTGCCAACTTGGTCTGGTTTGAGAGTGCCAAGTGGGTCCTGAAAACTGACACCCAGAACAGTGGCTTGTGAGTTTTGTTTTCTCAGGGAAAAAGCCTGTACAATGGTTCAGGGTCCTGCAGCCTTAAATTGCCGTCTGCTTCCTGGAATTCAGCCTATCGCAGGATGCCACCCAGACGCAAGGTGGCACCAGTTCCAACTTGGTCTGGTTTGAGAGTGCCAAGTGGGTCCTGAAAACTGACACCCAGAACAGTGGCTTGTGAGTTTTGTTTCCCAGGGAAAAAGCCTGTACAATGGTTCAGGGGCCTGCGGCCTTAAATTGCCGGGTGCCTCCTGGATTTGCGCCTCTCGCAGGATGCCTCCCAGACGCAAGGTGGCACCAGTTCCAACTTGGTCTGGTTTAAGAGTGCCAAGTGGGTCCTGAAAACTGACACCCAGAACAGTGGCTTGTGAGTTTTGTTTCCCAGGGAAAAAGCCTGTAAAATGGATTAGGTAATGTCGCCTTTAATAGCCGGGTGCCACCTTGAGATCCGCCTCTCGCAGAATGCCTCCCAGACGCAAGGTGGCACCAGTGCCAACTATGTCTGGTTTGAGAGTGCCAAGTGGGTCCTGAAAACTGACACCCAGAACAGTGGCTTGTGAGTTTTGTTTCCCAGGGAAAAAGCCAGTACAATGGTTCAGGGTCCTGCAGCCTTAAATTGCCGGCGCCTCCTGGAATTGCGCCTCTCGCAGGATGCCTCCCAGACGCAAGGTGGCACCAGTGCCAACTTGGTCTGGTTTGAGAGTGCCAAGTGGGTCCTGAAAACTGACACCCAGAACAGTGGCTTGTGAGTTTTGTTTCCCAGGGAAAAAGCCTGTAAAATGGTTCAGGGGCCTGAGGCCTTAAATGCCGGGTGCCTCCTGGAATTCCGCATCTCACCAGATGTTTCCCAGACGCTAAGCAAGACCAGTGCCAAATTGGTCTGGTTTAAGAGTGCCAAGTGGGTCCTGGAAACTGACACCCAGAACAGTGGCTTGTGAGTTTTGTTTCCCAGGGAAAAAGCCTGTACAATGGTTCAGGGGCCTGCGGCCTTAAATTGCCGGGTGCCTCCTGGAATTCGGCGTCTTGCAGGATGCCTCCCAGACGCAAGGTGGCACCAGTGCCAACTTGGTCTGGTTTGAGAGTGCCAAGTGGGTCCTGCAAACTGACACCCAGAACAGTGGCTTCTGAATTTTTTTTCCCAGGGAAAAAGCCTGTAGAATGGTTTTGGGTCCTGCGGCCTTAAATTGCCAGGTGCCTCCTGGAATTCCGCCTCTGGCAGGATGCCTCCCAGACGCAAGGTGGCACCAGTGCCAACTTGGTCTGGTTTGAGAGTGCCAAGTGGGTCCTGAAAACTGACACCCAGAACAGTGGCTTGTGAGTTTTGTTTCCCAGGGAAAAAGCCTGTACAATGGTTCAGGGTCCTGCGGCCTTAAATTGCCGGGTGCCTCCTGGAATTCGGACTCTCGCAGGGTGCCTCCCAGACGCAAAATGACACCATTTCCGACTTGGTCTGGTTTGAGAGTGCCAACTGGGTCCTGAAAACTGACACCCAGAACAGTGGCTTGTGAGTTTTGTTTCCCAGGGAAAAAGCCTGTACAATGGTTCAGGGTCCTGCGGCCTTAAATTGCTGGGTGCTTCCTGGAATTCAGCCTCTCGCAGGATGCCTCCCAGACGCAAGGTGGCACCAGTTCCAACTTTGTCTGGTTTAAGAGTGCCAAGTGGGTCCTGAAAACTGACACCCAGAACAGTGGCTTGTGAGTTTTGTTTCCCAGGGAAAAAGCCTGTACAATGGTTCAGGGGCCTGCGGCCTTAAATTGCCAGGTGCCTCCTGGAATTGCGCCTCTCGCAGGATGCCTCCCAGACGCAAGGGGGCACCAGTTCCAACTTGGTCTGGTTTAAGAGTGCCAAGTGGGTCCTGAAAACTGACACCCAGAACAGTGGCATGTGAGTTTTGTTTCCCAGGGAAAAAGCCTGTAAAATGGATTAGGTAATGCCGCCTTTAATAGCCGGGTGCCACCTGGAGATCCGCCTCTCGCAGAATGCCTCCCAGACGCAAGGTGGCACCAGTGCCAACTTGGTCTGGTTTGAGAGTGCCAAGTGGGTCCTGAAAACTGACACCCAGAACAGTGGCTTGTGAGTTTTGTTTTCTCAGGGAAAAAGCCTGTACAATGGTTCAGGGTCCTGCAGCCTTAAATTGCCGGGCGCCTCCTGGAATTGCGCCTCTCGCAGGATGCCTCCCAGACGCAAGGTGGCACCAGTGCCAACTTGGTCTGGTTTGAGAGTGCCAAGTGGGTCCTGAAAACTGACACCCAGAACAGTGGCTTGTGAGTTTTGTTTCCCAGGGAAAAAGCCTGTACAATGGTTCAGGGGCCTGAGGCCTTAAATTGCGGGGTGCCTCCTGGAATTCCGCATCACGCCAGATGTTTCCCAGACGCTAATCAACACCTGTGCTAAATTGGTCTGGTTTAAGAGTGCCAAGTGGGTCCTGAAAACTGACACCCAGAACAGTGGCTTGTGAGTTTTGTTTCCCAGGGAAAAAGCCTGTACAATGGTTCAGGGTCCTGCAGCCTTAAATTGCCGGGTGCCTCGTGGAATTGCACCTCTCGCAGGATGCCTCCAAGACGCAAGGTGGCACCAGTGCCAACTTGGTCTGGTTTAAGAGTGCCAGGTGGCTCCTGCAAACTGACACCCAGAACAGTGGCTTGTGAGTTTTGTTTCCCAGGGAAAAAGCCTGTACAATGGTTTAGGTAATGCTGTCTTTAATAGCCGGGTGCCACCTGGAGATCCGCCTCTCGCAGGATGCCTCCCAGACGCAAGGTGGCACCAGTGCCAACTTGGTCTGGTTTGAGAGTGCCAAGTGGGTCCTGAAAACTGACACCCAGAACAGTGGCTTGTGAGTTTTGTTTCCCAGAGAAAAAGCCTGTACAATGGTTCAGGGGCCTGAGGCCTTAAATTGCCGGGTGCCTCCTGGAATTGCGCCTCTCGCAGGATGCCTCCCAGACGCAAGGTGGCACCAGTGCCAGCTTGGTCTCGTTTGAGAGTGCCAAGTGTGTCTTGCAAACTGACACCCAGAACAGTGGCTTGTGAGTTTTGTTTGCCAGGGAAAAATCCTGTAAAATGGTTCAGGGGCCTGAGGCCTTAACTTGCCGGGTGCCTCTTGGAATTCCGCATCTCACCAGATGTTTCCCAGACGCTAAGCAACACCAGAGCCAAATTGGTCTGGTTTAAGAGTGCCAAGTGGGTCCTGGAAACTGACACCCAGAACAGTGGCTTGTGAGTTTTGTTTCCCAGGGAAAAAGCCTGTACAATGGTTCAGGGGCCTGCGGCCTTAAATTGCCGGGTGCCTCCTGGAATTCGGCGTCTTGCAGGATGCCTCCCAGACGCAAGGTGGCACCAGTGCCAACTTGGTCTGGTTTGAGAGTGCCAAGTGGGTCCTGCAAACTGACACCCAGAACAGTGGCTTCTGAATTTTTTTCCCAGGGAAAAAAGCCTGTAGAATGGTTTTGGGTCCTGCGGCCTTAAATTGCCGGGTGCCTCCTGGAATTCCGCCTCTGGCAGGATGCCTCCCAGACGCAAGGTGGCACCAGTGCCAACTTGGTCTGGTTTGAGAGTGCCAAGTGGGTCCTGAAAACTGATACCCAGAACAGTGGCTTGTGAGTTTTGTTTCCCAGGGAAAAAGCCTGTACAATGGTTCAGGGTCCTGCGGCCTTAAATTGCCGGGTGCCTCCTGGAATTCGGACTCTCGCAGGGTTCCTCCCAGACGCAAAATGACACCATTTCCGACTTGGTCTGGTTTGAGAGTGCCAAGTGTGTACTGAAAACTGACACCCAGAACAGTGGCTCGTGAGTTTTGTTTCCCAGGGAAAAAGCCTGTACAATGGTTCAGGGTCCTGCGGCCTTAAATTGCCGGGTGCTTCCTGGAATTCAGCCTCTCGCAGGATGCCTCCCAGACGCAAGGTGGCACCAGTTCACACTTGGTCTGGTTTAAGAGTGCCAAGTGGGTCCTGAAAACTGACACCCAGAACAGTGGCTTGTGAGTTTTGTTTCCCAGGGAAAAAGCCTGTACAATGGTTCAAGGTCCTGCAGCCTTAAATTGCCGGGTGACTCCTGGAATTCGGCCTCTCGCAGGATGCCTCCCAGACGCAAGGTGGCACCAGTGCCAACTTGGTCTGGTTTAAGAGTGCCAAGTGGGTCCTGAAAACTGACACCCAGAACAGTGGCTTGTGAGTTTTGTTTCCCAGGGAAAAAGCCTGTAAAATGGATTAGGTAATGCCGCCTTTAATAGCCGGGTGCCACCTGGAGATCCGCCTCTCGCAGGATGCCTCCCAGACGCAAGGTGGCACCAGTGCCAACTTGGTCTGGTTTGAGAGTGTCAAGTGGGTCCTGAAAACTGACACCCAGAACAGTGGCTTGTGAGTTTTGCTTCCCAGGGAAAAAGCCTGTACAATGGTTCAGGGTCCTGCGGTGTTAAATTGCCGGGTGCCTCCTGGAATTCCGCCTCTCGCAGGATGCCTCCCAGACGCAAGGTGGCACCAGTGCCAACTTGGTCTGGTTTGAGAGTGCCAAGTGTGTCCTGCAAACTGACACCCAGAACAGTGGCATGTGAGTTTTGTTTCCCAGGGAAAAAGCCTGTAAAATGGATTAGGTAATGCCGCCTTTAATAGCCGGGTGCCACCTGGAGATCCGCCTCTCGCAGAATGCCTCCCAGACGCAAGGTGGCACCAGTGCCAACTTGGTCTGGTTTGAGAGTGCCAAGTGGGTCCTGAAAACTGACACCCAGAACAGTGGCTTGTGAGTTTTGTTTCCCAGGGAAAAAGCCTGTACAATGGTTCAGGGTCCTGCAGCCTTAAATTGCCGGGCGCCTCCTGGAATTGCGCCTCTCGCAGGATGCCTCCCAGACGCAAGGTGGCACCAGTTCCAACTTGGTCTGGTTTGAGAGTGCCAAGTGGGTCCTGAAAACTGACACCCAGAACAGTGGCTTGTGAGTTTTGTTTCCCAGGGAAAAAGCCTGTACAATGGTTCAGGGGCCTGAGGCCTTAAATTGCGGGGTGCCTCCTGGAATTCCGCATCACGCCAGATGTTTCCCAGACGCTAATCAACACCTGTGCTAAATTGGTCTGGTTTAAGAGTGCCAAGTGGGTCCTGAAAACTGACACCCAGAACAGTGGCTTGTGAGTTTTGTTTCCCAGGGAAAAAGCCTGTACAATGGTTCAGGGTCCTGCGGCCTTAAATTGCCGGGTGCCTCGTGGAATTGCACCTCTCGCAGGATGCCTCCCAGACGCAAGGTGGCACCAGTGCCAACTTGGTCTGGTTTGAGAGTGCCAAGTGGGTCCTGAAAACTGACACCCAGAACAGTGGCTTGTGAGTTTTGTTTCCCAGGGAAAAAGCCTGTACAATGGTTCAGGGGCCTGAGGCCTTAAATTGCCGGGTGCCTCCTGGAATTGCGCCTCTCGCAGGATGCCTCCCAGACGCAAGGTGGCACCAGTGCCAACTTGGTCTCGTTTGAGAGTGCCAAGTGTGTCTTGCAAACTGACACCCAGAACAGTGGCTTGTGAGTTTTGTTTGCCAGGGAAAAATCCTGTAAAATGGTTCAGGGGCCTGAGGCCTTAACTTGCCGAGTGCCTCTTGGAATTCCGCATCTCACCAGATGTTTCCCAGACGCTAAGCAACACCAGAGCCAAATTGGTCTGGTTTAAGAGTGCCAAGTGGGTCCTGGAAACTGACACCCAGAACAGTGGCTTGTGAGTTTTGTTTCCCAGGGAAAAAGCCTGTACAATGCTTCAGGGGCCTGCGGCCTTAAATTGCCGGGTGCCGCCTGGAATTCGGCGTCTTGCAGGATGCCTCCCAGACGCAAGGTGGCACCAGTGCCAACTTGGTCTGGTTTGAGAGTGCCAAGTGGGTCCTGCAAACTGACACCCAGAACAGTGGCTTCTGAATTTTTTTCCCAGGGAAAAAAGCCTGTAGAATGGTTTTGGGTCCTGCGGCCTTAAATTGCCGGGTGCCTCCTGGAATTCCGCCTCTGGCAGGATGCCTCCAAGACGCAAGGTGGCACCAGTGCCAACTTGGTCTGGTTTGAGAGTGCCAAGTGGGTCCTGAAAACTGATACCCAGAACAGTGGCTTGTGAGTTTTGTTTCCCAGGGAAAAAGCCTGTACAATGGTTCAGGGGCCTGAGGCCTTAAATTGCCGGGTGCCTCCTGGAATTCGGACTCTCGCAGGGTTCCTCCCAGACGCAAAATGACACCATTTCCGACTTGGTCTGGTTTGAGAGTGCCAAGTGTGTCCTGAAAACTGACACCCAGAACAATGGCTTGTGAGTTTTGTTTCCCAGGGAAAAAGCCTGTACAATGGTTCAGGGTCCTGCGGCCTTAAATTGCTGGGTGCTTCCTGGAATTCAGCCTCTCGCAGGATGCCTCCCAGACGCAAGGTGGCACCAGTTCACACTTGGTCTGGTTTAAGAGTGCCAAGTGGGTCCTGAAAACTGACACCCAGAACAGTGGCTTGTGAGTTTTGTTTCCCAGGGAAAAAGCCTGTACAATGGTTCAAGGTCCTGCAGCCTTAAATTGCCGGGTGACTCCTGGAATTCGGCCTCTCGCAGGATGCCTCCCAGACGCAAGGTGGCACCAGTGCCAACTTGGTCTGGTTTGAGAGTGCCAAGTGGGTCCTGAAAACTGACACCCAGAACAGTGGCTTGTGAGTTTTGTTTCCCAGGGAAAAAGCCTGTAAAATGGATTAGGTAGTGCCGCCTTTAATAGCCGGGTGCCACCTGGAGATCCGCCTCTCGCAGGATGCCTCCCAGACGCAAGGTGGCACCAGTGCCAACTTGGTCTGGTTTGAGAGTGCCAAGTGGGTCCTGAAAACTGACACCCAGAACAGTGGCTTGTGAGTTTTGCTTCCCAGGGAAAAAGCCTGTACAATGGTTCAGGGTCCTGCGGACTTAAATAGCCGGGTGCCACCTGGAGATCCGCCTCTCGCAGGATGCCTCCCAGACGCAAGGTGGCACCAGTGCCAACTTGGTCTGGTTTGAGAGTGCCAAGTGTGTCCTGCAAACTGACACCCAGAACAGTGGCTCGTGAGTTTTGTTTCCAGGGAAAAAGCCTGTACAATGGTTCAGGGGCCTGAGGCCTTAAATTGCGGGGTGCCTCCTGGAATACCGCATCACGCCAGATGTTTCCCAGACGCTAAGCAACACCTGTTTTAAATTGGTCTGGTTTAAGAGTGCCAGGTGGGTCCTGAAAACTGACACCCAGAACAGTGGCTTGTGAGTTTTGTTTCCCAGGGAAAAAGCCTGTACAATGGTTCAGGGTCCTGCGGCCTTAAATTGCCGGGTGCCTCCTGGAATTGCACCTCTCGCAGGATGCCTCCCAGACGCAAGGTGGCACCAGTGCCAACTTGGTCTGGTTTAACAGTGCCAGGTGGCTCCTGCAAACTGACACCCAGAACAGTGGCTTGTGAGTTTTGTTTCCCAGGGAAAAAGCCTGTACAATGGTTTAGGTAATGCCGCCTTTAATAGCCGGGTGCCACCTGGAGATCCGCCTCTCGCAGGATGCCTCCCAGACGCAAGGTGGCACCAGTGCCAACTTGGTCTGGTTTGAGAGTGCCAAGTGGGTCCTGAAAACTGACACCCAGAACAGTGGCTTGTGAGTTTTGTTTCCCAGGGAAAAAGCCTGTACAATGGTTCAGGGGCCTGAGGCCTTAAATTGCCGGGTGCCTCCTGGAATTCGGCCTCTCGCAGGATGCCTCCCAGACGCAAGGTGGCACCAGTGCCAACTTGGTCTCGTTTGAGAGTGCCAAGTGTGTCTTGCAAACTGACACCCAGAACAGTGGCTTGTGAGTTTTGTTTCCCAGGGAAAAAGCCTGTAAAATGGTTCAGGGGCCTGAGGCCTTAAATTGCCGGGTGCCTCCTGGAATTCCGCATCTCACCAGATCTTTCCCAGACGCTAAGCAACACCAGTGCCAAATTGGTCTGGTTTAAGAGTGCCAAGTGGGTCCTGGAAACTGACACCCAGAACAGTGGCTTGTGAGTTTTGTTTCCCAGGGAAAAAGACTGTACAATGGTTCAGGGTCCTGCGGCCTTAAATTGACGGGTGCCTCCTGGAATTGCGCCTCTCGCAGGATGCCTCCTAGACGCAAGGTGGCACCAGTGCCAACTTGGTCTGCTTTGAGCGTGTCAAGTGGGTCCTGAAAACTGACACCCAGAACAGTGGCTTGTGAGTTTTGTTTCCCAGGGAAAAAGACTGTACAATGGTTCAGGGTCCTGCGGCCTTAAATTGACGGGTGCCTCCTGGAATTGCACCTCTCGCAGGATGCCTCCCAGACGCAAGCAACACCAGTGCCAACTTGGTCTGGTTTGAGAGTGCCAAGTGTGTCCTGCAAACTGACACCCAGAACAGTGGCTTGTGAGTTTTGTTTCCCAGGGAAAAAGCCTGTATAATGGTTTAGGTAATGCCGCCTTTAATAGCCGGGTGACACCTGGAGATCCGCCTCTCGCAGGATGCCTCCCAGACGCAAGGTGGCACCAGTGCCAACTTGGTCTGGTTTGAGAGTGCCAAGTGGGTCCTGAAAACTGACACCCAGAACAGTGGCTTGTGAGTTTTGTTTCCCAGGGAAAAAGCCTGTAAAATGGTTCAGGGTCCTGCGGACTTAAATTGCCGGGTGCCTCCTGGAATTCCGCCTCTCGCAGGATGCCTCCCAGACGCAAGGTGGCACCAGTGCCAACTTGGTCTGGTTTGAGAGTGCCAAGTGTGTCCTGCAAACTGACACCCAGAACAGTGGCTCGTGAGTTTTGTTTCCAGGGAAAAAGCCTGTACAATGGTTCAGGGTCCTGAGGCCGTAAATTGCGGGGTGCCTCCTGGAATACCGCATCACGCCAGATGTTTCCCAGACGCTAAGCAACACCTGTTTTAAATTGGTCTGGTTTAAGAGTGCCAAGTGGGTCCTGAAAACTGACACCCAGAACAGTGGCTTGTGAGTTTTGTTTCCCAGGGAAAAAGCCTGTACAATGGTTCAGGGTCCTGCGGCCTTAAATTGCCGGGTGCCTCCTGGAATTGCACCTCTCGCAGGATGCCTCCCAGACGCAAGGTGGCACCAGTGCCAACTTGGTCTGGTTTAACAGTGCCAGGTGGCTCCTGCAAACTGACACCCAGAACAGTGGCTTGTGAGTTTTGTTTCCCAGGGAAAAAGCCTGTACAATGGTTTAGGTAATGCCGCCTTTAATAGCCGGGTGCCACCTGGAGATCCGCCTCTCGCAGGATGCCTCCCAGACGCAAGGTGGCACCAGTGCCAACTTGGTCTGGTTTGAGAGTGCCAAGTGGGTCCTGAAAACTGACACCCAGAACAGTGGCTTGTGAGTTTTGTTTCCCAGGGAAAAAGCCTGTACAATGGTTCAGGGGCCTGAGGCCTTAAATTGCCGGGTGCCTCCTGGAATTCGGCCTCTCGCAGGATGCCTCCCAGACGCAAGGTGGCACCAGTGCCAACTTGGTCTCGTTTGAGAGTGCCAAGTGTGTCTTGCAAACTGACACCCAGAACAGTGGCTTGTGAGTTTTGTTTGCCAGGGAAAAATCCTGTAAAATGGTTCAGGGGCCTGAGGCCTTAACTTACCGGGTGCCTCTTGGAATTCCGCATCTCACCAGATGTTTCCCAGACGCTAAGCAACACCAGAGCCAAATTGGTCTGGTTTAAGAGTGCCAAGTGGGTCCTGGAAACTGACACCCAGAACAGTGGCTTGTGAGTTTTGTTTCCCAGGGAAAAAGCCTGTACAATGGTTCAGGGGCCTGCGGCCTTAAATTGCCGGGTGCCTCCTGGAATTCGGCGTCTTGCAGGATGCCTCCCAGACGCAAGGTGGCACCAGCTCCAACTTGGTCTGGTTTGAGAGTGCCAAGTGGGTCCTGAAAACTGACACCCAGAACAGTGGCTTCTGAATTTTTTTCCCAGGGAAAAAAGCCTGTAGAATGGTTTTGGGTCCTGCGGCCTTAAATTGCCGGGTGCCTCCTGGAATTCCGCCTCTGGCAGGATGCCTCCCAGACGCAAGGTGGCACCAGTGCCAACTTGGTCTGGTTTGAGAGTGCCAAGTGGGTCCTGAAAACTGATACCCAGAACAGTGGCTTGTGAGTTTTGTTTCCCAGGGAAAAAGCCTGTACAATGGTTCAGGGTCCTGTGGCCTTAAATTGCCGGGTGCCTCCTGGAATTCGGACTCTCGCAGGGTTCCTCCCAGACGCAAAATGACACCATTTCCGACTTGGTCTGGTTTGAGAGTGCCAAGTGTGTCCTGAAAACTGACACCCAGAACAGTGGCTCGTGAGTTTTGTTTCCCAGGGAAAAAGCCTGTACAATGGTTCAGGGTCCTGCGGCCTTAAATTGCCGGGTGCTTCCTGGAATTCAGCCTCTCGCAGGATGCCTCCCAGACGCAAGGTGGCACCAGTTCACACTTGGTCTGGTTTAAGAGTGCCAAGTGGGTCCTGAAAACTGACACCCAGAACAGTGGCTTGTGAGTTTTGTTTCCCAGGGAAAAAGCCTGTACAATGGTTCAAGGTCCTGCAGCCTTAAATTGCCGGGTGACTCCTGGAATTCGGCCTCTCGCAGGATGCCTCCCAGACGCAAGGTGGCACCAGTGCCAACTTGGTCTGGTTTAAGAGTGCCAAGTGGGTCCTGAAAACTGACACCCAGAACAGTGGCTTGTGAGTTTTGTTTCCCAGGGAAAAAGCCTGTAAAATGGATTAGGTAATGCCGCCTTTAATAGCCGGGTGCCACCTGGAGATCCGCCTCTCGCAGGATGCCTCCCAGACGCAAGGTGGCACCAGTGCCAACTTGGTCTGGTTTGAGAGTGTCAAGTGGGTCCTGAAAACTGACACCCAGAACAGTGGCTTGTGAGTTTTGCTTCCCAGGGAAAAAGCCTGTACAATGGTTCAGGGTCCTGCGGTGTTAAATTGCCGGGTGCCTCCTGGAATTCCGCCTCTCGCAGGATGCCTCCCAGACGCAAGGTGGCACCAGTGCCAACTTGGTCTGGTTTGAGAGTGCCAAGTGTGTCCTGCAAACTGACACCCAGAACAGTGGCATGTGAGTTTTGTTTCCCAGGGAAAAAGCCTGTAAAATGGATTAGGTAATGCCGCCTTTAATAGCCGGGTGCCACCTGGAGATCCGCCTCTCGCAGAATGCCTCCCAGACGCAAGGTGGCACCAGTGCCAACTTGGTCTGGTTTGAGAGTGCCAAGTGGGTCCTGAAAACTGACACCCAGAACAGTGGCTTGTGAGTTTTGTTTCCCAGGGAAAAAGCCTGTACAATGGTTCAGGGTCCTGCAGCCTTAAATTGCCGGGCGCCTCCTGGAATTGCGCCTCTCGCAGGATGCCTCCCAGACGCAAGGTGGCACCAGTGCCAACTTGGTCTGGTTTGAGAGTGCCAAGTGGGTCCTGAAAACTGACACCCAGAACAGTGGCTTGTGAGTTTTGTTTCCCAGGGAAAAAGCCTGTACAATGGTTCAGGGGCCTGAGGCCTTAAATTGCGGGGTGCCTCCTGGAATTCCGCATCACGCCAGATGTTTCCCAGACGCTAATCAACACCTGTGCTAAATTGGTCTGGTTTAAGAGTGCCAAGTGGGTCCTGAAAACTGACACCCAGAACAGTGGCTTGTGAGTTTTGTTTCCCAGGGAAAAAGCCTGTACAATGGTTTAGGTAATGCTGTCTTTAATAGCCGGGTGCCACCTGGAGATACGCCTCTCGCAGGATGCCTCCCAGACGCAAGGAGGCACCAGTGCCAACTTGGTCTGGTTTGAGAGTGCCAAGTGGGTCCTGAAAACTGACACCCAGAACAGTGGCTTGTGAGTTTTGTTTCCCAGGGAAAAAGCCTGTACAATGGTTCAGGGGCCTGAGGCCTTAAATTGCCGGGTGCCTCCTGGAATTGCGCCTCTCGCAGGATGCCTCCCAGACGCAAGGTGGCACCAGTGCCAACTTGGTCTCGTTTGAGAGTGCCAAGTGTGTCTTGCAAACTGACACCCAGAACAGTGGCTTGTGAGTTTTGTTTGCCAGGGAAAAATCCTGTAAAATGGTTCAGGGGCCTGAGGCCTTAACTTGCCGGGTGCCTCTTGGAATTCCGCATCTCACCAGATGTTTCCCAGACGCTAAGCAACACCAGAGCCAAATTGGTCTGGTTTAAGAGTGCCAAGTGGGTCCTGGAAACTGACACCCAGAACAGTGGCTTGTGAGTTTTGTTTCCCAGGGAAAAAGCCTGTACAATGCTTCAGGGGCCTGCGGCCTTAAATTGCTGGGTGCCTCCTGGAATTCGGCGTCTTGCAAGATGCCTCCCAGACGCAAGGTGGCACCAGTGCCAACTTGGTCTGGTTTGAGAGTGCCGAGTGGGTCCTGCAAACTGACACCCAGAACAGTGGCTTCTGAATTTTTTTCCCAGGGAAAAAAGCCTGTAGAATGGTTTTGGGTCCTGCGGCCTTAAATTGCCGGGTGCCTCCTGGAATTCCGCCTCTGGCAGGATGCCTCCCAGACGCAAGGTGGCACCAGTGCCAACTTGGTCTGGTTTGAGAGTGCCAAGTGGGTCCTGAAAACTGATACCCAGAACAGTGGCTTGTGAGTTTTGTTTCCCAGGGAAAAAGCCTGTACAATGGTTCAGGGGCCTGAGGCCTTAAATTGCCGGGTGCCTCCTGGAATTCGGACTCTCGCAGGGTTCCTCCCAGACGCAAAATGACACCATTTCCGACTTGGTCTGGTTTGAGAGTGCCAAGTGTGTCCTGAAAACTGACACCCAGAACAGTGGCTTGTGAGTTTTGTTTCCCAGGGAAAAAGCCTGTACAATGGTTCAGGGTCCTGCGGCCTTAAATTGCTGGGTGCTTCCTGGAATTCAGCCTCTCGCAGGATGCCTCCCAGACGCAAGGTGGCACCAGTTCACACTTGGTCTGGTTTAAGAGTGCCAAGTGGGTCCTGAAAACTGACACCCAGAACAGTGGCTTGTGAGTTTTGTTTCCCAGGGAAAAAGCCTGTACAATGGTTCAAGGTCCTGCAGCCTTAAATTGCCCGGTGCCTCCTGGAATTGCGCCTCTCGCAGGATGCCTCCCAGACGCAAGGTGGCACCAGTGCCAACTTGGTCTGGTTTGAGAGTGCCAAGTGGGTCCTGAAAACTGACACCCAGAACAGTGGCTTGTGAGTTTTGTTTCCCAGGGAAAAAGCCTGTAAAATGGATTAGGTAGTGCCGCCTTTAATAGCCGGGTGCCACCTGGAGATCCGCCTCTCGCAGGATGCCTCCCAGACGCAAGGTGGCACCAGTGCCAACTTGGTCTGGTTTGAGAGTGCCAAGTGGGTCCTGAAAACTGACACCCAGAACAGTGGCTTGTGAGTTTTGCTTCCCAGGGAAAAAGCCTGTACAATGGTTCAGGGTCCTGCGGACTTAAATAGCCGGGTGCCACCTGGAGATCCGCCTCTCGCAGGATGCCTCCCAGACGCAAGGTGGCACCAGTGCCAACTTGGTCTGGTTTGAGAGTGCCAAGTGTGTCCTGCAAACTGACACCCAGAACAGTGGCTCGTGAGTTTTGTTTCCAGGGAAAAAGCCTGTACAATGGTTCAGGGGCCTGAGGCCTTAAATTGCGGGGTGCCTCCTGGAATACCGCATCACGCCAGATGTTTCCCAGACGCTAAGCAACACCTGTTTTAAATTGGTCTGGTTTAAGAGTGCCAGGTGGGTCCTGAAAACTGACACCCAGAACAGTGGCTTGTGAGTTTTGTTTCCCAGGGAAAAAGCCTGTACAATGGTTCAGGGTCCTGCGGCCTTAAATTGCCGGGTGCCTCCTGGAATTGCACCTCTCGCAGGATGCCTCCCAGACGCAAGGTGGCACCAGTGCCAACTTGGTCTGGTTTAACAGTGCCAGGTGGCTCCTGCAAACTGACACCCAGAACAGTGGCTTGTGAGTTTTGTTTTCAAGGGAAAAAGCCTGTACAATGGTTTAGGTAATGCCGCCTTTAATAGCCGGGTGCCACCTGGAGATCCGCCTCTCGCAGGATGCCTCCCAGACGCAAGGTGGCACCAGTGCCAACTTGGTCTGGTTTGAGAGTGCCAAGTGGGTCCTGAAAACTGACACCCAGAACAGTGGCTTGTGAGTTTTGTTTCCCAGGGAAAAAGCCTGTACAATGGTTCAGGGGCCTGAGGCCTTAAATTGCCGGGTGCCTCCTGGAATTCGGCCTCTCGCAGGATGCCTCCCAGACGCAAGGTGGCACCAGTGCCAACTTGGTCTCGTTTGAGAGTGCCAAGTGTGTCTTGCAAACTGACACCCAGAACAGTGGCTTGTGAGTTTTGTTTCCCATGGAAAAAGCCTGTAAAATGGTTCAGAGGCCTGAGGCCTTAAATTGCCGGGTGCCTCCTGGAATTCCGCATCTCACCAGATGTTTCCCAGACGCTAAGCAACACCAGTGCCAAATTGGTCTGGTTTAAGAGTGCCAAGTGGGTCCTGGAAACTGACACCCAGAACAGTGGCTTGTGAGTTTTGTTTCCCAGGGAAAAAGCCTGTACAATGGTTCAGGGGCCTGAGGCCTTAAATTGCCGGGTGCCTCCTGGAATTCGGCGTCTTGCAGGATGCCTCCCAGACGCAAGGTGGCACCAGTGCCAACTTGGTCTGGTTTGAGAGTGCCAAGTGGGTCCTGAAAACTGACACCCAGAACAGTGGCTTGTGAGTTTTGTTTCCCAGGGAAAAAGCCTGTAGAATGGTTTTGGGTCCTGCGGCCTTAAATTGCCGGGTGCCTCCTGGAATTCCGCCTCTGGCAGGATTTTTCCCAGACGCAAGGTGGCACCAGTGCCAACTTGGTCTGGTTTGAGAGTGCCAAGTGGGTCCTGAAAACTGACACCCAGAACAGTGGCTTGTGAGTTTTGTTTCCCAGGGAAAAAGCCTGTAAAATGGTTCATGGGCCTGAGGCCTTAAATTGCCGGGTGCCTCCTGGAATTCCGCATCTCACCAGATGTTTCCCAGACGCTAAGCAACACCAGTGCCAACTTGGTCTGGTTTGAGAGTGCCAAGTGGGTCCTGGAAACTGACACCCAGAACAGTGGCTTGTGAGTTTTGTTTCCCAGGGAAAAAGACTGTACAATGGTTCAGGGTCCTGCGGCCTTAAATTGACGGGTGCCTCCTGGAATTGCACCTCTCGCAGGATGCCTCCCAGACGCAAGCAACACCAGTGCCAACTTGGTCTGGTTTGAGAGTGCCAGGTGGCTCCTGCAAACTGACACCCAGAACAGTGGCTTGTGAGTTTTGTTTCCCAGGGAAAAAGCCTGTATAATGGTTTAGGTAATGCCGCCTTTAATAGCCGGGTGCCACCTGGAGATCCGCCTCTCGCAGGATGCCTCCCAGACGCAAGGTGGCACCAGTGCCAACTTGGTCTGGTTTGAGAGTGCCAAGTGGGTCCTGAAAACTGACACCCAGAACAGTGGCTTGTGAGTTTTGTTTCCCAGGGAAAAAGCCTGTAAAATGGTTCAGGGTCCTGCGGACTTAAATTGCCGGGTGCCTCCTGGAATTCCGCCTCTCGCAGGATGCCTCCCAGACGCAAGGTGGCACCAGTGCCAACTTGGTCTGGTTTGAGAGTGCCAAGTGTGTCCTGCAAACTGACACCCAGAACAGTGGCTCGTGAGTTTTGTTTCCAGGGAAAAAGCCTGTACAATGGTTCAGGGTCCTGAGGCCGTAAATTGCGGGGTGCCTCCTGGAATACCGCATCACGCCAGATGTTTCCCAGACGCTAAGCAACACCTGTTTTAAATTGGTCTGGTTTAAGAGTGCCAAGTGGGTCCTGAAAACTGACACCCAGAACAGTGGCTTGTGAGTTTTGTTTCCCAGGGAAAAAGCCTGTACAATGGTTCAGGGTCCTGCGGCCTTAAATTGCCGGGTGCCTCCTGGAATTGCACCTCTCGCAGGATGCCTCCCAGACGCAAGGTGGCACCAGTGCCAACTTGGTCTGGTTTAACAGTGCCAGGTGGCTCCTGAAAACTGACACCCAGAACAGTGGCTTGTGAGTTTTGTTTCCCAGGGAAAAAGCCTGTACAATGGTTTAGGTAATGCCGCCTTTAATAGCCGGGTGCCACCTGGAGATCCGCCTCTCGCAGGATGCCTCCCAGACGCAAGGTGGCACCAGTGCCAACTTGGTCTGGTTTGAGAGTGCCAAGTGGGTCCTGAAAACTGACACCCAGAACAGTGGCTTGTGAGTTTTGTTTCCCAGGGAAAAAGCCTGTACAATGGTTCAGGGGCCTGAGGCCTTAAATTGCCGGGTGCCTCCTGGAATTCGGCCTCTCGCAGGATGCCTCCCAGACGCAAGGTGGCACCAGTGCCAACTTGGTCTCGTTTGAGAGTGCCAAGTGTGTCTTGCAAACTGACACCCAGAACAGTGGCTTGTGAGTTTTGTTTCCCAGGGAAAAAGCCTGTACAATGGTTCAGGGGTTTGCGGCCTTAAATTGCCGGGTGCCTCCTGGAATTCGGCGTCTTGCAGGATGCCTCCCAGACGCAAGGTGGCACCAGTGCCAACTTGGTCTGGTTTGAGAGTGCCAAGTGGGTCCTGAAAACTGACACCCAGAACAGTGGCTTCTGAATTTTTTTTCCCAGGGAAAAAGCCTGTAGAATGGTTTTGGGTCCTGCGGCCTTAAATTGCCGGGTGCCTCCTGGAATTCCGCCTCTGGCAGGATGCCTCCCAGACGCAAGGTGGCACCAGTGCCAACTTGGTCTGGTTTGAGAGTGCCAAGTGGGTCCTGAAAACTGACACCCAGAACAGTGGCTTGTGAGTTTTGTTTCCCAGGGAAAAAGCCTGTAAAATGGTTCACGGTCCTGCGGCCTTAAATTGCCGGGTGATTCCTGGAATTCCGCATCTCACCAGATGTTTCCCAGACGCTAAGCAACAACAGTGCCAACTTGGTCTGGTTTGAGAGTGCCAAGTGGGTCCTGGAAACTGACACCCAGAACAGTGGCTTGTGAGTTTTGTTTCCCAGGGAAAAAGCCTGTACAATGGTTCAGGGTCCTGCGGCCTTAACTACCCGGGTGCCTCCTGGAATTCGGACTCTCGCAGGGTGCCTCTCAGACGCGAAATGACACCATTTCACACTTAGTCTGGTTTGAGAGTGCCAAGTGGGTCCTGAAAACTGACACCCAGAACAGTGGCTTGTGAGTTTTTTTTCCCAAGGAAAAAGACTGTACAATGGTTCAGGGTCCTGCGGCCTTAAATTGCCGGGTGCCTCCTGGAATTGCGCCTCTCGCAGGATGCCTCCTAGACGCAAGGTGGCACCAGTGCCAACTTGGTCTGCTTTGAGCGTGTCAAGTGGGTCCTGAAAACTGACACCCAGAACAGTGGCTTGTGAGTTTTGTTTCCCAGGGAAAAAGCCTGTACAATGGTTCTGGGTCCTGCGGCCTTAAATTGCCGGGTGCCTCCTGGAATTCCACCTCTCGCAGGATGCCTCCCAGACGCAAGCAACACCAGTGCCAACTTGGTCTGGTTTGAGAGTGCCAGGTGGCTCCTGCAAACTGACACCCAGAACAGTGGTTTGTGAGTTTTGTTTCCCAGGGAAAAAGCCTGTAAAATGGATTAGGTAATGCCGCCTTTAATAGCCAGGTGACACCTGGAGATCCGCCTCTCGCAGGATGCCTCCCAGACGCAAGGTGGCACCAGTGCCAACTTGGTCTGGTTTGAGAGTGCCAAGTGGGTCCTGAAAACTGACACCCAGAACAGTGGCTTGTGAGTTTTGTTTCCCAGGGAAAAAGCCTGTACAATGGTTCAGGGTCCTGCGGCCTTAACTACCCGTGTGCCTCCTGGAATTCGGACTCTCGCAGGGTGCCTCTCAGACGAAAAATGACACCATTTCCAACTTAGTCTGGTTTGAGAGTGCCAAGTGGGTCCTGAAAACTGACACCCAGAACAGTGGCTTGTGAGTTTTGTTTCCCAGGGAAAAAGCCTGTACAATGGTTCAGGGTCCTGCGGCCTTAAATTGCCGGGTGCCTCCTGGAATTGCGCCTCTCGCAGGATGCCTCCCAGACGCAAGGTGGCACCATTTCCAACTTGGTCTGGTTTAAGAGTGCCAAGTGGGTCCTGAAAAGTGACACCCAGAACAGTGGCTTGTGAGTTTTGTTTCCCAGGGAAAAAGCCTGTACAATGGTTCAGGGTCCTGCGGCCTTAAATTGCTGGGTGCTTCCTGGAATTCAGCCTCTCGCAGGATGCCTCCCAGACGCAAGGTGGCACCAGTTCCAACTTGGTCTACTTTGAGCGTGTCAAGTGGGTCCTGAAAACTGACACCCAGAACAGTGGCTTGTGAGTTTTGTTTCCCAGGGAAAAAGCCTGTACAATGGTTCAGGGGCCTGCGGCCTTAAATTGCCGGGTGCCTCATGGAATTGCACCTCTCGCAGGATGCCTCCCAGACGCAAGGTGGCACCAGTGCCAACTTGGTCTGGTTTGAGAGTGCCAAGTGTGTCCTGCAAACTGACACCCAGAACAGTGGCTTGTGAGTTTTGTTTCCCAGGGAAAAAGCCTGTACAATGGTTCAGGGGCCTGAGGCCTTAAATTGCCGGGTGCCTCCTGGAATTCTGCATCACGCCAGATGTTTCCCAGACGCTAAGCAACACCTGTTCTAAATTGGTCTGGTTTAAGAGTGCCAAGTGGGTCCTGAAAACTGACACCCAGAACAGTGGCTTGTGAGTTTTGTTTCCCAGGGAAAAAGCCTGTACAATGGTTCAGGGTCCTGCGGCCTTAAATTGCCGGGTGTCTCCTGAAATTGCACCTCTCGCAGGATGCCTCCCAGACGCAAGGTGGCACCAGTGCCAACTTGGTCTGGTTTAACAGTGCCAGGTGGCTCCTGCAAACTGACACCCAGAACAGTGGCTTGTGAGTTTTGTTTCCCAGGGAAAAAGCCTGTACAATGGTTTAGGTAATGCCGCCTTTAATAGCCTGGTGCCACCTGGAGATCCGCCTCTCGCAGGATGCCTCCCAGACGCAAGGTGGCACCAGTGCCAACTTGGTCTCGTTTGAGAGTGCCAAGTGGGTCCCGAAAACTGACACCCAGAACAGTGGCTTGTGAGTTTTGTTTCCCAGGGAAAAAGCCTGTAAAATGGTTCAGGGGCCTGAGGCCCTAAATTGCCGGGTGCCTCCTGGAATTCGGCCTCTCGCAGGATGCCTCCCAGACGCAAGGTGGCACCAGTGCCAACTTTGTTTGGTTTGAGAGTGCCAAGTGTGTCTTGCAAACTGACACCCAGAACAGTGGCTTGTGAGTTTTGTTTCCCAGGGAAAAAGCCTGTAAAATGGTTCAGGGGCCTGAGGCCTTAAATTGCCGGGTGCCTCCTGGAATTCCGCATCTCACCAGATGTTTCCCAGACGCTAAGCAACACCAGTGCCAAATTGGTCTGGTTTAAGAGTGCCAAGTGGGTCCTGGAAACTGACACCCAGAACAGTGGCTTGTGAGTTTTGTTTCCCAGGGAAAAAGCCTGTACAATGGTTCAGGGGCCTGGGGCCTTAAATTGCCGGGTGCCTCCTGGAATTCGGCGTCTTGCAGGACGCCTCCCAGACGCAAGGTGGCACCAGTGCCAACTTGGTCTGGTTTGAGAGTGCCAAGTGGGTCCTGAAAACTGACACCCAGAACAGTGGCTTCTGAATTTTGTTTCCCAGGGAAAAAGCCTGTAGAATGGTTTTGGGTCCTGCGGCCTTAAATTGCCGTGTGCTTCCTGGAATTCCGCCTCTGGCAGGATGCCTCCCAGACGCAAGGTGGCACCAGTGCCAACTTGGTCTGGTTTGAGAGTGCCAAGTGGGTCCTGAAAACTGACACCCAGAACAGTGGCTTGTGAGTTTTGTTTCCCAGGGAAAAAGCCTGTACAATGGTTCAGGGTCCTGCGGCCTTAAATTGCCGGGTGCCTCCTGGAATTCGGACTCTCGCAGGGTGCCTCCCAGATGCAAAATGACACCAGTGCGAACTTGGTCTGGTTTGAGAGTTCCAAGTGGGTCCTGAAAACTGACACCCAGAACAGTGGCTTGTGAGTTTTGTTTCCCAGGGAAAAAGCCTGTACAATGGTTCAGGGTCCTGCGGCCTTAAATTGCCGGGTGACTCCTGGAATTCGGCGTCTTGGAGGATTCCTCCCATACGCAAGGTGGCACCAGTGCCAACTTGGTCTGGTTTAAGAGTGCCAAGTGGGTCCTGAAAACTGACACCCAGAACAGTGGCTTGTGAGTTTTGTTTCCCAGGGAAAAAGCCTGTACAATGGTTCAGGGTCCTGCGGCCTTAAATTGCCGAAAGCTTCCTGGAATTCAGCCTCTCGCAGGATGCCTCCCAGACGCATGGTGGCACCAGTGCCAACTTGGTCTGGTTTAAGACTGCCAAGTGGGTCCTGAAAGCTGACATCCAGAACAGTGGCTTGTGAGTTTTGTTTCCCAGGGAAAAAGCCTGTACAATGGTTCAGGGGCCTGCGGCCTTAAATTGCCGGGTGCCTCCTGGAATTGCGCCTCTCGCAGGATGCCTCCCAGACGCAGGGGGGCACCAGTTCCAACTTGGTCTGGTTTAAGAGTGCCAAGTGGGTCCTGAAAACTGACACCCAGAACAGTGGCTTGTGAGTTTTGTTTCCCAGGGAAAAAGCCTGTAAAATGGATTAGGTAATGCCGCCTTTAATAGCCGGGTGCCACCTGGAGATCCGCCTCTCGCAGAATGCCTCCCAGACGCAAGGTGGCACCAGTGCCAACTTGGTCTGGTTTGAGAGTGCCAAGTGGGTCCTGAAAACTGACACCCAGAACAGTGGCTTGTGAGTTTTGTTTCCCAGGGAAAAAGCCTGTAAAATGGTTCAGGGTCCTGCGGCCTTAAATTGCCGGGTGATTCCTGGAATTCCGCATCTCACCAGATGTTTCCCAGACGCTAAGCAACAACAGTGCCAACTTGGTCTGGTTTGAGAGTGCCAAGTGGGTCCTGGAAACTGACACCCAGAACAGTGGCTTGTGAGTTTTGTTTCCCAGGGAAAAAGCCTGTACAATGGTTCAGGGTCCTGCGGCCTTAACTACCCGGGTGCCTCCTGGAATTCAGACTCTCGCAGGGTGCCTCCCAGACGCAAAATGACACCATTTCCAACTTGGTCTGGTTTGAGAGTGCCAAGTGGGTCCTGAAAACTGACACCCAGAACAGTGGCTTGTGAGTTTTGTTTCCCAGGGAAAAAGCCTGTACAATGGTTCAGGGTCCTGCGGCCTTAAATTGCCGGGTGCCTCCTGGAATTGCGCCTCTCGCAGGATGCCTCCTAGACGCAAGGTGGCACCAGTGCCAACTTGGTCTGCTTTGAGCGTGTCAAGTGTGTCCTGCAAACTGACACCCAGAACAGTGGCTTGTGAGTTTTGTTTCCCAGGGAAAAAGACTGTACAATGGTTCAGGGTCCTGCGGCCTTAAATTGCCGGGTGCCTCCTGGAATTGCACCTCTCGCAGGATGCCTCCCAGACGCAAGCAACACCAGTGCCAACTTGGTCTGGTTTGAGAGTGCCAGGTGGCTCCTGCAAACTGACACCCAGAACAGTGGCTTGTGAGTTTTGTTTCCCAGGGAAAAAGCCTGTAAAATGGTTTAGGTAATGCCGCCTTTAATAGCCAGGTGACACCTGGAGATCCGCCTCTTGCAGGATGCCTCCCAGACGCAAGGTGGCACCAGTGCCAACTTGGTCTGGTTTGAGAGTGCCAAGTGGGTCCTGAAAACTGACACCCAGAACAGTGGCTTGTGAGTTTTGTTTCCCAGGGAAAAAGCCTGTAAAATGGTTCAGGGTCCTGCGGACTTAAATTGCCGGGTGCCTCCTGGAATTGCGCCTCTCGCAGGATGCCTCCCAGACGCAAGGTGGCACCAGTGCCAACTTGGTCTGGTTTGAGAGTGCCAAGTGTGTCCTGCAAACTGACACCCAGAACAGTGGCTCGTGAGTTTTGTTTCCAGGGAAAAAGCCTGTACAATGGTTCAGGGGCCTGAGGCCTTAAATTGCGGGGTGCCTCCTGGAATACCGCATCATGCCAGATGTTTCCCAGACGCTAAGCAACACCTGTTTTAAATTGGTCTGGTTTAAGAGTGCCAAGTGGGTCCTGAAAACTGACACCCAGAACAGTGGCTTCTGAGTTTTGTTTCCCAGGGAAAAAGCCTGTACAATGGTTCAGGGTCCTGCGGCCTTAAATTGCCGGGTGCCTCCTGGAATTGCACCTCTCGCAGGATGCCTCCCAGACGCAAGCAACACCAGTGCCAACTTGGTCTGGTTTGAGAGTGCCAGGTGGCTCCTGCAAACTGACACCCAGAACAGTGGCTTGTGAGTTTTGTTTCCCAGGGAAAAAGCCTGTAAAATGGTTCAGGGGCCTGAGGCCCTAAATTGCCGGGTGCCTCCTGGAATTCGGCCTCTCGCAGGATGCCTCCCAGACGCAAGGTGGCACCAGTGCCAACTTTGTTTGGTTTGAGAGTGCCAAGTGTGTCTTGCAAACTGACACCCAGAACAGTGGCTTGTGAGTTTTGTTTCCCAGGGAAAAAGCCTGTAAAATGGTTCAGGGGCCTGAGGCCTTAAATTGCCGGGTGCCTCCTGGAATTCCGCATCTCACCAGATGTTTCCCAGACGCTAAGCAACACCAGTGCCAAATTGGTCTGGTTTAAGAGTGCCAAGTGGGTCCTGGAAACTGACACCCAGAACAGTGGCTTGTGAGTTTTGTTTCCCAGGGAAAAAGCCTGTACAATGGTTCAGGGGCCTGGGGCCTTAAATTGCCGGGTGCCTCCTGGAATTCGGCGTCTTGCAGGACGCCTCCCAGACGCAAGGTGGCACCAGTGCCAACTTGGTCTGGTTTGAGAGTGCCAAGTGGGTCCTGAAAACTGACACCCAGAACAGTGGCTTCTGAATTTTGTTTCCCAGGGAAAAAGCCTGTAGAATGGTTTTGGGTCCTGCGGCCTTAAATTGCCGTGTGCTTCCTGGAATTCCGCCTCTGGCAGGATGCCTCCCAGACGCAAGGTGGCACCAGTGCCAACTTGGTCTGGTTTGAGAGTGCCAAGTGGGTCCTGAAAACTGACACCCAGAACAGTGGCTTGTGAGTTTTGTTTCCCAGGGAAAAAGCCTGTACAATGGTTCAGGGTCCTGCGGCCTTAAATTGCCGGGTGCCTCCTGGAATTCGGACTCTCGCAGGGTGCCTCCCAGATGCAAAATGACACCAGTGCGAACTTGGTCTGGTTTGAGAGTGCCAAGTGGGTCCTGAAAACTGACACCCAGAACAGTGGCTTGTGAGTTTTGTTTCCCAGGGAAAAAGCCTGTACAATGGTTCAGGGTCCTGCGGCCTTAAATTGCCGAAAGCTTCCTGGAATTCAGCCTCTCGCAGGATGCCTCCCAGACGCATGGTGGCACCAGTGCCAACTTGGTCTGGTTTAAGACTGCCAAGTGGGTCCTGAAAGCTGACATCCAGAACAGTGGCTTGTGAGTTTTGTTTCCCAGGGAAAAAGCCTGTACAATGGTTCAGGGGCCTGCGGCCTTAAATTGCCGGGTGCCTCCTGGAATTGCGCCTCTCGCAGGATGCCTCCCAGACGCAGGGGGGCACCAGTTCCAACTTGGTCTGGTTTAAGAGTGCCAAGTGGGTCCTGAAAACTGACACCCAGAACAGTGGCTTGTGAGTTTTGTTTCCCAGGGAAAAAGCCTGTAAAATGGATTAGGTAATGCCGCCTTTAATAGCCGGGTGCCACCTGGAGATCCGCCTCTCGCAGAATGCCTCCCAGACGCAAGGTGGCACCAGTGCCAACTTGGTCTGGTTTGAGAGTGCCAAGTGGGTCCTGAAAACTGACACCCAGAACAGTGGCTTGTGAGTTTTGTTTCCCAGGGAAAAAGCCTGTAAAATGGTTCAGGGTCCTGCGGCCTTAAATTGCCGGGTGATTCCTGGAATTCCGCATCTCACCAGATGTTTCCCAGACGCTAAGCAACAACAGTGCCAACTTGGTCTGGTTTGAGAGTGCCAAGTGGGTCCTGGAAACTGACACCCAGAACAGTGGCTTGTGAGTTTTGTTTCCCAGGGAAAAAGCCTGTACAATGGTTCAGGGTCCTGCGGCCTTAACTACCCGGGTGCCTCCTGGAATTCAGACTCTCGCAGGGTGCCTCCCAGACGCAAAATGACACCATTTCCAACTTGGTCTGGTTTGAGAGTGCCAAGTGGGTCCTGAAAACTGACACCCAGAACAGTGGCTTGTGAGTTTTGTTTCCCAGGGAAAAAGCCTGTACAATGGTTCAGGGTCCTGCGGCCTTAAATTGCCGGGTGCCTCCTGGAATTGCGCCTCTCGCAGGATGCCTCCTAGACGCAAGGTGGCACCAGTGCCAACTTGGTCTGCTTTGAGCGTGTCAAGTGTGTCCTGCAAACTGACACCCAGAACAGTGGCTTGTGAGTTTTGTTTCCCAGGGAAAAAGACTGTACAATGGTTCAGGGTCCTGCGGCCTTAAATTGCCGGGTGCCTCCTGGAATTGCACCTCTCGCAGGATGCCTCCCAGACGCAAGCAACACCAGTGCCAACTTGGTCTGGTTTGAGAGTGCCAGGTGGCTCCTGCAAACTGACACCCAGAACAGTGGCTTGTGAGTTTTGTTTCCCAGGGAAAAAGCCTGTAAAATGGTTTAGGTAATGCCGCCTTTAATAGCCAGGTGACACCTGGAGATCCGCCTCTCGCAGGATGCCTCCCAGACGCAAGGTGGCACCAGTGCCAACTTGGTCTGGTTTGAGAGTGCCAAGTGGGTCCTGAAAACTGACACCCAGAACAGTGGCTTGTGAGTTTTGTTTCCCAGGGAAAAAGCCTGTAAAATGGTTCAGGGTCCTGCGGACTTAAATTGCCGGGTGCCTCCTGGAATTGCGCCTCTCGCAGGATGCCTCCCAGACGCAAGGTGGCACCAGTGCCAACTTGGTCTGGTTTGAGAGTGCCAAGTGTGTCCTGCAAACTGACACCCAGAACAGTGGCTCGTGAGTTTTGTTTCCAGGGAAAAAGCCTGTACAATGGTTCAGGGGCCTGAGGCCTTAAATTGCGGGGTGCCTCCTGGAATACCGCATCATGCCAGATGTTTCCCAGACGCTAAGCAACACCTGTTTTAAATTGGTCTGGTTTAAGAGTGCCAAGTGGGTCCTGAAAACTGACACCCAGAACAGTGGCTTGTGAGTTTTGTTTCCCAGGGAAAAAGCCTGTACAATGGTTCAGGGTCCTGCGGCCTTAAATTGCCGGGTGCCTCCTGGAATTGCACCTCTCGCAGGATGCCTCCCAGACGCAAGCAACACCAGTGCCAACTTGGTCTGGTTTGAGAGTGCCAGGTGGCTCCTGCAAACTGACACCCAGAACAGTGGCTTGTGAGTTTTGTTTCCCAGGGAAAAAGCCTGTAATATGGTTTAGGTAATGCCGCCTTTAATAGCCAGGTGACACCTGGAGATCCGCCTCTCGCAGGATGCCTCCCAGACGCAAGGTGGCACCAGTGCCAACTTGGTCTGGTTTGAGAGTGTAAGGTGGCTCCTGAAAACTGACACCCAGAACAGTGGCTTGTGAGTTTTGTTTCCCAGGGAAAAAGCCTGTACAATGGTTCAGGGTCCTGCGAACTTAAATTGCCGGGTGCCTCCTGGAATTCCGCCTCTCGCAGGATGCCTCCCAGACGCAAGGTGGCACCAGTGCCAACTTGGTCTGGTTTGAGAGTGCCAGGTGGCTCCTGAAAACTGACACCCAGAACAGTGGCTTGTGAGTTTTGTTTCCCAGGGAAAAAGCCTGTACAATGGTTTAGGTAATGCCGCCTTTAATAGCCGGGTGCCACCTGGAGATCCGCCTCTCGCAGGATGCCTCCCAGACGCAAGGTGGCACCAGTGCCAACTTGGTCTGGTTTGAGAGTGCCAAGTGGGTCCTGAAAACTGACACCCAGAACAGTGGCTTGTGAGTTTTGTTTCCCAGGGAAAAAGCCTGTACAATGGTTCAGGGGCCTGAGGCCTTAAATTGCCGGGTGCCTCCTGGAATTCGGCCTCTCGCAGGATGCCTCCCAGACGCAAGGTGGCACCAGTGCCAACTTGGTCTCGTTTGAGAGTGCCAAGTGTGTCTTGCAAACTGACACCCAGAACAGTGGCTTGTGAGTTTTGTTTCCCAGGGAAAAAGCCTGTAAAATGGTTCAGGGGCCTGAGGCCTGAAATTGCCGGGTGCCTCCTGGAATTCCGCATCTCACCAGATGTTTCCCAGACGCTAAGCAACACCAGTGCCAAATTGGTCTGGTTTAAGAGTGCCAAGTGGGTCCTGGAAACTGACACCCAGAACAGTGGCTTGTGAGTTTTGTTTCCCAGGGAAAAAGCCTGTAAAATGGTTCAGGGGTTGGCGGCCTTAAATTGCCGGGTGCCTCCTGGAATTCGGCGTCTTGCAGGATGCCTCCCAGACGCAAGGTGGCACCAGTGCCAACTTGGTCTGGTTTGAGAGTGCCAAGTGGGTCCTGAAAACTGACACCCAGAACAGTGGCTTCTGAATTTTTTTTCCCAGGGAAAAAGCCTGTAGAATGGTTTTGGGTCCTGCGGCCTTAAATTGCCGGGTGCCTCCTGGAATTCCGCCTCTGGCAGGATGCCTCCCAGACGCAAGGTGGCACCAGTGCCAACTTGGTCTGGTTTGAGAGTGCCAAGTGTGTCCTGGAAACTGACACCCAGAACAGTGGCTTGTGAGTTTTGTTTCCCAGGGAAAAAGCCTGTACAATGGTTCAGGGTCCTGCGGCCTTAACTACCCGGGTGCCTCCTGGAATTCGGCCTCTCGCAGGATGCCTCCCAGACGCAAGGTGGCACCAGTTCCAACTTGGTCTGGTTTAAGGGTGCCAAGTGGGTCCTGAAAACTGACACCCAGAACAGTGGCTTGTGAGCTTTGTTTCCCAGGGAAAAAGCCTGTACAATGGTTCAGGGTCCTGCGGCCTTAAATTGCCGGGTGCCCCTTGGAATTGCGCCTCTCGCAGGATGCCTCCCAGACGCAAGGTAGCACCAGTGCCAACTTGGTCTACTTTGAGCGTGTCAAGTGGGTCCTGAAAACTGACACCCAGAACAGTGGCTTCTGAGTTTTGTTTCCCAGGGAAAAAGCCTGTACAATGGTTAAGGGGCCTGAGGCATTAAATTGCCGGGTGCCTCCTGGAATTGCACCTCTCGCAGGATGCCTCCCAGGCGCAAGCAACACCAGTGCCAACTTGGTCTGGTTTGAGAGTGCCAGGTGGCTCCTGCAAACTGACACCCAGAACAGTGGCTTGTGAGTTTTGTTTCCCAGGGAAAAAGCCTGTAAAATGGATTAGGTAATGCCGCCTTTAATAGCCAGGTGACACCTGGAATTGCGCCTCTCGCAGGATGCCTCCCAGACGCAAGGTGGCACCAGTGCCAACTTGGTCTGGTTTGAGAGTGCCAAATGGGTCCTGAAAACTGACACCCAGAACAGTGGCTTGTGAGTTTTGTTTCCCAGGGAAAAAGCCTGTACAATGGTTCAGGGTCCTGCGGACTTAAATTGCCGGGTGCCTCCTGGAATTCCGCCTCTCGCAGGATGCCTCCCAGACGCAAGGTGGCACCAGTGCCAACTTGGTCTGGTTTGAGAGTGCCAAGTGGGTCCTGCAAACTGACACCCAGAACAGTGGCTTCTGAATGTTTTTTCCCAGGGAAAAAGCCTGTAGAATGGTTTTGGGTCCTACGGCCTTAAATTGCCGGGTGCCTCCTGGAATTGCACCTCTCGCAGGATGCCTCCCAGACGCAAGGTGGCATCAGTGCCAACTTGGTCTGGTTTAAGAGTGCCAGGTGGCTCCTGCAAACTGACACCCAGAACAGTGGCTTGTGAGTTTTGTTTCCCAGGGAAAATCCTGTACAATGGTTTAGGTAATGCCGCCTTTAATAGCCGGGTGCCACCTGGAGAACCGCCTCTCGCAGGATGCCTCCCAGACGCAAGGTGGCACCAGTGCCAACTTGGTCTGGTTTGAGAGTGCCAAGTGGGTCCTGGAAACTGACACCCAGAACAGTGGCTTGTGAGTTTTGTTTCCCAGGGAAAAAGCCTGTACAATGGTTCAGGGGCCTGAGGCCTTAAATTGCCGGGTGCCTCCTGGAATTCGGCCTCTCGCAGGATGCCTCCCAGACGCAAGGTGGCACCAGTGCCAACTTGGTCTCGTTTGAGAGTGCCAAGTGTGTCCTGCAAACTGACACCCAGAACAGTGGCTTGTGAGTTTTGTTTCCCAGGGAAAAAGCCTGTAAAATGGTTCAGGGGCCTGCGGCCTTAAATTGCCGGGTGCCTCCTGGAATTCCGCATCTCACCAGATGTTTCCCAGACGCTAAGCAACACCAGTGCAACTTGGTCTGGTTTGAGAGTGCCAAGTGGGTCCTGGAAACTGACACCCAGAACAGTGGCTTGTGAGTTTTGTTTCCCAGGGAAAAAGCCTGTACAATGGTTCAGGGTCCTGCGGCCTTAAATTGCTGGGTGCCTCCTGGAATTCGGCGTCTTGCAGGATGCCTCCCAGACGCAAGGTGGCACCAGTGCCAACTTGGTCTGGTTTGAGAGTGCCAAGTGGGTCCTGCAAACTGACACCCAGAACAGTGGCTTCTGAATTTTTTTTCCCAGGGAAAAAGCCTGTAGAATGGTTTTGGGTCCTGCGGCCTTAAATTGCCGAGTGCCTCCTGGAATTCCGCCTCTGGCAGGATGCCTCCCAGACGCAAGGTGGCACCAGTGCCAACTTGGTCTGGTTTGAGAGTGCCAAGTGGGTCCTGAAAACTGACACCCAGAACAGTGGCTTGTGAGTTTTGTTTCCCAGGGAAAAAGCCTGTACAATGGTTCAGGGTCCTGCGGCCTTAAATTGCCGGGTGACTCCTGGAATTCGGACTCTTGCTGGGTGCCTCCCAGACGCAAGGTGGCACCAGTGCCAACTTGGTCTGGTTTAAGAGTGCCAGGTGGCTCCTGAAAACTGACACCCAGAACAGTGGCTTGTGAGTTTTGTTTCCCAGGGAAAATCCTGTACAATGGTTTAGGTAATGCCGCCTTTAATAGCCGGGTGCCACCTGGAGATCCGCCTCTCGCAGGATGCCTCCCAGACTCAAGGTGGCACCAGTGCCAACTTGGTCTGGTTTGAGAGTGCCAAGTGGGTCCTGAAAACTGACACCCAGAACAGTGGCTTGTGAGTTTTGTTTCCCAGGGAAAAAGCCTGTACAATGGTTCAGGGGCCTGAGGCCTTAAATTGCCGGGTGCCTCCTGGAATTCGGCCTCTCGCAGGATGCCTCCCAGACGCAAGGTGGCACCAGTGCCAACTTGGTCTCGTTTGAGAGTGCCAAGTGTGTCCTGCAAACTGACACCCAGAACAGTGGCTTGTGAGTTTTGTTTCCCAGGGAAAAAGCCTGTACAATGGTTCAGGGGCCTGCGGCCTTAAATTGCCGGGTGCCTCCTGGAATTCCGCATCTCACCAGATGTTTCCCAGACGCTAAGCAACACCAGTGCAACTTGTTCTGGTTTGAGAGTGCCAAGTGGGTCCTGGAAACTGACACCCAGAACAGTAGCTTGTGAGTTTTGTTTCCCAGGGAAAAAGCCTGTACAATGGTTTAGGTAATGCCGCCTTTAATAGCCGGGTGCCACCTGGAGATCCGCCTCTCGCAGGATGCCTCCCAGACGCAAGGTGGCACCAGTGCCAACTTGGTCTGGTTTGAGAGTGCCAAGTGGGTCCCGAAAACTGACACCCAGAACAGTGGCTTGTGAGTTTTGTTTCCCAGGGAAAAAGCCTGTAAAATGGTTCAGGGTCCTGCGGCCTTAAATTGCCGGGTGCTTCCTGGAATTCGGCGTCTTGCAGGATGCCTCCCAGACGCAAGGTGGCACCAGTTCCAACTTGGTATGGTTTGAGAGTGCCAAGTGTGTCCTGCAAACTGACACCCAGAACAGTGGCTTGTGAGTTTTGTTTCCCAGGGAAAAAGCCTGTACAATGGTTCAGGGGCCTGAGGCCTTAAATTGCCGGGTGCCTCCTGGAATTGCGCCTCTCGCAGGATGCCTCCCAGACGCAAGGTGGCACCAGTGCCAACTTGGTCTGGTTTGAGAGTGCCAAGTTTGTCCTGCAAACTGACACCCAGAACAGTGGCTTGTGAGTTTTGTTTCCCAGGGAAAAAGCCTGTACAATGGTTCAGGGTCCTGCGGCCTTAAATTGCCGGGTGCCTCCTGGAATTGCGCCTCTCGCAGGATGCCTCCCAGACGCAAGGTGGCACCAGTTCCAACTTGGTGTGGTTTAAGAGTGCCAAGTGTGTCCTAAAAAGTGACACCCAGAACAGTGGCTTGTGAGTTTTGTTTCCCACGGAAAAAGCCTGTACAATGGTTCAGGGTCCTGCGGCCTTAAATTGCCGGGTGCCTCCTGGAATTGCGCCTCTCGCAGGATGCCTCCTAGACGCAAGGTGGCACCAGTGCCAACTTGGTCTGCTTTGAGCGTGTCAAGTGGGTCCTGAAAACTGACACCCAGAACAGTGGCTTGTGAGTTTTGTTTCCCAGGGAAAAAGCCTGTACAATGGTTCAGGGTCCTGCAGCCTTAAATTGCCGGGTGCCTCCTGGAATTGCACCTCTCGCAGGATGTCTCCCAGACGCAAGCAACACCAGTGCCAACTTGGTCTGGTTTGAGAGTGCCAGGTGGCTCCTGCAAACTGACACCCAGAACAGTGGCTTGTGAGTTTTGTTTCCCAGGGAAAAAGCCTGTAAAATGGTTTAGGTAATGCCGCCTTTAATAGCCAGGTGACACCTGGAGATCCGCCTCTCGCAGGATGCCTCCCAGACGCAAGGTGGCACCAGTGCCAACTTGGTCTGGTTTGAGAGTGCCAAGTGGGTCCTGAAAACTGACACCCAGAACAGTGGCTTGTGAGTTTTGTTTCCCAGGGAAAAAGCCTGTACAATGGTTCAGGGTCCTGCGGACTTAAATTGCCGGGTGCCTCCTGGAATTCCGCCTCTCGCAGGATGCCTCCCAGACGCAAGGTGGCACCAGTGCCAACTTGGTCTGGTTTGAGAGTGCCAAGTGTGTCCTGCAAACTGACACCCAGAACAGTGGCTTGTGAGTTTTGTTTCCCAGGGAAAAAGCCTGTACAATGGTTCAGGGGCCTGAGGCCTTAAATTGCGGGGTGCCTCCTGGAATTCCGCATCACGCCAGATGTTTCCCAGACGCTAAGCAACACCTGTTCTAAATTGGTCTGGTTTAAGAGTGCCAAGTGGGTCCTGAAAACTGACACCCAGAACAGTGGCTTGTGAGTTTTGTTTCCCAGGGAAAAAGCCTGTACAATGGTTCAGGGTCCTGCGGCCTTAAATTGCCGGGTGCCTCCTGAAATTGCACCTCTCGCAGGATGCCTCCCAGACGCAAGGTGGCACCAGTGCCAACTTGGTCTGGTTTAACAGTGCCAGGTGGCTCCTGCAAACTGACACCCAGAACAGTGGCTTGTGAGTTTTGTTTCCCAGGGAAATAGCCTGTACAATGGTTTAGGTAATGCCGCCTTTAATAGCCGGGTGCCACCTGGAGATCCGCCTCTCGCAGGATGCCTCCCAGACGCAAGGTGGCACCAGTGCCAACTTGGTCTGGTTTGAGAGTGCCAAGTGGGTCCTGGAAACTGACACCCAGAACAGTGGCTTGTGAGTTTTGTTTCCCAGGGAAAAAGCCTGTAAAATGGTTCAGGGTCCTGCGGCCTTAAATTGCCGGGTGCTTCCTGGAATTCAGCCTCTCGCAGGATGCCTCCCAGACGCAAGGTGGCACCAGTTCCAACTTGGTATGGTTTAAGAGTGCCAAGTGGGTCCTGAAAACTGACAACCAAAACAGTGGCTTGTGAGTTTTGTTTCCCAGGGAAAAAGCCTGTGCAATGGTTCAGGGGCCTGCGGCCTTAAATTGCTGGGTGCCTCCTGGAATTGCGCGTCTCGCAGGATGCCTCCCAGACGCAAGAGGGCACCAGTTCCAACTTGGTCTGGTTTAAGAGTGCCAAGTGGGTCCTGAAAACTGACACCCAGAACAGTGGCTTGTGAGTTTTGTTTCCCAGGGAAAAAGCCTGTAGAATGGTTCAGGGTCCTGCAGCCTTAAATTGCCGGGCGCCTCCTGGAATTCAGCCTCTCGCAGGATGCCTCCCAGACGCAAGGTGGCACCAGTGCCAACTTGGTCTGGTTTGAGAGTGCCAAGTGTGTCCTGCAAACTGACACCCAGAACAGTGGCTTGTGAGTTTTGTTTCCCAGGGAAAAAGCCTGTACAATGGTTCAGGGGCCTGAGGCCTTAAATTGCCGGGTGCCTCCTGGAATTGCGCCTCTCGCAGGATGCCTCCCAGACGCAAGGTGGCACCAGTGCCAACTTGGTCTGGTTTGAGAGTGCCAAGTGGGTCCTGCAAACTGACACCCAGAACAGTGGCTTCTGAATTTTTTTTCCCAGGGAAAAAGCCTGTAGAATGGTTTTGGGTCCTACGGCCTTAAATTGCCGGGTGCCTCCTGGAATTGCACCTCGCGCAGGATGCCTCCCAGACGCAAGGTGGCACCAGTGCCAACTTGGTCTGGTTTAAGAGTGCCAGGTGGCTCCTGCAAACTGACACCCAGAACAGTGGCTTGTGAGTTTTGTTTCCCAGGGAAAATCCTGTACAATGGTTTAGGTAATGCCGCCTTTAATAGCCGGGTGCCACCTGGAGATCCGCCTGTCGCAGGATGCCTCCCAGACACAAGGTGGCACCAGTGCCAACTTGGTCTGGTTTGAGAGTGCCAAGTGGGTCCTGAAAACTGACACCCAGAACAGTGGCTTGTGAGTTTTGTTTCCCAGGGAAAAAGCCTGTAAAATGGTTCAGGGGCCTGAGGCCTTAAATTGCCGGGTGCCTCCTGGAATTCGGCCTCTCGCAGGATGCCTCCCAGACGCAAGGTGGCACCAGTGCCAACTTGGTCTCGTTTGAGAGTGCCAAGTGGGTCCTGCAAACTGACACCCAGAACAGTGGCTTGTGAGTTTTGTTTCCCAGGGAAAAAGCCTGTACAATGGTTCAGGGGCCTGCGGCCTTAAATTGCCGGGTGCCTCCTGGAATTCCGGATCTCACCAGATGTTTCCCAGACGCTAAGCAACACCAGTGCAACTTGGTCTGGTTTGAGAGTGCCAAGTGGGTCCTGGAAACTGACACCCAGAACAGTGGCTTGTGAGTTTTGTTTCCCAGGGAAAAAGCCTGTACAATGGTTCAGGGTCCTGCGGCCTTAAATTGCCGGGTGCCTCCTGGAATTCGGCGTCTTGCAGGATGCCTCCCAGACGCAAGGTGGCACCAGTGCCAACTTGGTCTGCTTTGAGAGTGCCAAGTGGGTCCTGAAAACTGACACCCAGAACAGTGGCTTGTGAGTTTTGTTTCCCAGGGAAAAAGCCTGTACAATGGTTCAGGGTCCTGCGGCCTTAAATTGCCGGGTGCCTCCTGGAATTCGGACTCTCGCAGGGTGCCTCCCAGACGCTAAGCAACAACAGTGCCAACTTGGTCTGGTTTGAGAGTGCCAACTGGGTCCTGAAAACTGACACCCAGAACAGTGGCTTGTGAGTTTTGTTTCCCAGGGGAAAAGCCTGTACAATGGTTCAGGGTCCTGCGGCCTTAAATTGCCGGGTGACTCCTGGAATTCGGCCTCTCGCAGGATGCCTTTCAGACGCAAGGTGGCACCAGTTCCAACTTGGTCTGGTTTGAGAGTGCCAAGTGGGTCCTGAAAACTGACACTAAGAACAGTGGCTTGTGAGTTTTGTTTCCCAGGGAAAAAGCCTGTACGATGGTTCAGGGTCCTGCGGCCTTAAATTACCGGGTGCCTCCTGGAATTGCGCCTCTCGCAGGATGCCTCCCAGACGCAAGGTGGCACCAGTGCCAACTTGGTCTGCTTTGAGTGTGTCAAGTGGGTCCTGCAAACTGACACCCAGAACAGTGGCTTGTGAGTTTTGTTTCCCAGGGAAAAGCCTGTAAAATGGTTCAGGGTCCTGCGGCCTTAAATTGCCGGGTGCTTCCTGGAATTCAGCCTCTCGCAGGATGCCTCCCAGACGCAAGGTGGCACCAGTTCCAACTTGGTCTGCTTTGAGAGTGCCAAGTGGGTCCTGAAAACTGACACCCAGAACAGTGGCTTGTGAGTTTTGTTTCCCAGGGAAAAAGCCTGTACAATGGTTCAGGGTCCTGCGGCCTTAAATTGCCGGGTGCCTCCTGGAATTCCGGATATCACCAGATGTTTCCCAGACGCTAAGCAACACCAGTGCAACTTGGTCTGGTTTGAGAGTGCCAAGTGGGTCCTGGAAACTGACACCCAGAACAGTGGCTTGTGAGTTTTGTTTCCCAGGGAAAAAGCCTGTACAATGGTTCAGGGTCCTGCGGCCTTAAATTGCCGGGTGCCTCCTGGAATTCGGCGTCTTGCAGGATGCCTCCCAGACGCAAGGTGGCACCAGTGCCAACTTGGTCTGGTTTGAGAGTGCCAAGTGGGTCCTGCAAACTGACACCCAGAACAGTGGCTTCTGAATTTTTTTTCCCAGGGAAAAAGCCTGTAGAATGGTTTTGGGTCCTGCGGCCTTAAATTGCCGGGTGCCTCCTGGAATTCCGCCTTTGGCAGGATGCCTCCCAGACGCAAGGTGGCACCAGTGCCAACTTGGTCTGGTTTGAGAGTGCCAAGTGTGTCCTGAAAACTGACACCCAGAACAGTGGCTTGTGAGTTTTCTTTCCCAGGGAAAAAGCCTGTACAATGGTTCAGGGTCCTGCGGCCTTAAATTGCCGGGTGACTCCTGGAATTCGGCCTCTCGCAGGATGCCTCCCAGACGCAAGGTGGCACCAGTGCCAACTTGGTCTGGTTTGAGAGTGCCAAGTGGGTCCTGAAAACTGACACCCAGAACAGTGGCTTGTGAGTTTTGTTTCCCAGGGTAAAAGCCTGTACAATGGTTCAGGGTCCTGCGGCCTTAAATTACCGGGTGCCTCCTGGAATTGCGCTTCTCGCAGGATGCCTCCCAGACGCAAGGTGGCACCAGTGCCAACTTGGTCTGCTTTGAGTGTGTCAAGTGGGTCCTGCAAACTGACACCCAGAACAGTGGCTTGTGAGTTTTGTTTCCCAGGGGAAAAGCCTGTACAATGGTTCAGGGTCCTGCGGCCTTAAATTGCCGGGTGCTTCCTGGAATTCAGCCTCTCGCAGGATGCCTCCCAGACGCAAGGTGGCACCAGTTCCGACTTGGTATGGTTTAAGAGTGCCAAGTGGGTCCTGAAAACTGACAACCAAAACAGTGGCTTGTGAGTTTTGTTTCCCAGGGAAAAAGCCTGTACAATGGTTCAGGGGCCTGCGGCCTTAAATTGCCGGGTGCCTCCTGGAATTGCGCCTCTCGCAGGATGCCTCCCAGACGCAAGGTGGCACCAGTTCCAACTTGGTCTGGTTTGAGAGTGCCAAGTGTGTCCTGAAAACTGACACCCAGAACAGTGGCTTGTGAGTTTTGTTTCCCAGGGAAAAAGCCTGTACAATGGTTCAGGGGCCTGCGGCCTTAAATTGCCGGGTGCCTCCTGGAATTGCGCCTCTCGCAGGATGCCTCCCAGACGCAAGGTGGCACCAGTGCCAACTTGGTCTCGTTTGAGAGTGCCAAGTGGGTCCTGAAAACTGACACCCAGAACAGTGGCTTGTGAGTTTTGTTTCCCAGGGAAAAAGCCTGTACAATGGTTCAGGGTCCTGCGGCCTTAAATTGCCGGGTGCCTCCTGGAATTGCACCTCTCGCAGGATGCTTCCCAGACGCAAGGTGGCACCAGTGCCAACTTGGTCTGGTTTAAGAATGCCAGGTGGCTCCTGCAAACTGACACCCAGAACAGTGGCTTGTGAGTTTTGTTTCCCAGGGAAAAAGCCTGTACAATGGTTTAGGTAATGCCGCCTTTAATAGCCGGGTGCCACCTGGAGATCCGCCTCTCGCAGGATGCCTCCCAGACGCAAGGTGGCACCAGTGCCAACTTGGTCTGGTTTGAGAGTGCCAAGTGGGTCCTGAAAACTGACACCCAGAACAGTGGCTTGTGAGTTTTGTTTCCCAGGGAAAAAGCCTGTACAATGGTTCAGGGTCCTGCGGCCTTAAATTGCCGGGTGCCTCTTGGAATTCGGACTCTCGCAGGGTGCCTCCCAGACGCAAAATTACACCATTTCCGACTTGGTCTGGTTTGAGAGTGCCAAGTGGGTCCTGAAAACTGACACCCAGAACAGTGGCTTGTGAGTTTTGTTTCCCAGGGAAAAAGCCTGTACAATGGTTCAGGGGCCTGCGGCCTTAAATTGCCGGGTGCCTCCTGGAATTCCGCATCTCACCAGATGTTTCCCAGACGCTAAGCAACACCAGTGCCAAATTGGTCTGGTTTAAGAGTGCCAAGTGGGTCCTGGAAACTGACACCCAGAACAGTGGCTTGTGAGTTTTGTTTCCCAGGGAAAAAGCCTGTACAATGGTTCAGGGTCCTGCGGCCGTAAATTGCCGGGTGCCTCCTGGAATTCCGCCTCTCGCAGGATGCCTCCCAGACGCAAAGTGGCACCAGTGCCAACTTGGTCTGGTTTGAGAGTGCCAAGTGTGTCCTGCAAACTGACACCCAGAACAGTGGCTTGTGAGTTTTGTTTCCCAGGGAAAAAGCCTGTACAATGGTTTAGGGGCCTGAGGCCTTAAATTGCGGGTTGCCTCCTGGAATTCCGCATCACGCCAGATGTTTCCCAGACACTAAGCAACACCTGTGTTAAATTGGTCTGGTTTGAGAGTGCCAAGTGGGTCCTGAAAACTGACACCCAGAACAGTGGCTTGTGAGTTTTGTTTCCCAGGGAAAAAGCCTGTACAATGGTTCAGGGTCCTGCGGCCTTAAATTGCCGGGTGCCTCCTGGAATTCCGCCTCTCGCAGGATGCCTCCCAGACGCAAGCAACACCAGTGCCAACTTGGTCTGGTTTGAGAGTGCCAGGTGGCTCCTGCAAATTGACACCCAGAACAGTGGCTTGTGAGTTTTGTTTCCCAGGGAACAAGCCTGTAAAATGGATTAGGTAATGCCGCCTTTAATAGCCGGGTGACACCTGGAGATGCGCCTCTCGCAGGATGCCTCCCAGACGCAAGGTGGCACCAGTGCCAACTTGGTCTGCTTTGAGAGTGTCAAGTGGGTCCTGAAAACTGACACCCAGAACAGTGGCTTGTGAATTTTTTTTCCCAGGGAAAAAGCCTGTACAATGGTTCAGGGTCCTGCGGACTTAAATTGCCGGGTGCCTCCTGGAATTCCGCCTCTCGCAGGATGCCTCCCAGACGCAAGGTGGCACCAGTGCCAACTTGGTCTGGTTTGAGAGTGCCAAGTGTGTCCTGCAAACTGACACCCAGAACAGTGGCTTGTGAGTTTTGTTTCCCAGGGAAAAAGCCTGTACAATGGTTCAGGGGCCTGAGGCCTTAAATTGCGGGGTTCCTCCTGGAATTCCGCATCACGCCAGATGTTTCCCAGACGCTAAGCAACACCTGTGCTAAATTGCTCTGGTTTGAGAGTGCCAAGTGGGTCCTGAAAACTGACACCCAGAACAGTGGCTTGTGAGTTTTGTTTCCCAGGGAAAAAGCCTGTAAAATGGTTTAGGTAATGCCGCCTTTAATAGCCGGGTGACACCTGGAGATGCGCCTCTCGCAGGATGCCTCCCAGACGCAAGGTGGCACCAGTGCCAACTTGGTCTGGTTTGAGAGTGCCAAGTGGGTCCTGAAAACTGACACCCAGAACAGTGGCTTCTGAATTTTTTTTCCCAGGGAAAACGCCTGTAGAATGGTTTTGGGTCCTGCGGCCTTAAATTGCCGGGTGCCTCCTGGAATTCGGCCTCTCGCAGGATGCCTCCCAGACGCAAGGTGGCACCAGTGCCAACTTGGTCTGGTTTGAGAGTGCCAAGTGGGTCCTGAAAACTGACACCCAGAACAGTGGCTTGTGAGTTTTGTTTCCCAGGGAAAAAGCCTGTACAATGGTTCAGGGTCCTGCGGCCTTAAATTGCCGGGTGCCTCCTGGAATTCGGACTCTCGCAGGGTGCCCCCAGAAGCAAAATGACACCATTTCCAACTTGGTCTGGTTTGAGAGTGGCAACTGGGTCCTGAAAACTGACACCCAGAACAGTGGCTTGTGAGTTTTGTTTCCCAGGGGAAAAGCCTGTACAATGGTTCAGGGTCCTGCGGCCTTAAATTGCCGGGTGACTCCTGGAATTCGGCCACTCCCAGGATGCATCCCAGACGCAAGGTGGCACCAGTGCCAACTTGGTCTGGTTTAAGAGTGCCAAGTGTGTCCTGCAAACTGACACCCAGAACAGTGGCTTGTGAGTTTTGTTTCCCAGGGAAAAAGCCTGTACAATGGTTCAGGGGCCTGAGGCCTTAAATTACCGGGTGCCTCCTGGAATTGCGCCTCTCGCAGGATGCCTCCCAGACGCAAGGTGGCACCAGTGCCAACTTGGTCTGCTTTGAGTGTGTCAAGTGGGTCCTGAAAACTGACACCCAGAACAGTGGCTTGTGAGTTTTGTTTCCCAGGGAAAAAGCCTGTACAATGGTTCAGGGGCCTGCGGCCTTAAATTGCCGGGTGCTTCCTGGAATTCAGCCTCTCGCAGGATGCCTCCCAGACGCAAGGTGGCACCAGTGCCAACTTGGTCTGCTTTGAGAGTGCCAAGTGGGTCCTGAAAACTGACACCCAGAACAGTGGCTTGTGAGTTTTGTTTCCCAGGGAAAAAGCCTGTACAATTGTTCTGGGTCCTGCGGCCTTAAATTGCCGGGTGCCTCCTGGAATTGCACCTCTCGCAGGATGCCTCCCAGACGCAAGGTGGCACCAGTGCCAACTTGGTCTGGTTTAAGAGTGCCAGGTGGCTCCTGCAAACTGACACCCAGAACAGTGGCTTGTGAGTTTTGTTTCCCAGGGAAAAAGCCTGTACAATGGATTAGGTAATGCCGCCTTTAATAGCCGGGTGCTTCCTGGAATTCGGCCTCTCGCAGGATGCCTCCCAGACGCAAGGTGGCACCAGTGCCAACTTGGTCTGGTTTGAGAGTGCCAAGTTGGTCCTGCAAACTGACACCCAGAACAGTGGCTTGTGAGTTTTGTTTCCCAGGGAAAAAGCCTGTACAATGGTTCAGGGGCCTGAGGCCTTAAATTGCCGGGTGCCTCCTGGAATTCGGCCTCTCGCAGGATGCCTCCCAGACGCAAGGTGGCACCAGTGCCAACTTGGTCTCGTTTGAGAGTGCCAAGTGGGTCCTGCAAACTGACACCCAGAACAGTGGCTTGTGAGTTTTGTTTCCCAGGGAAAAAGCCTGTACAATGCTTCAGGGGCCTGAGGCCTTAAATTGCAGGGTGCCTCCTGGAATTCCGCATCACACCAGATGTTTCCCAGACGCTAAGCAACACCTGTGCTAAATTGGTCTGGTTTAAGAGTGCCAAGTGGGTCCTGAAAACTGACACCCAGAACAGTGGCTTGTGAGTTTTGTTTCCCAGGGAAAAAGCCTGTACAATGGTTCAGGGTCCTGCGGCCTTAAATTGCCGGGTGCCTCCTGGAATTCGGCGTCTTGCAGGATGCCTCCCAGACGCAAGGTGGCACCAGTGCCAACTTGGTCTGGTTTAACAGTGCCAGGTGGCTCCTGCAAACTGACACCCAGAACAGTGGCTTGTGAGTTTTGTTTCCCAGGGAAAAAGCCTGTACAATGGTTCAGTGTCCTGCGGCCTTAAATTGCAGGGTGACTCCTGGAATTCGGCCACTCCCAGGACGCATCCCAGACGCAAGGTGGCACCAGTGCCAACTTGGTCTGGTTTAAGAGTGCCAAGTGTGTCCTGCAAACTGACACCCAGAACAGTGGCTTGTGAGTTTTGTTTCCCAGGGAAAAAGCCTGTACGATGGTTCAGGGTCCTGCGGCCTTAAATTACCGGGTGCCTCCTGGAATTGCGCCTCTCGCAGGATGCCTCCCAGACGCAAGGTGGCACCAGTGCCAACTTGGTCTGCTTTGAGAGTGCCAAGTGGGTCCTGAAAACTGACACCCAGAACAGTGGCTTGTGAGTTTTGTTTCCCAGGGAAAAAGCCTGTACAATGGTTCAGGGTCCTGCGGACTTAAATTGCCGGGTGCCTCCTGGAATTGCGCCTCTCGCAGGATGCCTCCCAGACGCAAGGTGGCACCAGTGCCAACTTGGTCTGGTTTAAGAGTGCCAAGTGGGTCCTGCAAACTGACACCCAGAACAGTGGCTTGTGAGTTTTGTTTCCCAGGGTAAATGCCTGTAAAATGGATTAGGTAATGCCGCCTTTAATAGCCGGGTGCCACCTGGAAATCCGGCTCTCGCAGGATGCCTCCCAGACGCAAGGTGGCACCAGTGCCAACTTGGTCTGGTTTGAGAGTGCCAAGTGGGTCCTGAAAACTGACACCCAGAACAGTGGCTCGTGAGTTTTGTTTCCCAGGGACAAAGCCTGTACAATGGTTCAGGGTCCAGCGACCTTAAATTGCCAGGTGCCTCCTGGAATTGCCCCTCTCGCAGGATGCCTCCCAGACGCAAGGTGGCACCAGTGCCAACTTGGTCTGGTTTGAGAGTGCCAAGTGTGTCCTGCAAACTGACACCCAGAACAGTGGCTTGTGAGTTTTGTTTCCCAGGGTAAAAGCCTGTACAATTGTTCAGCGGCCTGCGGACTTAAATTGCCGGGTGCCTCCTGGAATTCGGCCTCTCGCAGGATGCCTCCCAGACGCAAGGTGGCACCAGCTCCCACTTGGTCTGCTTTGAGAGTGCCAGGTGGCTCCTGCAAACTGACACCCAGAACAGTGGCTTGTGAGTTTTGTTTCCCAGGGAAAAAGCCTGTAAAGTGGTTTAGGTTAATGACGCCTTTAATAGCCGGGTGCCACGTGGAGATTCGCCTCTCGCAGGATGCCTCCCAAACGCAATGTGGCACCAGTGCCAACTTGGTCTGGTTTGAGAGTGTCAAGTGGGTCCTGAAAACTGACACCCAGAACAGTGGCTTGTGAGTTTAGTTTCCCAGGGAAAAAGCCTGTACAATGGTTCAGGATCCTGCGGACTTAAATTGCCGGGTGCCTACTGGAGATCCGCCTCTCGCAGGATGCCTCCCAGACGCATGGTGGCACCAGTGCCAACTTGGTCTGGTTTGAGAGTGCCAAGTCGGTCCTGCAAACTGACACCCAGAACAGGGGCTTGTGAGTTTTGTTTCCCAGGGAAAAAGCCTGTACAATGGTTCAGGGGCCTGAGGCCTTAAATTGCGGGGTGCCTCCTGGAATTCCGCATCACACCAGATGTTTCCCAGACGCTAAGCAACACCTGTGCTAAATTGGTCTGGTTTAAGAGTGCCAAGTGGGTCCTGAAAACTGACACCCAGAACAGTGGCTTCTGAGTTTTGTTTCCCAGGGAAAAAGCCTGTACAATGGTTCAGGGTCCTGCGGACTTAAATTGCCGGGTGCCTCCTGGAATTGCACCTCTCGCAGGATGCCTCCCAGACGCAAGGTGGCACCAGTGCCAACTTGGTCTGGTTTAAGAGTGCCAGGTGGCTCCTGCAAACTGACACCCAGAACAGTGGCTTGTGAGTTTTGTTTCCCAGGGAAATAGCCTGTACAATGGTTTAGGTAATGCCGCCTTTAATAGCCGGGTGCCACCTGGAGATCCGCCTCTCGCAGGATGCCTCCCAGACGCAAGGTGGCACCAGTGCCAACTTGGTCTGCTTTGAGAGTGCCAAGTGGGTCCTGCAAACTGACACCCAGAACAGTGGCTTCTGAATTTTTTTTCCCTGGGAAAAAGCCTGTAGAATGGTTTTGGGTCCTGCGGCCTTAAATTGCCGGGTGCCTCCTGGAATTCCGCCTCTCGCAGGATGCCTCCCAGACGCAACAGGGCACCAGTTCCAACTTGGTCTGGTTTAAGAGTGCCAAGTGGGTCCTGCAAACTGACACCCAGAACAGTGGCTTGTGAGTTTTGTTTCCCAGGGAAAAAGCCTGTAAAATGGATTAGGTAATGCCGCCTTTAATAGCCGGGTGCCACCTGGAATTGCACCTCTCGCAGGATGCCTCCCAGACGCAAGCAACACCAGTGCCAACTTGGTCTGGTTTGAGAGTGCCAGGTGGCTCCTGCAAACTGACACCCAGAACAGTGGCTTGTGAGTTTTGTTTCCCAGGGAAAAAGCCTGTACAATGGTTTAGGTAATGCCGCCTTTAATAGCCGGGTGACACCTGGAGATGCGCCTCTCGCAGGATGCCTCCCAGACGCAAGGTGGCACCAGTGGCAACTTGGTCTGGTTTGAGAGTGTCAAGTGGGTCCTGAAAACTGACACCCAGAACAGTGGCTTGTGAGTTTTGTTTCCCAGGGAAAAAGCCTGTACAATGGTTCAGGGTCCTGCGGACTTAAATTGCCGGGTGCCTCCTGGAATTAGGCCACTCCCAGGATGCCTCCCAGACGGAAGGTGGCACCAGTGCATACTTGGTCTGGTTTGAGAGTGCCAAGTGGGTCCTGGAAACTGACACCCAGAACAGTGGCTTGTGAACTTTTTTTCCCAGGGAAAAAGCCTGTACAATGGTTCAGGGGCCTGAGGCCTTAAATTGCGGGGTGCCTCCTGGAATTCCGCATCACACCAGATGTTTCCCAGACGCTAAGCAACACCTGTGCTAAATTGGTCTGGTTTAAGAGTGCCAAGTGGGTCCTGAAAACTGACACCCAGAACAGTGGCTTGTGAGTTTTGTTTCCCAGGGAAAAAGCCTGTACAATGGTTCAGTGTCCTGCGGCCTTAAATTGCAGCGTGACTCCTGGAATTCGGCCACTCCCAGGACGCATCCCAGACGCAAGGTGGCACCAGTGCCAACTTGGTCTGGTTTAAGAGTGCCAAGTGTGTCCTGCAAACTGACACCCAGAACAGTGGCTTGTGAGTTTTGTTTCCCAGGGAAAAAGCCTGTACGATGGTTCAGGGTCCTGCGGCCTTAAATTACCGGGTGCCTCCTGGAATTGCGCCTCTCGCAGGATGCCTCCCAGACGCAAGGTGGCACCAGTGCCAACTTGGTCTGCTTTGAGAGTGCCAAGTGGGTCCTGAAAACTGACACCCAGAACAGTGGCTTGTGAGTTTTGTTTCCCAGGGTAAAAGCCTGTACAATGGTTCAGGGTCCTGCGGACTTAAATTGCCGGGTGCCTCCTGGAATTCGGCCTCTCGCAGGATGCCTCCCAGACGCAAGGTGGCACCAGCTCCCACTTGGTCTGCTTTGAGAGTGCCAGGTGGCTCCTGCAAACTGACACCCAGAACAGTGGCTTGTGAGTTTTGTTTCCCAGGGAAAAAGCCTGTAAAGTGGTTTAGGTTAATGACGCCTTTAATAGCCGGGTGCCACGTGGAGATTCGCCTCTCGCAGGATGCCTCCCAGACGCAATGTGGCACCAGTGCCAACTTGGTCTGGTTTGATAGTGTAGAGTGGGTCCTGAAAACTGACACCCAGAACAGTGGCTTGTGAGTTTAGTTTCCCAGGGAAAAAGCCTGTACAATGGTTCAGGGTCCTGCGGACTTAAATTGCCGGGTGCCTACTGGAGATCCGCCTCTCGCTGGATGCCTCCCAGACGCATGGTGGCACCAGTGCCAACGTGGTCTGGTTTGAGAGTGCCAAGTCGGTCCTGCAAACTGACACCCAGAACAGGGGCTTGTGAGTTTTGTTTCCCAGGGAAAAAGCCTGTACAATGGTTCAGGGGCCTGAGGCCTTAAATTGCGGGGTGCCTCCTGGAATTCCGCATCACGCCAGATGTTTCCCAGACGCTAAGCAACACCTGTGCTAAATTGGTCTGGTTTAAGAGTGCCAAGTGGGTCCTGAAAACTGACACCCAGAACAGTGGCTTGTGAGTTTTGTTTCCCAGGGAAATAGCCTGTACAATGGTTTAGGTAATGCCGCCTTTAATAGCCGGGTGCCACCTGGAGATCCGCCTCTCGCAGGATGCCTCCCAGACGCAAGGTGGCACCAGTGCCAACTTGGTCTGCTTTGAGAGTGCCAAGTGGGTCCTGCAAACTGACACCCAGAACAGTGGCTTCTGAATTTTTTTTCCCTGGGAAAAAGCCTGTAGAATGGTTTTGGGTCCTGCGGCCTTAAATTGCCGGGTGCCTCCTGGAATTCCGCCTCTCGCAGGATGCCTCCCAGACGCAAGGTGGCACCAGTGCCAACTTGGTCTGGTTTGAGAGAGCCAAGTGGGTCCTGAAAACTGACACCCAGAACAGTGGCTTGTGAGTTTTGTTTCCCAGGGAAAAAGCCTGTACAATGGTTCAGGGTCCTGCGGCCTTAAATTGCCGGGTGCCTCCTGGAATTCGGACTCTCGCAGGGTGCCCCCAGAAGCAAAATGACACCATTTCCAACTTGGTCTGGTTTGAGAGTGGCAACTGGGTCCTGAAAACTGACACCCAGAACAGTGGCTTGTGAGTTTTGTTTCCCAGGGGAAAAGCCTGTACAATGGTTCAGGGTCCTGCGGCCTTAACTACCCGGGTGCTTCCTGGAATTCAGCCTCTCGCAGGATGCCTCCCAGACGCAAGGTGGCACCAGTGCCAACTTGGTCTGCTTTGAGAGTACCAAGTGGGTCCTGAAAACTGACACCCAGAACAGTGGCTTGTGAGTTTTGTTTCCCAGGGAAAAAGCCTGTACAATGGTTCAGGGTCCTGCGGCCTTAAATTGCCGGGTGCCTCCTCGAATTACGCCTCTCGCAGGATGCCTCCCAGACGCAAGGTGGCACCAGTTCCAACTTGGTCTTGTTTAAGAGTGCCAAGTGGGTCCTGAAAACTGACACCCAGAACAGTGGCTTGTGAGTTTTGTTTCCCAGGGAAAAAGCCTGTACAATGGATTAGGTAATGCCGCCTTTATTAGCCGGGTGCCTACTGGAGATCCGCCTCTCGCAGGATGCCTCCCAGACGCAAGGTGGCACCAGTGCCAACTTGGTCTGGTTTGAGAGTGCCAAGTCGGTCCTGCAAACTGACACCCAGAACAGGGGCTTGTGAGTTTTGTTTCCCAGGGAAAAAGCCTGTACAATGGTTCAGGGGCCTGAGGCCTTAAATTGCGGGGTGCCTCCTGGAATTCCGCATCACGCCAGATGTTTCCCAGACGCTAAGCAACACCTGTGCTAAATTGGTCTGGTTTAAGAGTGCCAAGTGGGTCCTGAAAACTGACACCCAGAACAGTGGCTTCTGAGTTTTGTTTCCCAGGGAAAAAGCCTGTACAATGGTTCAGGGTCCTGCGGCCTTTAATTGCCGGGTGCCTCCTGGAATTGCACCTCTCGCAGGATGCCTCCCAGACGCAAGGTGGCACCAGTGCCAACTTGGTCTGGTTTAAGAGTACCAGGTGGCTCCTGAAAACTGACACCCAGAACAGTGGCTTGTGAGTTTTGTTTCCCAGGGAAAAAGCCTGTACAATGGTTTAGGTAATGCCGCCTTTAATAGCCGGGTGCCACCTGGAGATCCGCCTCTCGCAGGATGCCTCCCAGACGCAAGGTGGCACCAGTGCCAACTTGGTCTGGTTTGAGTGTGCCAAGTGGGTCCTGGAAACTGACACCCAGAACAGTGGCTTGTGAACTTTTTTTCCCAGGGAAAAAGCCTGTAGAATGGTTTTGGGTCCTGCGGCCTTAATTTGCCGGGTGCCTACTGGAATTCGGCCTCTCGCAGGATGCCTCCCAGACGCAAGGTGGCACCAGTGCCAACTTGGTCTGGTTTGAGAGTGCCAAGTGGGTCCTGAAAACTGACACCCAGAACAGTGGCTTGTGAGTTTTGTTTCCCAGGGAAAAAGCCTGTACAATGGTTCAGGGTCCTGCGGCCTTAAATTGCCGGGTGCCTCCTGGAATTCGGACTCTCGCAGGGTGCCCCCAGAAGCAAAATGACACCATTTCCAACTTGGTCTGGTTTGAGAGTGGCAACTGGGTCCTGAAAACTGACACCCAGAACAGTGGCTTGTGAGTTTTGTTTCCCAGGGGAAAAGCCTGTACAATGGTTCAGGATCCTGCGGACTTAAATTGCCGGGTGCCTACTGGAGATCCGCCTCTCGCAGGATGCCTCCCAGACGCATGGTGGCACCAGTGCCAACTTGGTCTGGTTTGAGAGTGCCAAGTCGGTCCTGCAAACTGACACCCAGAACAGGGGCTTGTGAGTTTTGTTTCCCAGGGAAAAAGCCTGTACAATGGTTCAGGGGCCTGAGGCCTTAAATTGCGGGGTGCCTCCTGGAATTCCGCATCACGCCAGATGTTTCCCAGACGCTAAGCAACACCTGTGCTAAATTGGTCTGGTTTAAGAGTGCCAAGTGGGTCCTGAAAACTGACACCCAGAACAGTGGCTTCTGAGTTTTGTTTCCCAGGGAAAAAGCCTGTACAATGGTTCAGGGTCCTGCGGACTTAAATTGCCGGGTGCCTCCTGGAATTGCACCTCTCGCAGGATGCCTCCCAGACGCAAGGTGGCACCAGTGCCAACTTGGTCTGGTTTAAGAGTGCCAGGTGGCTCCTGCAAACTGACACCCAGAACAGTGGCTTGTGAGTTTTGTTTCCCAGGGAAATAGCCTGTACAATGGTTTAGGTAATGCCGCCTTTAATAGCCGGGTGCCACCTGGAGATCCGCCTCTCGCAGGATGCCTCCCAGACGCAAGGTGGCACCAGTGCCAACTTGGTCTGCTTTGAGAGTGCCAAGTGGGTCCTGCAAACTGACACCCAGAACAGTGGCTTCTGAATTTTTTTTCCCTGGGAAAAAGCCTGTAGAATGGTTTTGGGTCCTGTGGCCTTAAATTGCCGGGTGCCTCCTGGAATTCCGCCTCTCGCAGGATGCCTCCCAGACGCAAGGTGGCACCAGTGCCAACTTGGTCTGGTTTGAGAGAGCCAAGTGGGTCCTGAAAACTGACACCCAGAACAGTGGCTTGTGAGTTTTGTTTCCCAGGGAAAAAGCCTGTACAATGGTTCAGGGTCCTGCGGCCTTAAATTGCCGGGTGCCTCCTGGAATTCGGACTCTCGCAGGGTGCCCCCAGAAGCAAAATGACACCATTTCCAACTTGGTCTGGTTTGAGAGTGGCAACTGGGTCCTGAAAACTGACACCCAGAACAGTGGCTTGTGAGTTTTGTTTCCCAGGGGAAAAGCCTGTACAATGGTTCAGGGTCCTGCGGCCTTAACTACCCGGGTGCTTCCTGGAATTCAGCCTCTCGCAGGATGCCTCCCAGACGCAAGGTGGCACCAGTGCCAACTTGGTCTGCTTTGAGAGTACCAAGTGGGTCCTGAAAACTGACACCCAGAACAGTGGCTTGTGAGTTTTGTTTCCCAGGGAAAAAGCCTGTACAATGGTTCAGGGTCCTGCGGCCTTAAATTGCCGGGTGCCTCCTCGAATTACGCCTCTCGCAGGATGCCTCCCAGACGCAAGGTGGCACCAGTTCCAACTTGGTCTGGTTTAAGAGTGCCAAGTGGGTCCTGAAAACTGACACCCAGAACAGTGGCTTGTGAGTTTTGTTTCCCAGGGAAAAAGCCTGTACAATGTATTAGGTAATGCCGCCTTTATTAGCCGGGTGCCTACTGGAGATCCGCCTCTCGCAGGATGCCTCCCAGACGCAAGGTGGCACCAGTGCCAACTTGGTCTGGTTTGAGAGTGCCAAGTCGGTCCTGCAAACTGACACCCAGAACAGGGGCTTGTGAGTTTTGTTTCCCAGGGAAAAAGCCTGTACAATGGTTCAGGGGCCTGAGGCCTTAAATTGCGGGGTGCCTCCTGGAATTCCGCATCACGCCAGATGTTTCCCAGACGCTAAGCAACACCTGTGCTAAATTGGTCTGGTTTAAGAGTGCCAAGTGGGTCCTGAAAACTGACACCCAGAACAGTGGCTTCTGAGTTTTGTTTCCCAGGGAAAAAGCCTGTACAATGGTTCAGGGTCCTGCGGCCTTTAAGTGCCGGGTGCCTCCTGGAATTGCACCTCTCGCAGGATGCCTCCCAGACGCAAGGTGGCACCAGTGCCAACTTGGTCTGGTTTAAGAGTACCAGGTGGCTCCTGAAAACTGACACCCAGAACAGTGGCTTGTGAGTTTTGTTTCCCAGGGAAAAAGCCTGTACAATGGTTTAGGTAATGCCGCCTTTAATAGCCGGGTGCCACCTGGAGATCCGCCTCTCGCAGGATGCCTCCCAGACGCAAGGTGGCACCAGTGCCAACTTGGTCTGGTTTGAGTGTGCCAAGTGGGTCCTGGAAACTGACACCCAGAACAGTGGCTTGTGAATTTTTTTTCCCAGGGAAAAAGCCTGTAGAATGGTTTTGGGTCCTGCGGCCTTAAATTGCCGGGTGCCTCCTGGAATTCGGCCTCTCGCAGGATGCCTCCCAGACGCAAGGTGGCACCAGTGCCAACTTGGTCTGGTTTGAGAGTGCCAAGTGGGTCCTGAAAACTGACACCCAGAACAGTGGCTTGTGAGTTTTGTTTCCCAGGGAAAAAGCCTGTACAATGGTTCAGGGTCCTGCGGCCTTAAATTGCCGGGTGCCTCCTGGAATTCGGACTCTCGCAGGGTGCCCCCAGAAGCAAAATGACACCATTTCCAACTTGGTCTGGTTTGAGAGTGGCAACTGGGTCCTGAAAACTGACACCCAGAACAGTGGCTTGTGAGTTTTGTTTCCCAGGGGAAAAGCCTGTACAATGGTTCAGGGTCCTGCGGCCTTAAATTGCCGGGTGACTCCTGGAATTCGGCCACTCCCAGGATGCATCCCAGACGCAAGGTGGCACCAGTGCCAACTTGGTCTGGTTTAAGAGTGCCAAGTGTGTCCTGCAAACTGACACCCAGAACAGTGGCTTGTGAGTTTTGTTTCCCAGGGAAAAAGCCTGTACAATGGTTCAGGGGCCTGAGGCCTTAAATTACCGGGTGCCTCCTGGAATTGCGCCTCTCGCAGGATGCCTCCCAGACGCAAGGTGGCACCAGTGCCAACTTGGTCTGCTTTGAGTGTGCCAAGTGGGTCCTGAAAACTGACACCCAGAACAGTGGCTTGTGAGTTTTGTTTCCCAGGGAAAAAGCCTGTACAATGGTTCAGGGGCCTGCGGCCTTAAATTGCCGGGTGCTTCCTGGAATTCAGCCTCTCGCAGGATGCCTCCCAGACGCAAGGTGGCACCAGTGCCAACTTGGTCTGCTTTGAGAGTGCCAAGTGGGTCCTGAAAACTGACACCCAGAACAGTGGCTTGTGAGTTTTGTTTCCCAGGGAAAAAGCCTGTACAATGGTTCAGGGTCCTGCGGCCTTAAATTGCCGGGTGCCTCCTGGAATTGCACCTCTCGCAGGATGCCTCCCAGACGCAAGGTGGCACCAGTGCCAACTTGGTCTGGTTTAAGAGTGCCAGGTGGCTCCTGCAAACTGACACCCAGAACAGTGGCTTGTGAGTTTTGTTTCCCAGGGAAAAAGCCTGTACAATGGATTAGGTAATGCCGCCTTTAATAGCCGGGTGCTTCCTGGAATTCGGCCTCTCGCAGGATGCCTCCCAGACGCAAGGTGGCACCAGTGCCAACTTGGTCTGCTTTGAGAGTGCCAAGTGGGTCCTGCAAACTGACACCCAGAACAGTGGCTTGTGAGTTTTGTTTCCCAGGGAAAAAGCCTGTACAATGGTTCAGGGGCCTGAGGCCTTAAATTGCCGGGTGCCTCCTGGAATTCGGCCTCTCGCAGGATGCCTCCCAGACGCAAGGTGGCACCAGTGCCAACTTGGTCTGGTTTGAGAGTGCCAAGTCGGTCCTGCAAACTGACACCCAGAACAGGGGCTTGTGAGTTTTGTTTCCCAGGGAAAAAGCCTGTACAATGGTTCAGGGGCCTGAGGCCTTAAATTGCGGGGTGCCTCCTGGAATTCCGCATCACGCCAGATGTTTCCCAGACGCTAAGCAACACCTGTGCTAAATTGGTCTGGTTTAAGAGTGCCAAGTGGGTCCTGAAAACTGACACCCAGAACAGTGGCTTCTGAGTTTTGTTTCCCAGGGAAAAAGCCTGTACAATGGTTCAGGGTCCTGCGGCCTTTAATTGCCGGGTGCCTCCTGGAATTGCACCTCTCGCAGGATGCCTCCCAGACGCAAGGTGGCACCAGTGCCAACTTGGTCTGGTTTAAGAGTACCAGGTGGCTCCTGAAAACTGACACCCAGAACAGTGGCTTGTGAGTTTTGTTTCCCAGGGAAAAAGCCTGTACAATGGTTTAGGTAATGCCGCCTTTAATAGCCGGGTGCCACCTGGAGATCCGCCTCTCGCAGGATGCCTCCCAGACGCAAGGTGGCACCAGTGCCAACTTGGTCTGGTTTGAGTGTGCCAAGTGGGTCCTGGAAACTGACACCCAGAACAGTGGCTTGTGAATTTTTTTTCCCAGGGAAAAAGCCTGTAGAATGGTTTTGGGTCCTGCGGCCTTAAATTGCCGGGTGCCTCCTGGAATTCGGCCTCTCGCAGGATGCCTCCCAGACGCAAGGTGGCACCAGTGCCAACTTGGTCTGGTTTGAGAGTGCCAAGTGGGTCCTGAAAACTGACACCCAGAACAGTGGCTTGTGAGTTTTGTTTCCCAGGGAAAAAGCCTGTACAATGGTTCAGGGTCCTGCGGCCTTAAATTGCCGGGTGCCTCCTGGAATTCGGACTCTCGCAGGGTGCCCCCAGAAGCAAAATGACACCATTTCCAACTTGGTCTGGTTTGAGAGTGGCAACTGGGTCCTGAAAACTGACACCCAGAACAGTGGCTTGTGAGTTTTGTTTCCCAGGGGAAAAGCCTGTACAATGGTTCAGGATCCTGCGGACTTAAATTGCCGGGTGCCTACTGGAGATCCGCCTCTCGCAGGATGCCTCCCAGACGCATGGTGGCACCAGTGCCAACTTGGTCTGGTTTGAGAGTGCCAAGTCGGTCCTGCAAACTGACACCCAGAACAGGGGCTTGTGAGTTTTGTTTCCCAGGGAAAAAGCCTGTACAATGGTTCAGGGGCCTGAGGCCTTAAATTGCGGGGTGCCTCCTGGAATTCCGCATCACGCCAGATGTTTCCCAGACGCTAAGCAACACCTGTGCTAAATTGGTCTGGTTTAAGAGTGCCAAGTGGGTCCTGAAAACTGACACCCAGAACAGTGGCTTCTGAATTTTTTTTCCCTGGGAAAAAGCCTGTAGAATGGTTTTGGGTCCTGCGGCCTTAAATTGCCGGGTGCCTCCTGGAATTCCGCCTCTCGCAGGATGCCTCCCAGACGCAAGGTGGCACCAGTGCCAACTTGGTCTGGTTTGAGAGAGCCAAGTGGGTCCTGAAAACTGACACCCAGAACAGTGGCTTGTGAGTTTTGTTTCCCAGGGAAAAAGCCTGTACAATGGTTCAGGGTCCTGCGGCCTTAAATTGCCGGGTGCCTCCTGGAATTCGGACTCTCGCAGGGTGCCCCCAGAAGCAAAATGACACCATTTCCAACTTGGTCTGGTTTGAGAGTGGCAACTGGGTCCTGAAAACTGACACCCAGAACAGTGGCTTGTGAGTTTTGTTTCCCAGGGGAAAAGCCTGTACAATGGTTCAGGGTCCTGCGGCCTTAACTACCCGGGTGCTTCCTGGAATTCAGCCTCTCGCAGGATGCCTCCCAGACGCAAGGTGGCACCAGTGCCAACTTGGTCTGCTTTGAGAGTACCAAGTGGGTCCTGAAAACTGACACCCAGAACAGTGGCTTGTGAGTTTTGTTTCCCAGGGAAAAAGCCTGTACAATGGTTCAGGGTCCTGCGGCCTTAAATTGCCGGGTGCCTCCTCGAATTACGCCTCTCGCAGGATGCCTCCCAGACGCAAGGTGGCACCAGTTCCAACTTGGTCTGGTTTAAGAGTGCCAAGTGGGTCCTGCAAACTGACACCCAGAACAGTGGCTTGTGAGTTTTGTTTCCCAGGGAAAAAGCCTGTACAATGGATTAGGTAATGCCGCCTTTATTAGCCGGGTGCCTACTGGAGATCCGCCTCTCGCAGGATGCCTCCCAGACGCAAGGTGGCACCAGTGCCAACTTGGTCTGGTTTAAGAGTACCAGGTGGCTCCTGAAAACTGACACCCAGAACAGTGGCTTGTGAGTTTTGTTTCCCAGGGAAAAAGCCTGTACAATGGTTTAGGTAATGCCGCCTTTAATAGCCGGGTGCCACCTGGAGATCCGCCTCTCGCAGGATGCCTCCCAGACGCAAGGTGGCACCAGTGCCAACTTGGTCTGGTTTGAGAGTGCCAAGTGGGTCCTGAAAACTGACACCCAGAACAGTGGCTTGTGAGTTTTGTTTCCCAGGGAAAAAGCCTGTACAATGGTTCAGGGTCCTGCGGCCTTAAATTGCCGGGTGCCTCCTGGAATTCGGACTCTCGCAGGGTGCCCCCAGAAGCAAAATGACACCATTTCCAACTTGGTCTGGTTTGAGAGTGGCAACTGGGTCCTGAAAACTGACACCCAGAACAGTGGCTTGTGAGTTTTGTTTCCCAGGGGAAAAGCCTGTACAATGGTTCAGGGTCCTGCGGCCTTAAATTGCCGGGTGACTCCTGGAATTCGGCCACTCCCAGGATGCATCCCAGACGCAAGGTGGCACCAGTGCCAACTTGGTCTGGTTTAAGAGTGCCAAGTGTGTCCTGCAAACTGACACCCAGAACAGTGGCTTGTGAGTTTTGTTTCCCAGGGAAAAAGCCTGTACAATGGTTCAGGGGCCTGAGGCCTTAAATTACCGGGTGCCTCCTGGAATTGCGCCTCTCGCAGGATGCCTCCCAGACGCAAGGTGGCACCAGTGCCAACTTGGTCTGCTTTGAGTGTGCCAAGTGGGTCCTGAAAACTGACACCCAGAACAGTGGCTTGTGAGTTTTGTTTCCCAGGGAAAAAGCCTGTACAATGGTTCAGGGGCCTGCGGCCTTAAATTGCCGGGTGCTTCCTGGAATTCAGCCTCTCGCAGGATGCCTCCCAGACGCAAGGTGGCACCAGTGCCAACTTGGTCTGCTTTGAGAGTGCCAAGTGGGTCCTGAAAACTGACACCCAGAACAGTGGCTTGTGAGTTTTGTTTCCCAGGGAAAAAGCCTGTACAATGGTTCAGGGTCCTGCGGCCTTAAATTGCCGGGTGCCTCCTGGAATTGCACCTCTCGCAGGATGCCTCCCAGACGCAAGGTGGCACCAGTGCCAACTTGGTCTGGTTTAAGAGTGCCAGGTGGCTCCGGCAAACTGACACCCAGAACAGTGGCTTGTGAGTTTTGTTTCCCAGGGAAAAAGCCTGTACAATGGATTAGGTAATGCCGCCTTTAATAGCCGGGTGCTTCCTGGAATTCGGCCTCTCGCAGGATGCCTCCCAGACGCAAGGTGGCACCAGTGCCAACTTGGTCTGCTTTGAGAGTGCCAAGTGGGTCCTGCAAACTGACACCCAGAACAGTGGCTTGTGAGTTTTGTTTCCCAGGGAAAAAGCCTGTACAATGGTTCAGGGGCCTGAGGCCTTAAATTGCCGGGTGCCTCCTGGAATTCGGCCTCTCGCAGGATGCCTCCCAGACGCAAGGTGGCACCAGTGCCAACTTGGTCTCGTTTGAGAGTGCCAAGTGTGTCTTGCAAACTGACACCCAGAACAGTGGCTTGTGAGTTTTGTTTCCCAGGGAAAAAGCCTGTACAATGCTTCAGGGGCCTGAGGCCTTAAATTGCCGGGTGCCTCCTAGAATTCCGCATCTCACCAGATGTTTCCCAGACGCTAAGCAACACCAGTGCCAAATTGGTCTGGTTTAAGAGTGCCAAGTGGGTCCTGGAAACTGACACCCAGAACAGTGGCTTGTGAGTTTTGTTTCCCAGGGAAAAAGCCTGTACAATGGTTCAGGGTCCTGCGGCCTTAAATTGCCGGGTGCCTCCTGGAATTCGGCGTCTTGCAGGATGCCTCCCAGACGCAAGGTGGCACCAGTGCCAACTTGGTCTGGTTTGAGAGTGCCAAGTGGGTCCTGCAAACTGACACCCAGAACAGTGGCTTCTGAATTTTTTTTCCCAGGGAAAAAGCCTGTAGAATGGTTTTGGGTCCTGCGGCCTTAAATTGCCGGGTGCCTCCTGGAATTCCGCCTCTCGCAGGATGCCTCCCAGACGCAACAGGGCACCAGTTCCAACTTGGTCTGGTTTAAGAGTGCCAAGTGGGTCCTGCAAACTGACACCCAGAACAGTGGCTTGTGAGTTTTGTTTCCCAGGGAAAAAGCCTGTAAAATGGATTAGGTAATGCCGCCTTTAATAGCCGGGTGCCACCTAAAGATCCACCTCTCGCAGGATGCCTCCCAGACGCAAGGTGGCACCAGTGCCAACTTGGTCTGGTTTGAGAGTGCCAAGTGGGTCCTGAAAACTGACACCCAGAACAGTGGCTTGTGAGTTTTGTTTCCCAAGGAAAAAGCCTGTACAATGGTTCAGGGTCCTGCGGCCTTAAATTGCCGGGTGACTCCTGGAATTGCACCTCTCACAGGATGCCTCCCAGACGCAAGCAACACCAGTGCCAACTTGGTCTCGTTTGAGAGTGCCAGGTGGCTCCTGCAAACTGACACCCAGAACAGTGGCTTGTGAGTTTTGTTTCCCAGGGAAAAAGCCTGTAAAATGGTTTAGGTAATGCCGCCTTTAATAGCCGGGTGACACCTGGAGATGCGCCTCTCGCAGGATGCCTCCCAGACGCAAGGTGGCACCAGTGGCAACTTGGTCTGGTTTGAGAGTGTCAAGTGGGTCCTGAAAACTGACACCCAGAACAGTGGCTTGTGAGTTTTGTTTCCCAGGGAAAAAGCCTGTACAATGGTTCAGGGTCCTGCGGACTTAAATTGCCGGGTGCCTCCTGGAATTCGGCCTCTCGCAGGATGCCTCCCAGACGCAAGGTGGCACCAGTGCCAACTTGGTCTGGTTTGAGAGTGCCAAGTGGGTCCTGCAAACTGACACCAAGAACAGTGGCTTGTGAGTTTTGTTTCCCAGGGAAAAAGGCTGTACAATGGTTCAGGGGCCTGAGGCCTTAAATTGCGGGGTGCCTCCTGGAATTCCGCATCACACCAGATGTTTCCCAGACGCTAAGCAACACCTGTGCTAAATTGGTCTGGTTTAAGAGTGCCAAGTGGGTCCTGAAAACTGACACCCAGAACAGTGGCTTGTGAATTTTTTTTCCCAGGGAAAAAGCCTGTAGAATGGTTTTGGGTCCTGCGGCCTTAAATTGCCGGGTGCCTCCTGGAATTCGGCCTCTCGCAGGATGCCTCCCAGACGCAAGGTGGCACCAGTGCCAACTTGGTCTGGTTTGAGAGTGCCAAGTGGGTCCTGAAAACTGACACCCAGAACAGTGGCTTGTGAGTTTTGTTTCCCAGGGAAAAAGCCTGTACAATGGTTCAGGGTCCTGCGGCCTTAAATTGCCGGGTGCCTCCTGGAATTCGGACTCTCGCAGGGTGCCCCCAGAAGCAAAATGACACCATTTCCAACTTGGTCTGGTTTGAGAGTGGCAACTGGGTCCTGAAAACTGACACCCAGAACAGTGGCTTGTGAGTTTTGTTTCCCAGGGGAAAAGCCTGTACAATGGTTCAGGGTCCTGCGGCCTTAAATTGCCGGGTGACTCCTGGAATTCGGCCACTCCCAGGATGCATCCCAGACGCAAGGTGGCACCAGTGCCAACTTGGTCTGGTTTAAGAGTGCCAAGTGTGTCCTGCAAACTGACACCCAGAACAGTGGCTTGTGAGTTTTGTTTCCCAGGGAAAAAGCCTGTACAATGGTTCAGGGGCCTGAGGCCTTAAATTACCGGGTGCCTCCTGGAATTGCGCCTCTCGCAGGATGCCTCCCAGACGCAAGGTGGCACCAGTGCCAACTTGGTCTGCTTTGAGTGTGCCAAGTGGGTCCTGAAAACTGACACCCAGAACAGTGGCTTGTGAGTTTTGTTTCCCAGGGAAAAAGCCTGTACAATGGTTCAGGGGCCTGCGGCCTTAAATTGCCGGGTGCTTCCTGGAATTCAGCCTCTCGCAGGATGCCTCCCAGACGCAAGGTGGCACCAGTGCCAACTTGGTCTGCTTTGAGAGTGCCAAGTGGGTCCTGAAAACTGACACCCAGAACAGTGGCTTGTGAGTTTTGTTTCCCAGGGAAAAAGCCTGTACAATGGTTCAGGGTCCTGCGGCCTTAAATTGCCGGGTGCCTCCTGGAATTGCACCTCTCGCAGGATGCCTCCCAGACGCAAGGTGGCACCAGTGCCAACTTGGTCTGGTTTAAGAGTGCCAGGTGGCTCCTGCAAACTGACACCCAGAACAGTGGCTTGTGAGTTTTGTTTCCCAGGGAAAAAGCCTGTACAATGGATTAGGTAATGCCGCCTTTAATAGCCGGGTGCTTCCTGGAATTCGGCCTCTCGCAGGATGCCTCCCAGACGCAAGGTGGCACCAGTGCCAACTTGGTCTGCTTTGAGAGTGCCAAGTGGGTCCTGCAAACTGACACCCAGAACAGTGGCTTGTGAGTTTTGTTTCCCAGGGAAAAAGCCTGTACAATGGTTCAGGGGCCTGAGGCCTTAAATTGCCGGGTGCCTCCTGGAATTCGGCCTCTCGCAGGATGCCTCCCAGACGCAAGGTGGCACCAGTGCCAACTTGGTCTGGTTTGAGAGTGCCAAGTCGGTCCTGCAAACTGACACCCAGAACAGGGGCTTGTGAGTTTTGTTTCCCAGGGAAAAAGCCTGTACAATGGTTCAGGGGCCTGAGGCCTTAAATTGCGGGGTGCCTCCTGGAATTCCGCATCACGCCAGATGTTTCCCAGACGCTAAGCAACACCTGTGCTAAATTGGTCTGGTTTAAGAGTGCCAAGTGGGTCCTGAAAACTGACACCCAGAACAGTGGCTTCTGAGTTTTGTTTCCCAGGGAAAAAGCCTGTACAATGGTTCAGGGTCCTGCGGCCTTTAATTGCCGGGTGCCTCCTGGAATTGCACCTCTCGCAGGATGCCTCCCAGACGCAAGGTGGCACCAGTGCCAACTTGGTCTGGTTTAAGAGTACCAGGTGGCTCCTGAAAACTGACACCCAGAACAGTGGCTTGTGAGTTTTGTTTCCCAGGGAAAAAGCCTGTACAATGGTTTAGGTAATGCCGCCTTTAATAGCCGGGTGCCACCTGGAGATCCGCCTCTCGCAGGATGCCTCCCAGACGCAAGGTGGCACCAGTGCCAACTTGGTCTGGTTTGAGTGTGCCAAGTGGGTCCTGGAAACTGACACCCAGAACAGTGGCTTGTGAATTTTTTTTCCCAGGGAAAAAGCCTGTAGAATGGTTTTGGGTCCTGCGGCCTTAAATTGCCGGGTGCCTCCTGGAATTCGGCCTCTCGCAGGATGCCTCCCAGACGCAAGGTGGCACCAGTGCCAACTTGGTCTGGTTTGAGAGTGCCAAGTGGGTCCTGAAAACTGACACCCAGAACAGTGGCTTGTGAGTTTTGTTTCCCAGGGAAAAAGCCTGTACAATGGTTCAGGGTCCTGCGGCCTTAAATTGCCGGGTGCCTCCTGGAATTCGGACTCTCGCAGGGTGCCCCCAGAAGCAAAATGACACCATTTCCAACTTGGTCTGGTTTGAGAGTGGCAACTGGGTCCTGAAAACTGACACCCAGAACAGTGGCTTGTGAGTTTTGTTTCCCAGGGGAAAAGCCTGTACAATGGTTCAGGATCCTGCGGACTTAAATTGCCGGGTGCCTACTGGAGATCCGCCTCTCGCAGGATGCCTCCCAGACGCATGGTGGCACCAGTGCCAACTTGGTCTGGTTTGAGAGTGCCAAGTCGGTCCTGCAAACTGACACCCAGAACAGGGGCTTGTGAGTTTTGTTTCCCAGGGAAAAAGCCTGTACAATGGTTCAGGGGCCTGAGGCCTTAAATTGCGGGGTGCCTCCTGGAATTCCGCATCACGCCAGATGTTTCCCAGACGCTAAGCAACACCTGTGCTAAATTGGTCTGGTTTAAGAGTGCCAAGTGGGTCCTGAAAACTGACACCCAGAACAGTGGCTTCTGAATTTTTTTTCCCTGGGAAAAAGCCTGTAGAATGGTTTTGGGTCCTGCGGCCTTAAATTGCCGGGTGCCTCCTGGAATTCCGCCTCTCGCAGGATGCCTCCCAGACGCAAGGTGGCACCAGTGCCAACTTGGTCTGGTTTGAGAGAGCCAAGTGGGTCCTGAAAACTGACACCCAGAACAGTGGCTTGTGAGTTTTGTTTCCCAGGGAAAAAGCCTGTACAATGGTTCAGGGTCCTGCGGCCTTAAATTGCCGGGTGCCTCCTGGAATTCGGACTCTCGCAGGGTGCCCCCAGAAGCAAAATGACACCATTTCCAACTTGGTCTGGTTTGAGAGTGGCAACTGGGTCCTGAAAACTGACACCCAGAACAGTGGCTTGTGAGTTTTGTTTCCCAGGGGAAAAGCCTGTACAATGGTTCAGGGTCCTGCGGCCTTAACTACCCGGGTGCTTCCTGGAATTCAGCCTCTCGCAGGATGCCTCCCAGACGCAAGGTGGCACCAGTGCCAACTTGGTCTGCTTTGAGAGTACCAAGTGGGTCCTGAAAACTGACACCCAGAACAGTGGCTTGTGAGTTTTGTTTCCCAGGGAAAAAGCCTGTACAATGGTTCAGGGTCCTGCGGCCTTAAATTGCCGGGTGCCTCCTCGAATTACGCCTCTCGCAGGATGCCTCCCAGACGCAAGGTGGCACCAGTTCCAACTTGGTCTGGTTTAAGAGTGCCAAGTGGGTCCTGCAAACTGACACCCAGAACAGTGGCTTGTGAGTTTTGTTTCCCAGGGAAAAAGCCTGTACAATGGATTAGGTAATGCCGCCTTTATTAGCCGGGTGCCTACTGGAGATCCGCCTCTCGCAGGATGCCTCCCAGACGCAAGGTGGCACCAGTGCCAACTTGGTCTGGTTTAAGAGTACCAGGTGGCTCCTGAAAACTGACACCCAGAACAGTGGCTTGTGAGTTTTGTTTCCCAGGGAAAAAGCCTGTACAATGGTTTAGGTAATGCCGCCTTTAATAGCCGGGTGCCACCTGGAGATCCGCCTCTCGCAGGATGCCTCCCAGACGCAAGGTGGCACCAGTGCCAACTTGGTCTGGTTTGAGAGTGCCAAGTGGGTCCTGAAAACTGACACCCAGAACAGTGGCTTGTGAGTTTTGTTTCCCAGGGAAAAAGCCTGTACAATGGTTCAGGGTCCTGCGGCCTTAAATTGCCGGGTGCCTCCTGGAATTCGGACTCTCGCAGGGTGCCCCCAGAAGCAAAATGACACCATTTCCAACTTGGTCTGGTTTGAGAGTGGCAACTGGGTCCTGAAAACTGACACCCAGAACAGTGGCTTGTGAGTTTTGTTTCCCAGGGGAAAAGCCTGTACAATGGTTCAGGGTCCTGCGGCCTTAAATTGCCGGGTGACTCCTGGAATTCGGCCACTCCCAGGATGCATCCCAGACGCAAGGTGGCACCAGTGCCAACTTGGTCTGGTTTAAGAGTGCCAAGTGTGTCCTGCAAACTGACACCCAGAACAGTGGCTTGTGAGTTTTGTTTCCCAGGGAAAAAGCCTGTACAATGGTTCAGGGGCCTGAGGCCTTAAATTACCGGGTGCCTCCTGGAATTGCGCCTCTCGCAGGATGCCTCCCAGACGCAAGGTGGCACCAGTGCCAACTTGGTCTGCTTTGAGTGTGCCAAGTGGGTCCTGAAAACTGACACCCAGAACAGTGGCTTGTGAGTTTTGTTTCCCAGGGAAAAAGCCTGTACAATGGTTCAGGGGCCTGCGGCCTTAAATTGCCGGGTGCTTCCTGGAATTCAGCCTCTCGCAGGATGCCTCCCAGACGCAAGGTGGCACCAGTGCCAACTTGGTCTGCTTTGAGAGTGCCAAGTGGGTCCTGAAAACTGACACCCAGAACAGTGGCTTGTGAGTTTTGTTTCCCAGGGAAAAAGCCTGTACAATGGTTCAGGGTCCTGCGGCCTTAAATTGCCGGGTGCCTCCTGGAATTGCACCTCTCGCAGGATGCCTCCCAGACGCAAGGTGGCACCAGTGCCAACTTGGTCTGGTTTAAGAGTGCCAGGTGGCTCCGGCAAACTGACACCCAGAACAGTGGCTTGTGAGTTTTGTTTCCCAGGGAAAAAGCCTGTACAATGGATTAGGTAATGCCGCCTTTAATAGCCGGGTGCTTCCTGGAATTCGGCCTCTCGCAGGATGCCTCCCAGACGCAAGGTGGCACCAGTGCCAACTTGGTCTGCTTTGAGAGTGCCAAGTGGGTCCTGCAAACTGACACCCAGAACAGTGGCTTGTGAGTTTTGTTTCCCAGGGAAAAAGCCTGTACAATGGTTCAGGGGCCTGAGGCCTTAAATTGCCGGGTGCCTCCTGGAATTCGGCCTCTCGCAGGATGCCTCCCAGACGCAAGGTGGCACCAGTGCCAACTTGGTCTCGTTTGAGAGTGCCAAGTGTGTCTTGCAAACTGACACCCAGAACAGTGGCTTGTGAGTTTTGTTTCCCAGGGAAAAAGCCTGTACAATGCTTCAGGGGCCTGAGGCCTTAAATTGCCGGGTGCCTCCTAGAATTCCGCATCTCACCAGATGTTTCCCAGACGCTAAGCAACACCAGTGCCAAATTGGTCTGGTTTAAGAGTGCCAAGTGGGTCCTGGAAACTGACACCCAGAACAGTGGCTTGTGAGTTTTGTTTCCCAGGGAAAAAGCCTGTACAATGGTTCAGGGTCCTGCGGCCTTAAATTGCCGGGTGCCTCCTGGAATTCGGCGTCTTGCAGGATGCCTCCCAGACGCAAGGTGGCACCAGTGCCAACTTGGTCTGGTTTGAGAGTGCCAAGTGGGTCCTGCAAACTGACACCCAGAACAGTGGCTTCTGAATTTTTTTTCCCAGGGAAAAAGCCTGTAGAATGGTTTTGGGTCCTGCGGCCTTAAATTGCCGGGTGCCTCCTGGAATTCCGCCTCTCGCAGGATGCCTCCCAGACGCAACAGGGCACCAGTTCCAACTTGGTCTGGTTTAAGAGTGCCAAGTGGGTCCTGCAAACTGACACCCAGAACAGTGGCTTGTGAGTTTTGTTTCCCAGGGAAAAAGCCTGTAAAATGGATTAGGTAATGCCGCCTTTAATAGCCGGGTGCCACCTAAAGATCCACCTCTCGCAGGATGCCTCCCAGACGCAAGGTGGCACCAGTGCCAACTTGGTCTGGTTTGAGAGTGCCAAGTGGGTCCTGAAAACTGACACCCAGAACAGTGGCTTGTGAGTTTTGTTTCCCAAGGAAAAAGCCTGTACAATGGTTCAGGGTCCTGCGGCCTTAAATTGCCGGGTGACTCCTGGAATTGCACCTCTCACAGGATGCCTCCCAGACGCAAGCAACACCAGTGCCAACTTGGTCTCGTTTGAGAGTGCCAGGTGGCTCCTGCAAACTGACACCCAGAACAGTGGCTTGTGAGTTTTGTTTCCCAGGGAAAAAGCCTGTAAAATGGTTTAGGTAATGCCGCCTTTAATAGCCGGGTGACACCTGGAGATGCGCCTCTCGCAGGATGCCTCCCAGACGCAAGGTGGCACCAGTGGCAACTTGGTCTGGTTTGAGAGTGTCAAGTGGGTCCTGAAAACTGACACCCAGAACAGTGGCTTGTGAGTTTTGTTTCCCAGGGAAAAAGCCTGTACAATGGTTCAGGGTCCTGCGGACTTAAATTGCCGGGTGCCTCCTGGAATTCGGCCTCTCGCAGGATGCCTCCCAGACGCAAGGTGGCACCAGTGCCAACTTGGTCTGGTTTGAGAGTGCCAAGTGGGTCCTGCAAACTGACACCAAGAACAGTGGCTTGTGAGTTTTGTTTCCCAGGGAAAAAGGCTGTACAATGGTTCAGGGGCCTGAGGCCTTAAATTGCGGGGTGCCTCCTGGAATTCCGCATCACACCAGATGTTTCCCAGACGCTAAGCAACACCTGTGCTAAATTGGTCTGGTTTAAGAGTGCCAAGTGGGTCCTGAAAACTGACACCCAGAACAGTGGCTTGTGAGTTTTGTTTCCCAGGGAAAAAGCCTGTACAATGGTTCAGGGTCCTGCGGCCTTAAATTGCCGGGTGCCTCCTGGAATTCGGCGTCTTGCAGGATGCCTCCCAGACGCAAGGTGGCACCAGTGCCAACTTGGTCTGGTTTAACAGTGCCAGGTGGCTCCTGCAAACTGACACCCAGAACAGAGGCTTGTGAGTTTTGTTTCCCAGGGAAAAAGCCTGTACAATGGTTCAGTGTCCTGCGGCCTTAAATTGCAGGGTGACTCCTGGAATTCGGCCACTCCCAGGACGCATCCCAGACGCAAGGTGGCACCAGTGCCAACTTGGTCTGGTTTAAGAGTGCCAAGTGTGTCCTGCAAACTGACACCCAGAACAGTGGCTTGTGAGTTTTGTTTCCCAGGGAAAAAGCCTGTAAAATGGATTAGGTAATGCCGCCTTTATAAGCCGGGTGCCACCTGGAGATCCGCCTCTCGCAGGATGCCTCCCAGACGCAAGGTGGCACCAGTGCCAACTTGGTCTGGTTTGAGAGTGCCAAGTGGGTCCTGAAAACGGACACCCAGAACAGTGGCTTGTGAGTTTTGTTTCCCAGGGACAAAGCCTGTACAATGGTTCAGGGTCCAGCGACCTTAAATTGCCAGGTGCCTCCTGGAATTGCCCCTCTCGCAGGATGCCTCCCAGACGCAAGGTGGCACCAGTGCCAACTTGGTCTGGTTTGAGAGTGCCAAGTGGGTCCTGAAAACTGACACCCAGAACAGTGGCTTGTGAGTTTTGTTTCCCAGGGAAAAAGCCTGTACAATGGTTCAGTGTCCTGCGGCCTTAAATTGCAGGGTGACTCCTGGAATTCGGCCACTCCCAGGACGCATCCCAGACGCAAGGTGGCACCAGTGCCAACTTGGTCTGGTTTAAGAGTGCCAAGTGTGTCCTGCAAACTGACACCCAGAACAGTGGCTTGTGAGTTTTGTTTCCCAGGGTAAAAGCCTGTACAATTGTTCAGCGGCCGGCGGACTTAAATTGCCGGGTGCCTCCTGGAATTCGGCCTCTCGCAGGATGCCTCCCAGACGCAAGGTGGCACCAGCTCCCACTTGGTCTGCTTTGAGAGTGCCAGGTGGCTCCTGCAAACTGACACCCAGAACAGTGGCTTGTGAGTTTTGTTTCCCAGGGAAAAAGCCTGTAAAGTGGTTTAGGTTAATGACGCCTTTAATAGCCGGGTGCCACGTGGAGATTCGCCTCTCGCAGGATGCCTCCCAGACGCAATGTGGCACCAGTGCCAACTTGGTCTGGTTTGAGAGTGGCAACTGGGTCCTGAAAACTGACACCCAGAACAGTGGCTTGTGAGTTTTGTTTCCCAGGGAAAAAGCCTGTACAATGGTTCAGGATCCTGCGGACTTAAATTGCCGGGTGCCTACTGGAGATCCGCCTCTCGCAGGATGCCTCCCAGACGCATGGTGGCACAAGTGCCAACTTGGTCTGGTTTGAGAGTGCCAAGTCGGTCCTGCAAACTGACACCCAGAACAGGGGCTTGTGAGTTTTGTTTCCCAGGGAAAAAGCCTGTACAATGGTTCAGGGGCCTGAGGCCTTAAATTGCGGGGTGCCTCCTGGAATTCCGCATCACGCCAGATGTTTCCCAGACGCTAAGACACACCTGTGCTAAATTGGTCTGGTTTAAGAGTGCCAAGTGGGTCCTGAAAACTGACACCCAGAACAGTGGCTTCTGAGTTTTGTTTCCCAGGGAAAAAGCCTGTACAATGGTTCAGGGTCCTGCGGACTTAAATTGCCGGGTGCCTCCTGGAATTGCACCTCTCGCAGGATGCCTCCCAGACGCAAGGTGGCACCAGTGCCAACTTGGTCTGGTTTAAGAGTGCCAGGTGGCTCCTGCAAACTGACACCCAGAACAGTGGCTTGTGAGTTTTGTTTCCCAGGGAAATAGCCTGTACAATGGTTTAGGTAATGCCGCCTTTAATAGCCGGGTGCCACCTGGAGATCCGCCTCTCGCAGGATGCCTCCCAGACGCAAGGTGGCACCAGTGCCAACTTGGTCTGCTTTGAGAGTGCCAAGTGGGTCCTGCAAACTGACACCCAGAACAGTGGCTTCTGAATTTTTTTTCCCTGGGAAAAAGCCTGTAGAATGGTTTTGGGTCCTGCGGCCTTAAATTGCCGGGTGCCTCCTGGAATTCCGCCTCTCGCAGGATGCCTCCCAGACGCAAGGTGGCACCAGTGCCAACTTGGTCTGGTTTGAGAGTGCCAAGTGGGTCCTGAAAACTGACACCCAGAACAGTGGCTTGTGAGTTTTGTTTCCCAGGGAAAAAGCCTGTACAATGGTTCAGGGTCCTGCGGCCTTAAATTGCCGGGTGCCTCCTGGAATTCGGACTCTCGCAGGGTGCCCCCAGAAGGAAAAATGACACCATTTCCATCTTGGTCTGGTTTGAGAGTGGCAACTGGGTCCTGAAAAGTGACACCCAGAACAGTGGCTTGTGAGTTTTGTTTCCCAGGGGAAAAGCCTGTACAATGGTTCAGGGTCCTGCGGCCTTAACTACCCGGGTGCTTCCTGGAATTGCACCTCTCGCAGGATGCCTCCCAGACGCAAGGTGGCACCAGTGCCAACTTTGTCTGCTTTGAGAGTACCAAGTGGGTCCTGAAAACTGACACCCAGAACAGTGGCTTGTGAGTTTTGTTTCCCAGGGAAAAAGCCTGTACAATGGTTCAGGGTCCTGCGGCCTTAAATTGCCGGGTGCCTCCTCGAATTGCGCCTCTCGCAGGATGCCTCCCAGGCGCAAGGTGGCACCAGTGCCAACTTGGTCTGCTTTGAGAGTACCAAGTGGGTCCTGAAAACTGACACCCAGAACAGTGGCTTGTGAGTTTTGTTTCCCAGGGAAAAAGCCTGTACAGTGGATTAGGTAATGCCGCCTTTATTAGCCGGGTGCCTACTGGAGATCCGCCTCTCGCAGGATGCCTCCCAGACGCAAGGTGGCACCAGTGCCAACTTGGTCTGGTTTGAGAGTGCCAAGTCGGTCCTGCAAACTGACACCCAGAACAGGGGCTTGTGATTTTTGTTTCCCAGGGAAAAAGCCTGTACAATGGTTCAGGGGCCTGAGGCCTTAAAGTGCGGGGTGCCTCCTGGAATTCCGCATCACGCCAGATGTTTCCCAGACGCTAAGCAACACCTGTGCTAAATTGGTCTGGTTTAAGAGTGCCAAGTGGGTCCTGAAAACTGACACCCAGAACAGTGGCTTCTGAGTTTTGTTTCCCAGGGAAAAAGCCTGTACAATGGTTCAGGGTCCTGCGGACTTAAATTGCCGGGTGCCACCTGGAGATCCGCCTCTCGCAGGATGCCTCCCAGACGCAAGGTGGCACCAGTGCCAACTTGGTCTGGTTTGAGAGTGCCAAGTGGATCCTGAAAACTGACACCCAGAACAGTGGCTTGTGAGTTTTGTTTCCCAGGGAAATAGCCTGTACAATGGTTTAGGTAATGCCGCCTTTTATAGCCGGGTGCCACCTGGAGATCCGCCTCTCGCAGAATGCCTCCCAGACGCAAGGTGGCACCAGTGCCAACTTGGTCTGCTTTGAGAGTGCCAAGTGGGTCCTGCAAACTGACACCCAGAACAGTGGCTTCTGAATTTTTTTTCCCTGGGAAAAAGCCTGTAGAATGGTTTTTGGTCCTGCGGCCTTAAATTGCCGGGTGCCTCCTGGAATTCCGCCTCTCGCAGGATGCCTCCCAGACGCAAGGTGGCACCAGTGCCAACTTGGTCTGGTTTGAGAGTGCCAAGTGGGTCCTGAAAACTGACACCCAGAACAGTGGCTTGTGAGTTTTGTTTCCCAGGGAAAAAGCCTGTACAATGGTTCAGGGTCCTGCGGCCTTAAATTGCCGGGTGCCTCCTGGAATTCGGACTCTCGCAGGGTGCCCCCAGAAGCAAAATGACACCATTTCAAACTTGGTCTGGTTTGAGAGTGGCAACTGGGTCCTGAAAACTGACACCCAGAACAGTGGCTTGTGAGTTTTGTTTCCCAGGGGAAAAGCCTGTACAATGGTTCAGGGTCCTGCGGCCTTAACTACCCGGGTGCTTCCTGGAATTCAGGCTCTCGCAGGATGCCTCCCAGGCGCAAGGTGGCACCAGTGCCAACTTGGTCTGCTTTGAGAGTACCAAGTGGGTCCTGAAAACTGACACCCAGAACAGTGGCTTGTGAGTTTTGTTTCCCAGGGAAAAAGCCTGTACAATGGTTCAGGGTCCTGCGGCCTTAAATTGCCGGGTGCCTCCTGGAATTGCGCCTCTCGCAGGATGCCTCCCAGACGCAAGGTGGCACCAGTTCCAACTTGGTCTGGTTTAAGAGTGCCAAGTGGGTCCTGAAAACTGACACCCAGAACAGTGGCTTGTGAGTTTTGTTTCCCAGGGAAAAAGCCTGTACAATGGATTAGGTAATGCCGCCTTTATAAGCCGGGTGCCACCTGGAGATCCGCCTCTCGCAGGATGCCTCCCAGACGCAAGGTGGCACCAGTGCCAACTTGGTCTGGTTTGAGAGTGCCAAGTGGATCCTGAAAACTGACACCCAGAACAGTGGCTTGTGAGTTTTGTTTCCCAGGGTAAAAGCCTGTACAATGGTTCAGGGTCCTGCGACCTTAAATTGCCAGGCGCCTTCTGGAATTGCGCCTCTCGCAGGATGCCTCCCAGACGCAAGGTGGCACCAGTGCCAACTTGGTCTGGTTTGAGAGTGCCAAGTGTGTCCTGCAAACTGACACCCAGAACAGTGGCTTGTGAGTTTTGTTTCCCAGGGTAAAAGCCTGTACAATTGTTCAACGGCCGGCGGACTTAAATTGCCGGGTGCCTCCTGGAATTCGGCCTCTCGCAGGATGCCTCCCAGACGCAAGGTGGCACCAGCTCCCACTTGGTCTGCTTTGAGAGTGCAAGGTGGCTCCTGCAAACTGACACCCAGAACAGTGGCTTGTGAGTTTTCGTTCCCAGGGAAAAAGCCTGTAAAGTGGTTTAGGTTAATGACGCCTTTAATAGCCGGGTGCCATGTGGAGATTCGCCTCTCGCAGGATGCCTCCCAGACGCAATGTGGCACCAGTGCCAACTTGGTCTGGTTTGAGAGTGTCAAGTGGGTCCTGAAAACTGACACCCAGAACAGTGGCTTGTGAGTTTTGTTTCCCAGGGAAAAAGCCTGTACAATGGTTCAGGGGCCTGAGGCCTTAAATTGCGGGGTGCCTCCTGGAATTCCGCATCACACCAGATGTTTCCCAGACGCTAAGCAACACCTGTGCTAAATTGGTCTGGTTTAAGAGTGCCAAGTGGGTCCTGAAAACTGACACCCAGAACAGTGGCTTCTGAATTTTTTTTCCCAGGGAAAAAGCCTGTAGAATGGATTAGGTAATGCCGCCTTTAATAGCCGGGTGCCACCTGGAGATCCGCCTCTCGCAGGATGCCTCCCAGACGCAAGGTGGCACCAGTGCCAACTTGGTCTGGTTTGAGAGTGCCAAGTGGGTCCTGAAAACTGACACCCAGAACAGTGGCTTGTGAGTTTTGTTTCCCAGGGAAAAAGCCTGTACAATGGTTCAGGGTCCTGCGGCCTTAAATTGCCGGGTGACTCTACAATTGCACCTCTCGCAGGATGCCTCCCAGACGCAAGCAACACCAGTGCCAACTTGGTCTGGTTTAAGAGTGCCAGGTGGCTCCTGCAAACTGACACCAGAACAGTGGCTTGTGAGTTTTGTTTCCCAGGGAAAAAGCCTGTACAATGGTTCAGGTAATGCCGCCTTTAATAGCCGGGTGCCACCTGGAGATCCGCCTCTCGCAGGATGCCTCCCAGACGCAAGGTGGCACCAGTGCCAACTTGGTCTGGTTTGAGAGTGCCAAGTGGGTCCTGGAAACTGACACCCAGAACAGTGGCTTGTGAGTTTTGTTTCCCAGGGAAAAAGCCTGTACAATGCTTCAGGGTCCTGCGGCCTTAAATTGCTGGGTGCCACCTGGAATTCGGCGTCTTGCAAGATGCCTCCCAGACGCAAGGTGGCACCAGTGCCAACTTGGTCTGGTTTGAGAGTGCCAAGTGGGTCCTGCAAACTGACACCCAGAACAGTGGCTTGTGAGTTTTGTTTCCCAGGGAAAAAGCCTGTAGAATGGTTTTGGGTCCTGCGGCGTTAAATTGCCGGGTGCCTCCTGGAATTGCGCCTCTCGCAGGATGCCTCCCAGACGCAAGGTGGCACCAGTGCCAACTTGGTCTGGTTTGAGAGTGGCAACTTGGTCCTGAAAACTGACACCCAGAACAGTGGCTTGTGAGTTTTGTTTCCCAGGGAAAAAGCCTGTACAATGGTTCAGGGTCCTGCGGCCTTAAATTGCTGGGTGCCTCCTGGAATTCGGACTCTCGCAGGGTGCCCCCAGAAGCAAAATGACACCATTTCCAACTTGGTCTGGTTTGAGAGTGGCAACTGGGTCCTGAAAACTGACACCCAGAACAGTGGCTTGTGAGTTTTGTTTCCCAGGGGAAAAGCCTGTACAATGGTTCAGGGTCCTGCAGCCTTAAATTGCCGGGTGACTCCTGGAATTCGGCCACTCCCAGGATGCATCCCAGACGCAAGGTGGCACCAGTTCCAACTTGGTCTGGTTTAAGAGTGCCAAGTGTGTCCTGCAAACTGACACCCAGAACAGTGGCTTGTGAGTTTTGTTTCCCAGGGAAAAAGCCTGTACAATGGTTCAGGGTCCTGCGGCCTTAACTACCCAAGTGCTTCCTGGAATTCAGCCTCTCGCAGGATGCCTCCCAGACGCAAGGTGGCACCAGTGCCAACTTGGTCTGCTTTGAGAGTGCCAAGTGGGTCCTGAAAACTGACACCCAGAACAGTGGCTTGTGAGTTTTGTTTCCCAGGGAAAAAGCCTGTAGAATGGATTAGGTAATGCCGCCTTTAATAGCCGGGTGCCACCTGGAGATCCGCCTCTCGCAGGATGCCTCCCAGACGCAAGGTGGCACCAGTGCCAACTTGGTCTGGTTTTAGAGTGCCAAGTGGGTCCTGAAAACTGACACCCAGAACAGTGGCTTGTGAGTTTTGTTTCCCAGGGAAAAAGCCTGTACAATGGTTCAGGGTCCTGCGGCCTTAACTACCCGGGTGCTTCCTGGAATTCAGCCTCTCGCAGGATGCCTCCCAGACGCAAGGTGGCACCAGTGCCAACTTGGTCTGGTTTGAGAGTGCCAAGTGTGTCCTGCAAACTGACACCCAGAACAGTGGCTTGTGAGTTTTGTTTCCCAGGGTAAAAGCCTGTACAATTGTTCAGCGGCCTGCGGACTTAAATTGCCGGGTGCCTCCTGGAATTCGGCCTCTCGCAGGATGCCTCCCAGACGCAAGGTGGCACCAGCTCCCACTTGGTCTGCTTTGAGAGTGGAAGGTGGCTCCTGCAAACTGACACCCAGAACAGTGGCTTGTGAGTTTTCTTTCCCAGGGAAAAAGCCTGTAAAGTGGTTTAGGTTAATGACGCCTTTAATAGCCGGGTGCCACGTGGAGATTCGCCTCTCGCAGGATGCCTCCCAGACGCAATGTGGCACCAGTGCCAACTTGGTCTGGTTTGAGAGTGTCAAGTGGGTCCTGAAAACTGACACCCAGAACAGTGGCTTGTGAGTTTAGTTTCCCAGGGAAAAAGCCTGTACAATGGTTTTGGGTCCTGCGGACTTAAATTGCCGGGTGCCTCCTGGAGATCCGCCTCTCGCAAGATGCCTCCCAGACGCATGGTGGCACCAGTGCCAACTTGGTCTGGTTTGAGAGTGCCAAGTCGGTCCTGCAAACTGACACCCAGAACAGTGGATTGTGAGTTTTGTTTCCCAGGGAAAAAGCCTGTACAATGGTTCAGGGGCCTGAGGCCTTAAATTGCGGGATGCCTCCTGGAATTCCGCATCACGCCAGATGTTTCCCAGACGCTAAGCAACACCTGTGCTAAATTGGTCTGGTTTAAGAGTGCCAAGTGGGTCCTGAAAACTGACACCCAGAACAGTGGCTTGTGAGTTTTGTTTCCCAGGGAAAAAGCCTGTACAATGGTTCAGGGTCCTGCGGCCTTAAATTGCCGGGTGCCTTTTGGAATTGCACCTCTCACAGGATGCCTCCCAGACGCAAGGTGGCACCAGTGCCAACTTGGTCTGGTTTAAGAGTGCCAGGTGGCTCCTGCAAACTGACACCCAGAACAGTGGCTTGTGAGTTTTGTTTCCCAGGGAAAAAGCCTGTTGAATGGATTAGGTAATGCCGCCTTTAATAGCCGGGTGCCACCTGGAGATCCGCCTCTCGCAGGATGCCTCCCAGACGCAAGGTGGCACCAGTGCCAACTTGGTCTGCTTTGAGAGTGCCAAGTGGGTCCTGAAAACTGACACCCAGAACAGTGGCTTCTGAATTTTTTTTCCCAGGGAAAAAGCCTGTAGAATGGTTTTGGGTCCTGCGGCCTTAAATTGCCGGGTGCCTCCTGGAATTCTGCCTCTCGCAGGATGCCTCCCAGACGCAAGGTGGCACCAGTGCCAACTTGGTCTGGTTTGAGAGTGCCAAGTGGGTCCTGAAAACTGACACCCAGAACAGTGGCTTGTGAGTTTTGTTTCCCAGGGAAAAAGCCTGTACAATGGTTCAGGGTCCTGCGGCCTTAAATTGCCGGGTGCCTCCTGGAATTCGGACTCTCGCAGGGTGCCCCCAGAAGCAAAATGACACCATTTCCAACTTGGTCTGGTTTGAGAGTGGCAACTGGGTCCTGAAAACTGACACCCAGAACAGTGGCTTGTGAGTTTTGTTTCCCAGGGAAAAAGCCTGTACAATGGTTCAGGGTCCTGCGGCCTTAACTACCCAAGTGCTTCCTGGAATTCAGCCTCTCGCAGGATGCCTCCCAGACGCAAGGTGGCACCAGTGCCAACTTGGTCTGCTTTGAGAGTGCCAAGTGGGTCCTGAAAACTGACACCCAGAACAGTGGCTTGTGAGTTTTGTTTCCCAGGGAAAAAGCCTGTAGAATGGATTAGGTAATGCCGCCTTTAATAGCCGGGTGCCACCTGGAGATCCGCCTCTCGCAGGATGCCTCCCAGACGCAAGGTGGCACCAGTGCCAACTTGGTCTGGTTTTAGAGTGCCAAGTGGGTCCTGAAAACTGACACCCAGAACAGTGGCTTGTGAGTTTTGTTTCCCAGGGAAAAAGCCTGTACAATGGTTCAGGGTCCTGCGGCCTTAACTACCCGGGTGCTTCCTGGAATTCAGCCTCTCGCAGGATGCCTCCCAGACGCAAGGTGGCACCAGTGCCAACTTGGTCTGGTTTGAGAGTGCCAAGTGTGTCCTGCAAACTGACACCCAGAACAGTGGCTTGTGAGTTTTGTTTCCCAGGGTAAAAGCCTGTACAATTGTTCAGCGGCCTGCGGACTTAAATTGCCGGGTGCCTCCTGGAATTCGGCCTCTCGCAGGATGCCTCCCAGACGCAAGGTGGCACCAGCTCCCACTTGGTCTGCTTTGAGAGTGGAAGGTGGCTCCTGCAAACTGACACCCAGAACAGTGGCTTGTGAGTTTTCTTTCCCAGGGAAAAAGCCTGTAAAGTGGTTTAGGTTAATGACGCCTTTAATAGCCGGGTGCCACGTGGAGATTCGCCTCTCGCAGGATGCCTCCCAGACGCAATGTGGCACCAGTGCCAACTTGGTCTGGTTTGAGAGTGTCAAGTGGGTCCTGAAAACTGACACCCAGAACAGTGGCTTGTGAGTTTAGTTTCCCAGGGAAAAAGCCTGTACAATGGTTTTGGGTCCTGCGGACTTAAATTGCCGGGTGCCTCCTGGAGATCCGCCTCTCGCAAGATGCCTCCCAGACGCATGGTGGCACCAGTGCCAACTTGGTCTGGTTTGAGAGTGCCAAGTCGGTCCTGCAAACTGACACCCAGAACAGTGGATTGTGAGTTTTGTTTCCCAGGGAAAAAGCCTGTACAATGGTTCAGGGGCCTGAGGCCTTAAATTGCGGGATGCCTCCTGGAATTCCGCATCACGCCAGATGTTTCCCAGACGCTAAGCAACACCTGTGCTAAATTGGTCTGGTTTAAGAGTGCCAAGTGGGTCCTGAAAACTGACACCCAGAACAGTGGCTTGTGAGTTTTGTTTCCCAGGGAAAAAGCCTGTACAATGGTTCAGGGTCCTGCGGCCTTAAATTGCCGGGTGCCTTTTGGAATTGCACCTCTCACAGGATGCCTCCCAGACGCAAGGTGGCACCAGTGCCAACTTGGTCTGGTTTAAGAGTGCCAGGTGGCTCCTGCAAACTGACACCCAGAACAGTGGCTTGTGAGTTTTGTTTCCCAGGGAAAAAGCCTGTTGAATGGATTAGGTAATGCCGCCTTTAATAGCCGGGTGCCACCTGGAGATCCGCCTCTCGCAGGATGCCTCCCAGACGCAAGGTGGCACCAGTGCCAACTTGGTCTGCTTTGAGAGTGCCAAGTGGGTCCTGAAAACTGACACCCAGAACAGTGGCTTCTGAATTTTTTTTCCCAGGGAAAAAGCCTGTAGAATGGTTTTGGGTCCTGCGGCCTTAAATTGCCGGGTGCCTCCTGGAATTCTGCCTCTCGCAGGATGCCTCCCAGACGCAAGGTGGCACCAGTGCCAACTTGGTCTGGTTTGAGAGTGCCAAGTGGGTCCTGAAAACTGACACCCAGAACAGTGGCTTGTGAGTTTTGTTTCCCAGGGAAAAAGCCTGTACAATGGTTCAGGGTCCTGCGGCCTTAAATTGCCGGGTGCCTCCTGGAATTCGGACTCTCGCAGGGTGCCCCCAGAAGCAAAATGACACCATTTCCAACTTGGTCTGGTTTGAGAGTGGCAACTGGGTCCTGAAAACTGACACCCAGAACAGTGGCTTGTGAGTTTTGTTTCCCAGGGGAAAAGCCTGTACAATGGTTCAGGGTCCTGCGGCCTTAAATTGCCGGGTGACTCCTGGAATTCGGCCTCTCGCAGGATGCCTCCCAGACGCAAGGTGGCACCAGTGCCAACTTGGTCTGGTTTAAGAGTGTCAAGTGGGTCCTGAAAACTGACACCCAGAACAGTGGCTTGTGAGTTTAGTTTCCCAGGGAAAAAGCCTGTACAATGGTTCAGGATCCTGCGGACTTAAATTGCCGGGTGCCTACTGGAGATCCGCCTCTCGCAGTATGCCTCCCAGACGCATGGTGGCACCAGTGCCAACTTGGTCTGGTTTGAGAGTGCCAAGTCGGTCCTGCAAACTGACACCCAGAACAGTGGATTGTGAGTTTTGTTTCCCAGGGAAAAAGCCTGTACAATGGTTCAGGGGCCTGAGGCCTTAAATTGCGGGATGCCTCCTGGAATTCCGCATCACGCCAGATGTTTCCCAGACGCTAAGCAACACCTGTGCTAAATTGGTCTGGTTTAAGAGTGCCAAGTGGGTCCTGAAAACTGACACCCAGAACAGTGGCTTGTGAGTTTTGTTTCCCAGGGAAAAAGCCTGTACAATGGTTCAGGGTCCTGCGGCCTTAAATTGCCGGGTGCCTCCTGGAATTGCACCTCTCGCAGGATGCCTCCCAGACGCAAGGTGGCACCAGTGCCAACTTGGTCTGGTTTAAGAGTGCCAGGTGGCTCCTGCAAACTGACACCCAGAACAGTGGCTTGTGAGTTTTGTTTCCCAGGGAAATAGCCTGTACAATGGTTTAGGTAATGCCGCCTTTAATAGCCGGGTGCCACCTGGAGATCCGCCTCTCACAGGATGCCTCCCAGACGCAAGGTGGCACCAGTGCCAACTTGGTCTGCTTTGAGAGTGCCAAGTGGGTCCTGAAAACTGACACCCAGAACAGTGGCTTCTGAATTTTTTTTCCCAGGGAAAAAGCCTGTAGAATTGTTTTGGATCCTGCGGCCTTAAATTGCCGGGTGCCTCCTGGAATTCCGCCTCTCGCAGGATGCCTCCCAGACGCAAGGTGGCACCAGTGCCAACTTGGTCTGGTTTGAGAGTGCCAAGTGGGTCCTGAAAACTGACACCCAGAACAGTGGCTTGTGAGTTTTGTTTCCCAGGGAAAAAGCCTGTAGAATGGATTAGGTAATGCCGCCTTTAATAGCCGGGTGCCACCTGGAGATCCGCCTCTCGCAGGATGCCTCCCAGACGCAAGGTGGCACCAGTGCCAACTTGGTCTGGTTTGAGAGTGCCAAGTGGGTCCTGAAAACTGACACCCAGAACAGTGGCTTGTGAGTTTTGTTTCCCAGGGTAAAAGCCTGTACAATGGTTCAGGGTCCTGCGACCTTAAATTGCCGGGCGCCTCCTGGAATTGCGCCTCTCGCAGGATGCCTCCCAGACGCAAGGTGGCACCAGTGCCAACTTGGTCTGGTTTGAGAGTGCCAAGTGTGTCCTGCAAACTGACACCCAGAACAGTGGCTTGTGAGTTTTGTTTCCCAGGGTAAAAGCCTGTACAATTGTTCAGCGGCCTGCGGACTTAAATTGCCGGGTGCCTCCTGGAATTCGGCCTCTCGCAGGATGCCTCCCAGACGCAAGGTGGCACCAGCTCCCACTTGGTCTGCTTTGAAAGTGGAAGGTGGCTCCTGCAAACTGACACCCAGAACAGTGGCTTGTGAGTTTTGTTTCCCAGGGAAAAAGCCTGTAAAGTGGTTTAGGTGAATGACGCCTTTAATAGCCGGGTGCCACGTGGAGATTCGCCTCTCGCAGGATGCCTCCCAGACGCAATGTGGCACCAGTGCCAACTTGGTCTGGTTTGAGAGTGTCAAGTGGGTCCTGAAAACTGACACCCAGAACAGTGGCTTGTGAGTTTAGTTTCCCAGGGAAAAAGGCTGTACAATGGTTCAGGGTCCTGCGGACTTAAATTGCCGGGTGCCTACTGGAGATCCGCCTCTCGCAAGATGCCTCCCAGACGCATGGTGGCACCAGTGCCAACTTGGTCTGGTTTGAGAGTGCCAAGTCGGTCCTGCAAACTGACACCCAGAACAGTGGATTGTGAGTTTTGTTTCCCAGGGAAAAAGCCTGTACAATGGTTCAGGGGCCTGAGGCCTTAAATTGCGGGATGCCTCCTGGAATTCCGCATCACGCCAGATGTTTCCCAGACGCTAAGCAACACCTGTGCTAAATTGGTCTGGTTTAAGAGTGCCAAGTGGGTCCTGAAAACTGACACCCAGAACAGTGGCTTCTGAGTTTTGTTTCCCAGGGAAAAAGCCTGTACAATGGTTCAGGGTCCTGCGGCCTTAAATTGCCGGGTGCCTTTTGGAATTGCACCTCTCACAGGATGCCTCCCAGACGCAAGGTGGCACCAGTGCCAACTTGGTCTGGTTTAAGAGTGCCAGGTGGCTCCTGCAAACTGACACCCAGAACAGTGGCTTGTGAGTTTTGTTTCCCAGGGAAAAAGCCTGTAGAATGGATTAGGTAATGCCGCCTTTAATAGCCGGGTGCCACCTGGAGATCCGCCTCTCGCAGGATGCCTCCCAGACGCAAGGTGGCACCAGTGCCAACTTGGTCTGGTTTGAGAGTGCCAAGTGGGTCCTGAAAACTGACACCCAGAACAGTGGCTTGTGAGTTTTGTTTCCCAGGGAAAAAGCCTGTACAATGGTTCAGGGTCCTGCGGCCTTAAATTGCCGGGTGCCTCCTGGTGATCCGCCTGTCGCAGGATGCCTCCCAGACGCAAGGTGGCACCAGTGCCAACTTGGTCTGGTGTGAGAGTGCCAAGTGGGTCCTGAAAACTGACACCCAGAACAGTGGCTTGTGAGTTTTGTTTCCCAGGGGAAAAGCCTGTACAATGGTTCAGGGTCCTGCGGCCTTAAATTGCCGGGTGACTCCTGGAATTCGGCCTCTCGCAGGATGCCTCCCAGACGCAAGGTGGCACCAGTGCCAACTTGGTCTGGTTTAAGAGTGCCAAGTGGGTCCTGAAAACTGACACCCAGAACAGTGGCTTCTGAGTTTTGTTTCCCAGGGAAAAAGCCTGTACAATGGTTCAGGGTCCTGCGGCCTTAAATTGCCGGGTGCCTTTTGGAATTGCACCTCTCGCAGGATGCCTCCCAGACGCAAGGTGGCACCAGTGCCAACTTGGTCTGGTTTAAGAGTGCCAGGTGGCTCCTGCAAACTGACACCCAGAACAGTGGCTTGTGAGTTTTGTTTCCCAGGGAAAAAGCCTGTAGAATGGATTAGGTAATGCCGCCTTTAATAGCCGGGTGCCACCTGGAGATCCGCCTCTCGCAGGATGCCTCCCAGACGCAAGGTGGCACCAGTGCCAACTTGGTCTGCTTTGAGAGTGCCAAGTGGGTCCTGAAAACTGACACCCAGAACAGTGGCTTCTGAATTTTTTTTCCCAGGGAAAAAGCCTGTAGAATGGTTTTGGGTCCTGCGGCCTTAAATTGCCGGGTGCCTCCTGGAATTCCGCCTCTCGCAGGATGCCTCCCAGACGCAAGGTGGCACCAGTGCCAACTTGGTCTGGTTTGAGAGTGCCAAGTGGGTCCTGAAAACTGACACCCAGAACAGTGGCTTGTGAGTTTTGTTTCCCAGGGAAAAAGCCTGTACAATGGTTCAGGGTCCTGCGGCCTTAAATTGCCGGGTGCCTCCTGGAATTCGGACTCTCGCAGGGTGCCCCCAGAAGCAAAATGACACCATTTCCAACTCGGTCTGGTTTGAGAGTAGCAACTGGGTCCTGAAAACTGACACCCAGAACAGTGGCTTGTGAGTTTTGTTTCCCAGGGGAAAAGCCTCTACAATGGTTCAGGGTCCTGCGGCCTTAAATTGCCGGGTGACTCCTGGAATTCGGCCTCTCGCAGGATGCCTCCCAGACGCAAGGTGGCACCAGTGCCAACTTGGTCTGGTTTAAGAGTGCCAAGTGTGTCCTGCAAACTGACACCCAGAACAGTGGCTTGTGAGTTTTGTTTCCCAGGGAAAAAGCCTGTACGATGGTTCAGGGTCCTGCAGCCTTAAATTACCGGGTGCCTCCTGGAATTGCGCCTCTCGCAAAATGCCTGCCAGACGCAAGGTGGCACCAGTGCCAACTTGGTCTGCTTTGAGTGTGTCAAGTGGGTCCTGAAAACTGACACCCAGAACAGTGGCTTGTGAGTTTTGTTTCCCAGGGAAAAAGCCTGTACAATGGTTCAGGGTCCTGCGGACTTAACTACCCGGGTGCTTCCTGGAATTCAGCCTCTCGCAGGATGCCTCCCAAACGCAAGGTGGCACCAGTGCCAACTTGGTCTGCTTTGAGAGTGCCAAGTGGGTCCTGAAAACTGACACCCAGAACAGTGGCTTGTGAGTTTTGTTTCCCAGGGAAAAAGCCTGTACAATGGTTCAGGGTCCTGCGGCCTTAAATTGCCAGGTGCCTCCTGGAATTGCGCCTCTCGCAGGATGCCTCCCAGACGCAAGGTGGCACCAGTGCCAACTTGGTATGGTTTAAGAGTGCCAAGTGGGTCCTGAAAACTGACACCCAGAACAGTGGCTTGTGAGTTTTGTTTCCCAGGGAAAAAGCCTGTACAATGGATTAGGTAATGCCGCCTTTAATAGCCGGGTGCCACCTGGAGATCCGCCTCTCGCAGGATGCCTCCCAGACGCAAGGTGGCACCAGTGCCAACTTGGTCTGGTTTGAGAGTGCCAAGTGGGTCCTGAAAACTGACACCCAGAACAGTGGCTTGTGAGTTTTGTTTCCCAGGGAAAAAGCCTGTACAATGCTTCAGGGTCCTGCGGACTTAAATTGCCGGGTGCCTACTGGAGATCCGCCTCTCGCAGGATGCCTCCCAGACGCATGGTGGCACCAGTGCCAACTTGGTCTGGTTTGAGAGTGCCAAGTCGGTCCTGCAAACTGACACCCAGAACAGTGGATTGTGAGTTTTGTTTCCCAGGGAAAAAGCCTGTACAATGGTTCAGGGGCCTGTGGCCTTAAATTGCGGGATGCCTCCTGGAATTCCGAATCACGCCAGATGTTTCCCAGACGCTAAGCAACACCTGTGCTAAATTGGTCTGGTTTAAGAGTGCCAAGTGGGTCCTGAAAACTGACACCCAGAACAGTGGCTTGTGAGTTTTGTTTCCCAGGGAAAAAGCCTGTACAATGGTTCAGGGTCCTGCGGCCTTAAATTGCCGGGTGCCTCCTGGAATTGCACCTCTCGCAGGATGCCTCCCAGACGCAAGGTGGCACCAGTGCCAACTTGGTCTGGTTTAAGAGTGCCAGGTGGCTCCTGCAAACTGACACCCAGAACAGTGGCTTGTGAGTTTTGTTTCCCAGGGAAATAGCCTGTACAATGGTTTAGGTAATGCCGCCTTTAATAGCCGGGTGCCACCTGGAGATCCGCCTCTCGCAGGATGCCTCCCAGACGCAAGGTGGCACCAGTGCCAACTTGGTCTGCTTTGAGAGTGCCAAGTGGGTCCTGAAAACTGACACCCAGAACAGTGGCTTCTGAATTTTTTTTCCCAGGGAAAAAGCCTGTAGAATGGTTTTGGGTCCTGCGGCCTTAAATTGCCGGGTGCCTCCTGGAATTCGGCCTCTCGCAGGATGCCTCCCAGACGCAAGGTGGCACCAGTGCCAACTTGGTCTGGTTTGAGAGTGCCAAGTGGGTCCTGAAAACTGACACCCAGAACAGTGGCTTGTGAGTTTTGTTTCCCAGGGAAAAAGCCTGTACAATGGTTCAGGGTCCTGCGGCCTTAAATTGCCGGGTGCCTCCTGGAATTCGGACTCTCGCAGGGTGCCCCCAGAAGCAAAATGACACCACTTCCAACTTGGTCTGGTTTGAGAGTGGCAACTGGGTCCTGAAAACTGACACCCAGAACAGTGGCTTGTGAGTTTTGTTTCCCAGGGGAAAAGGCTGTACAATGGTTCAGGGTCCTGCGGCCTTAAATTGCTGGGTGACTCCTGGAATTCGGCCTCTCGCAGGATGCCTCCCAAACGCAAGGTGGCACCAGTGCCAACTTGGTCTGGTTTAAGAGTGCCAAGTGTGTCCTGCAAACTGACACCCAGAACAGTGGCTTGTGAGTTTTGTTTCCCAGGGAAAAAGCCTGTACGATGGTTCAGGGTCCTGCAGCCTTAAATTACCGGGTGCCTCCTGGAATTGCGTCTCTCGCAGGATGCCTCCCAGACGCAAGGTGGCACCAGTGCCAACTTGGTCTGCTTTGAGTGTGTCAAGTGGGTCCTGAAAACTGACACCCAGAACAGTGGCTTGTGAGTTTTGTTTCCCAGGGAAAAAGCCTGTACAATGGTTCAGGGTCCTGCGGACTTAACTACCCGGGTGCTTCCTGGAATTCAGCCTCTCGCAGGATGCCTCCCAAATGCAAGGTGGCACCAGTGCCAACTTGGTCTGCTTTGAGAGTGCCAAGTGGGTCCTGAAAACTGACACCCAGAACAGTGGCTTGTGAGTTTTGTTTCCCAGGGAAAAAGCCTGTACAATGGTTCAGGGTCCTGCGGCCTTAAATTGCCGGGTGCCTCCTGGAATTGCGCCTCTCGCAGGATGCCTCCCAGACGCAAGGTGGCACCAGTGCCGACTTGGTATGGTTTAAGAGTGCCAAGTGGGTCCTGAAAACTGACACCCAGAACAGTGGCTTGTGAGTTTTGTTTCCCAGGGAAAAAGCCTGTAAAATGGATTAGGTAATGCCGCCTTTAATAGCCGGGTGCCACCTGGAGATCCGCCTCTCGCAGGATGCCTCCCAGACGCAAGGTGGCACCAGTGCCAACTTGGTCTGGTTTGAGAGTGCCAAGTGGGTCCTGAAAACTGACACCCAGAACAGTGGCTTGTGAGTTTTGTTTCCCAGGGAAAAAGCCTGTACAATGGTTCAGGGTCCTGCGGCCTTAAATTGCCGGGTGACTCTACAATTGCAGCTCTCGCAGGATGCCTCCCAGACGCAAGCAACACCAGTGCCAACTTGGTCTGGTTTGAGAGTGCCAAGTGGGTCCTGGAAACTGACACCCAGAACAGTGGCTTGTGAGTTTTGTTTCCCAGGCAAAAAGCCTGTACAATGGTTCAGGGGCCTGAGGCCTTAAATTGCGGGGTGCCTCCTGGAATTCCGCATCACGCCAGATGTTTCCCAGACGCTAAGCAACACCTGTGCTAAATTGGTCTGGTTTAAGAGTGCCAAGTGGGTCCTGAAAACTGACACCCAGAACAGTGGCTTGTGAGTTTTGTTTCCCAGGGAAAAAGCCTGTACAATGGTTTAGGTAATGCCGCCTTAAATTGCCGGGTGCCTCCTGGAATTGCACCTCTCGCAGGATGCCTCCCAGACGCAAGGTGGCACCAGTGCCAACTTGGTCTGGTTTAAGAGTGCCAGGTGGCTCCTGCAAACTGACACCCCGAACAGTGGCTTGTGAGTTTTGTTTCCCAGGGAAAAAGCCTGTACAATGGTTTAGGTAATGCCGCCTTTAATAGCCGGGTGCCACCTGGAGATCCGCCTCTCGCAGGATGCCTCCCAGACGCAAGGTGGCACCAGTGCCAACTTGGTCTGGTTTGAGAGTGCCAAGTGGGTCCTGGAAACTGACACCCAGAACAGTGGCTTGTGAGTTTTGTTTCCCAGGGAAAAAGCCTGTACAATGCTTCAGGGTCCTGCGGCCTTAAATTGCTGGGTGCCACCTGGAATTCGGCGTCTTGCAGGATGCCTCCCAGACGCAAGGTGGCACCAGTGCCAACTTGGTCTGGTTTGAGAGTGCCAAGTGGGTCCTGCAAACTGACACCCAGAACAGTGGCTTGTGAGTTTTTTTTCCCAGGGAAAAAGCCTGTACAATGGTTTTGGGTCCTGCGGCGTTAAATTGCCGGGTGCCTCCTGGAATTCCGCCTCTCGCAGGATGCCTCCCAGACGCAAGGTGGCACCAGTGCCAACTTGGTCTGGTTTGAGAGTGCCAAGTGGGTCCTGAAAACTGACACCCAGAACAGTGGCTTGTGAGTTTTGTTTCCCAGGGAAAAAGCCTGTACGATGGTTCAGGGTCCTGCGGCCTTAAATTGCCGGGTGCCTCCTGGAATTCGGACTCTCGCAGGGTGCCCCCAGAAGCAAAATGACACCATTTCCAACTTGGTCTGGTTTGAGAGTGGCAACTGGGTCCTGAAAACTGACACCCAGAACAGTGGCTTGTGAGTTTTGTTTCCCAGGGGAAAAGCCTGTACAATGGTTCAGGGTCCTGCGGCCTTAAATTGCCGGGTGACTCCTGGAATTCGGCCACTCCCAGGATGCATCCCAGACGCAAGGTGGCACCAGTTCCAACTTGGTCTGGTTTAAGAGTGCCAAGTGTGTCCTGCAAACTGACACCCAGAACAGTGGCTTGTGAGTTTTGTTTCCCAGGGAAAAAGCCTGTACGATGGTTCAGGGTCCTGCGGCCTTAAATTACCGGGTGCCTCCTGGAATTGCGCCTCTCGCAGGATGCCTCCCAGACACAAGGTGGCACCAGTGCCAACTTGGTCTGGTTTGAGAGTGCCAAGTGTGTCCTGCAAACTGACACCCAGAACAGTGGCTTGTGAGTTTTGTTTCCCAGGGAAAAAGCCTGTACAATGGTTCAGGGTCCTGCGGCCTTAACTATCCGGGTGCTTCCTGGAATTCGGCCTCTCGCAGGATGCCTCCCAGACGCAAGGTGGCACCAGCTCCCACTTGGTCTGCTTTGAGAGTGCCAAGTGGGTCCTGCAAACTGACACCCAGAACAGTGGCTTGTGAGTTTTGTTTCCCAGGGAAAAAGCCTGTAAAATGGTTTAGGTTAATGATGCCTTTAATAGCCGGGTGCCACGTGGAGATTCGCCTCTCGCAGGATGCCTCCCAGACGCAATGTGGCACCAGTGCCAACTTGGTCTGGTTTGAGAGTGTCAAGTGGGTCCTGAAAACTGACACCCAGAACAGTGGCTTGTGAGTTTAGTTTCCCAGGGAAAAAGCCTGTACAATGGTTCAGGATCCTGCGGACTTAAATTGCCGGGTGCCTACTGGAGATCCGCCTCTCGCAGGATGCCTCCCAGACGCATGGTGGCACCAGTGCCAACTTGGTCTGGTTTGAGAGTGCCAAGTCGGTCCTGCAAACTGACACCCAGAACAGTGGATTGTGAGTTTTGTTTCCCAGGGAAAAAGCCTGTACAATGATTCAGGGGCCTGAGGCCTTAAATTGCGGGATGCCTCCTGGAATTCCGCATCACGCCAGATGTTTCCCAGACGCTAAGCAACACCTGTGCTAAATTGGTCTGGTTTAAGAGTGCCAAGTGGGTCCTGAAAACTGACACCCAGAACAGTGGCTTGTGAGTTTTGTTTCCCAGGGAAAAAGCCTGTACAATGGTTCAGGGTCCTGCGGCCTTAAATTGCCGGGTGCCTCCTGGAATTGCACCTCTCGCAGGATGCCTCCCAGACGCAAGGTGGCACCAGTGCCAACTTGGTCTGGTTTAAGAGTGCCAAGTGGCTCCTGGAAACTGACACCCAGAACAGTGGCTTGTGAGTTTTCTTTCCCAGGGAAATAGCCTGTACAATGGTTTAGGTAATGCCGCCTTTAATAGCCGGGTGCCACCTGGAGATCCGCCTCTCGCAGGATGCCTCCCAGACGCAAGGTGGCACCAGTGCCAACTTGGTCTGCTTTGAGAGTGCCAAGTGGGTCCTGAAAACTGACACCCAGAACAGTGGCTTCTGAATTTTTTTTCCCAGGGAAAAAGCCTGTACAATGGTTTTGGGTCCTGCGGCCTTAAATTGCCGGGTGCCTCCTGGAATTCCGCCTCTCGCAGGATGCCTCCCAGACGCAAGGTGGCACCAGTGCCAACTTGGTCTGGTTTGAGAGTGCCAAGTGGGTCCTGAAAACTGACACCCAGAACAGTGGCTTGTGAGTTTTGTTTCCCAGGGAAAAAGCCTGTACAATGGTTCAGGGTCCTGCGGCCTTAAATTGCCGGGTGCCTCCTGGAATTCTGCCTCTCGCAGGATGCCTCCCAGACGCAAGGTGGCACCAGTGCCAACTTGGTCTGGTTTGAGAGTGCCAAGTGGGTCCTGAAAACTGACACCCAGAACAGTGGCTTGTGAGTTTTGTTTCCCAGGGAAAAAGCCTGTACAATGGTTCAGGGTCCTGCGGCCTTAAATTGCCGGGTGCCTCCTGGAATTCGGACTCTCGCAGGGTGCCCCCAGAAGCAAAATGACACCATTTCCAACTTGGTCTGGATTGAGAGTGGCAACTGGGTCCTGAAAACTGACACCCAGAACAGTGGCTTGTGAGTTTTGTTTCCCAGGGAAAAAGCCTGTACGATGGTTCAGGGTCCTGCAGCCTTAAATGACCGGGTGCCTCCTGGAATTGCGCCTCTCGCAGGATGCCTCCCAGACGCAAGGTGGCACCAGTGCCAACTTGGTCTGCTTTGAGTGTGTCAAGTGGGTCCTGAAAACTGATACCCAGAACAGTGGCTTGTGAGTTTTGTTTCCCAGGGAAAAAGCCTGTACAATGGTTCAGGGTCCTGCGGCCTTAACTACCCGGGTGCTTCCTGGAATTCAGCCTCTCGCAGGATGCCTCCCAGACGCAAGGTGGCACCAGTGCCAACTTGGTCTGCTTTGAGAGTGCCAAGTGGGTCCTGAAAACTGACACCCAGAACAGTGGCTTGTGAGTTTTGTTTCCCAGGGAAAAAGCCTGTACAATGGTTCAGGGTCCTGCGGCCTTAAATTCCCGGGTGCCTCCTGGAATTGCGCCTCTCGCAGGATGCCTCCCAGACGCAAGGTGGCACCAGTGCCAACTTGGTCTGGTTTAAGAGTGCCAAGTGGGTCCTGAAAACTGACACCCAGAACAGTGGCTTGTGAGTTTTGTTTCCCATTGAAAAAGCCTGTAAAATGGATTAGGTAATGCCGCCTTTAATAGCCGGGTGCCACCTGGAGATCCGCCTCTCGCAGGATGCCTCCCAGACGCAAGGTGGCACCAGTGCCAACTTGGTCTGGTTTGAGAGTGCCAAGTGGGTCCTGCAAACTGACACCCAGAACAGTGGCTTGTGAGTTTTGTTTCCCAGGGAAAAAGCCTGTACAATGGTTCAGGGTCCTGCGGCCTTAACTATCCGGGTGCTTCCTGGAATTCGGCCTCTCGCAGGATGCCTCCCAGACGCAAGGTGGCACCAGGTCCCACTTGGTCTGCTTTGAGAGTGCCAAGTGGGTCCTGCAAACTGACACCCAGAACAGTGGCTTGTGAGTTTTGTTTCCCAGGGAAAAAGCCTGTAAAATGGTTTAGGTTAATGACGCCTTTAATAGCCGGGTGCCACGTGGAGATTCGCCTCTCGCAGGATGCCTCCCAGACGCAATGTGGCACCAGTGCCAACTTGGTCTGGTTTGAGAGTGTCAAGTGGGTCCTGAAAACTGACACCCAGAACAGTGGCTTGTGAGTTTAGTTTCCCAGGGAAAAAGCCTGTACAATGGTTCAGGATCCTGCGGACTTAAATTGCCGGGTGCCTACTGGAGATCCGCCTCTCGCAGGATGCCTCCCAGACGCATGGTGGCACCAGTGCCAACTTGGTCTGGTTTGAGAGTGCCAAGTCGGTCCTGCAAACTGACACCCAGAACAGTGGATTGTGAGTTTTGTTTCCCAGGGAAAAAGCCTGTACAATGGTTCAGGGGCCTGAGGCCTTAAATTGCGGGATGCCTCCTGGAATTCCGAATCACGCCAGATGTTTCCCAGACGCTAAGCAACACCTGTGCTAAATTGGTCTGGTTTAAGAGTGCCAAGTGGGTCCTGAAAACTGACACCCAGAACAGTGGCTTGTGAGTTTTGTTTCCCAGGGAAAAAGCCTGTACAATGGTTCAGGGTCCTGCGGCCTTAAATTGCCGGGTGCCTCCTGGAATTGCACCTCTCGCAGGATGCCTCCCAGACGCAAGGTGGCACCAGTGCCAACTTGGTCTGGTTTAAGAGTGCCAAGTGGCTCCTGGAAACTGACACCCAGAACAGTGGCTTGTGAGTTTTCTTTCCCAGGGAAATAGCCTGTACAATGGTTTAGGTAATGCCGCCTTTAATAGCCGGGTGCCACCTGGAGATCCGCCTCTCGCAGGATGCCTCCCAGACGCAAGGTGGCACCAGTGCCAACTTGGTCTGCTTTGAGAGTGCCAAGTGGGTCCTGAAAACTGACACCCAGAACAGTGGCTTCTGAATTTTTTTTCCCAGGGAAAAAGCCTGTACAATGGTTTTGGGTCCTGCGGCCTTAAATTGCCGGGTGCCTCCTGGAATTCCGCCTCTCGCAGGATGCCTCCCAGACGCAAGGTGGCACCAGTGCCAACTTGGTCTGGTTTGAGAGTGCCAAGTGGGTCCTGAAAACTGACACCCAGAACAGTGGCTTGTGAGTTTTGTTTCCCAGGGAAAAAGCCTGTACAATGGTTCAGGGTCCTGCGGCCTTAAATTGCCGGGTGCCTCCTGGAATTCGGACTCTCGCAGGGTGCCCCCAGAAGCAAAATGGCACCAGTGCCAACTTGGTCTGGTTTGAGAGTGCCAAGTGGGTCCTGAAAACTGACACCCAGAACAGTGGCTTGTGAGTTTTGTTTCCCAGGGAAAAAGCCTGTACAATGGTTCAGGGTCCTGCGGCCTTAAATTGCCGGGTGCCTCCTGGAATTCGGACTCTCGCAGGGTGCCCCCAGAAGCAAAATGACACCATTTCCAACTTGGTCTGGTTTGAGAGTGGCAACTGGGTCCTGAAAACTGACACCCAGAACAGTGGCTTGTGAGTTTTGTTTCCCAGGGAAAAAGCCTGTACGATGGTTCAGGGTCCTGCAGCCTTAAATTACCGGGTGCCTCCTGGAATTGCGCCTCTCGCAGGATGCCTCCCAGACGCAAGGTGGCACCAGTGCCAACTTGGTCTGCTTTGAGTGTGTCAAGTGGGTCCTGAAAACTGACACCCAGAACAGTGGCTTGTGAGTTTTGTTTCCCAGGGAAAAAGCCTGTACAATGGTTCAGGGTCCTGCGGCCTTAACTACCCGGGTGCTTCCTGGAATTCAGCCTCTCGCAGGATGCCTCCCAGACGCAAGGTGGCACCAGTGCCAACTTGGTCTGCTTTGAGAGTGCCAAGTGGGTCCTGAAAACTGACACCCAGAACAGTGGCTTGTGAGTTTTGTTTCCCAGGGAAAAAGCCTGTACAATGGTTCAGGGTCCTGCGGCCTTAAATTCCCGGGTGCCTCCTGGAATTGCGCCTCTCGCAGGATGCCTCCCAGACGCAAGGTGGCACCAGTGCCAACTTGGTCTGGTTTAAGAGTGCCAAGTGGGTCCTGAAAACTGACACCCAGAACAGTGGCTTGTGAGTTTTGTTTCGCAGGGAAAAAGCCTGTAAAATGGATTAGGTAATGCCGCCTTTAATAGCCGGGTGCCACCTGGAGATCCGCCTCTCGCAGGATGCCTCCCAGACGCAAGGTGGCACCAGTGCCAACTTGGTCTGGTTTGAGAGTGCCAAGTGGGTCCTGCAAACTGACACCCAGAACAGTGGCTTGTGAGTTTAGTTTCCCAGGGAAAAAGCCTGTACAATGGTTCAGGATCCTGCGGACTTAAATTGCCGGGTGCCTACTGGAGATCCGCCTCTCGCAGGATGCCTCCCAGACGCATGGTGGCACCAGTGCCAACTTGGTCTGGTTTGAGAGTGCCAAGTCGGTCCTGCAAACTGACACCCAGAACAGTGGATTGTGAGTTTTGTTTCCCAGGGAAAAAGCCTGTACAATGGTTCAGGGGCCTGAGGCCTTAAATTGCGGGATGCCTCCTGGAATTCCGCATCACGCCAGATGTTTCCCAGACGCTAAGCAACACCTGTGCTAAATTGGTCTGGTTTAAGAGTGCCAAGTGGGTCCTGAAAACTGACACCCAGAACAGTGGCTTGTGAGTTTTGTTTCCCAGGGAAAAAGCCTGTACAATGGTTCAGGGTCCTGCGGCCTTAAATTGCCGGGTGCCTCCTGGAATTGCACCTCTCGCAGGATGCCTCCCAGACGCAAGGTGGCACCAGTGCCAACTTGGTCTGGTTTAAGAGTGCCAAGTGGCTCCTGGAAACTGACACCCAGAACAGTGGCTTGTGAGTTTTCTTTCCCAGGGAAATAGCCTGTACAATGGTTTAGGTAATGCCGCCTTTAATAGCCGGGTGCCACCTGGAGATCCGCCTCTCGCAGGATGCCTCCCAGACGCAAGGTGGCACCAGTGCCAACTTGGTCTGCTTTGAGAGTGCCAAGTGGGTCCTGAAAACTGACACCCAGAACAGTGGCTTTTGAATTTTTTTTCCCAGGGAAAAAGCCTGTAGAATGGTTTTGGGTCCTGCGGCCTTAAATTGCCGGGTGCCTCCTGGAATTCCGCCTCTCGCAGGATGCCTCCCAGACGCAAGGTGGCACCAGTGCCAACTTGGTCTGGTTTGAGAGTGCCAAGTGGGTCCTGAAAACTGACACCCAGAACAGTGGCTTGTGAGTTTTGTTTCCCAGGGAAAAAGCCTGTACAATGGTTCAGGGTCCTGCGGCCTTAAATTGCCGGGTGCCTCCTGGAATTCTGCCTCTCGCAGGATGCCTCCCAGACGCAAGGTGGCACCAGTGCCAACTTGGTCTGGTTTGAGAGTGCCAAGTGGGTCCTGAAAACTGACACCCAGAACAGTGGCTTGTGAGTTTTGTTTCCCAGGGAAAAAGCCTGTACAATGGTTCAGGGTCCTGCGGCCTTAAATTGCCGGGTGCCTCCTGGAATTCGGACTCTCGCAGGGTGCCCCCAGAAGCAAAATGACACCATTTCCAACTTGGTCTGGTTTGAGAGTGGCAACTGGGTCCTGAAAACTGACACCCAGAACAGTGGCTTGTGAGTTTTGTTTCCCAGGGAAAAAGCCTGTACGATGGTTCAGGGTCCTGCAGCCTTAAATGACCGGGTGCCTCCTGGAATTGCGCCTCTCGCAGGATGCCTCCCAGACGCAAGGTGGCACCAGTGCCAACTTGGTCTGCTTTGAGTGTGTCAAGTGGGTCCTGAAAACTGATACCCAGAACAGTGGCTTGTGAGTTTTGTTTCCCAGGGAAAAAGCCTGTACAATGGTTCAGGGTCCTGCGGCCTTAACTACCCGGGTGCTTCCTGGAATTCAGCCTCTCGCAGGATGCCTCCCAGACGCAAGGTGGCACCAGTGCCAACTTGGTCTGGTTTGAGAGTGCCAAGTGGGTCCTGCAAACTGACACCCAGAACAGTGGCTTGTGAGTTTTGTTTCCCAGGGAAAAAGCCTGTACAATGGTTCAGGGTCCTGCGGCCTTAACTATCCGGGTGCTTCCTGGAATTCGGCCTCTCGCAGGATGCCTCCCAGACGCAAGGTGGCACCAGGTCCCACTTGGTCTGCTTTGAGAGTGCCAAGTGGGTCCTGCAAACTGACACCCAGAACAGTGGCTTGTGAGTTTTGTTTCCCAGGGAAAAAGCCTGTAAAATGGTTTAGGTTAATGACGCCTTTAATAGCCGGGTGCCACGTGGAGATTCGCCTCTCGCAGGATGCCTCCCAGACGCAATGTGGCACCAGTGCCAACTTGGTCTGGTTTGAGAGTGTCAAGTGGGTCCTGAAAACTGACACCCAGAACAGTGGCTTGTGAGTTTAGTTTCCCAGGGAAAAAGCCTGTACAATGGTTCAGGATCCTGCGGACTTAAATTGCCGGGTGCCTACTGGAGATCCGCCTCTCGCAGGATGCCTCCCAGACGCATGGTGGCACCAGTGCCAACTTGGTCTGGTTTGAGAGTGCCAAGTCGGTCCTGCAAACTGACACCCAGAACAGTGGATTGTGAGTTTTGTTTCCCAGGGAAAAAGCCTGTACAATGGTTCAGGGGCCTGAGGCCTTAAATTGCGGGATGCCTCCTGGAATTCCGAATCACGCCAGATGTTTCCCAGACGCTAAGCAACACCTGTGCTAAATTGGTCTGGTTTAAGAGTGCCAAGTGGGTCCTGAAAACTGACACCCAGAACAGTGGCTTGTGAGTTTTGTTTCCCAGGGAAAAAGCCTGTACAATGGTTCAGGGTCCTGCGGCCTTAAATTGCCGGGTGCCTCCTGGAATTGCACCTCTCGCAGGATGCCTCCCAGACGCAAGGTGGCACCAGTGCCAACTTGGTCTGGTTTAAGAGTGCCAAGTGGCTCCTGGAAACTGACACCCAGAACAGTGGCTTGTGAGTTTTCTTTCCCAGGGAAATAGCCTGTACAATGGTTTAGGTAATGCCGCCTTTAATAGCCGGGTGCCACCTGGAGATCCGCCTCTCGCAGGATGCCTCCCAGACGCAAGGTGGCACCAGTGCCAACTTGGTCTGCTTTGAGAGTGCCAAGTGGGTCCTGAAAACTGACACCCAGAACAGTGGCTTCTGAATTTTTTTTCCCAGGGAAAAAGCCTGTACAATGGTTTTGGGTCCTGCGGCCTTAAATTGCCGGGTGCCTCCTGGAATTCCGCCTCTCGCAGGATGCCTCCCAGACGCAAGGTGGCACCAGTGCCAACTTGGTCTGGTTTGAGAGTGCCAAGTGGGTCCTGAAAACTGACACCCAGAACAGTGGCTTGTGAGTTTTGTTTCCCAGGGAAAAAGCCTGTACAATGGTTCAGGGTCCTGCGGCCTTAAATTGCCGGGTGCCTCCTGGAATTCGGACTCTCGCAGGGTGCCCCCAGAAGCAAAATGGCACCAGTGCCAACTTGGTCTGGTTTGAGAGTGCCAAGTGGGTCCTGAAAACTGACACCCAGAACAGTGGCTTGTGAGTTTTGTTTCCCAGGGAAAAAGCCTGTACAATGGTTCAGGGTCCTGCGGCCTTAAATTGCCGGGTGCCTCCTGGAATTCGGACTCTCGCAGGGTGCCCCCAGAAGCAAAATGACACCATTTCCAACTTGGTCTGGTTTGAGAGTGGCAACTGGGTCCTGAAAACTGACACCCAGAACAGTGGCTTGTGAGTTTTGTTTCCCAGGGAAAAAGCCTGTACGATGGTTCAGGGTCCTGCAGCCTTAAATTACCGGGTGCCTCCTGGAATTGCGCCTCTCGCAGGATGCCTCCCAGACGCAAGGTGGCACCAGTGCCAACTTGGTCTGCTTTGAGTGTGTCAAGTGGGTCCTGAAAACTGACACCCAGAACAGTGGCTTGTGAGTTTTGTTTCCCAGGGAAAAAGCCTGTACAATGGTTCAGGGTCCTGCGGCCTTAACTACCCGGGTGCTTCCTGGAATTCAGCCTCTCGCAGGATGCCTCCCAGACGCAAGGTGGCACCAGTGCCAACTTGGTCTGCTTTGAGAGTGCCAAGTGGGTCCTGAAAACTGACACCCAGAACAGTGGCTTGTGAGTTTTGTTTCCCAGGGAAAAAGCCTGTACAATGGTTCAGGGTCCTGCGGCCTTAAATTCCCGGGTGCCTCCTGGAATTGCGCCTCTCGCAGGATGCCTCCCAGACGCAAGGTGGCACCAGTGCCAACTTGGTCTGGTTTAAGAGTGCCAAGTGGGTCCTGAAAACTGACACCCAGAACAGTGGCTTGTGAGTTTTGTTTCGCAGGGAAAAAGCCTGTAAAATGGATTAGGTAATGCCGCCTTTAATAGCCGGGTGCCACCTGGAGATCCGCCTCTCGCAGGATGCCTCCCAGACGCAAGGTGGCACCAGTGCCAACTTGGTCTGGTTTGAGAGTGCCAAGTGGGTCCTGCAAACTGACACCCAGAACAGTGGCTTGTGAGTTTAGTTTCCCAGGGAAAAAGCCTGTACAATGGTTCAGGATCCTGCGGACTTAAATTGCCGGGTGCCTACTGGAGATCCGCCTCTCGCAGGATGCCTCCCAGACGCATGGTGGCACCAGTGCCAACTTGGTCTGGTTTGAGAGTGCCAAGTCGGTCCTGCAAACTGACACCCAGAACAGTGGATTGTGAGTTTTGTTTCCCAGGGAAAAAGCCTGTACAATGGTTCAGGGGCCTGAGGCCTTAAATTGCGGGATGCCTCCTGGAATTCCGCATCACGCCAGATGTTTCCCAGACGCTAAGCAACACCTGTGCTAAATTGGTCTGGTTTAAGAGTGCCAAGTGGGTCCTGAAAACTGACACCCAGAACAGTGGCTTGTGAGTTTTGTTTCCCAGGGAAAAAGCCTGTACAATGGTTCAGGGTCCTGCGGCCTTAAATTGCCGGGTGCCTCCTGGAATTGCACCTCTCGCAGGATGCCTCCCAGACGCAAGGTGGCACCAGTGCCAACTTGGTCTGGTTTAAGAGTGCCAAGTGGCTCCTGGAAACTGACACCCAGAACAGTGGCTTGTGAGTTTTCTTTCCCAGGGAAATAGCCTGTACAATGGTTTAGGTAATGCCGCCTTTAATAGCCGGGTGCCACCTGGAGATCCGCCTCTCGCAGGATGCCTCCCAGACGCAAGGTGGCACCAGTGCCAACTTGGTCTGCTTTGAGAGTGCCAAGTGGGTCCTGAAAACTGACACCCAGAACAGTGGCTTTTGAATTTTTTTTCCCAGGGAAAAAGCCTGTAGAATGGTTTTGGGTCCTGCGGCCTTAAATTGCCGGGTGCCTCCTGGAATTCCGCCTCTCGCAGGATGCCTCCCAGACGCAAGGTGGCACCAGTGCCAACTTGGTCTGGTTTGAGAGTGCCAAGTGGGTCCTGAAAACTGACACCCAGAACAGTGGCTTGTGAGTTTTGTTTCCCAGGGAAAAAGCCTGTACAATGGTTCAGGGTCCTGCGGCCTTAAATTGCCGGGTGCCTCCTGGAATTCTGCCTCTCGCAGGATGCCTCCCAGACGCAAGGTGGCACCAGTGCCAACTTGGTCTGGTTTGAGAGTGCCAAGTGGGTCCTGAAAACTGACACCCAGAACAGTGGCTTGTGAGTTTTGTTTCCCAGGGAAAAAGCCTGTACAATGGTTCAGGGTCCTGCGGCCTTAAATTGCCGGGTGCCTCCTGGAATTCGGACTCTCGCAGGGTGCCCCCAGAAGCAAAATGACACCATTTCCAACTTGGTCTGGTTTGAGAGTGGCAACTGGGTCCTGAAAACTGACACCCAGAACAGTGGCTTGTGAGTTTTGTTTCCCAGGGAAAAAGCCTGTACGATGGTTCAGGGTCCTGCAGCCTTAAATGACCGGGTGCCTCCTGGAATTGCGCCTCTCGCAGGATGCCTCCCAGACGCAAGGTGGCACCAGTGCCAACTTGGTCTGCTTTGAGTGTGTCAAGTGGGTCCTGAAAACTGATACCCAGAACAGTGGCTTGTGAGTTTTGTTTCCCAGGGAAAAAGCCTGTACAATGGTTCAGGGTCCTGCGGCCTTAACTACCCGGGTGCTTCCTGGAATTCAGCCTCTCGCAGGATGCCTCCCAGACGCAAGGTGGCACCAGTGCCAACTTGGTCTGCTTTGAGAGTGCCAAGTGGGTCCTGAAAACTGACACCCAGAACAGTGGCTTGTGAGTTTTGTTTCCCAGGGAAAAAGCCTGTACAATGGTTCAGGGTCCTGCGGCCTTAAATTCCCGGGTGCCTCCTGGAATTGCGCCTCTCGCAGGATGCCTCCCAGACGCAAGGTGGCACCAGTGCCAACTTGGTCTGGTTTAAGAGTGCCAAGTGGGTCCTGAAAACTGACACCCAGAACAGTGGCTTGTGAGTTTTGTTTCCCATTGAAAAAGCCTGTAAAATGGATTAGGTAATGCCGCCTTTAATAGCCGGGTGCCACCTGGAGATCCGCCTCTCGCAGGATGCCTCCCAGACGCAAGGTGGCACCAGTGCCAACTTGGTCTGGTTTGAGAGTGCCAAGTGGGTCCTGCAAACTGACACCCAGAACAGTGGCTTGTGAGTTTTGTTTCCCAGGGAAAAAGCCTGTACAATGGTTCAGGGTCCTGCGGCCTTAACTATCCGGGTGCTTCCTGGAATTCGGCCTCTCGCAGGATGCCTCCCAGACGCAAGGTGGCACCAGGTCCCACTTGGTCTGCTTTGAGAGTGCCAAGTGGGTCCTGCAAACTGACACCCAGAACAGTGGCTTGTGAGTTTTGTTTCCCAGGGAAAAAGCCTGTAAAATGGTTTAGGTTAATGACGCCTTTAATAGCCGGGTGCCACGTGGAGATTCGCCTCTCGCAGGATGCCTCCCAGACGCAATGTGGCACCAGTGCCAACTTGGTCTGGTTTGAGAGTGTCAAGTGGGTCCTGAAAACTGACACCCAGAACAGTGGCTTGTGAGTTTAGTTTCCCAGGGAAAAAGCCTGTACAATGGTTCAGGATCCTGCGGACTTAAATTGCCGGGTGCCTACTGGAGATCCGCCTCTCGCAGGATGCCTCCCAGACGCATGGTGGCACCAGTGCCAACTTGGTCTGGTTTGAGAGTGCCAAGTCGGTCCTGCAAACTGACACCCAGAACAGTGGATTGTGAGTTTTGTTTCCCAGGGAAAAAGCCTGTACAATGGTTCAGGGGCCTGAGGCCTTAAATTGCGGGATGCCTCCTGGAATTCCGCATCACGCCAGATGTTTCCCAGACGCTAAGCAACACCTGTGCTAAATTGGTCTGGTTTAAGAGTGCCAAGTGGGTCCTGAAAACTGACACCCAGAACAGTGGCTTGTGAGTTTTGTTTCCCAGGGAAAAAGCCTGTACAATGGTTCAGGGTCCTGCGGCCTTAAATTGCCGGGTGCCTCCTGGAATTGCACCTCTCGCAGGATGCCTCCCAGACGCAAGGTGGCACCAGTGCCAACTTGGTCTGGTTTAAGAGTGCCAAGTGGCTCCTGGAAACTGACACCCAGAACAGTGGCTTGTGAGTTTTGTTTCCCAGGGAAAAAGCCTGTACAATGGTTTAGGTAATGCCGCCTTTAATAGCCGGGTGCCACCTGGAGATCCGCCTCTCGCAGGATGCCTCCCAGACGCAAGGTGGCACCAGTGCCAACTTGGTCTGCTTTGAGAGTGCCAAGTGGGTCCTGAAAACTGACACCCAGAACAGTGGCTTCTGAATTTTTTTTCCCAGGGAAAAAGCCTGTACAATGGTTTTGGGTCCTGCGGCCTTAAATTGCCGGGTGCCTCCTGGAATTCCGCCTCTCGCAGGATGCCTCCCAGACGCAAGGTGGCACCAGTGCCAACTTGGTCTGGTTTGAGAGTGCCAAGTGGGTCCTGAAAACTGACACCCAGAACAGTGGCTTGTGAGTTTTGTTTCCCAGGGAAAAAGCCTGTACAATGGTTCAGGGTCCTGCGGCCTTAAATTGCCGGGTGCCTCCTGGAATTCGGACTCTCGCAGGGTGCCCCCAGAAGCAAAATGGCACCAGTGCCAACTTGGTCTGGTTTGAGAGTGCCAAGTGGGTCCTGAAAACTGACACCCAGAACAGTGGCTTGTGAGTTTTGTTTCCCAGGGAAAAAGCCTGTACAATGGTTCAGGGTCCTGCGGCCTTAAATTGCCGGGTGCCTCCTGGAATTCGGACTCTCGCAGGGTGCCCCCAGAAGCAAAATGACACCATTTCCAACTTGGTCTGGTTTGAGAGTGGCAACTGGGTCCTGAAAACTGACACCCAGAACAGTGGCTTGTGAGTTTTGTTTCCCAGGGAAAAAGCCTGTACGATGGTTCAGGGTCCTGCAGCCTTAAATTACCGGGTGCCTCCTGGAATTGCGCCTCTCGCAGGATGCCTCCCAGACGCAAGGTGGCACCAGTGCCAACTTGGTCTGCTTTGAGTGTGTCAAGTGGGTCCTGAAAACTGACACCCAGAACAGTGGCTTGTGAGTTTTGTTTCCCAGGGAAAAAGCCTGTACAATGGTTCAGGGTCCTGCGGCCTTAACTACCCGGGTGCTTCCTGGAATTCAGCCTCTCGCAGGATGCCTCCCAGACGCAAGGTGGCACCAGTGCCAACTTGGTCTGCTTTGAGAGTGCCAAGTGGGTCCTGAAAACTGACACCCAGAACAGTGGCTTGTGAGTTTTGTTTCCCAGGGAAAAAGCCTGTACAATGGTTCAGGGTCCTGCGGCCTTAAATTCCCGGGTGCCTCCTGGAATTGCGCCTCTCGCAGGATGCCTCCCAGACGCAAGGTGGCACCAGTGCCAACTTGGTCTGGTTTAAGAGTGCCAAGTGGGTCCTGAAAACTGACACCCAGAACAGTGGCTTGTGAGTTTTGTTTCCCAGGGAAAAAGCCTGTAAAATGGATTAGGTAATGCCGCCTTTAATAGCCGGGTGCCACCTGGAGATCCGCCTCTCGCAGGATGCCTCCCAGACGCAAGGTGGCACCAGTGCCAACTTGGTCTGGTTTGAGAGTGCCAAGTGGGTCCTGCAAACTGACACCCAGAACAGTGGCTTCTGAATTTTTTTTCCCAGGGAAAAAGCCTGTAGAATGGTTTTGGGTCCTGCGGCGTTAAATTGCCGGGTGCCTCCTGGAATTCCGCCTCTCGCAGGATGCCTCCCAGACGCAAGGTGGCACCAGTGCCAACTTGGTCTGGTTTGAGAGTGCCAAGTGGGTCCTGAAAACTGACACCCAGAACAGTGGCTTGTGAGTTTTGTTTCCCAGGGAAAAAGCCTGTACAATGGTTCAGGGTCCTGCGGCCTTAAATTGCCGGGTGCCTCCTGGAATTCGGACTCTCGCAGGGTGCCCCCAGAAGCAAAATGACACCATTTCCAACTTGGTCTGGTTTGAGAGTGGCAACTGGGTCCTGAAAACTGACACCCAGAACAGTGGCTTGTGAGTTTTGTTTCCCAGGGAAAAAGCCTGTACGATGGTTCAGGGTCCTGCGGCCTTAAATTACCGGGTGCCTCCTGGAATTGCGCCTCTCGCAGGATGCCTCCCAGACACAAGGTGGCACCAGTGCCAACTTTGTCTGGTTTGAGAGTGCCAAGTGTGTCCTGCAAACTGACACCCAGAACAGTGGCTTGTGAGTTTTGTTTCCCAGGGAAAAAGCCTGTACAATGGTTCAGGGTCCTGCGGCCTTAACTATCCGGGTGCTTCCTGGAATTCGGCCTCTCGCAGGATGCCTCCCAGACGCAAGGTGGCACCAGCTCCCACTTGGTCTGCTTTGAGAGTGCCAAGTGGGTCCTGAAAACTGACACCCAGAACAGTGGCTTGTGAGTTTTGTTTCCCAGGGAAAAAGCCTGTAAAATGGTTTAGGTTAATGACGCCTTTAATAGCCGGGTGCCACGTGGAGATTCGCCTCTCGCAGGATGCCTCCCAGACGCAATGTGGCACCAGTGCCAACTTGGTCTGGTTTGAGAGTGTCAAGTGGGTCCTGAAAACTGACACCCAGAACAGTGGCTTGTGAGTTTAGTTTCCCAGGGAAAAAGCCTGTACAATGGTTCAGGATCCTGCGGTCTTAAATTGCCGGGTGCCTACTGGAGATCCGCCTCTCGCAGGATGCCTCCCAGACGCATGGTGGCACCAGTGCCAACTTGGTCTGGTTTGAGAGTGCCAAGTCGGTCCTGCAAACTGACACCCAGAACAGTGGATTGTGAGTTTTGTTTCCCAGGGAAAAAGCCTGTACAATGGTTCAGGGGCCTGAGGCCTTAAATTGCGGGATGCCTCCTGGAATTCCGCATCACGCCAGATGTTTCCCAGACGCTAAGCAACACCTGTGCTTAATTGGTCTGGTTTAAGAGTGCCAAGTGGGTCCTGAAAACTGACACCCAGAACAGTGGCTTGTGAGTTTTGTTTCCCAGGGAAAAAGCCTGTACAATGGTTCAGGGTCCTGCGGCCTTAAATTGCCGGGTGCCTCCTGGAATTGCACCTCTCGCAGGATGCCTCCCAGACGCAAGGTGGCACCAGTGCCAACTTGGTCTGGTTTAAGAGTGCCAAGTGGCTCCTGGAAACTGACACCCAGAACAGTGGCTTGTGAGTTTTCTTTCCCAGGGAAATAGCCTGTACAATGGTTTAGGTAATGCCGCCTTTAATAGCCGGGTGCCACCTGGAGATCCGCCTCTCGCAGGATGCCTCCCAGACGCAAGGTGGCACCAGTGCCAACTTGGTCTGCTTTGAGAGTGCCAAGTGGGTCCTGAAAACTGACACCCAGAACAGTGGCTTCTGAATTTTTTTTCCCAGGGAAAAAGCCTGTAGAATGGTTTTGGGTCCTGCGGCCTTAAATTGCCGGGTGCCTCCTGGAATTCCGCCTCTCGCAGGATGCCTCCCAGACGCAAGGTGGCACCAGTGCCAACTTGGTCTGGTTTGAGAGTGCCAAGTGGGTCCTGAAAACTGACACCCAGAACAGTGGCTTGTGAGTTTTGTTTCCCAGGGAAAAAGCCTGTACAATGGTTCAGGGTCCTGCGGCCTTAAATTGCCGGGTGCCTCCTGGAATTCGGACTCTCGCAGGGTGCCCCCAGAAGCAAAATGGCACCAGTGCCAACTTGGTCTGGTTTGAGAGTGCCAAGTGGGTCCTGAAAACTGACACCCAGAACAGTGGCTTGTGAGTTTTGTTTCCCAGGGAAAAAGCCTGTACAATGGTTCAGGGTCCTGCGGCCTTAAATTGCCGGGTGCCTCCTGGAATTCGGACTCTCGCAGGGTGCCCCCAGAAGCAAAATGACACCATTTCCAACTTGGTCTGGTTTGAGAGTGGCAACTGGGTCCTGAAAACTGACACCCAGAACAGTGGCTTGTGAGTTTTGTTTCCCAGGGAAAAAGCCTGTACGATGGTTCAAGGTCCTGCAGCCTTAAATTACCGGGTGCCTCCTGGAATTGCGCCTCTCGCAGGATGCCTCCCAGACGCAAGGTGGCACCAGTGCCAACTTGGTCTGCTTTGAGTGTGTCAAGTGGGTCCTGAAAACTGACACCCAGAACAGTGGCTTGTGAGTTTTGTTTCCCAGGGAAAAAGCCTGTACAATGGTTCAGGGTCCTGCGGCCTTAACTACCCGGGTGCTTCCTGGAATTCAGCCTCTCGCAGGATGCCTCCCAGACGCAAGGTGGCACCAGTGCCAACTTGGTCTGCTTTGAGAGTGCCAAGTGGGTCCTGAAAACTGACACCCAGAACAGTGGCTTGTGAGTTTTGTTTCCCAGGGAAAAAGCCTGTACAATGGTTCAGGGTCCTGCGGCCTTAAATTCCCGGGTGCCTCCTGGAATTGCGCCTCTCGCAGGATGCCTCCCAGACGCAAGGTGGCACCAGTGCCAACTTGGTCTGGTTTAAGAGTGCCAAGTGGGTCCTGAAAACTGACACCCAGAACAGTGGCTTGTGAGTTTTGTTTCCCAGGGAAAAAGCCTGTACAATGGATTAGGTAATGCCGCCTTTAATAGCCGGGTGCCACCTGGAGATCCGCCTCTCGCAGGATGCCTCCCAGACGCAAGGTGGCACCAGTGCCAACTTGGTCTGGTTTGAGAGTGCCAAGTGGGTCCTGCAAACTGACACCCAGAACAGTGGCTTGTGAGTTTTGTTTCCCAGGGAAAAAGCCTGTACAATGCTTCAGGGTCCTGCGGCCTTAAATTGCTGGGTGCCACCTGGAATTCGGCGTCTTGCAGGATGCCTCCCAGACGCAAGGTGGCACCAGTGCCAACTTGGTCTGCTTTGAGAGTGCCAAGTGGGTCCTGCAAACTGACACCCAGAACAGTGGCTTCTGAATTTTTTTTCCCAGGGAAAAAGCCTGTAGAATGGTTTTGGGTCCTGCGGCGTTAAATTGCCGGGTGCCTCCTGGAATTCGGCCTCTCGCAGGATGCCTCCCAGACGCAAGGTGGCACCAGTGCCAACTTGGTCTGGTTTGAGAGTGCCAAGTGGGTCCTGAAAACTGACACCCAGAACAGTGGCTTGTGAGTTTTGTTTCCCAGGGAAAAAGCCTGTACAATGGTTCAGGGTCCTGCGGCCTTAAATTGCCGGGTGCCTCCTGGAATTCGGACTCTCGCAGGGTGCCCCCAGAAGCAAAATGACACCATTTCCAACTTGGTCTGGTTTGAGAGTGGCAACTGGGTCCTGAAAACTGACACCCAGAACAGTGGCTTGTGAGTTTTGTTTCCCAGGGGAAAAGCCTGTACAATGGTTCAGGGTCCTGCGGCCTTAAATTGCCGGGTGACTCCTGGAATTCGGCCACTCCCAGGATGCATCCCAGACGCAAGGTGGCACCAGTTCCAACTTGGTCTGGTTTAAGAGTGCCAAGTGTGTCCTGCAAACTGACACCCAGAACAGTGGCTTCTGAATTTTTTTTCCCAGGGAAAAAGCCTGTAGAATAGTTTTGGGTCCTGCGGCGGTTAATTGCCGGGTGCCTCCTGGAATTCGGCCTCTCGCAGGATGCCTCCCAGACGCAAGGTGGCACCAGTGCCAACTTGGTCTGGTTTGAGAGTGCCAAGTGGGTCCTGAAAACTGACACCCAGAACAGTGGCTTGTGAGTTTTGTTTCCCAGGGAAAAAGCCTGTACAATGGTTCAGGGTCCTGCGGCCTTAAATTGCCGGGTGCTTCCTGGAATTCGGCCTCTCGCAGGATGCCTCCCAGACGCAAGGTGGCACCAGGTCCCACTTGGTCTGCTTTGAGAGTGCCAAGTGGGTCCTGCAAACTGACACCCAGAACAGTGGCTTGTGAGTTTTGTTTCCCAGGGAAAAAGCCTGTAAAATGGCTTAGGTTAATGATGCCTTTAATAGCCGGGTGCCACGTGGAGATTCGCCTCTCGCAGGATGCCTCCCAGACGCAATGTGGCACCAGTGCCAACTTGGTCTGGTTTGAGAGTGTCAAGTGGGTCCTGAAAACTGACACCCAGAACAGTGGCTTGTGAGTTTTGTTTCCCAGGGAAAAAGCCTGTACAATGGTTTAGGTTAATGACGCCTTTAATAGCCGGGTGCCTCCTGGAATTCCACCTCTCGCAGGATGCCTCCCAGACGCAAGGTGGCACCAGTGCCAACTTGGTCTGGTTTGAGAGTGCCAAGTGGGTCCTGGAAACTGACACCCAGAACAGTGGCTTGTGAGTTTTGTTTCCCAGGGAAAAAGCCTGTACAATGGTTCAGGGGCCTGAGGCCTTAAATTGCGGGGTGCCTCCTGAAATTCCGCATCACACCAGATGTTTCCCAGACGCTAAGCAACACCTGTGCTAAATTGGTCTGGTTTAAGAGTGCCAAGTGGGTCCTGAAAACTGACACCCAGAACAGTGGCTTGTGAGTTTTGTTTCCCAGGGAAAAAGCCTGTACAATTGTTCAGGGTCCTGCGGCCTTAAATTGCCGGGTGCCTCCTGGAATTGCACCTCTCGCAGGATGCCTCCCAGACGCAAGGTGGCACCAGTGCCAACTTGGTCTGGTTTAAGAGTGCCAGGTGGCTCCTGCAAACTGACACCCAGAACAGTGGCTTGTGAGTTTTGTTTCCCAGGGAAAAAGCCTGTACAATGGTTCAGGGTCCTGCGGCCTTAAATTGCTGGGTGCCACCTGGAGATCCGCCTCTCGCAGGATGCCTCCCAGACGCAAGGTGGCACCAGTGCACACTTGGTCTGGTTTAAGAGTGCCAAGTGGGTCCTGAAAACTGACACCCAGAACAGTGGCTTGTGAGTTTTGTTTCCCAGGGAAAAAGCCTGTACAATTGTTCAGGGTCCTGCGGCCTTAAATTGCCGGGTGCCTCCTGGAATTGCACCTCTCGCAGGATGCCTCCCAGACGCAAGGTGGCACCAGTGCCAACTTGGTCTGGTTTAAGAGTGCCAGGTGGCTCCTGCAAACTGACACCCAGAACAGTGGCTTGTGAGTTTTGTTTCCCAGGGAAAAAGCCTGTACAATGGTTCAGGGTCCTGCGGCCTTAAATTGCCGGGTGCCACCTGGAGATCCGCCTCTCGCAGGATGCCTCCCAGACGCAAGGTGGCACCAGTGCACACTTGGTCTGGTTTGAGAGTGCCAAGTGGGTCCTGGAAACTGACACCCAGAACAGTGGCTTGTGAGTTTTGTTTCCCAGGGAAAAAGCCTGTACAATGCTTCAGGGTCCTGCGGCCTTAAATTGCTGGGTGCCACCTGGAATTCGGCGTCTTGCAGGATGCCTCCCAGACGCAAGGTGGCACCAGTGCCAACTTGGTCTGGTTTGAGAGTGCCAAGTGGGTCCTGCAAACAGACACCCAGAACAGTGGCTTCTGAATTTTTTTTCCCAGGGAAAAAGCCTGTAGAATGGTTTTGGGTCCTGCGGCCTTAAATTGCCGGGTGCCTCCTGGAATTCCGCCTCTCGCAGGATGCCTCCCAGACGCAAGGTGGCACCAGTGCCAACTTGGTCTGGTTTGAGAGTGCCAAGTGGGTCCTGAAAACTGACACCCAGAACAGTGGCTTGTGAGTTTTGTTTCCCAGGGAAAAAGCCTGTACAATGGTTCAGGGTCCTGCGGCCTTAAATTGCCGGGTGCCTCCTGGAATTCGGACTCTCGCAGGGTGCCCCCAGAAGCAAAATGACACCATTTCCAACTTGGTCTGGTTTGAGAGTGGCAACTGGGTCCTGAAAACTGACACCCAGAACAGTGGCTTGTGAGTTTTGTTTCCCAGGGAAAAAGCCTGTACAATGGTTCAGGGTCCTGCAGCCTTAAATTGCCGGGTGCTTCCTGGAATTCAGCCTCTCGCAGGATGCCTCCCAGACGCAAGGTGGCACCAGTGCCAACTTGGTCTGCTTTGAGAGTGCCAAGTGGGTCCTGAAAACTGACACCCAGAACAGTGGCTTGTGAGTTTTGTTTCCCAGGGAAAAAGCCTGTACAATGGTTCAGGGTCCTGCGGCCTTAAATTGCCGGGTGCCTCCTGGAATTGCACCTCTCGCAGGATGCCTCCCAGACGCAAGGTGGCACCAGTGCCAACTTGGTCTGGTTTAAGAGTGCCAGGTGGCTCCTGCAAACTGACACCCAGAACAGTGGCTTGTGAGTTTTGTTTCCCAGGGAAATAGCCTGTACAATGGTTTAGGTAATGCCGCCTTTAATAGCCGGGTGCCACCTGGAGATCCGCCTCTCGCAGGATGCCTCCCAGACGCAAGGTGGCACCAGTGCCAACTTGGTCTGCTTTGAGAGTGCCAAGTGGGTCCTGAAAACTGACACCCAGAACAGTGGCTTCTGAATTTTTTTTCCCAGGGAAAAAGCCTGTAGAATGGTTTTGGGTCCTGCGGCCTTAAATTGCCGGGTGCCTCCTGGAATTCCACCTCTCGCAGGATGCCTCTCAGACGCAAGGTGGCACCAGTGCCAACTTGGTCTGGTTTGAGAGTGCCAAGTGGGTCCTGAAAACTGACACCCAGAACAGTGGCTTGTGAGTTTTGTTTCCCAGGGAAAAAGCCTGTACAATGGTTCAGGGTCCTGCGGCCTTAAATTGCCGGGTGCCTCCTGGAATTCGGACTCTCGCAGGGTGCCCCCAGAAGCAAAATGACACCATTTCCAACTTGGTCTGGTTTGAGAGTGCCAAGTGGGTCCTGAAAACTGACACCCAGAACAGTGGCTTGTGAGTTTTGTTTCCCAGGGGAAAAGCCTGTACAATGGTTCAGGGTCCTGCGGCCTTAAATTGCCGGGTGACTCCTGGAATTCGGCCTCTCGCAGAATGCCTCCCAGACGCAAGGTGGCACCAGTGCTAACTTGGTCTGGTTTAAGAGTGCCAAGTGTGTCCTGCAAACTGACACCCAGAACAGTGGCTTGTGAGTTTTGTTTCCCAGGGAAAAAGCCTGTACGATGGTTCAGGGTCCTGCAGCCTTAAATTACCGGGTGCCTCCTGGAATTGCGCCTCTCGCAGGATGCCTCCCAGATGCAAGGTGGCACCAGTGCCAACTTGGTCTGCTTTGAGTGTGTCAAGTGGGTCCTGAAAACTGACACCCAGAACAGTGGCTTGTGAGTTTTGTTTCCCAGGGAAAAAGCCTGTACAATGGTTCAGGGTCCTGCGGCCTTAAATTGCCGGGTGCCTCCTGGAATTCGGACTCTCGCAGGATGCCTCCCAGACGCAAGGTGGCACCAGTGCCAACTTGGTCTGGTTTAACAGTGCCCGGTGGCTCCTGCAAACTGACACCCAGAACAGTGGCTTGTGAGTTTTGTTTCCCAGGGAAAAAGCCTGTACAATGGTTCAGGGTCCTGCAGCCTTAAATTGACGGGTGACTCCTGGAATTCGGCCACTCCCAGGACGCATCCCAGACGCAAGGTGGCACCAGTGCCAACTTGGTCTGGTTTAAGAGTGCCAAGTGTGTCCTGCAAACTGACACCCAGAACAGTGGCTTGTGAGTTTTGTTTCCCAGGGAAAAAGCCTGTATGATGGTTCAGGGTCCTGCGGCCTTAAATTACCGGGTGCCTCCTTGAATTGCGCCTCTCGCAGGATGCCTCCCAGACGCAAGGTGGCACCAGTGCCAACTTGGTCTGCTTTGAGTGTGTCAAGTGGGTCCTGAAAACTGACACCCAGAACAGTGGCTTGTGAGTTTTGTTTCCCAGGGAAAAAGCCTGTACGATGGTTCAGGGTCCTGCGGCCTTAACTACCCCGGTGCTTCCTGGAATTGCACCTCTCGCAGGATGCCTCCCAGACGCAAGGTGGCACCAGTGCCAGCTTGGTCTGGTTTGAGAGTGCCAAGTGGGTCCTGGAAACTGACACCCAGAACAGTGGCTTGTGAGTTTTGTTTCCCAGGGAAAAAGCCTGTACAATGGTTCAGGGGCCTGAGGCCTTAAATTGCGGGGTGCCTCCTGGAATTCCGCATCACACCAGATGTTTCCCAGACGCTAAGCAACACCTGTGCTAAATTGGTCTGGTTTAAGAGTGCCAAGTGGGTCCTGAAAACTGACACCCAGAACAGTGGCTTGTGAGTTTTGTTTCCCAGGGAAAAAGCCTGTACAATGGTTCAGGGTCCTGCGGCCTTAAATTGCCGGGTGCCACCTGGAGATCCGCCTCTCGCAGGATTCCTCCCAGACGCAAGGTGGCACCAGTGCACACTTGGTCTGGTTTGAGAGTGCCAAGTGGGTCCTGGAAACTGACACCCAGAACAGTGGCTTGTGAGTTTTGTTTCCCAGGGAAAAAGCCTGTACAATGCTTCAGGGTCCTGCGGCCTTAAATTGCTGGGTGCCACCTGGAATTCGGCGTCTTGCAGGATGCCTCCCAGACGCAAGGTGGCACCAGTGCCAACTTGGTCTGCTTTGAGAGTGCCAAGTGGGTCCTGAAAACTGACACCCAGAACAGTGGCTTGTGAGTTTTGTTTCCCAGGGAAAAAGCCTGTACAATGGTTCAGGGTCCTGCGGCCTTAAATTGCCGGGTGCCTCCTGGAATTGCACCTCTCGCAGGATGCCTCCCAGACGCAAGGTGGCACCAGTGCCAACTTGGTCTGGTTTAAGAGTGCCAGGTGGCTCCTGCAAACTGACACCCAGAACAGTGGCTTGTGAGTTTTGTTTCCCAGGGAAATAGCCTGTACAATGGTTTAGGTAATGCCGCCTTTAATAGCCGGGTGCCACCTGGAGATCCGCCTCTCGCAGGATGCCTCCCAGACGCAAGGTGGCACCAGTGCCAACTTGGTCTGCTTTGAGAGTGCCAAGTGGGTCCTGAAAACTGACACCCAGAACAGTGGCTTCTGAATTTTTTTTCCCAGGGAAAAAGCCTGTACGATGGTTCAGGGTCCTGCAGCCTTAAATTACCGGGTGCCTCCTGGATTGCGCCTCTCGCAGGATGCCTCCCAGACGCAAGGTGGCACCAGTGCCAACTTGGTCTGCTTTGAGTGTGTCAAGTGGGTCCTGAAAACTGACACCCAGAACAGTGGCTTGTGAGTTTTGTTTCCCAGGGAAAAAGCCTGTACAATGGTTCAGGGTCCTGCGGCCTTAAATTGCCGGGTGCCTCCTGGAATTCGGACTCTCGCAGGGTGCCCCCAGAAGCAAAATGACACCATTTCCAACTTGGTCTGGTTTGAGAGTGGCAACTGGGTCCTGAAAACTGACACCCAGAACAGTGGCTTGTGAGTTTTGTTTCCCAGGGGAAAAGCCTGTACAATGGTTCAGGGTCCTGCGGCCTTAAATTGCCGGGTGACTCCTGGAATTCCGCCTCTCGCAGAATGCCTCCCAGACGCAAGGTGGCACCAGTGCCAACTTGGTCTGGTTTAAGAGTGCCAAGTGTGTCCTGCAAACTGACACCCAGAACAGTGGCTTGTGAGTTTTGTTTCCCAGGGAAAAAGCCTGTACGATGGTTCAGGGTCCTGCAGCCTTAAATTACCGGGTGCCTCCTGGAATTGCGCCTCTCGCAGGATGCCTCCCAGACGCAAGGTGGCACCAGTGCCAACTTGGTCTGCTTTGAGTGTGTCAAGTGGGTCCTGAAAACTGACACCCAGAACAGTGGCTTGTGAGTTTTGTTTCCCAGGGAAAAAGCCTGTACAATGGTTCAGGGTCCTGCGGCCTTAAATTGCCGGGTGCCTCCTGGAATTCGGACTCTCGCAGGATGCCTCCCAGACGCAAGGTGGCACCAGTGCCAACTTGGTCTGGTTTAACAGTGCCCGGTGGCTCCTGCAAACTGACACCCAGAACAGTGGCTTGTGAGTTTTGTTTCCCAGGGAAAAAGCCTGTACAATGGTTCAGGGTCCTGCAGCCTTAAATTGACGGGTGACTCCTGGAATTCGGCCACTCCCAGGACGCATCCCAGACGCAAGGTGGCACCAGTGCCAACTTGGTCTGGTTTAAGAGTGCCAAGTGTGTCCTGCAAACTGACACCCAGAACAGTGGCTTGTGAGTTTTGTTTCCCAGGGAAAAAGCCTGTATGATGGTTCAGGGTCCTGCGGCCTTAAATTACCGGGTGCCTCCTGGAATTGCGCCTCTCGCAGGATGCCTCCCAGACGCAAGGTGGCACCAGTGCCAACTTGGTCTGCTTTGAGTGTGTCAAGTGGGTCCTGAAAACTGACACCCAGAACAGTGGCTTGTGAGTTTTGTTTCCCAGGGAAAAAGCCTGTACGATGGTTCAGGGTCCTGCGGCCTTAACTACCCGGGTGCTTCCTGGAATTCAGCCTCTCGCAGGATGCCTCCCAGACGCAAGGTGGCACCAGTGCCAACTTGGTCTGGTTTGAGAGTGCCAAGTGGGTCTTGGAAACTGACACCCAGAACAGTGGCTTGTGAGTTTTGTTTCCCAGGGAAAAAGCCTGTACAATGGTTCAGGGGCCTGAGGCCTTAAATTGCGGGGTGCCTCCTGGAATTCCGCATCACACCAGATGTTTCCCAGACGCTAAGCAACACCTGTGCTAAATTGGTCTGGTTTAAGAGTGCCAAGTGGGTCCTGAAAACTGACACCCAGAACAGTGGCTTGTGAGTTTTGTTTCCCAGGGAAAAAGCCTGTACAATGGTTCAGGGTCCTGCGGCCTTAAATTGCCGGGTGCCACCTGGAGATCCGCCTCTCGCAGGATGCCTCCCAGACGCAAGGTGGCACCAGTGCACACTTGGTCTGGTTTGAGAGTGCCAAGTGGGTCCTGGAAACTGACACCCAGAACAGTGGCTTGTGAGTTTTGTTTCCCAGGGAAAAAGCCTGTACAATGCTTCAGGGTCCTGCGGCCTTAAATTGCTGGGTGCCACCTGGAATTCGGCGTCTTGCAGGATGCCTCCCAGACGCAAGGTGGCACCAGTGCCAACTTGGTCTGCTTTGAGAGTGCCAAGTGGGTCCTGAAAACTGACACCCAGAACAGTGGCTTGTGAGTTTTGTTTCCCAGGGAAAAAGCCTGTACAATGGTTCAGGGTCCTGCGGCCTTAAATTGCCGGGTGCCTCCTGGAATTGCACCTCTCGCAGGATGCCTCCCAGACGCAAGGTGGCACCAGTGCCAACTTGGTCTGGTTTAAGAGTGCCAGGTGGCTCCTGCAAACTGACACCCAGAACAGTGGCTTGTGAGTTTTGTTTCCCAGGGAAATAGCCTGTACAATGGTTTAGGTAATGCCGCCTTTAATAGCCGGGTGCCACCTGGAATTCCGCCTCTCGCAGGATGCCTCCCAGACGCAAGGTGGCACCAGTGCCAACTTGGTCTGCTTTGAGAGTGCCAAGTGGGTCCTGAAAACTGACACCCAGAACAGTGGCTTCTGAATTTTTTTTCCCAGGGAAAAAGCCTGTAGAATGGTTTTGGGTCCTGCGGCCTTAAATTGCCGGGTGCCTCCTGGAATTCCACCTCTCGCAGGATGCCTCTCAGACGCAAGGTGGCACCAGTGCCAACTTGGTCTGGTTTGAGAGTGCCAAGTGGGTCCTGAAAACTGACACCCAGAACAGTGGCTTGTGAGTTTTGTTTCCCAGGGAAAAAGCCTGTACAATGGTTCAGGGTCCTGCGGCCTTAAATTGCCGGGTGCCTCCTGGAATTCGGACTCTCGCAGGGTGCCCCCAGAAGCAAAATGACACCATTTCCAACTTGGTCTGGTTTGAGAGTGCCAAGTGGGTCCTGAAAACTGACACCCAGAACAGTGGCTTGTGAGTTTTGTTTCCCAGGGGAAAAGCCTGTACAATGGTTCAGGGTCCTGCGGCCTTAAATTGCCGGGTGACTCCTGGAATTCGGCCTCTCGCAGAATGCCTCCCAGACGCAAGGTGGCACCAGTGCCAACTTGGTCTGGTTTAAGAGTGCCAAGTGTGTCCTGCAAACTGACACCCAGAACAGTGGCTTGTGAGTTTTGTTTCCCAGGGAAAAAGCCTGTACGATGGTTCAGGGTCCTGCAGCCTTAAATTACCGGGTGCCTCCTGGAATTGCGCCTCTCGCAGGATGCCTCCCAGACGCAAGGTGGCACCAGTGCCAACTTGGTCTGCTTTGAGTGTGTCAAGTGGGTCCTGAAAACTGACACCCAGAACAGTGGCTTGTGAGTTTTGTTTCCCAGGGAAAAAGCCTGTACAATGGTTCAGGGTCCTGCGGCCTTAAATTGCCGGGTGCCTCCTGGAATTCGGACTCTCGCAGGATGCCTCCCAGACGCAAGGTGGCACCAGTGCCAACTTGGTCTGGTTTAACAGTGCCCGGTGGCTCCTGCAAACTGACACCCAGAACAGTGGCTTGTGAGTTTTGTTTCCCAGGGAAAAAGCCTGTACAATGGTTCAGGGGCCTGAGGCCTTAAATTGCGGGGTGCCTCCTGGAATTCCGCATCACACCAGATGTTTCCCAGACGCTAAGCAACACCTGTGCTAAATTGGTCTGGTTTAAGAGTGCCAAGTGGGTCCTGAAAACTGACACCCAGAACAGTGGCTTGTGAGTTTTGTTTCCCAGGGAAAAAGCCTGTACAATGGTTCAGGGTCCTGCGGCCTTAAATTGCCGGGTGCCACCTGGAGATCCGCCTCTCGCAGGATGCCTCCCAGACGCAAGGTGGCACCAGTGCACACTTGGTCTGGTTTGAGAGTGCCAAGTGGGTCCTGGAAACTGACACCCAGAACAGTGGCTTGTGAGTTTTGTTTCCCAGGGAAAAAGCCTGTACAATGCTTCAGGGTCCTGCGGCCTTAAATTGCTGGGTGCCACCTGGAATTCGGCGTCTTGCAGGATGCCTCCCAGACGCAATGTGGCACCAGTGCCAACTTGGTCTGGTTTGAGAGTGCCAAGTGGGTCCTGCAAACTGACACCCAGAACAGTGGCTTCTGAATTTTTTTTCCCAGGGAAAAAGCCTGTAGAATGGTTCAGGGTCCTGCGGCGTTAAATTGCCGGGTGCCTCCTGGAATTCGGCCTCTCGCAGGATGCCTCCCAGACGCAAGGTGGCACCAGTGCCAACTTGGTCTGGTTTGAGAGTGCCAAGTGGGTCCTGAAAACTGACACCCAGAACAGTGGCTTGTGAGTTTTGTTTCCCAGGGAAAAAGCCTGTACAATGGTTCAGGGTCCTGCGGCCTTAAATTGCCGGGTGCCTCCTGGAATTCGGACTCTCGCAGGGTGCCCCCAGAAGCAAAATGACACCATTTCCAACTTGGTCTGGTTTGAGAGTGGCAACTGGGTCCTGAAAACTGACACCCAGAACAGTGGCTTGTGAGTTTTGTTTCCCAGGGGAAAAGCCTGTACAATGGTTCAGGGTCCTGCGGCCTTAAATTGCCGGGTGACTCCTGGAATTCGGCCACTCCCAGGATGCATCCCAGACGCAAGGTGGCACCAGTTCCAACTTGGTCTGGTTTAAGAGTGCCAAGTGTGTCCTGCAAACTGACACCCAGAACAGTGGCTTGTGAGTTTTGTTTCCCAGGGAAAAAGCCTGTACGATGGTTCAGGGTCCTGCGGCCTTAAATTACCGGGTGCCTCCTGGAATTGCGCCTCTCGCAGGATGCCTCCCAGACACATGGTGGCACCAGTGCCAACTTGGTCTGGTTTGAGAGTGCCAAGTGTGTCCTGCAAACTGACACCCAGAACAGTGGCTTGTGAGTTTTGTTTCCCAGGGAAAAAGCCTGTACAATGGTTCAGGGTCCTGCGGCCTTAACTATCCGGGTGCTTCCTGGAATTCGGCCTCTCGCAGGATGCCTCCCAGACGCAAGGTGGCACCAGGTCCCACTTGGTCTGCTTTGAGAGTGCCAAGTGGGTCCTGCAAACTGACACCCAGAACAGTGGCTTGTGAGTTTTGTTTCCCAGGGAAAAAGCCTGTAAAATGGTTTAGGTTAATGACGCCTTTAATAGCCGGGTGCCACGTGGAGATTCGCCTCTCGCAGGATGCCTCCCAGACGCAATGTGGCACCAGTGCCAACTTGGTCTGGTTTGAGAGTGTCAAGTGGGTCCTGAAAACTGACACCCAGAACAGTGGCTTGTGAGTTTAGTTTCCCAGGGAAAAAGCCTGTACAATGGTTCAGGATCTTGCGGACTTAAATTGCCGGGTGCCTACTGGAGATCCGCCTCTCGCAGGATGCCTCCCAGACGCATGGTGGCACCAGTGCCAACTTGGTATGGTTTGAGAGTGCCAAGTCGGTCCTGCAAACTGACACCCAGAACAGGGGCTTGTGAGTTTTGTTTCCCAGGGAAAAAGTCTGTACAATGGTTCAGGGGCCTGAGGCCTTAAATTGCGGGGTGCCTCCTGGAATTCCGCATCACGCCAGATGTTTCCCAGACGCTAAGCAACACCTGTGCTAAATTGGTCTGGTTTAAGAGTGCCAAGTGGGTCCTGAAAACTGACACCCAGAACAGTGGCTTGTGAGTTTTGTTTCCCAGGGAAAAAGCCTGTACAATGGTTCAGGGTCCTGCGGCCTTAAATTGCCGGGTGCCTCCTGGAATTGCACCTCTCGCAGGATGCCTCCCAGACGCAAGGTGGCACCAGTGCCAACTTGGTCTGGTTTAAGAGTGCCAGGTGGCTCCTGCAAACTGACACCCAGAACAGTGGCTTGTGAGTTTTGTTTCCCAGGGAAATAGCCTGTACAAGGGTTTAGGTAATGCCGCCTTTAATAGCCGGGTGCCACCTGGAGATCCGCCTCTCGCAGGATGCCTCCCAGACGCAAGGTGGCACCAGTGCCAACTTGGTCTGCTTTGAGAGTGCCAAGTGGGTCCTGAAAACTGACACCCAGAACAGTGGCTTCTGAATTTTTTTTCCCAGGGAAAAAGCCTGTAGAATGGTTTTGGGTCCTGCGGCCTTAAATTGCCGGGTGCCTCCTGGAATTCCGCCTCTCGCAGGATGCCTCCCAGACGCAAGGTGGCACCAGTGCCAACTTGGTCTGGTTTGAGAGTGCCAAGTGGGTCCTGAAAACTGACACCCAGAACAGTGGCTTGTGAGTTTTGTTTCCCAGGGAAAAAGCCTGTACAATGGTTCAGGGTCCTGCGGCCTTAAATTGCCGGGTGCCTCCTGGAATTCGGACTCTCGCAGGGTGCCCCCAGAAGCAAAATGACACCATTTCCAACTTGGTCTGGTTTGAGAGTGGCAACTGGGTCCTGAAAACTGACACCCAGAACAGTGGCTTGTGAGTTTTGTTTCCCAGGGGAAAAGCCTGTACAATGGTTCAGGGTCCTGCGGCCTTAAATTGCCGGGTGCCTCCTGGAATTGCGCCTCTCGCAGGATGCCTCCCAGACGCAAGGTGGCACCAGTTCCAACTTGGTCTGGTTTAAGAGTGCCAAGTGGGTCCTGAAAACTGACACCCAGAACAGTGGCTTGTGAGTTTTGTTTCCCAGGGTAAAAGCCTGTACAATGGTTCAGGGTCCTGCGACCTTAAATTGCCGGGCGCCTCCTGGAATTGCGCCTCTCGCAGGATGCCTCCCAGACGCAAGGTGGCACCAGTGCCAACTTGGTCTGGTTTGAGAGTGCCAAGTCGGTCCTGCAAACTGACACCCAGAACAGTGGATTGTGAGTTTTGTTTCCCAGGGAAAAAGCCTGTACAATGGTTCAGGGGCCTGAGGCCTTAAATTGCGGGGTGCCTCCTGGAATTCCGCATCACGCCAGATGTTTCCCAGACGCTAAGCAACACCTGTGCTAAATTGGTCTGGTTTAAGAGTGCCAAGTGGGTCCTGAAAACTGACACCCAGAACAGTGGCTTCTGAGTTTTGTTTCCCAGGGAAAAAGCCTGTACAATGGTTCAGGGTCCTGCGGCCTTAAATTGCCGGGTGCCTCCTGGAATTCCACCTCTCGCAGGATGCCTCCCAGACGCAAGGTGGCACCAGTGCCAACTTGGTCTGCTTTGAGAGTGCCAAGTGGGTCCTGCAAACTGACACCCAGAACAGTGGCTTGTGAGTTTTGTTTCCCAGGGAAAAAGCCTGTACAATGGTTCAGGGTCCTGCGGCCTTAAATTGCCGGGTGCCTCCTGGAATTCGGACTCTCGCAGGGTGCCCCCAGAAGCAAAATGACACCATTTCCCACTTGGTCTGGTTTGAGAGTGGCAACTGGGTCCTGAAAACTGACACCCAGAACAGTGGCTTGTGAGTTTTGTTTCCCAGGGGAAAAGCCTGTACAATGGTTCAGGGTCCTGCGGCCTTAAATTGCCGGGTGACTCCTGGAATTCGGCCACTCCCAGGATGCATCCCAGACGCAAGGTGGCACCAGTGCCAACTTGGTCTGGTTTAAGAGTGCCAAGTGTGTCCTGCAAACTGACACCCAGAACAGTGGCTTGTGAGTTTTGTTTCCCAGGGAAAAAGCCTGTACGATGGTTCAGGGTCCTGCAGCCTTAAATTACCGGGTGCCTCCTGGAATTGCGCCTCTCGCAGGATGCCTCCCAGACGCAAGGTGGCACCAGTGCCAACTTGGTCTGCTTTGAGTGTGTCAAGTGGGTCCTGAAAACTGACACCCAGAACAGTGGCTTGTGAGTTTTGTTTCCCAGGGAAAAAGCCTGTAAAATGGTTCAGGGTCCTGCGGCCTTAACTACCCGGGTGCTTCCTGGAATTCAGCCTCTCGCAGGATGCCTCCCAAACGCAAGGTGGCACCAGTGCCAACTTGGTCTGCTTTGAGAGTGCCAAGTGGGTCCTGAAAACTGACACCCAGAACAGTGGCTTGTGAGTTTTGTTTCCCAGGGAAATAGCCTGTACAATGGTTTAGGTAATGCCGCCTTTAATAGCCGGGTGCCACCTGGAGATCCGCTTCTCGCAGGATGCCTCCCAGACGCAAGGTGGCACCAGTGCCAACTTGGTCTGCTTTGAGAGTGCCAAGTGGGTCCTGCAAACTCACACCCAGAACAGTGGCTTCTGAATTTTTTTTGCCAGGGAAAAAGCCTGTAGAATGGTTTTGGGTCCTGCGGCGTTTAATTGCCGGGTGCCTCCTGGAATTCCGCCTCTCGCAGGATGCCTCCCAGACGCAAGGTGGCACCAGTGCCAACTTGGTCTGGTTTGAGAGTGCCAAGTGGGTCCTGAAAACTGACACCCAGAACAGTGGCTTGTGAGTTTTGTTTCCCAGGGAAAAAGCCTGTACAATGGTTCAGGGTCCTGCGGCCTTAAATTGCCGGGTGCCTCCTGGAATTCGGACTCTCGCAGGGTGCCCCCAGAAGCAAAATGACACCATTTCCAACTTGGTCTGGTTTGAGAGTGGCAACTGGGTCCTGAAAACTGACACCCAGAACAGTGGCTTGTGAGTTTTGTTTCCCAGGGGAAAAGCCTGTACAATGGTTCAGGGTCCTGCGGCCTTAACTACCCGGGTGCTTCCTGGAATTCAGCCTCTCGCAGGATGCCTCCCAGACGCAAGGTGGCACCAGTGCCAACTTGGTCTGCTTTGAGAGTGCCAAGTGGGTCCTGAAAACTGACACCCAGAACAGTGGCTTGTGAGTTTTGTTTCCCAGGGAAAAAGCCTGTACAATGGTTCAGGGTCCTGCGGCCTTAAATTGCCGGGTGCCTCCTGGAATTGCGCCTCTCGCAGGATGCCTCCCAGACGCAAGGTGGCACCAGTTCCAACTTGGTCTGGTTTAAGAGTGCCAAGTGGGTCCTGAAAACTGACACCCAGAACAGTGGCTTGTGAGTTTTGTTTCCCAGGTTAAAAGCCTGTAAAATGGTTCAGGGTCCTGCGACCTTAAATTGCCGGGCGCCTCCTTGAATTGCGCCTCTCGCAGGATGCCTCCCAGACGCAAGGTGGCACCAGTGCCAACTTGGTCTGGTTTGAGAGTGCCAAGTGTGTCCTGCAAACTGACACCCAGAACAGTGGCTTGTGAGTTTTGTTTCCCAGGGTAAAAGCCTGTACAATTGTTCAACGGGCTGCGGACTTAAATTGCCGGGTGCCTCCTGGAATTTGGCCTCTCGCAGGATGCCTCCCAGACGCAAGGTGGCACCAGCTCCCACTTGGTCTGCTTTGAGAGTGCAAGGTGGCTCCTGCAAACTGACACCCAGAACAGTGGCTTGTGAGTTTTCTTTCCCAGGGAAAAAGCCTGTAAAGTGGTTTAGGTTAATGACGCCTTTAATAGCCGGGTGTCACGTGGAGATTCGCCTCTCGCAGGATGCCTCCCAGACGCAATGTGGCACCAGTGCCAACTTGGTCTGGTTTGAGAGTGTCAAGTGGGTCCTGAAAACTGACACCCAGAACAGTGGCTTGTGAGTTTAGTTTCCCAGGGAAAAAGCCTGTACAATGGTTCAGGATCCTGCGGACTTAAATTGCCGGGTGCCTACTGGAGATCCGCCTCTCGCAGGATGCCTCCCAGACGCATGGTGGCACCAGTGCCAACTTGGTCTGGTTTGAGAGTGCCAAGTCGGTCCTGCAAACTGACACCCAGAACAGTGGATTGTGAGTTTTGTTTCCCAGGGAAAAAGTCTGTACAATGGTTCAGGGGCCTGAGGCCTTAAATTGCGGGGTGCCTCCTGGAATTCCGCATCACGCCAGATGTTTCCCAGACGCTAAGCAACACCTGTGCTAAATTGGTCTGGCTTAAGACTGCCAAGTGGGTCCTGAAAACTGACACCCAGAACAGTGGCTTCTGAGTTTTGTTTCCCAGGGAAAAAGCCTGTACAATGGTTCAGGGTCCTGCGGCCTTAAATTGCCGGGTGCCTCCTGGAATTGCACCTCTCGCAGGATGCCTCCCAGACGCAAGGTGGCACCAGTGCCAACTTGGTCTGGTTTAAGAGTGCCAGGTGGCTCCTGCAAACTGACACCCAGAACAGTGGCTTGTGAGTTTTGTTTCCCAGGGAAATAGCCTGTACAATGGTTTAGGTAATGCCGCCTTTAATAGCCGGGTGCCACCTGGAGATCCGCCTCTCGCAGGATGCCTCCCAGACGCAAGGTGGCACCAGTGCCAACTTGGTCTGCTTTGAGAGTGCCAAGTGGGTCCTGCAAACTGACACCCAGAACAGTGGCTTGTGAGTTTTGTTTCCCAGGGAAAAAGCCTGTACAATGGTTCAGGGTCCTGCGGCCTTAAATTGCCGGGTGCCTCCTGGAATTCGGACTCTCGCAGGGTGCCCCCAGAAGCAAAATGACACCATTTCCAACTTGGTCTGGTTTGAGAGTGGCAACTGGGTCCTGAAAACTGACACCCAGAACAGTGGCTTGTGAGTTTTGTTTCCCAGGGGAAAAGCCTGTACAATGGTTCAGGGTCCTGCGGCCTTAAATTGCCGGGTGACTCCTGGAATTCGGCCACTCCCAGGATGCATCCCAGACGCAAGGTGGCACCAGTGCCAACTTGGTCTGGTTTAAGAGTGCCAAGTGGGTCCTGCAAACTGACACCCAGAACAGTGGCTTGTGAGTTTTGTTTCCCAGGGAAAAAGCCTGTACGATGGTTCAGGGTCCTGCAGCCTTAAATTACCAGGTGCCTCCTGGAATTCAGACTCTCGCAGGGTGCCCCCAGAAGCAAAATGACACCATTTCCAACTTGGTCTGGTTTGAGAGTGGCAACTGGGTCCTGAAAACTGACACCCAGAACAGTGGCTTGTGAGTTTTGTTTCCCAGGGGAAAAGCCTGTACAATGGTTCAGGGTCCTGCGGCCTTAACTACCCGGGTGCTTCCTGGAATTCAGCCTCTCGCAGGATGCCTCCCAGACGCAAGGTGGCACCAGTGCCAACTTGGTCTGCTTTGAGAGTGCCAAGTGGGTCCTGAAAACTGACACCCAGAACAGTGGCTTGTGAGTTTTGTTTCCCAGGGAAAAAGCCTGTAAAATGGTTCAGGGTCCTGCGACCTTAAATTGCCGGGCGCCTCCTTGAATTGCGCCTCTCGCAGGATGCCTCCCAGACGCAAGGTGGCACCAGTGCCAACTTGGTCTGGTTTGAGAGTGCCAAGTGTGTCCTGCAAACTGACACCCAGAACAGTGGCTTGTGAGTTTTGTTTCCCAGGGTAAAAGCCTGTACAATTGTTCAACGGCCTGCGGACTTAAATTGCCGGGTGCCTCCTGGAATTTGGCCTCTCGCAGGATGCCTCCCAGACGCAAGGTGGCCCCAGCTCCCACTTGGTCTGATTTGAGAGTGCAAGGTGGCTCCTGCAAACTGACACCCAGAACAGTGGCTTGTGAGTTTTCTTTCCCAGGGAAAATGCCTGTAAAGTGGTTTAGGTTAATGACGCCTTTAATAGCCGGGTGTCACGTGGAGATTCGCTTCTCGCAGGATGCCTCCCAGACGCAAGGTGGCACCAGTGCCAACTTGGTCTGGTTTGAGAGTGCCAAGTGGGTCCTGAAAACTGACACCCAGAACAGTGGCTTGTGAGTTTTGTTTCCCAGGGAAAAAGCCTGTACAATGGTTCAGGATCCTGCGGACTTAAATTGCCGGGTGCCTACTGGAGATCCGCCTCTCGCAGGATGCCTCCCAGACGCATGGTGGCACCAGTGCCAACTTGGTCTGCTTTGAGAGTGCCAAGTCGGTCCTGCAAACTGACACCCAGAACAGTGGATTGTGAGTTTTGTTTCCCAGGGAAAAAGCCTGTACAATGGTTCAGGGGCCTGAGGCCTTAAATTGCGGGGTGCCTCCTGGAATTCCGCATCACGCCAGATGTTTCCCAGACGCTAAGCAACACCTGTGCTAAATTGGTCTGGTTTAAGAGTGCCAAGTGGGTCCTGAAAACTGACACCCAGAACAGTGGCTTCTGAGTTTTGTTTCCCAGGGAAAAAGCCTGTACAATGGTTCAGGGTCCTGCGGCCTTAAATTGCCGGGTGCCTCCTGGAATTGCACCTCTCGCAGGATGCCTCCCAGACGCAAGGTGGCACCAGTGCCAACTTGGTCTGGTTTAAGAGTGCCAGGTGGCTCCTGCAAACTGACACCCAGAAAAGTGGCTTGTGAGTTTTGTTTCCCAGGGAAATAGCCTGTACAATGGTTTAGGTAATGCCGCCTTTAATAGCCGGGTGCCACCTGGAGATCCGCCTCTCGCAGGATGCCTCCCAGACGCAAGGTGGCACCAGTGCCAACTTGGTCTGCTTTGAGAGTGCCAAGTGGGTCCTGCAAACTGACACCCAGAACAGTGGCTTGTGAGTTTTGTTTCCCAGGGAAAAAGCCTGTACAATGGTTCAGGGTCCTGCGGCCTTAAATTGCCGGGTGCCTCCTGGAATTCGGACTCTCGCAGGGTGCCCCCAGAAGCAAAATGACACCATTTCCAACTTGGTCTGGTTTGAGAGTGGCAACTGGGTTCTGAAAACTGACACCCAGAACAGTGGCTTGTGAGTTTTGTTTCCCAGGGGAAAAGCCTGTACAATGGTTCAGGGTCCTGCGGCCTTAAATTGCCGGGTGACTCCTGGAATTCGGCCACTCCCAGGATGCATCCCAGACGCAAGGTGGCACCAGTGCCAACTTGGTCTGGTTTAAGAGTGCCAAGTGGGTCCTGGAAACTGACACCCAGAACAGTGGCTTGTGAGTTTTGTTTCCCAGGGAAAAAGCCTGTACGATGGTTCAGGGTCCTGCAGCCTTAAATTACCGGGTGCCTCCTGGAATTGCGCCTCTCGCAGGATGCCTCCCAGACGCAAGGTGGCACCAGTGCCAACTTGGTCTGCTTTGAGTGTGTCAAGTGGGTCCTGAAAACTGACACCCAGTACAGTGGCTTGTGAGTTTTGTTTCCCAAGGAAAAAGCCTGTACAATGGTTCAGGGTCCTGCGCCCTTAACTACCCGGGTGCTTCCTGGAATTCAGCCTCTCGCAGGATGCCTCCCAAACGCAAGGTGGCACCAGTGCCAACTTGGTCTGCTTTGAGAGTGCCAAGTGGGTCCTGAAAACTGACACCCAGAACAGTGGCTTGTGAGTTTTGTTTCCCAGGGAAAAAGCCTGTACAATGGTTCAGGGTCCTGCGGCCTTAAATTGCCGGGTGCCTCCTGGAATTGCGCCTCTCGCAGGATGCCTCCCAGACGCAAGGTGGCACCAGTGCCAACTTGGTATGGTTTAAGAGTGCCAAGTGGGTCCTGAAAACTGACACCCAGAACAGTGGCTTGTGAGTTTTGTTTCCCAGGGAAAAAGCCTGTAAAATGGATTAGGTAATGCCGCCTTTAATAGCCGGGTGCCACCTGGAGATCCGCCTCTCGCAGGATGCCTCCCAGACGCAAGGTGGCACCAGTGCCAACTTGGTCTGGTTTGAGAGTGCCAAGTGGGTCCTGAAAACTGACACCCAGAACAGTGGCTTGTGAGTTTTGTTTCCCAGGGAAAAAGCCTGTACAATGGTTCAGGGTCCTGCGGCCTTAAATTGCCGGGTGACTCTACAATTGCACCTCTTGCAGGATGCCTCCCAGACGCAAGCAACACCAGTGCCAACTTGGTCTGGTTTGAGAGTGCCAGGTGGCTCCTGCAAACTGACACCCAGAACAGTGGCTTGTGAGTTTTGTTTCCCAGGGAAAAAGCCTGTAAAATGGTTTAGGTAATGCCGCCTTTAATAGCCGGGTGACACCTGGAGATGCGCCTCTCGCAGGATGCATCCCAGACGCAAGGTGGCACCAGTGCCAACTTGGTCTGGTTTAAGAGTGCCAAGTGTGTCCTGCAAACTGACACCCAGAACAGTGGCTTGTGAGTTTTGTTTCCCAGGGAAAAAGCCTGTACGATGGTTCAGGGTCCTGCAGCCTTAAATTACCGGGTGCCTCCTGGAATTGCGCCTCTCGCAGGATGCCTCCCAGACGCAAGGTGGCACCAGTTCCAACTTGGTCTGGTTTAAGAGTGCCAAGTGGGTCCTGAAAACTGACACCCAGAACAGTGGCTTGTGAGTTTTGTTTCCCAGGGAAAAAGCCTGTACAATGGTTCAGGGTCCTGCGGCCTTAACTACCCGGGTGCTTCCTGGAATTCAGCCTCTCGCAGGATGCCTCCCAAACGCAAGGTGGCACCAGTGCCAACTTGGTCTGCTTTGCGAGTGCCAAGTGGGTCCTGAAAACTGACACCCAGAACAGTGGCTTGTGAGTTTTGTTTCCCAGGGAAAAAGCCTGTACAATTGTTCAGGGTCCTGCGGCCTTAAATTGCCGGGTGCCTCCTGGAATTGCACCTCTCGCAGGATGCCTCCCAGACGCAAGGTGGCACCAGTGCCAACTTGGTCTGGTTTAAGAGTGCCAGGTGGCTCCTGCACCTGACACCCAGAACAGTGGCTTGTGAGTTTTGTTTCCCAGGGAAAAAGCCTGTACAATGGTTTAGGTAATGCCGCCTTTAATAGCCGGGTGCCACCTGGAATTCAACGTCTTGCAGGATGCCTCCCAGACGCAAGGTGGCACCAGTGCCAACTTGGTCTGGTTTGAGAGTGCCAAGTGGGTCCTGCAAACTGACACCCAGAACAGTGGCTTCTGAATTTTTTTTCCCAGGGAAAAAGCCTGTAGAATGGTTTTGGGTCCTGCGGCGTTAAATTGCCGGGTGCCTCCTGAAATTCCGCCTCTCGCAGGATGCCTCCCAGACGCAAGGTGGCACCAGTGCCAACTTGGTCTGGTTTGAGAGTGCCAAGTGGGTCCTGAAAACTGACACCCAGAACAGTGGCTTGTGAGTTTTGTTTCCCAGGGAAAAAGCCTGTACAATGGTTCAGGGTCCTGCGGCCTTAAATTGCCGGGTGCCTCCTGGAATTCCACCTCTCGCAGGATGCCTCCCAGACGCAAGGTGGCACCAGTGCCAACTTGGTCTGGTTTAAGAGTGCCAGGTGGCTCCTGCAAACTGACACCCAGAACAGTGGCTTGTGAGTTTTGTTTCCCAGGGAAAAAGCCTGTAAAATGGTTTATATAATGCCGCCTTTAAAAGCCGTGTGACACCTGGAGATGCGCCTCTCGCAGGATGCCTCCCAGACGCAAGGTGGCACCAGTGCCAACTTGGTCTGGTTTGAGAGTGTCAAGTGGGTCCTGAAAACTGACACCCAGAACAGTGGCTTGTGAGTTTTGTTTCCCAGGGAAAAAGCATGTACAATGGTTCAGGGTCCTGCGGACTTAAATTGCCGGGTGCCTCCTGGAATTCCACCTCTCGCAGGATGCCTCCCAGACGCAAGGTGGCACCAGTGCCAACTTGGTCTGGTTTGAGAGTGCCAAGTGGGTCCTGGAAACTGACACCCAGAACAGTGGCTTGTGAGTTTTGTTTCCCAGGGAAAAAGCCTGTAAAATGGTTCAGGGGCCTGAGGCCTTAAATTGCGGGGTGCCTCCTGGAATTCCGCATCACACCAGATGTTTCCCAGACGCTAAGCAACACCTGTGCTAAATTGGTCTGGTTTGAGAGTGCCAAGTGGGTCCTGAAAACTGACACCCAGAACAGTGGCTTGTGAGTTTTGTTTCCCAGGGAAAAAGCCTGTACAATGGTTCAGGGTCCTGCGGCCTTAAATTGCCGGGTGCCTCCTGGAATTGCACCTCTCGCAGGATGCCTCCCAGACGCAAGGTGGCACCAGTGCCAACTTGGTCTGGTTTAAGAGTGCCAGGTGGCTCCTGCAAACTGACACCCAGAACAGTGGCTTGTGAGTTTTGTTTCCCAGGGAAAAAGCCTGTACAATGGTTTAGGTAATGCCGCCTTTAATAGCCGGGTGCCACCTGGAGATCCGCCTCTCGCAGGATGCCTCCCAGACGCAAGCAACACCAGTGCCAACTTGGTCTGGTTTGAGAGTGCCAAGTGGGTCCTGGAAACTTACACCCAGAACAGTGGCTTGTGAGTTTTGTTTCCCAGGGAAAAAGCCTGTACAATGCTTCAGGGTCCTGCGGCGTTAAATTGCCGGGTGCCTCCTGGAATTCGGCCTCTCGCAGGATGCCTCCCAGACGCAAGGTGGCACCAGTGCCAACTTGGTCTGGTTTGAGAGTGCCAAGTGGGTCCTGAAAACTGACACCCAGAACAGTGGCTTGTGAGTTTTGTTTCCCAGAGAAAAAGCCTGTACAATGGTTCAGGGTCCTGCGGCCTTAAATTGCCGGGTGCCTCCTGGAATTCGGACTCTCGCAGGGTGCCCCCAGAAGCAAAATGACACCATTTCCAACTTGGTCTGGTTTGAGAGTGGCAACTGGGTCCTGAAAACTGACACCCAGAACAGTGGCTTGTGAGTTTTGTTTCCCAGGGGAAAAGCCTGTACAATGGTTCAGGGTCCTGCGGCCTTAAATTGCTGGGTGACTCCTGGAATTCGGCCACTCCCAGGATGCATCCCAGACGCAAGGTGGCACCAGTTCCAACTTGGTCTGGTTTAAGAGTGCCAAGTGTGTCCTGCAAACTGACACCCAGAACAGTGGCTTGTGAGTTTTGTTTCCCAGGGAAAAAGCCTGTACGATGGTTAAGGGTCCTGCGCCCTTAACTACCCGGGTGCTTCCTGGAATTCAGCCTCTCGCAGGATGCCTCCCAAACGCAAGGTGGCACCAGTGCCAACTTGGTCTGCTTTGAGAGTGCCAAGTGGGTCCTGAAAACTGACACCCAGAACAGTGGCTTGTGAGTTTTGTTTCCCAGGGAAAAAGCCTGTACAATGGTTCAGGGTCCAGCGGCCTTAAATTGCCGGGTGCCTCCTGGAATTGCGCCTCTCGCAGGATGCCTCCCAGACGCAAGGTGGCACCAGTGCCAACTTGGTATGGTTTAAGAGTGCCAAGTGGGTCCTGAAAACTGACACCCAGAACAGTGGCTTGTGAGTTTTGTTTCCCAGGGAAAAAGCCTGTAAAATGGATTAGGTAATGCCGCCTTTAATAGCCGGGTGCCACCTGGAGATCCGCCTCTCGCAGGATGCCTCCCAGACGCAAGGTGGCACCAGTGCCAACTTGGTCTGGTTTGAGAGTGCCAAGTGGGTCCTGAAAACTGACACCCAGAACAGTGGCTTGTGAGTTTTGTTTCCCAGGGAAAAAGCCTGTACAATGGTTCAGGGTCCTGCGGCCTTAAATTGCCGGGTGACTCTACAATTGCACCTCTTGCAGGATGCCTCCCAGACGCAAGCAACACCAGTGCCAACTTGGTCTGGTTTGAGAGTGCTAGGTGGCTCCTGCAAACTGACACCCAGAACAGTGGCTTGTGAGTTTTGTTTCCCAGGGAAAAAGCCTGTAAAATGGTTTAGGTAATGCCGCCTTTAATAGCCGGGTGACACCTGGAGATGCGCCTCTCGCAGGATGCATCCCAGACGCAAGGTGGCACCAGTGCCAACTTGGTCTGGTTTAAGAGTGCCAAGTGTGTCCTGCAAACTGACACCCAGAACAGTGGCTTGTGAGTTTTGTTTCCCAGGGAAAAAGCCTGTACGATGGTTCAGGGTCCTGCAGCCTTAAATTACCGGGTGCCTCCTGGAATTGCGCCTCTCGCAGGATGCCTCCCAGACGCAAGGTGGCACCAGTTCCAACTTGGTCTGGTTTAAGAGTGCCAAGTGGGTCCTGAAAACTGACACCCAGAACAGTGGCTTGTGAGTTTTGTTTCCCAGGGAAAAAGCCTGTACAATGGTTCAGGGTCCTGCGGCCTTAACTACCCGGGTGCTTCCTGGAATTCAGCCTCTCGCAGGATGCCTCCCAAACGCAAGGTGGCACCAGTGCCAACTTGGTCTGCTTTGCGAGTGCCAAGTGGGTCCTGAAAACTGACACCCAGAACAGTGGCTTGTGAGTTTTGTTTCCCAGGGAAAAAGCCTGTACAATTGTTCAGGGTCCTGCGGCCTTAAATTGCCGGGTGCCTCCTGGAATTGCACCTCTCGCAGGATGCCTCCCAGACGCAAGGTGGCACCAGTGCCAACTTGGTCTGGTTTAAGAGTGCCAGGTGGCTCCTGCAAACTGACACCCAGAACAGTGGCTTGTGAGTTTTGTTTCCCAGGGAAAAAGCCTGTACAATGGTTTAGGTAATGCCGCCTTTAATAGCCGGGTGCCACCTGGAGATCCGCCTCTCGCAGGATGCCTCCCAGACGCAAGGTGGCACCAGTGCCAACTTGGTCTGGTTTGAGAGTGCCAAGTGGGTCCTGGAAACTGACACCCAGAACAGTGGCTTGTGAGTTTTGTTTCCCAGGGAAAAAGCCTGTACAATGCTTCAGGGTCCTGCAGCCTTAAATTGCTGGGTGCCACCTGGAATTCAACGTCTTGCAGGATGCCTCCCAGACGCAAGGTGGCACCAGTGCCAACTTGGTCTGGTTTGAGAGTGCCAAGTGGGTCCTGCAAACTGACACCCAGAACAGTGGCTTCTGAATTTTTTTTCCCAGGGAAAAAGCCTGTAGAATGGTTTTGGGTCCTGCGGCGTTAAATTGCCGGGTGCCTCCTGAAATTCCGCCTCTCGCAGGATGCCTCCCAGACGCAAGGTGGCACCAGTGCCAACTTGGTCTGGTTTGAGAGTGCCAAGTGGGTCCTGAAAACTGACACCCAGAACAGTGGCTTGTGAGTTTTGTTTCCCAGGGAAAAAGCCTGTACAATGGTTCAGGGTCCTGCGGCCTTAAATTGCCGGGTGCCTCCTGGAATTCCACCTCTCGCAGGATGCCTCCCAGACGCAAGGTGGCACCAGTGCCAACTTGGTCTGGTTTGAGAGTGCCAAGTGGGTCCTGGAAACTGACACCCAGAACAGTGGCTTGTGAGTTTTGTTTCCCAGGGAAAAAGCGTGTACAATGGTTCAGGGTCCTGCGGCCTTAAATTGCCGGGTGACTCTACAATTGCACCTCTCGCAGGATGCCTCCCAGACGCAAGCAACACCAGTGCCAACTTGGTCTGGTTTAAGAGTGCCAGGTGGCTCCTGCAAACTGACACCCAGAACAGTGGCTTGTGAGTTTTGTTTCCCAGGGAAAAAGCCTGTAAAATGGTTTATATAATGCCGCCTTTAAAAGCCGGGTGACACCTGGAGATGCGCCTCTCGCAGGATGCCTCCCAGTTGCAAGGTGGCACCAGTGCCAACTTGGTCTGGTTTGAGAGTGTCAAGTGGGTCCTGAAAACTGACACCCAGAACAGTGGCTTGTGAGTTTTGTTTCCCAGGGAAAAAGCATGTACAATGGTTTTGGGTCCTGCGGCCTTAAATTGCCGGGTGCCTCCTGGAATTCCACCTCTCGCAGGATGCCTCCCAGACGCAAGGTGGCACCAGTGCCAACTTGGTCTGGTTTGAGAGTGCCAAGTGGGTCCTGGAAACTGACACCCAGAACAGTGGCTTGTGAGTTTTGTTTCCCAGGGAAAAAGCCTGTAAAATGGTTCAGGGGCCTGAGGCCTTAAATTGCGGGGTGCCTCCTGGAATTCCGCATCACACCAGATGTTTCCCAGACGCTAAGCAACACCTGTGCTAAATTGGTCTGGTTTAAGAGTGCCAAGTGGGTCCTGAAAACTGACACCCAGAACAGTGGCTTGTGAGTTTTGTTTCCCAGGGAAAAAGCCTGTACAATGGTTCAGGGTCCTGCGGCCTTAAATTGCCGGGTGCCTCCTGGAATTGCACCTCTCGCAGGATGCCTCCCAGACGCAAGGTGGCACCAGTGCCAACTTGGTCTGGTTTAAGAGTGCCAGGTGGCTCCTGCAAACTGACACCCAGAACAGTGGCTTGTGAGTTTTGTTTCCCAGGGAAAAAGCCTGTACAAAGGTTTAGGTAATGCCGCCTTTAATAGCCGGGTGCCACCTGGAGATCCGCCTCTCGCAGGATGCCTCCCAGACGCAAGGTGGCACCAGTGCCAACTTGGTCTGGTTTGAGAGTGCCAAGTGGGTCCTGGAAACTTACACCCAGAACAGTGGCTTGTGAGTTTTGTTTCCCAGGGAAAAAGCCTGTACAATGCTTCAGGGTCCTGCGGCGTTAAATTGCCGGGTGCCTCCTGGAATTCGGCCTCTCGCAGGATGCCTCCCAGACGCAAGGTGGCACCAGTGCCAACTTGGTCTGGTTTGAGAGTGCCAAGTGGGTCCTGAAAACTGACACCCAGAACAGTGGCTTGTGAGTTTTGTTTCCCAGAGAAAAAGCCTGTACAATGGTTCAGGGTCCTGCGGCCTTAAATTGCCGGGTGCCTCCTGGAATTCGGACTCTCGCAGGGTGCCCCCAGAAGCAAAATGACACCATTTCCAACTTGGTCTGGTTTGAGAGTGGCAACTGGGTCCTGAAAACTGACACCCAGAACAGTGGCTTGTGAGTTTTGTTTCCCAGGGGAAAAGCCTGTACAATGGTTCAGGGTCCTGCGGCCTTAAATTGCCGGGTGACTCCTGGAATTCGGCCACTCCCAGGATGCATCCCAGACGCAAGGTGGCACCAGTTCCAACTTGGTCTGGTTTAAGAGTGCCAAGTGTGTCCTGCAAACTGACACCCAGAACAGTGGCTTGTGAGTTTTGTTTCCCAGGGAAAAAGCCTGTACGATGGTTAAGGGTCCTGCGGCCTTAAATTACCGGGTGCCTCCTGGAATTCGGACTCTCGCAGGGTGCCCCCAGAAGCAAGGTGGCACCAGTGCCAACTTGGTCTGCTTTGAGTGTGTCAAGTGGGTCCTGAAAACTGACACCCAGAACAGTGGCTTGTGAGTTTTGTTTCCCAGGGAAAAAGCCTGTACAATGGTTCAGGGTCCTGCGCCCTTAACTACCCGGGTGCTTCCTGGAATTCAGCCTCTCGCAGGATGCCTCCCAAACGCAAGGTGGCACCAGTGCCAACTTGGTCTGCTTTGAGAGTGCCAAGTGGGTCCTGAAAACTGACACCCAGAACAGTGGCTTGTGAGTTTTGTTTCCCAGGGAAAAAGCCTGTACAATGGTTCAGGGTCCTGCGGCCTTAAATTGCCGGGTGCCTCCTGGAATTGCGCCTCTCGCAGGATGCCTCCCAGACGCAAGGTGGCACCATTTCCAACTTGGTATGGTTTAAGAGTGCCAAGTGGGTCCTGAAAACTGACACCCAGAACAGTGGCTTGTGAGTTTTGTTTCCCAGGGAAAAAGCCTGTAAAATGGATTAGGTAATGCCGCCTTTAATAGCCGGGTGCCACCTGGAGATCCGCCTCTCGCAGGATGCCTCCCAGACGCAAGGTGGCACCAGTGCCAACTTGGTCTGGTTTGAGAGTGCCAAGTGGGTCCTGCAAACTGACACCCAGAACAGTGGCTTGTGAGTTTTGTTTCCCAGGGAAAAAGCCTGTACAATGGTTCAGGGTCCTGCGGCCTTAAATTGCCGGGTGACTCTACAATTGCACCTCTTGCAGGATGCCTCCCAGACGCAAGCAACACCAGTGCCAACTTGGTCTGGTTTGAGAGTGCCAGGTGGCTCCTGCAAACTGACACCCAGAACAGTGGCTTGTGAGTTTTGTTTCCCAGGGAAAAAGCCTGTAAAATGGTTTAGGTAATGCCGCCTTTAATAGCCGGGTGACACCTGGAGATGCGCCTCTCGCAGGATGCATCCCAGACGCAAGGTGGCACCAGTGCCAACTTGGTCTGGTTTAAGAGTGCCAAGTGTGTCCTGCAAACTGACACCCAGAACAGTGGCTTGTGAGTTTTGTTTCCCAGGGAAAAAGCCTGTACGATGGTTCAGGGTCCTGCAGCCTTAAATTACCGGGTGCCTCCTGGAATTTGGCCTCTCGCAGGATGCCTCCCAGACGCAAGGTGGCACCAGTTCCAACTTGGTCTGGTTTAAGAGTGCCAAGTGGGTCCTGAAAACTGACACCCAGAACAGTGGCTTGTGAGTTTTGTTTCCCAGGGAAAAAGCCTGTACAATGGTTCAGGGTCCTGCGGCCTTAACTACCCGGGTGCTTCCTGGAATTCAGCCTCTCGCAGGATGCCTCCCAAACGCAAGGTGGCACCAGTGCCAACTTGGTCTGCTTTGCGAGTGCCAAGTGGGTCCTGAAAACTGACACCCAGAACAGTGGCTTGTGAGTTTTGTTTCCCAGGGAAAAAGCCTGTACAATGGTTCAGGGTCCTGCGGCCTTAAATTGCCGGGTGCCTCCTGGAATTGCACCTCTCGCAGGATGCCTCCCAGACGCAAGGTGGCACCAGTGCCAACTTGGTCTGGTTTGAGAGTGCCAGGTGGGTCCTGAAAACTGACACCCAGAACAGTGGCTTGTGAGTTTTGTTTCCCAGGGAAAAAGCCTGTACAATGGTTTAGGTAATGCCGCCTTTAATAGCCGGGTGCCACCTGGAGATCCGCCTCTCGCAGGATGCCTCCCAGACGCAAGGTGGCACCAGTGCCAACTTGGTCTGGTTTGAGAGTGCCAAGTGGGTCCTGGAAACTGACACCCAGAACAGTGGCTTGTGAGTTTTGTTTCCCAGGGAAAAAGCCTGTACAATGCTTCAGGGTCCTGCAGCCTTAAATTGCTGGGTGCCACCTGGAATTCAACGTCTTGCAGGATGCCTCCCAGACGCAAGGTGGCACCAGTGCCAACTTGGTCTGGTTTGAGAGTGCCAAGTGGGTCCTGCAAACTGACACCCAGAACAGTGGCTTCTGAATTTTTTTTCCCAGGGAAAAAGCCTGTAGAATGGTTTTGGGTCCTGCGGCGTTAAATTGCCGGGTGCCTCCTGAAATTCCGCCTCTCGCAGGATGCCTCCCAGACGCAAGGTGGCACCAGTGCCAACTTGGTCTGGTTTGAGAGTGCCAAGTGGGTCCTGAAAACTGACACCCAGAACAGTGGCTTGTGAGTTTTGTTTCCCAGGGAAAAAGCCTGTACAGTGGTTCAGGGTCCTGCGGCCTTAAATTGCCGGGTGCCTCCTGGAATTCCACCTCTCGCAGGATGCCTCCCAGACGCAAGGTGGCACCAGTGCCAACTTGGTCTGGTTTGAGAGTGCCAAGTGGGTCCTGGAAACTGACACCCAGAACAGTGGCTTGTGAGTTTTGTTTCCCAGGGAAAAAGCGTGTACAATGGTTCAGGGTCCTGCGGCCTTAAATTGCCGGGTGACTCTACAATTGCACCTCTCGCAGGATGCCTCCCAGACGCAAGCAACACCAGTGCCAACTTGGTCTGGTTTAAGAGTGCCAGGTGGCTCCTGCAAACTGACACCCAGAACAGTGGCTTGTGAGTTTTGTTTCCCAGGGAAAAAGCCTGTAAAATGGTTTATATAATGCCGCCTTTAAAAGCCGGGTGACACCTGGAGATGCGCCTCTCGCAGGATGCATCCCAGACGCAAGGTGGCACCAGTGCCAACTTGGTCTGGTTTGAGAGTGTCAAGTGGGTCCTGAAAACTGACACCCAGAACAGTGGCTTGTGAGTTTTGTTTCCCAGGGAAAAAGCCTGTACAATGGTTCAGGGTCCTGCGGACTTAAATTGCCGGGTGCCTCCTGGAATTCCACCTCTCGCAGGATGCCTCCCAGACGCAAGGTGGCACCAGTGCCAACTTGGTCTGGTTTGAGAGTGCCAAGTGGGTCCTGGAAACTGACACCCAGAACAGTGGCTTGTGAGTTTTGTTTCCCAGGGAAAAAGCCTGTACAATGGTTCAGGGGCCTGAGGCCTTAAATTGCGGGGTGCCTCCTGGAATTCCGCATCACACCAGATGTTTCCCAGACGCTAAGCAACACCTGTGCTAAATTGGTCTGGTTTAAGAGTGCCAAGTGGGTCCTGAAAACTGACACCCAGAACAGTGGCTTGTGAGTTTTGTTTCCCAGGGAAAAAGCCTGTACAATGGTTCAGGGTCCTGCGGCCTTAAATTGCCGGGTGCCTCCTGGAATTGCACCTCTCGCAGGATGCCTCCCAGACGCAAGGTGGCACCAGTGCCAACTTGGTCTGGTTTAAGAGTGCCAGGTGGCTCCTGCAAACTGACACCCAGAACAGTGGCTTGTGAGTTTTGTTTCCCAGGGAAAAAGCCTGTACAATGGTTTAGGTAATGCCGCCTTTAATAGCCGGGTGCCACCTGGAGATCCGCCTCTCGCAGGATGCCTCCCAGACGCAAGGTGGCACCAGTGCCAACTTGGTCTGGTTTGAGAGTGCCAAGTGGGTCCTGGAAACTGACACCCAGAACAGTGGCTTGTGAGTTTTGTTTCCCAGGGAAAAAGCCTGTACAATGCTTCAGGGTCCTGCAGCCTTAAATTGCTGGGTGCCACCTGGAATTCAACGTCTTGCAGGATGCCTCCCAGACGCAAGGTGGCACCAGTGCCAACTTGGTCTGGTTTGAGAGTGCCAAGTGGGTCCTGCAAACTGACACCCAGAACAGTGGCTTCTGAATTTTTTTTCCCAGGGAAAAAGCCTGTAGAATGGTTTTGGGTCCTGCGGCGTTAAATTGCCGGGTGCCTCCTGAAATTCCGCCTCTCGCAGGATGCCTCCCAGACGCAAGGTGGCACCAGTGCCAACTTGGTCTGGTTTGAGAGTGCCAAGTGGGTCCTGAAAACTGACACCCAGAACAGTGGCTTGTGAGTTTTGTTTCCCAGGGAAAAAGCCTGTACAATGGTTCAGGGGCCTGCGGCCTTAAATTGCCGGGTGCCTCCTGGAATTCCACCTCTCGCAGGATGCCTCCCAGACGCAAGGTGGCACCAGTGCCAACTTGGTCTGGTTTGAGAGTGCCAAGTGGGTCCTGGAAACTGACACCCAGAACAGTGGCTTGTGAGTTTTGTTTCCCAGGGAAAAAGCGTGTACAATGGTTCAGGGTCCTGCGGCCTTAAATTGCCGGGTGACTCTACAATTGCACCTCTCGCAGGATGCCTCCCAGACGCAAGCAACACCAGTGCCAACTTGGTCTGGTTTAAGAGTGCCAGGTGGCTCCTGCAAACTGACACCCAGAACAGTGGCTTGTGAGTTTTGTTTCCCAGGGAAAAAGCCTGTAAAATGGTTTATATAATGCCGCCTTTAAAAGCCGGGTGACACCTGGAGATGCGCCTCTCGCAGGATGCCTCCCAGACGCAAGGTGGTACCAGTGCCAACTTGGTCTGGTTTGAGAGTGTCAAGTGGGTCCTGAAAACTGACACCCAGAACAGTGGCTTGTGAGTTTTGTTTCCCAGGGAAAAAGCATGTACAATGGTTCAGGGTCCTGCGGACTTAAATTGCCGGGTGCCTCCTGGAATTCCACCTCTCGCAGGATGCCTCCCAGACGCAAGGTGGCACCAGTGCCAACTTGGTCTGGTTTGAGAGTGCCAAGTGGGTCCTGGAAACTGACACCCAGAACAGTGGCTTGTGAGTTTTGTTTCCCAGGGAAAAAGCCTGTACAATGGTTCAGGGGCCTGAGGCCTTAAATTGCGGGGTGCCTCCTGGAATTCCGCATCACACCAGATATTTCCCAGACGCTAAGCAACACTTGTGCTAAATTGGTCTGGTTTAAGAGTGCCAAGTGGGTCCTGAAAACTGACACCCAGAACAGTGGCTTGTGAGTTTTGTTTCCCAGGGAAAAAGCCTGTACAATGGTTCAGGGTCCTGCGGCCTTAAATTGCCGGGTGCCTCCTGGAATTGCACCTCTCGCAGGATGCCTCCCAGACGCAAGGTGGCACCAGTGCCAACTTGGTCTGGTTTAAGAGTGCCAGGTGGCTCCTGCAAACTGACACCCAGAACAGTGGCTTGTGAGTTTTGTTTCCCAGGGAAAAAGCCTGTACAATGGTTTAGGTAATGCCGCCTTTAATAGCCGGGTGCCACCTGGAGATCCGCCTCTCGCAGGATGCCTCCCAGACGCAAGGTGGCACCAGTGCCAACTTGGTCTGGTTTGAGAGTGCCAAGTGGGTCCTGGAAACTTACACCCAGAACAGTGGCTTGTGAGTTTTGTTTCCCAGGGAAAAAGCCTGTACAATGCTTCAGGGTCCTGCGGCGTTAAATTGCCGGGTGCCTCCTGGAATTCGGCCTCTCGCTGGATGCCTCCCAGACGCAAGGTGGCACCAGTGCCAACTTGGTCTGGTTTGAGAGTGCCAAGTGGGTCCTGAAAACTGACACCCAGAACAGTGGCTTGTGAGTTTTGTTTCCCAGAGAAAAAGCCTGTACAATGGTTCAGGGTCCTGCGGCCTTAAATTGCCGGGTGCCTCCTGGAATTCGGACTCTCGCAGGGTGCCCCCAGAAGCAAAATGACACCATTTCCAACTTGGTCTGGTTTGAGAGTGGCAACTGGGTCCTGAAAACTGACACCCAGAACAGTGGCTTGTGAGTTTTGTTTCCCAGGGGAAAAGCCTGTACAATGGTTCAGGGTCCTGCGGCCTTAAATTGCCGGGTGACTCCTGGAATTCGGCCACTCCCAGGATGCATCCCAGACGCAAGGTGGCACCAGTTCCAACTTGGTCTGGTTTAAGAGTGCCAAGTGTGTCCTGCAAACTGACACCCAGAACAGTGGCTTGTGAGTTTTGTTTCCCAGGGAAAAAGCCTGTACAATGGTTCAGGGTCCTGCGCCCTTAACTACCCGGGTGCTTCCTGGAATTCAGCCTCTCGCAGGATGCCTCCCAAACGCAAGGTGGCACCAGTGCCAACTTGGTCTGCTTTGAGAGTGCCAAGTGGGTCCTGAAAAATGACACCCAGAACAGTGGCTTGTGAGTTTTGTTTCCCAGGGAAAAAGCCTGTACAATGGTTCAGGGTCCTGCGGCCTTAAATTGCCGGGTGCCTCCTGGAATTGCGCCTCTCGCAGGATGCCTCCCAGACGCAAGGTGGCACCAGTGCCAACTTGGTATGGTTTGAGAGTGCCAAGTGGGTCCTGAAAACTGACACCCAGAACAGTGGCTTGTGAGTTTTGTTTCCCAGGGGAAAAGCCTCTACAATGGTTCAGGGTCCTGCGGCCTTAAATTGCCGGGTGACTCCTGGAATTCGGCCTCTCGCAGGATGCCTCCCAGACGCAAGGTGGCACCAGTGCCAACTTGGTCTGGTTTGAGAGTGCCAAGTGGGTCCTGAAAACTGACACCCAGAACAGTGGCTTGTGAGTTTTGTTTCCCAGGGAAAAAGCCTGTACAATGGTTCAGGGTCCTGCGGCCTTAAATTGCCGGGTGACTCTACAATTGCACCTCTTGCAGGATGCCTCCCAGACGCAAGCAACACCAGTGCCAACTTGGTCTGGTTTGAGAGTGCCAGGTGGCTCCTGCAAACTGACACCCAGAACAGTGGCTTGTGAGTTTTGTTTCCCAGGGAAAAAGCCTGTAAAATGGTTTAGGTAATGCCGCCTTTAATAGCCGGGTGACACCTGGAGATGCGCCTCTCGCAGGATGCATCCCAGACGCAAGGTGGCACCAGTGCCAACTTGGTCTGGTTTAAGAGTGCCAAGTGGGTCCTGAAAACTGACACCCAGAACAGTGGCTTGTGAGTTTTGTTTCCCAGGGAAAAAGCCTGTACAATGGTTCAGGGTCCTGCAGCCTTAAATTACCGGGTGCCTCCTGGAATTGCGCCTCTCGCAGGATGCCTCCCAGACGTAAGGTGGCACCAGTTCCAACTTGGTCTGGTTTAAGAGTGCCAAGTGGGTCCTGAAAACTGACACCCAGAACAGTGGCTTGTGAGTTTTGTTTCCCAGGGAAAAAGCCTGTACAATGGTTCAGGGTCCTGCGGCCTTAACTACCCGGGTGCTTCCTGGAATTCAGCCTCTCGCAGGATGCCTCCCAAACGCAAGGTGGCACCAGTGCCAACTTGGTCTGCTTTGCGAGTGCCAAGTGGGTCCTGAAAACTGACACCCAGAACAGTGGCTTGTGAGTTTTGTTTCCCAGGGAAAAAGCCTGTACAATGGTTCAGGGTCCTGCGGCCTTAAATTGCTGGGTGCCTCCTGGAATTGCACCTCTCGCAGGATGCCTCCCAGACGCAAGGTGGCACCAGTGCCAACTTGGTCTGGTTTAAGAGTGCCAGGTGGGTCCTGAAAACTGACACCCAGAACAGTGGCTTGTGAGTTTTGTTTCCCAGGGAAAAAGCCTGTACAATGGTTTAGGTAATGCCGCCTTTAATAGCCGGGTGCCACCTGGAGATCCGCCTCTCGCAGGATGCCTCCCAGACGCAAGGTGGCACCAGTGCCAACTTGGTCTGGTTTAAGAGTGCCAAGTGGGTCCTGGAAACTGACACCCAGAACAGTGGCTTGTGAGTTTTGTTTCCCAGGGAAAAAGCCTGTACAATGCTTCAGGGTCCTGCAGCCTTAAATTGCTGGGTGCCACCTGGAATTCAACGTCTTGCAGGATGCCTCCCAGACGCAAGGTGGCACCAGTGCCAACTTGGTCTGGTTTGAGAGTGCCAAGTGTGTCCTGCAAACTGACACCCAGAACAGTGGCTTCTGAATTTTTTTTCCCAGGGAAAAAGCCTGTAGAATGGTTTTGGGTCCTGCGGCGTTAAATTGCCGGGTGCCTCCTGAAATTCCGCCTCTCGCAGGATGCCTCCCAGACGCAAGGTGGCACCAGTGCCAACTTGGTCTGGTTTGAGAGTGCCAAGTGGGTCCTGAAAACTGACACCCAGAACAGTGGCTTGTGAGTTTTGTTTCCCAGGGAAAAAGCCTGTACAATGGTTCAGGGTCCTGCGGCCTTAAATTGCCGGGTGCCTCCTGGAATTCCACCTCTCGCAGGATGCCTCCCAGACGCAAGGTGGCACCAGTGCCAACTTGGTCTGGTTTGAGAGTGCCAAGTGGGTCCTGGAAACTGACACCCAGAACAGTGGCTTGTGAGTTTTGTTTCCCAGGGAAAAAGCCTGTACAATGGTTCAGGGTCCTGCGGCCTTAAATTGCCGGGTGACTCTACAATTGCACCTCTCGCAGGATGCCTCCCAGACGCAAGCAACACCAGTGCCAACTTGGTCTGGTTTAAGAGTGCCAGGTGGCTCCTGCAAACTGACACCCAGAACAGTGGCTTGTGAGTTTTGTTTCCCAGGGAAAAAGCCTGTAAAATGGTTTATATAATGCCGCCTTTAAAAGCCGGGTGACACCTGGAGATGCGCCTCTCGCAGGATGCCTCCCAGACGCAAGGTGGCACCAGTGCCAACTTGGTCTGGTTTGAGAGTGTCAAGTGGGTCCTGAAAACTGACACCCAGAACAGTGGCTTGTGAGTTTTGTTTCCCAGGGAAAAAGCCTGTACAATGGTTCAGGGTCCTGCGGACTTAAATTGCCGGGTGCCTCCTGGAATTCCACCTCTCGCAGGATGCCTCCCAGACGCAAGGTGGCACCAGTGCCAACTTGGTCTGGTTTGAGAGTGCCAAGTGGGTCCTGGAAACTGACACCCAGAACAGTGGCTTGTGAGTTTTGTTTCCCAGGGAAAAAGCCTGTACAATGGTTCAGGGGCCTGAGGCCTTAAATTGCGGGGTGCCTCCTGGAATTCCGCATCACACCAGATGTTTCCCAGACGCTAAGCAACACCTGTGCTAAATTGGTCTGGTTTAAGAGTGCCAAGTGGGTCCTGAAAACTGACACCCAGAACAGTGGCTTGTGAGTTTTGTTTCCCAGGGAAAAAGCCTGTACAATGGTTCAGGGTCCTGCGGCCTTAAATTGCCGGGTGCCTCCTGGAATTGCACCTCTCGCAGGATGCCTCCCAGACGCAAGGTGGCACCAGTGCCAACTTGGTCTGGTTTAAGAGTGCCAGGTGGCTCCTGCAAACTGACACCCAGAACAGTGGCTTGTGAGTTTTGTTTCCCAGGGAAAAAGCCTGTACAATGGTTTAGGTAATGCCGCCTTTAATAGCCGGGTGCCACCTGGAGATCCGCCTCTCGCAGGATGCCTCCCAGACGCAAGGTGGCACCAGTGCCAACTTGGTCTGGTTTGAGAGTGCCAAGTGGGTCCTGGAAACTTACACCCAGAACAGTGGCTTGTGAGTTTTGTTTCCCAGGGAAAAAGCCTGTACAATGCTTCAGGGTCCTGCGGCGTTAAATTGCCGGGTGCCTCCTGGAATTCGGCCTCTCGCAGGATGCCTCCCAGACGCAAGGTGGCACCAGTGCCAACTTGGTCTGGTTTGAGAGTGCCAAGTGGGTCCTGAAAACTGACACCCAGAACAGTGGCTTGTGAGTTTTGTTTCCCAGAGAAAAAGCCTGTACAATGGTTCAGGGTCCTGCGGCCTTAAATTGCCGGGTGCCTCCTGGAATTCGGACTCTCGCAGGGTGCCCCCAGAAGCAAAATGACACCATTTCCAACTTGGTCTGGTTTGAGAGTGGCAACTGGGTCCTGAAAACTGACACCCAGAACAGTGGCTTGTGAGTTTTGTTTCCCAGGGGAAAAGCCTGTACAATGGTTCAGGGTCCTGCGGCCTTAAATTGCCGGGTGACTCCTGGAATTCGGCCACTCCCAGGATGCATCCCAGACGCAAGGTGGCACCAGTTCCAACTTGGTCTGGTTTAAGAGTGCCAAGTGTGTCCTGCAAACTGACACCCAGAACAGTGGCTTGTGAGTTTTGTTTCCCAGGGAAAAAGCCTGTACGATGGTTAAGGGTCCTGCGGCCTTAAATTACCGGGTGCCTCCTGGAATTCGGACTCTCGCAGGGTGCCCCCAGAAGCAAGGTGGCACCAGTGCCAACTTGGTCTGGTTTGAGAGTGCCAAGTGTGTCCTGAAAACTGACACCCAGAACAGTGGCTTGTGAGTTTTGTTTCCCAGGGAAAAAGCCTGTACAATGGTTCAGGGTCCTGCGGCCTTAAATTGCCGGGTGCCTCCTGGAATTGCGCCTCTCGCAGGATGCCTCCCAGACGCAAGGTGGCACCAGTGCCAACTTGGTCTGGTTTAAGAGTGCCAAGTGGGTCCTGAAAACTGACACCCAGAACAGTGGCTTGTGAGTTTTGTTTCCCAGGGAAAAAGCCTGTACAATGGTTCAGGGTCCTGCGGCCTTAAATTGCCGGGTGCCTCCTGGAATTCGGACTCTCGCAGGGTGCCCCCAGAAGCAAAATGACACCATTTCCAACTTGGTCTGGTTTGAGTGTGTCAAGTGGGTCCTGAAAACTGACACCCAGAACAGTGGCTTGTGAGTTTTGTTTCCCAGGGAAAAAGCCTGTACAATGGTTCAGGGTCCTGCGGCCTTAACTACCCGGGTGCTTCCTGGAATTCAGCCTCTCGCAGGATGCCTCCCAGACGCAAGGTGGCACCAGTGCCAACTTGGTCTGCTTTGAGAGTGCCAAGTGGGTCCTGAAAACTGACACCCAGAACAGTGGCTTGTGAGTTTTGTTTCCCAGGGAAAAAGCCTGTACAATGGTTCAGGGTCCTGCGGCCTTAAATTGCCGGGTGACTCCTGGAATTGCGCCTCTCGCAGGATGCCTCCCAGACGCAAGGTGGCACCAGTTCCAACTTGGTCTGGTTTAAGAGTGCCAAGTGGGTCCTGAAAACTGACACCCAGAACAGTGGCTTGTGAGTTTTGTTTCCCAGGGAAAAAGCCTGTAGAATGGATTAGGTAATGCCGCCTTTAATAGCCGGGTGCCACCTGGAGATCCGCCTCTCGCAGGATGCCTCCCAGACGCAAGGTGGCACCAGTGCCAACTTGGTCTGGTTTGAGAGTGCCAAGTGGGTCCTGAAAACTGACACCCAGAACAGTGGCTTGTGAGTTTTGTTTCCCAGGGTAAAAGCCTGTACAATGGTTCAGGGTCCTGCGACTTTAAATTGCCGGGCGCCTCCTGGAATTGCGCCTCTCGCAGGATGCCTCCCAGACGCAAGGTGGCACCAGTGCCAACTTGGTCTGGTTTGAGAGTGCCAAGTGTGTCCTGCAAACTGACACCCAGAACAGTGGCTTGTGAGTTTTGTTTCCCAGGGTAAAAGCCTGTACAATTGTTCAGCGGCCTGCGGACTTAAATTGCCGGGTGCCTCCTGGAATTCGGCCTCTCGCAGGATGCCTCCCAGACGCAAGGTGGCACCAGCTCCCACATGGTCTGCTTTGAGAGTGCAAGGTGGCTCCTGCAAACTGACACCCAGAACAGTGGCTTGTGAGTTTTCTTTCCCAGGGAAAAAGCCTGTAAAGTGGTTTAGGTTAATGACGCCTTTAATAGCCCGGTGCCACGTGGAGATTCGCCTCTCGCAGGATGCCTCCCAGACACAATGTGGCACCAGTGCCAACTTGGTCTGGTTTGAGAGTGTCAAGTGGGTCCTGAAAACTGACACCCAGAACAGTGGCTTGTGAGTTTAGTTTCCCAGGGAAAAAGCCTGTACAATGGTTCAGGATCCTGCGGACTTAAATTGCCGGGTGCCTACTGGAGATCCGCCTCTCGCAGGATGCCTCCCAGACGCATGGTGGCACCAGTGCCAACTTGGTCTGGTTTGAGAGTGCCAAGTCGGTCCTGCAAACTGACACCCAGAACAGGGGATTGTGAGTTTTGTTTCCCAGGGAAAAAGCCTGTACAATGGTTCAGGGGCCTGAGGCCTTAAATTGCGGGATGCCTCCTGGAATTCCGCATCACGCCAGATGTTTCCCAGACGCTAAGCAACACCTGTGCTAAATTGGTCTGGTTTAAGAGTGCCAAGTGGGTCCTGAAAACTGACACCCAGAACAGTGGCTTCTGAATTTTTTTTCCCAGGGAAAAAGCCTGTAGAATGGTTTTGGGTCCTGCGGCGTTAAATTGCCGGGTGCCTCCTGAAATTCCGCCTCTCGCAGGATGCCTCCCAGACGCAAGGTGGCACCAGTGCCAACTTGGTCTGGTTTGAGAGTGCCAAGTGGGTCCTGAAAACTGACACCCAGAACAGTGGCTTGTGAGTTTTGTTTCCCAGGGAAAAAGCCTGTACAATGGTTCAGGGTCCTGCGGCCTTAAATTGCCGGGTGCCTCCTGGAATTCCACCTCTCGCAGGATGCCTCCCAGACGCAAGGTGGCACCAGTGCCAACTTGGTCTGGTTTGAGAGTGCCAAGTGGGTCCTGGAAACTGACACCCAGAACAGTGGCTTGTGAGTTTTGTTTCCCAGGGAAAAAGCCTGTACAATGGTTCAGGGTCCTGCGGCCTTAAATTGCCGGGTGACTCTACAATTGCACCTCTCGCAGGATGCCTCCCAGACGCAAGCAACACCAGTGCCAACTTGGTCTGGTTTAAGAGTGCCAGGTGGCTCCTGCAAACTGACACCCAGAACAGTGGCTTGTGAGTTTTGTTTCCCAGGGAAAAAGCCTGTAAAATGGTTTATATAATGCCGCCTTTAAAAGCCGGGTGACACCTGGAGATGCGCCTCTCGCAGGATGCCTCCCAGACGCAAGGTGGCACCAGTGCCAACTTGGTCTGGTTTGAGAGTGTCAAGTGGGTCCTGAAAACTGACACCCAGAACAGTGGCTTGTGAGTTTTGTTTCCCAGGGAAAAAGCCTGTACAATGGTTCAGGGTCCTGCGGACTTAAATTGCCGGGTGCCTCCTGGAATTCCACCTCTCGCAGGATGCCTCCCAGACGCAAGGTGGCACCAGTGCCAACTTGGTCTGGTTTGAGAGTGCCAAGTGGGTCCTGGAAACTGACACCCAGAACAGTGGCTTGTGAGTTTTGTTTCCCAGGGAAAAAGCCTGTACAATGGTTCAGGGGCCTGAGGCCTTAAATTGCGGGGTGCCTCCTGGAATTCCGCATCACACCAGATGTTTCCCAGACGCTAAGCAACACCTGTGCTAAATTGGTCTGGTTTAAGAGTGCCAAGTGGGTCCTGAAAACTGACACCCAGAACAGTGGCTTGTGAGTTTTGTTTCCCAGGGAAAAAGCCTGTACAATGGTTCAGGGTCCTGCGGCCTTAAATTGCCGGGTGCCTCCTGGAATTGCACCTCTCGCAGGATGCCTCCCAGACGCAAGGTGGCACCAGTGCCAACTTGGTCTGGTTTAAGAGTGCCAGGTGGCTCCTGCAAACTGACACCCAGAACAGTGGCTTGTGAGTTTTGTTTCCCAGGGAAAAAGCCTGTACAATGGTTTAGGTAATGCCGCCTTTAATAGCCGGGTGCCACCTGGAGATCCGCCTCTCGCAGGATGCCTCCCAGACGCAAGGTGGCACCAGTGCCAACTTGGTCTGGTTTGAGAGTGCCAAGTGGGTCCTGGAAACTTACACCCAGAACAGTGGCTTGTGAGTTTTGTTTCCCAGGGAAAAAGCCTGTACAATGCTTCAGGGTCCTGCGGCGTTAAATTGCCGGGTGCCTCCTGGAATTCGGCCTCTCGCTGGATGCCTCCCAGACGCAAGGTGGCACCAGTGCCAACTTGGTCTGGTTTGAGAGTGCCAAGTGGGTCCTGAAAACTGACACCCAGAACAGTGGCTTGTGAGTTTTGTTTCCCAGAGAAAAAGCCTGTACAATGGTTCAGGGTCCTGCGGCCTTAAATTGCCGGGTGCCTCCTGGAATTCGGACTCTCGCAGGGTGCCCCCAGAAGCAAAATGACACCATTTCCAACTTGGTCTGGTTTGAGAGTGGCAACTGGGTCCTGAAAACTGACACCCAGAACAGTGGCTTGTGAGTTTTGTTTCCCAGGGGAAAAGCCTGTACAATGGTTCAGGGTCCTGCGGCCTTAAATTGCCGGGTGACTCCTGGAATTCGGCCACTCCCAGGATGCATCCCAGACGCAAGGTGGCACCAGTTCCAACTTGGTCTGGTTTAAGAGTGCCAAGTGTGTCCTGCAAACTGACACCCAGAACAGTGGCTTGTGAGTTTTGTTTCCCAGGGAAAAAGCCTGTACGATGGTTAAGGGTCCTGCGGCCTTAAATTACCGGGTGCCTCCTGGAATTCGGACTCTCGCAGGGTGCCCCCAGAAGCAAGGTGGCACCAGTGCCAACTTGGTCTGCTTTGAGTGTGTCAAGTGGGTCCTGAAAACTGACACCCAGAACAGTGGCTTGTGAGTTTTGTTTCCCAGGGAAAAAGCCTGTACAATGGTTCAGGGTCCTGCGGCCTTAACTACCCGGGTGCTTCCTGGAATTCAGCCTCTCGCAGGATGCCTCCCAGACGCAAGGTGGCACCAGTGCCAACTTGGTCTGGTTTGAGAGTGCCAAGTGTGTCCTGAAAACTGACACCCAGAACAGTGGCTTGTGAGTTTTGTTTCCCAGGGAAAAAGCCTGTACAATGGTTCAGGGTCCTGCGGCCTTAAATTGCCGGGTGCCTCCTGGAATTGCGCCTCTCGCAGGATGCCTCCCAGACGCAAGGTGGCACCAGTGCCAACTTGGTCTGGTTTAAGAGTGCCAAGTGGGTCCTGAAAACTGACACCCAGAACAGTGGCTTGTGAGTTTTGTTTCCCAGGGAAAAAGCCTGTACAATGGTTCAGGGTCCTGCGGCCTTAAATTGCCGGGTGCCTCCTGGAATTCGGACTCTCGCAGGGTGCCCCCAGAAGCAAAATGACACCATTTCCAACTTGGTCTGGTTTGAGTGTGTCAAGTGGGTCCTGAAAACTGACACCCAGAACAGTGGCTTGTGAGTTTTGTTTCCCAGGGAAAAAGCCTGTACAATGGTTCAGGGTCCTGCGGCCTTAACTACCCGGGTGCTTCCTGGAATTCAGCCTCTCGCAGGATGCCTCCCAGACGCAAGGTGGCACCAGTGCCAACTTGGTCTGCTTTGAGAGTGCCAAGTGGGTCCTGAAAACTGACACCCAGAACAGTGGCTTGTGAGTTTTGTTTCCCAGGGAAAAAGCCTGTACAATGGTTCAGGGTCCTGCGGCCTTAAATTGCCGGGTGACTCCTGGAATTGCGCCTCTCGCAGGATGCCTCCCAGACGCAAGGTGGCACCAGTTCCAACTTGGTCTGGTTTAAGAGTGCCAAGTGGGTCCTGAAAACTGACACCCAGAACAGTGGCTTGTGAGTTTTGTTTCCCAGGGAAAAAGCCTGTAGAATGGATTAGGTAATGCCGCCTTTAATAGCCGGGTGCCACCTGGAGATCCGCCTCTCGCAGGATGCCTCCCAGACGCAAGGTGGCACCAGTGCCAACTTGGTCTGGTTTGAGAGTGCCAAGTGGGTCCTGAAAACTGACACCCAGAACAGTGGCTTGTGAGTTTTGTTTCCCAGGGTAAAAGCCTGTACAATGGTTCAGGGTCCTGCGACCTTAAATTGCCGGGCGCCTCCTGGAATTGCGCCTCTCGCAGGATGCCTCCCAGACGCAAGGTGGCACCAGTGCCAACTTGGTCTGGTTTGAGAGTGCCAAGTGTGTCCTGCAAACTGACACCCAGAACAGTGGCTTGTGAGTTTTGTTTCCCAGGGTAAAAGCCTGTACAATTGTTCAGCGGCCTGCGGACTTAAATTGCCGGGTGCCTCCTGGAATTCGGCCTCTCGCAGGATGCCTCCCAGACGCAAGGTGGCACCAGCTCCCACATGGTCTGCTTTGAGAGTGCAAGGTGGCTCCTGCAAACTGACACCCAGAACAGTGGCTTGTGAGTTTTCTTTCCCAGGGAAAAAGCCTGTAAAGTGGTTTAGGTTAATGACGCCTTTAATAGCCCGGTGCCACGTGGAGATTCGCCTCTCGCAGGATGCCTCCCAGACACAATGTGGCACCAGTGCCAACTTGGTCTGGTTTGAGAGTGTCAAGTGGGTCCTGAAAACTGACACCCAGAACAGTGGCTTGTGAGTTTAGTTTCCCAGGGAAAAAGCCTGTACAATGGTTCAGGATCCTGCGGACTTAAATTGCCGGGTGCCTACTGGAGATCCGCCTCTCGCAGGATGCCTCCCAGACGCATGGTGGCACCAGTGCCAACTTGGTCTGGTTTGAGAGTGCCAAGTCGGTCCTGCAAACTGACACCCAGAACAGGGGATTGTGAGTTTTGTTTCCCAGGGAAAAAGCCTGTACAATGGTTCAGGGTCCTGCGGCCTTAAATTGCCGGGTGCCTCCTGGAATTCGGACTCTCGCAGGGTGCCCCCAGAAGCAAAATGACACCATTTCCAACTTGGTCTGGTTTGAGAGTGGCAACTGGGTCCTGAAAACTGACACCCAGAACAGTGGCTTGTGAGTTTTGTTTCCCAGGGGAAAAGCCTGTACAATGGTTCAGGGTCCTGCGGCCTTAAATTGCCGGGTGACTCCTGGAATTCGGCCACTCCCAGGATGCATCCCAGACGCAAGGTGGCACCAGTTCCAACTTGGTCTGGTTTAAGAGTGCCAAGTGTGTCCTGCAAACTGACACCCAGAACAGTGGCTTGTGAGTTTTGTTTCCCAGGGAAAAAGCCTGTACGATGGTTAAGGGTCCTGCGGCCTTAAATTACCGGGTGCCTCCTGGAATTCGGACTCTCGCAGGGTGCCCCCAGAAGCAAGGTGGCACCAGTGCCAACTTGGTCTGCTTTGAGTGTGTCAAGTGGGTCCTGAAAACTGACACCCAGAACAGTGGCTTGTGAGTTTTGTTTCCCAGGGAAAAAGCCTGTACAATGGTTCAGGGTCCTGCGGCCTTAACTACCCGGGTGCTTCCTGGAATTCAGCCTCTCGCAGGATGCCTCCCAGACGCAAGGTGGCACCAGTGCCAACTTGGTCTGGTTTGAGAGTGCCAAGTGTGTCCTGAAAACTGACACCCAGAACAGTGGCTTGTGAGTTTTGTTTCCCAGGGAAAAAGCCTGTACAATGGTTCAGGGTCCTGCGGCCTTAAATTGCCGGGTGCCTCCTGGAATTGCGCCTCTCGCAGGATGCCTCCCAGACGCAAGGTGGCACCAGTGCCAACTTGGTCTGGTTTAAGAGTGCCAAGTGGGTCCTGAAAACTGACACCCAGAACAGTGGCTTGTGAGTTTTGTTTCCCAGGGAAAAAGCCTGTACAATGGTTCAGGGTCCTGCGGCCTTAAATTGCCGGGTGCCTCCTGGAATTCGGACTCTCGCAGGGTGCCCCCAGAAGCAAAATGACACCATTTCCAACTTGGTCTGGTTTGAGTGTGTCAAGTGGGTCCTGAAAACTGACACCCAGAACAGTGGCTTGTGAGTTTTGTTTCCCAGGGAAAAAGCCTGTACAATGGTTCAGGGTCCTGCGGCCTTAACTACCCGGGTGCTTCCTGGAATTCAGCCTCTCGCAGGATGCCTCCCAGACGCAAGGTGGCACCAGTGCCAACTTGGTCTGCTTTGAGAGTGCCAAGTGGGTCCTGAAAACTGACACCCAGAACAGTGGCTTGTGAGTTTTGTTTCCCAGGGAAAAAGCCTGTACAATGGTTCAGGGTCCTGCGGCCTTAAATTGCCGGGTGACTCCTGGAATTGCGCCTCTCGCAGGATGCCTCCCAGACGCAAGGTGGCACCAGTTCCAACTTGGTCTGGTTTAAGAGTGCCAAGTGGGTCCTGAAAACTGACACCCAGAACAGTGGCTTGTGAGTTTTGTTTCCCAGGGAAAAAGCCTGTAGAATGGATTAGGTAATGCCGCCTTTAATAGCCGGGTGCCACCTGGAGATCCGCCTCTCGCAGGATGCCTCCCAGACGCAAGGTGGCACCAGTGCCAACTTGGTCTGGTTTGAGAGTGCCAAGTGGGTCCTGAAAACTGACACCCAGAACAGTGGCTTGTGAGTTTTGTTTCCCAGGGAAAAAGCCTGTACAATGGTTCAGGGTCCTGCGACTTTAAATTGCCGGGCGCCTCCTGGAATTGCGCCTCTCGCAGGATGCCTCCCAGACGCAAGGTGGCACCAGTGCCAACTTGGTCTGGTTTGAGAGTGCCAAGTGTGTCCTGCAAACTGACACCCAGAACAGTGGCTTGTGAGTTTTGTTTCCCAGGGTAAAAGCCTGTACAATTGTTCAGCGGCCTGCGGACTTAAATTGCCGGGTGCCTCCTGGAATTCGGCCTCTCGCAGGATGCCTCCCAGACGCAAGGTGGCACCAGCTCCCACATGGTCTGCTTTGAGAGTGCAAGGTGGCTCCTGCAAACTGACACCCAGAACAGTGGCTTGTGAGTTTTCTTTCCCAGGGAAAAAGCCTGTAAAGTGGTTTAGGTTAATGACGCCTTTAATAGCCCGGTGCCACGTGGAGATTCGCCTCTCGCAGGATGCCTCCCAGACACAATGTGGCACCAGTGCCAACTTGGTCTGGTTTGAGAGTGTCAAGTGGGTCCTGAAAACTGACACCCAGAACAGTGGCTTGTGAGTTTAGTTTCCCAGGGAAAAAGCCTGTACAATGGTTCAGGATCCTGCGGACTTAAATTGCCGGGTGCCTACTGGAGATCCGCCTCTCGCAGGATGCCTCCCAGACGCATGGTGGCACCAGTGCCAACTTGGTCTGGTTTGAGAGTGCCAAGTCGGTCCTGCAAACTGACACCCAGAACAGGGGATTGTGAGTTTTGTTTCCCAGGGAAAAAGCCTGTACAATGGTTCAGGGGCCTGAGGCCTTAAATTGCGGGATGCCTCCTGGAATTCCGCATCACGCCAGATGTTTCCCAGACGCTAAGCAACACCTGTGCTAAATTGGTCTGGTTTAAGAGTGCCAAGTGGGTCCTGAAAACTGACACCCAGAACAGTGGCTTCTGAATTTTTTTTCCCAGGGAAAAAGCCTGTAGAATGGTTTTGGGTCCTGCGGCGTTAAATTGCCGGGTGCCTCCTGAAATTCCGCCTCTCGCAGGATGCCTCCCAGACGCAAGGTGGCACCAGTGCCAACTTGGTCTGGTTTGAGAGTGCCAAGTGGGTCCTGAAAACTGACACCCAGAACAGTGGCTTGTGAGTTTTGTTTCCCAGGGAAAAAGCCTGTACAATGGTTCAGGGTCCTGCGGCCTTAAATTGCCGGGTGCCTCCTGGAATTCCACCTCTCGCAGGATGCCTCCCAGACGCAAGGTGGCACCAGTGCCAACTTGGTCTGGTTTGAGAGTGCCAAGTGGGTCCTGGAAACTGACACCCAGAACAGTGGCTTGTGAGTTTTGTTTCCCAGGGAAAAAGCCTGTACAATGGTTCAGGGTCCTGCGGCCTTAAATTGCCGGGTGACTCTACAATTGCACCTCTCGCAGGATGCCTCCCAGACGCAAGCAACACCAGTGCCAACTTGGTCTGGTTTAAGAGTGCCAGGTGGCTCCTGCAAACTGACACCCAGAACAGTGGCTTGTGAGTTTTGTTTCCCAGGGAAAAAGCCTGTAAAATGGTTTATATAATGCCGCCTTTAAAAGCCGGGTGACACCTGGAGATGCGCCTCTCGCAGGATGCCTCCCAGACGCAAGGTGGCACCAGTGCCAACTTGGTCTGGTTTGAGAGTGTCAAGTGGGTCCTGAAAACTGACACCCAGAACAGTGGCTTGTGAGTTTTGTTTCCCAGGGAAAAAGCCTGTACAATGGTTCAGGGTCCTGCGGACTTAAATTGCCGGGTGCCTCCTGGAATTCCACCTCTCGCAGGATGCCTCCCAGACGCAAGGTGGCACCAGTGCCAACTTGGTCTGGTTTGAGAGTGCCAAGTGGGTCCTGGAAACTGACACCCAGAACAGTGGCTTGTGAGTTTTGTTTCCCAGGGAAAAAGCCTGTACAATGGTTCAGGGGCCTGAGGCCTTAAATTGCGGGGTGCCTCCTGGAATTCCGCATCACACCAGATGTTTCCCAGACGCTAAGCAACACCTGTGCTAAATTGGTCTGGTTTAAGAGTGCCAAGTGGGTCCTGAAAACTGACACCCAGAACAGTGGCTTGTGAGTTTTGTTTCCCAGGGAAAAAGCCTGTACAATGGTTCAGGGTCCTGCGGCCTTAAATTGCCGGGTGCCTCCTGGAATTGCACCTCTCGCAGGATGCCTCCCAGACGCAAGGTGGCACCAGTGCCAACTTGGTCTGGTTTAAGAGTGCCAGGTGGCTCCTGCAAACTGACACCCAGAACAGTGGCTTGTGAGTTTTGTTTCCCAGGGAAAAAGCCTGTACAATGGTTTAGGTAATGCCGCCTTTAATAGCCGGGTGCCACCTGGAGATCCGCCTCTCGCAGGATGCCTCCCAGACGCAAGGTGGCACCAGTGCCAACTTGGTCTGGTTTGAGAGTGCCAAGTGGGTCCTGGAAACTTACACCCAGAACAGTGGCTTGTGAGTTTTGTTTCCCAGGGAAAAAGCCTGTACAATGCTTCAGGGTCCTGCGGCGTTAAATTGCCGGGTGCCTCCTGGAATTCGGCCTCTCGCAGGATGCCTCCCAGACGCAAGGTGGCACCAGTGCCAACTTGGTCTGGTTTGAGAGTGCCAAGTGGGTCCTGAAAACTGACACCCAGAACAGTGGCTTGTGAGTTTTGTTTCCCAGAGAAAAAGCCTGTACAATGGTTCAGGGTCCTGCGGCCTTAAATTGCCGGGTGCCTCCTGGAATTCGGACTCTCGCAGGATGCCCCCAGAAGCAAAATGACACCATTTCCAACTTGGTCTGGTTTGAGAGTGGCAACTGGGTCCTGAAAACTGACACCCAGAACAGTGGCTTGTGAGTTTTGTTTCCCAGGGGAAAAGCCTGTACAATGGTTCAGGGTCCTGCGGCCTTAAATTGCCGGGTGACTCCTGGAATTCGGCCACTCCCAGGATGCATCCCAGACGCAAGGTGGCACCAGTTCCAACTTGGTCTGGTTTAAGAGTGCCAAGTGTGTCCTGCAAACTGACACCCAGAACAGTGGCTTGTGAGTTTTGTTTCCCAGGGAAAAAGCCTGTACGATGGTTAAGGGTCCTGCGGCCTTAAATTACCGGGTGCCTCCTGGAATTCGGACTCTCGCAGGGTGCCCCCAGAAGCAAGGTGGCACCAGTGCCAACTTGGTCTGCTTTGAGTGTGTCAAGTGGGTCCTGAAAACTGACACCCAGAACAGTGGCTTGTGAGTTTTGTTTCCCAGGGAAAAAGCCTGTACAATGGTTCAGGGTCCTGCGGCCTTAACTACCCGGGTGCTTCCTGGAATTCAGCCTCTCGCAGGATGCCTCCCAGACGCAAGGTGGCACCAGTGCCAACTTGGTCTGGTTTGAGAGTGCCAAGTGTGTCCTGAAAACTGACACCCAGAACAGTGGCTTGTGAGTTTTGTTTCCCAGGGAAAAAGCCTGTACAATGGTTCAGGGTCCTGCGGCCTTAAATTGCCGGGTGCCTCCTGGAATTGCGCCTCTCGCAGGATGCCTCCCAGACGCAAGGTGGCACCAGTGCCAACTTGGTCTGGTTTAAGAGTGCCAAGTGGGTCCTGAAAACTGACACCCAGAACAGTGGCTTGTGAGTTTTGTTTCCCAGGGAAAAAGCCTGTACAATGGTTCAGGGTCCTGCGGCCTTAAATTGCCGGGTGCCTCCTGGAATTCGGACTCTCGCAGGGTGCCCCCAGAAGCAAAATGACACCATTTCCAACTTGGTCTGGTTTGAGTGTGTCAAGTGGGTCCTGAAAACTGACACCCAGAACAGTGGCTTGTGAGTTTTGTTTCCCAGGGAAAAAGCCTGTACAATGGTTCAGGGTCCTGCGGCCTTAACTACCCGGGTGCTTCCTGGAATTCAGCCTCTCGCAGGATGCCTCCCAGACGCAAGGTGGCACCAGTGCCAACTTGGTCTGCTTTGAGAGTGCCAAGTGGGTCCTGAAAACTGACACCCAGAACAGTGGCTTGTGAGTTTTGTTTCCCAGGGAAAAAGCCTGTACAATGGTTCAGGGTCCTGCGGCCTTAAATTGCCGGGTGACTCCTGGAATTGCGCCTCTCGCAGGATGCCTCCCAGACGCAAGGTGGCACCAGTTCCAACTTGGTCTGGTTTAAGAGTGCCAAGTGGGTCCTGAAAACTGACACCCAGAACAGTGGCTTGTGAGTTTTGTTTCCCAGGGAAAAAGCCTGTAGAATGGATTAGGTAATGCCGCCTTTAATAGCCGGGTGCCACCTGGAGATCCGCCTCTCGCAGGATGCCTCCCAGACGCAAGGTGGCACCAGTGCCAACTTGGTCTGGTTTGAGAGTGCCAAGTGGGTCCTGAAAACTGACACCCAGAACAGTGGCTTGTGAGTTTTGTTTCCCAGGGTAAAAGCCTGTACAATGGTTCAGGGTCCTGCGACCTTAAATTGCCGGGCGCCTCCTGGAATTGCGCCTCTCGCAGGATGCCTCCCAGACGCAAGGTGGCACCAGTGCCAACTTGGTCTGGTTTGAGAGTGCCAAGTGTGTCCTGCAAACTGACACCCAGAACAGTGGCTTGTGAGTTTTGTTTCCCAGGGTAAAAGCCTGTACAATTGTTCAGCGGCCTGCGGACTTAAATTGCCGGGTGCCTCCTGGAATTCGGCCTCTCGCAGGATGCCTCCCAGACGCAAGGTGGCACCAGCTCCCACATGGTCTGCTTTGAGAGTGCAAGGTGGCTCCTGCAAACTGACACCCAGAACAGTGGCTTGTGAGTTTTCTTTCCCAGGGAAAAAGCCTGTAAAGTGGTTTAGGTTAATGACGCCTTTAATAGCCCGGTGCCACGTGGAGATTCGCCTCTCGCAGGATGCCTCCCAGACACAATGTGGCACCAGTGCCAACTTGGTCTGGTTTGAGAGTGTCAAGTGGGTCCTGAAAACTGACACCCAGAACAGTGGCTTGTGAGTTTAGTTTCCCAGGGAAAAAGCCTGTACAATGGTTCAGGATCCTGCGGACTTAAATTGCCGGGTGCCTACTGGAGATCCGCCTCTCGCAGGATGCCTCCCAGACGCATGGTGGCACCAGTGCCAACTTGGTCTGGTTTGAGAGTGCCAAGTCGGTCCTGCAAACTGACACCCAGAACAGGGGATTGTGAGTTTTGTTTCCCAGGGAAAAAGCCTGTACAATGGTTCAGGGGCCTGAGGCCTTAAATTGCGGGATGCCTCCTGGAATTCCGCATCACGCCAGATGTTTCCCAGACGCTAAGCAACACCTGTGCTAAATTGGTCTGGTTTAAGAGTGCCAAGTGGGTCCTGAAAACTGACACCCAGAACAGTGGCTTCTGAGTTTTGTTTCCCAGGGAAAAAGCCTGTACAATGGTTCAGGGTCCTGCGGCCTTAAATTGCCGGGGGCCTTTTGGAATTGCACCTCTCGCAGGATGCCTCCCAGACGCAAGGTGGCACCAGTGCCAACTTGGTCTGGTTTAAGAGTGCCAGGTGGCTCCTGCAAACTGACACCCAGAACAGTGGCTTGTGAGTTTTGTTTCCCAGGGAAATAGCCTGTACAATGGTTTAGGTAATGCCGCCTTTAATAGCCGGGTGCCACCTGGAGATCCGCCTCTCGCAGGATGCCTCCCAGACTCAAGGTGGCACCAGTGCCAACTTGGTCTGCTTTGAGAGTGCCAAGTGGGTCCTGAAAACTGACACCCAGAACAGTGGCTTCTGAATTTTTTTTCCCAGGGAAAAAGCCTGTACAATGGTTCAGGGTCCTGCGGCCTTAACTACCCGGGTGCTTCCTGGAATTCAGCCTCTCGCAGGATGCCTCCCAAACGCAAGGTGGCACCAGTGCCAACTTGGTCTGCTTTGAGAGTGCCAAGTGGGTCCTGAAAACTGACACCCAGAACAGTGTCTTGTGAGTTTTGTTTCCCAGGGAAAAAGCCTGTAAAATGGTTTAGGTTAATGACGCCTTTAATAGCCGGGTGCCTCCTGGAATTCCACCTCTCGCAGGATGCCTCCCAGACGCAAGGTGGCACCAGTGCCAACTTGGTCTGGTTTGAGAGTGTCAAGTGGGTCCTGAAAACTGACACCCAGAACAGTGGCTTGTGAGTTTAGTTTCCCAGGGAAAAAGCCTGTAGAATGGTTTTGGGTCCTGCGGCCTTAAATTGCCGGGTGCCTCCTGGAATTCCGCCTCTCGCAGGATGCCTCCCAGACGCAAGGTGGCACCAGTGCCAACTTGGTCTGGTTTGAGAGTGCCAAGTGGGTCCTGAAAACTGACACCCAGAACAGTGGCTTGTGAGTTTTGTTTCCCAGGGAAAAAGCCTGTACAATGGTTCAGGGTCCTGCGGCCTTAAATTGCCGGGTGCCTCCTGGAATTCGGACTCTCGCAGGGTGCCCCCAGAAGCAAAATGACACCATTTCCAACTTGGTCTGGTTTGAGAGTGGCAACTGGGTCCTGAAAACTGACACCCAGAACAGTGGCTTGTGAGTTTTGTTTCCCAGGGGAAAAGCCTGTACAATGGTTCAGGGTCCTGCGGCCTTAAATTGCCGGGTGACTCCTGGAATTCGGCCTCTTGCAGGATGCCTCCCAGACGCAAGGTGGCACCAGTGCCAACTTGGTCTGGTTTAAGAGTGCCAAGTGTGTCCTGCAAACTGACACCCAGAATAGTGGCTTGTGAGTTTTGTTTCCCAGGGAAAAAGCCTGTACGATGGTTCAGGGTCCTGCAGCCTTAAATTACCGGGTGCCTCCTGGAATTGCGCCTCTCGCAGGATGCCTCCCAGACGCAAGGTGGCACCAGTGCCAACTTGGTCTGCTTTGAGTGTGTCAAGTGGGTCCTGAAAACTGACACCCAGAACAGTGGCTTGTGAGTTTTGTTTCCCAGGGAAAAAGCCTGTACAATGGTTCAGGGTCCTGCGGCCTTAGCTACCCGGGTGCTTCCTGGAATTCAGCCTCTCGCAGGATGCCTCCCAAACGCAAGGTGGCACCAGTGCCAACTTGGTCTGCTTTGAGAGTGCCAAGTGGGTCCTGAAAACTGACACCCAGAACAGTGGCTTGTGAGTTTTGTTTCCCAGGGAAAAAGCCTGTAAAATGGTTTAGGTTAATGACGCCTTTAATAGCCGGGTGCCTCCTGGAATTCCACCTCTCGCAGGATGCCTCCCAGACGCAATGTGGCACCAGTGCCAACTTGGTCTGGTTTGAGAGTGTCAAGTGGGTCCTGAAAACTGACACCCAGAACAGTGGCTTGTGAGTTTAGTTTCCCAGGGAAAAAGCCTGTACAATGGTTCAGGATCCTGCGGACTTAAATTGCCGGGTGCCTACTGGAGATCCGCCTCTCGCAGGATGCCTCCCAGACGCATGGTGGCACCAGTGCCAACTTGGTCTGGTTTGAGAGTGCCAAGTGGGTCCTGAAAACTGACACCCAGAACAGTGGCTTGTGAGTTTTGTTTCCCAGGGAAAAAGCCTCTACAATGGTTCAGGGGCCTGAGGCCTTAAATTGCGGGATGCCTCCTGGAATTCCGCATCACGCCAGATGTTTCCCAGACGCTAAGCAACACCTGTGCTAAATTGGTCTGGTTTAAGAGTGCCAAGTGGGTCCTGCAAACTGACACCCAGAACAGTGGCTTGTGAGTTTTGTTTCCCAGGGAAAAAGCCTGTACAATGGTTCAGGGTCCTGCGGCCTTAAATTGCCGGGTGCCTCCTGGAATTGCACCTCTCGCAGGATGCCTCCCAGACGCAAGGTGGCACCAGTGCCAACTTGGTCTGGTTTAAGAATGCCAGGTGGCTCCTGCAAACTGACACCCAGAACAGTGGCTTGTGAGTTTTGTTTCCCAGGGAAATAGCCTGTACAATGGTTTAAGTAATGCCGCCTTTAATAGCCGGGTGCCACCTGGAGATCCGCCTCTCGCAGGATGCCTCCCAGACGCAAGGTGGCACCAGTGCCAACTTGGTCTGCTTTGAGAGTGCCAAGTGGGTCCTGAAAACTGACACCCAGAACAGTGGCTTCTGAATTTTTTTTCCCAGGGAAAAAGCCTGTAGAATGGTTTTGGGTCCTGCGGCCTTAAATTGCCGGGTGCCTCCTGGAATTCCGCCTCTCGCAGGATGCCTCCCAGACGCAAGGTGGCACCAGTGCCAACTTGGTCTGGTTTGAGAGTGCCAAGTGGGTCCTGAAAACTGACACCCAGAACAGTGGCTTGTGAGTTTTGTTTCCCAGGGAAAAAGCCTGTACAATGGTTCAGGGTCCTGAGGCCTTAAATTGCCGGGTGCCTCCTGGAATTCGGACTCTCGCAGGGTGCCCCCAGAAGCAAAATGACACCATTTCCAACTTGGTCTGGTTTGAGAGTGGCAACTGGGTCCTGAAAATTGACACCCAGAACAGTGGCTTGTGAGTTTTGTTTCCCAGGGGAAAAGCCTGTACAATGGTTCAGGGTCCTGCGGCCTTAAATTGCCGGGTGACTCCTGGAATTCGGCCTCTCGTAGGATGCCTCCCAGACGCAAGGTGGCACCAGTGCCAACTTGGTCTGGTTTAAGAGTGCCAAGTGTGTCCTGCAAACTGACACCCAGAACAGTGGCTTGTGAGTTTTGTTTCCCAGGGAAAAAGCCTGTACGATGGTTCAGGGTCCTGCAGCCTTAAATTACCGGGTGCCTCCTGGAATTGCGCCTCTCGCAGGATGCCTCCCAGACGCAAGGTGGCACCAGTGCCAACTTGGTCTGCTTTGAGTGTGTCAAGTGGGTCCTGAAAACTGACACCCAGAACAGTGGCTTGTGAGTTTTGTTTCCCAGGGAAAAAGCCTGTACAATGGTTCAGGGTCCTGCGGCCTTAACTACCCGGGTGCTTCCTGGAATTCAGCCTCTCGCAGGATGCCTCCCAAATGCAAGGTGGCACCAGTGCCAACTTGGTCTGCTTTGAGAGTGCCAAGTGGGTCCTGAAAACTGACACCCAGAACAGTGGCTTGTGAGTTTTGTTTCCCAGGGAAAAAGCCTGTACAATGGTTCAGGGTCCTGCGGCCTTAAATTGCCGGGTGCCTCCTGGAATTGCGCCTCTCGCAGGATGCCTCCCAGACGCAAGGTGGCACCAGTGCCAACTTGGTATGGTTTAAGAGTGCCAAGTGGGTCCTGAAAACTGACACCCAGAACAGTGGCTTGTGAGTTTTGTTTCCCAGGGAAAAAGCCTGTAGAATGGTTTTGGGTCCTGCGGCCTTAAATTGCCGGGTGCCACCTGGAGATCCGCCTCTCGCAGGATGCCTCCCAGACGCAAGGTGGCACCAGTGCCAACTTGGTCTGGTTTGAGAGTGCCAAGTGGGTCCTGAAAACTGACACCCAGAACAGTGGCTTGTGAGTTTTGTTTCCCAGGGAAAAAGCCTGTACAATGGTTCAGGGTCCTGCGGCCTTAAATTGCCGGGTGACTCTACAATTGCACCTCTCGCAGGATGCCTCCCAGACGCAAGCAACACCAGTGCCAACTTGGTCTGGTTTGAGAGTGCCAGGTGGCTCCTGCAAACTGACACCCAGAACAGTGGCTTGTGAGTTTTGTTTCCCAGGGAAAAAGCCTGTAAAATGGTTTAGGTAATGCCGCCTTTAATAGCCGGGTGACACCTGGAGATGCGCCTCTCGCAGGATGCCTCCCAGACGCAAGGTGGCACCAGTGCCAACTTGGTCTGGTTTGAGAGTGTCAAGTGGGTCCTGAAAACTGACACCCAGAACAGTGGCTTGTAAGTTTTGTTTCCCAGGGAAAAAGCCTGTACAATGGTTCAGGGTCCTGCGGAGTTAAATTGCCGGGTGCCTCCTGGAATTCAACCTCTCGCAGGATGCCTCCCAGACGCAAGGTGGCACCAGTGCCAACTTGGTCTGGTTTGAGAGTTCCAAGTGGGTTCTGGAAACTGACACCCAGAACAGTGGCTTGTGAGTTTTGTTTCCCAGGGAAAAAGCCTGTACAATGGTTCAGGGGCCTGAGGCCTTAAATTGCGGGGTGCCTCCTGGAATTCCGCATCACACCAGATGTTTCCCAGACGCTAAGCAACACTTGTGCTAAATTGGTCTGGTTTAAGAGTGCCAAGTGGGTCCTGAAAACTGACACCCAGAACAGTGGCTTGTGAGTTTTGTTTCCCAGGGAAAAAGCCTGTACAATGGTTCAGGGTCCTGCGGCCTTAAATTGCCGGGTGCCTCCTGGAATTGCACCTCTCGCAGGATGCCTCCCAGACGCAAGGTGGCACCAGTGCCAACTTGGTCTGGTTTAAGAGTGCCAGGTGGCTCCTGCAAACTGACACCCAGAACAGTGGCTTGTGAGTTTTGTTTCCCAGGGAAAAAGCCTGTACAATGGTTTAGGTAATGCCGCCTTTAATAGCCGGGTGCCACCTGGAGATCCGCCTCTCGCAGGATGCCTCCCAGACGCAAGGTGGCACCAGTGCCAACTTGGTCTGGTTTGAGAGTGCCAAGTGGGTCCTGGAAACTGACACCCAGAACAGTGGCTTGTGAGTTTTGTTTCCCAGGGAAAAAGCCTGTACAATGCTTCAGGGGCCTGCGGCGTTAAATTGCCGGGTGCCTCCTGGAATTCGGCCTCTCGCAGGATGCCTCCCAGACGCAAGGTGGCACCAGTGCCAACTTGGTCTGCTTTGAGAGTGCCAAGTGGGTCCTGAAAACTGACACCCAGAACAGTGGCTTGTGAGTTTTGTTTCCCAGAGAAAAAGCCTGTACAATGGTTCAGGGTCCTGCGGCCTTAAATTGCCGGGTGCCTCCTGGAATTCGGACTCTCGCAGGGTGCCCCCAGAAGCAAAATGACACCATTTCCAACTTGGTCTGGTTTGAGAGTGGCAACTGGGTCCTGAAAACTGACACCCAGAACAGTGGCTTGTGAGTTTTGTTTCCCAGGGGAAAAGCCTGTACAATGCTTCAGGGTCCTGCGGCCTTAAATTGCCGGGTGACTCCTGGAATTCGGCCACTCCCAGGATGCATCCCAGACGCAAGGTGGCACCAGTTCCAACTTGGTCTGGTTTAAGAGTGCCAAGTGTGTCCTGCAAACTGACACCCAGAACAGTGGCTTGTGAGTTTTGTTTCCCAGGGAAAAAGCCTGTACGATGGTTAAGGGTCCTGCGGCCTTAAATTACCGGGTGCCTCCTGGAATTCGGACTCTCGCAGGGTGCCCCCAGAAGCAAGGTGGCACCAGTGCCAACTTGGTCTGCTTTGAGTGTGTCAAGTGGGTCCTGAAAACTGACACCCAGAACAGTGGCTTGTGAGTTTTGTTTCCCAGGGAAAAAGCCTGTACAATGGTTCAGGGTCCTGCGGCCTTAACTACCCGGGTGCTTCCTGGAATTCAGCCTCTCGCAGGATGCCTCCCAGACGCAAGGTGGCACCAGTGCCAACTTGGTCTGGTTTAAGAGTGCCAAGTGGGTCCTGAAAACTGACACCCAGAACAGTGGCTTGTGAGTTTTGTTTCCCAGGGAAAAAGCCTGTACAATGGTTCAGGGTCCTGCGGCCTTAAATTGCCGGGTGCCTCCTGGAATTCGGACTCTCGCAGGGTGCCCCCAGAAGCAAAATGACACCATTTCCAACTTGGTCTGGTTTGAGTGTGTCAAGTGGGTCCTGAAAACTGACACCCAGAACAGTGGCTTGTGAGTTTTGTTTCCCAGGGGAAAAGCCTGTACAATGGTTCAGGGTCCTGCGGCCTTAACTACCCGGGTGCTTCCTGGAATTCAGCCTCTCGCAGGATGCCTCCCAGACGCAAGGTGGCACCAGTGCCAACTTGGTCTGCTTTGAGAGTGCCAAGTGGGTCCTGAAAACTGACACCCAGAACAGTGGCTTGTGAGTTTTGTTTCCCAGGGAAAAAGCCTGTACAATGGTTCAGGGTCCTGCGGCCTTAAATTGCCGGGTGCCTCCTGGAATTGCGCCTCTCGCAGGATGCCTCCCAGACGCAAGGTGGCACCAGTTCCAACTTGGTCTGGTTTAAGAGTGCCAAGTGGGTCCTGAAAACTGACACCCAGAACAGTGGCTTGTGAGTTTTGTTTCCCAGGGAAAAAGCCTGTAGAATGGATTAGGTAATGCCGCCTTTAATAGCCGGGTGCCACCTGGAGATCCGCCTCTCGCAGGATGCCTCCCAGACGCAAGGTGGCACCAGTGCCAACTTGGTCTGGTTTGAGAGTGCCAAGTGGGTCCTGAAAACTGACACCCAGAACAGTGGCTTGTGAGTTTTGTTTCCCAGGGTAAAAGCCTGTACAATGGTTCAGGGTCCTGCGACCTTAAATTGCCGGGCGCCTCCTGGAATTGCGCCTCTCGCAGGATGCCTCCCAGACGCAAGGTGGCACCAGTGCCAACTTGGTCTGGTTTGAGAGTGCCAAGTGTGTCCTGCAAACTGACACCCAGAACAGTGGCTTGTGAGTTTTGTTTCCCAGGGTAAAAGCCTGTACAATTGTTCAGCGGCCTGCGGACTTAAATTGCCGGGTGCCTCCTGGAATTCGGCCTCTCGCAGGATGCCTCCCAGACGCAAGGTGGCACCAGCTCCCACTTGGTCTGCTTTGAGAGTGCCAGGTGGCTCCTGCAAACTGACACCCAGAACAGTGGCTTGTGAGTTTTGTTTCCCAGGGAAATAGCCTGTACAATGGTTTAGGTAATGCCGCCTTTAATAGCCGGGTGCCACGTGGAGATTCGCCTCTCGCGGGATGCCTCCCAGACACAATGTGGCACCAGTGCCAACTTGGTCTGGTTTGAGAGTGTCAAGTGGGTCCTGAAAACTGACACCCAGAACAGTGGCTTGTGAGTTTAGTTTCCCAGGGAAAAAGCCTGTACAATGGTTCAGGATCCTGCGGACTTAAATTGCCGGGTGCCTACTGGAGATCCGCCTCTCGCAGGATGCCTCCCAGACGCATGGTGGCACCAGTGCCAACTTGGTCTGGTTTGAGAGTGCCAAGTGGGTCCTGCAAACTGACACCCAGAACAGTGGATTGTGAGTTTTGTTTCCCAGGGAAAAAGCCTGTACAATGGTTCAGGGGCCTGAGGCCTTAAATTGCGGGATGCCTCCTGGAATTCCGCATCACGCCAGATGTTTCCCAGACGCTAAGCAACACCTGTGCTAAATTGGTCTGGTTTAAGAGTGCCAAGTGGGTCCTGAAAACTGACACCCAGAACAGTGGCTTGTGAGTTTTGTTTCCCAGGGAAAAAGCCTGTACAATGGTTCAGGGTCCTGCGGCCTTAAATTGCCGGGTGCCTCCTGGAATTCGGACTCTCGCAGGGTGCCCCCAGAAGCAAAATGACACCATTTCCAACTTGGTCTGGTTTGAGAGTGGCAACTGGGTCCTGAAAACTGACACCCAGAACAGTGGCTTGTGAGTTTTGTTTCCCAGGGGAAAAGCCTGTACAATGGTTCAGGGTCCTGCGGCCTTAAATTGCCGGGTGACTCCTGGAATTCGGCCACTCCCAGGATGCATCCCAGACGCAAGGTGGCACCAGTGCCAACTTGGTCTGGTTTAAGAGTGCCAAGTGTGTCCTGCAAACTGACACCCAGAACAGTGGCTTGTGAGTTTTGTTTCCCAGGGAAAAAGCCTGTACGATGGTTCAGGGTCCTGCGGCCTTAAATTACCGGGTGCCTCCTTGAATTGCGCCTCTCGCCGGATGCCTCCCAGACACAAGGTGGCACCAGTGCCAACTTGGTCTAGTTTTAGAGTGCCAAGTGGGTCCTGCAAACTGACACCCAGAACAGTGGCTTGTGAGTTTTGTTTCCCAGTGAAAAAGCCTGTACAATGGTTCAGGGTCCTGGGGCCTTAACTATCCGGGTGCTTCCTGGAATTCGGCCTCTCGCAGGATGCCTCCCAGACGCAAGGTGGCACCAGGTCCCACTTGGTCTGCTTTGAGAGTGCCAAGTGGGTCCTGCAAACTGACACCCAGAACAGTGGCTTGTGAGTTTTGTTTCCCAGGGAAAAAGCCTGTAAAATGGTTTAGGTTAATGACGCCTTTAATAGCCGGGTGCCACGTGGAGATTCGCCTCTCGCAGGATGCCTCCCAGAAGCAATGTGGCACCAGTGCCAACTTGGTCTGGTTTGAGATTGTCAAGTGGGTCCTGAAAACTGACACCCAGAACAGTGGCTTGTGAGTTTTGTTTCCCAGGGAAAAAGCCTGTAAAATGGTTTAGGTTAATGACGCCTTTAATAGCCGGGTGCCTCCTGGAATTCCACCTCTCGCAGGATGCCTCCCAGACACAAGGTGGCACCAGTGCCAACTTGGTCTGGTTTGAGAGTGCCAAGTGGGTCCTGGAAACTGACACCCAGAACAGTGGCTTGTGAGTTTTGTTTCCCAGGGAAAAAGCCTGTACAATGGTTCAGGGGCCTGAGGCCTTAAATTGCGGGGTGCCTCCTGGAATTCCGCATCACGCCAGATGTTTCCCAGATGCTAAGCAACACCTGTGCTAAATTGGTCTGGTTTAAGAGTGCCAAGTGGGTCCTGAAAACTGACACCCAGAACAGTGGCTTGTGAGTTTTGTTTCCCAGGGAAAAAGCCTGTACAATTGTTCAGGGTCCTGCGGCCTTAAATTGCCGGGTGCCTCCTGGAATTGCACCTCTCGCAGGATGCCTCCCAGACGCAAGGTGGCACCAGTGCCAACTTGGTCTGGTTTAAGAGTGCCAGGTGGCTCCTGCAAACTGACACCCAGAACAGTGGCTTGTGAGTTTTGTTTCCCAGGGAAATAGCCTGTACAATGGTTTAGGTAATGCCGCCTTTAATAGCCGGGTGCCACCTGGAGATCCGCCTCTCGCAGGATGCCTCCCAGACGCAAGGTGGCACCAGTGCAAACTTGGTCTGCTTTGAGAGTGCCAAGTGGGTCCTGAAAACTGACACCCAGAACAGTGGCTTCTGAATTTTTTTTCCCAGGGAAAAAGCCTGTCGAATGGTTTTGGGTCCTGCGGCCTTAAATTGCCGGGTGCCTCCTGGAATTCCGCCTCTCGCAGGATGCCTCCCAGACGCAAGGTGGCACCAGTGCCAACTTGGTCTGGTTTGAGAGTGCCAAGTGGGTCCTGAAAACTGACACCCAGAACAGTGGCTTGTGAGTTTTGTTTCCCAGGGAAAAAGCCTGTACAATGGTTCAGGGTCCTGCGGCCTTAAATTGCCGGGTGACTCCTGGAATTCGGACTCTCGCAGGGTGCCCCCAGAAGCAAAATGACACCATTTCCAACTTGGTCTGGTTTGAGAGTGGCAACTGGGTCCTGAAAACTGACACCCAGAACAGTGGCTTGTGAGTTTTGTTTCCCAGGGGAAAAGCCTGTACAATGGTTCAGGGTCCTGCGGCCTTAAATTGCCGGGTGACTCCTGGAATTTGGCCTCTCGCAGGATGCCTCCCAGACGCAAGGTGGCACCAGTGCCAACTTGGTCTGGTTTGAGAGTGCCAAGTGGGTCCTGAAAACTGACACCCAGAACAGTGGCTTGTGAGTTTTGTTTCCCAGGGAAAAAGCCTGTACAATGGTTCAGGGTCCTGCGGCCTTAAATTGCCGGGTGACTCTACAATTGCACCTCTCGCAGGATGCCTCCCAGACGCAAGCAACACCAGTGCCAACTTGGTCTGGTTTGAGAGTGCCAGGTGGCTCCTGAAAACTGACACCCAGAACAGTGGCTTGTGAGTTTTCTTTCCCAGGGAAAAAGCCTGTAAAATGGTTTAGGTAATGCCGCCTTTAATAGCCGGGTGACACCTGGAGATGCGCCTCTCGCAGGATGCCTCCCAGACGCAAGGTGGCACCAGTGCCAACTTGGTCTGGTTTGAGAGTGTCAAGTGGGTCCTGAAAACTGACACCCAGAACAGTGGCTTGTGAGTTTTGTTTCCCAGGGAAAAAGCCTGTACAATGGTTCAGGGTCCTGCGGACTTAAATTGCCGGGTGCCTCCTGGAATTCCACCTCTCGCAGGATGCCTCCCAGACGCAAGGTGGCACCAGTGCCAACTTGGTCTGGTTTGAGAGTGCCAAGTGGGTCCTGAAAACTGACACCCAGAACAGTGGCTTGTGAGTTTTGTTTCCCAGGGAAAAAGCCTGTACAATGGTTCAGGGTCCTGCGGCCTTAAATTGCCGGGTGACTCCTGGAATTCGGACTCTCGCAGGGTGCCCCCAGAAGCAAAATGACACCATTTCCAACTTGGTCTGGTTTGAGAGTGGCAACTGGGTCCTGAAAACTGACACCCAGAACAGTGGCTTGTGAGTTTTGTTTCCCAGGGGAAAAGCCTGTACAATGGTTCAGGGTCCTGCGGCCTTAAATTGCCGGGTGACTCCTGGAATTTGGCCTCTCGCAGGATGCCTCCCAGACGCAAGGTGGCACCAGTGCCAACTTGGTCTGGTTTGAGAGTGCCAAGTGGGTCCTGAAAACTGACACCCAGAACAGTGGCTTGTGAGTTTTGTTTCCCAGGGAAAAAGCCTGTACAATGGTTCAGGGTCCTGCGGCCTTAAATTGCCGGGTGACTCTACAATTGCACCTCTCGCAGGATGCCTCCCAGACGCAAGCAACACCAGTGCCAACTTGGTCTGGTTTGAGAGTGCCAGGTGGCTCCTGCAAACTGACACCCAGAACAGTGGCTTGTGAGTTTTGTTTCCCAGGGAAAAAGCCTGTAAAATGGTTTAGGTAATGCCGCCTTTAATAGCCGGGTGACACCTGGAGATGCGCCTCTCGCAGGATGCCTCCCAGACGCAAGGTGGCACCAGTGCCAACTTGGTCTGGTTTGAGAGTGTCAAGTGGGTCCTGAAAACTGACACCCAGAACAGTGGCTTGTGAGTTTTGTTTCCCAGGGAAAAAGCCTGTACAATGGTTCAGGGTCCTGCGGACTTAAATTGCCGGGTGCCTCCTGGAATTCCACCTCTCGCAGGATGCCTCCCAGACGCAAGGTGGCACCAGTGCCAACTTGGTCTGGTTTGAGAGTGCCAAGTGGGTCCTGCAAACTGACACCCAGAACAGTGGATTGTGAGTTTTGTTTCCCAGGGAAAAAGCCTGTACAATGGTTCAGGGGCCTGAGGCCTTAAATTGCGGGATGCCTCCTGGAATTCCGCATCACGCCAGATGTTTCCCAGACGCTAAGCAACACCTGTGCTAAATTGGTCTGGTTTAAGAGTGCCAAGTGGGTCCTGAAAACTGACACCCAGAACAGTGGCTTGTGAGTTTTGTTTCCCAGGGAAAAAGCCTGTACAATGGTTCAGGGTCCTGCGGTCTTAAATTGCCGGGTGCCTCCTGGAATTCGGACTCTCGCAGGGTGCCCCCAGAAGCAAAATGACACCATTTCCAACTTGGTCTGGTTTGAGAGTGTCAAGTGGGTCCTGAAAACTGACACCCAGAACAGTGGCTTGTGAGTTTTGTTTCCCAGGGGAAAAGCCTGTACAATGGTTCAGGGTCCTGCGGCCTTAAATTGCCGGGTGACTCCTGGAATTCGGCCACTCCCAGGATGCATCCCAGACGCAAGGTGGCACCAGTTCCAACTTGGTCTGGTTTAAGAGTGCCAAGTGTGTCCTGCAAACTGACACCCAGAACAGTGGCTTGTGAGTTTTGTTTCCCAGGGAAAAAGCCTGTACGATGGTTCAGGGTCCTGCGGCCTTAAATTACCGGGTGCCTCCTGGAATTGCGCCTCTCGCAGGATGCCTCCCAGACACAAGGTGGCACCAGTGCCAACTTGGTCTAGTTTGAGAGTGCCAAGTGTGTCCTGCAAACTGACACCCAGAACAGTGGCTTGTGAGTTTTGTTTCCCAGTGAAAAAGCCTGTACAATGGTTCAGGGTCCTGGGGCCTTAACTATCCGGGTGCTTCCTGGAATTCGGCCTCTCGCAGGATGCCTCCCAGACGCAAGGTGGCACCAGGTCCCACTTGGTCTGCTTTGAGAGTGCCAAGTGGGTCCTGCAAACTGACACCCAGAACAGTGGCTTGTGAGTTTTGTTTCCCAGGGAAAAAGCCTGTAAAATGGTTTAGGTTAATGACGCCTTTAATAGCCGGGTGCCACGTGGAGATTCGCCTCTCGCAGGATGCCTCCCAGAAGCAATGTGGCACCAGTGCCAACTTGGTCTGGTTTGAGATTGTCAAGTGGGTCCGGAAAACTGACACCCAGAACAGTGGCTTGTGAGTTTTGTTTCCCAGGGAAAAAGCCTGTACAATGGTTTAGGTTAATGACGCCTTTAATAGCCGGGTGCCTCCTGGAATTCCACCTCTCGCAGGATGCCTCCCAGACGCAAGGTGGCACCAGTGCCAACTTGGTCTGGTTTGAGAGTGCCAAGTGGGTCCTGGAAACTGACACCCAGAACAGTGGCTTGTGAGTTTTGTTTCCCAGGGAAAAAGCCTGTACAATGGTTCAGGGGCCTGAGGCCTTAAATTGCGGGGTGCCTCCTGGAATTCCGCATCACACCAGATGTTTCCCAGATGCTAAGCAACACCTGTGCTAAATTGGTCTGGATTAAGAGTGCCAAGTGGGTCCTGAAAACTGACACCCAGAACAGTGGCTTGTGAGTTTTGTTTCCCAGGGAAAAAGCCTGTACAATTGTTCAGGGTCCTGCGGCCTTAAATTGCCGGGTGCCTCCTGGAATTGCACCTCTCGCAGGATGCCTCCCAGACGCAAGGTGGCACCAGTGCCAACTTGGTCTGGTTTAAGAGTGCCAGGTGGCTCCTGCAAACTGACACCCAGAACAGTGGCTTGTGAGTTTTGTTTCCCAGGGAAAAAGCCTGTACAATGGTTCAGGGTCCTGCGGCCTTAAATTGCCGGGTTCCTCCTGGAATTGCACCTCTCGCAGGATGCCTCCCAGACGCAAGGTGGCACCAGTGCCAACTTGGTCTGGTTTAAGAGTGCCAGGTGGCTCCTGCAAACTGACACCCAGAACAGTGGCTTGTGAGTTTTCTTTCCCAGGGAAATAGCCTGTACAATGGTTTAGGTAATGCCGCCTTTAATAGCCGGGTGCCACCTGGAGATCCGCCTCTCGCAGGATGCCTCCCAGACGCAAGGTGGCACCAGTGCCAACTTGGTCTGCTTTGAGAGTGCCAAGTGGGTCCTGAAAACTGACACCCAGAACAGTGGCTTCTGAATTTTTTTTCCCAGGGAAAAAGCCTGTAGAATGGTTTTGGGTCCTGCGGCCTTAAATTGCCGGGTGCCTCCTGGAATTCCGCCTCTCGCAGGATGCCTCCCAGACGCAAGGTGGCACCAGTGCCAACTTGGTCTGGTTTGAGAGTGCCAAGTGGGTCCTGAAAACTGACACCCAGAACAGTGGCTTGTGAGTTTTGTTTCCCAGGGAAAAAGCCTGTACAATGGTTCAGGGTCCTGCGGCCTTAAATTGCCGGGTGCCTCCTGGAATTCGGACTCTCGCAGGGTGCCCCCAGAAGCAAAATGACACCATTTCCAACTTGGTCTGGTTTGAGAGTGGCAACTGGGTCCTGAAAACTGACACCCAGAACAGTGGCTTGTGAGTTTTGTTTCCCAGGGGAAAAGCCTGTACAATGGTTCAGGGTCCTGCGGCCTTAAATTGCCGGGTGACTCCTGGAATTCGGCCTCTCGCAGGATGCCTCCCAGACGCAAGGTGGCACCAGTGCCAACTTGGTCTGGTTTAAGAGTGCCAAGTGTGTCCTGCAAACTGACACCCAGAACAGTGGCTTGTGAGTTTTGTTTCCCAGGGAAAAAGCCTGTACGATGGTTCAGGGTCCTGCAGCCTTAAATTACCGGGTGCCTCCTGGAATTGCGCCTCTCGCAGGATGCCTCCCAGACGCAAGGTGGCACCAGTGCCAACTTGGTCTGCTTTGAGTGTGTCAAGTGGGTCCTGAAAACTGACACCCAGAACAGTGGCTTGTGACTTTTGTTTCCCAGGGAAAAAGCCTGTACAAAGGTTCAGGGTCCTGCGGCCTTAACTACCCGGGTGCTTCCTGGAATTCAGCCTCTCGCAGGATGCCTCCCAAACGCAAGGTGGCACCAGTGCCAACTTGGTCTGGTTTAAGAGTGCCAAGTGGGTCCTGAAAACTGACACCCAGAACAGTGGCTTGTGAGTTTTGTTTCCCAGGGAAAAAGCCTGTACAATGGTTCAGGGTCTTGCGGCCTTAAATTGCCGGGTGCCTCCTGGAATTGCGCCTCTCGCAGGATGCCTCCCAGACGCAAGGTGGCACCAGTGCCAACTTGGTATGGTTTAAGAGTGCCAAGTGGGTCCTGAAAACTGACACCCAGAACAGTGGCTTGTGAGTTTTGTTTCCCAGGGAAAAAGCCTGTAGAATGGTTTTGGGTCCTCCGGCCTTAAATTGCCGGGTGCCACCTGGAGATCCGCCTCTCGCAGGATGCCTCCCAGACGCAAGGTGGCACCAGTGCCAACTTGGTCTGCTTTGAGAGTGCCAAGTGGGTCCTGAAAACTGACACCCAGAACAGTGGCTTGTGAGTTTTGTTTCCCAGGGAAAAAGCCTGTACAATGGTTCAGGGTCCTGCGGCCTTAAATTGCCGGGTGACTCTACAATTGCACCTCTAGCAGGATGCCTCCAAGACGCAAGCAACACCAGTGCCAACTTGGGCTGGTTTGAGAGTGCCAGGTGGCTCCTGCAAACTGACACCCAGAACAGTGGCTTGTGAGTTTTGTTTCCCAGGGAAAAAGCCTGTAAAATGGTTTAGGTAATGCCGCCTTTAATAGCCGGGTGACACCTGGAGATGCGCCTCTCGCAGGATGCCTCCCAGACGCAAGCAACACCAGTGCCAACTTGGTCTGGTTTGAGAGTGCCAGGTGGCTCCTGCAAACTGACACCCAGAACAGTGGCTTGTGAGTTTTGTTTCCCAGGGAAAAAGCCTGTAAAATGGTTTAGGTAATGCCGCCTTTAATAGCCGGGTGACACCTGGAGATGCGCCTCTCGCAGGATGCCTCCCAGACGCAAGGTGGCACCAGTGCCAACTTGGTCTGGTTTGAGAGTGCCAAGTGGGTCCTGAAAACTGACACCCAGAACAGTGGCTTGTGAGTTTTGTTTCCCAGGGAAAAAGCCTGTACAATGGTTCAGGGTCCTGCGGACTTAAATTGCCGGGTGACTCCTGGAATTCCACCTCTCGCAGGATGCCTCCCAGACGCAAGGTGGCACCAGTGCCAACTTGGTCTGGTTTGAGAGTGCCAAGTGGGTCCTGAAAACTGACACCCAGAACAGTGGCTTGTGAGTTTTGTTTCCCAGGGAAAAAGCCTGTACAATGGTTCAGGGGCCTGAGGCCTTAAATTGCGGGGTGCCTCCTGGAATTCCGCATCACACCAGATGTTTCCCAGACGCTAAGCAACACCTGTGCTAAATTGGTCTGGTTTAAGAGTGCCAAGTGGGTCCTGAAAACTGACACCCAGAACAGTGGCTTGTGAGTTTTGTTTCCCAGGGAAAAGGCCTGTACAATGGTTCAGGGTCCTGCGGCCTTAAATTGCCGGGTGCCTCCTGGAATTGCACCTCTCGCAGGATGCCTCCCAGACGCAAGGTGGCACCAGTGCCAACTTGGTCTGGTTTAAGAGTGCCAGGTGGCTCCTGCAAACTGACACCCAGAACAGTGGCTTGTGAGTTTTGTTTCCCAGGGAAAAAGCCTGTACAATGGTTTAGGTAATGCCGCCTTTAATAGCCGGGTGCCACGTGGAGATCCGCCTCTCGCAGGATGCCTCCCAGACGCAAGGTGGCACCAGTGCCAACTTGGTCTGGTTTGAGAGTGCCAAGTGGGTCCTGGAAACTGACACCCAGAACAGTGGCTTGTGAGTTTTGTTTCCCAGGGAAAAAGCCTGTACAATGCTTCAGGGTCCTGCGGCCTTAAATTGCTGGGTGCCACCTGGAATTCGGCGTCTTGCAGGATGCCTCCCAGACGCAAGGTGGCACCAGTGCCAACTTGGTCTGGTTTAAGAGTGCCAAGTGGGTCCTGCAAACTGACACCCAGAACAGTGGCTTCTGAATTTTTTTTCCCAGGGAAAAAGCCTGTAGAATGGTTTTGGGTCCTGCGGCGTTAAATTGCCGGGTGCCTCCTGGAATTCCGCCTCTCGCAGGATGCCTCCCAGACGCAAGGTGGCACCAGTTCCAACTTGGTCTGCTTTGAGAGTGCCAAGTGGGTCCTGAAAACTGACACCCAGAACAGTGGCTTGTGAGTTTTGTTTCCCAGGGAAAAAGCCTGTACAATGGTTCAGGGTCCTGCGGTCTTAAATTGCCGGGTGCCTCCTGGAATTCGGACTCTCGCAGGGTGCCCCCAGAAGCAAAATGACACCATTTCCAACTTGGTCTGGTTTGAGAGTGGCAACTGGGTCCTGAAAACTGACACCCAGAACAGTGGCTTGTGAGTTTTGTTTCCAAGGGGAAAAGCCTGTACAATGGTTCAGGGTCCTGCGGCCTTAAATTGCCGGGTGACTCCTGGAATTCGGCCACTCCCAGGATGCATCCCAGACGCAAGGTGGCACCAGTGCCAACTTGGTCTGGTTTAAGAGTGCCAAGTGGGTCCTGCAAACTGACACCCAGAACAGTGGCTTGTGAGTTTTGTTTCCCAGGGGAAAAGCCTGTACAATGGTTCAGGGTCCTGTGGCCTAAAATTGCCGGGTGACTCCTGGAATTCGGCCACTCCCAGGATGCATCCCAGACGCAAGGTGGCACCAGTTCCAACTTGGTCTGGTTTAAGAGTGCCAAGTGTGTCCTGCAAACTGACACCCAGAACAGTGGCTTGTGAGTTTTGTTTCCCAGGGAAAAAGCCTGTACGATGGTTCAGGGTCCTGCGGCCTTAAATTACCGGGTGCCTCCTGGAATTGCGCCTCTCGCAGGATGCCTCCCAGACACAAGGTGGCACCAGTGCCAACTTGGTCTGGTTTGAGAGTGCCAAGTGTGTCCTGCAAACTGACACCCAGAACAGTGGCTTGTGAGTTTTGTTTCCCAGTGAAAAAGCCTGTACAATGGTTCAGGGTCCTGGGGCCTTAACTATCCGGGTGCTTCCTGGAATTCGGCCTCTCGCAGGATGCCTCCCAGATGCAAGGTGGCACCAGGTCCCACTTGGTCTGCTTTGAGAGTGCCAAGTGGGTCCTGCAAACTGACACCCAGAACAGTGGCTTGTGAGTTTTGTTTCCCAGGGAAAAAGCCTGTAAAATGGTTTAGGTAATGCCGCCTTTAATAGCCGGGTGACACCTGGAGATGCGCCTCTCGCAGGATGCCTCCCAGACGCAAGGTGGCACCAGTGCCAACTTGGTCTGGTTTGAGATTGTCAAGTGGGTCCGGAAAACTGACACCCAGAACAGTGGCTTGTGAGTTTTGTTTCCCAGGGAAAAAGCCTGTAAAATGGTTTAGGTTAATGACGCCTTTAATAGCCGGGTGCCTCCTGGAATTCCACCTCTCGCAGGATGCCTCCCAGACGCAAGGTGGCACCAGTGCCAACTTGGTCTGGTTTGAGAGTGCCAAGTGGGTCCTGGAAACTGACACCCAGAACAGTGGCTTGTGAGTTTTGTTTCCCAGGGAAAAAGCCTGTACAATGGTTCAGGGGCCTGAGGCCTTAAATTGCGGGGTGCCTCCTGGAATTCCGCATCACACCAGATGTTTCCCAGATGCTAAGCAACACCTGTGCTAAATTGGTCTGGTTTAAGAGTGCCAAGTGGGTCCTGAAAACTGACACCCAGAACAGTGGCTTCTGAGTTTTGTTTCCCAGGGAAAAAGCCTGTACAATTGTTCAGGGTCCTGCGGCCTTAAATTGCCGGGTGCCTCCTGGAATTGCACCTCTCGCAGGATGCCTCCCAGACGCAAGGTGGCACCAGTGCCAACTTGGTCTGGTTTAAGAGTGCCAGGTGGCTCCTGCAAACTGACACCCAGAACAGTGGCTTGTGAGTTTTGTTTCCCAGGGAAAAAGCCTGTACAATGGTTCAGGGTCCTGCGGCCTTAAATTGCCGGGTGCCTCCTGGAATTGCACCTCTCGCAGTATGCCTCCCAGACGCAAGGTGGCACCAGTGCCAACTTGGTCTGGTTTAAGAGTGCCAGGTGGCTCCTGCAAACTGACACCCAGAACAGTGGCTTGTGAGTTTTGTTTCCCAGGGAAATAGCCTGTACAATGGTTTAGGTAATGCCGCCTTTAATAGCCGGGTGCCACCTGGAGATCCGCCTCTCGCAGGATGCCTCCCAGACGCAAGGTGGCACCAGTGCCAACTTGGTCTGCTTTGAGAGTGCCAAGTGGGTCCTGAAAACTGACACCCAGAACAGTGGCTTGTGAGTTTTGTTTCCCAGGGAAAAAGCCTGTAGAATGGTTTTGGGTCCTGTGGCCTTAAATTGCCGGGTGCCTCCTGGAATTCCGCCTCTCGCAGGATGCCTCCCAGACGCAAGGTGGCACCAGTGCCAACTTGGTCTGGTTTGAGAGTGCCAAGTGGGTCCTGAAAACTGACACCCAGAACAGTGGCTTGTGAGTTTTGTTTCCCAGGGAAAAAGCCTGTACAATGGTTCAGGGTCCTGCGGCCTTAAATTGCCGGGTGCCTCCTGGAATTCGGACTCTCGCAGGGTGCCCCCAGAAGCAAAATGACACCATTTCCAACTTGGTCTGGTTTGAGAGTGGCAACTGGGTCCTGAAAACTGACACCCAGAACAGTGGCTTGTGAGTTTTGTTTCCCAGGGGAAAAGCCTGTACAATGGTTCAGGGTCCTGCGGCCTTAAATTGCCGGGTGACTCCTGGAATTCGGCCTCTCGCAGGATGCCTCCCAGACGCAAGGTGGCACCAGTGCCAACTTGGTCTGGTTTAAGAGTGCCAAGTGTGTCCTGCAAACTGACACCCAGAACAGTGGCTTGTGAGTTTTGTTTCCCAGGGAAAAAGCCTGTACGATGGTTCAGGGTCCTGCAGCCTTAAATTACCGGGTGCCTCCTGGAATTGCGCCTCTCGCAGGATGCCTCCCAGACGCAAGGTGGCACCAGTGCCAACTTGGTCTGCTTTGAGTGTGTCAAGTGGGTCCTGAAAACTGACACCCAGAACAGTGGCTTGTGAGTTTTCTTTCCCAGGGAAAAAGCCTGTACAATGGTTCAGGGTCCTGGGGCCTTAACTATCCGGGTGCTTCCTGGAATTCGGCCTCTCGCAGGATGCCTCCCAGATGCAAGGTGGCACCAGGTCCCACTTGGTCTGCTTTGAGAGTGCCAAGTGGGTCCTGCAAACTGACACCCAGAACAGTGGCTTGTGAGTTTTGTTTCCCAGGGAAAAAGCCTGTAAAATGGTTTAGGTAATGCCGCCTTTAATAGCCGGGTGACACCTGGAGATGCGCCTCTCGCAGGATGCCTCCCAGACGCAAGGTGGCACCAGTGCCAACTTGGTCTGGTTTGAGATTGTCAAGTGGGTCCGGAAAACTGACACCCAGAACAGTGGCTTGTGAGTTTTGTTTCCCAGGGAAAAAGCCTGTAAAATGGTTTAGGTTAATGACGCCTTTAATAGCCGGGTGCCTCCTGGAATTCCACCTCTCGCAGGATGCCTCCCAGACGCAAGGTGGCACCAGTGCCAACTTGGTCTGGTTTGAGAGTGCCAAGTGGGTCCTGGAAACTGACACCCAGAACAGTGGCTTGTGAGTTTTGTTTCCCAGGGAAAAAGCCTGTACAATGGTTCAGGGGCCTGAGGCCTTAAATTGCGGGGTGCCTCCTGGAATTCCGCATCACACCAGATGTTTCCCAGATGCTAAGCAACACCTGTGCTAAATTGGTCTGGTTTAAGAGTGCCAAGTGGGTCCTGAAAACTGACACCCAGAACAGTGGCTTCTGAGTTTTGTTTCCCAGGGAAAAAGCCTGTACAATTGTTCAGGGTCCTGCGGCCTTAAATTGCCGGGTGCCTCCTGGAATTGCACCTCTCGCAGGATGCCTCCCAGACGCAAGGTGGCACCAGTGCCAACTTGGTCTGGTTTAAGAGTGCCAGGTGGCTCCTGCAAACTGACACCCAGAACAGTGGCTTGTGAGTTTTGTTTCCCAGGGAAAAAGCCTGTACAATGGTTCAGGGTCCTGCGGCCTTAAATTGCCGGGTGCCTCCTGGAATTGCACCTCTCGCAGTATGCCTCCCAGACGCAAGGTGGCACCAGTGCCAACTTGGTCTGGTTTAAGAGTGCCAGGTGGCTCCTGCAAACTGACACCCAGAACAGTGGCTTGTGAGTTTTGTTTCCCAGGGAAATAGCCTGTACAATGGTTTAGGTAATGCCGCCTTTAATAGCCGGGTGCCACCTGGAGATCCGCCTCTCGCAGGATGCCTCCCAGACGCAAGGTGGCACCAGTGCCAACTTGGTCTGCTTTGAGAGTGCCAAGTGGGTCCTGAAAACTGACACCCAGAACAGTGGCTTGTGAGTTTTGTTTCCCAGGGAAAAAGCCTGTACAATGGTTTTGGGTCCTGTGGCCTTAAATTGCCGGGTGCCTCCTGGAATTCCGCCTCTCGCAGGATGCCTCCCAGACGCAAGGTGGCACCAGTGCCAACTTGGTCTGGTTTGAGAGTGCCAAGTGGGTCCTGAAAACTGACACCCAGAACAGTGGCTTGTGAGTTTTGTTTCCCAGGGAAAAAGCCTGTACAATGGTTCAGGGTCCTGCGGCCTTAAATTGCCGGGTGCCTCCTGGAATTCGGACTCTCGCAGGGTGCCCCCAGAAGCAAAATGACACCATTTCCAACTTGGTCTGGTTTGAGAGTGGCAACTGGGTCCTGAAAACTGACACCCAGAACAGTGGCTTGTGAGTTTTGTTTCCCAGGGGAAAAGCCTGTACAATGGTTCAGGGTCCTGCGGCCTTAAATTGCCGGGTGACTCCTGGAATTCGGCCTCTCGCAGGATGCCTCCCAGACGCAAGGTGGCACCAGTGCCAACTTGGTCTGGTTTAAGAGTGCCAAGTGTGTCCTGGAAACTGACACCCAGAACAGTGGCTTGTGAGTTTTGTTTCCCAGGGAAAAAGCCTGTACGATGGTTCAGGGTCCTGCAGCCTTAAATTACCGGGTGCCTCCTGGAATTGCGCCTCTCGCAGGATGCCTCCCAGACGCAAGGTGGCACCAGTGCCAACTTGGTCTGCTTTGAGTGTGTCAAGTGGGTCCTGAAAACTGACACCCAGAACAGTGGCTTGTGAGTTTTCTTTCCCAGGGAAAAAGCCTGTACAAAGGTTCAGGGTCCTGCGGCCTTAACTACCCGGGTGCTTCCTGGAATTCAGCCTCTCGCAGGATGCCTCCCAAACGCATGGTGGCACCAGTGCCAACTTGGTCTGCTTTGAGAGTGCCAAGTGGGTCCTGAAAACTTACACCCAGAACAGTGGCTTGTGAGTTTTGTTTCCCAGGGAAAAAGCCTGTACAATGGTTCAGGGTCTTGCGGCCTTAAATTGCCGGGTGCCTCCTGGAATTGCGCCTCTCGCAGGATGCCTCCCAGACGCAAAGTGGCACCAGTGCCAACTTGGTATGGTTTAAGAGTGCCAAGTGGGTCCTGAAAACTGACACCCAGAACAGTGGCTTGTGAGTTTTGTTTCCCAGGGAAAAAGCCTGTAGAATGGTTTTGGGTCCTGCGGCCTTAAATTGCCGGGTGCCACCTGGAGATCCGCCTCTCGCAGGATGCCTCCCAGACGCAAGGTGGCACCAGTGCCAACTTGGTCTGCTTTGAGAGTGCCAAGTGGGTCCTGAAAACTGACACCCAGAACAGTGGCTTGTGAGTTTTGTTTCCCAGGGAAAAAGCCTGTACAATGGTTCAGGGTCCTGCGGCCTTAAATTGCCGGGCGACTCTACAATTGCACCTCTCGCAGGATGCCTCCCAGACGCAAGCAACACCAGTGCCAACTTGGTCTGGTTTGAGAGTGCCAGGTGGCTCCTGCAAACTGACACCCAGAACAGTGGCTTGTGAGTTTTGTTTCCCAGGGAAAAAGCCTGTAAAATGGTTTAGGTAATGCCGCCTTTAATAGCCGGGTGACACCTGGAGATGCGGCTCTCGCAGGATGCCTCCCAGACGCAAGGTGGCACCAGTGCACACTTGGTCTGGTTTGAGAGTGTCAAGTGGGTCCTGAAAACTGACACCCAGAACAGTGGCTTGTGAGTTTTGTTTCCCAGGGAAAAAGCCTGTACAATGGTTCAGGGTTCTGTGGACTTAAATTGCCGGGTGCCTCCTGGAATTCCACCTCTCGCAGGATGCCTCCAAGACGCAAGGTGGCACCAGTGCCAACTTGGTCTGGTTTGAGAGTGCCAAGTGGGTCCTGGAAACTTACACCCAGAACAGTGGCTTGTGAGTTTTGTTTCCCAGGGAAAAAGCCTGTACAATGGTTCAGGGTCTTGCGGCCTTAAATTGCCGGGTGCCTCCTGGAATTGCGCCTCTCGCAGGATGCCTCCCAGACGCAAAGTGGCACCAGTGCCAACTTGGTATGGTTTAAGAGTGCCAAGTGGGTCCTGAAAACTGACACCCAGAACAGTGGCTTGTGAGTTTTGTTTCCCAGGGAAAAAGCCTGTAGAATGGTTTTGGGTCCTCCGGCCTTAAATTGCCGGGTGCCACCTGGAGATCCGCCTCTCGCAGGATGCCTCCCAGACGCAAGGTGGCACCAGTGCCAACTTGGTCTGCTTTGAGAGTGCCAAGTGGGTCCTGAAAACTGACACCCAGAACAGTGGCTTGTGAGTTTTGTTTCCCAGGGAAAAAGCCTGTACAATGGTTCAGGGTCCTGCGGCCTTAAATTGCCGGGTGACTCTACAATTGCACCTCTCGCAGGATGCCTCCCAGACGCAAGCAACACCAGTGCCAACTTGGTCTGGTTTGAGAGTGCCAGGTGGCTCCTGCAAACTGACACCCAGAACAGTGGCTTGTGAGTTTTGTTTCCCAGGGAAAAAGCCTGTAAAATGGTTTAGGTAATGCCGCCTTTAATAGCCGGGTGACACCTGGAGATGCGCCTCTCGCAGGATGCCTCCCAGACGCAAGGTGGCACCAGTGCCAACTTGGTCTGGTTTGAGAGTGTCAAGTGGGTCCTGAAAACTGACACCCAGAACAGTGGCTTGTGAGTTTTGTTTCCCAGGGAAAAAGCCTGTACAATGGTTCAGGGTCCTGTGGACTTAAATTGCCGGGTGCCTCCTGGAATTCCACCTCTCGCAGGATGCCTCCCAGACGCAAGGTGGCACCAGTGCCAACTTGGTCTGGTTTGAGAGTGCCAAGTGGGTCCTGGAAACTGACACCCAGAACAGTGGCTTGTGAGTTTTGTTTCCCAGGGAAAAAGCCTGTACAATGGTTTAGGTAATGCCGCCTTTAATAGCCGGGTGCCACCTGGAGATCCGCCTCTCGCAGGATGCCTCCCAGACGCAAGGTGGCACCAGTGCCAACTTGGTCTGGTTTGAGAGTGCCAAGTGGGTCCTGGAAACTGACACCCAGAACAGTGGCTTGTGAGTTTTGTTTCCCAGGGAAAAAGCCTGTACAATGCTTCAGGGTCCTGCGGCCTTAAATTCCTGGGTGCCACCTGGAATTCGGCCTCTCGCAGGATGCCTCCCAGACGCAAGGTGGCACCAGGTCCCACTTGGTCTGCTTTGAGAGTGCCAAGTGGGTCCTGCAAACTGACACCCAGAACAGTGGCTTGTGAGTTTTGTTTCCCAGGGAAAAAGCCTGTAAAATGGTTTAGGTAATGCCGCCTTTAATAGCCGGGTGACACCTGGAGATCCGCCTCTCGCAGGATGCCTCCCAGACGCAAGGTGGCACCAGTGCCAACTTGGTCTGGTTTGAGATTGTCAAGTGGGTCCGGAAAACTGACACCCAGAACAGTGGCTTGTGAGTTTTGTTTCCCAGGGAAAAAGCCTGTAAAATGGTTTAGGTTAATGACGCCTTTAATAGCCGGGTGCCTCCTGGAATTCCACCTCTCGCAGGATGCCTCCCAGACGCAAGGTGGCACCAGTGCCAACTTGGTCTGGTTTGAGAGTGCCAAGTGGGTCCTGGAAACTGACACCCAGAACAGTGGCTTGTGAGTTTTGTTTCCCAGGGAAAAAGCCTGTACAATGGTTCAGGGGCCTGAGGCCTTAAATTGCGGGGTGCCTCCTGGAATTCCGCATCACACCAGATGTTTCCCAGATGCTAAGCAACACCTGTGCTAAATTGGTCTGGTTTAAGAGTGCCAAGTGGGTCCTGAAAACTGACACCCAGAACAGTGGCTTGTGAGTTTTGTTTCCCAGGGAAAAAGCCTGTACAATTGTTCAGGGTCCTGCGGCCTTAAATTGCCGGGTGCCTCCTGGAATTGCACCTCTCGCAGGATGCCTCCCAGACGCAAGGTGGCACCAGTGCCAACTTGGTCTGGTTTAAGAGTGCCAGGTGGCTCCTGCAAACTGACACCCAGAACAGTGGCTTGTGAGTTTTGTTTCCCAGGGAAAAAGCCTGTACAATGGTTCAGGGTCCTGCGGCCTTAAATTGCCGGGTGCCTCCTGGAATTGCACCTCTCGCAGTATGCCTCCCAGACGCAAGGTGGCACCAGTGCCAACTTGGTCTGGTTTAAGAGTGCCAGGTGGCTCCTGCAAACTGACACCCAGAACAGTGGCTTGTGAGTTTTGTTTCCCAGGGAAATAGCCTGTACAATGGTTTAGGTAATGCCGCCTTTAATAGCCGGGTGCCACCTGGAGATCCGCCTCTCGCAGGATGCCTCCCAGACGCAAGGTGGCACCAGTGCCAACTTGGTCTGCTTTGAGAGTGCCAAGTGGGTCCTGAAAACTGACACCCAGAACAGTGGCTTGTGAGTTTTGTTTCCCAGGGAAAAAGCCTGTAGAATGGTTTTGGGTCCTGTGGCCTTAAATTGCCGGGTGCCTCCTGGAATTCCGCCTCTCGCAGGATGCCTCCCAGACGCAAGGTGGCACCAGTGCCAACTTGGTCTGGTTTGAGAGTGCCAAGTGGGTCCTGAAAACTGACACCCAGAACAGTGGCTTGTGAGTTTTGTTTCCCAGGGAAAAAGCCTGTACAATGGTTCAGGGTCCTGCGGCCTTAAATTGCCGGGTGCCTCCTGGAATTCGGACTCTCGCAGGGTGCCCCCAGAAGCAAAATGACACCATTTCCAACTTGGTCTGGTTTGAGAGTGGCAACTGGGTCCTGAAAACTGACACCCAGAACAGTGGCTTGTGAGTTTTGTTTCCCAGGGGAAAAGCCTGTACAATGGTTCAGGGTCCTGCGGCCTTAAATTGCCGGGTGACTCCTGGAATTCGGCCTCTCGCAGGATGCCTCCCAGACGCAAGGTGGCACCAGTGCCAACTTGGTCTGGTTTAAGAGTGCCAAGTGTGTCCTGCAAACTGACACCCAGAACAGTGGCTTGTGAGTTTTGTTTCCCAGGGAAAAAGCCTGTACGATGGTTCAGGGTCCTGCAGCCTTAAATTACCGGGTGCCTCCTGGAATTGCGCCTCTCGCAGGATGCCTCCCAGACGCAAGGTGGCACCAGTGCCAACTTGGTCTGCTTTGAGTGTGTCAAGTGGGTCCTGAAAACTGACACCCAGAACAGTGGCTTGTGAGTTTTCTTTCCCAGGGAAAAAGCCTGTACAAAGGTTCAGGGTCCTGCGGCCTTAACTACCCGGGTGCTTCCTGGAATTCAGCCTCTCGCAGGATGCCTCCCAAACGCAAGGTGGCACCAGTGCCAACTTGGTCTGCTTTGAGAGTGCCAAGTGGGTCCTGAAAACTTACACCCAGAACAGTGGCTTGTGAGTTTTGTTTCCCAGGGAAAAAGCCTGTACAATGGTTCAGGGTCTTGCGGCCTTAAATTGCCGGGTGCCTCCTGGAATTGCGCCTCTCGCAGGATGCCTCCCAGACGCAAAGTGGCACCAGTGCCAACTTGGTATGGTTTAAGAGTGCCAAGTGGGTCCTGAAAACTGACACCCAGAACAGTGGCTTGTGAGTTTTGTTTCCCAGGGAAAAAGCCTGTAGAATGGTTTTGGGTCCTGCGGCCTTAAATTGCCGGGTGCCACCTGGAGATCCGCCTCTCGCAGGATGCATCCCAGACGCAAGGTGGCACCAGTGCCAACTTGGTCTGCTTTGAGAGTGCCAAGTGGGTCCTGAAAACTGACACCCAGAACAGTGGCTTGTGAGTTTTGTTTCCCAGGGAAAAAGCCTGTACAATGGTTCAGGGTCCTGCGGCCTTAAATTGCCGGGTGACTCTACAATTGCACCTCTCGCAGGATGCCTCCCAGACGCAAGCAACACCAGTGCCAACTTGGTCTGGTTTGAGAGTGCCAGGTGGCTCCTGCAAACTGACACCCAGAACAGTGGCTTGTGAGTTTTGTTTCCCAGGGAAAAAGCCTGTAAAATGGTTTAGGTAATGCCGCCTTTAATAGCCGGGTGACACCTGGAGATGCGCCTCTCGCAGGATGCCTCCCAGACGCAAGGTGGCACCAGTGCCAACTTGGTCTGGTTTGAGAGTGTCAAGTGGGTCCTGAAAACTGACACCCAGAACAGTGGCTTGTGAGTTTTGTTTCCCAGGGAAAAAGCCTGTACAATGGTTCAGGGTCCTGTGGACTTAAATTGCCGGGTGCCTCCTGGAATTCCACCTCTCGCAGGATGCCTCCCAGACGCAAGGTGGCACCAGTGCCAACTTGGTCTGGTTTGAGAGTGCCAAGTGGGTCCTGGAAACTTACACCCAGAACAGTGGCTTGTGAGTTTTGTTTCCCAGGGAAAAAGCCTGTACAATGGTTCAGGGTCTTGCGGCCTTAAATTGCCGGGTGCCTCCTGGAATTGCGCCTCTCGCAGGATGCCTCCCAGACGCAAAGTGGCACCAGTGCCAACTTGGTATGGTTTAAGAGTGCCAAGTGGGTCCTGAAAACTGACACCCAGAACAGTGGCTTGTGAGTTTTGTTTCCCAGGGAAAAAGCCTGTACAATGGTTTTGGGTCCTGCGGCCTTAAATTGCCGGGTGCCACCTGGAGATCCGCCTCTCGCAGGATGCCTCCCAGACGCAAGGTGGCACCAGTGCCAACTTGGTCTGGTTTGAGAGTGCCAAGTGGGTCCTGAAAACTGACACCCAGAACAGTGGCTTGTGAGTTTTGTTTCCCAGGGAAAAAGCCTGTACAATGGTTCAGGGTCCTGCGGCCTTAAATTGCCGGGTGACTCTACAATTGCACCTCTCGCAGGATGCCTCCCAGACGCAAGCAACACCAGTGCCAACTTGGTCTGGTTTGAGAGTGCCAGGTGGCTCCTGCAAACTGACACCCAGAACAGTGGCTTGTGAGTTTTGTTTCCCAGGGAAAAAGCCTGTAAAATGGTTTAGGTAATGCCGCCTTTAATAGCCGGGTGACACCTGGAGATGCGCCTCTCGCAGGATGCCTCCCAGACGCAAGGTGGCACCAGTGCCAACTTGGTCTGGTTTGAGAGTGTCAAGTGGGTCCTGAAAACTGACACCCAGAACAGTGGCTTGTGAGTTTTGTTTCCCAGGGAAAAAGCCTGTACAATGGTTCAGGGTCCTGTGGACTTAAATTGCCGGGTGCCTCCTGGAATTCCACCTCTCGCAGGATGCCTCCCAGACGCAAGGTGGCACCAGTGCCAACTTGGTCTGGTTTGAGAGTGCCAAGTGGGTCCTGGAAACTGACACCCAGAACAGTGGCTTGTGAGTTTTGTTTCCCAGGGAAAAAGCCTGTACAATGGTTTAGGTAATGCCGCCTTTAATAGCCGGGTGCCACCTGGAGATCCGCCTCTCGCAGGATGCCTCCCAGACGCAAGGTGGCACCAGTGCCAACTTGGTCTGGTTTGAGAGTGCCAAGTGGGTCCTGGAAACTGACACCCAGAACAGTGGCTTGTGAGTTTTGTTTCCCAGGGAAAAAGCCTGTACAATGCTTCAGGGTCCTGCGGCCTTAAATTCCTGGGTGCCACCTGGAATTCGGCGTCTTGCAGGATGCCTCCCAGACGCAAGGTGGCACCAGTGCCAACTTGGTCTGGTTTGAGAGTGCCAAGTGGGTCCTGCAAACTGACACCCAGAACAGTGGCTTCTGAATTTTTTTTCCCAGGGAAAAAGCCTGTAGAATGGTTTTGGGTCCTGCGGCGTTAAATTGCCGGGTGCCTCCTGGAATTCCGCCTCTCGCAGGATGCCTCCCAGACGCAAGGTGGCACCAGTGCCAACTTGGTCTGCTTTGAGAGTGCCAAGTGGGTCCTGAAAACTGACACCCAGAACAGTGGCTTGTGAGTTTTGTTTCCCAGGGAAAAAGCCTGTACAATGGTTCAGGGTCCTGCGGTCTTAAATTGCCGGGTGCCTCCTGGAATTCGGACTCTCGCAGGGTGCCCCCAGAAGCAAAATGACACCATTTCCAACTTGGTCTGGTTTGAGAGTGGCAACTGGGTCCTGAAAACTGACACCCAGAACAGTGGCTTGTGAGTTTTGTTTCCCAGGGGAAAAGCCTGTACAATGGTTCAGGGTCCTGCGGCCTTAAATTGCCGGGTGACTCCTGGAATTCGGCCACTCCCAGGATGCATCCCAGACGCAAGGTGGCACCAGTTCCAACTTGGTCTGGTTTAAGAGTGCCAAGTGTGTCCTGCAAACTGACACCCAGAACAGTGGCTTGTGAGTTTTGTTTCCTAGGGAAAAAGCCTGTACGATGGTTCAGGGTCCTGCGGCCTTAAATTACCGGGTGCCTCCTGGAATTGCGCCTCTCGCAGGATGCCTCCCAGACACAAGGTGGCACCAGTGCCAACTTGGTCTCGTTTGAGAGTGCCAAGTGTGTCCTGCAAACTGACACCCAGAACAGTGGCTTGTGAGTTTTGTTTCCCAGGGAAAAAGCCTGTACAATGGTTCAGGGTCCTGCGGCCTTAACTATCCGGGTGCTTCCTGGAATTCGGCCTCTCGCAGGATGCCTCCCAGACGCAAGGTGGCACCAGGTCCCACTTGGTCTGCTTTGAGAGTGCCAAGTGGGTCCTGCAAACTGACACCCAGAACAGTGGCTTGTGAGTTTTGTTTCCCAGGGAAAAAGCCTGTAAAATGGTTTAGGTTAATGACTCCTTTAATAGCCGGGTGCCACGTGGAGATTCGCCTCTCGCAGGATGCCTCCCAGACGCAAGGTGGCACCAGCGCCAACTTGGTCTGGTTTGAGATTGTCAAGTGGGTCCTGAAAACTGACACCCAGAACAGTGGCTTGTGAGTTTTGTTTCCCAGGGAAAAAGCCTGTAAAATGGTTTAGGTTAATGACGCCTTTAATAGCCGGGTGCCTCCAGGAATTCCACCTCTCGCAGGATGCCTCCCAGACGCAAGGTGGCACCAGTGCCAACTTGGTCTGCTTTGAGAGTGCAGGGTGGGTCCTGGAAACTGACACCCAGAACAGTGGCTTGTGAGTTTTGTTTCCCAGGGAAAAAGCCTGTACAATGGTTCAGGGGCCTGAGGCCTTAAATTGCGGGGTGCCTCCTGGAATTCCGCATCACACCAGATGTTTCCCAGACGCTAAGCAACACCTGTGCTAAATTGGTCTGGTTTAAGAGTGCCAAGTGGGTCCTGAAAACTGACACCCAGAACAGTGGCTTGTGAGTTTTGTTTCCCAGGGAAAAAGCCTGTACAATTGTTCAGGGTCCTGCAACCCTAAAATTGCCGGGTGCCTCCTGGAATTGCACCTCTCGCAGGATGCCTCCCAGACGCAAGGTGGCACCAGTGCCAACTTGGTCTGGTTTAAGAGTGCCAGGTGGCTCCTGCAAACTGACACCCAGAACAGTGGCTTGTGAGTTTTGTTTCCCAGGGAAAAAGCCTGTACAATGGTTTAGGTAATGCCGCCTTTAATAGCCGGGTGCCACCTGGAGATCCGCCTCTCGCAGGATGCTTCCCAGACGCAAGGTGGCACCAGTGCCAACTTGGTCTGGTTTGAGAGTGCCAAGTGGGTCCTGGAAACTGACACCCAGAACAGTGGCTTGTGAGTTTTGTTTCCCAGGGAAAAAGCCTGTACAATGCTTCAGGGTCCTGCGGCCTTAAATTGCTGGGTGCCACCTGGAATTCGGCGTCTTGCAGGATGCCTCCCAGACGCAAGGTGGCACCAGTGCCAACTTGGTCTGGTTTGAGAGTGTCAAGTGGGTCCTGCAAACTGACACCCAGAACAGTGGCTTCTGAATTTTTTTCCCCAGGGAAAAAGCCTGTAGAATGGTTTTGGGTCCTGCGGCGTTAAATTGCCGGGTGCCTCCTGGAATTCCGCCTCTCGCAGGATGCCTCCCAGACGCAAGGTGGCACCAGTGCCAACTTGGTCTGCTTTGAGAGTGCCAAGTGGGTCCTGAAAACTGACACCCAGAACAGTGGCTTGTGAGTTTTGTTTCCCAGGGAAAAAGCCTGTACAATGGTTCAGGGTCCTGCGGTCTTAAATTGCCGGGTGCCTCCTGGAATTCGGACTCTCGCAGGGTGCCCCCAGAAGCAAAATGACACCATTTCCAACTTGGTCTGGTTTGAGAGTGGCAACTGGGTCCTGAAAACTGACACCCAGAACAGTGGCTTGTGAGTTTTGTTTCCCAGGGGAAAAGCCTGTACAATGGTTCAGGGTCCTGCGGCCTTAAATTGCCGGGTGACTCCTGGAATTCGGCCACTCCCAGGATGCATCCCAGACGCAAGGTGGCACCAGTTCCAACTTGGTCTGGTTTAAGAGTGCCAAGTGTGTCCTGCAAACTGACACCCAGAACAGTGGCTTGTGAGTTTTGTTTCCCAGGGAAAAAGCCTGTACGATGGTTCAGGGTCCTGCGGCCTTAAATTACCGGGTGCCTCCTGGAATTGCGCCTCTCGCAGGATGCCTCCCAGACACAAGGTGGCACCAGTGCCAACTTGGTCTGGTTTGAGAGTGCCAAGTGTGTCCTGCAAACTGACACCCAGAACAGTGGCTTGTGAGTTTTGTTTCCCAGTGAAAAAGCCTGTACAATGGTTCAGGGTCCTGCGGCCTTAACTATCCGGGTGCTTCCTGGAATTCGGCCTCTCGCAGGATGCCTCCCAGACGCAAGGTGGCACCAGGTCCCACTTGGTCTGCTTTGAGAGTGCCAAGTGGGTCCTGCAAACTGACACCCAGAACAGTGGCTTGTGAGTTTTGTTTCCCAGGGAAAAAGCCTGTAAAATGGTTTAGGTTAATGACGCCTTTAAAAGCCGGGTGCCACGTGGAGATTCGCCTCTCGCAGGATGCCTCCCAGACGCAATGTGGCACCAGCGCCAACTTGGTCTGGTTTGAGATTGTCAAGTGGGTCCTGAAAACTGACACCCAGAACAGTGGCTTGTGAGTTTTGTTTCCCAGGGAAAAAGCCTGTAAAATGGTTTAGGTTAATGACGCCTTTAATAGCCGGGTGCCTCCTGGAATTCCACTTCTTGCAGGATGCCTCCCAGACGCAAGGTGGCACCAGTGCCAACTTGGTCTGCTTTGAGAGTGCCAAGTGGGTCCTGGAAACTGACACCCAGAACAGTGGCTTGTGAGTTTTGTTTCCCAGGGAAAAAGCCTGTACAATGGTTCAGGGGCCTGAGGCCTTAAATTGCGGGGTGCCTCCTGGAATTCCGCATCACACCAGATGTTTCCCAGACGCTAAGCAACACCTGTGCTAAATTGGTCTGGTTTAAGAGTGCCAAGTGGGTCCTGAAAACTGACACCCAGAACAGTGGCTTGTGAGTTTTGTTTCCCAGGGAAAAAGCCTGTACAATTGTTCAGGGTCCTGCGGCCTTAAATTGCCGGGTGCCTCCTGGAATTGCACCTCTCGCAGGATGCCTCCCAGACGCAAGGTGGCACCAGTGCCAACTTGGTCTGCTTTGAGAGTGCCAAGTGGGTCCTGAAAACTGACACCCAGAACAGTGGCTTGTGAGTTTTGTTTCCCAGTGAAAAAGCCTGTACAATGGTTCAGGGTCCTGCGGCCTTAAATTGCCGGGTGCCTCCTGGAATTCGGACTCTCGCAGGGTGCCCCCAGAAGCAAAATGACACCATTTCCAACTTGGTCTGGTTTGAGAGTGGCAACTGGGTCCTGAAAACTGACACCCAGAACAGTGGCTTGTGAGTTTTGTTTCCCAGGGGAAAAGCCTGTACAATGGTTCAGGGTCCTGCGGCCTTAAATTGCCGGGTGCCTCCTGGAATTCGGCCACTCCCAGGATGCATCCCAGACGCAAGGTGGCACCAGTGCCAACTTGGTCTGGTTTAAGAGTGTCAAGTGTGTCCTGCAAACTGACACCCAGAACAGTGGCTTGTGAGTTTAGTTTCCCAGGGAAAAAGCCTGTACAATGGTTCAGGGTCCTGAGGACTTAAATTGCCGGGTGCCTACTGGAGATCCGCCTCTCGCAGGATGCCTCCCAGACGCAAGGTGGCACCAGTGCCAACTTGGTCTGGTTTGAGAGTGCCAAGTCGGTCCTGCAAACTGACACCCAGAACAGTGGCTTGTGAGTTTTGTTTCCCAGGGAAAAAGCCTGTACAATGGTTCAGGGGCCTGAGGCCTTAAATTGCGGGATGCCTCCTGGAATTCCGCATCACGCCAGATGTTTCCCAGACGCTAAGCAACACCTGTGCTAAATTGGTCTGGTTTAAGAGTGCCAAGTGGGTCCTGAAAACTGACACCCAGAACAGTGGCTTGTGAGTTTTGTTTCCCAGGGAAAAAGCCTGTACAATGGTTCAGGGTCCTGCGGCCTTAAATTGCCGGGTGCCTCCTGGAATTGCACCTCTCGCAGGATGCCTCCCAGACGCAAGGTGGCACCAGTTCCAACTTGGTCTGGTTTAAGAGTGCCAGGTGGCTCCTGCAAACTGACACCCAGAACAGTGGCTTGTGAGTTTTGTTTCCCAGGGAAATAGCCTGTACAATGGTTTAGGTAATGCCGCCTTTAATAGCCGGGTGCCACCTGGAGATCCGCCTCTCGCAGGATGCCTCCCAGACACAAGGTGTCACCAGTGCCAACTTGGTCTAGTTTGAGAGTGCCAAGTGGGTCCTGAAAACTGACACCCAGAACAGTGGCTTCTGAATTTTTTTTCCCAGGGAAAAAGCCTGTAGAATGGTTTTGGGTCCTGCGGCCTTAAATTGCCGGGTGCCTCCTGGAATTCCGCCTCTCGCAGGATGCCTCCCAGACGCAAGGTGGCACCAGTGCCAACTTGGTCTGGTTTGAGAGTGCCAAGTGGGTCCTGGAAACTGACACCCAGAACAGTGGCTTGTGAGTTTTGTTTCCCAGGGAAAAAGCCTGTACAATGGTTCAGGGTCCTGCGGCCTTAAATTGCCGGGTGCCTCCTGGAATTCGGACTCTCGCAGGGTGCCCCCAGAAGCAAAATGACACCATTTCCAACTTGGTCTGGTTTGAGAGTGGCAACTGGGTCCTGAAAACTGACACCCAGAACAGTGGCTTGTGAGTTTTGTTTCCCAGGGGAAAAGCCTGTACAATGGTTCAGGGTCCTGCGGCCTTAAATTGCCGGGTGACTCCTGGAATTCGGCCTCTCGCAGAATGCCTCCCAGACGCAAGGTGGCACCAGTGCCAACTTGGTCTGGTTTAAGAGTGCCAAGTGTGTCCTGCAAACTGACACCCAGAACAGTGGCTTGTGAGTTTTGTTTCCCAGGGAAAAAGCCTGTACGATGGTTCAGGGTCCTGCAGCCTTAAATTACCGGTTGCCTCCTGGAATTGCGCCTCTCGCAGGATGCCTCCCAGACGCAAGGTGGCACCAGTGCCAACTTGGTCTGCTTTGAGTGTGTCAAGTTGGTCCTGAAAACTGACACCCAGAACAGTGGCTTGTGAGTTTTGTTTCCCAGGGAAAAAGCCTGTACAATGGTTCAGGGTCCTGCGGCCTTAACTACCCGGGTGCTTCCTGGAATTCAGCCTCTCGCAGGATGCCTCCCAAACGCAAGGTGGCACCAGTGCCAACTTGGTCTGCTTTGAGAGTGCCAAGTGGGTCCTGAAAACTGACACCCAGAACAGTGGCTTGTGAGTTTTGTTTCCCAGGGAAAAAGCCTGTACAATGGTTCAGGGTCCTGCGGCCTTAAATTGCCGGGTGCCTCCTGGAATTCGGCGTCTTGCAGGATGCCTCCCAGACGCAAGGTGGCACCAGTGCCAACTTGGTCTGGTTTGAGAGTGCCAAGTGGGTCCTGAAAACTGACACCAAGAACAGTGGCTTGTGAGTTTTGTTTCCCAGGGAAAAAGCCTGTAAAATGGATTAGGTAATGCCGCCTTTAATAGCCGGGTGCCACCTGGAGATCCGCCTCTCGCAGGATGCCTCCCAGACGCAAGGTGGCACCAGTGCCAACTTGTTCTGGTTTGAGAGTGCCAAGTGGGTCCTGAAAACTGACACCCAGAACAGTGGCTTGTGAGTTTTGTTTCCCTGGGAAAAGCCTGTACAATGGTTCAGGGTCCTGCGGCCTTAAATTGCCGGGTGACTCTACAATTGCACCTCTCGCAGGATGCCTCCCAGACGCAAGCAACACCAGTGCCAACTTGGTCTGGTTTGAGAGTTCCAGGTGGCTCCTGCAAACTGACACCCAGAACAGTGGCTTGTGAGTTTTGTTTCCCAGGGAAAAAGCCTGTAAAATGGTTTAGGGTCCTGCGGCCTTAAATTGCCGGGTGCCTCCTGGAATTCGGACTCTCGCAGGGTGCCCCCAGAAGCAAAATGACACCATTTCCAACTTGGTCTGGTTTGAGAGTGGCAACTGGGTCCTGAAAACTGACACCCAGAACAGTGGCTTGTGAGTTTTGTTTCCCAGGGGAAAAGCCTGTACAATGGTTCAGGGTCCTGCGGCCTTAAATTGCCGGGTGCCTCCTGGAATTCGGCTACTCCCAGGATGCATCCCAGACGCAAGGTGGCACCAGTGCCAACTTGGTCTGGTTTAAGAGTGTCAAGTGGGTCCTGAAAACTGACACCCAGAACAGTGGCTTGTGAGTTTAGTTTCCCAGGGAAAAAGCCTGTACAATGGTTCAGGGTCCTGCGGCCTTAAATTGCCGGGTGCCTCCTGGAATTGCACCTCTCGCAGGATGCCTCCCAGACGCAAGGTGGCACCAGTTCCAACTTGGTCTGGTTTAAGAGTGCCAGGTGGCTCCTGCAAACTGACACCCAGAACAGTGGCTTGTGAGTTTTGTTTCCCAGGGAAATAGCCTGTACAATGGTTTAGGTAATGCCGCCTTTAATAGCCGGGTGCCACCTGGAGATCCGCCTCTCGCAGGATGCCTCCCAGACGCAAGGTGGCACCAGTGCCAACTTGGTCTAGTTTGAGAGTGCCAAGTGGGTCCTGAAAACTGACACCCAGAACAGTGGCTTGTGAGTTTTGTTTCCCAGGGAAAAAGCCTGTACAATGGTTTTGGGTCCTGCGGCCTTAAATTGCCGGGTGCCTCCTGGAATTCCGCCTCTCGCAGGATGCCTCCCAGACGCAAGGTGGCACCAGTGCCAACTTGGTCTGGTTTGAGAGTGCCAAGTGGGTCCTGAAAACTGACACCCAGAACAGTGGCTTGTGAGTTTTGTTTCCCAGGGAAAAAGCCTGTACAATGGTTCAGGGTCCTGCGGCCTTAAATTGCCGGGTGCCTCCTGGAATTCGGACTCTCGCAGGGTGCCCCCAGAAGCAAAATGACACCATTTCCAACTTGGTCTGGTTTGAGAGTGGCAACTGGGTCCTGAAAACTGACACCCAGAACAGTGGCTTGTGAGTTTTGTTTCCCAGGGGAAAAGCCTGTACAATGGTTCAGGGTCCTGCGGCCTTAAATTGCCGGGTGACTCCTGGAATTCGGCCTCTCGCAGAATGCCTCCCAGACGCAAGGTGGCACCAGTGCCAACTTGGTCTGGTTTAAGAGTGCCAAGTGTGTCCTGCAAACTGACACCCAGAACAGTGGCTTGTGAGTTTTGTTTCCCAGGGAAAAAGCCTGTACAATGGTTCAGGGTCCTGCAGCCTTAAATTACCGGTTGCCTCCTGGAATTGCGCCTCTCGCAGGATGCCTCCCAGACGCAAGGTGGCACCAGTGCCAACTTGGTCTGCTTTGAGTGTGTCAAGTTGGTCCTGAAAACTGACACCCAGAACAGTGGCTTGTGAGTTTTGTTTCCCAGGGAAAAAGCCTGTACAATGGTTCAGGGTCCTGCGGCCTTAACTACCCGGGTGCTTCCTGGAATTCAGCCTCTCGCAGGATGCCTCCCAAACGCAAGGTGGCACCAGTGCCAACTTGGTCTGCTTTGAGAGTGCCAAGTGGGTCCTGAAAACTGACACCCAGAACAGTGGCTTGTGAGTTTTGTTTCCCAGGGAAAAAGCCTGTACAATGGTTCAGGGTCCTGCGGCCTTAAATTGCCGGGTGCCTCCTGGAATTCGGCGTCTTGCAGGATGCCTCCCAGACGCAAGGTGGCACCAGTGCCAACTTGGTATGGTTTAAGAGTGCCAAGTGGGTCCTGAAAACTGACACCAAGAACAGTGGCTTGTGAGTTTTGTTTCCCAGGGAAAAAGCCTGTAAAATGGATTAGGTAATGCCGCCTTTAATAGCCGGGTGCCACCTGGAGATCCGCCTCTCGCAGGATGCCTCCCAGACGCAAGGTGGCACCAGTGCCAACTTGTTCTGGTTTGAGAGTGCCAAGTGGGTCCTGAAAACTGACACCCAGAACAGTGGCTTGTGAGTTTTGTTTCCCTGGGAAAAGCCTGTACAATGGTTCAGGGTCCTGCGGCCTTAAATTGCCGGGTGACTCTACAATTGCACCTCTCGCAGGATGCCTCCCAGACGCAAGCAACACCAGTGCCAACTTGGTCTGGTTTGAGAGTTCCAGGTGGCTCCTGCAAACTGACACCCAGAACAGTGGCTTGTGAGTTTTGTTTCCCAGGGAAAAAGCCTGTAAAATGGTTTAGGGTCCTGCGGCCTTAAATTGCCGGGTGCCTCCTGGAATTCGGACTCTCGCAGGGTGCCCCCAGAAGCAAAATGACACCATTTCCAACTTGGTCTGGTTTGAGAGTGGCAACTGGGTCCTGAAAACTGACACCCAGAACAGTGGCTTGTGAGTTTTGTTTCCCAGGGGAAAAGCCTGTACAATGGTTCAGGGTCCTGCGGCCTTAAATTGCCGGGTGCCTCCTGGAATTCGGCTACTCCCAGGATGCATCCCAGACGCAAGGTGGCACCAGTGCCAACTTGGTCTGGTTTAAGAGTGTCAAGTGGGTCCTGAAAACTGACACCCAGAACAGTGGCTTGTGAGTTTAGTTTCCCAGGGAAAAAGCCTGTACAATGGTTCAGGGTCCTGCGGACTTAAATTGCCGGGTGCCTACTGGAGATCCGCCTCTCGCAGGATGCCTCCCAGACGCATGGTGGCACCAGTGCCAACTTGGTCTGGTTTGAGAGTGCCAAGTCGGTCACGCAAACTGACACCCAGAACAGTGGATTGTGAGTTTTGTTTCCCAGGGAAAAAGCCTGTACAATGGTTCAGGGGCCTGAGGCCTTAAATTGCGGGATGCCTCCTGGAATTCCGCATCACGCCAGATGTTTCCCAGACGCTAAGCAACACCTGTGCTAAATTGGTCTGGTTTAAGAGTGCCAAGTGGGTCCTGAAAACTGACACCCAGAACAGTGGCTTGTGAGTTTTGTTTCCCAGGGAAAAAGCCTGTACAATGGTTCAGGGTCCTGCGGCCTTAAATTGCCGGGTGCCTCCTGGAATTGCACCTCTCGCAGGATGCCTCCCAGACGCAAGGTGGCACCAGTTCCAACTTGGTCTGGTTTAAGAGTGCCAGGTGGCTCCTGCAAACTGACACCCAGAACAGTGGCTTGTGAGTTTTGTTTCCCAGGGAAATAGCCTGTACAATGGTTTAGGTAATGCCGCCTTTAATAGCCGGGTGCCACCTGGAGATCCGCCTCTCGCAGGATGCCTCCCAGACGCAAGGTGGCACCAGTGCCAACTTGGTCTAGTTTGAGAGTGCCAAGTGGGTCCTGAAAACTGACACCCAGAACAGTGGCTTCTGAATTTTTTTTCCCAGGGAAAAAGCCTGTAGAATGGTTTTGGGTCCTGCAGCCTTAAATTGCCGGGTGCCTCCTGGAATTCCGCCTCTCGCAGGATGCCTCCCAGACGCAAGGTGGCACCAGTGCCAACTTGGTCTGGTTTGAGAGTGCCAAGTGGGTCCTGAAAACTGACACCCAGAACAGTGGCTTGTGAGTTTTGTTTCCCAGGGAAAAAGCCTGTACAATGGTTCAGGGTCCTGCGGCCTTAAATTGCCGGGTGCCTCCTGGAATTCGGACTCTCGCAGGGTGCCCCCAGAAGCAAAATGACACCATTTCCAACTTGGTCTGGTTTGAGAGTGCCAAGTGGGTCCTGAAAACTGACACCCAGAACAGTGGCTTGTGAGTTTTGTTTCCCAGGGAAAAAGCCTGTACAATGGTTCAGGGTCCTGCGGCCTTAAATTGCCGGGTGACTCCTGGAATTCGGCCTCTCGCAGAATGCCTCCCAGACGCAAGGTGGCACCAGTGCCAACTTGGTCTGGTTTAAGAGTGCCAAGTGTGTCCTGCAAACTGACACCCAGAACAGTGGCTTGTGAGTTTTGTTTCCCAGGGAAAAAGCCTGTACGATGGTTCAGGGTCCTGCAGCCTTAAATTACCGGGTGCCTCCTGGAATTGCGCCTCTCGCAGGATGCCTCCCAGACGCAAGGTGGCACCAGTGCCAACTTGGTCTGCTTTGAGTGTGTCAAGTTGGTCCTGAAAACTGACACCCAGAACAGTGGCTTGTGAGTTTTGTTTCCCAGGGAAAAAGCCTGTACAATGGTTCAGGGTCCTGCGGCCTTAAATTGCCGGGTGCCTCCTGGAATTCGGCGTCTTGCAGGATGCCTCCCAGACGCAAGGTGGCACCAGTGCCAACTTGGTATGGTTTAAGAGTGCCAAGTGGGTCCTGAAAACTGACACCAAGAACAGTGGCTTGTGAGTTTTGTTTCCCAGGGAAAAAGCCTGTAAAATGGATTAGGTAATGCCGCATTTAATAGCCGGGTGCCACGTGGAGATTCGCCTCTCGCAGGATGCCTCCCAGACGCAAGGTGGCACCAGTGCCAACTTGTTCTGGTTTGAGAGTGCCAAGTGGGTCCTGAAAACTGACACCCAGAACAGTGGCTTGTGAGTTTTGTTTCCCTGGGAAAAGCCTGTACAATGGTTCAGGGTCCTGCGGCCTTAAATTGCCGGGTGACTCTACAATTGCACCTCTCGCAGGATGCCTCCCAGACGCAAGCAACACCAGTGCCAACTTGGTCTGGTTTGAGAGTTCCAGGTGGCTCCTGCAAACTGACACCCAGAACAGTGGCTTGTGAGTTTTGTTTCCCAGGGAAAAAGCCTGTAAAATGGTTTAGGTAATGCCGCCTTTAATAGCCGGGTGACACCTGGAGATGCGCCACTCGCAGGATGCCTCCCAGACGCAAGGTGGCACCAGTGCCAACTTGGTCTGGTTTGAGAGTGTCAAGTGGGTCCTGAAAACTGACACCCAGAACAGTGGCTTGTGAGTTTTGTTTCCCAGGGAAAAAGCCTGTACAATGGTTCAGGGTCCTGCGGCCTTAAATTGCCGGGTGCCTCCTGGAATTCCACCTCTCGCAGGATGCCTCCCAGACGCAAGGTGGCACCAGTGCCAACTTGGTCTGGTTTGAGAGTGCCAAGTGGGTCCTGCAAACTGACACCTAGAACAGTGGCTTGTGAGTTTTGTTTCCCAGGGAAAAAGCCTGTAGAATGGTTTTGGGTCCTGCGGCGTTAAATTGCCGGGTGCCTCCTGGAATTCGGACTCTCGCAGGGTGCCCCCAGAAGCAAAATGACACCATTTCCAACTTGGTCTGGTTTGAGAGTGCCAAGTCGGTCCTGCAAACTGACACCCAGAACAGTGGCTTGTGAGTTTTGTTTCCCAGGGGAAAAGCCTGTACGATGGTTCAGGGTCCTGCGGCCTTAAATTACCGGGTGCCTCCTGGAATTGCGCCTCTCGCAGGATGCCTCCCAGACACAAGGTGGCACCAGTGCCAACTTGGTCTGGTTTGAGAGTGCCAAGTGTGTCCTGCAAACTGACACCCAGAACAGTGGCTTGTGAGTTTTGTTTCCCAGGGAAAAAGCCTGTACAATGGTTCAGGGTCCTGCGGCCTTAACTATCCGGGTGCTTCCTGGAATTCGGCCTCTCGCAGGATGTCTCCCAGACGCAAGGTGGCACCAGCTCCCACTTGGTCTGCTTTGAGAGTGCCAAGTGGGTCCTGCAAACTGACACCCAGAACAGTGGCATGTGAGTTTTGTTTCCCAGGGAAAAAGCCTGTAAAATGGTTTAGGTTAATGACGCCTTTAATAGCCGGGTGCCACGTGGAGATTCGCGTCTCGCAGGATGCCTCCCAGACGCAATGTGGCACCAGGGCCAACTTGGTCTGGTTTGAGAGTGTCAAGTGGGTCCTGAAAACTGACACCCAGAACAGTGGCATGTGAGTTTTGTTTCCCAGGGAAAAAGCCTGTAAAATGGTTTAGGTTAATGACGCCTTTAATAGCCGGGTGCCTCCTGGAATTCCACCTCTCGCAGGATGCCTCCCAGACGCAAGGTGGCACCAGTGCCAACTTGGTCTGGTTTGAGAGTGCCAAGTGGGTCCTGGAAACTGACACCCAGAACAGTGGCTTGTGAGTTTTGTTTCCCAGGGAAAAAGCCTGTACAATGGTTCAGGGGCCTGAGGCCTTAAATTGCGGGGTGCCTCCTGGAATTCCGCATCACACCAGATGTTTCCCAGACGCTAAGCAACACCTGTGCTAAATTGGTCTGGTTTAAGAGTGCCAAGTGGGTCCTGAAAACTGACACCCAGAACAGTGGCTTGTGAGTTTTGTTTCCCAGGGAAAAAGCCTGTACAATGGTTCAGGGTCCTGCGGCCTTAAATTGCCGGGTGCCTCCTGGAATTGCACCTCTCGCAGGATGCCTCCCAGACGCAAGGTGGCACCAGTGCCAACTTGGTCTGGTTTAAGAGTGCCAGGTGGCTCCTGCAAACTGACACCCAGAACAGTGGCTTGTGAGTTTTGTTTCCCAGGGAAAAAGCCTGTACAATGGTTTAGGTAATGCCGCCTTTAATAGCCGGGTGCCACCTGGAGATCCGCCTCTCGCAGGATGCCTCCCAGACGCAAGGTGGCACCAGTGCCAACTTGGTCTGGTTTGAGAGTGCCAAGTGGGTCCTGAAAACTGACACCCAGAACAGTGGCTTGTGAATTTTGTTTTCCAGGGAAAAAGCCTGTACAATGGTTCAGGGTCCTGCGGACTTAAATTGCCGGGTGCCTACTGGAGATCCGCCTCTCGCAGGATGCCTCCCAGACGCATGGTGGCACCAGTGCCAACTTGGTCTGGTTTGAGAGTGCCAAGTCGGTCCTGCAAACTGACACCCAGAACAGTGGATTGTGAGTTTTGTTTCCCAGGGAAAAAGCCTGTACAATGGTTCAGGGGCCTGAGGCCTTAAATTGCGGGATGCCTCCTGGAATTCCGCATCACGCCAGATGTTTCCCAGACGCTAAGCAACACCTGTGCTAAATTGGTCTGGTTTAAGAGTGCCAAGTGGGTCCTGAAAACTGACACCCAGAACAGTGGCTTGTGAGTTTTGTTTCCCAGGGAAAAAGCCTGTACAATGGTTCAGGGTCCTGCGGCCTTAAATTGCCGGGTGCCTCCTGGAATTGCACCTCTCGCAGGATGCCTCCCAGACGCAAGGTGGCACCAGTTCCAACTTGGTCTGGTTTAAGAGTGCCAGGTGGCTCCTGCAAACTGACACCCAGAACAGTGGCTTGTGAGTTTTGTTTCCCAGGGAAATAGCCTGTACAATGGTTTAGGTAATGCCGCCTTTAATAGCCGGGTGCCACCTGGAGATCCGCCTCTCGCAGGATGCCTCCCAGACGCAAGGTGGCACCAGTGCCAACTTGGTCTAGTTTGAGAGTTCCAAGTGGGTCCTGAAAACTGACACCCAGAACAGTGGCTTCTGAATTTTTTTTCCCAGGGAAAAAGCCTGTAGAATGGTTTTGGGTCCTGCGGCCTTAAATTGCCGGGTGCCTCCTGGAATTCCGCCTCTCGCAGGATGCCTCCCAGACGCAAGGTGGCACCAGTGCCAACTTGGTCTGGTTTGAGAGTGCCAAGTGGGTCCTGAAAACTGACACCCAGAACAGTGGCTTGTGAGTTTTGTTTCCCAGGGAAAAAGCCTGTACAATGGTTCAGGGTCCTGCGGCCTTAAATTGCCGGGTGCCTCCTGGAATTCGGACTCTCGCAGGGTGCCCCCAGAAGCAAAATGACACCATTTCCAACTTGGTCTGGTTTGAGAGTGGCAACTGGGTCCTGAAAACTGACACCCAGATCAGTGGCTTGTGAGTTTTGTTTCCCAGGGGAAAAGCCTGTACAATGGTTCAGGGTCCTGCGGCCTTAAATTGCCGGGTGACTCCTGGAATTCGGCCTCTCGCAGAATGCCTCCCAGACGCAAGGTGGCACCAGTGCCAACTTGGTCTGGTTTAAGAGTGCCAAGTGTGTCCTGCAAACTGACACCCAGAACAGTGGCTTGTGAGTTTTGTTTCCCAGGGAAAAAGCCTGTACGATGGTTCAGGGTCCTGCAGCCTTAAATTACCGGGTGCCTCCTGGAATTGCGCCTCTCGCAGGATGCCTCCCAGACGCAAGGTGGCACCAGTGCCAACTTGGTCTGCTTTGAGTGTGTCAAGTTGGTCCTGAAAACTGACACCCAGAACAGTGGCTTGTGAGTTTTGTTTCCCAGGGAAAAAGCCTGTACAATGGTTCAGGGTCCTGCGGCCTTAACTACCCGGGTGCTTCCTGGAATTCAGCCTCTCGCAGGATGCCTCCCAAACGCAAGGTGGCACCAGTGCCAACTTGGTCTGCTTTGAGAGTGCCAAGTGGGTCCTGCAAACTGACACCCAGAACAGTGGCTTGTGAGTTTTGTTTCCCAGGGAAAAAGCCTGTACAATGGTTCAGGGTCCTGCGGCCTTAAATTGCCGGGTGCCTCCTGGAATTCGGCGTCTTGCAGGATGCCTCCCAGACGCAAGGTGGCACCAGTGCCAACTTGGTATGGTTTAAGAGTGCCAAGTGGGTCCTGAAAACTGACACCAAGAACAGTGGCTTGTGAGTTTTGTTTCCCAGGGAAAAAGCCTGTAAAATGGATTAGGTAATGCCGCCTTTAATAGCCGGGTGCCACCTGGAATTCGGCCTCTCGCAGGATGCCTCCCAGACGCAAGGTGGCACCAGTGCCAACTTGGTCTGCTTTGAGAGTGCCAAGTGGGTCCTGAAAACTGACACCCAGAACAGTGGCTTGTGAGTTTTGTTTCCCTGGGAAAAGCCTGTACAATGGTTCAGGGTCCTGCGGCCTTAAATTGCCGGGTGACTCTACAATTGCACCTCTCGCAGGATGCCTCCCAGACGCAAGCAACACCAGTGCCAACTTGGTCTGGTTTGAGAGTTCCAGGTGGCTCCTGCAAACTGACACCCAGAACAGTGGCTTGTGAGTTTTGTTTCCCAGGGAAAAAGCCTGTAAAATGGTTTAGGTAATGCCGCCTTTAATAGCCGGGTGACACCTGGAGATGCGCCACTCGCAGGATGCCTCCCAGACGCAAGGTGGCACCAGTGCCAACTTGGTCTGGTTTGAGAGTGTCAAGTGGGTCCTGAAAACTGACACCCAGAACAGTGGCTTGTGAGTTTTGTTTCCCAGGGAAAAAGCCTGTACAATGGTTCAGGGTCCTGCGGCCTTAAATTGCCGGGTGCCTCCTGGAATTCCACCTCTCGCAGGATGCCTCCCAGACGCAAGGTGGCACCAGTGCCAACTTGGTCTGGTTTAAGAGTGCCAGGTGGCTCCTCCAAACTGACACCCAGAACAGTGGCTTGTGAGTTTTGTTTCCCAGGGAAAAAGCCTGTACAATGGTTTAGGTAATGCCGCCTTTAATAGCCGGGTGCCACCTGGAGATCCGCCTCTCGCAGGATGCCTCCCAGACGCAAGGTGGCACCAGTGCCAACTTGGTCTGGTTTGAGAGTGCCAAGTGGGTCCTGGAAACTGACACCCAGAGCAGTGGCTTGTGAGTTTTGTTTCCCAGGGAAAAAGCCTGTACAATGCTTCAGGGTCCTGCGGCCTTAAATTGCTGGGTGCCACCTGGAATTCGGCGTCTTGCAGGATGCCTTCCAGACGCAAGGTGGCACCAGTGCCAACTTGGTCTGGTTTGAGAGTGCCAAGTGGGTCCTGCAAACTGACACCTAGAACAGTGGCTTCTGAATTTTTTTTCCCAGGGAAAAAGCCTGTAGAATGGTTTTGGGTCCTGCGGCCTTAAATTGCCGGGTGCCTCCTGGAATTCGGACTCTCGCAGGGTGCCCCCAGAAGCAAAATGACACCATTTCCAACTTGGTCTGGTTTGAGAGTGCCAAGTCGGTCCTGCAAACTGACACCCAGAACAGTGGCTTGTGAGTTTTGTTTCCCAGGGGAAAAGCCTGTACGATGGTTCAGGGTCCTGCGGCCTTAAATTACCGGGTGCCTCCTGGAATTGCGCCTCTCGCAGGATGCCTCCCAGACACAAGGTGGCACCAGTGCCAACTTGGTCTGGTTTGAGAGTGCCAAGTGTGTCCTGCAAACTGACACATAGAACAGTGGCTTGTGAGTTTTGTTTCCCAGGGAAAAAGCCTGTACAATGGTTCAGGGTCCTGCGGCCTTAACTATCCGGGTGCTTCCTGGAATTCGGCCTCTCGCAGGATGTCTCCCAGACGCAAGGTGGCACCAGCTCCCACTTGGTCTGCTTTGAGAGTGCCAAGTGGGTCCTGCAAACTGACACCCAGAACAGTGGCTTGTGAGTTTTGTTTCCCAGGGAAAAAGCCTGTAAAATGGTTTAGGTTAATGACGCCTTTAATAGCCGGGTGCCACGTGGAGATTCGCGTCTCGCAGGATGCCTCCCAGACGCAATGTGGCACCAGGGCCAACTTGGTCTGGTTTGAGAGTGTCAAGTGGGTCCTGAAAACTGACACCCAGAACAGTGGCTTGTGAGTTTTGTTTCCCAGGGAAAAAGCCTGTAAAATGGTTTAGGTTAATGACGCCTTTAATAGCCGGGTGCCTCCTGGAATTGCGCCTCTCGCAGAATGCCTCCCAGACGCAAGGTGGCACCAGTGCCAACTTGGTCTGGTTTGAGAGTGCCAAGTGGGTCCTGGAAACTGACACCCAGAACAGTGGCTTGTGAGTTTTGTTTCCCAGGGAAAAAGCCTGTTCAATGGTTCAGGGGCCTGAGGCCTTAAATTGCGGGGTGCCTCCTGGAATTCCGCATCACACCAGATGTTTCCCAGACGCTAAGCAACACCTGTGCTAAATTGGTCTGGTTTAAGAGTGCCAAGTGGGTCCTGAAAACTGACACCCAGAACAGTGGCTTGTGAGTTTTGTTTCCCAGGGAAAAAGCCTGTACAATTGTTCAGGGTCCTGCGGCCTTAAATTGCCGGGTGCCTCCTGGAATTGCACCTCTCGCAGGATGCCTCCCAGACGCAAGGTGGCACCAGTGCCAACTTGGTCTGGTTTAAGAGTGCCAGGTGGCTCCTGCAAACTGACACCCAGAACAGTGGCTTGTGAGTTTTGTTTCCCAGGGAAAAAGCCTGTACAATGGTTTAGGTAATGCCGCCTTTAATAGCCGGGTGCCACCTGGAGATGCGCCTCTCGCAGGATGCCTCCCAGACGCAAGGTGGCACCAGTGCCAACTTGGTCTGGTTTGAGAGTGCCAAGTGGGTCCTGGAAACTGACACCCAGAACAGTGGCTTGTGAGTTTTGTTTCCCAGGGAAAAAGCCTGTACAATGCTTCAGGGTCCTGCGGCCTTAAATTGCTGGGTGCCACCTGGAATTCGGCGTCTTGCAGGATGCCTCCCAGACGCAAGGTGGCACCAGTGCCAACTTGGTCTGGTTTGAGAGTGCCAAGTGGGTCCTGAAAACTGACACCCAGAACAGTGGCTTCTGAATTTTTTTTCCCAGGGAAAAAGCCTGTAGAATGGTTTTGGGTCCTGCGGCCTTAAATTGCCGGGTGCCTCCTGGAATTCCGCCTCTCGCAGGATGCCTCCCAGACGCAAGGTGGCACCAGTGCCAACTTGGTCTGGTTTGAGAGTGCCAAGTGGGTCCTGAAAACTGACACCCAGAACAGTGGCTTGTGAGTTTTGTTTCCCAGGGAAAAAGCCTGTACAATGGTTCAGGGTCCTGCGGCCTTAAATTGCCGGGTGCCTCCTGGAATTCGGACTCTCGCAGGGTGCCCCCAGAAGCAAAATGACACCATTTCCAACTTGGTCTGGTTTGAGAGTGGCAACTGGGTCCTGAAAACTGACACCCAGAACAGTGGCTTGTGAGTTTTGTTTCCCAGGGAAAAAGCCTGTACAATGGTTCAGGGTCCTGCGGCCTTAACTACCCGGGTGCTTCCTGGAATTCAGCCTCTCGCAGGATGCCTCCCAGACGCAAGGTGGCACCAGTGCCAACTTGGTCTGGTTTGAGAGTGCCAAGTGGGTCCTGAAAACTGACACCTAGAACAGTGGCTTCTGAATTTTTTTTCCCAGGGAAAAAGCCTGTAGAATGGTTTTGGGTCCTGCGGCGTTAAATTGCCGGGTGCCTCCTGGAATTCGGACTCTCGCAGGGTGCCCCAAGAAGCAAAATGACACCATTTCCAACTTGGTCTGGTTTGAGAGTGCCAAGTGGGTCCTGAAAACTGACACCCAGAACAGTGGCTTGTGAGTTTTGTTTCCCAGGGGAAAAGCCTGTACGATGGTTCAGGGTCCTGCGGCCTTAAATTACCGGGTGCCTCCTGGAATTGCGCCTCTCGCAGGATGCCTCCCAGACACAAGGTGGCACCAGTGCCAACTTGGTCTGGTTTGAGAGTGCCAAGTGTGTCCTGCAAACTGACACCCAGAACAGTGGCTTGTGAGTTTTGTTTCCCAGGGAAAAAGCCTGTACAATGGTTCAGGGTCCTGCGGCCTTAACTACCCGGGTGCTTCCTGGAATTCGGCCTCTCGCAGGATGTCTCCCAGACGCAAGGTGGCACCAGCTCCCACTTGGTCTGCTTTGAGAGTGCCAAGTGGGTCCTGCAAACTGACACCCAGAACAGTGGCTTGTGAGTTTTGTTTCCCAGGGAAAAAGCCTGTAAAATGGTTTAGGTTAATGACGCCTTTAATAGCCGGGTGCCACGTGGAGATTCGCGTCTCGCAGGATGCCTCCCAGACGCAATGTGGCACCAGGGCCAACTTGGTCTGGTTTGAGAGTGTCAAGTGGGTCCTGAAAACTGACACCCAGAACAGTGGCTTGTGAGTTTTGTTTCCCAGGGAAAAAGCCTGTAAAATGGTTTAGGTTAATGACGCCTTTAATAGCCGGGTGCCTCCTGGAATTTCACCTCTCGCAGGATGCCTCCCAGACGCAAGGTGGCACCAGTGCCAACTTGGTCTGGTTTGAGAGTGCCAAGTGGGTCCTGGAAACTGACACCCAGAAGAGTGGCTTGTGAGTTTTGTTTCCCAGGGAAAAAGCCTGTACAATGGTTCAGGGGCCTGAGGCCTTAAATTGCGGGGTGCCTCCTGGAATTCCGCATCACACCACATGTTTCCCAGACGCTAAGCAACACCTGTGCTAAATTGGTCTGGTTTAAGAGTGCCAAGTGGGTCCTGAAAACTGACACCCAGAACAGTGGCTTGTGAGTTTTGTTTCCCAGGGAAAAAGCCTGTACAATTGTTCAGGGTCCTGCGGCCTTAAATTGCCGGGTGCCTCCTGGAATTGCACCTCTCGCAGGATGCCTCCCAGACGCAAGGTGGCACCAGTGCCAACTTGGTCTGGTTTAAGAGTGCCAGGTGGCTCCTGCAAACTGACACCCAGAACAGTGGCTTGTGAGTTTTGTTTCCCAGGGAAAAAGCCTGTACAATGGTTTAGGTAATGCCGCCTTTAATAGCCGGGTGCCACCTGGAGATCCGCGTCTCGCAGGATGCCTCCCAGACGCAAGGTGGCACCAGTGCCAACTTGGTCTGGTTTGAGAGTGCCAAGTGGGTCCTGGAAACTGACACCCAGAACAGTGGCTTGTGAGTTTTGTTTCCCAGGGAAAAAGCCTGTACAATGCTTCAGGGTCCTGCGGCCTTAAATTGCTGGGTGCCACCTGGAATTCGGCGTCTTGCAGGATGCCTCCCAGACGCAAGGTGGCACCAGTGCCAACTTGGTCTGGTTTGAGAGTGCCAAGTGGGTCCTGAAAACTGACACCCAGAACAGTGGCTTCTGAATTTTTTTTCCCAGGGAAAAAGCCTGTAGAATGGTTTTGGGTCCTGCCGCCTTTAATAGCCGGGTGCCACCTGGAGATCCGCCTCTCGCAGGATGCCTCCCAGACGCAAGGTGGCACCAGTGCCAACTTGGTCTGGTTTGAGAGTGCCAAGTGGGTCCTGAAAACTGACACCCAGAACAGTGGCTTGTGAGTTTTGTTTCCCAGGGAAAAAGCCTGTACAATGGTTCAGGGTCCTGCGGCCTTAAATTGCCGGGTGCCTCCTGGAATTGCGCCTCTCGCAGGATGCCTCCCAGACGCAAGGTGGCACCAGTGCCAACTTGGTCTGGTTTAAGAGTGCCAAGTGGGTCCTGAAAACTGACACCCAGAACAGTGGCTTGTGAGTTTTGTTTCCCAGGGAAAAAGCCTGTAAAATGGATTAGGTAATGCCGCCTTTAATAGCCGGGTGCCACCTGGAGATCCCCCTCTCGCAGGATGCCTCCCAGACGCGAGGTGGCACCAGTGCCAACTTGGTCTGGTTTGAGAGTACCAAGTGGGTCCTGAAAACTGACACCCAGAACAGTGGCTTGTGAGTTTTGTTTCCCAGGGAAAAAGCCTGTACAATTGTTCAGCGGCCTGCGGACTTAAATTGCCGGGTGCCTCCTGGAATTCGGCCTCTCGCAGGATGCCTCCCAGACGCAAGGTGGCACCAGCTCCCACTTGGCCTGCTTTGAGAGTGCCAGGTGGCTCCTGCAAACTGACACCCAGAACAGTGGCTTGTGAGTTTTCTTTCCCAGGGAAAAAGCCTGTCAAATGGTTTAGGTTAATGACGCCTTTAATAGCCGGGTGCCACGTGGAGATTCGCCTCTCGCAGGATGCCTCCCAGACGCAATGTGGCACCAGTGCCAACTTGGTCTGGTTTGAGAGTGTCAAGTGGGTCCTGAAAACTGACACCCAGAACAGTGGCTTGTGAGTTTAGTTTCCCAGGGAAAAAGCCTGTACAATGGTTCAGGATCCTGCGGACTTAAATTGCCGGGTGCCTACTGGAGATCCGCCTCTCGCAGGATGCCTCCCAGACGCATGGTGGCACCAGTGCCAACTTGGTCTGGTTTGAGAGTGCCAAGTCGGTCCTGCAAACTGACACCCAGAACAGTGGCTTGTGAGTTTTGTTTCCCAGGGAAAAAGCCTGTACAATGGTTCAGGGGCCTGAGGCCTTAAATTGCGGGGTGCCTCCTGGAATTCCGCATCACGCCAGATGTTTCCCAGACGCTAAGCAACACCTGTGCTAAATTGGTCTGGTTTAAGAGTGCCAAGTGTGTCCTGAAAACTGACACCCAGAACAGTGGCTTGTGAGTTTTGTTTCCCAGGGAAAAAGCCTGTACAATGGTTCAGGGTCCTGCGGACTTAAATTGCCGGGTGCCTCCTGGAATTACACCTCACGCAGGATGCCTCCCAGACGCAAGGTGGCACCAGTGCCAACTTGGTCTGGTTTAAGAGTGCCAGGTGGCTCCTGCAAACTGACACCCAGAACAGTGGCTTGTGAGTTTTGTTTCCCAGGGAAAAAACCTGTACAATGGTTTAGGTAATGCCGCCTTTAATAGCCGGGTGCCTCCTGGAATTCGGCCTCTCGCAGGATGCCTCCCAGACGCAAGGTGGCACCAGTGCCAACTTGGTCTGCTTTGAGAGTGCCAAGTGGGTCCTGAAAACTGACACCCAGAACAGTGGCTTGTGAGTTTTGTTTCCCAGGGAAAAAGCCTGTAAAATGGTTTAGGTTAATGACGCCTTTAATAGCCGGGTGCCTCCTGGAATTCCACCTCTCGCAGGATGCCTCCCAGACGCAAGGTGGCACCAGTGCCAACTTGGTCTGGTTTGAGAGTGCGAAGTGGGTCCTGGAAACTGACACCCAGAAGAGTGGCTTGTGAGTTTTGTTTCCCAGGGAAAAAGCCTGTACAATGGTTCAGGGGCCTGAGGCCTTAAATTGCGGGGTGCCTCCTGGAATTCCGCATCACACCAGATGTTTCCCAGACGCTAAGCAACACCTGTGCTAAATTGGTCTGGTTTAAGAGTGCCAAGTGGGTCCTGAAAACTGACACCCAGAACAGTGGCTTGTGAGTTTTGTTTCCCAGGGAAAAAGCCTGTACAATTGTTCAGGGTCCTGCGGCCTTAAATTGCCGGGTGCCTCCTGGAATTGCACCTCTCGCAGGATGCCTCCCAGACGCAAGGTGGCACCAGTGCCAACTTGGTCTGGTTTAAGAGTGCCAGGTGGCTCCTGCAAACTGACACCCAGAACAGTGGCTTGTGAGTTTTGTTTCCCAGGGAAAAAGCCTGTACAATGGTTTAGGTAATGCCGCCTTTAATAGCCGGGTGCCACCTGGAGATCCGCCTCTCGCAGGATGCCTCCCAGACGCAAGGTGGCACCAGTGCCAACTTGGTCTGGTTTGAGAGTGCCAAGTGGGTCCTGGAAACTGACACCCAGAACAGTGGCTTGTGAGTTTTGTTTCCCAGGGAAAAAGCCTGTACAATGCTTCAGGGTCCTGCGGCCTTAAATTGCTGGGTGCCACCTGGAATTCGGCGTCTTGCAGGATGCCTCCCAGACGCAAGGTGGCACCAGTGCCAACTTGGTCTGGTTTGAGAGTGCCAAGTGGGTCCTGAAAACTGACACCCAGAACAGTGGCTTCTGAATTTTTTTTCCCAGGGAAAAAGCCTGTAGAATGGTTTTGGGTCCTGCGGCCTTAAATTGCCGGGTGCCTCCTGGAATTCCGCCTCTCGCAGGATGCCTCCCAGACGCAAGGTGGCACCAGTGCCAACTTGGTCTGGTTTGAGAGTGCCAAGTGGGTCCTGAAAACTGACACCCAGAACAGTGGCTTGTGAGTTTTGTTTCCCAGGGAAAAAGCCTGTACAATGGTTCAGGGTCCTGCGGCCTTAAATTGCCGGGTGCCTCCTGGAATTGCGCCTCTCGCAGGATGCCTCCCAGACGCAAGGTGGCACCAGTGCCAACTTGGTCTGGTTTAAGAGTGCCAAGTGGGTCCTGAAAACTGACACCCAGAACAGTGGCTTGTGAGTTTTGTTTCCCAGGGAAAAAGCCTGTAAAATGGATTAGGTAATGCCGCCTTTAATAGCCGGGTGCCACCTGGAGATCCCCCTCTCGCAGGATGCCTCCCAGACGCGAGGTGGCACCAGTGCCAACTTGGTCTGGTTTGAGAGTACCAAGTGGGTCCTGAAAACTGACACCCAGAACAGTGGCTTGTGAGTTTTGTTTCCCAGGGAAAAAGCCTGTACAATTGTTCAGCGGCCTGCGGACTTAAATTGCCGGGTGCCTCCTGGAATTCGGCCTCTCGCAGGATGCCTCCCAGACGCAAGGTGGCACCAGCTCCCACTTGGCCTGCTTTGAGAGTGCCAGGTGGCTCCTGCAAACTGACACCCAGAACAGTGGCTTGTGAGTTTTCTTTCCCAGGGAAAAAGCCTGTCAAATGGTTTAGGTTAATGACGCCTTTAATAGCCGGGTGCCACGTGGAGATTCGCCTCTCGCAGGATGCCTCCCAGACGCAATGTGGCACCAGTGCCAACTTGGTCTGGTTTGAGAGTGTCAAGTGGGTCCTGAAAACTGACACCCAGAACAGTGGCTTGTGAGTTTAGTTTCCCAGGGAAAAAGCCTGTACAATGGTTCAGGATCCTGCGGACTTAAATTGCCGGGTGCCTACTGGAGATCCGCCTCTCGCAGGATGCCTCCCAGACGCATGGTGGCACCAGTGCCAACTTGGTCTGGTTTGAGAGTGCCAAGTCGGTCCTGCAAACTGACACCCAGAACAGTGGCTTGTGAGTTTTGTTTCCCAGGGAAAAAGCCTGTACAATGGTTCAGGGGCCTGAGGCCTTAAATTGCGGGGTGCCTCCTGGAATTCCGCATCACGCCAGATGTTTCCCAGACGCTAAGCAACACCTGTGCTAAATTGGTCTGGTTTAAGAGTGCCAAGTGTGTCCTGAAAACTGACACCCAGAACAGTGGCTTGTGAGTTTTGTTTCCCAGGGAAAAAGCCTGTACAATGGTTCAGGGTCCTGCGGACTTAAATTGCCGGGTGCCTCCTGGAATTGCACCTCACGCAGGATGCCTCCCAGACGCAAGGTGGCACCAGTGCCAACTTGGTCTGGTTTAAGAGTGCCAGGTGGCTCCTGCAAACTGACACCCAGAACAGTGGCTTGTGAGTTTTGTTTCCCTGGGAAAAAACCTGTACAATGGTTTAGGTAATGCCGCCTTTAATAGCCGGGTGCCTCCTGGATTTCGGCCTCTCGCAGGATGCCTCCCAGACGCAAGGTGGCACCAGTGCCAACTTGGTCTGGTTTGAGAGTGCCAAGTGGGTCCTGAAAACTGACACCCAGAACAGTGGCTTCTGAATTTTTTTTCCCAGGGAAAAAGCCTGTAGAATGGTTTTGGGTCCTGCGGCCTTAAATTGCCGGGTGCCTCCTGGAATTCCGCCTCTCGCAGGATGCCTCCCAGACGCAAGGTGGCACCAGTGCCAACTTGGTCTGGTTTGAGAGTGCCAAGTGGGTCCTGAAAACTGACACCCAGAACAGTGGCTTGTGAGTTTTGTTTCCCAGGGAAAAAGCCTGTACAATGGTTCAGGGTCCTGCGGCCTTAAATTGCCGGGTGCCTCCTGGAATTCGGACTCTCGCAGGGTGCCCCCAGAAGCAAAATGACACCATTTCCAACTTGGTCTGGTTTGAGAGTGGCAACTGGGTCCTGAAAACTGACACCCAGAACAGTGGCTTGTGAGTTTTGTTTCCCAGGGAAAAAGCCTGTACAATGGTTCAGGGTCCTGCGGCCTTAACTACCCGGGTGCTTCCTGGAATTCAGCCTCTCGCAGGATGCCTCCCAGACGCAAGGTGGCACCAGTGCCAACTTGGTCTGGTTTGAGAGTGCCAAGTGGGTCCTGAAAACTGACACCCAGAACAGTGGCTTCTGAATTTTTTTTCCCAGGGAAAAAGCCTGTAGAATGGTTTTGGGTCCTGCCGCCTTTAATAGCCGGGTGCCACCTGGAGATCCGCCTCTCGCAGGATGCCTCCCAGACGCAAGGTGGCACCAGTGCCAACTTGGTCTGGTTTGAGAGTGCCAAGTGGGTCCTGAAAACTGACACCCAGAACAGTGGCTTGTGAGTTTTGTTTCCCAGGGAAAAAGCCTGTACAATGGTTCAGGGTCCTGCGGCCTTAAATTGCCGGGTGCCTCCTGGAATTGCGCCTCTCGCAGGATGCCTCCCAGACGCAAGGTGGCACCAGTGCCAACTTGGTCTGGTTTAAGAGTGCCAAGTGGGTCCTGAAAACTGACACCCAGAACAGTGGCTTGTGAGTTTTCTTTCCCAGGGAAAAAGCCTGTAAAATGGATTAGGTAATGCCGCCTTTAATAGCCGGGTGCCACCTGGAGATCCCCCTCTCGCAGGATGCCTCCCAGACGCGAGGTGGCACCAGTGCCAACTTGGTCTGGTTTGAGAGTACCAAGTGGGTCCTGAAAACTGACACCCAGAACAGTGGCTTGTGAGTTTTGTTTCCCAGGGAAAAAGCCTGTACAATTGTTCAGCGGCCTGCGGACTTAAATTGCCGGGTGCCTCCTGGAATTCGGCCTCTCGCAGGATGCCTCCCAGACGCAAGGTGGCACCAGCTCCCACTTGGCCTGCTTTGAGAGTGCCAGGTGGCTCCTGCAAACTGACACCCAGAACAGTGGCTTGTGAGTTTTCTTTCCCAGGGAAAAAGCCTGTCAAATGGTTTAGGTTAATGACGCCTTTAATAGCCGGGTGCCACGTGGAGATTCGCCTCTCGCAGGATGCCTCCCAGACGCAATGTGGCACCAGTGCCAACTTGGTCTGGTTTGAGAGTGTCAAGTGGGTCCTGAAAACTGACACCCAGAACAGTGGCTTGTGAGTTTAGTTTCCCAGGGAAAAAGCCTGTACAATGGTTCAGGATCCTGCGGACTTAAATTGCCGGGTGCCTTCTGGAGATCCGCCTCTCGCAGGATGCCTCCCAGACGCATGGTGGCACCAGTGCCAACTTGGTCTGGTTTGAGAGTGCCAAGTCGGTCCTGCAAACTGACACCCAGAACAGTGGCTTGTGAGTTTTGTTTCCCAGGGAAAAAGCCTGTACAATGGTTCAGGGGCCTGAGGCCTTAAATTGCGGGGTGCCTCCTGGAATTCCGCATCACGCCAGATGTTTCCCAGACGCTAAGCAACACCTGTGCTAAATTGGTCTGGTTTAAGAGTGCCAAGTGTGTCCTGAAAACTGACACCCAGAACAGTGGCTTGTGAGTTTTGTTTCCCAGGGAAAAAGCCTGTACAATGGTTCAGGGTCCTGCGGACTTAAATTGCCGGGTGCCTCCTGGAATTACACCTCACGCAGGATGCCTCCCAGACGCAAGGTGGCACCAGTGCCAACTTGGTCTGGTTTAAGAGTGCCAGGTGGCTCCTGCAAACTGACACCCAGAACAGTGGCTTGTGAGTTTTGTTTCCCAGGGAAAAAACCTGTACAATGGTTTAGGTAATGCCGCCTTTAATAGCCGGGTGCCTCCTGGAATTCGGCCTCTCGCAGGATGCCTCCCAGACGCAAGGTGGCACCAGTGCCAACTTGGTCTGCTTTGAGAGTGCCAAGTGGGTCCTGAAAACTGACACCCAGAACAGTGGCTTGTGAGTTTTGTTTCCCAGGGAAAAAGCCTGTAAAATGGTTTAGGTTAATGACGCCTTTAATAGCCGGGTGCCTCCTGGAATTCCACCTCTCGCAGGATGCCTCCCAGACGCAAGGTGGCACCAGTGCCAACTTGGTCTGGTTTGAGAGTGCGAAGTGGGTCCTGGAAACTGACACCCAGAAGAGTGGCTTGTGAGTTTTGTTTCCCAGGGAAAAAGCCTGTACAATGGTTCAGGGGCCTGAGGCCTTAAATTGCGGGGTGCCTCCTGGAATTCCGCATCACACCAGATGTTTCCCAGACGCTAAGCAACACCTGTGCTAAATTGGTCTGGTTTAAGAGTGCCAAGTGGGTCCTGAAAACTGACACCCAGAACAGTGGCTTGTGAGTTTTGTTTCCCAGGGAAAAAGCCTGTACAATTGTTCAGGGTCCTGCGGCCTTAAATTGCCTGGTGCCTCCTGGAATTGCACCTCTCGCAGGATGCCTCCCAGACGCAAGGTGGCACCAGTGCCAACTTGGTCTGGTTTAGGAGTGCCAGGTGGCTCCTGCAAACTGACACCCAGAACAGTGGCTTGTGAGTTTTGTTTCCCAGGGAAAAAGCCTGTACAATGGTTTAGGTAATGCCGCCTTTAATAGCCGGGTGCCACCTGGAGATCCGCCTCTCGCAGGATGCCTCCCAGACGCAAGGTGGCACCAGTGCCAACTTGGTCTGGTTTGAGAGTGCCAAGTGGGTCCTGGAAACTGACACCCAGAACAGTGGCTTGTGAGTTTTGTTTCCCAGGGAAAAAGCCTGTACAATGCTTCAGGGTCCTGCGGCCTTAAATTGCTGGGTGCCACCTGGAATTCGGCGTCTTGCAGGATGCCTCCCAGACGCAAGGTGGCACCAGTGCCAACTTGGTCTGGTTTGAGAGTGCCAAGTGGGTCCTGAAAACTGACACCCAGAACAGTGGCTTCTGAATTTTTTTTCCCAGGGAAAAAGCCTGTAGAATGGTTTTGGGTCCTGCGGCCTTAAATTGCCGGGTGCCTCCTGGAATTCCGCCTCTCGCAGGATGCCTCCCAGACGCAAGGTGGCACCAGTGCCAACTTGGTCTGGTTTGAGAGTGCCAAGTGGGTCCTGAAAACTGACACCCAGAACAGTGGCTTGTGAGTTTTGTTTCCCAGGGAAAAAGCCTGTACAATGGTTCAGGGTCCTGCGGCCTTAAATTGCCGGGTGCCTCCTGGAATTGCGCCTCTCGCAGGATGCCTCCCAGACGCAAGGTGGCACCAGTGCCAACTTGGTCTGGTTTAAGAGTGCCAAGTGGGTCCTGAAAACTGACACCCAGAACAGTGGCTTGTGAGTTTTGTTTCCCAGGGAAAAAGCCTGTAAAATGGATTAGGTAATGCCGCCTTTAATAGCCGGGTGCCACCTGGAGATCCCCCTCTCGCAGGATGCCTCCCAGACGCGAGGTGGCACCAGTGCCAACTTGGTCTGGTTTGAGAGTACCAAGTGGGTCCTGAAAACTGACACCCAGAACAGTGGCTTGTGAGTTTTGTTTCCCAGGGAAAAAGCCTGTACAATTGTTCAGCGGCCTGCGGACTTAAATTGCCGGGTGCCTCCTGGAATTCGGCCTCTCGCAGGATGCCTCCCAGACGCAAGGTGGCACCAGCTCCCACTTGGCCTGCTTTGAGAGTGCCAGGTGGCTCCTGCAAACTGACACCCAGAACAGTGGCTTGTGAGTTTTCTTTCCCAGGGAAAAAGCCTGTCAAATGGTTTAGGTTAATGACGCCTTTAATAGCCGGGTGCCACGTGGAGATTCGCCTCTCGCAGGATGCCTCCCAGACGCAATGTGGCACCAGTGCCAACTTGGTCTGGTTTGAGAGTGTCAAGTGGGTCCTGAAAACTGACACCCAGAACAGTGGCTTGTGAGTTTAGTTTCCCAGGGAAAAAGCCTGTACAATGGTTCAGGATCCTGCGGACTTAAATTGCCGGGTGCCTACTGGAGATCCGCCTCTCGCAGGATGCCTCCCAGACGCATGGTGGCACCAGTGCCAACTTGGTCTGGTTTGAGAGTGCCAAGTCGGTCCTGCAAACTGACACCCAGAACAGTGGCTTGTGAGTTTTGTTTCCCAGGGAAAAAGCCTGTACAATGGTTCAGGGGCCTGAGGCCTTAAATTGCGGGGTGCCTCCTGGAATTCCGCATCACGCCAGATGTTTCCCAGACGCTAAGCAACACCTGTGCTAAATTGGTCTGGTTTAAGAGTGCCAAGTGTGTCCTGAAAACTGACACCCAGAACAGTGGCTTGTGAGTTTTGTTTCCCAGGGAAAAAGCCTGTACAATGGTTCAGGGTCCTGCGGACTTAAATTGCCGGGTGCCTCCTGGAATTGCACCTCACGCAGGATGCCTCCCAGACGCAAGGTGGCACCAGTGCCAACTTGGTCTGGTTTAAGAGTGCCAGGTGGCTCCTGCAAACTGACACCCAGAACAGTGGCTTGTGAGTTTTGTTTCCCAGGGAAAAAACCTGTACAATGGTTTAGGTAATGCCGCCTTTAATAGCCGGGTGCCTCCTGGAATTCGGCCTCTCGCAGGATGCCTCCCAGACGCAAGGTGGCACCAGTGCCAACTTGGTCTGCTTTGAGAGTGCCAAGTGGGTCCTGAAAACTGACACCCAGAACAGTGGCTTGTGAGTTTTGTTTCCCAGGGAAAAAGCCTGTACAATGGTTCAGGGGCCTGAGGCCTTAAATTGCTGGGTGCCTCCTGGAATTCGGCCTCTCGCCGGATGCCTCCCAGACGCAAGGTGGCACCAGTGCCAACTTGGTCTCGTTTGAGAGTGCCAAGTGTGTCTTGCAAACTGACACCCAGAACAGTGGCTTGTGAGTTTTGTTTCCCAGGGAAAAAGCCTGTAAAATGGTTCAGGGGCCTGAGGCCTTAAATTGCCGGGTGCCTCCTGGAATTCCGCATCTCACCAGATGTTTCCCAGACGCTAAGCAACACCTGTGCTAAATTGGTCTGGTTTAAGAGTGCCAAGTGGGTCCTGGAAACTGACACCCAGAACAGTGGCTTGTGAGTTTTATTTCCCAGGGAAAAAGCCTGTACAATGGTTCAGGGTCCTGCGGCGTTAAATTGCCGGGTGCCTCCTGGAATTCGGCGTCTTGCAGGATGCCTCCCAGACGCAAGGTGGCACCAGTGCCAACTTGGTCTGGTTTGAGAGTGCCAAGTGGGTCCTGCAAACTGACACCCAGAACAGTGGCTTCTGAATTTTGTTTTCCAGGGAAAAAGCCTGTAGAATGGTTTTCGGTCCTGCGGCCTTAAATTGCCGAGTGCCTCCTGGAATTGCGCCTCTTGCAGGATGCCTCCCAGACGCAAGGTGGCACCAGTGCCAACTTGGTCTGGTTTGAGAGTGGCAACTGGGTCCTGAAAACTGACACCCAGAACAGTGGCTTGTGAGTTTTGTTTCCCAGGGGAAAAGCCTGTACAATGGTTCAGGGGCCTGCGGCCTTAAATTGCCGGGTGACTCCTGGAATTCGGCCACTCCCAGGATGCATCCCAGACGCAAGGTGGCACCAGTTCCAACTTGGTCTGGTTTAAGAGTGCCAAGTGTGTCCTGCAAACCGACACCCAGAACAGTGGCTAGTGAGTTTTGTTTCCCAGGGAAAAAGCCTGTACGATGGTTCAGGGTCCTGCGGCCTTAAATTACCGGGTGCCTCCTGGAATTGCGCCTCTCGCAGGATGCCTCCCAGACGCAAGGTGGCACCAGTGCCAACATGGTCTGCTTTGAGTGTGTCAAGTGGGTCCTGCAAACTGACACCCAGAACAGTGGCTTGTGAGTTTTGTTTCCCAGGGAAAAAGCCTGTACAATGGTTCAGGGTCCTGCGGCCTTAACTACCCGGGTGCTTCCTGGAATTCAGCCTCTCGCAGGATGCCTCCCAGACGCAAGGTGGCACCAGTGCCAACTTGGTCTGGTTTGAGAGTGCCAAGTGGGTCCTGAAAACTGACACCCAGAACAGTGGCTTGTGAGTTTTGTTTCCCAGGGAAAAAGCCTGTACAATGGTTCAGGGGCCTGAGGCCTTAAATTGCCGGGTGCCTCCTGGAATTCCGCCTCTCGCAGGATGCCTCCCAGACGCAAGGTGGCACCAGTGCCAACTTGGTCTGGTTTAAGAGTGCCAAGTGGGTCCTGAAAACTGACACCCAGAACAGTGGCTTGTGAGTTTTGTTTCCCAGGGAAAAAGCCTGTAAAATGGATTAGGTAATGCCGCCTTTAATAGCCGGGTGCCACCTGGAGATCCCCCTCTCGCAGGATGCCTCCCAGACGCAAGGTGGCACCAGTGCCAACTTGGTCTCGTTTGAGAGTGCCAAGTGGGTCCTGCAAACTGACACCCAGAACAGTGGCTTGTGAGTTTTGTTTCCCAGGGAAAAAGCCTGTACAATGCTTCAGGGTCCTGCGGCCTTAAATTGCGGGGTGCCTCCTGGAATTCCGCATCACACCAGATGTTTCCCAGACGCTAAGCAGCACCTGTGCTAAATTGGTCTTGTTTAAGAGTGCCAAGTGGGTCCTGAAAACTGACACCCAGAACAGTGGCTTGTGAGTTTTGTTTCCCAGGGAAAAAGCCTGTACAATGGTTCAGGGTCCTGCGGCCTTAAATTGCCGGGTGCCTCCTGGAATTGCACCTCTCGCAGGATGCCTCCCAGACGCAAGGTGGCACCAGTGCCAACTTGGTCTGGTTTGAGAGTGCCAAGTGGGTCCTGAAAACTGACACCCAGAACAGTGGCTTGTGAGTTTTGTTTCCCAGGGAAAAAGCCTGTACAATGCTTCAGGGTCCTGCGGCCTTAAATTGCAGGGTGCCACCTGGAATTCGGCATCTTGCAGGATGCCTCCCAGACGCAAGGTGGCACCAGTGCCAACTTGGTCTGGTTTGAGAGTGCCAAGTGGGTCCTGAAAACTGACACCCAGAACAGTGGCTTCTGAATTTTTTTTCCCAGGGAAAAAGCCTGTAGAATGGTTTTGGGTCCTGCGGCGTTAAATTGCCGGGTGCCTCCTGGAATTCGGCCTCTCGCAGGATGCCTCCCAGACGCAAGGTGGCACCAGTTCCAACTTGGTCTGGTTTGAGAGTGCCAAGTGGGTCCTGAAAACTGACACCCAGAACAGTGGCTTGTGAGTTTTGTTTCCCAGGGAAAAAGCCTGTACAATGGTTCAGGGTCCTGCGGCCTTAAATTGCCGGGTGCCTCCTGGAATTCGGACTCTCGCAGGGTGCCCCCAGAAGCAAAATGACACCATTTCCAACTTGGTCTGGTTTGAGAGTGGCAACTGGGTCCTGAAAACTGACACCCAGAACAGTGGCTTGTGAGTTTTGTTTCCCAGGGGAAAAGCCTGTACAATAGTTCAGGGTCCTGCGGCCTTAAATTGCCGGGTGACTCCTGGAATTCGGCCACTCCCAGGATGCATCCCAGACGCAAGGTGGCACCAGTTCCAACTTGGTCTGGTTTAAGAGTGCCAAGTGTGTCCTGCAAACTGACACCCAGAACAGTGGCTTGTGAGTTTTGTTTCCCAGGGAAAAAGCCTGTACGATGGTTCAGGGTCCTGCGGCCTTAAATTGCCGGGTGCCTCCTGGAATTGCGCCTCTCGCAGGATGCCTCCCAGACGCAAGGTGGCACCAGTGCCAACTTGGTCTGCTTTGAGTGTGTCAAGTGGGTCCTGAAAACTGACACCCAGAACAGTGGCTTGTGAGTTTTGTTTCCCAGGGAAAAAGCCTGTACAATGGTTCAGGGTCCTGCGGCCTTAACTACCCGGGTGCTTCCTGGAATTCAGCCTCTCGCAGGATGCCTCCCAGACGCAAGGTGGCACCAGTGCCAACTTGGTCTGCTTTGAGAGTGCCAAGTGGGTCCTGCAAACTGACACCCAGAACAGTGGCTTGTGAGTTTTGTTTCCCAGGGAAAAAGCCTGTACAATGGTTCAGGGTCCTGCGGCCTTAAATTGCCGGGTGCCTCCTGGAATTCCGCCTCTCGCAGGATGCCTCCCAGACACAAGGTGGCACCAGTGCCAACTTGGTCTGGTTTAAGAGTGCCAGGTGGCTCCTGCAAACTGACACCCAGAACAGTGGCTTGTGAGTTTTGTTTCCCAGGGAAAAAGCCTGTACAATTGTTCAGCGGCCTGCGGACTTAAATTGCCGGGTGCCTCCTGGAATTCGGCCTCTCGCAGGATGCCTCCCAGACGCAAGGTGGCACCAGCTCCCACTTGGTCTGCTTTGAGAGTGCCAGGTGGCTCCTGCAAACTGACACCCAGAACAGTGGCTTGTGAGTTTTCTTTCCCAGGGAAAAAGCCTGTGAAATGGTTTAGGTTAATGACGCCTTTAATAGCCGGGTGCCACGTGGAGATTCGCCTCTCGCAGGATGCCTCCCAGACGCAATGTGGCACCAGTGCCAACTTGGTCTGGTTTGAGAGTGTCAAGTGGGTCCTGAAAACTGACACCCAGAACAGTGGCTTGTGAGTTTAGTTTCCCAGGGAAAAAGCCTTTAAAATGGTTCAGGATCCTGCGGACTTAAATTACCGGGTGCCTACTGGAGATCCGCCTCTCGCAGGATGCCTCCCAGACGCATGGTGGCACCAGTGCCAACTTGGTCTGGTTTGAGAGTGCCAAGTCGGTCCTGAAAACTGACACCCAGAACAGTGGCTTGTGAGTTTTGTTTCCCAGGGAAAAAGCCTGTAAAATGGTTCAGGGGCCTGAGGCCTTAAATTGCCGGGTGCCTCCTGGAATTCCGCATCTCACCAGATGTTTCCCAGACGCTAAGCAACACCAGTGCCAAATTGGTCTGGTTTAAGAGTGCCAAGTGGGTCCTGGAAACTGACACCCAGAACAGTGGCTTGTGAGTTTTGTTTCCCAGGGAAAAAGCCTGTACAATGGTTCAGGGTCCTGCGGCCTTAAATTGCCGGGTGCCTCCTGGAATTCGGCGTCTTGCAGGATGCCTCCCAGACGCAAGGTGGCACCAGTGCCAACTTGGTCTGGTTTGAGAGTGCCAAGTGGGTCCTGCAAACTGACACCCAGAACAGTGGCTTCTGAATTTTGTTTTCCAGGGAAAAAGCCTGTAGAATGGTTTTCGGTCCTGCGGCCTTAAATTGCCGGGTGCCTCCTGGAATTCGGACTCTCGCAGGGTGCCCCCAGACGCAAAATGACATTATTTCCGACTTGGTCTGGTTTGAGAGTGCCAAGTGGGTCCTGAAAACTGACACCCAGAACAGTGGCTTGTGAGTTTTGTTTCCCAGGGAAAAAGCCTGTACAATGGTTCAGGGTCCTGCGGCCTTAAATTGCCGGGTGACTCCTGGAATTCGGCCACTCCCAGGATGCCTCCCAGACGCAAGGTGGCACCAGTTCCAACTTGGTCTGGTTTAAGAGTGCCAAGTGGGTCCTGAAAACTGACAGCCAGAACAGTGGCTTGTGAGTTTTGTTTCCCAGGGAAAAAGCCTGTACAATGGTTCAGGGTCCTGCGGCCTTAACTACCCGGGTGCTTCCTGGAATTCAGCCTCTCGCAGGATGCCTCCCAGACGCAAGGTGGCACCAGTGCCAACTTGGTCTGGTTTGAGAGTGCCAAGTGGGTCCTGAAAACTGACACCCAGAACAGTGGCTTGTGAGTTTTGTTTCCCAGGGAAAAAGCCTGTACAATGGTTCAGGGGCTTGCGGCCTTAAATTGCCGGGTGCCTCCTGGAATTGCGCCTCTCGCAGGATGCCTCCCAGACGCAAGGTGGCACCAGTTCCAACCTGGTCTGGTTTAAGAGTGCCAAGTGGGTCCTGAAAACTGACACCCAGAACAGTGGCTTGTGAGTTTTGTTTCCCAGGGAAAAAGCCTGTAAAATGGATTAGGTAATGCCGCCTTTAATTGCCGGGTGCCTACTGGAGATCCGCCTCTCGCAGGATGCCTCCCAGACGCAAGGTGGCACCAGTGCCAACTTGGTCTGGTTTGAGAGTGCCAAGTGGGTCCTGAAAACTGACACCCAGAACAGTGGCTTGTGAGTTTTGTTTCCCAGGGTAAAAGCCTGTACAATGGTTCAGGGTCCTGCGGCCTTAAATTGCCAGGCGCCTCCTGGAATTGCGCCTCTCGCAGGATGCCTCACAGACGCAAGGTGGCACCAGTGCCAACTTGGTCTGGTTTGAGAGTGCCAAGTGTGTCCTGCAAACTGACACCCAGAACAGTGGCTTGTGAGTTTTGTTTCCCAGGGAAAAAGCCTGTACAATTGTTCAGCGGCCTGCGGACTTAAATTGCCGGGTGCCTCCTGGAATTCAGCCTCTCGCAGGATGCCTCCCAGACGCAAGGTGGCACCAGCTCCCACTTGGTCTGCTTTGAGAGTGCCAGGTGGCTCCTGCAAACTGACACCCAGAACAGTGGCTTGTGAGTTTTCTTTCCCAGGGAAAAAGCCTGTCAAATGGTTTAGGTTAATGACGCCTTTAATAGCCGGGTGCCACGTGGAGATTCGCCTCTCGCAGGATGCCTCCCAGACGCAATGTGGCACCAGTGCCAACTTGGTCTGGTTTGAGAGTGTCAAGTGGGTCCTGAAAACTGACACCCAGAACAGTGGCTTGTGAGTTTTGTTTCCCAGGGAAAAAGCCTGTACAATGGTTCAGGGGCCTGAGGCCTTAAATTGCTGGGTGCCTCCTGGAATTCGGCCTCTCGCCGGATGCCTCCCAGACGCAAGGTGGCACCAGTGCCAACTTGGTCTCGTTTGAGAGTGCCAAGTGTGTCTTGAAAACTGACACCCAGAACAGTGGCTTGTGAGTTTTGTTTCCCAGGGAAAAAGCCTGTAAAATGGTTCAGGGGCCTGAGGCCTTAAATTGCCGGGTGCCTCCTGGAATTCCGCATCTCACCAGATGTTTCCCAGACGCTAAGCAACACCAGTGCCAAATTGGTCTGGTTTAAGAGTGCCAAGTGGGTCCTGGAAACTGACACCCAGAACAGTGGCTTGTGAGTTTTGTTTCCCAGGGAAAAAGCCTGTACAATGGTTCAGGGTCCTGCGGCCTTAAATTGCCGGGTGCCTCCTGGAATTCGGCGTCTTGCAGGATGCCTCCCAGACGCAAGGTGGCACCAGTGCCAACTTGGTCTGGTTTGAGAGTGCCAAGTGGGTCCTGCAAACTGACACCCAGAACAGTGGCTTCTGAATTTTGTTTTCCAGGGAAAAAGCCTGTAGAATGGTTTTCGGTCCTGCGGCCTTAAATATCCGGGTGCCTCCTGGAATTCGGACTCTCGCAGGGTGCCCCCAGACGCAAAATGACATTATTTCCGACTTGGTCTGGTTTGAGAGTGCCAAGTGGGTCCTGAAAACTGACACCCAGAACAGTGGCTTGTGAGTTTTGTTTCCCAGGGAAAAAGCCTGTACAATGGTTCAGGGTCCTGCGGCCTTAAATTGCCGGGTGACTCCTGGAATTCGGCCACTCCCAGGATGCCTCCCAGACGCAAGGTGGCACCAGTGCCAACTTGGTCTGGTTTAAGAGTGCCAAGTGGGTCCTGAAAACTGACAGCCAGAACAGTAGCTTGTGAGTTTTGTTTCCCAGGGAAAAAGCCTGTACAATGGTTCAGGGTCCTGCGGCCTTAACTACCCGGGTGCTTCCTGGAATTCAGCCTCTCGCAGGATGCCTCCCAGACGCAAGGTGGCACCAGTGCCAACTTGGTCTGGTTTGAGAGTGCCAAGTGGGTCCTGAAAACTGACACCCAGAACAGTGGCTTGTGAGTTTTGTTTCCCAGGGAAAAAGCCTGTACAATGGTTCAGGGGCCTGCGGCCTTAAATTGCTGGGTGCCTCCTGGAATTGCGCCTCTCGCAGGATGCCTCCCAGACGCAAGGTGGCACCAGTTCCAACCTGGTCTGGTTTAAGAGTGCCAAGTGGGTCCTGAAAACTGACACCCAGAACAGTGGCTTGTGAGTTTTGTTTCCCAGGGAAAAAGCCTGTAAAATGGATTAGGTAATGCCGCCTTTAATAGCCGGGTGCCTACTGGAGATCCGCCTCTCGCAGGATGCCTCCCAGACGCAAGGTGGCACCAGTGCCAACTTGGTCTGGTTTGAGAGTGCCAAGTGGGTCCTGAAAACTGACACCCAGAACAGTGGCTTGTGAGTTTTGTTTCCCAGGGTAAAAGCCTGTACAATGGTTCAGGGTCCTGCGGCCTTAAATTGCCAGGCGCCTCCTGGAATTGCGCCTCTCGCAGGATGCCTCACAGACGCAAGGTGGCACCAGTGCCAACTTGGTCTGGTTTGAGAGTGCCAAGTGTGTCCTGCAAACTGACACCCAGAACAGTGGCTTGTGAGTTTTGTTTCCCAGGGAAAAAGCCTGTACAATTGTTCAGCGGCCTGCGGACTTAAATTGCCGGGTGCCTCCTGGAATTGCGCCTCTCGCAGGATGCCTCCCAGACGCAAGGTGGCACCAGCTCCCACTTGGTCTGCTTTGAGAGTGCCAGGTGGCTCCTGCAAACTGACACCCAGAACAGTGGCTTGTGAGTTTTCTTTCCCAGGGAAAAAGCCTGTCAAATGGTTTAGGTTAATGACGCCTTTAATAGCCGGGTGCCACGTGGAGATTCGCCTCTCGCAGGATGCCTCCCAGACGCAATGTGGCACCAGTGCCAACTTGGTCTGGTTTGAGAGTGTCAAGTGGGTCCTGAAAACTGACACCCAGAACAGTGGCTTGTGAGTTTTGTTTCCCAGGGAAAAAGCCTGTACAATGGTTCAGGATCCTGCGGACTTAAATTGCCGGGTGCCTACTGGAGATCCGCCTCTCGCAGGATGCCTCCCAGACGCATGGTGGCACCAGTGCCAACTTGGTCTGGTTTGAGAGTGCCAAGTGTGTCCTGCAAACTGACACCCAGAACAGTGGCTTGTGAGTTTTGTTTCCCAGGCAAAAAGCCTGTACAATGGTTCAGGGTCCTGCGGCCTTAAATTTCGGGGTGCCTCCTGGAATTCCGCATCACGCCAGATTTTTCCCAGACGCTAAGCAACACCAGTGCTAAATTGGCCTGGTTTAAGAGTGCCAAGTGGGTCCTGAAAACTGACACCCAGAACAGTGGCTTGTGAGTTTTGTTTCCCAGGGAAAAAGCCTGTACAATGGTTCAGGGTCCTGCGGCCTTAAATTGCCGGGTGCCTCCTGGAATTGCGCCTCTTGCAGGATGCCTCCCAGACGCAAGGTGGCACCAGTGCCAACTTGGTCTGCTTTGAGAGTGTCAAGTGGGTCCTGAAAACTGACACCCAGAACAGTGGCTTGTGAGTTTTGTTTCCCAGGGAAAAAGCCTGTAAAATGGTTTAGGTTAATGCCGCCTTTACTAGGCGGGTGCCACCTGGAGATTCGCCTCTCGCAGGATGCCTCCCAGATGCAAGGTGGCACCAGTGCCAACTTGATCTGCTTTGAGGGTGTCAAGTGGGTCCTGAAAACTGACACCCAGAACAGTGGCTTGTGAGTTTTGTTTCCAAGGGAAAAAGCCTGTACAATGGTTCAGGGGCCTGCGGCCTTAAATTGCCGGGTGCCTCCTGGAATTCGGCCACTCGCAGGATGCCTCCCAGACGCAAGGTGGCACCAGTTCCAACTTGGTCTGGCTTGAGAGTGCCAAGTGGGTCCTGAAAATTGACACCCAGAACAGTGGCTTGTGAGTTTTGTTTCCCAGGGAAAAAGCCTGTACAATGGTTCAGGGTCCTGCGGCCTTAAATTGCCGGGTGCCTCCTGGAATTCGGCCTCTCGCAGGATTCCTCCCAGAAGCAAGGTGGCACCAGTGCAAACTTGGCCTGGTTTGAGAGTGCCAAGTGGGTCCTGAAAACTGACACCCAGAACAGTGGCTTGTGAGTTTTGTTTCCCAGGGAAAAAGCCTGTAAAATGGTTTAGGTTAATGACGCCTTTAATAGCCGGGTGCCACGTGGAGATTCGCCTCTCGCAGGATGCCTCCCAGACGCAATGTGGCACCAGTGCCAACTTGGTCTGGTTTGAGAGTGTCAAGTGGGTCCTGAAAACTGACACCCAGAACAGTGGCTTGTGAGTTTTGTTTCCCAGGGAAAAAGCCTGTACAATGGTTCAGGGGCCTGAGGCCTTAAATTGCGGGGTGCCTCCTGGAATTCCGCATCACGGCAGATGTTTCCCAGACGCTAAGCAACACCTGTGCTAAATTGGTCTGGTTTAAGAGTGCCAAGTGTGTCCTGAAAACTGACACCCAGAACAGTGGCTTGTGAGTTTTGTTTCCCAGGGAAAAAGCCTGTACAATGGTTCAGGGTCCTGCGGACTTAAATTGCCAGGTGCCTCCTGGAATTGCACCTCTCGCAGGATGCCTCCCAGACGCAAGGTGGCACCAGTGCCAACTTGGTCTGGTTTAAGAGTGCCAGGTGGCTCCTGCAAACTGACACCCAGAACAGTGGCTTGTGAGTTTTGTTTCCCAGGGAAAAAGCCTGTACAATGGTTTAGGTAATGCCGCCTTTAATAGCCGGGTGACTCCTGGAATTCGGCCTCTCGCAGGATGCCTCCCAGACGCAAGGTGGCACCAGTGCCAACTTGGTCTGGTTTGAGAGTGCCAAGTGGGTCCTGCAAACTGACACCCAGAACAGTGGCTTCTGAATTTTGTTTTCCAGGGAAAAAGCCTGTAGAATGGTTTTCGGTCCTGCGGCCTTAAATTGCCGGGTGCCTCCTGGAATTCCGCCTCTCGCAGGATGCCTCCCAGACGCAAGGTGGCACCAGTGCCAACTTGGTCTGGTTTGAGAGTGCCAAGTGGGTCCTGAAAACTGACACCCAGAACAGTGGCTTGTGAGTTTTGTTTCCCAGGGAAAAAGCCTGTACAATGGTTCAGGGTCCTGCGGCCTTAAATTGCCGGGTGCCTCCTGGAATTCGGCCACTCGCAGGGTGCCCCCAGACGCAAAATGACATTATTTCCGACTTCGTCTGGTTTGAGAGTGCCAAGTGGGTCCTGAAAACTGACACCCAGAACAGTGGCTTGTGAGTTTTGTTTCCCAGGGAAAAAGCCTGTACAATGGTTCAGGGTCCTGCGGCCTTAAATTGCCGGGTGCCTCCTGGAATTGCGCCTCTTGCAGGATGCCTCCCAGACGCAAGGTGGCACCAGTGCCAACTTGGTCTGCTTTGAGAGTGTCAAGTGGGTCCTGAAAACTGACACCCAGAACAGTGGCTTGTGAGTTTTGTTTCCCAGGGAAAAAGCCTGTAAAATGGTTTAGGTTAATGCCGCCTTTACTAGGCGGGTGCCACCTGGAGATTCGCCTCTCGCAGGATGCCTCCCAGATGCAAGGTGGCACCAGTGCCAACTTGATCTGCTTTGAGGGTGTCAAGTGGGTCCTGAAAACTGACACCCAGAACAGTGGCTTGTGAGTTTTGTTTCCAAGGGAAAAAGCCTGTACAATGGTTCAGGGGCCTGCGGCCTTAAATTGCCGGGTGCCTCCTGGAATTCGGCCACTCGCAGGATGCCTCCCAGACGCAAGGTGGCACCAGTTCCAACTTGGTCTGGCTTGAGAGTGCCAAGTGGGTCCTGAAAATTGACACCCAGAACAGTGGCTTGTGAGTTTTGTTTCCCAGGGAAAAAGCCTGTAAAATGGTTTAGGTTAATGACGCCTTTAATAGCCGGGTGCCACGTGGAGATTCGCCTCTCGCAGGATGCCTCCCAGACGCAATGTGGCACCAGTGCCAACTTGGTCTGGTTTGAGAGTGTAAAGTGGGTCCTGAAAACTGACACCCAGAACAGTGGCTTGTGAGTTTAGTTTCCCAGGGAAAAAGCCTGTACAATGGTTCAGGATCCTGCGGACTTAAATTACCGGGTGCCTACTGGAATTCCGCCTCTCGCAGGATGCCTCCCAGACGCATGGTGGCACCAGTGCCAACTTGGTCTGGTTTGAGAGTGCCAAGTCGGTCCTGCAAACTGACACCCAGAACAGTGGCTTGTGAGTTTTGTTTCCCAGGGAAAAAGCCTGTACAATGGTTCAGGGGCCTGAGGCCTTAAATTGCGGGGTGCCTCCTGGAATTCCGCATCACGCCAGATGTTTCCCAGACGCTAAGCAACACCTGTGCTAAATTGGTCTGGTTTAAGAGTGCCAAGTGTGTCCTGAAAACTGACACCCAGAACAGTGGCTTGTGAGTTTTGTTTCCCAGGGAAAAAGCCTGTACAATGGTTCAGGGTCCTGCGGACTTAAATTGCCAGGTGCCTCCTGGAATTGCACCTCTCGCAGGATGCCTCCCAGACGCAAGGTGGCACCAGTGCCAACTTGGTCTGGTTTAAGAGTGCCAGGTGGCTCCTGCAAACTGACACCCAGAACAGTGGCTTGTGAGTTTTGTTTCCCAGGGAAAAAGCCTGTACAATGGTTTAGGTAATGCCGCCTTTAATAGCCGGGTGACTCCTGGAATTCGGCCTCTCGCAGGATGCCTCCCAGACGCAAGGTGGCACCAGTGCCAACTTGGTCTGGTTTGAGAGTGCCAAGTGGGTCCTGCAAACTGACACCCAGAACAGTGGCTTCTGAATTTTGTTTTCCAGGGAAAAAGCCTGTAGAATGGTTTTCGGTCCTGCGGCCTTAAATTGCCGGGTGCCTCCTGGAATTCCGCCTCTCGCAGGATGCCTCCCAGACGCAAGGTGGCACCAGTGCCAACTTGGTCTGGTTTGAGAGTGCCAAGTGGGTCCTGAAAACTGACACCCAGAACAGTGGCTTGTGAGTTTTGTTTCCCAGGGAAAAAGCCTGTACAATGGTTCAGGGTCCTGCGGCCTTAAATTGCCGGGTGCCTCCTGGAATTCGGCCACTCGCAGGGTGCCCCCAGACGCAAAATGACATTATTTCCGACTTGGTCTGGTTTGAGAGTGCCAAGTGGGTCCTGAAAACTGACACCCAGAACAGTGGCTTGTGAGTTTTGTTTCCCAGGGAAAAAGCCTGTACAATGGTTCAGGGTCCTGCGGCCTTAAATTGCCGGGTGACTCCTGGAATTCGGCCTCTCGCAGGATGCCTCCCAGACGCAAGGTGGCACCAGTTCCAACTTGGTCTGGTTTAAGAGTGCCAAGTGGGTCCTGAAAACTGACACCCAGAACAGTGGCTTGTGAGTTTTGTTTCCCAGGGAAAAAGCCTGTAAAATGGTTTAGGTTAATGCCGCCTTTACTAGGCGAGTGTAACCTGGAGATTCGCCTCTCGCAGGATGCCTCCCAGATGCAAGGTGGCACCAGTGCCAACTTGATCTGCTTTGAGGGTGTCAAGTGGGTCCTGAAAACTGACACCCAGAACAGTGGCTTGTGAGTTTTGTTTCCAAGGGAAAAAGCCTGTACAATGGTTCAGGGTCCTGCGGCCTTAAATTGCCGGGTGCCTCCTGGAATTCGGCCTCTCGCAGGATTCCTCCCAGAAGCAAGGTGGCACCAGTGCAAACTTGGCCTGGTTTGAGAGTGCCAAGTGGGTCCTGAAAACTGACACCCAGAACAGTGGCTTGTGAGTTTTGTTTCCCAGGGAAAAAGCCTGTACGATGGTTCAGGGTCCTGCGGCCTTAAATTACCGGGTGCCTCCTGGAATTGCGCCTCTCGCAGGATGCCTCCCAGACGCAAGGTGGCACCAGTGCCAACTTGGTCTGCTTTGAGTGTGTCAAGTGGGTCCTGAAAACTGACACCCAGAACAGTGGCTTGTGAGTTTTGTTTCCCAGGGAAAAAGCCTGTACAATGGTTCAGGGTCCTGCGGCCTTAAATTGCCGGGTGCCTCCTGGAATTGCGCCTCTCGCAGGATGCCTCCCAGACGCAAGGTGGCACCAGTGCCAACTTGGTCTGGTTTAAGAGTGCCAAGTGGCTCCTGCAAACTGACACCCAGAACAGTGGCTTGTGAGTTTTGTTTCCCAGGGAAAAAGCCTGTAAAATGGATTAGGTAATGCCGCCTTTAATAGCCGGGTGCCACCTGGAGATCCCCCTCTCGCAGGATGCCTCCCAGACGCAAGGTGGCACCAGTGCCAACTTGGTCTGGTTTGAGAGTGCCAAGTGGGTCCTGAAAACTGACACCCAGAACAGTGGCTTGTGAGTTTTCTTTCCCAGGGAAAAAGCCTGTACAATGGTTCAGGGTCCTGCGGCCTTAAATTGCCGGGTGCCTCCTGGAATTCCGCCTCTCGCAGGATGCCTCCCAGACGCAAGGTGGCACCAGTGCCAACTTGGTCTGGTTTAAGAATGCCAGGTGGCTCCTGCAAACTGAAACCCAGAACAGTGGCTTGTGAGTTTTGTTTCCCAGGGAAAAAGCCTGTACAATTGTTCAGCGGCCTGCGGACTTAAATTGCCGGGTGCCTCCTGGAATTCGGCCTCTCGCAGGATGCCTCCCAGACGCAAGGTGCCACCAGCTCCCACTTGGTCTGCTTTGAGAGTGCCAGGTGGCTCCTGCAAACTGACACCCACAACAGTGGCTTGTGAGTTTTCTTTCCCAGGGAAAAAGCCTGTCAAATGGTTTAGGTTAATGACGCCTTTAATAGCCGGGTGCCACGTGGAGATTCGCCTCTCGCAGGATGCCTCCCAGACGCAATGTGGCACCAGTGCCAACTTGGTCTGGTTTGAGAGTGTAAAGTGGGTCCTGAAAACTGACACCCAGAACAGTGGCTTGTGAGTTTAGTTTCTCAGGGAAAAAGCCTGTAAAATAGTTCAGGATCCTGCGGACTTAAATTACCGGGTGCCTACTGGAGATCCGCCTCTCGCAGGATGCCTCCCAGACGCATGGTGGCACCAGTGCCAACTTGGTCTGGTTTGAGAGTGCCAAGTCGGTCCTGCAAACTGACACCCAGAACAGTGGCTTGTGAGTTTTGTTTCCCAGGGAAAAAGCCTGTACAATGGTTCAGGGGCCTGAGGCCTTAAATTGCGGGGTGCCTCCTGGAATTCCGCATCACGCCAGATGTTTCCCAGACGCTAAGCAACACCTGTGCTAAATTGGTCTGGTTTAAGAGTGCCAAGTGTGTCCTGAAAACTGACACCCAGAACAGTGGCTTGTGAGTTTTGTTTCCCAGGGAAAAAGCCTGTACAATGGTTCAGGGTCCTGCGGACTTAAATTGCCGGGTGCCTCCTGGAATTCCGCCTCTCGCAGGATGCCTCCCAGACGCAAGGTGGCACCAGTGCCAACTTGGTCTGGTTTAAGAGTGCCAGGTGGCTCCTGCAAACTGACACCCAGAACAGTGGCTTGTGAGTTTTGTTTCCCAGGGAAAAAGCCTGTACAATGGTTTAGGTAATGCCGCCTTTAATAGCCGGGTGCCTCCTGGAATTCGGCCTCTCGCAGGATGCCTCCCAGACGCAAGGTGGCACCAGTGCCAACTTGGTCTGCTTTGAGAGTGCCAAGTGGGTCCTGAAAACTGACACCCAGAACAGTGGCTTGTGAGTTTTGTTTCCCAGGGAAAAAGCCTGTACAATGGTTCAGGGGCCTGAGGCCTTAAATTGCTGGGTGCCTCCTGGAATTCGGCCTCTCGCCGGATGCCTTTCAGACGCAAGGTGGCACCAGTGCTAACTTGGTCTCGTTTGAGAGTGCCAAGTGTGTCTTGAAAACTGACACCCAGAACAGTGGCTTGTGAGTTTTGTTTCCCAGGGAAAAAGCCTGTAAAATGGTTCAGGGGCCTGAGGCCTTAAATTGCCGGGTGCCTCCTGGAATTCCGCATCTCACCAGATGTTTCCCAGACGCTAAGCAACACCAGTGCCAACTTGGTCTGGTTTAAGAGTGCCAGGTGGCTCCTGGAAACTGACACCCAGAACAGTGGCTTGTGAGTTTTGTTTCCCAGGGAAAAAGCCTGTACAATGGTTCAGGGTCCTGCGGCCTTAAATTACCGGGTGACTCCTGGAATTGCGCCTCTCGCAGGATGCCTCCCAGACGCAAGGTGGCACCAGTGCCAACTTGGTCTGCTTTGAGTGTGTCAAGTGGCTCCTGCAAACTGACACCCAGAACAGTGGCTTGTGAGTTTTGTTTCCCAGGGAAAAAGCCTGTACAATGGTTCAGGGTCCTGCGGCCTTAAATTGCCGGGTGACTCCTGGAATTCAGCCTCTCGCAGGATGCCTCCCAGACGCAAGGTGGCACCAGTGCCAACTTGGTCTGGTTTGAGAGTGCCAAGTGGGTCCTGAAAACTGACACCCAGAACAGTGGCTTGTGAGTTTTGTTTCCCAGGGAAAAAGCCTGTACAATGGTTCAGGGGCCTGCGGCCTTAAATTGCCGGGTGCCTCCTGGAATTGCGCCTCTCGCAGGATGCCTCCCAGACGCAAGGTGGCACCAGTTCCAACCTGGTCTGGTTTAAGAGTGCCAAGTGGGTCCTGAAAACTGACACCCAGAACAGTGGCTTGTGAGTTTTGTTTCCCAGGGAAAAAGCCTGTAAAATGGATTAGGTAATGCCGCCTTTAATTGCCGGGTGCCTACTGGAGATCCGCCTCTCGCAGGATGCCTCCCAGACGCAAGGTGGCACCAGTGCCAACTTGGTCTGGTTTGAGAGTGCCAAGTGGGTCCTGAAAACTGACACCCAGAACAGTGGCTTGTGAGTTTTGTTTCCCAGGGTAAAAGCCTGTACAATGGTTCAGGGGCCTGAGGCCTTAAATTGCGGGGTGCCTCCTGGAATTCCGCATCACGCCAGATGTTTCCAATACGCTAAGCCACACCTGTGCTAAATTGGTCTGGTTTAAGAGTGCCAAGTGTGTCCTGAAAACTGACACCCAGAACAGTGGCTTGTGAGTTTTGTTTCCCAGGGAAAAAGCCTATACAATGGTTCAGGGTCCTGCGGACTTAAATTGCCGGGTGCCTCCTGGAATTGCACCTCTCGCAGGATGCCTCCCAGACGCAAGGTGGCACCAGTGCCAACTTGGTCTGGTTTAAGAGTGCCAGGTGGCTCCTGCAAACTGACACCCAGAACAGTGGCTTGTGAGTTTTGTTTCCCAGGGAAAAAGCCTGTACAATGGTTCAGGGTCCTGCGGCCTTAACTACCCGGGTGACTCCTGGAATTCGGCCTCTCGCAGGATGCCTCCCAGACGCAAGGTGGCACCAGTGCCAACTTGGTCTGCTTTGAGAGTGCCAAGTGGGTCCTGAAAACTGACACCCAGAACAGTGGCTTGTGAGTTTTGTTTCCCAGGGAAAAAGCCTGTACAATGGTTCAGGGGCCTGAGGCCTTAAATTGCTGGGTGCCTCCTGGAATTCGGCCTCTCGCCGGATGCCTCCCAGACGCAAGGTGGCACCAGTGCCAACTTGGTCTCGTTTGAGAGTGCCAAGTGTGTCTTGCAAACTGACACCCAGAACAGTGGCTTGTGAGTTTTGTTTCCCAGGGAAAAAGCCTGTAAAATGGTTCAGGGGCCTGAGGCCTTAAATTGCCGGGTGCCTCCTGGAATTCCGCATCTCACCAGATGTTTCCCAGACGCTAAGCAACACCAGTGCCAAATTGGTCTGGTTTAAGAGTGCCAAGTGGGTCCTGGAAACTGACACCCAGAACAGTGGCTTGTGAGTTTTGTTTCCCAGGGAAAAAGCCTGTACAATGGTTCAGGGTCCTGCGGCCTTAAATTGCCGGGTGCCTCCTGGAATTCGGCGTCTTGCAGGATGCCTCCCAGACGCAAGGTGGCACCAGTGCCAACTTGGTCTGGTTTGAGAGTGCCAAGTGGGTCCTGCAAACTGACACCCAGAACAGTGGCTTCTGAATTTTGTTTTCCAGGGAAAAAGCCTGTAGAATGGTTTTCGGTCCTGCGGCCTTAAATTGCCGGGTGCCTCCTGGAATTCCGCCTCTCGCAGGATGCCTCCCAGACGCAAGGTGGCACCAGTGCCAACTTGGTCTGGTTTGAGAGTGCCAAGTGGGTCCTGAAAACTGACACCCAGAACAGTGGCTTGTGAGTTTTGTTTCCCAGGGAAAAAGCCTGTACAATGGTTCAGGGTCCTGCGGCCTTAAATTGCCGGGTGCCTCCTGGAATTCGGACTCTCGCAGGGTGCCCCCAGACGCAAAATGACATTATTTCCGACTTCGTCTGGTTTGAGAGTGCCAAGTGGGTCCTGAAAACTGACACCCAGAACAGTGGCTTGTGAGTTTTGTTTCCCAGGGAAAAAGCCTGTACAATGGTTCAGGGTCCTGCGGCCTTAAATTGCCGGGTGACTCCTGGAATTCGGCCTCTCGCAGGATGCCTCCCAGACGCAAGGTGGCACCAGTTCCAACTTGGTCTGGTTTAAGAGTGCCAAGTGGGTCCTGAAAACTGACACCCAGAACAGTGGCTTGTGAGTTTTGTTTCCCAGGGAAAAAGCCTGTAAAATGGTTTAGGTTAATGCCGCCTTTACTAGGCGGGTGCCACCTGGAGATTCGCCTCTCGCAGGATGCCTCCCAGATGCAAGGTGGCACCAGTGCCAACTTGATCTGCTTTGAGGGTGTCAAGTGGGTCCTGAAAACTGACACCCAGAACAGTGGCTTGTGAGTTTTGTTTCCAAGGGAAAAAGCCTGTACAATGGTTCAGGGGCCTGCGGCCTTAAATTGCCGGGTGCCTCCTGGAATTCGGCCACTCGCAGGATGCATCCCAGACGCAAGGTGGAACCAGTTCCAACTTGGTCTGGCGTGAGAGTGCCAAGTGGGTCCTGAAAACTGACACCCAGAACAGTGGCTTGTGAGTTTTGTTTCCCAGGGAAAAAGCCTGTACAATGGTTCAGGGTCCTGCGGCCTTAAATTGCCGGGTGCCTCCTGGAATTCGGCCTCTCGCAGGATTCCTCCCAGAAGCAAGGTGGCACCAGTGCAAACTTGGCCTGGTTTGAGAGTGCCAAGTGGGTCCTGAAAAGTGACACCCAGAACAGTGGCTTGTGAGTTTTGTTTCCCAGGGAAAAAGCCTGTACGATGGTTCAGGGTCCTGCGGCCTTAAATTACCGGGTGCCTCCTGGAATTGCGCCTCTCGCAGGATGCCTCCCAGACGCAAGGTGGCACCAGTGCCAACTTGGTCTGCTTTGAGTGTGTCAAGTGGGTCCTGAAAACTGACACCCAGAACAGTGGCTTGTGAGTTTTGTTTCCCAGGGAAAAAGCCTGTACAATGGTTCAGGGTCCTGCGGCCTTAACTACCCGGGTGCTTCCTGGAATTCAGCCTCTCGCAGGATGCCTCCCAGACGCAAGGTGGCACCAGTGCCAACTTGGTCTGGTTTGAGAGTGCCAAGTGGGTCCTGCAAACTGACACCCAGAACAGTGGCTTGTGAGTTTTGTTTCCCAGGGAAAAAGCCTGTACAATGGTTCAGGGTCCTGCGGCCTTAAATTGCCGGGTGCCTCCTGGAATTGCGCCTCTCGCAGGATGCCTCCCAGACGCAAGGTGGCACCAGTGCCAACTTGGTCTGGTTTAAGAGTGCCAAGTGGCTCCTGCAAACTGACACCCAGAACAGTGGCTTGTGAGTTTTGTTTCCCAGGGAAAAAGCCTGTAAAATGGATTAGGTAATGCCGCCTTTAATAGCCGGGTGCCACCTGGAGATCCCCCTCTCGCAGGATGCCTCCCAGACGCAAGGTGGCACCAGTGCCAACTTGGTCTGGTTTGAGAGTGCCAAGTGGGTCCTGAAAACTGACACCCAGAACAGTGGCTTGTGAGTTTTGTTTCCCAGGGAAAAAGCCTGTACAATGGTTCAGGGGCCTGAGGCCATAAGGTGCCGGGTGCCTCCTGGAGATCCGCCTATCACAGGATGCCTCCCAGGCGCAACATGACACCAGTGCCAACTTGGTCTGGTTTAGGAGTGCCAAGTGGGTCCTGAAAACTGACACCCAGTACCGTGACTTGTGAGTTTTGTTTCCCTGGGAAAAAGCCTGTACAATGGTTCAGGGGCTTGAGGCCTTAAATTGCCGGGTGCCTCCTGGAATTCGGCCACTCGCAGGATGCCTCCCAGACGCAAGGTGGCACCAGTTCCAACTTGGTCTGGTTTAAGAGTGCCAAGTGGCTCCTGCAAACTGACACCCAGAACAGTGGCTTGTGAGTTTTCTTTCCCAGGGAAAAAGCCTGTAAAATTGTTTAGGTTAATGCCGCCTTTAATAGCCGGGTGCCACCTGGAGATTCGCCTCTCGCAGGATGCCTCCCAGACGCAATGTGGCACCAGTGCCAACTTGGTCTGGTTTGAGAGTGTTAAGTGGGTCCTGAAAACTGACACTCAGAACAGTGGCTTGTGAGTTTTGTTTCCCAGGGAAAAAGCCTGTAAAATGGTTCAGGGCCTGCGGCGTTAAATTGCCGGGTGCCTCCTGGAATTGCGCCTCTCGCAGGGTGCCTCCCAGACACAAGGTGGCACCAGTGCCAATTTGGTCTTGTTTAAGAGTACCAAGTGGGTCCTGAAAACTGACACCCAGAAAAGTGGCTTGTGAGTTTTCTTTCCCAGGGAAAAAGCCTGTACAATGGTTTAGGTAATGCCGCCTTTAATAGCCGGGTGCCACCTGGAGATCCGCCTCTCGCAGGATGCCTCCCAGACGCAAGGTGGCACCAGTGCCAACTTGGTCTGGTTTGAGAGTGCCAAGTGGGTCCTGAAAACTGACACCCAGAACAGTGGCTTGTGAGTTTTGTTTCCCAGGGAAAAAGCCTGTACCATGCTTCAGGGGCCTGAGGCCTTAAATTGCCGGGTGCCTCCTGGAATTCGGCCTCTCGCAGGATGCCTCCCAGACGCAAGGTGGCACCAGTTCCAACTTGGTCTGGTTTAAGAGTGCCAAGTGGGTCCTGAAAACTGACACCCAGAACAGTAGCTTGTGAGTTATGTTTCCCAGGGAAAAAGCCTGTTCAATGCTTCAGGGGCCTGTGGCCTTAAATTGCCGGGTGCCTCCTGGAATTGCGCCTCTCGCAGGATGCCTCCGAGACGCAAGGTGGCACCAGTTCCAACTTGGTCTGGTTTAAGAGTGCCAAGGGGGTCCTGAAAACTGACACCCAGAACAGTGGCTTGTGAGTTTTGTTTCCCAGGAAAAAAGCCTGTACAATGGTTCAGGGGCCTGAGGCCTTAAATTGCCGGGTGCCTCCTGGAATTGCACCTCTCGCAGGATGCCTCCCAGACGCAAGGTGGCACCAGTGCCAACTTGGTCTGGTTTGAGAGTGCCAAGTGGGTCCTGAAAACTGACACCCAGAACAGTGGCTTGTGAGTTTTGTTTCCCAGGGAAAAAGCCTGTACAATGGTTCAGGGTCCTGCGGCCTTAAATTGCCGGGTGCCTCCTGGAATTCGGCCTCTCGCAGGATGCCTCCCAGACGCAACGTGGCACCAGTGCCAACTTGGTCTGGTTTGAGAGTGCCAAGTGTGTCCTGCAAACTGACACCCAGAACAGTGGCTTGTGAGTATTGTTTCCCAGGGAAAAAGCCTGTACAATGGTTCAGGGGCCTGAGGCCTTAAATTGCCGGGTGCCTCCTGGAGATCCGCCTCTCGAAGGATGCCTCCCAGGCGCAACATGACACCAGTGCCAACTTGGTCTGGTTTAAGAGTGCCAAGGGGGTCCTGAAAACTGACACCCAGAACAGTGGCTTGTGAGTTTTGTTTCCCAGGAAAAAAGCCTGTACAATGGTTCAGGGTCCTGCGGCCTTAAATTGCCGGGTCCCTCCTGGAATTCGGACTCTCGCAGGGTGCCTCCCAGACGCATAATGACACCCTTTCCAACTTGGTCTGGTTTGAGAGAGCCAGGTGGATCCTGAAAACTGACACCTAGAACAGTGGCTTGTGAGTTTTGTTTTCCAGGGAAAAAGCCTGTACAATGGTTCAGGGGCCTGAAGCCATAAGTTGCCGGGTGCCTCCTGGAGATCCGCCTCTCACAGGATGCCTCCCAGGCGCAACATGACACCAGTGCCAACTTGGTCTGGTTTAGGAGTGCCAAGTGGGTCCTGAAAACTGACACCCAGAACAGTGACTTGTGAGTTTTGTTTCCCAGGGAAAAAGCCTGTACCATGGTTAAGGGGCCTGAGGCCTTAAATTGCCGGGTGCCTCCTGGAATTCGGCCTCTCGCAGGATGCCTCCCAGACGCAAGGTGGCACCAGTGCCAACTTGGTCTGGTTTAAGAGTGCCAAGTGGGTCCTGAAAACTGACACCCAGAACAGTAGCTTGTGAGTTATGTTTCCCAGGAAAAAAGCCTGTTCAATGGTTCAGGGTCCTGCGGCCTTAAATTGCCGGGTGCCTCCTGGAATTGCGCCTCTCGCAGGATGCCTCCCAGACGCAAGGTGGCACCAGTTCCAACTTGGTCTGGTTTAAGAGTGCCAAGTGGGTCCTGAAAACTGACACCCAGAACAGTAGCTTGTGAGTTATGTTTCCCAGGGAAAAAGCCTGTTCAATGGTTCAGGGTCCTGCGGCCTTAAATTGCCGGGTGCCTCCTGGAATTGCGCCTCTCGCAGGATGCCTCCCAGACGCAAGGTGGCACCAGTTCCAACTTGGTCTGCTTTGAGAGTGCCAAGTGGGTCCTGAAAACTGACACCCAGAAAAGTGGCTTGTGAGTTTTGTTTCCCAGGGAAAAAGCCTGTACAATGGTTCAGGGGCCTGCGGCCTTAAATTGCCGGGTGACTCCTGGAATTGCGCCTCTCGAAGGATGCCTCCCAGACGCAAGGTGGCACCAGTGCCAACTTGGTCTGGTTTGAGAGTTCCAAGTGGGTCCTGAAAACTGACACCCAGAACAGTGGCTTGTGAGTTTTGTTTCCCAGGGAAAAAGCCTGTACAATGGTTCAGGGGCCTGCGGCCTTAAATTGCCGGGTGCCTCCTGGAATTGCGCCTCTCGCAGGATGCCTCCCAGACGCAAGGTGGCACCAGTGCCAACTTGGTCTGGTTTAAGAGTGCCAAGTGGGTCCTGAAAACTGACACCCAGAACAGTGGCTTGTGAGTTTTGTTTCCCAGGAAAAAAGCCTGTAAAATGGTTTAGGTTAATGCCGCCTTTACTAGGCGGGTGCCACCTGGAGATTCGCCTCTCGCAGGATGCCTCCCAGATGCAAGGTGGCACCAGTGCCAACTTGATCTGCTTTGAGGGTGTCAAGTGGGTCCTGAAAACTGACACCCAGAACAGTGGCTTGTGAGTTTTGTTTCCAAGGGAAAAAGCCTGTACAATGGTTCAGGGGCCTGCGGCCTTAAATTGCCGGGTGCCTCCTGGAATTCGGCCACTCGCAGGATGCATCCCAGACGCAAGGTGGAACCAGTTCCAACTTGGTCTGGCTTGAGAGTGCCAAGTGGGTCCTGAAAACTGACACCCAGAACAGTGGCTTGTGAGTTTTGTTTCCCAGGGAAAAAGCCTGTACAATGGTTCAGGGTCCTGCGGCCTTAAATTGCCGGGTGCCTCCTGGAATTCGGCCTCTCGCAGGATTCCTCCCAGAAGCAAGGTGGCACCAGTGCAAACTTGGCCTGGTTTGAGAGTGCCAAGTGGGTCCTGAAAAGTGACACCCAGAACAGTGGCTTGTGAGTTTTGTTTCCCAGGGAAAAAGCCTGTACGATGGTTCAGGGTCCTGCGGCCTTAAATTACCGGGTGCCTCCTGGAATTGCGCCTCTCGCAGGATGCCTCCCAGACGCAAGGTGGCACCAGTGCCAACTTGGTCTGCTTTGAGTGTGTCAAGTGGGTCCTGAAAACTGACACCCAGAACAGTGGCTTGTGAGTTTTGTTTCCCAGGGAAAAAGCCTGTACAATGGTTCAGGGTCCTGCGGCCTTAACTACCCGGGTGCTTCCTGGAATTCAGCCTCTCGCAGGATGCCTCCCAGACGCAAGGTGGCACCAGTGCCAACTTGGTCTGGTTTGAGAGTGCCAAGTGGGTCCTGCAAACTGACACCCAGAACAGTGGCTTGTGAGTTTTGTTTCCCAGGGAAAAAGCCTGTACAATGGTTCAGGGTCCTGCGGCCTTAAATTGCCGGGTGCCTCCTGGAATTGCGCCTCTCGCAGGATGCCTCCCAGACGCAAGGTGGCACCAGTGCCAACTTGGTCTGGTTTAAGAGTGCCAAGTGGCTCCTGCAAACTGACACCCAGAACAGTGGCTTGTGAGTTTTGTTTCCCAGGGAAAAAGCCTGTAAAATGGATTAGGTAATGCCGCCTTTAATAGCCGGGTGCCACCTGGAGATCCCCCTCTCGCAGGATGCCTCCCAGACGCAAGGTGGCACCAGTGCCAACTTGGTCTGGTTTGAGAGTGCCAAGTGGGTCCTGAAAACTGACACCCAGAACAGTGGCTTGTGAGTTTTGTTTCCCAGGGAAAAAGCCTGTACAATGGTTCAGGGGCCTGAGGCCATAAGGTGCCGGGTGCCTCCTGGAGATCCGCCTATCACAGGATGCCTCCCAGGCGCAACATGACACCAGTGCCAACTTGGTCTGGTTTAGGAGTGCCAAGTGGGTCCTGAAAACTGACACCCAGTACCGTGACTTGTGAGTTTTGTTTCCCTGGGAAAAAGCCTGTACAATGGTTCAGGGGCTTGAGGCCTTAAATTGCCGGGTGCCTCCTGGAATTCGGCCACTCGCAGGATGCCTCCCAAACGCAAGGTGGCACCAGTTCCAACTTGGTCTGGTTTAAGAGTGCCAAGTGGCTCCTGCAAACTGACACCCAGAACAGTGGCTTGTGAGTTTTCTTTCCCAGGGAAAAAGCCTGTAAAATTGTTTAGGTTAATGCCGCCTTTAATAGCCGGGTGCCACGTGGAGATTCGCCTCTCGCAGGATGCCTCCCAGACGCAATGTGGCACCAGTGCCAACTTGGTCTGGTTTGAGAGTGTTAAGTGGGTCCTGAAAACTGACACTCAGAACAGTGGCTTGTGAGTTTTGTTTCCCAGGGAAAAAGCCTGTAAAATGGTTCAGGGCCTGCGGCGTTAAATTGCCGGGTGCCTCCTGGAATTGCGCCTCTCGCAGGGTGCCTCCCAGACACAAGGTGGCACCAGTGCCAATTTGGTCTTGTTTAAGAGTACCAAGTGGGTCCTGAAAACTGACACCCAGAACAGTGGCTTGTGAGTTTTCTTTCCCAGGGAAAAAGCCTGTACAATGGTTTAGGTAATGCCGCCTTTAATAGCCGGGTGCCACCTGGAGATCCGCCTCTCGCAGGATGCCTCCCAGACGCAAGGTGGCACCAGTGCCAACTTGGTCTGGTTTGAGAGTGCCAAGTGGGTCCTGAAAACTGACACCCAGAACAGTGGCTTGTGAGTTTTGTTTCCCAGGGAAAAAGCCTGTACCATGCTTCAGGGGCCTGAGGCCTTAAATTGCCGGGTGCCTCCTGGAATTCGGCCTCTCGCAGGATGCCTCCCAGACGCAAGGTGGCACCAGTTCCAACTTGGTCTGGTTTAAGAGTGCCAAGTGGGTCCTGAAAACTGACACCCAGAACAGTAGCTTGTGAGTTATGTTTCCCAGGGAAAAAGCCTGTTCAATGCTTCAGGGGCCTGTGGCCTTAAATTGCCGGGTGCCTCCTGGAATTGCGCCTCTCGCAGGATGCCTCCGAGACGCAAGGTGGCACCAGTTCCAACTTGGTCTGGTTTAAGAGTGCCAAGGGGGTCCTGAAAACTGACACCCAGAACAGTGGCTTGTGAGTTTTGTTTCCCAGGGAAAAAGCCTGTACAATGGTTCAGGGGCCTGAGGCCTTAAATTGCCGGGTGCCTCCTGGAATTGCACCTCTCGCAGGATGCCTCCCAGACGCAAGGTGGCACCAGTGCCAACTTGGTCTGGTTTGAGAGTGCCAAGTGGGTCCTGAAAACTGACACCCAGAACAGTGGCTTGTGAGTTTTGTTTCCCAGGGAAAAAGCCTGTACAATGGTTCAGGGTCCTGCGGCCTTAAATTGCCGGGTGCCTCCTGGAATTCGGCCTCTCGCAGGATGCCTCCCAGACGCAAGGTGGCACCAGTGCCAACTTGGTCTGGTTTGAGAGTGCCAAGTGTGTCCTGCAAACTGACACCCAGAACAGTGGCTTGTGAGTTTTGTTTCCCAGGGAAAAAGCCTGTACAATGGTTCAGGGGCCTGAGGCCTTAAATTGCCGGGTGCCTCCTGGAGATCCGCCTCTCGAAGGATGCCTCCCAGGCGCAACATGACACCAGTGCCAACTGGGTCTGGTTTAAGAGTGCCAAGTGGGTCCTGCAAACTGACACCCAGAACAGTGGCTTGTGAGTTTTGTTTCCCAGGGAAAAAGCCGGTACAATGGTTCAGGGGCCTGCGGCCTTAAATTGCCGGGTCCCTCCTGGAATTCGGACTCTCGCAGGGTGCCTCCCAGACGCATAATGACACCCTTTCCAACTTGGTCTGGTTTGAGAGAGCCAGGTGGATCCTGAAAACTGACACCTAGAACAGTGGCTTGTGAGTTTTGTTTTCCAGGGAAAAAGCCTGTACAATGGTTCAGGGGCCTGAAGCCATAAGTTGCCGGGTGCCTCCTGGAGATCCGCCTCTCACAGGATGCCTCCCAGGCGCAACATGACACCAGTGCCAACTTGGTCTGGTTTAGGAGTGCCAAGTGGGTCCTGAAAACTGACACCCAGAACAGTGACTTGTGAGTTTTGTTTCCCAGGGAAAAAGCCTGTACCATGGTTAAGGGGCCTGAGGCCTTAAATTGCCGGGTGCCTCCTGGAATTCGGCCTCTCGCAGGATGCCTCCCAGACGCAAGGTGGCACCAGTGCCAACTTGGTCTGGTTTAAGAGTGCCAAGTGGGTCCTGAAAACTGACACCCAGAACAGTAGCTTGTGAGTTATGTTTCCCAGGAAAAAAGCCTGTTCAATGGTTCAGGGTCCTGCGGCCTTAAATTGCCGGGTGCCTCCTGGAATTGCGCCTCTCGCAGGATGCCTCCCAGACGCAAGGTGGCACCAGTTCCAACTTGGTCTGGTTTAAGAGTGCCAAGTGGGTCCTGAAAACTGACACCCAGAACAGTAGCTTGTGAGTTATGTTTCCCAGGGAAAAAGCCTGTTCAATGGTTCAGGGTCCTGCGGCCTTAAATTGCCGGGTGCCTCCTGGAATTGCGCCTCTCGCAGGATGCCTCCCAGACGCAAGGTGGCACCAGTTCCAACTTGGTCTGCTTTGAGAGTGCCAAGTGGGTCCTGAAAACTGACACCCAGAAAAGTGGCTTGTGAGTTTTGTTTCCCAGGGAAAAAGCCTGTACAATGGTTCAGGGGCCTGCGGCCTTAAATTGCCGGGTGACTCCTGGAATTGCGCCTCTCGAAGGATGCCTCCCAGACGCAAGGTGGCACCAGTGCCAACTTGTTCTGGTTTGAGAGTGCCAAGTGGGTCCTGAAAACTGACACCCAGAACAGTGGCTTGTGAGTTTTGTTTCCCAGGGAAAAAGCCTGTACAATGGTTCAGGGGCCTGCGGCCTTAAATTGCCGGGTGCCTCCTGGAATTGCGCCTCTCGCAGGATGCCTCCCAGACGCAAGGTGGCACCAGTGCCAACTTGGTCTGGTTTAAGAGTGCCAAGTGGGTCCTGAAAACTGACACCCAGAACAGTGGCTTGTGAGTTTTGTTTCCCAGGAAAAAAGCCTGTACAATGGTTTAGGTAATGCCGCCTTTAATAGCCAGGTGCCACCTGGAGCTCGCCTCTCGCAGGATGCCTCCCAGACGCAAGGTGGCACCAGTGCCAACTTGGTCTGGTTTGAGAGTGCCAGGTGGCTCCTGCAAACTGACACCCAGAACAGTGGCTTGTGAGTTTTGTTTCCCAGGGTAAAATCCTGTACAATGGTTCAGGGGCCTGAGGCCTTAAATTGCCGGGTGCCTCCTGGAATTCGGCCTCTCGCAGGATGCCTCCCAGACGCAAGGTGGCACCAGTGCCAACTTGGTCTGGTTTGAGAGTGCCAAGTGTGTCCTGCAAACTGACACCCAGAACAGTGGCTTGTGAGTTTATTTTCCCGGGGAAAAAGCCGGTACAATGGTTCAGGGGCCTGAGGCCTTAAATTGCCGGGTGACTCCTAGAATTCGGCGTCTTGCAGGATGCCTCCCAGACGCAAGGTGGCACCAGTGCCAACTTGGTCTGGTTTGAGAGTGCCAAGTGGGTCCTGAAAACTGACACCCAGAACAGTGGCTTCTGAATTTTTTTCCCCAGGGAAAAAGCCTGTAGAATGGTTTTGGGTCCTGCGGCCTTAAATTGCCGGGTGCCTCCTGGAATTCGGCCTCTCGCAGGATGCCTCCCAGACGCAAGGTGGCACCAGTGCCAACTTGGTCTGGTTTGAGAGTGCCAAGTGGGTCCTGAAAACTGACACCCAGAACAGTGGCTTGTGAGTTTTATTTCCCAGGGAAAAAGCCTGTACAATGGTTCAGGGTCCTGCGGCCTTAAATTGCCGGGTGCCTCCTGTAATTCGGACTCTCGCAGGGTGCCTCCCAGACGCAAAATGACACCATTTCCAACTTGGTCTGCTTAGAGAGCCAAGTGGAACCTGAAAACTGACACCCAGAACAGTGGCTTGTGAGTTTTGTTTCCCAGGGAAAAAGCCTGTACAATGGTTCAGGGGCCTGAGGCCATAAGTTGCCGGGTGCCTCCTGGAGATCCGCCTCTCACAGGATGCCTCCCAGGCGCAACATGACACCAGTGCCAACTTGGTCTGGTTTAGGAGTGCCAAGTGGGTCCTGAAAACTGACACCCAGAACCGTGACTTGTTAGTTTTGTTTCCCAGGGAAAAAGCCTGTACAATGGTTCAGGGGCTTGAGGCCTTAAATTGCCGGGTGCCTCCTGGAATTCGGCCACTCGCAGGATGCCTCCCAGACGCAAGGTGGCACCAGTTCCAACTTGGTCTGGTTTAAGAGTGCCAAGTGGCTCCTGCAAACTGACACCCAGAACAGTGGCTTGTGAGTTTTCTTTCCCAGGGAAAAAGCCTGTAAAATTGTTTAGGTTAATGCCGCCTTTAATAGCCGGGTGCCACCTGGAGATTCGCCTCTCGCAGGATGCCTCCCAGACGCAAGGTGGCACCAGTGCCAACTTGGTCTGGTTTGAGAGTGTTAAGTGGGTCCTGAAAACTGACACTCAGAACAGTGGCTTGTGAGTTTTGTTTCCCAGGGAAAAAGCCTGTAAAATGGTTCAGGGGCCTGCGGCGTTAAATTGCCGGGTGCCTCCTGGAATTGCGCCTCTCGCAGGGTGCCTCCCAGACACAAGGTGGCACCAGTGCCAATTTGGTCTTGTTTAAGAGTACCAAGTGGGTCCTGAAAACTGACACCCAGAACAGTGGCTTGTGAGTTTTCTTTCCCAGGGAAAAAGCCTGTACAATGGTTTAGGTAATGCTGCCTTTAATAGCCGGGTGCCACCTGGAGATCCGCCTCTCGCAGGATGCCTCCCAGACGCAAGGTGGCACCAGTGCCAACTTGGTCTGGTTTGAGAGTGCCAAGTGGGTCCTGAAAACTGACACCCAGAACAGTGGCTTGTGAGTTTTGTTTCCCAGGGAAAAAGCCTGTACCATGGTTCAGGGGCCTGAGGCCTTAAATTGCCGGGTGCCTCCTGGAATTCGGCCTCTCGCAGGATGCCTCCCAGACGCAAGGTGGCACCAGTTCCAACTCGGTCTGGTTTAAGAGTGCCAAGTGGGTCCTGAAAACTGACACCCAGAACAGTAGCTTGTGAGTTATGTTTCCCAGGGAAAAAGCCTGTTCAATGCTTCAGGGGCCTGTGGCCTTAAATTGCCGGGTGCCTCCTGGAATTGCGCCTCTCGCAGGATGCCTCCCAGACGCAGGGTGGCACCAGTGCCAACTTGGTCTGGTTTAAGAGTGCCAAGTGGGTCCTGAAAACTGACACCCAGAACAGTGGCTTGTGAGTTTTGTTTCCCAGGAAAAAAGCCTGTACAATGGTTCAGGGTCCTGCGGCCTTAAATTGCCGGGTGCCTCCTGGAATTGCGCCTCTCGCAGGATGCCTCCCAGACGCAAGGTGGCACCAGTGCCAACTTGGTCTGGTTTGAGAGTGCCAGGTGGCTCCTGAAAACTGACACCCAGAACAGTGGCTTGTGAGTTTTGTTTCCCAGGGAAAAAGCCTGTACAATGGTTCAGGGTCCTGCGGCCTTAAATTGCCGGGTGCCTCCTGGAATTCGGACTCTCGCAGGGTGCCTCCAAGACGCAAAATGACACCATTTCCAACTTGGTCTGCTTAGAGAGCCAAGTAGATCCTGAGAACTGACACCCAGAACAGTGGCTTGTGAGTTTTGTTTCCCAGGGAAAAAGCCTGTACAATGGTTCAGGGGCCTGAGGCCATAAGTTGCCGGGTGCCTCCTGGAGATCCGCCTCTCACAGGATGCCTCCCAGGCGCAACATGACACCAGTGCCAACTTGGTCTGGTTTGAGAGTGCCAAGTGGGTCCTGAAAACTGACACCCAGAACCGTGACTTGTGAGTTTTGTTTCCCAGGGAAAAAGCCTGTACAATGGTTCAGGGGCTTGAGGCCTTAAATTGCCGGGTGCCTCCTGGAATTCGGCCACTCGCAGGATGCCTCCCAGACGCAAGGTGGCACCAGTTCCAACTTGGTCTGGTTTAAGAGTGCCAAGTGGCTCCTGCAAACTGACACCCAGAACAGTGGCTTGTGAGTTTTCTTTCCCAGGGAAAAAGCCTGTAAAATTGTTTAGGTTAATGCCGCCTTTAATAGCCGGGTGCCACCTGGAGATTCGCCTCTCGCAGGATGCCTCCCAGACGCAAGGTGGCACCAGTGCCAACTTGGTCTGGTTTGAGAGTGTTAAGTGGGTCCTGAAAACTGACACTCAGAACAGTGGCTTGTGAGTTTTGTTTCCCAGGGAAAAAGCCTGTAAAATGGTTCAGGGGTCTGCGGCCTTAAATTGCCGGGTGCCTCCTGGAATTGCGCCTCTCGCAGGGTGCCTCCCAGACACAAATTGGCACCAGTGCCAATTTGGTCTTGTTTAAGAGTACCAAGTGGGTCCTGAAAACTGACACCCAGAACAGTGGCTTGTGAGTTTTATTTCCCAGGGAAAAAGCCTGTACCATGGTTCAGGGGCCTGAGGCCTTAAATTGCCGGGTGCCTCCTGGAATTCGGCCTCTCGCAGGATGCCTCCCAGACGCAAGGTGGCACCAGTTCCAACTTGGTCTGGTTTAAGAGTGCCAAGTGGGTCCTGAAAACTGACACCCAGAACAGTAGCTTGTGAGTTATGTTTCCCAGGGAAAAAGCCTGTTCAATGCTTCAGGGGCCTGTGGCCTTAAATTGCCGGGTGCCTCCTGGAATTGCGCCTCTCGCAGGATGCCTCCCAGACGCAAGGTGGCGCCAGTTCCAACTTGGTCTGGTTTAAGAGTGCCAAGTGGGTCCTGAAAACTGACACCCAGAACAGTGGCTTGTGAGTTTTGTTGCCCAGGGAAAAAGCCTGTACAATGGTTCAGGGTCCTGCGGCCTTAAATTGCTGGGTGCCTCCTGGAATTGCACCTCTCGCAGGATGCCTCCCAGACGCAAGGTGTCACCAGTGCCAACTTGGTCTGGTTTGAGAGTGCCAGGTGGCTCCTGAAAACTGACACCCAGAACAGTGGCTTGTGAGTTTTGTTTCCCAGGGAAAAAGCCTGTACAATGGTTTAGGTAATGCCGCCTTTAATAGCCGGGTGCCACCTGGAGATCCGCCTCTCGCAGGATGCCTCCCAGACGCAAGGTGGCACCAGTGCCAACTTGGTCTGGTTTGAGAGTGCCAAGTGGGTCCTGAAAACTGACACCCAGAACAGTGGCTTGTGAGTTTTGTTTCCCAGGGAAAAAGCCTGTACAATGGTTCAGGGGCCTGCGGCCTTAAATTGCCGGGTGCCTCCTGGAATTCCGCCTCTCGCAGGATGCCTCCCAGACGCAAGGTGGCACCAGTGCCAACTTGGTCTGCTTTGAGAGTGTCAAGTGGGTCCTGAAAACTGACACCCAGAACAGTGGCTTGTGAGTTTTGTTTCCCAGGGAAAAAGCCTGTACAATGGTTCAGGGGCCTGAGGCCTTAAATTGCCGGGTGCCTCCTGGAGATCCGCCTCTCGAAGGATGCCTCCCAGGCGCAACATGACACCAGTGCCAACTGGGTCTGGTTTAAGAGTGCCAAGTGGGTCCTGCAAACTGACACCCAGAACAGTGGCTTGTGAGTTTTGTTTCCCAAGGAAAAAGCCGGTACAATGGTTCAGGGGCCTGCGGCCTTAAATTGCCGGGTCCCTCCTGGAATTCGGCGTCTTGCAGGATGCCTCCCAGACGCAAGGTGGCACCAGTGCCAACTTGGTCGGGTTTAAGAGTGTCAAGTGTGTCCTGAAAACTGACACCCAGAACAGTGGCTTGTGAATTTTTTTTCCCAGGGAAAAAGCCTGTAGAATGGTTTTGGGTCCTGCAGCCTTATATTGCCGGGTGATTCCTGGAATTCGGCCTCTCGCAGGATGCCTCCCAGGCGCAACATGACACCAGTGCCAACTTGGTCTGGTTTAGGAGTGCCAAGTGGGTCCTGAAAACTGACACCCAGAACAGTGACTTGTGAGTTTTGTTTCCAAGGGAAAAAGCCTGTACAATGGTTCAGGGGCTTGAGGCCTTAAATTGCCGGGTGCCTCCTGGAATTCGGCCACTCGTAGGATGCCTCCCAGATGCAAGGTGGCACCAGTTCCAACTTGGTCTGGTTTAAGAGTGCCAGGTGGCTCCTGCAAACTGACACCCAGAACAGTGGCTTGTGAGTTTTCTTTCCCAGGGAAAAAGCCTGTAAAATTGTTTAGGTTAATGCCGCCTTTAATAGCCGGGTGCCACCTGGAGATTCGCCTCTCGCAGGATGCCTCCCAGACGCAAGGTGGCACCAGTGCCAACTTGGTCTGGTTTGAGAGTGTTAAGTGGGTCCTGAAAACTGACACTCAGAAGAGTGGCTTGTGAGTTTTGTTTCCCAGGGAAAAAGCCTGTAAAATGGTTCAGGGGCCTGCGGCGTTAAATTGCCGGGTGCCTCCTGGAATTGCGCCTCTCGCAGGGTGCCTCCCAGACACAAGGTGGCACCAGTGCCAATTTGGCCTTGTTTAAGAGTAATAAGTGGGTCCTGAAAACTGACACCCAGAACAGTGGCTTGTGAGTTTTGTTTCCCAGGGAAAAAGCCTGTACAATGGTTTAGGTAATGCCGCCTTTAATAGCCGGGTGCCACCTGGAGATCCGCCTCTCGCAGGATGCCTCGCAGACGCAAGGTGGCACCAGTGCCAACTTGGTCTGGTTTGAGAGTGACAAGTGGGTCCTGCAAACTGACACTCAGAACAGTGGCTTGTGAGTTTTGTTTCCCAGGGAAAAAGCCTGTACCATGGTTCAGGGGCCTGAGGCCTTAAATTGCCGGGTGCCTCCTTGAATTCGGCCTCTCGCAGGATGCCTCCCAGACGCAAGGTGGCACCAGTGCCAACTTGGTCTGGTTTAAGAGTGCCAAGTGGGTCCTGAAAACTGACACCCAGAACAGTGGCTTGTGAGTTTTATTTCCCAGGGAAAAAGCCTGTACAATTGTTCAGCGGCCTGCGGACTTAAATTGCCGGGTGCCTCCTGTAATTCGGACTCTCGCAGGGTGCCTCCCAGACGCAAAATGACACCATTTCCAACTTGGTCTGCTTAGAGAGCCAAGTGGATCCTGAAAACTGACACCCAGAACAGTGGCTTGTGAGTTTTGTTTCCCAGGGAAAAAGCCTGTACAATGGTTCAGGGGCCTGAGGCCATAAGTTGCCGGGTGCCTCCTGGAGATCCGCCTCTCACAGGATGCCTCCCAGGCGCAACATGACACCAGTGCCAACTTGGTCTGGTTTAGGAGTGCCAAGTGGGTCCTGAAAACTGACACCCAGAACCGTGACTTGTTAGTTTTGTTTCCCAGGGAAAAAGCCTGTACAATGGTTCAGGGGCTTGAGGCCTTAAATTGCCGGGTGCCTCCTGGAATTCGGCCACTCGCAGGATGCCTCCCAGACGCAAGGTGGCACCAGTTCCAACTTGGTCTGGTTTAAGAGTGCCAAGTGGCTCCTGCAAACTGACACCCAGAACAGTGGCTTGTGAGTTTTCTTTCCCAGGGAAAAAGCCTGTAAAATTGTTTAGGTTAATGCCGCCTTTAATAGCCGGGTGCCACCTGGAGATTCGCCTCTCGCAGGATGCCTCCCAGACGCAAGGTGGCACCAGTGCCAACTTGGTCTGGTTTGAGAGTGTTAAGTGGGTCCTGAAAACTGACACTCAGAACAGTGGCTTGTGAGTTTTGTTTCCCAGGGAAAAAGCCTGTAAAATGGTTCAGGGGCCTGCGGCGTTAAATTGCCGGGTGCCTCCTGGAATTGCGCCTCTCGCAGGGTGCCTCCCAGACACAAGGTGGCACCAGTGCCAATTTGGTCTTGTTTAAGAGTACCAAGTGGGTCCTGAAAACTGACACCCAGAACAGTGGCTTGTGAGTTTTCTTTCCCAGGGAAAAAGCCTGTACAATGGTTTAGGTAATGCCGCCTTTAATAGCCGGGTGCCACCTGGAGATCCGCCTCTCGCAGGATGCCTCCCAGACGCAAGGTGGCACCAGTGCCAACTTGGTCTGGTTTGAGAGTGCCAAGTGGGTCCTGAAAACTGACACCCAGAACAGTGGCTTGTGAGTTTTGTTTCCCAGGGAAAAAGCCTGTACCATGGTTCAGGGGCCTGAGGCCTTAAATTGCCGGGTGCCTCCTGGAATTCGGCCTCTCGCAGGATGCCTCCCAGACGCAAGGTGGCACCAGTTCCAACTCGGTCTGGTTTAAGAGTGCCAAGTGGGTCCTGAAAACTGACACCCAGAACAGTAGCTTGTGAGTTATGTTTCCCAGGGAAAAAGCCTGTTCAATGCTTCAGGGGCCTGTGGCCTTAAATTGCCGGGTGCCTCCTGGAATTGCGCCTCTCGCAGGATGCCTCCCAGACGCAGGGTGGCACCAGTGCCAACTTGGTCTGGTTTAAGAGTGCCAAGTGGGTCCTGAAAACTGACACCCAGAACAGTGGCTTGTGAGTTTTGTTTCCCAGGAAAAAAGCCTGTACAATGGTTCAGGGTCCTGCGGCCTTAAATTGCCGGGTGCCTCCTGGAATTGCGCCTCTCGCAGGATGCCTCCCAGACGCAAGGTGGCACCAGTGCCAACTTGGTCTGGTTTGAGAGTGCCAGGTGGCTCCTGAAAACTGACACCCAGAACAGTGGCTTGTGAGTTTTGTTTCCCAGGGAAAAAGCCTGTACAATGGTTCAGGGTCCTGCGGCCTTAAATTGCCGGGTGCCTCCTGGAATTCGGACTCTCGCAGGGTGCCTCCAAGACGCAAAATGACACCATTTCCAACTTGGTCTGCTTAGAGAGCCAAGTAGATCCTGAGAACTGACACCCAGAACAGTGGCTTGTGAGTTTTGTTTCCCAGGGAAAAAGCCTGTACAATGGTTCAGGGGCCTGAGGCCATAAGTTGCCGGGTGCCTCCTGGAGATCCGCCTCTCGCAGGATGCTTCCCAGGCGCAACATGACACCAGTGCCAACTTGGTCTGGTTTGAGAGTGCCAAGTGGGTCCTGAAAACTGACACCCAGAACCGTGACTTGTGAGTTTTGTTTCCCAGGGAAAAAGCCTGTACAATGGTTCAGGGGCTTGAGGCCTTAAATTGCCGGGTGCCTCCTGGAATTCGGCCACTCGCAGGATGCCTCCCAGACGCAAGGTGGCACCAGTTCCAACTTGGTCTGGTTTAAGAGTGCCAAGTGGCTCCTGCAAACTGACACCCAGAACAGTGGCTTGTGAGTTTTCTTTCCCAGGGAAAAAGCCTGTAAAATTGTTTAGGTTAATGCCGCCTTTAATAGCCGGGTGCCACCTGGAGATTCGCCTCTCGCAGGATGCCTCCCAGACGCAAGGTGGCACCAGTGCCAACTTGGTCTGGTTTGAGAGTGTTAAGTGGGTCCTGAAAACTGACACTCAGAACAGTGGCTTGTGAGTTTTGTTTCCCAGGGAAAAAGCCTGTAAAATGGTTCAGGGGTCTGCGGCCTTAAATTGCCGGGTGCCTCCTGGAATTGCGCCTCTCGCAGGATGCCTCCCAGACACAAATTGGCACCAGTGCCAATTTGGTCTTGTTTAAGAGTACCAAGTGGGTCCTGAAAACTGACACCCAGAACAGTGGCTTGTGAGTTTTATTTCCCAGGGAAAAAGCCTGTACCATGGTTCAGGGGCCTGAGGCCTTAAATTGCCGGGTGCCTCCTGGAATTCGGCCTCTCGCAGGATGCCTCCCAGACGCAAGGTGGCACCAGTTCCAACTTGGTCTGGTTTAAGAGTGCCAAGTGGGTCCTGAAAACTGACACCCAGAACAGTGGCTTGTGAGTTTTGTTGCCCAGGGAAAAAGCCTGTACAATGGTTCAGGGTCCTGCGGCCTTAAATTGCTGGGTGCCTCCTGGAATTGCACCTCTCGCAGGATGCCTCCCAGACGCAAGGTGTCACCAGTGCCAACTTGGTCTGGTTTGAGAGTGCCAGGTGGCTCCTGAAAACTGACACCCAGAACAGTGGCTTGTGAGTTTTGTTTCCCAGGGAAAAAGCCTGTACAATGGTTTAGGTAATGCCGCCTTTAATAGCCGGGTGCCACCTGGAGATCCGCCTCTCGCAGGATGCCTCCCAGACGCAAGGTGGCACCAGTGCCAACTTGGTCTGGTTTGAGAGTGCCAAGTGGGTCCTGAAAACTGACACCCAGAACAGTGGCTTGTGAGTTTTGTTTCCCAGGGAAAAAGCCTGTACAATGGTTCAGGGGCCTGCGGCCTTAAATTGCCGGGTGCCTCCTGGAATTCCGCCTCTCGCAGGATGCCTCCCAGACGCAAGGTGGCACCAGTGCCAACTTGGTCTGCTTTGAGAGTGTCAAGTGGGTCCTGAAAACTGACACCCAGAACAGTGGCTTGTGAGTTTTGTTTCCCAGGGAAAAAGCCTGTACAATGGTTCAGGGGCCTGAGGCCTTAAATTGCCGGGTGCCTCCTGGAGATCCGCCTCTCGAAGGATGCCTCCCAGGCGCAACATGACACCAGTGCCAACTGGGTCTGGTTTAAGAGTGCCAAGTGGGTCCTGCAAACTGACACCCAGAACAGTGGCTTGTGAGTTTTGTTTCCCAAGGAAAAAGCCGGTACAATGGTTCAGGGGCCTGCGGCCTTAAATTGCCGGGTCCCTCCTGGAATTCGGCGTCTTGCAGGATGCCTCCCAGACGCAAGGTGGCACCAGTGCCAACTTGGTCGGGTTTAAGAGTGTCAAGTGTGTCCTGAAAACTGACACCCAGAACAGTGGCTTGTGAATTTTTTTTCCCAGGGAAAAAGCCTGTAGAATGGTTTTGGGTCCTGCAGCCTTATATTGCCGGGTGATTCCTGGAATTCGGCCTCTCGCAGGATGCCTCCCAGGCGCAACATGACACCAGTGCCAACTTGGTCTGGTTTAGGAGTGCCAAGTGGGTCCTGAAAACTGACACCCAGAACAGTGACTTGTGAGTTTTGTTTCCAAGGGAAAAAGCCTGTACAATGGTTCAGGGGCTTGAGGCCTTAAATTGCCGGGTGCCTCCTGGAATTCGGCCACTCGTAGGATGCCTCCCAGATGCAAGGTGGCACCAGTTCCAACTTGGTCTGGTTTAAGAGTGCCAGGTGGCTCCTGCAAACTGACACCCAGAACAGTGGCTTGTGAGTTTTCTTTCCCAGGGAAAAAGCCTGTAAAATTGTTTAGGTTAATGCCGCCTTTAATAGCCGGGTGCCACCTGGAGATTCGCCTCTCGCAGGATGCCTCCCAGACGCAAGGTGGCACCAGTGCCAACTTGGTCTGGTTTGAGAGTGTTAAGTGGGTCCTGAAAACTGACACTCAGAAGAGTGGCTTGTGAGTTTTGTTTCCCAGGGAAAAAGCCTGTAAAATGGTTCAGGGGCCTGCGGCGTTAAATTGCCGGGTGCCTCCTGGAATTGCGCCTCTCGCAGGGTGCCTCCCAGACACAAGGTGGCACCAGTGCCAATTTGACCTTGTTTAAGAGTAATAAGTGGGTCCTGAAAACTGACACCCAGAACAGTGGCTTGTGAGTTTTGTTTCCCAGGGAAAAAGCCTGTACAATGGTTTAGGTAATGCCGCCTTTAATAGCCGGGTGCCACCTGGAGATCCGCCTCTCGCAGGATGCCTCGCAGACGCAAGGTGGCACCAGTGCCAACTTGGTCTGGTTTGAGAGTGACAAGTGGGTCCTGCAAACTGACACTCAGAACAGTGGCTTGTGAGTTTTCTTTCCCAGGGAAAAAGCCTGTACCATGGTTCAGGGGCCTGAGGCCTTAAATTGCCGGGTGCCTCCTTGAATTCGGCCTCTCGCAGGATGCCTCCCAGACGCAAGGTGGCACCAGTGCCAACTTGGTCTGGTTTAAGAGTGCCAAGTGGGTCCTGAAAACTGACACCCAGAACAGTGGCTTGTGAGTTTTATTTCCCAGGGAAAAAGCCTGTACAATTGTTCAGCGGCCTGCGGACTTAAATTGCCGGGTGCCTCCTGTAATTCGGACTCTCGCAGGGTGCCTCCCAGACGCAAAATGACACCATTTCCAACTTGGTCTGCTTAGAGAGCCAAGTGGATCCTGAAAACTGACACCCAGAACAGTGGCTTGTGAGTTTTGTTTCCCAGGGAAAAAGCCTGTACAATGGTTCAGGGGCCTGAGGCCATAAGTTGCCGGGTGCCTCCTGGAGATCCGCCTCTCACAGGATGCCTCCCAGGCGCAACATGACACCAGTGCCAACTTGGTCTGGTTTAGGAGTGCCAAGTGGGTCCTGAAAACTGACACCCAGAACCGTGACTTGTTAGTTTTGTTTCCCAGGGAAAAAGCCTGTACAATGGTTCAGGGGCTTGAGGCCTTAAATTGCCGGGTGCCTCCTGGAATTCGGCCACTCGCAGGATGCCTCCCAGACGCAAGGTGGCACCAGTTCCAACTTGGTCTGGTTTAAGAGTGCCAAGTGGCTCCTGCAAACTGACACCCAGAACAGTGGCTTGTGAGTTTTCTTTCCCAGGGAAAAAGCCTGTAAAATTGTTTAGGTTAATGCCGCCTTTAATAGCCGGGTGCCACCTGGAGATTCGCCTCTCGCAGGATGCCTCCCAGACGCAAGGTGGCACCAGTGCCAACTTGGTCTGGTTTGAGAGTGTTAAGTGGGTCCTGAAAACTGACACTCAGAACAGTGGCTTGTGAGTTTTGTTTCCCAGGGAAAAAGCCTGTAAAATGGTTCAGGGGCCTGCGGCGTTAAATTGCCGGGTGCCTCCTGGAATTGCGCCTCTCGCAGGGTGCCTCCCAGACACAAGGTGGCACCAGTGCCAATTTGGTCTTGTTTAAGAGTACCAAGTGGGTCCTGAAAACTGACACCCAGAACAGTGGCTTGTGAGTTTTCTTTCCCAGGGAAAAAGCCTGTACAATGGTTTAGGTAATGCCGCCTTTAATAGCCGGGTGCCACCTGGAGATCCGCCTCTCGCAGGATGCCTCCCAGACGCAAGGTGGCACCAGTGCCAACTTGGTCTGGTTTGAGAGTGCCAAGTGGGTCCTGAAAACTGACACCCAGAACAGTGGCTTGTGAGTTTTGTTTCCCAGGGAAAAAGCCTGTACCATGGTTCAGGGGCCTGAGGCCTTAAATTGCCGGGTGCCTCCTGGAATTCGGCCTCTCGCAGGATGCCTCCCAGACGCAAGGTGGCACCAGTTCCAACTCGGTCTGGTTTAAGAGTGCCAAGTGGGTCCTGAAAACTGACACCCAGAACAGTAGCTTGTGAGTTATGTTTCCCAGGGAAAAAGCCTGTTCAATGCTTCAGGGGCCTGTGGCCTTAAATTGCCGGGTGCCTCCTGGAATTGCGCCTCTCGCAGGATGCCTCCCAGACGCAGGGTGGCACCAGTGCCAACTTGGTCTGGTTTAAGAGTGCCAAGTGGGTCCTGAAAACTGACACCCAGAACAGTGGCTTGTGAGTTTTGTTTCCCAGGAAAAAAGCCTGTACAATGGTTCAGGGTCCTGCGGCCTTAAATTGCCGGGTGCCTCCTGGAATTGCGCCTCTCGCAGGATGCCTCCCAGACGCAAGGTGGCACCAGTGCCAACTTGGTCTGGTTTGAGAGTGCCAGGTGGCTCCTGAAAACTGACACCCAGAACAGTGGCTTGTGAGTTTTGTTTCCCAGGGAAAAAGCCTGTACAATGGTTCAGGGTCCTGCGGCCTTAAATTGCCGGGTGCCTCCTGGAATTCGGACTCTCGCAGGGTGCCTCCAAGACGCAAAATGACACCATTTCCAACTTGGTCTGCTTAGAGAGCCAAGTAGATCCTGAGAACTGACACCCAGAACAGTGGCTTGTGAGTTTTGTTTCCCAGGGAAAAAGCCTGTACAATGGTTCAGGGGCCTGAGGCCATAAGTTGCCGGGTGCCTCCTGGAGATCCGCCTCTCACAGGATGCCTCCCAGGCGCAACATGACACCAGTGCCAACTTGGTCTGGTTTGAGAGTGCCAAGTGGGTCCTGAAAACTGACACCCAGAACCGTGACTTGTGAGTTTTGTTTCCCAGGGAAAAAGCCTGTACAATGGTTCAGGGGCTTGAGGCCTTAAATTGCCGGGTGCCTCCTGGAATTCGGCCACTCGCAGGATGCCTCCCAGACGCAAGGTGGCACCAGTTCCAACTTGGTCTGGTTTAAGAGTGCCAAGTGGCTCCTGCAAACTGACACCCAGAACAGTGGCTTGTGAGTTTTCTTTCCCAGGGAAAAAGCCTGTAAAATTGTTTAGGTTAATGCCGCCTTTAATAGCCGGGTGCCACCTGGAGATTCGCCTCTCGCAGGATGCCTCCCAGACGCAAGGTGGCACCAGTGCCAACTTGGTCTGGTTTGAGAGTGTTAAGTGGGTCCTGAAAACTGACACTCAGAACAGTGGCTTGTGAGTTTTGTTTCCCAGGGAAAAAGCCTGTAAAATGGTTCAGGGGTCTGCGGCCTTAAATTGCCGGGTGCCTCCTGGAATTGCGCCTCTCGCAGGGTGCCTCCCAGACACAAATTGGCACCAGTGCCAATTTGGTCTTGTTTAAGAGTACCAAGTGGGTCCTGAAAACTGACACCCAGAACAGTGGCTTGTGAGTTTTATTTCCCAGGGAAAAAGCCTGTACCATGGTTCAGGGGCCTGAGGCCTTAAATTGCCGGGTGCCTCCTGGAATTCGGCCTCTCGCAGGATGCCTCCCAGACGCAAGGTGGCACCAGTTCCAACTTGGTCTGGTTTAAGAGTGCCAAGTGGGTCCTGAAAACTGACACCCAGAACAGTAGCTTGTGAGTTATGTTTCCCAGGGAAAAAGCCTGTTCAATGCTTCAGGGGCCTGTGGCCTTAAATTGCCGGGTGCCTCCTGGAATTGCGCCTCTCGCAGGATGCCTCCCAGACGCAAGGTGGCGCCAGTTCCAACTTGGTCTGGTTTAAGAGTGCCAAGTGGGTCCTGAAAACTGACACCCAGAACAGTGGCTTGTGAGTTTTGTTTCCCAGGGAAAAAGCCTGTACAATGGTTCAGGGTCCTGCGGCCTTAAATTGCTGGGTGCCTCCTGGAATTGCACCTCTCGCAGGATGCCTCCCAGACGCAAGGTGTCACCAGTGCCAACTTGGTCTGGTTTGAGAGTGCCAGGTGGCTCCTGAAAACTGACACCCAGAACAGTGGCTTGTGAGTTTTGTTTCCCAGGGAAAAAGCCTGTACAATGGTTTAGGTAATGCCGCCTTTAATAGCCGGGTGCCACCTGGAGATCCGCCTCTCGCAGGATGCCTCCCAGACGCAAGGTGGCACCAGTGCCAACTTGGTCTGGTTTGAGAGTGCCAAGTGGGTCCTGAAAACTGACACCCAGAACAGTGGCTTGTGAGTTTTGTTTCCCAGGGAAAAAGCCTGTACAATGGTTCAGGGGCCTGCGGCCTTAAATTGCCGGGTGCCTCCTGGAATTCCGCCTCTCGCAGGATGCCTCCCAGACGCAAGGTGGCACCAGTGCCAACTTGGTCTGCTTTGAGAGTGTCAAGTGGGTCCTGAAAACTGACACCCAGAACAGTGGCTTGTGAGTTTTGTTTCCCAGGGAAAAAGCCTGTACAATGGTTCAGGGGCCTGAGGCCTTAAATTGCCGGGTGCCTCCTGGAGATCCGCCTCTCGAAGGATGCCTCCCAGGCGCAACATGACACCAGTGCCAACTGGGTCTGGTTTAAGAGTGCCAAGTGGGTCCTGCAAACTGACACCCAGAACAGTGGCTTGTGAGTTTTGTTTCCCAAGGAAAAAGCCGGTACAATGGTTCAGGGGCCTGCGGCCTTAAATTGCCGGGTCCCTCCTGGAATTCGGCGTCTTGCAGGATGCCTCCCAGACGCAAGGTGGCACCAGTGCCAACTTGGTCGGGTTTAAGAGTGTCAAGTGTGTCCTGAAAACTGACACCCAGAACAGTGGCTTGTGAATTTTTTTTCCCAGGGAAAAAGCCTGTAGAATGGTTTTGGGTCCTGCAGCCTTATATTGCCGGGTGATTCCTGGAATTCGGCCTCTCGCAGGATGCCTCCCAGGCGCAACATGACACCAGTGCCAACTTGGTCTGGTTTAGGAGTGCCAAGTGGGTCCTGAAAACTGACACCCAGAACAGTGACTTGTGAGTTTTGTTTCCAAGGGAAAAAGCCTGTACAATGGTTCAGGGGCTTGAGGCCTTAAATTGCCGGGTGCCTCCTGGAATTCGGCCACTCGTAGGATGCCTCCCAGATGCAAGGTGGCACCAGTTCCAACTTGGTCTGGTTTAAGAGTGCCAGGTGGCTCCTGCAAACTGACACCCAGAACAGTGGCTTGTGAGTTTTCTTTCCCAGGGAAAAAGCCTGTAAAATTGTTTAGGTTAATGCCGCCTTTAATAGCCGGGTGCCACCTGGAGATTCGCCTCTCGCAGGATGCCTCCCAGACGCAAGGTGGCACCAGTGCCAACTTGGTCTGGTTTGAGAGTGTTAAGTGGGTCCTGAAATCTGACACTCAGAAGAGTGGCTTGTGAGTTTTGTTTCCCAGGGAAAAAGCCTGTAAAATGGTTCAGGGGCCTGCGGCGTTAAATTGCCGGGTGCCTCCTGGAATTGCGCCTCTCGCAGGGTGCCTCCCAGACACAAGGTGGCACCAGTGCCAATTTGGCCTTGTTTAAGAGTAATAAGTGGGTCCTGAAAACTGACACCCAGAACAGTGGCTTGTGAGTTTTGTTTCCCAGGGAAAAAGCCTGTACAATGGTTTAGGTAATGCCGCCTTTAATAGCCGGGTGCCACCTGGAGATCCGCCTCTCGCAGGATGCCTCGCAGACGCAAGGTGGCACCAGTGCCAACTTGGTCTGGTTTGAGAGTGACAAGTGGGTCCTGCAAACTGACACTCAGAACAGTGGCTTGTGAGTTTTGTTTCCCAGGGAAAAAGCCTGTACCATGGTTCAGGGGCCTGAGGCCTTAAATTGCCGGGTGCCTCCTTGAATTCGGCCTCTCGCAGGATGCCTCCCAGACGCAAGGTGGCACCAGTGCCAACTTGGTCTGGTTTAAGAGTGCCAAGTGGGTCCTGAAAACTGACACCCAGAACAGTAGCTTGTGAGTTATGTTTCCCAGGGAAAAAGCCTGTTCAATGGTTCAGGGTCCTGCGGCCTTAAATTGCCGGGTGCCTCCTGGAATTGCGCCTCTCGCAGGATGCCTCCCAGACGCAAGGTGGCACCAGTTCCAACTTGGTCTGGTTTAAGAGTGCCAAGTGGGTCCTGAAAACTGACACCCAGAACAGTAGCTTGTGAGTTATGTTTCCCAGGGAAAAAGCCTGTTCAATGGTTCAGGGTCCTGCGGACTTAAATTGCCGGGTGCCTCCTGGAATTGCGCCTCTCGCAGGATGCCTCCCAGACGCAAGGTGGCACCAGTGCCAACTTGGTCTGGTTTGAGAGTGCCAGGTGGCTCCTGAAAACTGACACCCAGAACAGTGGCTTGTGAGTTTTGTTTCCCAGGGAAAAAGCCTGTACAATGGTTTAGGTAATGCCGCCTTTAATAGCCGGGTGCCACCTGGAGATCCGCCTCTCGCAGGATGCCTCCCAGACGCAAGGTGGCACCAGTGCCAACTTGGTCTGGTTTGAGAGTGCCAAGTGGCTCCTGAAAACTGACACCCAGAACAGTGGCTTGTGAGTTTTGTTTCCCAGGGAAAAAGCCTGTACAATGGTTCAGGGTCCTGCGGCCTTAAATTGCCGCGTGACTCCTGGAATTCGGCCTCTTGCAGGATGCGTCCCAGACGCAAGGTGGCACCAGTTCCAACTTGGTCTGGTTTAAGAGTGCCAAGTGGGTCCTGAAAACTGACACCCAGAACAGTGGCTTGTGAGTTTTGTTTCCCAGGGAAAAAGCCTGTACAATGGTTCAGGGGCCTGAGGCCCTAAATTGCCGGGTGCCTCCTGGAGATCCGCCTCTCGAAGGATGCCTCCCAGGCGCAACATGACACCAGTGCCAACTGGGTCTGGTTTAAGAGTGCCAAGTGGGTCCTGCAAACTGACACCCAGAACAGTGGCTTGTGAGTTTTGTTTCCCAAGGAAAAAGCCGGTACAATGGTTCAGGGGCCTGCGGCCTTAAATTGCCGGGTCCCTCCTGGAATTTGGCGTCTTGCAGGATGCCTCCCAGACGCAAGGTGGCACCAGTGCCAACTTGGTCGGGTTTAAGAGTGTCAAGTGTGTCCTGAAAACTGACACCCAGAACAGTGGCTTGTGAATTTTTTTTCCCAGGGAAAAAGCCTGTACAATGGTTCAGGGTCCTGCAGCCTTATATTGCTGGGTGATTCCTGGAATTCGGCCTCTCGCAGGATGCCTCCCAGACGCAAGGTGGCACCAGTGCCAACTTGGTCTGGTTTGAGAGTGACAAGTGGGTCCTGCAAACTGACACTCAGAACAGTGGCTTGTGAGTTTTGTTTCCCAGGGAAAAAGCCTGTACCATGGTTCAGGGGCCTGAGGCCTTAAATTGCCGGGTGCCTCCTGGAATTGCACCTCTCGCAGGATGCCTCCCAGACGCAAGGTGTCACCAGTGCCAACTTGGTCTGGTTTGAGAGTGCCAGGTGGCTCCTGAAAACTGACACCCAGAACAGTGGCTTGTGAGTTTTGTTTCCCAGGGAAAAAGCCTGTACAATGGTTCAGGGGCCTGAGGCCTTAAATTGTCGGGTGCCTCCTGGAGATCCGCCTCTCGAAGGATGCCTCCCATGCGCAACATGACACCAGTGCCAACTGGGTCTGGTTTAAGAGTGCCAAGTGGGTCCTGCAAACTGACACCCAGAACAGTGGCTTGTGAGTTTTGTTTCCCAAGGAAAAAGCCGGTACAATGGTTCAGGGGCCTGCGGCCTTAAATTGCCGGGTCCCTCCTGGAATTCGGCGTCTTGCAGGATGCCTCCCAGACGCAAGGTGGCACCAGTGCCAACTTGGTCGGGTTTAAGAGTGTCAAGTGTGTCCTGAAAACTGACACCCAGAACAGTGGCTTGTGAATTTTTTTTCCAAGGGAAAAAGCCTGTAGAATGGTTTTGGGTCCTGCAGCCTTATATTGCCGGGTGATTCCTGGAATTCGGCCTCTCGCAGGATGCCTCCCATGCGCAACATGACACCAGTGCCAACTTGGTCTGGTTTAGGAGTGCCAAGTGGGTCCTGAAAACTGACACCCAGAACAGTGACTTGTGAGTTTTGTTTCCAAGGGAAAAAGCCTGTACAATGGTTCAGGGGCTTGAGGCCTTAAATTGCCGGGTGCCTCCTGGAATTCGGCCACTCGTAGGATGCCTCCCAGACGCAAGGTGGCACCAGTTCCAACTTGGTCTGGTTTAAGAGTGCCAGGTGGCTCCTGCAAACTGACACCCAGAACAGTGGCTTGTGAGTTTTCTTTCCCAGGGAAAAAGCCTGTAAAATTGTTTAGGTTAATGCCGCCTTTAATAGCCAGGTGCCACCTGGAGATTCGCCTCTCGCAGGATGCCTCCCAGACGCAAGGTGGCACCAGTGCCAACTTGGTCTGGTTTGAGAGTGTTAAGTGGGTCCTGAAAACTGACACTCAGAAGAGTGGCTTGTGAGTTTTGTTTCCCAGGGAAAAAGCCTGTAAAATGGTTCAGGGGCCTGCGGCGTTAAATTGCCGGGTGCCTCCTGGAATTGCGCCTCTCGCAGGGTGCCTCCCAGACACAAGGTGGCACCAGTGCCAATTTGGCCTTGTTTAAGAGTACCAAGTGGGTCCTGAAAACTGACACCCAGAACAGTGGCTTGTGAGTTTTGTTTCCCAGGGAAAAAGCCTGTACAATGGTTTAGGTAATGCCGCCTTTAATAGCCGGGTGCCACCTGGAGATCCGCCTCTCGCAGGATGCCTCGCAGACGCAAGGTGGCACCAGTGCCAACTTGGTCTGGTTTGAGAGTGACAAGTGGGTCCTGCAAACTGACACTCAGAACAGTGGCTTGTGAGTTTTGTTTCCCAGGGAAAAAGCCTGTACCATGGTTCAGGGGCCTGAGGCCTTAAATTGCCGGGTGCCTCCTTGAATTCGGCCTCTCGCAGGATGCCTCCCAGACGCCAGGTGGCACCAGTGCCAACTTGGTCTGGTTTAAGAGTGCCAAGTGGGTCCTGAAAACTGACACCCAGAACAGTAGCTTGTGAGATATGTTTCCCAGGGAAAAAGCCTGTTCAATGGTTCAGGGTCCTGCGGCCTTAAATTGCCGGGTGCCTCCTGGAATTGCGCCTCTCGCAGGATGCCTCCCAGACGCAAGGTGGCACCAGTTCCAACTTGGTCTGGTTTAAGAGTGCCAAGTGGGTCCTGAAAACTGACACCCAGAACAGTAGCTTGTGAGTTATGTTTCCCAGGGAAAAAGCCTGTTCAATGGTTCAGGGTCCTGCGGACTTAAATTGCCGGGTGCCTCCTGGAATTGCGCCTCTCGCAGGATGCCTCCCAGACGCAAGGTGGCACCAGTGCCAACTTGGTCTGGTTTGAGAGTGCCAGGTGGGTCCTGAAAACTGACACCCAGAACAGTGGCTTGTGAGTTTTGTTTCCCAGGGAAAAAGCCTGTACAATGGTTTAGGTAATGCCGCCTTTAATAGCCGGGTGCCACCTGGAGATCCGCCTCTCGCAGGATGCCTCCCAGACGCAACATGACACCAGTGCCAACTTGGTCTGGTTTGAGAGTGCCAAGTGGCTCCTGAAAACTGACACCCAGAACAGTGGCTTGTGAGTTTTGTTTCCCAGGGAAAAAGCCTGTACAATGGTTCAGGGGCCTGCGGCCTTAAATTGCCGGGTGCCTCCTGGAATTCGGCCTCTCGCAGGATGCCTCCCAGACGCAAGGTGGCACCAGTGCCAACTTGGTCTGGTTTAAGAGTGCCAAGTGGGTCCTGAAAACTGACACCCAGAACAGTAGCTTGTGAGTTATGTTTCCCAGGGAAAAAGCCTTTTCAATGGTTCAGGGTCCTGCGGCCTTAAATTGCCGGGTGCCTCCTGGAATTGCGCCTCTCGCAGGATGCCTCCCAGACGCAAGGTGGCACCAGTTCCAACTTGGTCTGGTTTGAGAGTGTCAAGTGGGTCCTGAAAACTGACACCCAGAACAGTAGCTTGTGAGTTATGTTTCCCAGGGAAAAAGCCTGTTCAATGGTTCAGGGTCCTGCGGCCTTAAATTGCCGGGTGCCTCCTGGAATTGCGCCTCTCGCAGGATGCCTCCCAGACGCAAGGTGGCACCAGTTCCAACTTGGTCTGGTTTAAGAGTGCCAAGTGGGTCCTGAAAACTGACACCCAGAAAAGTGGCTTGTGAGTTTTGTTTCCCAGGGAAAAAGCCTGTACAATGGTTCAGGGGCCTGCGGCCTTAAATTGCCGGGTGACTCCTGGAATTGCGCCTCTCGAAGGATGCCTCCCAGACGCAAGGTGGCACCAGTGCCAACTTGGTCTGGTTTGAGAGTGCCAAGTGGGTCCTGAAAACTGACACCCAGAACAGTGGCTTGTGAGTTTTGTTTCCCAGGGAAAAAGCCTGTAAAATGGTTCAGGGGCCTGCGGCGTTAAATTGCCGGGTGCCTCCTGGAATTCCGCCTCTCGCAGGATGCCTCCAAGACGCAAGGTGGCACCAGTGCCAACTTGGTCTGGTTTAAGAGTGCCAAGTGGGTCCTGAAAACTGACACCCAGAAGAGTGGCTTGTGAGTTTTGTTTCCCAGGAAAAAAGCCTGTACAATGGTTTAGGTAATGCCGCCTTTAATAGCCAGGTGCCACCTGGAGCTCGCCTCTCGCAGGATGCCTCCCAGACGCAAGGTGGCACCAGTGCCAACTTGGTCTGGTTTGAGAGTGCCAGGTGGCTCCTGCAAACTGACACCCAGAACAGTGGCTTGTGAGTTTTGTTTCCCAGGGTAAAAGCCTGTACAATGGTTCAGGGGCCTGAGGCCTTAAATTGCCGGGTGCCTCCTGGAATTCGGCCTCTCGCAGGATGCCTCCCAGACGCAAGGTGGCACCAGTGCCAACTTGGTCTGGTTTGAGAGTGCCAAGTGTGTCCTGCAAACTGACACCCAGAACAGTGGCTTGTGAGTTTTGTTTCCCAGGGAAAAAGCCGGTACAATGGTTCAGGGGCCTGAGGCCTTAAATTGCCGGGTGACTCCTGGAATTCGGCGTCTTGCAGGATGCCTCCCAGACGCAAGGTGGCACCAGTGCCAACTTGGTCTGGTTTGAGAGTGCCAAGTGGGTCCTGAAAACTGACACCCAGAACAGTGGCTTCTGAATTTTTTTCCCCAGGGAAAAAGCCTGTAGAATGGTTTTGGGTCCTGCGGCCTTAAATTGCCGGGTGCCTCCTGGAATTCGGCCTCTCGCAGGATGCCTCCCAGACGCAAGGTGGCACCAGTGCCAACTTGGTCTGGTTTGAGAGTGCCAAGTGGGTCCTGAAAACTGACACCCCGAACAGTGGCTTGTGAGTTTTATTTCCCAGGGAAAAAGCCTGTACAATGGTTCAGGGTCCTGCGGCCTTAAATTGCCAGGTGCCTCCTGGAATTCGGACTCTCGCAGGGTGCCTCCAAGACGCAAAATGACACCATTTCCAACTTGGTCTGCTTAGAGAGCCAAGTGGATCCTGAAAACTGACACCCAGAACAGTGGCTTGTGAGTTTTGTTTCCCAGGGAAAAAGCCTGTTCAATGGTTCAGGGTCCTGCGGCCTTAAATTGCCGGGTGCCTCCTGGAATTGCGCCTCTCGCAGGATGCCTCCCAGACGCAAGGTGGCACCAGTTCCAACTTGGTCTGGTTTGAGAGTGCCAAGTGGGTCCTGAAAACTGACACCCAGAAAAGTGGCTTGTGAGTTTTGTTTCCCAGGGAAAAAGCCTGTACAATGGTTCAGGGGCCTGCGGCCTTAAATTGCCGGGTGACTCCTGGAATTGCGCCTCTCGAAGGATGCCTCCCAGACGCAAGGTGGCACCAGTGCCAACTTGGTCTGGTTTGAGAGTGCCAAGTGGGTCCTGAAAACTGACACCCAGAACAGTGGCTTGTGAGTTTTGTTTCCCAGGGAAAAAGCCTGTACAATGGTTCAGGGGCCTGAGGCCTTAAATTGCCGGGTGCCTCCTGGAATTCCGCCTCTCGCAGGATGCCTACCAGACGCAAGGTGGCACCAGTGCCAACTTGGTCTGGTTTAAGAGTGCCAAGTGGGTCCTGAAAACTGACACCCAGAACAGTGGCTTGTGAGTTTTGTTTCCCAGGAAAAAAGCCTGTACAATGGTTTAGGTAATGCCGCCTTTAATAGCCAGGTGCCACCTGGAGCTCGCCTCTCGCAGGATGCCTCCCAGACGCAAGGTGGCACCAGTGCCAACTTGGTCTGGTTTGAGAGTGCCAGGTGGCTCCTGCAAACTGACACCCAGAACAGTGGCTTGTGAGTTTTGTTTCCCAGGGTAAAAGCCTGTACAATGGTTCAGGGGCCTGAGGCCTTAAATTGCCGGGTGCCTCCTGGAGATCCGCCTCTCGAAGGATGCCTCCCAGGCGCAACATGACACCAGTGCCAACTGGGTCTGGTTTAGGAGTGCCAAGTGGGTCCTGAAAACTGACACCCAGAACAGTGACTTGTGAGTTTTGTTTCCCAGGGAAAAAGCCTCTTCAATGGTTCAGGGTCCTGCGGCCTTAAATTGCCGGGTGCCTCCTGGAATTCGGCCCCTCGTAGGATGCCTCCCAGACGCAAGGTGGCACCAGTGCCAACTTGGTCTGGTTTGAGAGTGCCAGGTGGCTCCTGAAAACTGACACCCAGAACAGTGGCTTGTGAGTTTTGTTTCCCAGGGAAAAAGCCTGTAAAATGGTTTAGGTAATGCCGCCTTTAATAGCCGGTTGCCACCTGGAGATCCGCCTCTCGCAGGATGCCTCCCAGACGCAAGGTGGCACCAGTGCCAACTTGGTCTGGTTTGAGAGTGCCAAGTGGCTCCTGAAAACTGACACCCAGAACAGTGGCTTGTGAGTTTTGTTTCCCAGGGAAAAAGCCTGTACAATGGTTCAGGGGCCTGCGGCCTTAAATTGCCGGGTGCCTCCTGGAATTCGGCCTCTCGCAGGATGCCTCCCAGACGCAAGGTGGCACCAGTGCCAACTTGGTCTGGTTTAAGAGTGCCAAGTGGGTCCTGAAAACTGACACCCAGAACAGTAGCTTGTGAGTTATGTTTCCCAGGGAAAAAGCCTGTTCAATGGTTCAGGGTCCTGCGGCCTTAAATTGCCGGGTGCCTCCTGGAATTGCGCCTCTCGCAGGATGCCTCCCAGACGCAAGGTGGCACCAGTTCCAACTTGGTCTGGTTTGAGAGTGTCAAGTGGGTCCTGAAAACTGACACCCAGAACAGTAGCTTGTGAGTTATGTTTCCCAGGGAAAAAGCCTGTTCAATGGTTCAGGGTCCTGCGGCCTTAAATTGCCGGGTGCCTCCTGGAATTGCGCCTCTCGCAGGATGCCTCCCAGACGCAAGGTGGCACCAGTTCCAACTTGGTCTGGTTTAAGAGTGCCAAGTGGGTCCTGAAAACTGACACCCAGAAAAGTGGCTTGTGAGTTTTGTTTCCCAGGGTAAAAGCCTGTACAATGGTTCAGGGGCCTGCGGCCTTAAATTGCCGGGTGACTCCTGGAATTGCGCCTCTCGAAGGATGGCTCCCAGACGCAGGGTGGCACCAGTGCCAACTTGGTCTGGTTTGAGAGTGCCAAGTGGGTCCTGAAAACTGACACCCAGAACAGTGGCTTGTGAGTTTTGTTTCCCAGGGAAAAAGCCTGTACAATGCTTCAGGGGCCTGCGGCCTTAAATTGCCGGGTGCCTCCTGGAATTCCGCCTCTCGCAGGATGCCTCCCAGACGCAAGGTGGCACCAGTGCCAACTTGGTCTGGTTTAAGAGTGCCAAGTGGGTCCTGAAAACTGACACCCAGAAGAGTGGCTTGTGAGTTTTGTTTCCCAGGAAAAAAGCCTGTACAATGGTTTAGGTAATGCCGCCTTTAATAGCCAGGTGCCACCTGGAGCTCGCCTCTCGCAGGATGCCTCCCAGACGCAAGGTGGCACCAGTGCCAACTTGGTCTGGTTTAAGAGTGTCAAGTGGGTCCTGAAAACTGACACCCAGAACAGTGGCTTGTGAGTTTTGTTTCCCAGGGAAAAAGCCGGTACAATGGTTCAGGGGCCTGAGGCCTTAAATTGCCGGGTGACTCCTGGAATTCGGCGTCTTGCAGGATGCCTCCCAGACGCAAGGTGGCACCAGTGCCAACTTGGTCTGGTTTGAGAGTGCCAAGTGGGTCCTGAAAACTGACACCCAGAACAGTGGCTTCTGAATTTTTTTCCCCAGGGAAAAAGCCTGTAGAATGGTTTTGGGTCCTGCGGCCTTAAATTGCCGGGTGCCTCCTGGAATTCGGCCTCTCGCAGGATGCCTCCCAGACGCAAGGTGGCACCAGTGCCAACTTGGTCTGGTTTGAGAGTGCCAAGTGGGTCCTGAAAACTGACACCCAGAACAGTGGCTTGTGAGTTTTATTTCCCAGGGAAAAAGCCTGTACAATGGTTCAGGGTCCTGCGGCCTTAAATTGCCGGGTGCCTCCTGGAATTCGGACTCTCGCAGGGTGCCTCCAAGACGCAAAATGACACCATTTCCAACTTGGTCTGGTTTAAGAGTGCCAAGTGGGTCCTGAAAACTGACACCCAGAAAAGTGGCTTGTGAGTTTTGTTTCCCAGGGAAAAAGCCTGTACAATGGTTCAGGGGCCTGCGGCCTTAAATTGCCGGGTGACTCCTGGAATTGCGCCTCTCGAAGGATGCCTCCAAGAAGCAAGGTGGCACCAGTGCCAACTTGGTCTGGTTTGAGAGTGCCAAGTGGGTCCTGAAAACTGACACCCAGAACAGTGGCTTGTGAGTTTTGTTTCCCAGGGAAAAAGCCTGTACAATGGTTCAGGGGCCTGCGGCCTTAAATTGCCGGGTGCCTCCTGGAATTCCGCCTCTCGCAGGATGCCTACCAGACGCAAGGTGGCACCAGTGCCAACTTGGTCTGGTTTAAGAGTGCCAAGTGGGTCCTGAAAACTGACACCCAGAACAGTGGCTTGTGAGTTTTGTTTCCCAGGAAAAAAGCCTGTACAATGGTTTAGGTAATGCCGCCTTTAATAGCCAGGTGCCACCTGGAGCTCGCCTCTCGCAGGATGCCTCCCAGACGCAAGGTGGCACCAGTGCCAACTTGGTCTGGTTTGAGAGTGCCAGGTGGCTCCTGCAAACTGACACCCAGAACAGTGGCTTGTGAGTTTTGTTTCCCAGGGTAAAAGCCTGTACAATGGTTCAGGGGCCTGAGGCCTTAAATTGCCGGGTGCCTCCTGGAGATCCGCCTCTCGAAGGATGCCTCCCAGGCGCAACATGACACCAGTGCCAACTGGGTCTGGTTTAGGAGTGCCAAGTGGGTCCTGAAAACTGACACCCAGAACAGTGACTTGTGAGTTTTGTTTCCCAGGGAAAAAGCCTGTACAATGGTTCAGGGGCTTGAGGCCTTAAATTGCCGGGTGCCTCCTGGAATTGCGCCTCTCGCAGGGTGCCTCCCAGACACAAGGTGGCACCAGTGCCAATTTGGCCTTGTTTAAGAGTACCAAGTGGGTCCTGAAAACTGACACCCAGAACAGTGGCTTGTGAGTTTTGTTTCCCAGGGGAAAAGCCTGTACAATGGTTTAGGTAATGCCGCCTTTAATAGCCGGGTGCCTCCTGGAGATCCGCCTCTCGCAGGATGCCTCCCAGACGCAAGGTGGCACCAGTGCCAACTTGGTCTGGTTTGAGAGTGACAAGTGGGTCCTGCAAACTGACACTCATAACAGTGGCTTGTGAGTTTTGTTTCCCAGGGAAAAAGCCTGTACCATGGTTCAGGGGCCTGAGGCCTTAAATTGCCGGGTGCCTCCTGGAATTGCGCCTCTCGCAGGATGCCTCCCAGACGCAAGGTGGCACCAGTTCCAACTTGGTCTGGTTTAAGAGTGCCAAGTGGGTCCTGAAAACTGACACCCAGAACAGTAGCTTGTGAGTTATGTTTCCCAGGGAAAAAGCCTGTTCAATGGTTCAGGGTCCTGCGGCCTTAAATTGCCGGGTGCCTCCTGGAATTGCGCCTCTCGCAGGATGCCTCCCAGACGCAAGGTGGCACCAGTGCCAACTTGGTCTGGTTTGAGAGTGCCAGGTGGCTCCTGAAAACTGACACCCAGAACAGTGGCTTGTGAGTTTTGTTTCCCAGGGAAAAAGCCTGTAAAATGGTTTAGGTAATGCCGCCTTTAATAGCCGGTTGCCACCTGGAGATCCGCCTCTCGCAGGATGCCTCCCAGACGCAGGGTGGCACCAGTGCCAACTTGGTCTGGTTTGAGAGTGCCAAGTGGGTCCTGAAAACTGACACCCCGAACAGTGGCTTCTGAATTTTTTTCCCCAGGGAAAAAGCCTGTAGAATGGTTTTGGGTCCTGCGGCCTTAAATTGCCGGGTGCCTCCTGGAATTCGGCCTCTCGCAGGATGCCTCCCAGACGCAAGGTGGCACCAGTGCCAACTTGGTCTGGTTTGAGAGTGCCAAGTGGGTCCTGAAAACTGACACCCAGAACAGTGGCTTGTGAGTTTTATTTCCCAGGGAAAAAGCCTGTACAATGGTTCAGGGTCCTGCGGCCTTAAATTGCCGGGTGCCTCCTGGAATTCGGACTCTCGCAGGATGCCTCCAAGACGCAAAATGACACCATTTCCAACTTGGTCTGCTTAGAGAGCCAAGTGGATCCTGAAAACTGACACCCAGAACAGTGGCTTGTGAGTTTTGTTTCCCAGGGAAAAAGCCTGTTCAATGGTTCAGGGTCCTGCGGCCTTAAATTGCCGGGTGCCTCCTGGAATTGCGCCTCTCGCAGGATGCCTCCCAGACGCAAGGTGGCACCAGTTCCAACTTGGTCTGGTTTGAGAGTGCCAAGTGGGTCCTGAAAACTGACACCCAGAAAAGTGGCTTGTGAGTTTTGTTTCCCAGGGAAAAAGCCTGTACAATGGTTCAGGGGCCTGCGGCCTTAAATTGCCGGGTGACTCCTGGAATTGCGCCTCTCGAAGGATGCCTCCCAGACGCAAGGTGGCACCAGTGCCAACTTGGTCTGGTTTGAGAGTGCCAAGTGGGTCCTGAAAACTGACACCCAGAACAGTGGCTTGTGAGTTTTGTTTCCCAGGGAAAAAGCCTGTACAATGGTTCAGGGGCCTGCGGCCTTAAATAGCCGGGTGCCACCTGGAATTCCGCCTCTCGCAGGATGCCTCCCAGACGCAAGGTGGCACCAGTGCCAACTTGGTCTGGTTTAAGAGTGCCAAGTGGGTCCTGAAAACTGACACCCAGAACAGTGGCTTGTGAGTTTTGTTTCCCAGGAAAAAAGCCTGTACAATGGTTTAGGTAATGCCGCCTTTAATAGCCAGGTGCCACCTGGAGCTCGCCTCTCGCAGGATGCCTCCCAGACGCAAGGTGGCACCAGTGCCAACTTGGTCTGGTTTGAGAGTGCCAGGTGGCTCCTGCAAACTGACACCCAGAACAGTGGCTTGTGAGTTTTGTTTCCCAGGGTAAAAGCCTGTACGATGGTTCAGGGGCCTGAGGCCTTAAATTGCCGGGTGCCTCCTGGAATTCGGCCTCTCGCAGGATGCCTCCCAGACGCAAGGTGGCACCAGTGCCAACTTGGTCTGGTTTGAGAGTGCCAAGTGGGTCCTGCAAACTGACACCCAGAACAGTGGCTTCTGAATTTTTTTCCCCAGGGAAAAAGCCTGTAGAATGGTTTTGGGTCCTGCGGCCTTAAATTGCCGGGTGCCTCCTGGAATTCGGCCTCTCGCAGGATGCCTCCCAGACGCAAGGTGGCACCAGTGCCAACTTGGTCTGGTTTGAGAGTGCCAAGTGGGTCCTGAAAACTGACACCCAGAACAGTGGCTTGTGAGTTTTATTTCCCAGGGAAAAAGCCTGTACAATGGTTCAGGGTCCTGCGGCCTTAAATTGCCGGGTGCCTCCTGGAATTCGGACTCTCGCAGGGTGCCTCCAAGACGCAAAATGACACCATTTCCAACTTGGTCTGCTTAGAGAGCCAAGTGGATCCTGAAAACTGACACCCAGAACAGTGGCTTGTGAGTTTTGTTTCCCAGAGAAAAAGCCTGTACAATGGTTCAGGGGCCTGAGGCCATAAGTTGCCGGGTGCCTCCTGGAGATCCGCCTCTCACAGGATGCCTCCCAGGCGCAACATGACACCAGTGCCAACTTGGTCTGGTTTAGGAGTGCCAAGTGGGTCCTGAAAACTGACACCCAGAACAGTGACTTGTGAGTTTTGTTTCCCAGGGAAAAAGCCTGTACAATGGTTCAGGGGCTTGAGGCCTTAAATTGCCGGGTGCCTCCTGGAATTCGGCCACTCGTAGGATGCCTCCCAGACGCAAGGTCGCACCAGTTCCAACTTGGTCTGGTTTAAGAGTGCCAGGTGGCTCCTGCAAACTGACACCCAGAACAGTGGCTTGTGAGTTTTCTTTCCCAGGGAAAAAGCCTGTAAAATTGTTTAGGTTAATGCCGCCTTTAATAGCCGGGTGCCACCTGGAGATTCGCCTCTCGCAGGATGCCTCCCAGACGCAAGGTGGCACCAGTGCCAACTTGGTCTGGTTTGAGAGTGTTAAGTGGGTCCTGAAAACTGACACCCAGAAAAGTGGCTTGTGAGTTTTGTTTCCCAGGGAAAAAGCCTGTAAAATGGTTCAGGGGCCTGCGGCGTTAAATTGCCGGGTGCCTCCTGGAATTGCGCCTCTCGCAGGGTGCCTCCCAGACACAAGGTGGCACCAGTGCATATTTGGCCATGTTTAAGAGTACCAAGTGGGTCCTGAAAACTGACACCCAGAACAGTGGCTTGTGAGTTTTGTTTCCCAGGGAAAAAGCCTGTACAATGGTTTAGGTAATGCCGCCTTTAATAGCCGGGTGCCACCTGGAGATCCGCCTCTCGCAGGATGCCTCGCAGACGCAAGGTGGCACCAGTGCCAACTTGGTCTGGTTTGAGAGTGACAAGTGGGTCCTGCAACTTACACCCAGAACAGTGGCTTGTGAGTTTTGTTTCCCAGGGAAAAAGCCTGTACCATGGTTCAGGGGCCTGAGGCCTTAAATTGCCGGGTGCCTCCTGGAATTCCGCCTCTCGCAGGATGCCTCCCAGACGCAAGATGGCACCAGTGCCAACTTGGTCTGGTTTAAGAGTGCCAAGTGGGTCCTGAAAACTGACACCCAGAACAGTAGCTTGTGAGTCATGTTTCCCAGGGAAAAAGCCTGTTCAATGGTTCAGGGTCCTGCGGCCTTAAATTGCCGGGTGCCTCCTGGAATTGCGCCTCTCGCAGGATGCCTCCCAGACGCAAGGTGGCACCAGTTCCAACTTGGTCTGGTTTAAGAGTGCCAAGTGGGTCCTGAAAACTGACACCCAGAACAGTGGCTTGTGAGTTTTGTTTCCCAGGAAAAAAGCCTGTACAATGGTTCAGGGTCCTGCGGCCTTAAATTGCCGGGTGCCTCCTGGAATTGCACCTCTCGCAGGATGCCTCCCAGACGCAAGGTGGCACCAGTGCCAACTTGGTCTGGTTTGAGAGTGCCAGGTGGCTCCTGAAAACTGACACCCAGAACAGTGGCTTGTGAGTTTTGTTTCCCAGGGAAAAAGCCTGTAAAATGGTTTAGGTAATGCCGCCTTTAATAGCCGGGTACCACCTGGAGATCCGCCTCTCGCAGGATGCCTCCCAGACGCAAGGTGGCACCAGTGCCAACTTGGTCTGGTTTGAGAGTGCCAAGTGGGTCCTGAAAACTGACACCCAGAACAGTGGCTTGTGAGTTTTGTTTCCCAGGGAAAAAGCCTGTACAATGGTTCAAGGGCCTGAGGCCTTAAATTGCCGGGTGCCTCCTGGAATTCGGCCTCTCGCAGGATGCCTCCCAGACGCAAGGTTGCACCAGTGCCAACTTGGTCTGGTTTAAGAGTGCCAAGTGGCTCCTGAAAACTGACACCCAGAACAGTAGCTTGTGAGTTATGTTTCCCAGGGAAAAAGCCTGTTCAATGGTTCAGGGTCCTGCGGCCTTAAATTGCCGGGTGCCTCCTGGAATTGCGCCTCTCGCAGGATGCCTCCCAGACGCAAGGTGGCACCAGTTCCAACTTGGTCTGGTTTAAGAGTGCCAAGTGGGTCCTGCAAACTGACACCCAGAACAGTAGCTTGTGAGTTATGTTTCCCAGGGAAAAAGCCTGTTCAATGGTTCAGGGTCCTGCAGCCTTAAATTGCCGGGTGCCTCCTGGAATTGCGCCTCTCGCAGGATGCCTCCCAGACGCAAGGTGGCACCAGTTCCAACTTGGTCTGGTTTAAGAGTGCCAAGTGGGTCCTGAAAACTGACACCCAGAAAAGTGGCTTGTGAGTTTTGTTTCCCAGGGAAAAAGCCTGTACAATGGTTCAGGGGCCTGCGGCCTTAAATTGCCGGGTGACTCCTGGAATTGCGCCTCTCGAAGGATGCCTCCCAGACGCAAGGTGGCACCAGTGCCAACTTGGTCTGGTTTGAGAGTGCCAAGTGGGTCCTGAAAACTGACACCCAGAACAGTGGCTTGTGAGTTTTGTTTCCCAGGGAAAAAGCCTGTACAATGGTTCAGGGGCCTGCGGCCTTAAATTGCCGGGTGCCTCCTGGAATTCCGCCTCTCGCAGGATGCCTCCCAGACGCAAGGTGGCACCAGTGCCAACTTGGTCTGGTTTAAGAGTGCCAAGTGGGTCTTGAAAACTGACACCCAGAACAGTGGCTTGTGAGTTTTGTTTCCCAGGAAAAAAGCCTGTACAATGGTTTAGGTAATGCCGCCTTTAATTGCCAGGTGCCACCTGGAGCTCGCCTCTCGCAGGATGCCTCCCAGACGCAAGGTGGCACCAGTGCCAATTTGGTCTGGTTTGAGAGTGCCAGGTGGCTCTTGCAAACTGACACCCAGAACAGTGGCTTGTGAGTTTTGTTTCCCAGGGTAAAAGCCTGTACAATGGTTCAGGGGCCTGAGGCCTTAAATTGCCGGGTGCCTCCTGGAATTGCGCCTCTCGAAGGATGCCTCCCAGACGCAAGGTGGCACCAGTGCCAACTTGGTCTGCTTTGAGAGTGCCAGGTGGCTCCTGCAAACTGACACCCAGAACAGTGGCTTGTGAGTTTTGTTTCCCAGGGTAAAAGCCTGTACAATGGTTCAGGGGCCTGAGGCCTTAAATTGCCGGGTGCCTCCTGGAATTCGGCGTCTTGCAGGATGCCTCCCAGACGCAAGGTGGCACCAGTGCAAACTTGGCCTGGTTTGAGAGTGCCAAGTGGGTCCTGAAAACTGACACCCAGAACAGTGGCTTCTGAATTTTTTTCCCCAGGGAAAAAGCCTGTAGAATGGTTTTGGGTCCTGCGGCCTTAAATTGCCGGGTGCCTCCTGGAATTCGGCCTCTCGCAGGATGCCTCCCAGACGCAAGGTGGCACCAGTGCCAACTTGGTCTGGTTTGAGAGTGCCAAGTGGGTCCTGAAAACTGACACCCAGAACAGTGGCTTGTGAGTTTTATTTCCCAGGGAAAAAGCCTGTACAATGGTTCGGGGTCCTGCGGCCTTAAATTGCCGGGTGCCTCCTGGAATTCGGACTCTCGCAGGGTGCCTCCAAGACGCAAAATGACACCATTTCCAACTTGGTCTGCTTAGAGAGCCAAGTGGATCCTGAAAACTGACACCCAGAACAGTGGCTTGTGAGTTTTGTTTCCCAGGGAAAAAGCCTGTACAATGGTTCAGGGGCCTGAGGCCATAAGTTGCCGGGTGCCTCCTGGAGATCCGCCTCTCACAGGATGCCTCCCAGGCGCAACATGACACCAGTGCCAACTTGGTCTGATTTAGGAGTGCCAAGTGGGTCCTGAAAACTGACACCCAGAACCGTGACTTGTGAGTTTTGTTTCCCAGGGAAAAAGCCTGTACAATGGTTCAGGGGCTTGAGGCCTTAAATTGCCGGGTGCCTCCTAAAATTCGGCCACTCGCAGGATGCCTCCCAGACGCAAGGTGGCACCAGTTCCAACTTGGTCTGGTTTAAGAGTGCCAAGTGGCTCCTGCAAACTGACACCCAGAACAGTGGCTTGTGAGTTTTCTTTCCCAGGGAAAAAGCCTGTAAAATTGTTTAGGTTAATGCCGCCTTTAATAGCCGCGTGCCTCCTGGAGATCCGACTCTCACAGGATGCCTCCCAGGCGCAACATGACACCAGTGCCAACTTGGTCTGGTTTAGGAGTGCCAAGTGGGTCCTGAAAACTGACACCCAGAACAGTAGCTTGTGAGTTATGTTTCCCAGGGAAAAAGCCTGTTAAATGCTTCAGGGGCCTGTGGCATTAAATTGCCGGGTGCCTCCTGAAATTGAGCCTCTCGCAGGATGCCTCCCAGACGCAAGGTGGCACCAGTTCCAACTTGGTCTGGTTTCAGAGTGCCAAGTGGGTCCTGAAAACTGACACCCAGAACAGTGGCTTGTGAGTTTTGTTTCCCAGGGAAAAAGCCTGTACAATGGTTCAGGGTCCTGCGGCCTTAAATTGCCGGGTGCCTCCTGGAATTGCACCTCTCGCAGGATGCCTCCCAGACGCAAGGTGGCACCAGTGCCAACTTGCTCTGGTTTGAGAGTGCCAGGTGGCTCCTGAAAACTGACACCCAGAACAGTGGCTTGTGAGTTTTGTTTCCCAGGGAAAAAGCCTGTAAAATGGTTTAGGTAATGCCGCCTTTAATAGCCGGGTGCCACCTGGAGATCCGCCTCTCGCAGGATGCCTCCCAGACGCAAGGTGGCACCAGTGCCAACTTGGTCTGGTTTGAGAGTGCCAAGTGGCTCCTGAAAACTGACACCCAGAACAGTGGCTTGTGAGTTTTGTTTCCCAGGGAAAAAGCCTGTACAATGGTTCAAGGGCCTGAGGCCTTAAATTGCCGGGTGCCTCCTGGAATTCGGCCTCTCGCAGGATGCCTCCCAGACGCAAGGTTGCACCAGTGCCAACTTGGTCTGGTTTAAGAGTGCCAAGTGGCTCCTGAAAACTGACACCCAGAACAGTAGCTTGTGAGTTATGTTTCCCAGGGAAAAAGCCTGTTCAATGGTTCAGGGTCCTGCGGCCTTAAATTGCCGGGTGCCTCCTGGAATTGCGCCTCTCGCAGGATGCCTCCCAGACGCAAGGTGGCACCAGTTCCAACTTGGTCTGGTTTAAGAGTGCCAAGTGGGTCCTGCAAACTGACACCCAGAACAGTAGCTTGTGAGTTATGTTTCCCAGGGAAAAAGCCTGTTCAATGGTTCAGGGTCCTGCAGCCTTAAATTGCCGGGTGCCTCCTGGAATTGCGCCTCTCGCAGGATGCCTCCCAGACGCAAGGTGGCACCAGTTCCAACTTGGTCTGGTTTAAGAGTGCCAAGTGGGTCCTGAAAACTGACACCCAGAAAAGTGGCTTGTGAGTTTTGTTTCCCAGGGAAAAAGCCTGTACAATGGTTCAGGGGCCTGCGGCCTTAAATTGCCGGGTGACTCCTGGAATTGCGCCTCTCGAAGGATGCCTCCCAGACGCAAGGTGGCACCAGTGCCAACTTGGTCTGGTTTGAGAGTGCCAAGTGGGTCCTGAAAACTGACACCCAGAACAGTGGCTTGTGAGTTTTGTTTCCCAGGGAAAAAGCCTGTACAATGGTTCAGGGGCCTGCGGCCTTAAATTGCCGGGTGCCTCCTGGAATTCCGCCTCTCGCAGGATGCCTCCCAGACGCAAGGTGGCACCAGTGCCAACTTGGTCTGGTTTAAGAGTGCCAAGTGGGTCTTGAAAACTGACACCCAGAACAGTGGCTTGTGAGTTTTGTTTCCCAGGAAAAAAGCCTGTACAATGGTTTAGGTAATGCCGCCTTTAATAGCCAGGTGCCACCTGGAGCTCGCCTCTCGCAGGATGCCTCCCAGACGCAAGGTGGCACCAGTGCCAACTTGGTCTGGTTTGAGAGTGCCAGGTGGCTCCTGCAAACTGACACCCAGAACAGTGGCTTGTGAGTTTTGTTTCCCAGGGTAAAAGCCTGTACAATGGTTCAGGGGCCTGAGGCCTTAAATTGCCGGGTGCCTCCTGGAATTCGGCCTCTCGCAGGATGCCTCCCAGACGCAAGGTGGCACCAGTGCCAACTTGGTCTGGTTTGAGAGTGCCAAGTGTGTCCTGCAAACTGACACCCAGAACAGTGGCTTGTGAGTTTTGTTTCCCAGGGAAAAAGCCTGTACAATGGTTCAGGGGCCTGAGGCCTTAAATTGCCGGGTGACTCCTGGAATTCGGCGTCTTGCAGGATGCCTCCCAGATGCAAGGTGGCACCAGTGCCAACTTGGTCTCGTTTGAGAGTGCCAAGTGGGTCCTGAAAACTGACACCCAGAACAGTGGCTTCTGAATTTTTTTCCCCAGGGAAAAAGCCTGTAGAATGGTTTTGGGTCCTGCGGCCTTAAATTGCCGGGTGCCTCCTGGAATTCGGCCTCTCGCAGGATGCCTCCCAGACGCAAGGTGGCACCAGTGCCAACTTGGTCTGGTTTGAGAGTGCCAAGTGGGTCCTGAAAACTGACACCCAGAACAGTGGCTTGTGAGTTTTATTTCCCAGGGAAAAAGCCTGTACAATGGTTCAGGGTCCTGCGGCCTTAAATTGCCGGGTGCCTCCTGGAATTCGGACTCTCGCAGGGTGCCTCCAAGACGCAAAATGACACCATTTCCAACTTGGTCTGCTTAGAGAGCCAAGTGGATCCTGAAAACTGACACCCAGAACAGTGGCTTGTGAGTTTTGTTTCCCAGGGAAAAAGCCTGTACAATGGTTCAGGGGCCTGAGGCCATAAGTTGCCGGGTGCCTCCTGGAGATCCGCCTCTCACAGGATGCCTCCCAGGCGCAACATGACACCAGTGCCAACTTGGTCTGGTTTAGGAGTGCCAAGTGGGTCCTGAAAACTGACACCCAGAACCGTGACTTGTGAGTTTTGTTTCCCAGGGAAAAAGCCTGTACAATGGTTCAGGGGCTTGAGGCCTTAAATTGCCGGGTGCCTCCTGGAATTCGGCCACTCGCAGGATGCATCCCAGACGCAAGGTGGCACCAGTTCCAACTTGGTCTGGTTTAAGAGTGCCAGGTGGCTCCTGCAAACTGACACCCAGAACAGTGGCTTGTGAGTTTTCTTTCCCAGGGAAAAAGCCTGTAAAATTGTTTAGGTTAATGCCGCCTTTAATAGCCGGGTGCCACCTGGAGATTCGCCTCTCGCAGGATGCCTCCCAGACGCAAGGTGGCACCAGTGCCAACTTGGTCTGGTTTGAGAGTGTTAAGTGGGTCCTGAAAACTGACACTCAGAACAGTGGCTTGTGAGTTTTGTTTCCCAGGGAAAAAGCCTGTAAAATGGTTCAGGGGCCTGCGGCGTTAAATTGCCGGGTGCCTCCTGGAATTGCGCCTCTCGCAGGGTGCCTCCCAGACACAAGGTGGCACCAGTGCCAATTTGGTCTTGTTTAAGAGTACCAAGTGGGTCCTGAAAACTGACACCCAGAACAGTGGCTTGTGAGTTTTCTTTCCCAGGGAAAAAGCCTGTACAATGGTTTAGGTAATGCCGCCTTTAATAGCCGGGTGCCACCTGGAGATCCGCCTCTCGCAGGATGCCTCCCAGACGCAAGGTGGCACCAGTGCCAACTTGGTCTGGTTTGAGAGTGCCAAGTGGGTCCTGAAAACTGACACCCAGAACAGTGGCTTGTGAGTTTTGTTTCCCAGGGAAAAAGCCTGTACCATGGTTCAGGGGCCTGAGGCCTTAAATTGCCGGGTGCCTCCTGGAATTCGGCCTCTCGCAGGATGCCTCCCAGACGCAAGGTGGCACCAGTTCCAACTTGGTCTGGTTTAAGAGTGCCAAGTGGGTCCTGAAAACTGACACCCAGAACAGTAGCTTGTGAGTTATGTTTCCCAGGGAAAAAGCCTGTTCAATGATTCAGGGGCCTGTGGCCTTAAATTGCCGGGTGCCTCCTGGAATTGCGCCTCTCGCAGGATGCCTCCCAGACGCAAGGTGGCACCAGTTCCAACTTGGTCTGGTTTAAGAGTGCCAAGTGGGTCCTGAAAACTGACACCCAGAACAGTGGCGTGTGAGTTTTGTTTCCCAGGAAAAAAGCCTGTACAATGGTTCAGGGTCCTGCGGCCTTAAATTGCCGGGTGCCTCCTGGAATTGCACCTCTCGCAGGATGCCTCCCAGACGCAAGGTTGCACCAGTGCCAACTTGGTCTGGTTTGAGAGTGCCAGGTGGCTCCTGAAAACTGACACCCAGAACAGTGGCTTGTGAGTTTTGTTTCCCAGGGAAAAAGCCTGTAAAATGGTTTAGGTAATGCCGCCTTTAATAGCCGGGTGCCACCTGGAGATCCGCCTCTCGCAGGATGCCTCCCAGACGCAAGGTGGCACCAGTGCCAACTTGGTCTGGTTTGAGAGTGCCAAGTGGCTCCTGAAAACTGACACCCAGAACAGTGGCTTGTGAGTTTTGTTTCCCAGGGAAAAAGCCTGTACAATGGTTCAGGGGCCTGCGGCCTTAAATTGCCGGGTGCCTCCTGGAATTCGGCCTCTCGCAGGATGCCTCCCAGACGCAAGGTGGCACCAGTGCAAACTTGGTCTGGTTTAAGAGTGCCAAGTGGGTCCTGAAAACTGACACCCAGAACAGTAGCTTGTGAGTTATGTTTCCCAGGGAAAAAGCCTGTTCAATGGTTCAGGGTCCTGCGGCCTTAAATTGCCGGGTGCCTCCTGGAATTGCGCCTCTCGCAGGATGCCTCCCAGACGCAAGGTGGCACCAGTTCCAACTTGGTCTGGTTTAAGAGTGCCAAGTGGGTCCTGAAAACTGACACCCAGAACAGTAGCTTGTGAGTTATGTTTCCCAGGGAAAAAGCCTGTTCAATGGTTCAGGGTCCTGCGGCCTTAAATTGCCGGGTGCCTCCTAGAATTGCGCCTCTCGCAGGATGCCTCCCAGACGCAAGGTGGCACCAGTTCCAACTTGGTCTGGTTTAAGAGTGCCAAGTGGGTCCTGAAAACTGACACCCAGAAAAGTGGCTTGTGAGTTTTGTTTCCCAGGGAAAAAGCCTGTACAATGGTTCAGGGGCCTGCGGCCTTAAATTGCCGGGTGACTCCTGGAATTGCGCCTCTCGAAGGATGCCTCCCAGACGCAAGGTGGCACCAGTGCCAACTTGGTCTGGTTTGAGAGTGCCAAGTGGGTCCTGAAAACTGACACCCAGAACAGTGGCTTGTGAGTTTTGTTTCCCAGGGAAAAAGCCTGTACAATGGTTCAGGGGCCTGCGGCCTTAAATTGCCGGGTGCCTCCTGGAATTCCGCCTCTCGCAGGATGCCTCCAAGACGCAAGGTGGCACCAGTGCCAACTTGGTCTGGTTTAAGAGTGCCAAGTGGGTCCTGAAAACTGACACCCAGAACAGTGGCTTGTGAGTTTTGTTTCCCAGGAAAAAAGCCTGTACAATGGTTTAGGTAATGCCGCCTTTAATAGCCAGGTGCCACCTGGAGCTCGCCTCTCGCAGGATGCCTCCCAGACGCAAGGTGGCACCAGTGCCAACTTGGTCTGGTTTGAGAGTGCCAGGTGGCTCCTGCAAACTGACACCCAGAACAGTGGCTTGTGAGTTTTGTTTCCCAGGGTAAAAGCCTGTACAATGGTTCAGGGGCCTGAGGCCCTAAATTGCCGGGTGCCTCCTGGAATTCGGCCTCTCGCAGGATGCCTCCCAGACGCAAGGTGGCACCAGTGCCAACTTGGTCTGGTTTGAGAGTGCCAAGTGGGTCCTGCAAACTGACACCCAGAACAGTGGCTTGTGAGTTTTGTTTCCCAGGGAAAAAGCCGGTACAATGGTTCAGGGGCCTGAGGCCTTAAATTGCCGGGTGACTCCTGGAATTCGGCGTCTTGCAGGATGCCTCCCAGACGCAAGGTGGCACCAGTGCCAACTTGGTCTGGTTTGAGAGTGCCAAGTGGGTCCTGAAAACTGACACCCAGAACAGTGGCTTCTGAATTTTTTTCCCCAGGGAAAAAGCCTGTAGAATGGTTTTGGGTCCTGCGGCCTTAAATTGCGGGGTGCCTCCTGGAATTCGGCCTCTCGCAGGATGCCTCCCAGACGCAAGGTGGCACCAGTGCCAACTTGGTCTGGTTTGAGAGTGCCAAGTGGGTCCTGAAAACTGACACCCAGAACAGTGGCTTGTGAGTTTTATTTCCCAGGGAAAAAGCCTGTACAATGGTTCAGGGTCCTGCGGCCTTAAATTGCCGGGTGCCTCCTGGAATACGGACTCTCGCAGGGTGCCTCCAAGACGCAAAATGACACCATTTCCAACTTGGTCCGCTTAGAGAGCCACGTGGATCCCGAAAACTGACACCCAGAACAGTGGCTTGTGAGTTTTGTTTCCCAGGGAAAAAGCCTGTACCATGGTTCAGGGGCCTGAGGCCTTAAATTGCCGGGTGCCTCCTGGAATTCGGCCTCTCGCAGGATGCCTCCCAGACGCAAGGTGGCACCAGTTCCAACTTGGTCTGGTTTAAGAGTGCCAAGTGGGTCCTGAAAACTGACACCCAGAACAGTAGCTTGTGAGTTATGTTTCCCAGGGAAAAAGCCTGTTCAATGATTCAGGGGCCTGTGGCCTTAAATTGCCGGGTGCCTCCTGGAATTGCGCCTCTCGCAGGATGCCTCCCAGACGCAAGGTGGCACCAGTTCCAACTTGGTCTGGTTTAAGAGTGCCAAGTGGGTCCTGAAAACTGACACCCAGAACAGTGGCGTGTGAGTTTTGTTTCCCAGGAAAAAAGCCTGTACAATGGTTCAGGGTCCTGCGGCCTTAAATTGCCGGGTGCCTCCTGGAATTGCACCTCTCGCAGGATGCCTCCCAGACGCAAGGTTGCACCAGTGCCAACTTGGTCTGGTTTGAGAGTGCCAGGTGGCTCCTGAAAACTGACACCCAGAACAGTGGCTTGTGAGTTTTGTTTCCCAGGGAAAAAGCCTGTAAAATGGTTTAGGTAATGCCGCCTTTAATAGCCGGGTGCCACCTGGAGATCCGCCTCTCGCAGGATGCTTCCCAGACGCAAGGTGGCACCAGTGCCAACTTGGTCTGGTTTGAGAGTGCCAAGTGGCTCCTGAAAACTGACACCCAGAACAGTGGCTTGTGAGTTTTGTTTCCCAGGGAAAAAGCCTGTACAATGGTTCAGGGGCCTGCGGCCTTAAATTGCCGGGTGCCTCCTGGAATTCGGCCTCTCGCAGGATGCCTCCCAGACGCAAGGTGGCACCAGTGCAAACTTGGTCTGGTTTAAGAGTGCCAAGTGGGTCCTGAAAACTGACACCCAGAACAGTAGCTTGTGAGTTATGTTTCCCAGGGAAAAAGCCTGTTCAATGGTTCAGGGTCCTGCGGCCTTAAATTGCCGGGTGCCTCCTGGAATTGCGCCTCTCGCAGGATGCCTCCCAGACGCAAGGTGGCACCAGTTCCAACTTGGTCTGGTTTAAGAGTGCCAAGTGGGTCCTGAAAACTGACACCCAGAACAGTAGCTTGTGAGTTATGTTTCCCAGGGAAAAAGCCTGTTCAATGGTTCAGGGTCCTGCGGCCTTAAATTGCCGGGTGCCTCCTAGAATTGCGCCTCTCGCAGGATGCCTCCCAGACGCAAGGTGGCACCAGTTCCAACTTGGTCTGGTTTAAGAGTGCCAAGTGGGTCCTGAAAACTGACACCCAGAAAAGTGGCTTGTGAGTTTTGTTTCCCAGGGAAAAAGCCTGTACAATGGTTCAGGGGCCTGCGGCCTTAAATTGCCGGGTGACTCCTGGAATTGCGCCTCTCGAAGGATGCCTCCCAGACGCAAGGTGGCACCAGTGCCAACTTGGTCTGGTTTGAGAGTGCCAAGTGGGTCCTGAAAACTGACACCCAGAACAGTGGCTTGTGAGTTTTGTTTCCCAGGGAAAAAGCCTGTACAATGGTTCAGGGGCCTGCGGCCTTAAATTGCCGGGTGCCTCCTGGAATTCCGCCTCTCGCAGGATGCCTCCCAGACGCAAGGTGGCACCAGTGCCAACTTGGTCTGGTTTAAGAGTGCCAAGTGGGTCCTGAAAACTGACACCCAGAACAGTGGCTTGTGAGTTTTGTTTCCCAGGAAAAAAGCCTGTACAATGGTTTAGGTAATGCCGCCTTTAATAGCCAGGTGCCACCTGGAGCTCGCCTCTCGCAGGATGCCTCCCAGACGCAAGGTGGCACCAGTGCCAACTTGGTCTGGTTTGAGAGTGCCAGGTGGCTCCTGCAAACTGACACCCAGAACAGTGGCTTGTGAGTTTTGTTTCCCAGGGTAAAAGCCTGTACAATGGTTCAGGGGCCTGAGGCCCTAAATTGCCGGGTGCCTCCTGGAATTCGGCCTCTCGCAGGATGCCTCCCAGACGCAAGGTGGCACCAGTGCCAACTTGGTCTGGTTTGAGAGTGCCAAGTGTGTCCTGCAAACTGACACCCAGAACAGTGGCTTGTGAGTTTTGTTTCCCAGGGAAAAAGCCGGTACAATGGTTCAGGGGCCTGAGGCCTTAAATTGCCGGGTGACTCCTGGAATTCGGCGTCTTGCAGGATGCCTCCCAGACGCAAGGTGGCACCAGTGCCAACTTGGTCTGGTTTGAGAGTGCCAAGTGGGTCCTGAAAACTGACACCCAGAACAGTGGCTTCTGAATTTTTTTCCCCAGGGAAAAAGCCTGTAGAATGGTTTTGGGTCCTGCGGCCTTAAATTGCGGGGTGCCTCCTGGAATTGCGCCTCTCGCAGGATGCCTCCCAGACGCAATGTGGCACCAGTGCCAACTTGGTCTGGTTTGAGAGTGCCAAGTGGGTCCTGAAAACTGACACCCAGAACAGTGGCTTGTGAGTTTTATTTCCCAGGGAAAAAGCCTGTACAATGGTTCAGGGTCCTGCGGCCTTAAATTGCCGGGTGCCTCCTGGAATACGGACTCTCGCAGGGTGCCTCCAAGACGCAAAATGACACCATTTCCAACTTGGTCCGCTTAGAGAGCCACGTGGATCCTGAAAACTGACACCCAGAACAGTGGCTTGTGAGTTTTGTTTCCCAGGGAAAAAGCCTGTACAATGGTTCAGGGGCCTGAGGCCATAAGTTGCCGGGTGCCTCCTGGAGATCCGCCTCTCACAGGATGCCTCCCAGGCGCAACATGACACCAGTGCCAACTTGGTCTGGTTTAGGAGTGCCAAGTGGGTCCTGAAAACTGACACCCAGAACCGTGACTTGTGAGTTTTGTTTCCCAGGGAAAAAGCCTGTACAATGGTTCAGGGGCTTGAGGCCTTAAATTTCCGGGTGCCTCCTGGAATTCGGCCACTCGCAGGATGCCTCCCAGACGCAAGGTGGCACCAGTTCCAACTTGGTCTGGTTTAAGAGTGCCAAGTGGCTCCTGCAAACTGACACCCAGAACAGTGGCTTGTGAGTTTTCTTTCCCAGGGAAAAAGCCTGTAAAATTGTTTAGGTTAATGCCGCCTTTAATAGCCGGGTGCCACCTGGAGATTCGCCTCTCGCAGGATGCCTCCCAGACGCAAGGTGGCACCAGTGCCAACTTGGTCTGGTTTGAGAGTGTTAAGTGGGTCCTGAAAACTGACACTCAGAACAGTGGCTTGTGAGTTTTGTTTCCCAGGGAAAAAGCCTGTAAAATGGTTCAGGGGCCTGCGGCGTTAAATTGCCGGGTGCCTCCTGGAATTGCGCCTCTCGCAGGGTGCCTCCCAGACACAAGGTGGCACCAGTGCCAATTTGGTCTTGTTTAAGAGTACCAAGTGGGTCCTGAAAACTGACACCCAGAACAGTGGCTTGTGAGTTTTCTTTCCCAGGGAAAAAGCCTGTACAATGGTTTAGATAATGCCGCCTTTAATAGCCGGGTGCCACCTGGAGATCCGCCTCTCGCAGGATGCCTCCCAGACGCAAGGTGGCACCAGTTCCAACTTGGTCTGGTTTGAGAGTGCCAAGTGGGTCCTGAAAATTGACACCCAGAACAGTGGCTTGTGAGTTTTGTTTCCCAGGGAAAAAGCCTGTACCATGGTTCAGGGGCCTGAGGCCTTAAATTGCCGGGTGCCTCCTGGAATTCGGCCTCTCGCAGGATGCCTCCCAGACGCAAGGTGGCACCAGTTCCAACTTGGTCTGGTTTAAGAGTGCCAAGTGGGTCCTGAAAACTGACACCCAGAACAGTAGCTTGTGAGTTATGTTTCCCAGGGAAAAAGCCTGTTCAATGCTTCAGGGGCCTGTGGCCTTAAATTGCCGGGTGCCTCCTGGAATTGCGCCTCTCGCAGGATGCCTCCCAGACGCAAGGTGGCACCAGTTCCAACTTGGTCTGGTTTAAGAGTGCCAAGTGGGTCCTGAAAACTGACACCCAGAACAGTGGCTTGTGAGTTTTGTTTCCCAGGAAAAAAGCCTGTACAATGGTTCAGGGTCCTGCGGCCTTAAATTGCCGGGTGCCTCCTGGAATTGCACCTCTCGCAGGATGCCTCCCAGACGCAAGGTGGCACCAGTGCCAACTTGGTCTGGTTTGAGAGTGCCAGGTGGCTCCTGAAAACTGACACCCAGAACAGTGGCTTGTGAGTTTTGTTTCCCAGGGAAAAAGCCTGTAAAATGGTTTAGATAATGCCGCCTTTAATAGCCGGGTGCCACCTGGAGATCCGCCTCTCGCAGGATGCCTCCCAGACGCAAGGTGGCACCAGTGCCAACTTGGTCTGGTTTGAGAGTGCCAAGTGGCTCCTGAAAACTGACACCCAGAACAGTGACTTGTGAGTTTTGTTTCCCAGGGAAAAAGCCTGTACAATGGTTCAGGGGCCTGCGGCCTTAAATTGCCGGGTGCCTCCTGGAATTCGGCCTCTCGCAGGATGCCTCCCAGACGCAAGGTGGCACCAGTGCCAACTTGGTCTGGTTTGAGAGTGCCAAGTGTGTCCTGCAAACTGACACCCAGAACAGTGGCTTGTGAGTTTTGTTTCCCAGGGAAAAAGCCTGTACAATGGTTCAGGGTCCTGCGGCCTTAAATTGCCGGGTGACTCCTGGAATTCGGCCTCTCGCAGGATGCCTCCCAGACGCAAGGTGGCACCAGTTTCAACTTGGTCTGGTTTAAGAGTGCCAAGTGGGTCCTGAAAACTGACACCCAGAACAGTGGCTTGTGAGTTTTGTTTCCCAGGGAAAAAGCCTGTACAATGGTTCAGGGGCCTGAGGCCTTAAATTGCCGGGTGCCTCCTGGAGATCCGCCTCTCGAAGGATGCCTCCCAGGCGCAACATGACACCAGTGCCAACTGGGTCTGGTTTAAGAGTGCCAAGTGGGTCCTGCAAACTGACACCCAGAACAGTGGCTTGTGAGTTTTGTTTCCCAAGGAAAAAGCCGGTACAATGGTTCAGGGGCCTGCGGCCTTAAATTGCCGGGTCCCTCCTGGAATTCGGCGTCTTGCAGGATGCCTCCCAGACGCAAGGTGGCACCAGTGCCAACTTGGTCTGGTTTAAGAGTGTCAAGTGTGTCCTGAAAACTGACACCCAGAACAGTGGCTTGTGAATTTTTTTTCCCAGGGAAAAAGCTTGTAGAATGGTTTTGGGTCCTGCAGCCTTATATTGCCGGGTGATTCCTGGAATTCGGCCTCTCGCAGGATGCCTCCCAGACGCAAGGTGGCACCAGTGCCAACTTGGTCTGGTTTGAGAGTGTCAAGTGGGTCCTGAAAACTGACACCCAGAACAGTGGCTTGTGAGTTTTGTTTCCCAGGGAAAAAGCCTGTACAATGGTTCAGGGTCCTGCGGCCTTAAATTGCCGGGGGCCTCCTGGAATTCGGCCACTCCCAGGGTGCCTCCCAGACGCATAATGACACCATTTCCAACTTGGTCTGGTTTGAGAGAGCCAGGTGGATCCTGAAAACTGACACCTAGAACAATGGCTTGTGAGTTTTGTTTTCCAGGGAAAAAGCCTGTACAATGGTTCAGGGGCCTGAGGCCATAAGTTGCCGGGTGCCTCCTGGAGATACGCCTCTCACAGGATGCCTCCCAGGCGCAACATGACACCAGTGCCAACTTGGTCTGGTTTAGGAGTGCCAAGTGGGTCCTGAAAACTGACACCCAGAACAGTGACTTGTGAGTTTTGTTTCCCAGGGAAAAAGCCTGTACAATGGTTCAGGGGCTTGAGGCCTTAAATTGCCGGGTGCCTCCTGGAATTCGGCCACTCGCAGGATGCCTCCCAGACGCAAGGTGGCACCAGTTCCAACTTGGTCTGGTTTAAGAGTGCCAGGTGGCTCCTGAAAACTGACACCCAGAACAGTGGCTTGTGAATTTTCTTTCCCAGGGAAAAAGCCTGTAAAATTGTTTAGGTTAATGCCGCCTTTCATAGCCGGGTGCCACCTGGAGATTCGCCTCTCGCAGGATGCCTCCCAGACACAAGGTGGCACCAGTGCCAACTTGGTCTGGTTTGAGAGTGTTAAGTGGGTCCTGAAAACTGACACTCAGAACAGTGGCTTGTGAGTTTTGTTTCCCAGGGAAAAAGCCTGTAAAATGGTTCAGGGGCCTGCGGCGTTAAATTGCCGGGTGCCTCCTGGAATTGCGCCTCTCGCAGGGTGCCTCCCAGACACAAGGTGGCACCAGTGCCAATTTGGCCTTGTTTAAGAGTACCAAGTGGGTCCTGAAAACTGACACCAAGAACAGTGGCTTGTGAGTTTTGTTTCCCAGGGAAAAAGCCTGTACAATGGTTTAGGTAATGCCGCCTTTAATAGCCGGGTGCCACCTGGAGATCCGCCTCTCGCAGGATGCCTCGCAGACGCAAGGTGGCACCAGTGCCAACTTGGTCTGGTTTGAGAGTGACAAGTGGGTCCTGAAAACTGACACCCAGAACAGTGGCTTGTGAGTTTTGTTTCCCAGGGAAAAAGCCTGTACCATGGTTCAGGGGCCTGAGGCCTTAAATTGCCGGGTGCCTCCTGGAATTCGGCCTCTCGCAGGATGCCTCCCAGACGCAAGGTGGCACCAGTGCCAACTTGGTCTGGTTTAAGAGTGCCAAGTGGGTCCTGAAAACTGACACCCAGAACAGTAGCTTGTGAGTTATGTTTCCCAGGGAAAAAGCCGGTACAATGGTTCAGGGTCCTGCGGCCTTAAATTGCCGGGTAACTCCTGGAATTCCGCATCTCACCAGATGTTTCCCAGACGCTAAGCAACACCAGTGCCAAATTGGTCTGGTTTAAGAGTGCCAAGTGGGTCCTGGAAACTGACACCCAGAACAGTGGCTTCTGAATTTTTTTTCCCAGGGAAAAAGCCTGTACATTGGTTCAGGGTCCTGCGGCCTTAAATTGCCGGGTGACTCCTGGAATTCGGCCTCTTGCAGGATGCGTCCCAAATGCAAGGTGGCACCAGTTCCAACTTGGTCTGGTTTAAGAGTGCCAAGTGGGTTCTGAAAACTGACACCCAGAACAGTGGCTTGTGAGTTTTGTTTCCCAGGGAAAAAGCCTGTACAATGGTTCAGGGGCCTGAGGCCTTAAGTTGCCGGGTGCCTCCTGGAGATCCGCCTCTCGAAGGATGCCTCCCAGGCGCAACATGACACCAGTGCCAACTGGGTCTGGTTTAAGAGTGCCAAGTGGGTCCTGAAAACTGACACCCAGAACAGTGGTTTGTGAGTTTTGTTTCCCAGGGAAAAAGCCTGTACAATGGTTCAGGGGCCTGCGGACTTAAATTGCCGGGTGCCTCCTGGAATTCCGCCTCTCGCAGGATGCTTCCCAGACGCAAGGTGGCACCAGTTCCAACTTGGTCTGGTTTAGGAGTGCCATGTGGGTCCTGAAAACTGACACCCAGAACAGTGGCTTGTGAGTTTTCTTTCCCAGGGAAAAAGCCTGTAAAATGGTTTAGGTTAATGCCGCCTTTAATAGCCGGGTGCCACCTGGAGATTCGCCTCTCGCAGGATGCCTCCCAGACGCAAGGTGGCACCAGTGCCAACTTGGTCTGGTTTGAGACTGCCAAGTGGGTCCTGAAAACTGACACCCAGAACAGTGGCTTGTGAGTTTTGTTTCCCAGGGAAAAAGCCTGTACAATGGTTCAGGGGCCTGAGGCCTTAAATTGCCGGGTGCCTCCTGGAATTTGGCCACTCGCAGGATGCCTCCCAGACGCAAGGTGGCACCAGTGCCAACTTGGTCTGGTTTGAGAGTGCCAAGTGTGTCCGGCAAACTGACACCCAGAACAGTGGCTTGTGAGTTTTGTTTCCCAAGGAAAAAGCCGGTACAATGGTTCAGGGTCCTGCGGACTTAAATTGCCGGGTGCCTCCTGGAATTCGGCCTCTCGCAGGCTGCCTCCAAGACGCAAAATGACACCACTTCCAACTTGGTCTGCTTAGAGAGCCAAGTGGATCCTGAAAACTGACACCCAGAACAGTGGCTTGTGAGTTTTGTTTCCCAGGGAAAAAGCCTGTACAATGGTTCAGGGGCCTGAGGCCATAAGTTGCCGGGTGCCTCCTGGAGATCCGCCTCTCACAGGATGCCTCCCAGGCGCAACATGACACCAGTGCCAAGTTGGTCTGGTTTAGGAGTGCCAAGTGGGTCCTGAAAACTGACACCCAGAACAGTGACTTGTGAGTTTTGTTTCCCAGGGAAAAAGCCTGTACAATGGTTCAGGGGCTTGAGGCCCTAAATTGCCGGGTGCCTCCTGGAATTCGGCCACTCGCAGGATGCCTCCCAGACGCAAGGTGGCACCAGTTCCAACTTGGTCTGGTTTAAGAGTGCCAGGTGGCTCCTGAAAACTGACACCCAGAACAGTGGCTTGTGAGTTTTCTTTCCCAGGGAAAAAGCCTGTAAAATGGTTTAGATTAATGCCGCCTTTAATAGCCGGGTGCCACCTGGAGATTCGCCTCTCGCAGGATGCCTCCCAGACGCAAGGTGGCACCAGTGCCAACTTGGTCTGGTTTGAGAGTGTCAAGTGGGTCCTGAAAACTGAAACTCAGAACAGTGGCTTGTGAGTTTTGTTTCCCAGGAAAAAAGCCTGTACAATGGTTCAGGGGCCTGAGGCCTTAAATTGCCGGGTGCCTCCTGGAATTCGGCCACTCGCAGGATGCCTCCCAGACGCAAGGTGGCACCAGTTCCAACGTGGCCTGGTTTGAGAGTGCCAGGTGGCTCCTGGAAACTGACACCCAGAACAGTGGCTTGTGAGTTTTGTTTCCCAGGGAAAAAGCCTGTAAAATGGTTCAGGGGCCTGCGGCGTTAAATTGCCGGGTGCGTCCTGGAATTGCGCCTCTCGCAGGATGCCTCCCAGACACAAGGTGGCACCAGTGCCAATTTGGTCTTGTTTAAGTGTACCAAGTGGGTCCTGAGAACTGACACCCAGAACAGTGGCTTGTGAGTTTTGTTTCCCAGGGAAAAAGCCTGTACAATGGTTTAGGTAATGCCGCCTTTAATAGCCGGGTGCCACCTGGAGATCCGCCTCTCGCAGGATGCCTCCCAGACGCAAGGTGGCACCAGTGCCAACTTGGTCTGGTTTGAGAGTGCCAAGTGGGTCCTGAAAACTGACACCCAGAACAGTGGCTTGTGAGTTTTGTTTCCCAGGGAAAAAGCCTGTACCATGGTTCAGGGGCCTGAGGCCTTAAATTGCCGGGTGCCTTCTGGAATTCGGCCTCTCGCAGGATGCCTCCCAGACGCAAGGTGGCACCTGTTCCAACTTGGTCTGGTTTAAGAGTGCCAAGTGGGTCCTGAAAACTGACACCCAGAACAGTGGCTTGTGAGTTTTGTTTCCCAGGGAAAAAGCCTGTACAATGCTTCAGGGGCCTGGGGCATTAAATTGCTGGGTGCCTCCTGGAGATCCGCCTCTCGAAGGATGCCTCCCAGGCGCAACATGACACCAGTGCCCACTGGGTCTGGTTTAAGAGTGCCAAGTGGGTCCTGAAAACTGACACCCAGAACAGTGGCTTGTGAGTTTTGTTTCCCAGGGAAAAAGCCTGTACAATGGTTCAGGGGCCTGCGGACTTAAATTGCCTAGTGCCTCCTGGAATTCCGCCTCTCGCAGGATGCTTCCCAGACGCAAGGTGGCACCAGTTCCAACGTGGTCTGGTTTAGGAGTGCCATGTGGGTCCTGAAAACTGACACCCAGAACAGTGGCTTGTGAGTTTTCTTTCCCAGGGAAAAAGCCTGTAAAATGGTTTAGGTTAATGCCGCCTTTAATAGCCGGGTGCCACCTGGAGATTCGCCTCTCGCAGGATGCCTCCCAGACGCAAGGTGGCACCAGTGCCAACTTGGTCTGGTTTGAGACTGCCAAGTGGGTCCTGAAAACTGACACCCAGAACAGTGGCTTGTGAGTTTTGTTTCCCAGGGAAAAAGCCTGTACAATGGTTCAGGGGCCTGAGGCCTTAAATTGCCGGGTGCCTCCTGGAATTTGGTCACTCGCAGGATGCCTCCCAGACGCAAGGTGGCACCAGTGCCAACTTGGTCTGGTTTGAGAGTGCCAAGTGTGTCCGGCAAACTGACACCCAGAACAGTGGCTTGTGAGTTTTGTTTCCCAAGGAAAAAGCCGGTACAATGGTTCAGGGTCCTGCGGACTTAAATTGCCGGGTGCCTCCTGGAATTCGGCCTCTCGCAGGCTGCCTCCAAGACGCAAAATGACACCACTTCCAACTTGGTCTGCTTAGAGAGCCAAGTGGATCCTGAAAACTGACACCCAGAACAGTGGCTTGTGAGTTTTGTTTCCCAGGGAAAAAGCCTGTACAATGGTTCAGGGGCCTGAGGCCATAAGTTGCGGGTGCCTCCTGGAGATCCGCCTCTCACAGGATGCCTCCCAGGCGCAACATGACACCAGTGCCAACTTGGTCTGGTTTAGGAGTGCCAAGTGGGTCCTGAAAACTGACACCCAGAACAGTGACTTGTGAGTTTTGTTTCCCAGGGAAAAAGCCTGTACAATGGTTCAGGGGCTTGAGGCCCTAAATTGCCGGGTGCCTCCTGGAATTCGGCCACTCGCAGGATGCCTCCCAGACGCAAGGTGGCACCAGTTCCAACTTGGTCTGGTTTAAGAGTGCCAGGTGGCTCCTGAAAACTGACACCCAGAACAGTGGCTTGTGAGTTTTCTTTCCCAGGGAAAAAGCCTGTAAAATGGTTTAGATTAATGCCGCCTTTAATAGCCGGGTGCCACCTGGAGATTCGCCTCTCGCAGGATGCCTCCCAGACGCAAGGTGGCACCAGTGCCAACTTGGTCTGGTTTGAGAGTGTCAAGTGGGTCCTGAAAACTGAAACTCAGAACAGTGGCTTGTGAGTTTTGTTTCCCAGGAAAAAAGCCTGTACAATGGTTCAGGGGCCTGAGGCCTTAAATTGCCGGGTGCCTCCTGGAATTCGGCCACTCGCAGGATGCCTCCCAGACGCAAGGTGGCACCAGTGCCAACTTGGTCTGGTTTGAGAGTGCCAGGTGGCTCCTGGAAACTGACACCCAGAACAGTGGCTTGTGAGTTTTGTTTCCCAGGGAAAAAGCCTGTAAAATGGTTCAGGGGCCTGCGGCGTTAAATTGCCGGGTGCCTCCTGGAATTGCGCCTCTCGCAGGATGCCTCCCAGACACAAGGTGGCACCAGTGCCAATTTGGTCTTGTTTAAGAATACCAAGTGGGTCCTGAAAACTGACACCCAGAACAGTGGCTTGTGAGTTTTGTTTCCCAGGGAAAAAGCCTGTACAATGGTTTAGGTAATGCCGCCTTTAATAGCCGGGTGCCACCTGGAGATCCGCCTCTCGCAGAATGCCTCCCAGACGCAAGGTGGCACCAGTGCCAACTTGGTCTGGTTTGAGAGTGCCAAGTGGGTCCTGAAAACTGACACCCAGAACAGTGGCTTGTGAGTTTTGTTTCCCAGGGAAAAAGCCTGTACCATGGTTCAGGGGCCTGAGGCCTTAACTTGCCGGGTGCCTCCTGGAATTCGGCCTCTCGCAGGATGCCTCCCAGACGCAAGGTGGCACCAGTTCCAACTTGGTCTGGTTTAAGAGTGTCAAGTGGGTCCTGAAAACTGACACCCAGAACAGTAGCTTGTGAGTTATGTTTCCCAGGGAAAAAGCCTGTTCAATGCTTCAGGGGCCTGCGGCCTTAAATTGCCGGGTGCCTCCTGGAATTGCGCCTCTCGCAGGATGCCTCCCAGACGCAAGGTGGCACCAGTTCCAACTTGGTCTGGTTTAAGAGTGCCAAGTGGGTCCTGAAAACTGACTCCCAGAACAGTGGCTTGTGAGTTTTGTTTCCCAGGAAAAAAGCCTGTACAATGGTTCAGGGTCCTGCGGCCTTAAATTGCCGGGTGCCTCCTGGAATTGCACCTCTCGCAGGATGCCTCCCAGACGCAAGGTGGCACCAGTGCCAACTTGGTCTGGTTTAAGAGTGCCAGGTGGCTCCTGCAAACTGACACCCAGAACAGTGGCTTGTGAGTTTTGTTTCCCAGGGAAAAAGCCTGTACAATGGTTTAGGTAATGCCGCCTTTAATAGCCGGGTGCCACCTGGAGATCCGCCTCTCGCAGGATGCCTCCCAGACGCAAGGTGGCACCAGTGCCAACTTGGTCTGGTTTGAGAGTGCCAAGTGGGTCCTGAAAACTGACACCCAGAACAGTGGCTTGTGAGTTTTGTTTCCCAGGGTAAAAGCCTGTACAATGGTTCAGGGGCCTGAGGCCTTAAATTGCCGGGTGCCTCCTGGAATTCGGCCTCTCGCAGGATGCCTCCCAGACGCAAGGTGGCACCAGTGCCAACTTGGTCTGGTTTGAGAGTGCCAAGTGTGTCCTGCAAACTGACACCCAGAACAGTGGCTTGTGAGTTTTGTTTCCCAGGGAAAAAGCCTGTACAATGGTTCAGGGGCCTGCGGCCTTAAATTGCCGGGTGCCTCCTGGAATTCCGCATCTCACCAGATGTTTCCCAGACGCTAAGCAACACCAGTGCCAAATTGGTCTGGTTTAAGAGTGCCAAGTGGGTCCTGGAAACTGACACCCAGAACAGTGGCTTCTGAATTTTTTTTCCCAGGGAAAAAGCCTGTACATTGGTTCAGGGTCCTGCGGCCTCAAATTGCTGGGTGACTCCTGGAATTCGGCCTCTTGCAGGATGCGTCCCAGACACAAGGTGGCACCAGTTCCAACTTGGTCTGGTTTAAGAGTGCCAAGTGGGTCGTGAAAACTATCACCCAGAACAGTGGCTTATGAGTTTTGTTTCCCAGGGAAAAAGCCTGTACAATGGTTCAGGGGCCTGAGGCCTTAAGTTGCCGGGTGCCTCCTGGAGATCCGCCTCTCGAAGGATGCCTCCCAGGTGCAACATGACACCAGTGCCAACTGGGTCTGGTTTAAGAGTGCCAAGTGTGTCCTGAAAACTGACACCCAGAACAGTGGCTTGTGAGTTTTGTTTCCCAGGGAAAAAGCCTGTACAATGGTTCAGGGGCCTGAGGCCTTAAATTGCCGGGTGCCTCCTGGAATTCGGCCTCTCGCAGGGTGCTTCCCAGACGTAAGGTGGCACCAGTTCCAACTTGGTCTGGTTTAGGAGTGCCAAGTGGGTCCTGAAAACTGACACCCAGAACAGTGGCTTGTGAGTTTTCTTTCCCAGGGAAAAAGCCTGTAAAATGGTTCAGGGGCCTGAGGCCATAAGTTGCCGGGTGCCTCCTGGAGATCCGCCTCTCACAGGATGCCTCCCAGGCGCAACATGACACCAGTGCCAACTTGGTCTGGTTTAGGAGTGCCAAGTGGGTCCTGAAAACTGACACCCAGAACAGTGGCTTGTGAGTTTTGTTTCCCAGGGAAAAAGCCTGTAAAATGGTTCAGGGGCCTGCGGCGTTAAATTGCCGGGTGCCTCCTGGAATTGCGCCTCTCGCAGGATGCCTCCCAGAAACAAGGTGGCACCAGTGCCAATTTGGTCTTGTTTAAGCATACCAAGTGGATCCTGAAAACTGACACCCAGAACAGTGGCTTGTGAGTTTTGTTTCCCAGGGAAAAAGCCTGTACATTGGTTTAGCTAATGCCGCCTTTAATAGCCGGGTGCCACCTGGAGATCCGCCTCTCGCAGGATGCCTCCCAGACGCAAGGTGGCACCAGTGCCAACTTGGTCTGGTTTGAGAGTGCCAAGTGGGTCCTGAAAACTGACACCCAGAACAGTGGCTTGTGAATTTTGTTTCCCAGGGAAAAAGCCTCTACCATGGTTCAGGGGCCTGAGGCCTTAAATTGCCGGGTGCCTCCTGGAATTCGGCCTCTCGCAGGATGCCTCCCAGACGCAAGGTGGCACCTGTTCCAACTTGGTCTGGTTTAAGAGTGCCAAGTGGGTCCTGAAAACTGACACCCAGAACAGTGGCTTGTGAGTTTTGTTTCCCAGGGAAAAAGCCTGTACAATGGTTCAGGGGCCTGAGGCCATAAGTTGCCGGGTGCCTCCTGGAGATCCGCCTCTCACAGGATGCCTCCCAGGCGCAACATGACACCAGTGCCAACTTGGTCTGGTTTAGGAGTGCCAAGTGGGTCCTGAAAACTGACACCCAGAACAGTGACTTGTGAGTTTTGTTTCCCAGGGAAAAAGCCTGTACAATGGTTCAGGGGCTTGAGGCCTTAAATTGCCGGGTGCCTCCTGGAACTCGGCCACTCGCAGGATGCCTCCCAGACGCAAGGTGGCACCAGTGCCAACTTGGTCTGGTTTGAGAGTGCCAAGTGGGTCCTGAAAACTGACACCCAGAACAGTGGCTTGTGTGTTTTATTTCCCAGGGAAAAAGCCTGTACAATGGTTCAGGGTCCTGCGGCCTTAAATTGCCGGGTGCCTCCTGGAATTCGGACTCTCGCAGGGTGCCTCCAAGACGCAAAATGACACTATTTCCAACTTGGTCTGCTTAGAGAGCCAATTGGATCCTGAAAACTGACACCCAGAACAGTGGCTTGTGAGTTTTGTTTCCCAGGGAAAAAGGCTGTACAATGGTTCAGCGGCCTGAGGCCATAAGTTGCCGGGTGCCTCCTGGAGATCCGCCTCTCACAGGATGCCTCCCAGGCGCAACATGACACCAGTGCCAACTTGGTCTGGTTTAGGAGTGCCAAGTGGGTCCTGAAAACTGACACCCAGAACAGTGACTTGTGAGTTTTGTTTCCCAGGGAAAAAGCCTGTAAAATTGTTTAGGTTAATGCCGCCTTTAATAGCCGGTTGCCACCTGGAGATTCGCCTCTCGCAGGATGCCTCCCAGACGCAAGGTGGCACCAGTTTCAACTTGGTCTGGTTTAAGAGTGCCAAGTGGGTCCTGAAAACTGACACCCAGAACAGTGGCTTGTGAGTTTTGTTTCCCAGGAAAAAAGCCTGTACAATGGTTCAGGGTCCTGCGGCCTTAAATTGCCGGGTGCCTCCTGGAATTGCACCTCTCGCAGGATGCCTCCCAGACGCAAGGTGGCACCAGTGCCAACTTGGTCTGGTTTAAGAGTGCCAGGTGGCTCCTGTAAACTGACACCCAGAACAGTGGCTTGTGAGTTTTGTTTCCCAGGGAAAAAGCCTGTACAATGGTTTAGGTAATGCCGCCTTTAATAGCCGGGTGCCACCTGGAGATCCGCCTCTCGCAGGATGCCTCCCAGACGCAAGGTGGCACCAGTGCCAACTTGGTCTGGTTTGAGAGTGCCAAGTGGGTCCTGAAAACTGACACCCAGAACAGTGGCTTGTGAGTTTTGTTTCCCAGGGAAAAAGCCTGTACAATGGTTCAGGGGCCTGAGGCCTTAAATTGCCGGGTGCCTCCTGGAATTCGGCCTCTCGCAGGATGCCTCCCAGACGCAAGGTGGCACCAGTGCCAACTTGGTCTGGTTTGAGAGTGCCAAGTGTGTCCTGCAAACTGACACCCAGAACAGTGGCTTGTGAGTTTTGTTTCCCAGGGAAAAAGCCTGTACAATGGTTCAGGGGCCTGCGGCCTTAAATTGCCGGGTGCCTCCTGGAATTCCGCATCTCACCAGATGTTTCCCAGACGCTAAGCAACACCAGTGCCAAATTGGTCTGGTTTAAGAGTGCCAAGTGGGTCCTGGAAACTGACACCCAGAACAGTGGCTTCTGAATTTTTTTTCCCAGGGAAAAAGCCTGTACATTGGTTCAGGGTCCTGCGGCCTCAAATTGCCGGGTGACTCCTGGAATTCGGCCTCTTGCAGGATGCGTCCCAGACACAAGGTGGCACCAGTTCCAACTTGGTCTGGTTTAAGAGTGCCAAGTGGGTCCTGAAAACTATCACCCAGAACAGTGGCTTGTGAGTTTTGTTTCCCAGGGAAAAAGCCTGTACAATGGTTCAGGGGCCTGAGGCCTTAAGTTGCCGGGTGCCTCCTGGAGATCCGCCTCTCGAAGGATGCCTCCCAGGCGCAACATGACACCAGTGCCAACTGGGTCTGGTTTAAGAGTGCCAAGTGGGTCCTGAAAACTGACACCCAGAACAGTGGCTTGTGAGTTTTGTTTCCCAGGGAAAAAGCCTGTACAATGGTTCAGGGGCCTGAGGCCTTAAATTGCCGGGTGCCTCCTGGAATTCGGCCTCTCGCAGGATGCTTCCCAGACGCAAGGTGGCACCAGTTCCAACTTGGTCTGGTTTAGGAGAGCCAAGTGGGTCCTGAAAACTGACACCCAGAACAGTGGCTTGTGAGTTTTCTTTCCCAGGGAAAAAGCCTGTAAAATGGTTCAGGGGCCTGAGGCCATAAGTTGCCGGGTGCCTCCTGGAGATCCGCCTCTCACAGGATGCCTCCCAGGCGCAACATGACACCAGTGCCAACTTGGTCTGGTTTAGGAGTGCCAAGTGGGTCCTGAAAACTGACACCCAGAACAGTGGCTTGTGAGTTTTGTTTCCCAGGGAAAAAGCCCGTAAAATGGTTCAGGGGCCTGCGGCGTTAAATTGCCGGGTGCCTCCTGGAATTGCGCCTCTCGCAGGATGCCTCCCAGACACAAGGTGGCACCAGTGCCAATTTGGTCTTGTTTAAGCATACCAAGTGGGTCCTGAAAACTGACACCCAGAACAGTGGCTTGTGAGTTTTGTTTCCCAGGGAAAAAGCCTGTACAATGGTTTAGGTAATGCCGCCTTTAATAGCCGGGTGCCACCTGGAGATCCGCCTCTCGCAGGATGCCTCCCAGACGCAAGGTGGCACCAGTGCCAACTTGGTCTGGTTTGAGAGTGCCAAGTGGGTCCTGAAAACTGACACCCAGAACAGTGGCTTGTGAGTTTTGTTTCCCAGGGAAAAAGCCTGTACCATGGTTCAGGGGACTGAGGCCTTAAATTGCCGGGTGCCTCCTGGAATTCGGCCTCTCGCAGGATGCCTCCCAGACGCAAGGTGGCACCTGTTCCAACTTGGTCTGGTTTAAGAGTGCCAAGTGGGTCCTGAAAACTGACACCCAGAACAGTGGCTTGTGAGTTTTGTTTCCCAGGGAAAAAGCCTGTACAATGCTTCAGTGGCCTGCGGCCTTAAAAAGCCGGGTGCCTCCTGGAATTGCGCCTCTCGCAGGATGCCTCCCAGACGCAAGGTGGCACCAGTGCCAACTTGGTCTGGTTTAAGAGTGCCAAGTGGGTCCTGAAAACTGACACCCAGAACAGTGGCTTGTGAGTTTTGTTTCCCAGGAAAAAAGCCTGTACAATGGTTCAGGGTCCTGCGGCCTTAAATTGTCGGGTGCCTCCTGGAATTGCACCTCTCGCAGGATGCCTCCCAGACGCAAGGTGGCACCAGTGCCAACTTGGTCTGGTTTGAGAGTGCCAGGTGGCTCCTGCAAACTGACACCCAGAACAGTGGCTTGTGAGTTTTGTTTCCCCGGGAAAAAGCCTGTACAATGGTTTAGGTAACGCCGCCTTTAATAGCCGTGTGCCACCAGGAGATCGCCTCTCGCAGGATGCCTCCCAGACGCAAGGTGGCACCAGTGCCAACTTGGTCTGGTTTGAGAGTGTCAAGTGGGTCCTGAAAACTGACACCCAGAACAGTGGCTTGTGAGTTTTGTTTCCCAGGGTAAAAGCCTGTACAATGGTTCAGGGTCCTGCGGCCTTAAATTGCCGGGTCCCTCCTGGAATTCGGCTACTCCCAGGATGCCTCCCAGACGCAAGGTGGCACCAGTGCCAACTTGGTCTGGTTTGAGAGTGCCAAGTGTGTCCTGCAAACCGACACCCAGAACAGTGGCTTGTGAGTTTTGTTTCCCAGGGAAAAAGCCTGTACAGTGGTTCAGGGGCCTGAGGCCTTAAATTGCCGGGTGACTCCTGGAATTCGGCGTCTTGCAGGATGCCTCCCAGACGCAAGGTGGCACCTGTGCCAACTTGGTCTGGTTTGAGAGTGCCAGGTGGCTCCTGGAAACTGACACCCAGAACAGTGGCTTCTGAATTTTTTTCCCCAGGGAAAAAGCCTGTAGAATGGTTTTGGGTCCTGCGGGCTTAAATTGCCGGGTGCCTCCTGGAATTCGGCCTCTCGCAGGATGCCTCCCAGACGCAAGGTGGCACCAGTGCCAACTTGCTCTGGTTTGAGAGTGCCAAGTGGGTCCTGAAAACTGACACCCAGAACAGTGGCTTGTGAATTTTGTTTCACAGGGAAAAAGCCTGTACAATGGTTCAGGGTCCTGCGGCCTTAAATTGCCGGGTGCCTCCTGGAATTCGGACTCTCGCAGGGTGCCTCCAAGACGCAAAATGACACCATTTCCAACTTGGTCTGCTTAGAGAGCCAAGTGGATCCTGAAAACTGACACCCAGAACAGTGGCTTGTGAGTTTTGTTTCCCAGGGAAAAAGCCTGTACAATGGTTCAGGGGCCTGAGGCCATAAGTTGCCGGGTGCCTCCTGGAGATCCGCCTCTCACAGGATGCCTCCCAGGCGCAACATGACACCCGTGCCAACTTGGTCTGGTTTAGGAGTGCCAAGTGGGTCCTGAAAACTGACACCCAGAACAGTGACTTCTGAGTTTTGTTTCCCAGGGAAAAAGCCTGTACAATGGTTCAGGGGCTTGAGGCCTTAAATTGCCGGGTGCCTCCTGGAACTCGGCCTCTCGCAGGATGCCTCCCAGACGCAAGGTGGCACCAGTGCCAACTTGGTCTGGTTTGAGAGTGCCAAGTGTGTCCTGCAAACTGACACCCAGAACAGTGGCTTGTGAGTTTTGTTTCCCAGGGAAAAAGCCTGTACAATGGTTCAGGGGCCTGAGGCCTTAAATTGCCGGGTGACTCCTGGAATTCGGCGTCTTGCAGGATGCCTCCCAGACGCAAGGTGGCACCTGTGCCAACTTGGTCTGGTTTGAGAGTGCCAGGTGGCTTCTGGAAACTGACACCCAGAACAGTGGCTTCTGAATTGTTTTCCCCAGGGAAAAAGCCTGTAGAATGGTTTTGGGTCCTGCGGGCTTAAATTGCCGGGTGCCTCCTGGAATTCGGCCTCTCGCAGGATGCCTCCCAGACGCAAGGTGGCACCAGTGCCAACTTGCTCTGGTTTGAGAGTGCCAAGTGGGTCCTGAAAACTGACACCCAGAACAGTGGCTTGTGAATTTTGTTTCCCAGGGAAAAAGCCTGTACAATGGTTCAGGGTCCTGCGGCCTTAAATTGCCGGGTGCCTCCTGGAATTCGGACTCTCGCAGGGTGCCTCCAAGACGCAAAATGACACCATTTCCAACTTGGTCTGCTTAGAGAGCCAAGTGGATCCTGAAAACTGACACCCAGAACAGTGGCTTGTGAGTTTTGTTTCCCAGGGAAAAAGCCTGTACAATGGTTCAGGGGCCTGAGGCCATAAGTTGCCGGGTGCCTCCTGGAGATCCGCCTCTCACAGGATGCCTCCCAGGCGCAACATGACACCCGTGCCAACTTGGTCTGGTTTAGGAGTGCCAAGTGGGTCCTGAAAACTGACACCCAGAACAGTGACTTCTGAGTTTTGTTTCCCAGGGAAAAAGCCTGTACAATGGTTCAGGGGCTTGAGGCCTTAAATTGCCGGGTGCCTCCTGGAATTGCACCTCTCGCAGGATGCCTCCCAGACGCAAGGTGGCACCAGTGCCAACTTGGTCTGGTTTGAGAGTGTCAACTGGGTCCTGAAAACTGACACTCAGAACCGTGACTTGTGAGTTTTGTTTCCCAGGGAAAAAGCCTGTAAAATGGTTCAGGGGCCTGCGGCGTTAAATTGCCGGGTCCCTCCTGGAATTGCGCCTCTCGCAGGATGCCTCCCAGACACAAGGTGGCACCAGTGCCAATTTGGTCTGGTTTAAGAGTACCAAGTGGGTCCTGAAAACTGACACCCAGAACAGTGGCTTGTGAGTTTTGTTTCCCAGGGAAAAAGCCTGTACAATGGTTTAGGTAATGCCGCCTTTAATAGCCGGGTGCCACCTGGAGATCCGCCTCTCGCAGGATGCCTCCCAGACGCAAGGTGGCACCAGTGCCAACTTTGTCTGGTTTGAGAGTGCCAAGTGGGTCCTGAAAACTGACACCCAGAACAGTGGCTTGTGAGTTTTGTTTCCCAGGGAAAAAGCCTGTACCATGGTTCAGGGGCCTGAGGCCTTAAATTGCCGGGTGCCTCCTGGAATTCCGCCTCTCGCAGGATGCCTCCCAGACGCAAGGTGGCACCAGTTCCAACTTGGTCTGGTTTAAGAGTGCCAAGTGGGTCCTGAAAACTGACACCCAGAACAGTGGCTTGTGTGTTTTATTTCCCAGGGAAAAAGCCTGTATAATGGTTCAGGGTCCTGCGGCCTTAAATTGCCGGGTGCCTCCTGGAATTCGGACTCTCGCAGGGTGCCTCCAAGACGCAAAATGACACCATTTCCAACTTGGTCTGCTTAGAGAGCCAATTGGATCCTGAAAACTGACACCCAGAACAGTGGCTTGTGAGTTTTGTTTCCCAGGGAAAAAGCCTGTACATTGGTTCAGGGTCCTGCGGCCTCAAATTGCCGGGTGACTACTGGAATTCGGCCTCTTGCAGGATGCGTCCCAGACACAAGGTGGCACCAGTTCCAACTTGGTCTGGTTTAAGAGTGCCAAGTGGGTCCTGAAAACTATCACCCAGAACAGTGGCTTGTGAGTTTTGTTTCCCAGGGAAAAAGCCTGTACAATGGTTCAGGGGCCTGAGGCCTTAAGTTGCCGGGTGCCTCCTGGAGATCCGCCTCTCGAAGGATGCCTCCCAGGCGCAACATGACACCAGTGCCAACTGGGTCTGGTTTAAGAGTGCCAAGTGGGTCCTGAAAACTGACACCCAGAACAGTGGCTTGTGAGTTTTGTTTCCCAGGGAAAAAGCCTGTACAATGGTTCAGGGGCCTGAGGCCTTAAATTGCCGGGTGCCTCCTGGAATTCGGCCTGTCGCAGGATGCTTCCCAGACGCAAGGTGGCCCCAGTTCCAACTTGGTCTGGTTTAGGAGTGCCAAGTGGGTCCTGAAAACTGACACCCAGAACAGTGGCTTGTGAGTTTTCTTTCCCAGGGAAAAAGCCTGTAAAATAGTTCAGGGGCCTGAGGCCATAAGTTGCCGGGTGCCTCCTGGAGATCCGCCTCTCACAGGATGCCTCCCAGGCGCAACATGACACCAGTGCCAACTTGGTCTGGTTTAGGAGTGCCAAGTGGGTCCTGAAAACTGACACCCAGAACAGTGGCTTGTGAGTTTTGTTTCCCAGGGAAAAAGCCTGTAAAATGGTTCAGGGGCCTGCGGCGTTAAATTGCCGGGTGCCTCCTGGAATTGCGCCTCTCGCAGGATGCCTCCCAGACACAAGGTGGCACCAGTGCCAATTTGGTCTTGTTTAAGCATACCAAGTGGGTCCTGAAAACTGACACCCAGAACAGTGGCTTGTGAGTTTTGTTTCCCAGGGAAAAAGCCTGTACAATGGTTTAGGTAATGCCGCCTTTAATAGCCGGGTGCCACCTGGAGATCCGCCTCTCGCAGGATGCCTCCCAGACGCAAGGTGGCACCAGTGCCAACTTGGTCTGGTTTGAGAGTGCCAAGTGGGTCCTGAAAACTGACACCCAGAACAGTGGCTTGTGAGTTTTGTTTCCCAGGGAAAAAGCCTGTACCATGGTTCAGGGGACTGAGGCCTTAAATTGCCGGGTGCCTCCTGGAATTCGGCCTCTCGCAGGATGCCTCCCAGACGCAAGGTGGCACCTGTTCCAACTTGGTCTGGTTTAAGAGTGCCAAGTGGGTCCTGAAAACTGACACCCAGAACAGTGGCTTGTGAGTTTTGTTTCCCAGGGAAAAAGCCTGTACAATGCTTCAGTGGCCTGCGGCCTTAAATAGCCGGGTGCCTCCTGGAATTGCGCCTCTCGCAGGATGCCTCCCAGACGCAAGGTGGCACCAGTTCCAACTTGGTCTGGTTTAAGAGTGCCAAGTGGGTCCTGAAAAGTGACACCCAGAACAGTGGCTTGTGAGTTTTGTTTCCCAGGAAAAAAGCCTGTAGAATGGTTTTGGGTCCTGCGGCCTTAAATTGTCGGGTGCCTCCTGGAATTGCGCCTCTCGCAGGATGCCTCCCAGACGCAAGGTGGCACCAGTGCCAACTTGGTCTGGTTTGAGAGTGCCAAGTGGCTCCTGCAAACTGACACCCAGAACAGTGGCTTGTGAGTTTTGTTTCCCCGGGAAAAAGCCTGTACAATGGTTTAGGTAATGCCGCCTTTAATAGCCGTGTGCCACCAGGAGATCGCCTCTCGCAGGATGCCTCCCAGACGCAAGGTGGCACCAGTGCCAACTTGGTCTGGTTTGAGAGTGTCAAGTGGGTCCTGCAAACTGACACCCAGAACAGTGGCTTCTGAATTTTTTTCCCCAGGGAAAAAGCCTGTAGAATGGTTTTGGGTCCTGCGGGCTTAAATTGCCGGGTGCCTCCTGGAATTCGGCCTCTCGCAGGATGCCTCCCAGACGCAAGGTGGCACCAGTGCCAACTTGGTCTGGTTTGAGAGTGCCAAGTGGGTCCTGAAAACTGACACCCAGAACAGTGGCTTGTGAATTTTGTTTCACAGGGAAAAAGCCTGTACAATGGTTCAGGGTCCTGCGGCCTTAAATTGCCAGGTGCCTCCTGGAATTCGGACTCTCGCAGGGTGCCTCCAAGACGCAAAATGACACCATTTCCAACTTGGTCTGCTTAGAGAGCCAAGTGGATCCTGAAAACTGACACCCAGAACAGTGGCTTGTGAGTTTTGTTTCCCAGGGAAAAAGCCTGTACAATGGTTCAGGGGCCTGAGGCCATAAGTTGCCGGGTGCCTCCTGGAGATCCGCCTCTCACAGGATGCCTCCCAGGCGCAACATGACACCAGTGCCAACTTGGTCTGGTTTAGGAGTGCCAAGTGGGTCCTGAAAACTGACACCCAGAACAGTGGCTTGTGAGTTTTGTTTCCCAGGGAAAAAGCCTGTACAATGGTTCAGGGGCCTGCGGCGTTAAATTGCCGGGTGCCTCCTGGAATTGCGCTTCTCGCAGGATGCCTCCCAGACACAAGGTGGCACCAGTGCCAATTTGGTCTTGTTTAAGCATACCAAGTGGGTCCTGAAAACTGACACCCAGAACAGCGGCTTGTGAGTTTTGTTTCCCAGGGAAAAAGCCTGTACAATGGTTTAGGTAATGCCGCCTTTAATAGCCGGGTGCCACCTGGAGATCCGCCTCTCGCAGGATGCCTCCCAGACGCAAGGTGGCACCAGTGCCAACTTGGTCTGGTTTGAGAGTGCCAAGTGGGTCCTGAAAACTGACACCCAGAACAGTGGCTTGTGAGTTTTGTTTCCCAGGGAAAAAGCCTGTACCATGGTTCAGGGGACTGAGGCCTTAAATTGCCGGGTGCCTCCTGGAATTCGGCCTCTCGCAGGATGCCTCCCAGACGCAAGGTGGCACCTGTTCCAACTTGGTCTGGTTTAAGAGTGCCAAGTGGGTCCTGAAAACTGACACCCAGAACAGTGGCGTGTGAGTTTTGTTTCCCAGGGAAAAAGCCTGTACAATGCTTCAGTGGCCTGCGGCCTTAAATAGCCGGGTGCCTCCTGGAATTGCGCCTCTCGCAGGATGCCTCCCAGACGCAAGGTGGCACCAGTTCCAACTTGGTCTGGTTTAAGAGTGCCAAGTGGGTCCTGAAAAGTGACACCCAGAACAGTGGCTTGTGAGTTTTGTTTCCCAGGAAAAAAGCCTGTACAATGGTTCAGGGTCCTGCGGCCTTAAATTGTCGGGTGCCTCCTGGAATTGCACCTCTCGCAGGATGCCTCCCAGACGCAAGGTGGCACCAGTGCCAACTTGGTCTGGTTTGAGAGTGCCAGGTGGCTCCTGCAAACTGACACCCAGAACAGTGGCTTGTGAGTTTTGTTTCCCCGGGAAAAAGCCTGTACAATGGTTTAGGTAATGCCGCCTTTAATAGCCGTGTGCCACCAGGAGATCGCCTCTCGCAGGATGCCTCCCAGACGCAAGGTGGCACCAGTGCCAACTTGGTCTGGTTTGAGAGTGTCAAGTGGGTCCTGCAAACTGACACCCAGAACAGTGGCTTGTGAGTTTTGTTTCCCAGGGTAAAAGCCTGTACAATGGTTCAGGGGCCTGAGGCCTTAAATTGCCGGGTGCCTCCTGGAATTCAGCCTCTCGCAGGATGCCTCCCAGACGCAAGGTGGCACCAGTGCCAACTTGGTCTGGTTTGAGAGTGCCAAGTGTGTCCTGCAAACTGACACCCAGAACAGTGGCTTGTGAGTTTTGTTTCCCAGGGAAAAAGCCGGTACAATGGTTCAGGGGCCTGAGGCCTTAAATTGCCGGGTGCCTCCTGGAATTCGGCGTCTTGCAGGATGCCTCCCAGACGCAAGGTGGCACCTGTGCCAACTTGGTCTGGTTTGAGAGTGCCAGGTGGCTCCTGGAAACTGACACCCAGAACAGTGGCTTCTGATTTTTTTTCCCCAGGGAAAAAGCCTGTAGAATGGTTTTGGGTCCTGCGGGCTTAAATTGCCGGGTGCCTCCTGGAATTCGGCCTCTCGCAGGATGCCTCCCAGACGCAAGGTGGCACCAGTGCCAACTTGGTCTGGTTTGAGAGTGCCAAGTGGGTCCTGAAAACTGACACCCAGAACAGTGGCTTGTGAATTTTGTTTCCCAGGGAAAAAGCCTGTACAATGGTTCAGGGTCCTGCGGCCTTAAATTGCCGGGTGCCTCCTGGAATTCGGACTCTCGCAGGGTGCCTCCAAGACGCAAAATGACACCATTTCCAACTTGGTCTGCTTAGAGAGCCAAGTGGATCCTGAAAACTGACACCCAGAACAGTGGCTTGTGAGTTTTGTTTCCCAGGGAAAAAGCCTGTACAATGGTTCAGGGGCCTGAGGCCATAAGTTGCCGGGTGCCTCCTGGAGATCCGCCTCTCACAGGATGCCTCCCAGGCGCAACATGACACCAGTGCCAACTTGGTCTGGTTTAAGAGTGCCAAGTGGGTCCTGAAAACTGACACCCAGAACAGAGACTTCTGAGTTTTGTTTCCCAGGGAAAAAGCCTGTACAATGGTTCAGGGGCCTGCGGCCTTAAATTGCCGGGTGCCTCCTGGAACTCGGCCACTCGCAGGATGCCTCCCAGACGCAAGGTGGCACCAGTTCCAACTTGGTCTGGTTTAAGAGTGCCAGGTGGCTCCTGAAAACTGACACCCAGAACAGTAGCTTGTGAGTTTTCTTTCCCAGGGAAACAGCCTTTAAAATTGTTTAGGTTAATGCCGCCTTTAATAGCCGGGTGCCACCTGGAGATTCGCCTCTCGCAGGATGCCTCCCAGACGCAAGGTGGCACCAGTGCCAACTTGGTCTGGTTTGAGAGTGTCAACTGGGTCCTGAAAACTGACACTCAGAACAGTGGCTTGTGAGTTTTGTTTCCCAGGGAAAAAGCCTGTAAAATGGTTCAGGGGCCTGCGGCGTTAAATTGCCGGGTCCCTCCTGGAATTGCGCCTCTCGCAGGATGCCTCCCAGACACAAGGTGGCACCAGTTCCAACTTGGTCTGGTTTAAGAGTGCCAAGTGGGTCCTGAAAACTGACACCCAGAACAGTGGCTTGTGAGTTTTGTTTCCCAGGCAAAAAGCCTGTACAATGGTTTAGGTAATGCCGCCTTTAATAGCCGGGTGCCACCTGGAGATCCGCCTCTCGCAGGATGCCTCCCAGACGCAAGGTGGCACCAGTGCCAACTTTGTCTGGTTTGAGAGTGCCAAGTGGGTCCTGAAAACTGACACCCAGAACAGTGGCTTGTGAGTTTTGTTTCCCAGGGAAAAAGCCTGTACCATGGTTCAGGGGCCTGAGGCCTTAAATTGCCGGGTGCCTCCTGGAATTCGGCCTCTCGCAGGATGCCTCCCAGACGCAAGGTGGCACCAGTTCCAACTTGGTCTGGTTTGAGAGTGCCAAGTGGGTCCTGAAAACTGACACCCAGAACAGTGGCTTGTGTGTTTTATTTCCCAGGGAAAAAGCCTGTACAATGGTTCAGGGTCCTGCGGCCTTAAATTGCCGGGTGCCTCCTGGAATTCGGACTCTCGCAGGATGCCTCCAAGACGCAAAATGACACCATTTCCAACTTGGTCTGCTTAGAGAGCAAATTGGATCCTGAAAACTGACACCCAGAACAGTGGCTTGTGAGTTTTGTTTCCCAGGGAAAAAGCCTGTACATTGGTTCAGGGTCCTGCGGCCTCAAATTGCCGGGTGACTCCTGGAATTCGGCCTCTTGCAGGATGCGTCCCAGACACAAGGTGGCACCAGTTCCAACTTGGTCTGGTTTAAGAGTGCCAAGTGGGTCCTGAAAACTATCACCCAGAACAGTGGCTTGTGAGTTTTGTTTCCCAGGGAAAAAGCCTGTACAATGGTTCAGGGGCCTGAGGCCTTAAGTTGCCGGGTGCCTCCTGGAGATCCGCCTCTCACAGGATGCCTCCCAGACGCAACATGACACCAGTGCCAACTTGGTCTGGTTTAGGAATGCCAAGTGGGTCCTGAAAACTGACACCCAGAACAGTGGCTTGTGAGTTTTGTTTCCCAGGGAAAAAGCCTGTACAATGGTTCAGGGGCCTGCGGCGTTAAATTGCCGGGTGCCTCCTGGAATTGCGCCTCTCGCAGGATGCCTCCCAGACACAAGGTGGCACCAGTGCCAATTTGGTCTTGTTTAAGAATACCAAGTGGGTCCTGAAAACTGACACCCAGAACAGTGGCTTGTGAGTTTTGTTTCCCAGGGAAAAAGCCTGTACAATGGTTTAGGTAATGCCGCCTTTAATAGCCGGGTGCCACCTGGAGATCCGCCTCTCGCAGGATGCCTCCCAGACGCAAGGTGGCACCAGTGCCAACTTGGTCTGCTTTGAGAGTGCCAAGTGGGTCCTGAAAACTGACACCCAGAACAGTGGCTTGTGAGTTTTGTTTCCCAGGGAAAAAGTCTGTACCATGGTTCAGGGGCCTGAGGCCTTAAATTGCCGCGTGCCTCCTGGAATTCGGCCTCTCGCAGGATGCCTCCCAGACGCAAGGTGGCACCTGTTCCAACTTGGTCTGGTTTAAGAGTGCCAAGTGGGTCCTGAAAACTGACACCCAGAACAGTGGCTTGTGAGTTTTGTTTCCCAGGGAAAAAGCCTGTACAATGCTTCAGTGGCCTGCGGCCTTAAATTGCCGGGTGCCTCCTGGAATTGCGCCTCTCGCAGGATGCCTCCCAGACGCAAGGTGGCACCAGTTCCAACTTGGTCTGGTTTAAGAGTGCCAAGTGGGTCCTGAAAAGTGACACCCAGAACAGTGGCTTGTGAGTTTTGTTTCCCAGGAAAAAAGCCTGTACAATGGTTCAGGGTCCTGCGGCCTTAAATTGTCGGGTGCCTCCTGGAATTGCACCTCTCGCAGGATGCCTCCCAGACGCAAGGTGGCACCAGTGCCAACTTGGTCTGGTTTGAGAGTGCCAGGTGGCTCCTGAAAACTGACACCCAGAACAGTGGCTTTTGAGTTTTGTTTCCCAAGGAAAAATCCTGTACAATGGTTTAGGTAATGCCGCCTTTAATAGCCGTGTGCCACCAGGAGATCGCCTCTCGCAGGATGCCTCCCAGACGCAAGGTGGCACCAGTGCCAACTTGGTCTGGTTTGAGAGTGCCAAGTGGGTCCTGAAAACTGACACCCAGAACAGTGGCTTGTGAGTTTTGTTTCCCAGGGTAAAAGCCTGTACAATGGTTCAGGGGCCTGAGGCCTTAAATTGCCGGGTGCCTCCTGGAATTCGGCCTCTCGCAGGATGCCTCCCAGACGCAAGGTGGCACAAGTGCCAACTTGGTCTGGTTTGAGAGTGCCAAGTGGGTCCTGAAAACTGACACCCAGAACAGTGGCTTGTGAGTTTTGTTTCCCAGGGAAAAAGCCGGTACAATGGTTTTGGGGCCGGAGGCCTTAAATTGCCGGGTGACTCCTGGAATTCGGCGTCTTGCAGGATGCCTCCCAGACGCAAGGTGGCACCTGTGCCAACTTGGTCTGGTTTGAGAGTGCCAGGTGGCTCCTGGAAACTGACACCCAGAACAGTGGCTTCTGAATTTTTTTCCCCAGGGAAAAAGCCTGTAGAATGGTTTTGGGTCCTGCGGGCTTAAATTGCCGGGTGCCTCCTGGAATTCGGCCTCTCGCAGGATGCCTCCCAGACGCAAGGTGGCACCAGTGCCAACTTGCTCTGGTTTGAGAGTGCCAAGTGGGTCCTGAAAACTGACACCCAGAACAGTGGCTTGTGAATTTTGTTTCCCAGGGAAAAAGCCTGTACAATGGTTCAGGGTCCTGCGGCCTTAAATTGCCGGGTGCCTCCTGGAATTCGGACTCTCGCAGGGTGCCTCCAAGACGCAAAATGACACCATTTCCAACTTGGTCTGCTTAGAGAGCCAAGTGGATCCTGAAAACTGACACCCAGAACAGTGGCTTGTGAGTTTTGTTTCCCAGGGAAAAAGCCTGTACAATGGTTCAGGGGCCTGAGGCCATAAGTTGCCGGGTGCCTCCTGGAGATCCGCCTCTCACAGGATGCCTCCCAGGCGCAAGGTGGCACCAGTGCCAACTTGGTCTGCTTTGAGAGTGCCAAGTGGGTCCTGAAAACTGACACCCAGAACAGTGGCTTGTGAGTTTTGTTTCCCAGGGAAAAAGTCTGTACCATGGTTCAGGGGCTTGAGGCCTTAAATTGCCGGGTGCCTCCTGGAACTCGGCCACTCGCAGGATGCCTCCCAGACGCAAGGTGGCACCAGTTCCAACTTGGTCTGGTTTAAGAGTGCCAGGTGGCTCCTGAAAACTGACACCCAGAACAGTGGCTTGTGAGTTTTCTTTCCCAGGGAAAAAGCCTTTAAAATTGTTTAGGTTAATGCCGCCTTTAATAGCCGGGTGCCACCTGGACATTCGCCTCTCGCAGGATGCCTCCCAGACGCAAGGTGGCACCAGTGCCAACTTGGTCTGGTTTGAGAGTGTCAACTGGGTCCTGAAAACTGACACTCAGAACAGTGGCTTGTGAGTTTTGTTTCCCAGGGAAAAAGCCTGTAAAATGGTTCAGGGGCCTGCGGCGTTAAATTGCCGGGTCCCTCCTGGAATTGCGCCTCTCGCAGGGTGCCTCCCAGACACAAGGTGGCACCAGTGCCAATTTGGTCTTGTTTAAGAGTACCAAGTGGGTCCTGAAAACTGACACCCAGAACAGTGGCTTGTGAGTTTTGTTTCCCAGGGAAAAAGCCTGTACAATGGTTTAGGTAATGCCGCCTTTAATAGCCGGGTGCCACCTGGAGATCCGCCTCTCGCAGGATGCCTCCCAGACACAAGGTGGCACCAGTGCCAACTTTGTCTGGTTTGAGAGTGCCAAGTGGGTCCTGAAAACTGACACCCAGAACAGTGGCTTGTGAGTTTTGTTTCCCAGGGAAAAAGCCTGTACAATGGTTCAGGGGCCTGAGGCCTTAAATTGCCGGGTTCCTCCTGGAATTCGGCCTCTCGCAGGATGCCTCCCAGACGCAAGGTGGCACCAGTGCCAACTTGGTCTGGTTTAAGAGTGCCAAGTGGGTCCTGAAAACTGACACCCAGAACAGTGGCTTGTGAGTTTTGTTTCCCAGGAAAAAAGCCTGTACAATGGTTCAGGGTCCTGCGGCCTTAAATTGCCGGGTGCCTCCTGGAATTGCACCTCTCGCAGGATGCCTCCGAGACGCAAGGTGGCACCAGTGCCAACTTGGTCTGGTTTGAGAGTGCCAAGTGTGTCCTGCAAACTGACACCCAGAACAGTGGCTTGTGAGTTTTGTTTCCCAGGGAAAAAGCCGGTACAATGGTTTTGGGGCCTGAGGCCTTAAATTGCCGGGTGACTCCTGGAATTCGGCGTCTTGCAGGATGCCTCCCAGACGCAAGGTGGCACCTGTGCCAACTTGGTCTGGTTTGAGAGTGCCAGGTGGCTCCTGGAAACTGACACCCAGAACAGTGGCTTCTGAATTTTTTTCCCCAGGGAAAAAGCCTGTAGAATGGTTTTGGGTCCTGCGGGCTTAAATTGCCGGGTGCCTCCTGGAATTCGGCCTCTCGCAGGATGCCTCCCAGACGCAAGGTGGCACCAGTGCCAACTTGCTCTGGTTTGAGAGTGCCAAGTGGGTCCTGAAAACTGACACCCAGAACAGTGGCTTGTGAATTTTGTTTCCCAGGGAAAAAGCCTGTACAATGGTTCAGGGTCCTGAGGCCTTAAATTGCCGGGTGCCTCCTGGAATTTGGACTCTCGCAGGGTGCCTCCAAGACGCAAAATGACACCATTTCTAACTTGGTCTGCTTAGAGAGCCAAGTGGATCCTGAAAACTGACACCCAGAACAGTGGCTTGTGAGTTTTGTTTCCCAGGGAAAAAGCCTGTACAATGGTTCAGGGGCCTGAGGCCATAAGTTGCCGGGTGCCTCCTGGAGATCCGCCTCTCACAGGATGCCTCCCAGGCGCAACATGACACCAGTGCCAACTTGGTCTGGTTTAGGAGTGCCAAGTGGGTCCTGAAAACTGACACCCAGAACAGTGACTTGTGAGTTTTGTTTCCCAGGGAAAAAGCCTGTACAATGGTTCAGGGGCTTGAGGCCTTAAATTGCCGGGTGCCTCCTGGAACTCGGCCACTCGCAGGATGCCTCCCAGACGCAAGGTGGCACCAGTTCCAACTTGGTCTGGTTTAAGAGTGCCAGGTGGCTCCTGCAAACTGACACCCAGAACAGTGGCTTGTGAGTTTTCTTTCCCAGGGAAAAAGCCTTTAAAATTGTTTAGGTTAATGCCGCCTTTAATAGCCGGGTGCCACCTGGAGATTCGCCTCTCGCAGGATGCCTCCCAGACGCAAGGTGGCACCAGTGCCAACTTGGTCTGGTTTGAGAGTGTCAACTGGGTCCTGAAAACTGACACTCAGAACAGTGGCTTGTGAGTTTTGTTTCCCAGGGAAAAAGCCTGTAAAATGGTTCAGGGGCCTGCGGCGTTAAATTGCCGGGTCCCTCCTGGAATTGCGCCTCTCGCAGGGTGCCTCCCAGACACAAGGTGGCACCAGTGCCAATTTGGTCTTGTTTAAGAGTACCAAGTGGGTCCTGAAAACTGACACCCAGAACAGTGGCTTGTGAGTTTTGTTTCCCAGGGAAAAAGCCTGTACAATGGTTTAGGTAATGCCGCCTTTAATAGCCGGGTGCCACCTGGAGATCCGCCTCTCGCAGGATGCCTCCCAGACACAAGGTGGCACCAGTGCCAACTTTGTCTGGTTTGAGAGTGCCAAGTGGGTCCTGAAAACTGACACCCAGAACAGTGGCTTGTGAGTTTTGTTTCCCAGGGAAAAAGCCTGTACAATGGTTCAGGGGCCTGAGGCCTTAAATTGCCGGGTTCCTCCTGGAATTCGGCCTCTCGCAGGATGCCTCCCAGACGCAAGGTGGCACCAGTGCCAACTTGGTCTGGTTTAAGAGTGCCAAGTGGGTCCTGAAAACTGACACCCAGAACAGTGGCTTGTGAGTTTTGTTTCCCAGGAAAAAAGCCTGTACAATGGTTCAGGGTCCTGCGGCCTTAAATTGCCGGGTGCCTCCTGGAATTGCACCTCTCGCAGGATGCCTCCGAGACGCAAGGTGGCACCAGTGCCAACTTGGTCTGGTTTGAGAGTGCCAGGTGGCTCCTGAAAACTGACTCCCAGAACAGTGGCTTGTGAGTTTTGTTTCCCAGGGAAAAAGCCTGTACAATGGTTTAGGTAATGCCGCCTTTAATAGCCGGGTGCCACCTGGAGATCCGCCTCTCGCAGGATGCCTCCCAGACGCAAGGTGGCACCAGCGCCAACTTGGTCTGGTTTGAGAGTGCCAAGTGGGTCCTGAAAACTGACACCCAGAACAGTGGCTTGTGAGTTTTGTTTCCCAGGGAAAAAGCCTGTACAATGGTTCAGGGGCCTGAGGCCTTAAATTGCCGGGTGCCTCCTGGAATTCGGCCTCTCGCAGGATGCCTCCCAGACGCAAGGTGGCACCATTTCCAACTTGGTCTGGTTTGAGAGTGCCAAGTGTGTCCTGCAAACTGACACCCAGAACAGTGGCTTGTGAGTTTTGTTTCCCAGGGAAAAAGCCTGTACAATGGTTCTGGGTCCTGCGGCCTTAAATTGCCGGGTAACTCCTGGAATTCCGCATCTCACCAGATGTTTCCCAGACGGTAAGCAACACCAGTGCCAAATTGTCTGGTTTAAGAGTGCCAAGTGGGTCCTGGAAACTGACACCCAGAACAGTGGCTTGTGAGTTTTGTTTCCCAGGGAAAAAGCCTGTACAATGGTTCAGGGGCCTGCGGACTTAAATTGCCGGGTGCCTCCTGGAATTCGGCCTCTCGCAGGATGCCTCCCAGACGCAAGGTGGCACCAGTGCCAACTTGGTCTGGTTTGAGAGTGCCAAGTGGGTCCTGAAAACTGACACCCAGAACAGTGGCTTGTGAGTTTTGTTTCCCAGGGAAAAAGCCTGTACAATGGTTCAGGGGCCTGAGGCCATAAGTTGCCAGGTGCCTCCTGGAGATCCGCCTCTCACAGGATGCCTCCCAGGCGCAACATGACACCAGTGCCAACTTGGTCTGGTTTAAGAGTGCCAAGTGGGTCCTGAAAACTGACACCCAGACCAGTGACTTGTGAGTTTTGTTTCCCAGGGAAAAAGCCTGTACAATGGTTCAGGGGCCTGAGGCCTTAAATTGCCGGGTGCCTCCTGGAATTGCGCCACTCGCAGGATGCCTACCAGACGCAAGGTGGCACCAGTTCCAACTTGGTCTGGTTTAAGAGTGCCAGGTGGCTCCTGAAAACTGACACCCAGAACAGTGGCTTGTGAGTTTTGTTTCCCAGGGAAAAGGCCTGTACAATGGTTCAGGGGCCTGAGGCCTTAAATTGCCAGGTGCCTCCTGGAATTCGGCCTCTCGCAGGATGCCTCCCAGACACAAGGTGGCACCAGTGCCAACTTGATCTGGTTTGAGAGAGTCAAGTGGGTCCTGAAAACTGACACCCAGAACAGTGGCTTGTGAGTTTTGTTTCCCAGGGAAAAAGCCTGTACAATGGTTCAGGGGCCTGAGGCCTTAATTTGCTGGGTGCCTCTAGAGATCCGCCTCTCGCAGGATGCCTCCCAGGCACAACATTACACCAGTGCCAACTTGGTCTGGTTTGAGAGTGCCAAGTGGGTCCTGAAAACTGACACCCAGAACAGTGGCTTGTGAGTTTTGTTTCCCAGGGAAAAAGCCTGTACAATGGTTCAGGGGCCTGAGGCCTTAAATTGCCGGGTGCCTCCTGGAATTCGGACTCTCGCAGGGAGCCTCCCAGACGCAAAATGACACCATATCACACTTGGTCTGGTTTGAGAGTGCCAAGTGGGTCCTGAAAACTGACACCCAGAACAGTGGCTTGTGAGTTTTGTTTCCCCGGGAAAAAGCCCGTACAATGGTTCAGGGTCCTGCGGCCTTAAATTGCCGGGTGCCTCCTAGAATTCGGCCTCTCGCAGGATGCCTCCCAGACGCAAGGTGGCATCAGTTCCAACTTGGTCTGGTTTAAGAGTGCCAAGTGGGTCCTTAAAACTGACACCCAGAACAGTGGCTTGTGAGTTTTGTTTCCCAGGGAAAAAGCCTGTACAATGGTTCAGGGGCCTGAGGCCTTAAATTGCCGGGTGCCTCCTGGAATTCGGCCTCTCGCAGGATGCCTCCCAGACACAAGGTGGCACCAGTGCCAACTTGGTCTGGTTTAAGAGTGCCAAGTGGGTCCTGAAAACTGACACCCAGAACAGTGGCTTGTGAGTTTTGTTTCCCAGGGAAAAAGCCTGTACAATGGTTTAGGTTAATGCCGCCTTTAATAGCCGGGTGCCACCTGGAGATCCGCCTCTCGCAGGATGCCTCCCAGACGCAAGGTGGCACCAGTGCCAACTTGGTCTGGTTTGAGAGTGTAAGGTGGCTCCTGAAAACTGACACCCAGAACAGTGGCTTGTGAGTTTTGTTTCCCAGGGAAAAAGCCTGTACAATGGTTCAGGGTCCTGAGGCCTTAAATTGCCGGGTGCCTCCTGGAATTCGGCCTCTCGCAGGATGCCTCCCAGACGCAAGGTGGCACCAGCTCCCACTTGGTCTGGTTTGAGAGTGCCAAGTGGGTCCTGAAAACTGACACCCAGAACAGTGGCTTGTGAGTTTTGTTTCCCAGGGAAAAAGCCTGTAGAATGGTTTTGAATGCTGCGGCCTTAAATTGCCGGGTGCCTCCTGGAATTCCGCCTCTCGCAGGATGCCTCCCAGATGCAAGGTGGCACCAGTGCCAACTTGGTCTGGTTTGAGAGTGCCAAGTGGGTCCTGAAAACTGACACCCAGAACAGTGGCTTGTGAGTTTTGTTTCCCAGGGAAAAAGCCTATACAATGGTTCAGGGGCCTGAGGCCTTAAATTGCCGGGTGCCTCCTGGAATTCGGCCTCTCGCAGGATGCCTCCCAGACACAAGGTGGCACCAATGCCAACTTGGTCTGGTTTAAGAGTGCCAAGTGGGTCCTGAAAACTGACACCCAGAACAGTGGCTTGTGAGTTTTGTTTCCCAGGGAAAAAGCCTGTACAATGGTTTAGGTTAATGCCGCCTTTAATAGCCGGGTGCCACCTGGAGATCCGCCTCTCGCAGGATGCCTCCCAGACGCAAGGTGGCACCAGTGCCAACTTGGTCTGGTTTGAGAGTGTAAGGTGGCTCCTGAAAACTGACACCCAGAACAGTGGCTTGTGAGTTTTGTTTCCCAGGGAAAAAGCCTGTACAATGGTTCAGGGTCCTGAGGCCTTAAATTGCCGGGTGCCTCCTGGAATTCGGCCTCTCGCAGGATGCCTCCCAGACGCAAGGTGGCACCAGTGCCAACTTGGTCTGGTTTGAGAGTGCCAAGTGGGTCCTGCAAACTGACACCCAGAACAGTGGCTTGTGAGTTTTGTTTCCCAGGGAAAAAGCCTTTAAAATTGTTTAGGTTAATGCCGCCTTTAATAGCCGGGTGCCACCTAGAGATTCGCCTCTCGCAGGATGCCTCCCAGACGCAAGGTGGCACCAGTGCCAACTTGGTCTGGTTTGAGAGTGTCAACTGGGTCCTGAAAACTGACACTCAGAACAGTGGCTTGTGAGTTTTGTTTCCCAGGGAAAAAGCCTGTAAAATGGTTCAGGGGCCTGCGGCGTTAAATTGCCGGGTCCCTCCTGGAATTGCGCCTCTCGCAGGATGCCTCCCAGACACAAGGTGGCACCAGTGCCAATTTGGTCTGGTTTAAGAGTACCAAGTGGGTCCTGAAAACTGACACCCAGAACAGTGGCTTGTGAGTTTTGTTTCCCAGGGAAAAAGCCTGTACAATGGTTTAGGTAATGCCGCCTTTAATAGCCGGGTGCCACCTGGAGATCCGCCTCTCGCAGGATGCCTTCCAGACGCAAGGTGGCACCAGTGCCAACTTTGTCTGGTTTGAGAGTGCCAAGTGGGTCCTGAAAACTGACACCCAGAACAGTGGCTTGTGTGTTTTATTTCCCAGGGAAAAAGCCTGTACAATGGTTCAGGGTCCTGCGGCCTTAAATTGCCGGGTGCCTCCTGGAATTCGGACTCTCGCAGGGTGCCTCCAAGACGCAAAATGACACCATTTCCAACTTGGTCTGCTTAGAGAGCCAATTGGATCCTGAAAACTGACACCCAGAACAGTGGCTTGTGAGTTTTGTTTCCCAGGGAAAAAGCCTGTACATTGGTTCAGGGTCCTGCGGCCTCAAATTGCCGGGTGACTCCTGGAATTCGGCCTCTTGCAGGATGCGTCCCAGACACAAGGTGGCACCAGTTCCAACTTGGTCTGGTTTAAGAGTGCCAAGTGGGTTCTGAAAACTATCACCCAGAACAGTGGCTTGTGAGTTTTGTTTCCCAGGGAAAAAGCCTGTACAATGGTTCAGGGGCCTGAGGCCTTAAGTTGCCGGGTGCCTCCTGGAGATCCGCCTCTCACAGGATGCCTCCCAGGCGCAACATGACACCAGTGCCAACTTGGTCTGGTTTAGGAGTTCCAAGTGGGTCCTGAAAACTGACACCCAGAACAGTGGCTTGTGAGTTTTGTTTCCCAGGGAAAAAGCCTGTACAATGGTTCAGGGGCCTGCGGCGTTAAATTGCCGGGTGCCTCCTGGAATTGCGCCTCTCGCAGGATGCCTCCCAGACACAAGGTGGCACCAGTGCCAATTTGGTCTTGTTTAAGAATACCAAGTGGGTCCTGAAAACTGACACCCAGAACAGTGGCTTGTGAGTTTTGTTTCCCAGGGAAAAAGCCTGTACAATGGTTTAGGTAATGCCGCCTTTAATAGCCGGGTGCCACCTGGAGATCCGCCTCTCGCAGGATGCCTCCCAGACGCAAGGTGGCACCAGTGCCAACTTGGTCTGCTTTGAGAGTGCCAAGTGGGTCCTGAAAACTGACACCCAGAACAGTGGCTTGTGAGTTTTGTTTCCCAGGGAAAAAGCCTGTACCATGGTTCAGGGGCCTGAGGCCTTAAATTGCCGCGTGCCTCCTGGAATTCGGCCTCTCGCAGGATGCCTCCCAGACGCAAGGTGGCACCTGTTCCAACTTGGTCTGGTTTAAGAGTGCCAAGTGGGTCCTGAAAACTGACACCCAGAACAGTGGCTTGTGAGTTTTGTTTCCCAGGGAAAAAGCCTGTACAATGCTTCAGTGGCCTGCGGCCTTAAATTGCCGGGTGCCTCCTGGAATTGCGCCTCTCGCAGGATGCCTCCCAGACGCAAGGTGGCACCAGTTCCAACTTGGTCTGGTTTAAGAGTGCCAAGTGGGTCCTGAAAAGTGACACCCAGAACAGTGGCTTGTGAGTTTTGTTTCCCAGGAAAAAAGCCTGTACAATGGTTCAGGGGCCTGAGGCCTTAAATTGTCGGGTGCCTCCTGGAATTGCACCTCTCGCAGGATGCCTCCCAGACGCAAGGTGGCACCAGTGCCAACTTGGTCTGGTTTGAGAGTGCCAGGTGGCTCCTGCAAACTGACACCCAGAACAGTGGCTTGTGAGTTTTGTTTCCCCGGGAAAAAGCCTGTACAATGGTTTAGGTAATGCCGCCTTTAATAGCCGTGTGCCACCAGGAGATCGCCTCTCGCAGGATGCCTCCCAGACGCAAGGTGGCACCAGTGCCAACTTGGTCTGGTTTGAGAGTGCCAAGTGGGTCCTGAAAACTGACACCCAGAACAGTGGCTTGTGAGTTTTGTTTCCCAGGGTAAAAGCCTGTACAATGGTTCAGGGGCCTGAGGCCTTAAATTGCCGGGTGCCTCCTGGAATTCGGCCTCTCGCAGGATGCCTCCCAGACGCAAGGTGGCACCAGTGCCAACTTGGTCTGGTTTGAGAGTGCCAAGTGTGTCCTGCAAACTGACACCCAGAACAGTGGCTTGTGAGTTTTGTTTCCCAGGGAAAAAGCCGGTACAATGGTTTTGGGGCCTGAGGCCTTAAATTGCCGGGTGACTCCTGGAATTCGGCGTCTTGCAGGATGCCTCCCAGACGCAAGGTGGCACCTGTGCCAACTTGGTCTGGTTTGAGAGTGCCAAGTGGCTCCTGGAAATTGACACCCAGAACAGTGGCTTATGAATTTTTTTCCCCAGGGAAAAAGCCTGTAGAATGGTTTTGGGTCCTGCGGGCTTAAATTGCCGGGTGCCTCCTGGAATTCGGCCTCTCGCAGGATGCCTCCCAGACGCAAGGTGGCACCAGTGCCAACTTGCTCTGGTTTGAGAGTGCCAAGTGGGTCCTGAAAACTGACACCCAGAACAGTGGCTTGTGAATTTTGTTTCCCAGGGAAAAAGCCTGTACAATGGTTCAGGGTCCTGCGGCCTTAAATTGCCGGGTGCCTCCTGGAATTCGGACTCTTGCAGGGTGCCTCCAAGACGGAAAATGACACCATTTCCAACTTGGTCTGCTTAGAGAGCCAAGTGGATCCTGAAAACTGACACCCAGAACAGTGGCTTGTGAGTTTTGTTTCCCAGGGAAAAAGCCTGTACAATGGTTCAGGGGCCTGAGGCCATAAGTTGCCGGGTGCCTCCTGGAGATCCGCCTCTCACAGGATGCCTCCCAGGCGCAACATGACACCATTTCCAACTTGGTCTGGTTTAGGAGTGCCAAGTGGGTCCTGAAAACTGACACCCAGAACAGTGACTTGTGAGTTTTGTTTCCCAGGGAAAAAGCCTGTACAATGGTTCAGGGGCTTGAGGCCTTAAATTGCCGGGTGCCTCCTGGAACTCGGCCACTCGCAGGATGTTTCCCAGACGCTAAGCAACACCTGTGCCAAATTGGTCTGGTTTAAGAGTGCCAGGTGGCTCCTGCAAACTGACACCCAGAACAGTGGCTTGTGAGTTTTGTTTCCCAGGGAAAAAGCCTGTACAATGCTTCAGTGGCCTGCGGCCTTAAATTGCCGGGTGCCTCCTGGAATTGCGCCTCTCGCAGGATGCCTCCCAGACGCAAGGTGGCACCAGTTCCAACTTGGTCTGGTTTAAGAGTGCCAAGTGGGTCCTGAAAAGTGACACCCAGAACAGTGGCTTGTGAGTTTTGTTTCCCAGGAAAAAAGCCTGTACAATGGTTCAGGGGCCTGAGGCCTTAAATTGTCGGGTGCCTCCTGGAATTGCACCTCTCGCAGGATGCCTCCCAGACGCAAGGTGGCACCAGTGCCAACTTGGTCTGGTTTGAGAGTGCCAGGTGGCTCCTGCAAACTGACACCCAGAACAGTGGCTTGTGAGTTTTGTTTCCCCGGGAAAAAGCCTGTACAATGGTTTAGGTAATGCCGCCTTTAATAGCCGTGTGCCACCAGGAGATCGCCTCTCGCAGGATGCCTCCCAGACGCAAGGTGGCACCAGTGCCAACTTGGTCTGGTTTGAGAGTGCCAAGTGGGTCCTGAAAACTGACACCCAGAACAGTGGCTTGTGAGTTTTGTTTCCCAGGGTAAAAGCCTGTACAATGGTTCAGGGGCCTGAGGCCTTAAATTGCCGGGTGCCTCCTGGAATTCGGCCTCTCGCAGGATGCCTCCCAGACGCAAGGTGGCACCAGTGCCAACTTGGTCTGGTTTGAGAGTGCCAAGTGTGTCCTGCAAACTGACACCCAGAACAGTGGCTTGTGAGTTTTGTTTCCCAGGGAAAAAGCCGGTACAATGGTTTTGGGGCCTGAGGCCTTAAATTGCCGGGTGACTCCTGGAATTCGGCGTCTTGCAGGATGCCTCCCAGACGCAAGGTGGCACCTGTGCCAACTTGGTCTGGTTTGAGAGTGCCAAGTGGGTCCTGGAAACTGACACCCAGAACAGTGGCTTATGAATTTTTTTCCCCAGGGAAAAAGCCTGTAGAATGGTTTTGGGTCCTGCGGGCTTAAATTGCCGGGTGCCTCCTGGAATTCGGCCTCTCGCAGGATGCCTCCCAGACGCAAGGTGGCACCAGTGCCAACTTGCTCTGGTTTGAGAGTGCCAAGTGGGTCCTGAAAACTGACACCCAGAACAGTGGCTTGTGAATTTTGTTTCCCAGGGAAAAAGCCTGTACAATGGTTCAGGGTCCTGCGGCCTTAAATTGCCGGGTGCCTCCTGGAATTCGGACTCTTGCAGGGTGCCTCCAAGACGGAAAATGACACCATTTCCAACTTGGTCTGCTTAGAGAGCCAAGTGGATCCTGAAAACTGACACCCAGAACAGTGGCTTGTGAGTTTTGTTTCCCAGGGAAAAAGCCTGTACAATGGTTCAGGGGCCTGAGGCCATAAGTTGCCGGGTGCCTCCTGGAGATCCGCCTCTCACAGGATGCCTCCCAGGCGCAACATGACACCATTTCCAACTTGGTCTGGTTTAGGAGTGCCAAGTGGGTCCTGAAAACTGACACCCAGAACAGTGACTTGTGAGTTTTGTTTCCCAGGGAAAAAGCCTGTACAATGGTTCAGGGGCTTGAGGCCTTAAATTGCCGGGTGCCTCCTGGAACTCGGCCACTCGCAGGATGTTTCCCAGACGCTAAGCAACACCAGTGCCAAATTGGTCTGGTTTAAGAGTGCCAGGTGGCTCCTGCAAACTGACACCCAGAACAGTGGCTTGTGAGTTTTCTTTCCCAGGGAAAAAGCCTTTAAAATTGTTTAGGTTAATGCCGCCTTTAATAGCCGGGTGCCACCTGGACATTCGCCTCTCGCAGGATGCCTCCCAGACGCAAGGTGGCACCAGTGCCAACTTGGTCTGGTTTGAGAGTGTCAACTGGGTCCTGAAAACTGACACTCAGAAGAGTGGCTTGTGAGTTTTGTTTCCCAGGGAAAAAGCCTGTAAAATGGTTCAGGGGCCTGCGGCGTTAAATTGCCGGGTCCCTCCTGGATTTGCGCCTCTCGCAGGGTGCCTCCCAGACACAAGGTGGCACCAGTGCCAATTTGGTCTTGTTTAAGAGTACCAAGTGGGTCCTGAAAACTGACACCCAGAACAGTGGCTTGTGAGTTTTGTTTCCCAGGGAAAAAGCCTGTACAATGGTTTAGGTAATGCCGCCTTTAATAGCCGGGTGCCACCTGGAGATCCGCCTCTCGCAGGATGCCTCCCAGACACAAGGTGGCACCAGTGCCAACTTTGTCTGGTTTGAGAGTGCCAAGTGGGTCCTGAAAACTGACACCCAGAACAGTGGCTTGTGAGTTTTGTTTCCCAGGGAAAAAGCCTGTACAATGGTTCAGGGGCCTGAGGCCTTAAATTGCCGGGTTCCTCCTGGAATTCGGCCTCTCGCAGGATGCCTCCCAGACGCAAGGTGGCACCAGTGCCAACTTGGTCTGGTTTAAGAGTGCCAAGTGGGTCCTGAAAACTGACACCCAGAACAGTGGCTTGTGAGTTTTGTTTCCCAGGAAAAAAGCCTGTACAATGGTTCAGGGTCCTGCGGCCTTAAATTGCCGGGTGCCTCCTGGAATTGCACCTCTCGCAGGATGCCTCCGAGACGCAAGGTGGCACCAGTGCCAACTTGGTCTGGTTTGAGAGTGCCAGGTGGCTCCTGAAAACTGACTCCCAGAACAGTGGCTTGTGAGTTTTGTTTCCCAGGGAAAAAGCCTGTACAATGGTTTAGGTAATGCCGCCTTTAATAGCCGGGTGCCACCTGGAGATCCGCCTCTCGCAGGATGCCTCCCAGACGCAAGGTGGCACCAGCGCCAACTTGGTCTGGTTTGAGAGTGCCAAGTGGGTCCTGAAAACTGACACCCAGAACAGTGGCTTGTGAGTTTTGTTTCCCAGGGAAAAAGCCTGTACAATGGTTCAGGGGCCTGAGGCCTTAAATTGCCGGGTGCCTCCTGGAATTCGGCCTCTCGCAGGATGCCTCCCAGACGCAAGGTGGCACCAGTTCCAACTTGGTCTGGTTTGAGAGTGCCAAGTGTGTCCTGCAAACTGACACCCAGAACAGTGGCTTGTGAGTTTTGTTTCCCAGGGAAAAAGCCTGTACAATGGTTCAGGGTCCTGCGGCTTTAAATTGCCGGGTAACTCCTGGAATTCCTCATCTCACCAGATGTTTCCCAGACGGTAAGCAACACCAGTGCCAAATTGTCTGGTTTAAGAGTGCCAAGTGGGTCCTGGAAACTGACACCCAGAACAGTGGCTTGTGAGTTTTGTTTCCCAGGGAAAAAGCCTGTACAATGGTTCAGGGGCCTGAGGCCTTAAATTGCCGGGTGCCTCCTGGAATTCGGCCTCTCGCAGGATGCCTCCCAGACGCAAGGTGGCACCAGTTCCAACTTGGTCTGGTTTGAGAGTGCCAAGTGTGTCCTGCAAACTGACACCCAGAACAGTGGCTTGTGAGTTTTGTTTCCCAGGGAAAAAGCCTGTACAATGGTTCAGGGTCCTGCGGCTTTAAATTGCCGGGTAACTCCTGGAATTCCTCATCTCACCAGATGTTTCCCAGACGGTAAGCAACACCAGTGCCAAATTGTCTGGTTTAAGAGTGCCAAGTGGGTCCTGGAAACTGACACCCAGAACAGTGGCTTGTGAGTTTTGTTTCCCAGGGAAAAAGCCTGTACAATGGTTCAGGGGCCTGCGGACTTAAATTGCCGGGTGCCTCCTGGAATTCGGCCTCTCGCAGGATGCCTCCCAGACGCAAGGTGGCACCAGTGCCAACTTGGTCTGGTTTGAGAGTGCCAAGTGGGTCCTGAAAACTGACACCCAGAACAGTGGCTTGTGAGTTTTGTTTCCCAGGGAAAAAGCCTGTACAATGGTTCAGGGGCCTGAGGCCATAAGTTGCCAGGTGCCTCCTGGAGATCCGCCTCTCACAGGATGCCTCCCAGGCGCAACATGACACCAGTGCCAACTTGGTCTGGTTTAAGAGTGCCAAGTGGGTCCTGAAAACTGACACCCAGACCAGTGACTTGTGAGTTTTGTTTCCCAGGGAAAAAGCCTGTACAATGGTTCAGGGGCCTGAGGCCTTAAATTGCCGGGTGCCTCCTGGAATTGCGCCACTCGCAGGATGCCTACCAGACGCAAGGTGGCACCAGTTCCAACTTGGTCTGGTTTAAGAGTGCCAGGTGGCTCCTGAAAACTGACACCCAGAACAGTGGCTTTTGAGTTTTGTTTCCCAAGGAAAAATCCTGTAAAATGGTTTAGGTTAATGCCGCCTTTAATAGCCGGGTGCCACCTGGAGATTCGCCTCTCGAAGGATGCCTCCCAGACGCAAGGTGGCACCAGTGCCAACTTGATCTGGTTTGAGAGAGTCAAGTGGGTCCTGAAAACTGACACCCAGAACAGTGGCTTGTGAGTTTTGTTTCCCAGGGAAAAAGCCTGTACAATGGTTCAGGGGCCTGAGGCCTTAATTTGCTGGGTGCCTCTAGAGATCCGCCTCTCGCAGGATGCCTCCCAGGCACAACATTACACCAGTGCCAATTTGGTCTGGTTTGAGAGTGCCAAGTGGGTCCTGAAAACTGACACCCAGAACAGTGGCTTGTGAGTTTTGTTTCCCAGGGAAAAAGCCTGTACAATGGTTCAGGGGCCTGAGGCCTTAAATTGCCGGGTGCCTCCTGGAATTCGGACTCTCGCAGGGAGCCTCCCAGACGCAAAATGACACCATATCACACTTGGTCTGGTTTGAGAGTGCCAAGTGGGTCCTGAAAACTGACACCCAGAACAGTGGCTTGTGAGTTTTGTTTCCCCGGGAAAAAGCCCGTACAATGGTTCAGGGTCCTGCGGCCTTAAATTGCCGGGTGCCTCCTAGAATTCGGCCTCTCGCAGGATGCCTCCCAGACGCAAGGTGGCATCAGTTCCAACTTGGTCTGGTTTAAGAGTGCCAAGTGGGTCCTTAAAACTGACACCCAGAACAGTGGCTTGTGAGTTTTGTTTCCCAGGGAAAAAGCCTGTACAATGGTTTAGGTTAATGCCGCCTTTAATAGCCGGGTGCCACCTGGAGATCCGCCTCTCGCAGGATGCCTCCCAGACGCAAGGTGGCACCAGTGCCAACTTGGTCTGGTTTGAGAGTGTAAGGTGGCTCCTGAAAACTGACACCCAGAACAGTGGCTTGTGAGTTTTGTTTCCCAGGGAAAAAGCCTGTACAATGGTTCAGGGTCCTGAGGCCTTAAATTGCCGGGTGCCTCCTGGAATTCGGCCTCTCGCAGGATGCCTCCCAGACGCAAGGTGGCACCAGCTCCCACTTGGTCTGGTTTGAGAGTGCCAAGTGGGTCCTGAAAACTGACACCCAGAACAGTGGCTTGTGAGTTTTGTTTCCCAGGGAAAAAGCCTGTAGAATGGTTTTGAATGCTGCGGCCTTAAATTGCCGGGTGCCTCCTGGAATTCCGCCTCTGGCAGGATGCCTCCCAGATGCAAGGTGGCACCAGTGCCAACTTGGTCTGGTTTGAGAGTGCCAAGTGGGTCCTGCAAACTGACACCCAGAACAGTGGCTTGTGAGTTTTGTTTCCAGGGAAAAAGCCTGTACAATGGTTCAGGGGCCTGAGGCCTTTAATTGCCGGGTGCCTCCTGGAATTCGGCCTCTCGCAGGATGCCTCCCAGACACAAGGTGGCACCAATGCCAACTTGGTCTGGTTTAAGAGTGCCAAGTGGGTCCTGAAAACTGACACCCAGAACAGTGGCTTGTGAGTTTTGTTTCCCAGGGAAAAAGCCTGTACAATGGTTTAGGTTAATGCCGCCTTTAATAGCCGGGTGCCACCTGGAGATCCGCCTCTCGCAGGATGCCTCCCAGACGCAAGGTGGCACCAGTGCCAACTTGGTCTGGTTTGAGAGTGTAAGGTGGCTCCTGAAAACTGACACCCAGAACAGTGGCTTGTGAGTTTTGTTTCCCAGGGAAAAAGCCTGTACAATGGTTCAGGGTCCTGAGGCCTTAAATTGCCGGGTGCCTCCTGGAATTCGGCCTCTCGCAGGATGCCTCCCAGACGCAAGGTGGCACCAGTGCCAACTTGGTCTGGTTTGAGAGTGCCAAGTGGGTCCTGCAAACTGACACCCAGAACAGTGGCTTGTGAGTTTTGTTTCCCAGGGAAAAAGCCTGTACAATGGTTCAGGGGCCTGAGGCCTTAAATTGCCGGGTGCCTCCTGGAATTCGGACTCTCGCAGGGAGCCTCCCAGACGCAAAATGACACCATATCCAACTTGGTCTGGTTTGAGAGTGCCAAGTGGGTCCTGAAAACTGACACCCAGAACAGTGGCTTGTGAGTTTTGTTTCCCAGGGAAAAAGCCTGTACAATGGTTCAGGGGCCTGAGGCCTTAAATTGCCGGGTGCCTCCTGGAATTGCACCTCTCGCAGGATGCCTCCGAGACGCAAGGTGGCACCAGTGCCAACTTGGTCTGGTTTGAGAGTGCCAGGTGGCTCCTGAAAACTGACTCCCAGAACAGTGGCTTGTGAGTTTTGTTTCCCAGGGAAAAAGCCTGTACAATGGTTTAGGTAATGCCGCCTTTAATAGCCGGGTGCCACCTGGAGATCCGCCTCTCGCAGGATGCCTCCAAGACGCAAGGTGGCACCAGCGCCAACTTGGTCTGGTTTGAGAGTGCCAAGTGGCTCTTGAAAACTGACACCCAGAACAGTGGCTTGTGAGTTTTGTTTCCCAGGGAAAAAGCCTGTACAATGGTTCAGGGGCCTGAGGCCTTAAATTGCCGGGTGCCTCCTGGAATTCGGCCTCTCGCAGGATGCCTCCCAGACGCAAGGTGGCACCAGTTCCAACTTGGTCTGGTTTGAGAGTGCCAAGTGTGTCCTGCAAACTGACACCCAGAACAGTGGCTTGTGAGTTTTGTTTCCCAGGGAAAAAGCCTGTACAATGGTTCAGGGTCCTGCGGCCTTAAATTGCCGGGTAACTCCTGGAATTCCGCATCTCACCAGATGTTTCCCAGACGGTAAGCAACACCAGTGCCAAAGTGTCTGGTTTAAGAGTGCCAAGTGGGTCCTGGAAACTGACACCCAGAACAGTGGCTTGTGAGTTTTGTTTCCCAGGGAAAAAGCCTGTACAATGGTTCAGGGTCCTGCAGGCTTAAATTGCCGGGTGCCTCCTGGAATTCGGCCTCTCGCAGGATGCCTCCCAGACGCAAGGTGGCACCAGTGCCAACTTGGTCTGGTTTGAGAGTGCCAAGTGGGTCCTGAAAACTGACACCCAGAACAGTGGCTTGTGAGTTTTGTTTCCCAGGGAAAAAGCCTGTACAATGGTTCAGGGGCCTGAGGCTATAAGTTGCCGGGTGCCTCCTGGAGATCCGCCTCTCACAGGATGCCTCCCAGGCGCAACATGACACCAGTGCCAACTTGGTCTGGTTTAAGAGTGCCAAGTGGGTCCTGAAAACTGACACCCAGTACAGTGACTTGTGAGTTTTGTTTCCCAGGGAAAAAGCCTGTACAATGGTTCAGGGGCCTGAGGCCTTAAATTGCCGGGTGCCTCATGGAATTGCGCCACTCGCAGGATGCCTACCAGACGCAAGGTGGCACCAGTTCCAACTTGGTCTGGTTTAAGAGTGCCAGGTGGCTCCTGAAAACTGACACCCAGAACAGTGGCTTTTGAGTTTTGTTTCCCAAGGAAAAATCCTGTAAAATGGTTTAGGTTAATGCCGCCTTTAATAGCCGGGTGCCACCTGGAGATTCGCCTCTCGAAGGATGCCTCCCAGACGCAAGGTGGCACCAGTGCCAACTTGCTCTGGTTTGAGAGTGCCAAGTGGGTCCTGAAAACTGACACCCAGAACAGTGGCTTGTGAATTTTGTTTCCCAGGGAAAAAGCCTGTACAATGGTTCAGGGTCCTGCGGCCTTAAATTGCCGGGTGCCTCCTGGAATTCGGACTCTTGCAGGGTGCCTCCAAGACGGAAAATGACACCATTTCCAACTTGGTCTGCTTAGAGAGCCAAGTGGATCCTGAAAACTGACACCCAGAACAGTGGCTTGTGAGTTTTGTTTCCCAGGGAAAAAGCCTGTACAATGGTTCAGGGGCCTGAGGCCATAAGTTGCCGGGTGCCTCCTGGAGATCCGCCTCTCACAGGATGCCTCCCAGGCGCAACATGACACCATTTCCAACTTGGTCTGGTTTAGGAGTGCCAAGTGGGTCCTGAAAACTGACACCCAGAACAGTGACTTGTGAGTTTTGTTTCCCAGGGAAAAAGCCTGTACAATGGTTCAGGGGCTTGAGGCCTTAAATTGCCGGGTGCCTCCTGGAACTCGGCCACTCGCAGGATGTTTCCCAGACGCTAAGCAACACCAGTGCCAAATTGGTCTGGTTTAAGAGTGCCAGGTGGCTCCTGCAAACTGACACCCAGAACAGTGGCTTGTGAGTTTTGTTTCCCAGGGAAAAAGCCTGTACAATGCTTCAGTGGCCTGCGGCCTTAAATTGCCGGGTGCCTCCTGGAATTGCGCCTCTCGCAGGATGCCTCCCAGACGCAAGGTGGCACCAGTTCCAACTTGGTCTGGTTTAAGAGTGCCAAGTGGGTCCTGAAAAGTGACACCCAGAACAGTGGCTTGTGAGTTTTGTTTCCCAGGAAAAAAGCCTGTACAATGGTTCAGGGGCCTGAGGCCTTAAATTGTCGGGTGCCTCCTGGAATTGCACCTCTCGCAGGATGCCTCCCAGACGCAAGGTGGCACCAGTGCCAACTTGGTCTGGTTTGAGAGTGCCAGGTGGCTCCTGCAAACTGACACCCAGAACAGTGGCTTGTGAGTTTTGTTTCCCCGGGAAAAAGCCTGTACAATGGTTTAGGTAATGCCGCCTTTAATAGCCGTGTGCCACCAGGAGATCGCCTCTCGCAGGATGCCTCCCAGACGCAAGGTGGCACCAGTGCCAACTTGGTCTGGTTTGAGAGTGCCAAGTGGGTCCTGAAAACTGACACCCAGAACAGTGGCTTGTGAGTTTTGTTTCCCAGGGTAAAAGCCTGTACAATGGTTCAGGGGCCTGAGGCCTTAAATTGCCGGGTGCCTCCTGGAATTCGGCCTCTCGCAGGATGCCTCCCAGACGCAAGGTGGCACCAGTGCCAACTTGGTCTGGTTTGAGAGTGCCAAGTGTGTCCTGCAAACTGACACCCAGAACAGTGGCTTGTGAGTTTTGTTTCCCAGGGAAAAAGCCGGTACAATGGTTTTGGGGCCTGAGGCCTTAAATTGCCGGGTGACTCCTGGAATTCGGCGTCTTGCAGGATGCCTCCCAGACGCAAGGTGGCACCTGTGCCAACTTGGTCTGGTTTGAGAGTGCCAAGTGGGTCCTGGAAACTGACACCCAGAACAGTGGCTTATGAATTTTTTTCCCCAGGGAAAAAGCCTGTAGAATGGTTTTGGGTCCTGCGGGCTTAAATTGCCGGGTGCCTCCTGGAATTCGGCCTCTCGCAGGATGCCTCCCAGACGCAAGGTGGCACCAGTGCCAACTTGCTCTGGTTTGAGAGTGCCAAGTGGGTCCTGAAAACTGACACCCAGAACAGTGGCTTGTGAATTTTGTTTCCCAGGGAAAAAGCCTGTACAATGGTTCAGGGTCCTGCGGCCTTAAATTGCCGGGTGCCTCCTGGAATTCGGACTCTTGCAGGGTGCCTCCAAGACGGAAAATGACACCATTTCCAACTTGGTCTGCTTAGAGAGCCAAGTGGATCCTGAAAACTGACACCCAGAACAGTGGCTTGTGAGTTTTGTTTCCCAGGGAAAAAGCCTGTACAATGGTTCAGGGGCCTGAGGCCATAAGTTGCCGGGTGCCTCCTGGAGATCCGCCTCTCACAGGATGCCTCCCAGGCGCAACATGACACCATTTCCAACTTGGTCTGGTTTAGGAGTGCCAAGTGGGTCCTGAAAACTGACACCCAGAACAGTGACTTGTGAGTTTTGTTTCCCAGGGAAAAAGCCTGTACAATGGTTCAGGGGCTTGAGGCCTTAAATTGCCGGGTGCCTCCTGGAACTCGGCCACTCGCAGGATGTTTCCCAGACGCTAAGCAACACCAGTGCCAAATTGGTCTGGTTTAAGAGTGCCAGGTGGCTCCTGCAAACTGACACCCAGAACAGTGGCTTGTGAGTTTTCTTTCCCAGGGAAAAAGCCTTTAAAATTGTTTAGGTTAATGCCGCCTTTAATAGCCGGGTGCCACCTGGAGATTCGCCTCTCGCAGGATGCCTCCCAGACGCAAGGTGGCACCAGTGCCAACTTGGTCTGGTTTGAGAGTGTCAACTGGGTCCTGAAAACTGACACTCAGAAGAGTGGCTTGTGAGTTTTGTTTCCCAGGGAAAAAGCCTGTAAAATGGTTCAGGGGCCTGCGGCGTTAAATTGCCGGGTCCCTCCTGGATTTGCGCCTCTCGCAGGGTGCCTCCCAGACACAAGGTGGCACCAGTGCCAATTTGGTCTTGTTTAAGAGTACCAAGTGGGTCCTGAAAACTGACACCCAGAACAGTGGCTTGTGAGTTTTGTTTCCCAGGGAAAAAGCCTGTACAATGGTTTAGGTAATGCCGCCTTTAATAGCCGGGTGCCACCTGGAGATCCGCCTCTCGCAGGATGCCTCCCAGACACAAGGTGGCACCAGTGCCAACTTTGTCTGGTTTGAGAGTGCCAAGTGGGTCCTGAAAACTGACACCCAGAACAGTGGCTTGTGAGTTTTGTTTCCCAGGGAAAAAGCCTGTACAATGGTTCAGGGGCCTGAGGCCTTAAATTGCCGGGTTCCTCCTGGAATTCGGCCTCTCGCAGGATGCCTCCCAGACGCAAGGTGGCACCAGTGCCAACTTGGTCTGGTTTAAGAGTGCCAAGTGGGTCCTGAAAACTGACACCCAGAACAGTGGCTTGTGAGTTTTGTTTCCCAGGAAAAAAGCCTGTACAATGGTTCAGGGTCCTGCGGCCTTAAATTGCCGGGTGCCTCCTGGAATTGCACCTCTCGCAGGATGCCTCCGAGACGCAAGGTGGCACCAGTGCCAACTTGGTCTGGTTTGAGAGTGCCAGGTGGCTCCTGAAAACTGACTCCCAGAACAGTGGCTTGTGAGTTTTGTTTCCCAGGGAAAAAGCCTGTACAATGGTTTAGGTAATGCCGCCTTTAATAGCCGGGTGCCACCTGGAGATCCGCCTCTCGCAGGATGCCTCCCAGACGCAAGGTGGCACCAGCGCCAACTTGGTCTGGTTTGAGAGTGCCAAGTGGGTCCTGAAAACTGACACCCAGAACAGTGGCTTGTGAGTTTTGTTTCCCAGGGAAAAAGCCTGTACAATGGTTCAGGGGCCTGAGGCCTTAAATTGCCGGGTGCCTCCTGGAATTCGGCCTCTCGCAGGATGCCTCCCAGACGCAAGGTGGCACCAGTTCCAACTTGGTCTGGTTTGAGAGTGCCAAGTGTGTCCTGCAAACTGACACCCAGAACAGTGGCTTGTGAGTTTTGTTTCCCAGGGAAAAAGCCTGTACAATGGTTCAGGGTCCTGCGGCTTTAAATTGCCGGGTAACTCCTGGAATTCCTCATCTCACCAGATGTTTCCCAGACGGTAAGCAACACCAGTGCCAAATTGTCTGGTTTAAGAGTGCCAAGTGGGTCCTGGAAACTGACACCCAGAACAGTGGCTTGTGAGTTTTGTTTCCCAGGGAAAAAGCCTGTACAATGGTTCAGGGGCCTGAGGCCTTAAATTGCCGGGTGCCTCCTGGAATTCGGCCTCTCGCAGGATGCCTCCCAGACGCAAGGTGGCACCAGTTCCAACTTGGTCTGGTTTGAGAGTGCCAAGTGTGTCCTGCAAACTGACACCCAGAACAGTGGCTTGTGAGTTTTGTTTCCCAGGGAAAAAGCCTGTACAATGGTTCAGGGTCCTGCGGCTTTAAATTGCCGGGTAACTCCTGGAATTCCTCATCTCACCAGATGTTTCCCAGACGGTAAGCAACACCAGTGCCAAATTGTCTGGTTTAAGAGTGCCAAGTGGGTCCTGGAAACTGACACCCAGAACAGTGGCTTGTGAGTTTTGTTTCCCAGGGAAAAAGCCTGTACAATGGTTCAGGGGCCTGCGGACTTAAATTGCCGGGTGCCTCCTGGAATTCGGCCTCTCGCAGGATGCCTCCCAGACGCAAGGTGGCACCAGTGCCAACTTGGTCTGGTTTGAGAGTGCCAAGTGGGTCCTGAAAACTGACACCCAGAACAGTGGCTTGTGAGTTTTGTTTCCCAGGGAAAAAGCCTGTACAATGGTTCAGGGGCCTGAGGCCATAAGTTGCCAGGTGCCTCCTGGAGATCCGCCTCTCACAGGATGCCTCCCAGGCGCAACATGACACCAGTGCCAACTTGGTCTGGTTTAAGAGTGCCAAGTGGGTCCTGAAAACTGACACCCAGACCAGTGACTTGTGAGTTTTGTTTCCCAGGGAAAAAGCCTGTACAATGGTTCAGGGGCCTGAGGCCTTAAATTGCCGGGTGCCTCCTGGAATTGCGCCACTCGCAGGATGCCTACCAGACGCAAGGTGGCACCAGTTCCAACTTGGTCTGGTTTAAGAGTGCCAGGTGGCTCCTGAAAACTGACACCCAGAACAGTGGCTTTTGAGTTTTGTTTCCCAAGGAAAAATCCTGTAAAATGGTTTAGGTTAATGCCGCCTTTAATAGCCGGGTGCCACCTGGAGATTCGCCTCTCGAAGGATGCCTCCCAGACGCAAGGTGGCACCAGTGCCAACTTGATCTGGTTTGAGAGAGTCAAGTGGGTCCTGAAAACTGACACCCAGAACAGTGGCTTGTGAGTTTTGTTTCCCAGGGAAAAAGCCTGTACAATGGTTCAGGGGCCTGAGGCCTTAATTTGCTGGGTGCCTCTAGAGATCCGCCTCTCGCAGGATGCCTCCCAGGCACAACATTACACCAGTGCCAATTTGGTCTGGTTTGAGAGTGCCAAGTGGGTCCTGAAAACTGACACCCAGAACAGTGGCTTGTGAGTTTTGTTTCCCAGGGAAAAAGCCTGTACAATGGTTCAGGGGCCTGAGGCCTTAAATTGCCGGGTGCCTCCTGGAATTCGGACTCTCGCAGGGAGCCTCCCAGACGCAAAATGACACCATATCACACTTGGTCTGGTTTGAGAGTGCCAAGTGGGTCCTGAAAACTGACACCCAGAACAGTGGCTTGTGAGTTTTGTTTCCCCGGGAAAAAGCCCGTACAATGGTTCAGGGTCCTGCGGCCTTAAATTGCCGGGTGCCTCCTAGAATTCGGCCTCTCGCAGGATGCCTCCCAGACGCAAGGTGGCATCAGTTCCAACTTGGTCTGGTTTAAGAGTGCCAAGTGGGTCCTTAAAACTGACACCCAGAACAGTGGCTTGTGAGTTTTGTTTCCCAGGGAAAAAGCCTGTACAATGGTTTAGGTTAATGCCGCCTTTAATAGCCGGGTGCCACCTGGAGATCCGCCTCTCGCAGGATGCCTCCCAGACGCAAGGTGGCACCAGTGCCAACTTGGTCTGGTTTGAGAGTGTAAGGTGGCTCCTGAAAACTGACACCCAGAACAGTGGCTTGTGAGTTTTGTTTCCCAGGGAAAAAGCCTGTACAATGGTTCAGGGTCCTGAGGCCTTAAATTGCCGGGTGCCTCCTGGAATTCGGCCTCTCGCAGGATGCCTCCCAGACGCAAGGTGGCACCAGCTCCCACTTGGTCTGGTTTGAGAGTGCCAAGTGGGTCCTGAAAACTGACACCCAGAACAGTGGCTTGTGAGTTTTGTTTCCCAGGGAAAAAGCCTGTAGAATGGTTTTGAATGCTGCGGCCTTAAATTGCCGGGTGCCTCCTGGAATTCCGCCTCTCGCAGGATGCCTCCCAGATGCAAGGTGGCACCAGTGCCAACTTGGTCTGGTTTGAGAGTGCCAAGTGGGTCCTGCAAACTGACACCCAGAACAGTGGCTTGTGAGTTTTGTTTCCAGGGAAAAAGCCTGTACAATGGTTCAGGGGCCTGAGGCCTTTAATTGCCGGGTGCCTCCTGGAATTCGGCCTCTCGCAGGATGCCTCCCAGACACAAGGTGGCACCAATGCCAACTTGGTCTGGTTTAAGAGTGCCAAGTGGGTCCTGAAAACTGACACCCAGAACAGTGGCTTGTGAGTTTTGTTTCCCAGGGAAAAAGCCTGTACAATGGTTTAGGTTAATGCCGCCTTTAATAGCCGGGTGCCACCTGGAGATCCGCCTCTCGCAGGATGCCTCCCAGACGCAAGGTGGCACCAGTGCCAACTTGGTCTGGTTTGAGAGTGTAAGGTGGCTCCTGAAAACTGACACCCAGAACAGTGGCTTGTGAGTTTTGTTTCCCAGGGAAAAAGCCTGTACAATGGTTCAGGGTCCTGAGGCCTTAAATTGCCGGGTGCCTCCTGGAATTCGGCCTCTCGCAGGATGCCTCCCAGACGCAAGGTGGCACCAGTGCCAACTTGGTCTGGTTTGAGAGTGCCAAGTGGGTCCTGCAAACTGACACCCAGAACAGTGGCTTGTGAGTTTTGTTTCCCAGGGAAAAAGCCTGTACAATGGTTCAGGGGCCTGAGGCCTTAAATTGCCGGGTGCCTCCTGGAATTCGGACTCTCGCAGGGAGCCTCCCAGACGCAAAATGACACCATATCCAACTTGGTCTGGTTTGAGAGTGCCAAGTGGGTCCTGAAAACTGACACCCAGAACAGTGGCTTGTGAGTTTTGTTTCCCAGGGAAAAAGCCTGTACAATGGTTCAGGGGCCTGAGGCCTTAAATTGCCGGGTGCCTCCTGGAATTGCACCTCTCGCAGGATGCCTCCGAGACGCAAGGTGGCACCAGTGCCAACTTGGTCTGGTTTGAGAGTGCCAGGTGGCTCCTGAAAACTGACTCCCAGAACAGTGGCTTGTGAGTTTTGTTTCCCAGGGAAAAAGCCTGTACAATGGTTTAGGTAATGCCGCCTTTAATAGCCGGGTGCCACCTGGAGATCCGCCTCTCGCAGGATGCCTCCAAGACGCAAGGTGGCACCAGCGCCAACTTGGTCTGGTTTGAGAGTGCCAAGTGGCTCTTGAAAACTGACACCCAGAACAGTGGCTTGTGAGTTTTGTTTCCCAGGGAAAAAGCCTGTACAATGGTTCAGGGGCCTGAGGCCTTAAATTGCCGGGTGCCTCCTGGAATTCGGCCTCTCGCAGGATGCCTCCCAGACGCAAGGTGGCACCAGTTCCAACTTGGTCTGGTTTGAGAGTGCCAAGTGTGTCCTGCAAACTGACACCCAGAACAGTGGCTTGTGAGTTTTGTTTCCCAGGGAAAAAGCCTGTACAATGGTTCAGGGTCCTGCGGCCTTAAATTGCCGGGTAACTCCTGGAATTCCGCATCTCACCAGATGTTTCCCAGACGGTAAGCAACACCAGTGCCAAAGTGTCTGGTTTAAGAGTGCCAAGTGGGTCCTGGAAACTGACACCCAGAACAGTGGCTTGTGAGTTTTGTTTCCCAGGGAAAAAGCCTGTACAATGGTTCAGGGTCCTGCAGGCTTAAATTGCCGGGTGCCTCCTGGAATTCGGCCTCTCGCAGGATGCCTCCCAGACGCAAGGTGGCACCAGTGCCAACTTGGTCTGGTTTGAGAGTGCCAAGTGGGTCCTGAAAACTGACACCCAGAACAGTGGCTTGTGAGTTTTGTTTCCCAGGGAAAAAGCCTGTACAATGGTTCAGGGGCCTGAGGCTATAAGTTGCCGGGTGCCTCCTGGAGATCCGCCTCTCACAGGATGCCTCCCAGGCGCAACATGACACCAGTGCCAACTTGGTCTGGTTTAAGAGTGCCAAGTGGGTCCTGAAAACTGACACCCAGTACAGTGACTTGTGAGTTTTGTTTCCCAGGGAAAAAGCCTGTACAATGGTTCAGGGGCCTGAGGCCTTAAATTGCCGGGTGCCTCATGGAATTGCGCCACTCGCAGGATGCCTACCAGACGCAAGGTGGCACCAGTTCCAACTTGGTCTGGTTTAAGAGTGCCAGGTGGCTCCTGAAAACTGACACCCAGAACAGTGGCTTTTGAGTTTTGTTTCCCAAGGAAAAATCCTGTAAAATGGTTTAGGTTAATGCCGCCTTTAATAGCCGGGTGCCACCTGGAGATTCGCCTCTCGAAGGATGCCTCCCAGACGCAAGGTGGCACCAGTGCCAACTTGATCTGGTTTGAGAGAGTCAAGTGGGTCCTGAAAACTGACACCCAGAACAGTGGCTTGTGAGTTTTGTTTCCCAGGGAAAAAGCCTGTACAATGGTTCAGGGGCCTGAGGCCTTAATTTGCTGGGTGCCTCTAGAGATCCGCCTCTCGCAGGATGCCTCCCAGGCACAACATTACACCAGTGCCAAATTGGTCTGGTTTGAGAGTGCCAAGTGGGTCCTGAAAACTGACACCCAGAACAGTGGCTTGTGAGTTTTGTTTCCCAGGGAAAAAGCCTGTACAATGGTTCAGGGGCCTGAGGCCTTAAATTGCCGGGTGCCTCCTGGAATTCGGACTCTCGCAGGGAGCCTCCCAGACGCAAAATGACACCATATCGCACTTGGTCTGGTTTGAGAGTGCCAAGTGGGTCCTGAAAACTGACACCCAGAACAGTGGCTTGTGAGTTTTGTTTCCCCGGGAAAAAGCCTGTACAATGGTTCAGGGTCCTGCGGCCTTAAATTGCCGGGTGCCTCCTAGAATTCGGCCTCTCGCAGGATGCCTCCCAGACGCAAGGTGGCATCAGTTCCAACTTGGTCTGGTTTAAGAGTGCCAAGTGGGTCCTTAAAACTGACACCCAGAACAGTGGCTTGTGAGTTTTGTTTCCCAGGGAAAAAGCCTGTACAATGGTTCAGGGGCCTGAGGCCTTAAATTGCCGGGTGCCTCCTTGAATTCGGCCTCTCGCAGGATGCCTCCCAGACACAAGGTGGCACCAATGCCAACTTGGTCTGGTTTAAGAGTGCCAAGTGGGTCCTGAAAACTGACACCCAGAACAGTGGCTTGTGAGTTTTGTTTCCCAGGGAAAAAGCCTGTACAATGGTTTAGGTTAATGCCGCCTTTAATAGCCGGGTGCCACCTGGAGATCCCCCTCTCGCAGGATGCCTCCCAGACGCAAGGTGGCACCAGTGCCAACTTGGTCTGGTTTGAGAGTGTAAGGTGGCTCCTGAAAACTGACACCCAGAACAGTGGCTTGTGAGTTTTGTTTCCCAGGGAAAAAGCCTGTACAATGGTTCAGGGTCCTGAGGCCTTTAATTGCCGGGTGCCTCCTGGAATTCGGCCTCTCGCAGGATGCCTCCCAGACACAAGGTGGCACCAGTGCCAACTTGGTCTGGTTTGAGAGTGCCAAGTGGGTCCTGCAAACTGACACCCAGAACAGTGGCTTGTGAGTTTTGTTTCCCAGGGAAAAAGCCTGTACAATGGTTCAGGGGCCTGAGGCCTTAAATTGCCGGGTGCCTCCTGGAATTCGGCCTCTCGCAGGATGCCTCCCAGACGCAAGGTGGCACCAGTTCCAACTTGGTCTGGTTTGAGAGTGCCAAGTGGGTCCTGGAAACTGACACCCAGAACAAAGGCTTCTGAGTTTTGTTTCCCAGGGAAAAAGCCTGTACAATGGTTCAGGGGCCGGAGGCCTTAAGTTGCCGGGTGCCTCCTGGAGATCCGCCTCTCGCAGGATGCCTCCCAGACGCAAGGTGGCACCAGTGCCAACTTGGTCTGGTTTGAGACTGCCAAGTGGGTCCTGAAAACTGACACCCAGAACAGTGGCTTGTGAGTTTTGTTTCCCAGGGAAAAAGCCTGTACAATGGTTCAGGGGCCTGAGGCCTTAAATTGCCGGGTGCCTCCTGGAATTCGGCCTGTCGCAGGATGCCTCCCAGACGAAAGGTGGCACCAGTTCCAACTTGGTCTGGTTTAAGAGTGCCAAGTGGGTCCTGAAAACTGACACCCAGAACAGTGGCTTGTGAGTTTTGTTTCCCAGGGAAAAAGCCTGTAAAATGGTTTAGATTAAAGCCGCCTTTAATAGCCGGGTGCTACCTGGAGATTTGCCTCTCGCAGGATGCCTCCCAGACGCAAGGTGGCACCAGTGCCAACTTGGTCTGCTTTGAGAGTGTCAAGTGGGTCCTGAAAACAGACACCCAGAACAGTGGCTTGTGAGTTTTGTTTCCCAGGGAAAAAGCCTGTACAATGGTTCATGGGCCTGAGGCCTTAAATTGCCGGGTGCCTCCTGGAATTCGAACTCTCGCAGGGAGCCTCCCAGACGCAAGGTGACACCAGTTCCAACTTGGTCTGGTTTAAGAGTGCCAAGTGGGTCCTGAAAACTGACACCCAGAACAGTGGCTTGTGAGTTTTTTTTCCCAGGGAAAAAGCCTGTACAATGGTTTAGGTAATGCCGCCTTTAATAGCCGGGTGCCACCTGGAGATCCGCCTCTCGCAGGATGCCTCCCAGACGCAAGGTGGCACCAGTGCCAACTTTGTCTGGTTTGAGAGTGCCAAGTGGGTCCTGAAAACTGACACCCAGAACAGTGGCTTGTGAGTTTTGTTTCCCAGGGAAAAAGCCTGTACCATGGTTCAGGGGCCTGAGGCCTTAAATTGCCGGGTGCCTCCTGGAATTCGGCCTCTCGCAGGATGCCTCCCAGACGCAAGGTGGCACCAATGCCAACTTGGTCTGGTTTAAGAGTGCCAAGTGGGTCCTGAAAACTGACACCCAGAACAGTGGCTTGTGAGTTTTGTTTCCCAGGAAAAAAGCCTGTACAATGGTTCAGGGTCCTGCGGCCTTAAATTGCCGGTTGCCTCCTGGAATTGCACCTCTCGCAGGATGCCTCCAAGACGCAAGGTGGCACCAGTGCCAACTTGGTCTGGTTTGAGAGTGCCAGGTGGCTCCTGAAAACTGACACCCAGAACAGTGGCTTGTGGGTTTTGTTTCCCAGGGAAAAAGCCTGTACAATGGTTTAGGTAATGCCGCCTTTAATAGCCGGGTGCCACCTGGAGATCCGCCTCTCGCAGGATGCCTCCCAGACGCAAGGTGGCACCAGCGCCAACTTGGTCTGGTTTGAGAGTGCCAAGTGGGTCCTGAAAACTGACACCCAGAACAGTGGCTTGTGAGTTTTGTTTCCCAGGGAAAAAGCCTGTACAATGGTTCAGGGGCCTGAGGCCTTAAATTGCCGGGTGCCTCCTGGAATTCGGCCTCTCGCAGGATGCCTCCCAGACGCAAGGTGGCACCAGTGCCAACTTGGTCTGGTTTGAGAGTGTAAGGTGGCTCCTGAAAACTGACACCCAGAACAGTGGCTTGTGAGTTTTGTTTCCCAGGGAAAAAGCCTGTACAATGGTTCAGGGGCCTGAGGCTATAAGTTGCCGGGTGCCTCCTGGAGATCCGCCTCTCACAGGATGCCTCCCAGGCGCAACATGACACCAGTGCCAACTTGGTCTGGTTTAAGAGTGCCAAGTGGGTCCTGAAAACTGACACCCAGTACAGTGACTTGTGAGTTTTGTTTCCCAGGGAAAAAGCCTGTACAATGGTTCAGGGGCCTGAGGCCTTAAATTGCCGGGTAACTCCTGGAATTCCGCATCTCACCAGATGTTTCCCAGACGGTAAGCAACACCAGTGCCAAATTGTCTGGTTTAAGAGTGCCAAGTGGGTCCTGCAAACTGACACCCAGAACAGTGGCTTGTGAGTTTTGTTTCCCAGGGAAAAAGCCTGTACAATGGTTCAGGGGCCTGCGGACTTAAATTGCCGGGTGCCTCCTGGAATTCGGCCTCTCGCAGGATGCCTCCCAGACGCAAGGTGGCACCAGTGCCAACTTGGTCTGGTTTGAGAGTGCCAAGTGGGTCCTGAAAACTGACACCCAGAACAGTGGCTTGTGAGTTTTGTTTCCCAGGGAAAAAGCCTGTACAATGGTTCAGGGGCCTGAGGCTATAAGTTGCCGGGTGCCTCCTGGAGATCCGCCTCTCACAGGATGCCTCCCAGGCGCAACATGACACCAGTGCCAACTTGGTCTGGTTTAAGAGTGCCAAGTGGGTCCTGAAAACTGACACCCAGTACAGTGACTTGTGAGTTTTGTTTCCCAGGGAAAAAGCCTGTACAATGGTTCAGGGGCCTGAGGCCTTAAATTGCCGGGTGCCTCCTGGAATTGCGCCACTCGCAGGATGCCTACCAGACGCAAGGTGGCACCAGTTCCAACTTGGTCTGGTTTAATAGTGCCAGGTGGCTTCTGAAAACTGACACCCAGAACAGTGGCTTTTGAGTATTGTTTCCCAAGGAAAAATCCTGTAAAATGGTTTAGGTTAATGCCGCCTTTAGTAGCCGGGTGCCACCTGGAGATTCGCCTCTCGAAGGATGCCTCCCAGACGCAAGGTGGCACCAGTGCCAACTTGGTCTGGTTTGAGAGAGTCAAGTGGGTCCTGAAAACTGACACCCAGAACAGTGGCTTGTGAGTTTTGTTTCCCAGGGAAAAAGCCTGTACAATGGTTCACGGGCCTGAGGCCTTAAATTGCCGGGTGCCTCCTGGAATTCGAACTCTCGCAGGGAGCCTCCCAGACGCAAGGTGACACCAGTTCCAACTTGGTCTGGTTTAAGAGTGCCAAGTGGGTCCTGAAAACTGACACCCAGAACAGTGGCTTGTGAGTTTTTTTTCCCAGGGAAAAAGCCTGTACAATGGTTTAGGTAATGCCGCCTTTAATAGCCGGGTGCCACCTGGAGATCCGCCTCTCGCAGGATGCCTCCCAGACGCAAGGTGGCACCAGTGCCAACTTTGTCTGGTTTGAGAGTGCCAAGTGGGTCCTGAAAACTGACACCCAGAACAGTGGCTTGTGAGTTTTGTTTCCCAGGGAAAAAGCCTGTACCATGGTTCAGGGGCCTGAGGCCTTAAATTGCCGGGTGCCTCCTGGAATTCGGCCTCTCGCAGGATGCCTCCCAGACGCAAGGTGGCACCAATGCCAACTTGGTCTGGTTTAAGAGTGCCAAGTGGGTCCTGAAAACTGACACCCAGAACAGTGGCTTGTGAGTTTTGTTTCCCAGGAAAAAAGCCTGTACAATGGTTCAGGGTCCTGCGGCCTTAAATTGCCGGTTGCCTCCTGGAATTGCACCTCTCGCAGGATGCCTCCGAGACGCAAGGTGGCACCAGTGCCAACTTGGTCTGGTTTGAGAGTGCCAGGTGGCTCCTGAAAACTGACACCCAGAACAGTGGCTTGTGGGTTTTGTTTCCCAGGGAAAAAGCCTGTACAATGGTTTAGGTAATGCCGCCTTTAATAGCCGGGTGCCACCTGGAGATCCGCCTCTCGCAGGATGCCTCCCAGACGCAAGGTGGCACCAGCGCCAACTTGGTCTGGTTTGAGAGTGCCAAGTGGGTCCTGAAAACTGACACCCAGAACAGTGGCTTGTGAGTTTTGTTTCCCAGGGAAAAAGCCTGTAGAATGGTTCAGGGGCCTGAGGCCTTAAATTGCCGGGTGCCTCCTGGAATTCGGCCTCTCGCAGGATGCCTCCCAGACGCAAGGTGGCACCAGTGCCAACTTGGTCTGGTTTGAGAGTGCCAAGTGGGTCCTGAAAACTGACACCCAGAACAGTGGCTTGTGAGTTTTGTTTCCCAGGGAAAAAGCCTGTACAATGGTTCAGGGGCCTGAGGCTATAAGTTGCCGGGTGCCTCCTGGAGATCCGCCTCTCACAGGATGCCTCCCAGGCGCAACATGACACCAGTGCCAACTTGGTCTGGTTTAAGAGTGCCAAGTGGGTCCTGAAAACTGACACCCAGTACAGTGACTTGTGAGTTTTGTTTCCCAGGGAAAAAGCCTGTACAATGGTTCAGGGGCCTGAGGCCTTAAATTGCCGGGTGCCTCCTGGAATTGCGCCACTCGCAGGATGCCTACCAGACGCAAGGTGGCACCAGTTCCAACTTGGTCTGGTTTAAGAGTGCCAGGTGGCTCCTGAAAACTGACACCCAGAACAGTGGCTTTTGAGTTTTGTTTCCCAAGGAAAAATCCTGTAAAATGGTTTAGGTTAATGCTGCCTTTAGTAGCCGGGTGCCACCTGGAGATTCGCCTCTCGAAGGATGCCTCCCAGACGCAAGGTGGCACCAGTGCCAACTTGGTCTGGTTTGAGAGAGTCAAGTGGGTCCTGAAAACTGACACCCAGAACAGTGGCTTGTGAGTTTTCTTTCCCAGGGAAAAAGCCTGTACAATGGTTCAGGGGCCTGAGGCCTTAATTTGCTGGGTGCCTCTAGAGATCCGCCTCTCGCAGGATGCCTCCCAGGCAAAACATTACACCAGTGCCAACTTGGTCTGGTTTGAGAGTGCCAAGTGGGTCCTGAAAACTGACACCCAGAACAGTGGCTTGTGAGTTTTGTTTCCCAGGGAAAAAGCCTGTACAATGGTTCAGGGGCCTGAGGCCTTAAATTGCCGGGTGCCTCCTGGAATTCGGACTCTCGCAGGGAGCCTCCCAGACGCAAAATGACACCATATCACACTTGGTCTGGTTTGAGAGTGCCAAGTGGGTCCTGAAAACTGACACCCAGAACAGTGGCTTGTGAGTTTTGTTTCCCCGGGAAAAAGCCTGTACAATGGTTCAGGGTCCTGCGGCCTTAAATTGCCGGGTGCCTCCTGGAATTGCACCTCTCGCAGGATGCCTCCGAGACGCAAGGTGGCATCAGTTCCAACTTGGTCTGGTTTAAGAGTGCCAAGTGGGTCCTTAAAACTGACACCCAGAACAGTGGCTTGTGAGTTTTGTTTCCCAGGGAAAAAGCCTGTACAATGGTTCAGGGGCCTGCGGACTTAAATTGCCGGGTGCCTCCTGGAATTCGGCCTCTCGCAGGATGCCTCCCAGACACAAGGTGGCACCAGTGCCAACTTGGTCTGGTTTAAGAGTGCCAAGTGGGTCCTGAAAACTGACACCCAGAACAGTGGCTTGTGAGTTTTGTTTCCCAGGGAAAAAGCCTGTACAATGGTTTAGGTTAATGCCGCCTTTAATAGCCGGGTGCCACCTGGAGATCCGCCTCTCGCAGGATGCCTCCCAGACGCAAGGTGGCACCAGTGCCAACTTGGTCTGGTTTGAGAGTGTCAAGTGGGTCCTGAAAACTGACACCCAGAACAGTGGCTTGTGAGTTTTGTTTCCCAGGGAAAAAGCCTGTACAATGGTTCAGGGTCCTGAGGCCTTAAATTGCCGGGTGCCTCCTGGAATTCGGCCTCTCGCAGGATGCCTCCCAGACGCAAGGTGGCACCAGCTCCCACTTGGTCTGGTTTGAGAGTGCCAAGTGGGTCCTGAAAACTGACACCCAGAACAGTGGCTTGTGAGTTTTGTTTCCCAGGGAAAAAGCTTGTAGAATGGTTTTGAATGCTGCGGCCTTAAATTGCCGGGTGCCTCCTGGAATTCCGCCTCTCGCAGGATGCCTCCCAGATGCAAGGTGGCACCAGTGCCAACTTGGTCTGGTTTGAGAGTGCCAAGTGGGTCCTGCAAACTGACACCCAGAACAGTGGCTTGTGAGTTTTGTTTCCCAGGGAAAAAGCCTGTACAATGGTTCAGGGGCCTGAGGCCTTAAATTGCCGGGTGCCTCCTGGAATTCGGCCTCTCGCAGGATGCCTCCCAGACACAAGGTGGCACCAATGCCAACTTGGTCTGGTTTAAGAGTGCCAAGTGGGTCCTGAAAACTGACACCCAGAACAGTGGCTTGTGAGTTTTGTTTCCCAGGGAAAAAGCCTGTACAATGGTTTAGGTTAATGCCGCCTTTAATAGCCGGGTGCCACCTGGAGATCCGCCTCTCGCAGGATGCCTCCCAGACGCAAGGTGGCACCAGTGCCAACTTGGTCTGGTTTGAGAGTGTAAGGTGGCTCCTGAAAACTGACACCCAGAACAGTGGCTTGTGAGTTTTGTTTCCCAGGGAAAAAGCCTGTACAATGGTTCAGGGTCCTGAGGCCTTAAATTGCCGGGTGCCTCCTGGAATTCGGCCTCTCGCAGGATGCCTCCCAGACGCAAGGTGGCACCAGTGCCAACTTGGTCTGGTTTGAGAGTGCCAAGTGGGTCCTGCAAACTGACACCCAGAACAGTGGCTTGTGAGTTTTGTTTCCCAGGGAAAAAGCCTGTACAATGGTTCAGGGTCCTGCGGCCTTAAATTGCCGGGTGCCTCCTGGAATTCGGACTCTCGCAGGGAGCCTCCCAGACGCAAAATGACACCATATCCAACTTGGTCTGGTTTGAGAGTGCCAAGTGGGTCCTGAAAACTGACACCCAGAACAGTGGCTTGTGAGTTTTGTTTCCCAGGGAAAAAGCCTGTACAATGGTTCAGGGTCCTGAGGCCTTAAATTGCCGGGTGCCTCCTGGAATTCGGCCTCTCGCAGGATGCCTCCCAGACGCAAGGTGGCACCAGCTCCCACTTGGTCTGGTTTGAGAGTGCCAAGTGGGTCCTGAAAACTGACACCCAGAACAGTGGCTTGTGAGTTTTGTTTCCCAGGGAAAAAGCCTGTAGAATGGTTTTGAATGCTGCGGCCTTAAATTGCCGGGTGCCTCCTGGAATTCCGCCTCTCGCAGGATGCCTCCCAGATGCAAGGTGGCACCAGTGCCAACTTGGTCTGGTTTGAGAGTGCCAAGTGGGTCCTGCAAACTGACACCCAGAACAGTGGCTTGTGAGTTTTGTTTCCAGGGAAAAAGCCTGTACAATGGTTCAGGGGCCTGAGGCCTTTAATTGCCGGGTGCCTCCTGGAATTCGGCCTCTCGCAGGATGCCTCCCAGACACAAGGTAGCACCAATGCCAACTTGGTCTGGTTTAAGAGTGCCAAGTGGGTCCTGAAAACTGACACCCAGAACAGTGGCTTGTGAGTTTTGTTTCCCAGGGAAAAAGCCTGTACAATGGTTTAGGTTAATGCCGCCTTTAATAGCCGGGTGCCACCTGGAGATCCGCCTCTCGCAGGATGCCTCCCAGACGCAAGGTGGCACCAGTGCCAACTTGGTCTGGTTTGAGAGTGTAAGGTGGCTCCTGAAAACTGACACCCAGAACAGTGGCTTGTGAGTTTTGTTTCCCAGGGAAAAAGCCTGTACAATGGTTCAGGGTCCTGAGGCCTTAAATTGCCGGGTGCCTCCTGGAATTCGGCCTCTCGCAGGATGCCTCCCAGACGCAAGGTGGCACCAGCTCCCACTTGGTCTGGTTTGAGAGTGCCAAGTGGGTCCTGCAAACTGACACCCAGAACAGTGGCTTGTGAGTTTTGTTTCCCAGGGAAAAAGCCTGTACAATGGTTCAGGGGCCTGAGGCCTTAAATTGCCGGGTGCCTCCTGGAATTGCACCTCTCGCAGGATGCCTCCGAGACGCAAGGTGGCACCAGTGCCAACTTGGTCTGGTTTGAGAGTGCCAGGTGGCTCCTGAAAACTGACTCCCAGAACAGTGGCTTGTGAGTTTTGTTTCCCAGGGAAAAAGCCTGTACAATGGTTTAGGTAATGCCGCCTTTAATAGCCGGGTGCCACCTGGAGATCCGCCTCTCGCAGGATGCCTCCCAGACGCAAGGTGGCACCAGCGCCAACTTGGTCTGGTTTGAGAGTGCCAAGTGGCTCTTGAAAACTGACACCCAGAACAGTGGCTTGTGAGTTTTGTTTCCCAGGGAAAAAGCCTGTACAATGGTTCAGGGGCCTGAGGCCTTAAATTGCCGGGTGCCTCCTGGAATTCGGCCTCTCGCAGGATGCCTCCCAGACGCAAGGTGGCACCAGTTCCAACTTGGTCTGGTTTGAGAGTGCCAAGTGTGTCCTGCAAACTGACACCCAGAACAGTGGCTTGTGAGTTTTGTTTCCCAGGGAAAAAGCCTGTACAATGGTTCAGGGTCCTGCGGCCTTAAATTGCCGGGTAACTCCTGGAATTCCGCATCTCACCAGATGTTTCCCAGACTGTAAGCAACACCAGTGCCAAATTGTCTGGTTTAAGAGTGCCAAGTGGGTCCTGGAAACTGACACCCAGAACAGTGGCTTGTGAGTTTTGTTTCCCAGGGAAAAAGCCTGTACAATGGTTCAGGGTCCTGCAGGCTTAAATTGCCGGGTGCCTCCTGGAATTCGGCCTCTCGCAGGATGCCTCCCAGACGCAAGGTGGCACCAGTGCCAACTTGGTCTGGTTTGAGAGTGCCAAGTGGGTCCTGAAAACTGACACCCAGAACAGTGGCTTGTGAGTTTTGTTTCCCAGGGAAAAAGCCTGTACAATGGTTCAGGGGCCTGAGGCTATAAGTTGCCGGGTGCCTCCTGGAGATCCGCCTCTCACAGGATGCCTCCCAGGCGCAACATGACACCAGTGCCAACTTGGTCTGGTTTAAGAGTGCCAAGTGGGTCCTGAAAACTGACACCCAGTACAGTGACTTGTGAGTTTTGTTTCCCAGGGAAAAAGCCTGTGCAATGGTTCAGGGGCCTGAGGCCTTAAATTGCCGGGTGCCTCCTGGAATTGCGCCACTCGCAGGATGCCTACCAGACGCAAGGTGGCACCAGTTCCAACTTGGTCTGGTTTAAGAGTGCCAGGTGGCTCCTGAAAACTGACACCCAGAACAGTGGCTTTTGAGTTTTGTTTCCCAAGGAAAAATCCTGTAAAATGGTTTAGGTTAATGCCGCCTTTAGTAGCCGGGTGCCACCTGGAGATTCGCCTCTCGAAGGATGCCTCCCAGACGCAAGGTGGCACCAGTGCCAACTTGGTCTGGTTTGAGAGAGTCAAGTGGGTCCTGAAAACTGACACCCAGAACAGTGGCTTGTGAGTTTTGTTTCCCAGGGAAAAAGCCTGTACAATGGTTCAGGGGCCTGAGGCCTTAAATTGCTGGGTGCCTCTAGAGATCCGCCTCTCGCAGGATGCCTCCCAGGCACAACATTACACCAGTGCCAACTTGGTCTGGTTTGAGAGTGTCAAGTGGGTCCTGAAAACTGACACCCAGAACAGTGGCTTGTGAGTTTTGTTTCCCAGGGAAAAAGCCTGTACAATGGTTCAGGGTCCTGAGGCCTTAAATTGCCGGGTGCCTCCTGGAATTCGGCCTCTCGCAGGATGCCTCCCAGACGCAAGGTGGCACCAGCTCCCACTTGGTCTGGTTTGAGAGTGCCAAGTGGGTCCTGAAAACTGACACCCAGAACAGTGGCTTGTGAGTTTTGTTTCCCAGGGAAAAAGCTTGTAGAATGGTTTTGAATGCTGCGGCCTTAAATTGCCGGGTGCCTCCTGGAATTCCGCCTCTCGCAGGATGCCTCCCAGATGCAAGGTGGCACCAGTGCCAACTTGGTCTGGTTTGAGAGTGCCAAGTGGGTCCTGCAAACTGACACCCAGAACAGTGGCTTGTGAGTTTTGTTTCCCAGGGAAAAAGCCTGTACAATGGTTCAGGGGCCTGAGGCCTTAAATTGCCGGGTGCCTCCTGGAATTCGGCCTCTCGCAGGATGCCTCCCAGACACAAGGTGGCACCAATGCCAACTTGGTCTGGTTTAAGAGTGCCAAGTGGGTCCTGAAAACTGACACCCAGAACAGTGGCTTGTGAGTTTTGTTTCCCAGGGAAAAAGCCTGTACAATGGTTTAGGTTAATGCCGCCTTTAATAGCCGGGTGCCACCTGGAGATCCGCCTCTCGCAGGATGCCTCCCAGACGCAAGGTGGCACCAGTTCCAACTTGGTCTGGTTTGAGAGTGTAAGGTGGCTCCTGAAAACTGACACCCAGAACAGTGGCTTGTGAGTTTTGTTTCCCAGGGAAAAAGCCTGTACAATGGTTCAGGGTCCTGAGGCCTTAAATTGCCGGGTGCCTCCTGGAATTCGGCCTCTCGCAGGATGCCTCCCAGACGCAAGGTGGCACCAGTGCCAACTTGGTCTGGTTTGAGAGTGCCAAGTGGGTCCTTAAAACTGACACCCAGAACAGTGGCTTGTGAGTTTTGTTTCCCAGGGAAAAAGCCTGTACAATGGTTCAGGGTCCTGAGGCCTTAAATTGCCGGGTGCCTCCTGGAATTCGGCCTCTCGCAGGATGCCTCCCAGACGCAAGGTGGCACCAGCTCCCACTTGGTCTGGTTTGAGAGTGCCAAGTGGGTCCTGCAAACTGACACCCAGAACAGTGGCTTGTGAGTTTTGTTTCCCAGGGAAAAAGCCTGTACAATGGTTCAGGGGCCTGAGGCCTTAAATTGCCGGGTGCCTCCTGGAATTGCACCTCTCGCAGGATGCCTCCGAGACGCAAGGTGGCACCAGTGCCAACTTGGTCTGGTTTGAGAGTGCCAGGTGGCTCCTGAAAACTGACTCCCAGAACAGTGGCTTGTGAGTTTTGTTTCCCAGGGAAAAAGCCTGTACAATGGTTTAGGTAATGCCGCCTTTAATAGCCGGGTGCCACCTGGAGATCCGCCTCTCCCAGGATGCCTCCCAGACGCAAGGTGGCACCAGCGCCAACTTGGTCTGGTTTGAGAGTGCCAAGTGGGTCCTGAAAACTGACACCCAGAACAGTGGCTTGTGAGTTTTGTTTCCCAGGGAAAAAGCCTGTACAATGGTTCAGGGGCTTGAGGCCTTAAATTGCCGGGTGCCTCCTGGAATTCGGCCTCTCGCAGGATGCCTCCCAGACGCAAGGTGGCACCAGTTCCAACTTGGTCTGGTTTGAGAGTGCCAAGTGGGTCCTGGAAACTGACACCCAGAACAGTGGCTTGTGAGTTTTGTTTCCCAGGGAAAAAGCCTGTACAATGGTTCAGGGGCCGGAGGCCTTAAGTTGCCGGGTGCCTCCTGGAGATCCGCCTCTCGCAGGATGCCTCCCAGGCGCAACATTACACCAGTGCCAACTTGGTCTGGTTTAAGAGTGCCAAGTGGGTCCTGAAAACTGACACCCAGACCAGTGACTTGTGAGTTTTGTTTCCCAGGGAAAAAGCCTGTACAATGGTTCAGGGGCCTGAGGCCTTAAATTGCCGGGTGCCTCCTGGAATTCGGCCTCTCGCAGGATGCCTCCCAGACGAAAGGTGGCACCAGTTCCAACTTGGTCTGGTTTAAGAGTGCCAAGTGGGTCCTGAAAACTGACACCCAGAACAGTGGCTTGTGAGTTTTGTTTCCCAGGGAAAAAGCCTGTAAAATGGTTTAGGTTAAAGCCGCCTTTAATAGCCGGGTGCTACCTGGAGATTCGCCTCTCGCAGGATGCCTCCCAGACGCAAGGTGGCACCAGTGCCAACTTGGTCTGCTTTGAGAGTGTCAAGTGGGTCCTGAAAACGGACACCCAGAACAGTGGCTTGTGAGTTTTGTTTCCCAGGGAAAAAGCCTGTACAATGGTTCACGGGCCTGAGGCCTTAAATTGCCGGGTGCCTCCTGGAATTCGAACTCTCGCAGGGAGCCTCCCAGACGCAAGGTGACACCAGTTCCAACTTGGTCTGGTTTAAGAGTGCCAAGTGGGTCCTGAAAACTGACACCCAGAACAGTGGCTTGTGAGTTTTGTTTCCCAGGGAAAAAGCCTGTACAATGGTTTAGGTAATGCCGCCTTTAATAGCCGGGTGCCACCTGGAGATCCGCCTCTCGCAGGATGCCTCCCAGATGCAAGGTGGCACCAGTGCCAACTTTGTCTGGTTTGAGAGTGCCAAGTGGGTCCTGAAAACTGACACCCAGAACAGTGGCTTGTGAGTTTTGTTTCCCAGGGAAAAAGCCTGTACCATGGTTCAGGGGCCTGAGGCCTTAAATTGCCGGGTGCCTCCTGGAATTCGGCCTCTCGCAGGATGCCTCCCAGACGCAAGGTGGCACCAGTGCCAACTTGGTCTGGTTTAAGAGTGCCAAGTGGATCCTGAAAACTGACACCCAGAACAGTGGCTTGTGAGTTTTGTTTCCCAGGAAAAAAGCCTGTACAATGGTTCAGGGTCCTGCGGCCTTAAATTGCCGGGTGCCTCCTGGAATTGCACCTCTCGCAGGATGCCTACGAGACGCAAGGTGGCACCAGTGCCAACTTGGTCTGGTTTGAGAGTGCCAGGTGGCTCCTGAAAACTTACACCCAGAACAGTGGCTTGTGGGTTTTGTTTCCCAGGGAAAAAGCCTGTACAATGGTTTAGGTAATGCCGCCTGTAATAGCCGGGTGCCACCTGGAGATCCGCCTCTCGCAGGATGCCTCCCAGACGCAAGGTGGCACCAGCGCCAACTTGGTCTGGTTTGAGAGTGCCAAGTGGGTCCTGAAAACTGACACCCAGAACAGTGGCTTGTGAGTTTTGTTTCCCAGGGAAAAAGCCTGTACAATGGTTCAGGGTCCTGCGGCCTTAAATTGCCGGGTAACTCCTGGAATTCCGCATCTCACCAGATGTTTCCCAGACGGTAAGCAACACCAGTGCCAAATTGTCTGGTTTAAGAGTGCCAAGTGGGTCCTGGAAACTGACACCCAGAACAGTGGCTTGTGAGTTTTGTTTCCCAGGGAAAAAGCCTGTACAATGGTTCAGGGTCCTGCGGACTTAAATTGCCGGGTGCCTCCTGGAATTCGGCCTCTCGCAGGATGCCTCCCAGACGCAAGGTGGCACCAGTGCCAACTTGGTTTGGTTTGAGAGTGCCAAGTGGGTCCTGAAAACTGACACCCAGAACAGTGGCTTGTGAGTTTTGTTTCCCAGGGAAAAAGCCTGTACAATGGTTCAGGGGCCTGAGGCTATAAGTTGCCGGGTGCCTCCTGGAGATCCGCCTCTCACAGGATGCCTCCCAGGCGCAACATGACACCAGTGCCAACTTGGTCTGGTTTAAGAGTGCCAAGTGGGTCCTGAAAACTGACACCCAGTACAGTGACTTGTGAGTTTTGTTTCCCAGGGAAAAAGCCTGTACAATGGTTCAGGGGCCTGAGGCCTTAAATTGCCGGGTGCCTCCTGGAATTGCGCCACTCGCAGGATGCCTACCAGACGCAAGGTGGCACCAGTTCCAACTTGGTCTGGTTTAAGAGTGCCAGGTGGCTTCTGAAAACTGACACACAGAACAGTGGCTTTTGAGTATTGTTTCCCAAGGAAAAATCCTGTAAAATGGTTTAGGTTAATGCCGCCTTTAGTAGCCGGGTGCCACCTGGAGATTCGCCTCTCGAAGGATGCCTCCCAGACGCAAGGTGGCACCAGTGCCAACTTGATCTGGTTTGAGAGAGTCAAGTGGGTCCTGAAAACTGACACCCAGAACAGTGGCTTGTGAGTTTTGTTTCCCAGGGAAAAAGCCTGTACAATGGTTCAGGGGCCTGAGGCCTTAATTTGCTGGGTGCCTCTAGAGATCCGCCTCTCGCAGGATGCCTCCCAGGCACAACATTACACCAGTGCCAACTTGGTCTGGTTTAAGAGTGCCAAGTGGGTCCTGAAAACTGACACCCAGAACAGTGGCTTGTGAGTTTTGTTTCCCAGGGAAAAAGCCTGTACAATGGTTCAGGGGCCTGAGGCCTTAAATTGCCGGGTGCCTCCTGGAATTCGGACTCTCGCAGGGAGCCTCCCAGACGCAAAATGAGACCATATCACACTTGGTCTGGTTTGAGAGTGCCAAGTGGGTCCTGAAAACTGACACCCAGAACAGTGGCTTGTGAGTTTTGTTTCCCCGGGAAAAAGCCTGTACAATGGTTCAGGGTCCTGCGGCCTTAAATTGCCGGGTGCCTCCTAGAATTCGGCCTCTCGCAGGATGCCTCCCAGATGCAAGGTGGCATCAGTTCCAACTTGGTCTGGTTTAAGAGTGCCAAGTGGGTCCTTAAAACTGACACCCAGAACAGTGGCTTGTGAGTTTTGTTTCCCAGGGAAAAAGCCTGTACAATGGTTCAGGGGCCTGAGGCCTTAAATTGCCGGGTGCCTCCTGGAATTCGGCCTCTCGCAGGATGCCTCCCAGACACAAGGTGGCACCAGTGCCAACTTGGTCTGGTTTAAGAGTGCCAAGTGGGTCCTGAAAACTGACACCCAGAACAGTGGCTTGTGAGTTTTGTTTCCCAGGGAAAAAGCCTGTACAATGGTTTAGGTTAATGCCGCCTTTAATAGCCGGGTGCCACCTGGAGATCCGCCTCTCGCAGGATGCCTCCCAGACGCAAGGTGGCACCAGTGCCAACTTGGTCTGGTTTGAGAGTGTAAGGTGGCTCCTGAAAACTGACACCCAGAACAGTGGCTTGTGAGTTTTGTTTCCCAGGGAAAAAGCCTGTACAATGGTTCAGGGTCCTGAGGCCTTAAATTGCCGGGTGCCTCCTGGAATTCGGCCTCTCGCAGGATGCCTCCCAGACGCAAGGTGGCACCAGTGCCAACTTGGTCTGGTTTAAGAGTGCCAAGTGGGTCCTGAAAACTGACACCCAGTACAGTGGTTTGTGAGTTTTGTTTCCCAGGGAAAAAGCCTGTACAATGGTTCAGGGGCCTGAGGCCTTAAATTGCCGGGTGCCTCCTGGAATTCGGCCTCTCGCAGGATGCCTCCCAGACACAAGGTGGCACCAGTGCCAACTTGGTCTTGTTTAAGAGTGCCAATGGGTCCTGAAAACTGACACCCAGAACAGTGGCTTGTGAGTTTTGTTTCCCAGGGAAAAAGCCTGTACAGTGGTTCAGAGGCGTGAGGCCTTAAATTGCCGGGTGCCTCCTGGAATTGCGCCTCTCGCAGGATGCCTCCCAGACGCAAGGTGGCATCAGTTCCAACTTCGTGTGGTTTAAGAGTGCCAAGTGGGTCCTTAAAACTGACACCCAGAACAGTGGCTTGTGAGTTTTGTTTCCCAGGGAAAAAGCCTGTACAATGGTTCAGGGGCCTGAGGCCTTAAATTGCCGGGTGCCTCCTGGAATTCAGCCTCTCGCAGGATGCCTCCCAGACACAAGGTGGCACCAGTGCCAACTTGGTCTGGTTTAAGAGTGCCAAGTGGGTCCTGGAAAGTGACACCCAGAACAGTGGCTTGTGAGTTTTGTTTCCCAGGGAAAAAGCCTGTACAATGGTTCAGGGTCCTGCAGCCTTAAATTGCCGGGTGCCTCCTGGAATTCGGCCTCTCGCAGGATGCCTCCCAGACGCAAGGTGGCACCGTTCCAACTTGGTCTGGTTTAAGAGTGCCAAGTGGGTCCTGAAAACTGACACCCAGAACAGTGGCTTGTGAGTTTTGTTTCCCAGGGAAAAAGCCTGTACAATGGTTCAGGGGCCTGAGGCCTTAAATTGCCGGGTGCCTCCTGGAATTCGGACTCTCGCAGGGTGCCTCCCAGACGCATAATGACACCATTTCCAACTTGGTCTGGTTTGAGAGTGCCAAGTGGGTCCTGAAAACTGACACCCAGAACAGTGGCTTGTGAGTTTTGTTTCCCTGAGGAAAAGCCTGTAAAATGGTTTAGGTAATGCCGCCTTTAATTGCCGGGAGCCACCTGGAGATCCGCCTCTCGCAGGATGCCTCCCAGACGCAAGGTGGCACCAGTGCCAACTTGGTCTTGTTTGAGAGTGTCAAGTGGGTCCTGAAAACTGACACCCAGAACAGTGGCTTGTGAGTTTTGTTTCCCAGGGAAAAAGCCTGTACAGTGGTTCAGGGTCCTGCGGACTAAAATTGCCGGGTGCCTCCTGGAATTCCGCCTCTCGCAGGATGCCTCCCAGACGCAAGGTGGCACCAGTGCCAACTTGATCTGGTTTGAGAGTGTCAAGTGGGTCCTGTAAACTGACACCCAGAACAGTGGCTTGTGAGTTTTGTTTCCCACGGAAAAAGCCTGTACAATGGTTCAGGGGCCTGAGGCCTTAAATTGCCGGGTGACTCCTGGAATTCCGCATCTCGCCAGATGTTTCCCAGATGCTAAGCAACACCAGTGCCAACTTGGTCTGGTTTAAGAGTGCCAAGTGGGTCCGGGAAACTGGCACCCAGAACAGTAACTTGTGAGTTTTGTTTCCCAGGGAAAAAGCCTGTACAATGGTTCAGGGTCCTGCGGCCTTAAATTGCCGGGAGCCACCTGGAGATCCGCCTCTCGCAGGATGCCTCCCAGACGCAAGGTGGCACCAGTGCCAACTTGGTCTGGTTTAAGAGTGTCAAGTGCGTCCTGAAAACTGACACCCAGAACAGTGGCTTGTGAGTTTTGTTTCCCAGGGAAAAAGCCTGTAGAATGTTTTGGGTGCTGCGGCCTTAAATTGCCGGGTGCCTCCTGGAATTCGGCCTCTCGCAGGATGCCTCCCAGATGCAAATGACACCATATCACACTTGGTCTGCTTTGAGAGTGCCAAGTGGGTCCTGAAAACTGACACCCAGAACAGTGGCTTGTGAGTTTTGTTTCCCAGGGAAAAAGCCTGTACAATGCTTCAGGGTCCTGCGGCCTTAAATTGCCAGGTGACTCCTGGAATTCGGCCTCTCGCAGGATGCCTCCCAGACGCAAGGTGGCATCAATTCCAACTTGGTCTGGTTTAAGAGTGCCAAGTGGGTCCTGGAAACTGACACCCAGAACAGTGGCTTGTGAGCTTTGTTTCCCAGGGAAAAAGCCTGTACAATGGTTCAGGGGCCTGAGGCGTTAAATTGCCGGGTGCCTCCTGGAATTGCGCCTCTCGCAGGATGCCTCCCAGACACAAGGTGGCACCAGTGCCAACTTGGTCTGGTTTAAGAGTGCCAAGTGGGTCCTGAAAACTGACACCCAGAACAGTGGCTTGTGAGTTTTGTTTCCCAGGGAAAAAGCCTGTACAATGGTTCAGGGGCCTGAGGCCTTAAATTGCAAGATGCCTCCTGGAATTGCGCCTCTCGCAGGATGCCTCCCAGGCGCAAGGTGGCACCAGTGCCAACTTGGTCTGCTTTGAGAGTGTCAAGTTGGTCCTGAAAACTGACACCCAGAACAGTGGCTTGTGAGTTTTGTTTCCCAGGGAAAATGACTGTACAATGGTTCAGGGTCCTGCGGCCTTAAATTGCCGGGTTCCTCCTGGAGATCCGCTACTCGCAGGATTCCTCCCAGACACAAGGTGGCACCAGTGCCAATTGGTCTTGTTTGAAAGTACCAAGTGGGTCCTGAAAACTGACACCCAGAACAGTGGCTTGTGAGTTTTGTTTCCCAGGAAAAAAGCCTGTACAATGGTTCAGGGTCCTGCGGCCTTAAATTGCCGGGTGCCTCCTGGAATTGCGCCTCTCGCAAGATGCCTCCCAGACGCAAGGTGGCACCAGTGCCAACTTGGTCTGGTTTGAGAGTGCCAGGTGTCTCCTGCAAACTTACACCCAGAACAGTGGCTTGTGAGTTTTGTTTCCCAGGGAAAAAGCCTGTACAATGGTTCAGGGGCCTGAGGCCTTAAATTGCCGGGTGCCTCCTGGAGATCCGCCTCTCACAGGATGCCTCCCAGGCGCAACATGACACCAGTGCCATCTTGGTCTGGTTTGAGAGTGCCAAGTGGGTCCTGAAAACTGACACCCAGAACAGTGGCTTGTGAGTTTTGTTTCCCAGGGAAAAAGCCTGTACAATGGTTCAGGGTCCTGCGGCCTTAATTGCCGGGTGCCTCCTAGAAATCGGCCTCTCGCAGGATGCCTCCCAGACGCAAGGTGGCACCAGTTCCAACTTGGTCTGGTTTAAGAGTGCCAAGTGGGTCCTGAAAACTGACTCCCAGAACAGTGGCTTGTGAGTTTTCTTTCCCAGGGAAAAAGCCTGTAAAATGGTTCAGGGGCCTGAGGCCGTAAATTGCCGGGTGCCTCCTGGAATTCCGCCTCTCGCAGGATGCCTCCCAGACGCAAGGTGGCACCAGTGCCAACTTGGTCTGGTTTAAGAGTGCCAAGTGGGTCCTGAAAACTGACACCCAGAACAGCGGCTTGTGAGTTTTGTTTCCCAGGGAAAAAGCCTGTAGAATGGTTTTGGGTCCTGCCTCCTTAAATTCCCGGGTGCCTCCTGGAATTCCGCCTCTCGCAGGATGCCTCCCAGACACAAGGTGGCACCATTGCCAACTTGGTCTTGTTTAAGTGTACCAATGGGTCCTGAAAACTGACACCCAGAACAATGGCTTGTGAGTTTTGTTTCCCTGGGAAAAAGCCTGTGCAATGGTTCAGGGGCCTGAGGCCTTAAATTGCCGGGTGCCTCCTGGAATTCGGACTCTCGCAGGGTGCCTCCCAGACGCATAATGACACCATTTCCAGCTTGGTCTGGTTTGAGAGTGCCAAGTGGGTCCTGAAAACTGACACCCAGAACAGTGGCTTGTGAGTTTTGTTTCCCTGGGAAAAAGCCTGTAAAATGGTTTAGGTAATGCCGCCTTTAATAGCCGGGAGCCACCTGGAGATCCGCCTCTCGCAGGATGCCTCCCAGACTCAAGGTGGCACCAGTTCCAACTTGGTCTGGTTTGAGAGTGTCAAGTGGGTCCTGAAAACTGACACCCAGAACAGTGGCTTGTGAGTTTTGTTTCCCAGGGAAAAAGCCTGTAGAATGGTTTTGGGTGCTGCGGCCTTAAATTGCCGGGTGCCTCCTGGAATTCCGCCTCTCGCAGGATGCCTCCCAGATGCAAGGTGGCACCAGTGCCAACTTGGTCTGGTTTGAGAGTGCCAAGTGGGTCCTGAAAACTGACACCCAGAACAGTGGCTTGTGAGTTTTGTTTCCCAGGGAAAAAGCCTGTACAGTGGTTCAGGGTCCTGAGGCCTTAAATTGCCGGGTGCCTCCTGGAATTGCGCCTCTCGCAGGATGCCTCCCAGACACAAGGTGGCATCAGTTCCAACTTCGTGTGGTTTAAGAGTGCCAAGTGGGTCCTGGAAACTGACACCCAGAACAGTGGCTTGTGAGTTTAGTTTCCCAGGGAAAAAGCCAGTACAATGGTTCAGGGGCCTGAGGCCTTAAATTGCCGGGTGCCTCCTGGAATTCGGCCTCTCGCAGGATGCCTCCCAGACGAAAGGTGGCACGAGTGCCAACTTGGTCTGGTTTAAGAGTGCCAAGTGGGTCCTGAAAACTGACACCCAGAACAGTGGCTTGTGAGTTTTGTTTCCCAGGGAAAAAGCCTGTACAATGGTTCAGGGGCCTGAGGCCTTAAATTGCCGGGTGCCTCCTGGAATTCGGCCTCTCGCAGGATGCCTCCCAGACGCAAGGTGGCACCAGTTCCAACTTGGTCTGGTTTAAGAGTGCCAAGTGGGTCCTGCAAACTGACACCCAGAACAGTGGCTTCTGAATTTTTTTTCCCAGGGAAAAAGCCTGTACAATGGTTCAGGGTCCTGCGGCCTTAAATTGCCGGGTGCCTCCTGGAATTCGGACTCTCGCAGGGTGCCTCCCAGACGCATAATGACACCATTTCCAACTTGGTCTGGTTTGAGAGTGCCAAGTGGGTCCTGAAAACTGACACCCAGAACAGTGGCTTGTGAGTTTTGTTTCCCTGAGGAAAAGCCTGTAAAATGGTTTAGGTAATGCCGCCTTTAATTGCCGGGAGCCACCTGGAGATCCGCCTCTCGCAGGATGCCTCCCAGACGCAAGGTGGCACCAGTGCCAACTTGGTCTTGTTTGAGAGTGTCAAGTGGGTCCTGAAAACTGACACCCAGAACAGTGGCTTGTGAGTTTTGTTTCCCAGGGAAAAAGCCTGTACAGTGGTTCAGGGTCCTGCGGACTTAAATTGCCGGGTGCCTCCTGGAATTCCGCCTCTCGCAGGATGCCTCCCAGACGCAAGGTGGCACCAGTGCCAACTTGATCTGGTTTGAGAGTGTCAAGTGGGTCCTGAAAACTGACACCCAGAACAGTGGCTTGTGAGTTTTGTTTCCCAGGGAAAAAGCCTGTACAATGGTTCAGGGGCCTGAGGCCTTAAATTGCCGGGTGACTCCTGGAATTCCGCATCTCGCCAGATGTTTCCCAGATGCTAAGCAACACCAGTGCCAACTTGGTCTGGTTTAAGAGTGCCAAGTGGGTCCGGGAAACTGGCACCCAGAACAGTAACTTGTGAGTTTTGTTTCCCAGGGAAAAAGCCTGTACAATGGTTCAGGGGCCTGCGGCCTTAAATTGCCGGGAGCCACCTGGAGATCCGCCTCTCGCAGGATGCCTCCCAGACGCAAGGTGGCACCAGTGCCAACTTGGTCTGGTTTAAGAGTGTCAAGTGCGTCCTGAAAACTGACACCCAGAACAGTGGCTTGTGAGTTTTGTTTCCCAGGGAAAAAGCCTGTAGAATGTTTTGGGTGCTGCGGCCTTAAATTGCCGGGTGCCTCCTGGAATTCGGCCTCTCGCAGGATGCCTCCCAGATGCAAATGACACCATATCACACTTGGTCTGCTTTGAGAGTGCCAAGTGGGTCCTGAAAACTGACACCCAGAACAGTGGCTTGTGAGTTTTGTTTCCCAGGGAAAAAGCCTGTACAATGCTTCAGGGTCCTGCGGCCTTAAATTGCCAGGTGACTCCTGGAATTCGGCCTCTCGCAGGATGCCTCCCAGACGCAAGGTGGCATCAATTCCAACTTGGTCTGGTTTAAGAGTGCCAAGTGGGTCCTGGAAACTGACACCCAGAACAGTGGCTTGTGAGCTTTGTTTCCCAGGGAAAAAGCCTGTACAATGGTTCAGGGGCCTGAGGCGTTAAATTGCCGGGTGCCTCCTGGAATTGCGCCTCTCGCAGGATGCCTCCCAGACACAAGGTGGCACCAGTGCCAACTTGGTCTGGTTTAAGAGTGCCAAGTGGGTCCTGAAAACTGACACCCAGAACAGTGGCTTGTGAGTTTTGTTTCCCAGGGAAAAAGCCTGTACAATGGTTCAGGGGCCTGAGGCCTTAAATTGCAAGATGCCTCCTGGAATTGCGCCTCTCGCAGGATGCCTCCCAGGCGCAAGGTGGCACCAGTGCCAACTTGGTCTGCTTTGAGAGTGTCAAGTTGGTCCTGAAAACTGACACCCAGAACAGTGGCTTGTGAGTTTTGTTTCCCAGGGAAAATGACTGTACAATGGTTCAGGGTCCTGCGGCCTTAAATTGCCGGGTTCCTCCTGGAGATCCGCTACTCGCAGGATTCCTCCCAGACACAAGGTGGCACCAGTGCCAATTGGTCTTGTTTGAAAGTACCAAGTGGGTCCTGAAAACTGACACCCAGAACAGTGGCTTGTGAGTTTTGTTTCCCAGGAAAAAAGCCTGTACAATGGTTCAGGGTCCTGCGGCCTTAAATTGCCGGGTGCCTCCTGGAATTGCGCCTCTCGCAAGATGCCTCCCAGACGCAAGGTGGCACCAGTGCCAACTTGGTCTGGTTTGAGAGTGCCAGGTGTCTCCTGCAAACTTACACCCAGAACAGTGGCTTGTGAGTTTTGTTTCCCAGGGAAAAAGCCTGTACAATGGTTCAGGGGCCTGAGGCCTTAAATTGCCGGGTGCCTCCTGGAGATCCGCCTCTCACAGGATGCCTCCCAGGCGCAACATGACACCAGTGCCATCTTGGTCTGGTTTGAGAGTGCCAAGTGGGTCCTGAAAACTGACACCCAGAACAGTGGCTTGTGAGTTTTGTTTCCCAGGAAAAAAGCCTGTACAATGGTTCAGGGTCCTGCGGCCTTAATTGCCGGGTGCCTCCTAGAAATCGGCCTCTCGCAGGATGCCTCCCAGACGCAAGGTGGCACCAGTTCCAACTTGGTCTGGTTTAAGAGTGCCAAGTGGGTCCTGAAAACTGACTCCCAGAACAGTGGCTTGTGAGTTTTCTTTCCCAGGGAAAAAGCCTGTAAAATGGTTCAGGGGCCTGAGGCCGTAAATTGCCGGGTGCCTCCTGGAATTCCGCCTCTCGCAGGATGCCTCCCAGACGCAAGGTGGCACCAGTGCCAACTTGGTCTGGTTTAAGAGTGCCAAGTGGGTCCTGAAAACTGACACCCAGAACAGCGGCTTGTGAGTTTTGTTTCCCAGGGAAAAAGCCTGTAGAATGGTTTTGGGTCCTGCCTCCTTAAATTCCCGGGTGCCTCCTGGAATTCCGCCTCTCGCAGGATGCCTCCCAGACACAAGGTGGCACCAGTGCCAACTTGGTCTTGTTTAAGTGTACCAATGGGTCCTGAAAACTGACACCCAGAACAATGGCTTGTGAGTTTTGTTTCCCTGGGAAAAAGCCTGTGCAATGGTTCAGGGGCCTGAGGCCTTAAATTGCCGGGTGCCTCCTGGAATTCGGACTCTCGCAGGGTGCCTCCCAGACGCATAATGACACCATTTCCAGCTTGGTCTGGTTTGAGAGTGCCAAGTGGGTCCTGAAAACTGACACCCAGAACAGTGGCTTGTGAGTTTTGTTTCCCTGGGAAAAAGCCTGTAAAATGGTTTAGGTAATGCCGCCTTTAATAGCCGGGAGCCACCTGGAGATCCGCCTCTCGCAGGATGCCTCCCAGACTCAAGGTGGCACCAGTTCCAACTTGGTCTGGTTTGAGAGTGTCAAGTGGGTCCTGAAAACTGACACCCAGAACAGTGGCTTGTGAGTTTTGTTTCCCAGGGAAAAAGCCTGTAGAATGGTTTTGGGTGCTGCGGCCTTAAATTGCCGGGTGCCTCCTGGAATTCCGCCTCTCGCAGGATGCCTCCCAGATGCAAGGTGGCACCAGTGCCAACTTGGTCTGGTTTGAGAGTGCCAAGTGGGTCCTGAAAACTGACACCCAGAACAGTGGCTTGTGAGTTTTGTTTCCCAGGGAAAAAGCCTGTACAGTGGTTCAGGGTCCTGAGGCCTTAAATTGCCGGGTGCCTCCTGGAATTGCGCCTCTCGCAGGATGCCTCCCAGACACAAGGTGGCATCAGTTCCAACTTCGTGTGGTTTAAGAGTGCCAAGTGGGTCCTGGAAACTGACACCCAGAACAGTGGCTTGTGAGTTTAGTTTCCCAGGGAAAAAGCCTGTACAATGGTTCAGGGGCCTGAGGCCTTAAATTGCCGGGTGCCTCCTGGAATTCGGCCTCTCGCAGGATGCCTCCCAGACGAAAGGTGGCACCAGTGCCAACTTGGTCTGGTTTAAGAGTGCCAAGTGGGTCCTGAAAACTGACACCCAGAACAGTGGCTTGTGAGTTTTGTTTCCCAGGGAAAAAGCCTGTAAAATGGTTTAGGTGATGCCGCCTTTAATAGCCTGGTGCTACCTGGAGATTCGCCTCTCGCAGGATGCCTCCCAGACGCAAGGTGGCACCAGTGCCAACTTGGTCTGGTTTGAGAGTGCCAAGTGGCTCCTGCAAACTGAGACGCAGAACAGTGGCTTGTGAGTTTTGTTTCCCAGGGGAAAAGCCTGTACAATGGTTCAGGGGCCTGAGGCCTTAAATTGCCGGGTGCCTCCTGGAATTCGGCCTCTCGCAGGATGCCTCCCAGACGCAAGGTGGCACCAGTGCCAACTTGGTCTGGTTTAAGAGTGCCAAGTGGGTCCTGCAAACTGACACCCAGAACAGTGGCTTCTGAATTTTTTTTCCCAGGGAAAAAGCCTGTAGAATGGTTTTGGGTCCTGCCTCCTTAAATTGCCGGGTGCCTCCTGGAATTCCGCCTCTCGCAGGATGCCTCCCAGACGCAAGGTGGCACCAGTGCCAACTTGGTCTGGTTTGAGAGTGCCAAGTGGGTCCTGAAAACTGACACCCAGAACAGTGGCTTCTGAATTTTTTTTCCCAGGGAAAAAGCCTGTAGAATGGTTTTGGGTCCTGCCTCCTTAAATTGCCGGGTGCCTCCTGGAATTCCGCCTCTCGCAGGATGCCTCCCAGACGCAAGGTGGCACCAGTGCCAACTTGGTCTGGTTTAAGAGTGCCAAGTGGGTCCTGAAAACTGACACCTAGAACAGTTGCTTGTGAGTTTTGTTTCCCAGGGAAAAAGCCTGTAAAATTGTTCAGGGTCCTGCGGCCTTAAATTGCCGGGTGCCTCCTGGAATTCGGACTCTCGCAGGGTGCCTCCCAGACGCATAATGACACCATTTCCAACTTGGTCTGGTTTGAGAGTGCCAAGTGGGTCCTGAAAACTGACACCCAGAACAGTGGCTTGTGAGTTTTGTTTCCCTGGGGAAAAGCCTGTAAAATGGTTTAGGTAATGCCGCCTTTAATAGCCGGGAGCCACCTGGAGATCCGCCTCTCGCAGGATGCCTCCCAGACGCAAGGTGGCACCAGTGCGAACTTGGTCTGGTTTGAGAGTGTCAAGTGGGTCCTGAAAACTGACACCCAGAACAGTGGCTTGTGAGTTTTGTTTCCCAGGGAAAAAGCCTGTACAGTGGTTCAGGGTCCTGCGGACGTAAATTGCCGGGTGCCTCCTGGAATTCTGCCTCTCGCAGGATGCCTCCCAGACGCAAGGTGGCACCAGTGCCAACTTGGTCTGCTTTGAGAGTGCCAAGTGGGTCCTGAAAACTGACACCCAGAACAGTGGCTTGTGAGTTTTGTTTCCCAGGGAAAAAGCCTGTACAATGGTTCAGGGGCCTGAGGCCTTAAATTGCCGGGTGCCTCCTGGAATTCCGCATCTCGCCAGATGTTTCCCAGATGCTAAGCAACACCAGTGCCAACTTGGTCTGGTTTAAGAGTGCCAAGTGGGTCCGGGAAACTGGCACCCAGAACAGTGGCTTGTGAGTTTTGTTTCCCAGGGAAAAAGCCTGTACAATGGTTCAGGGGCCAGCGGCCTTAAATTGCCGGGAGCCACCTGGAGATCCGCCTCTCGCAGGATGCCTCCCAGACGCAAGGTGGCACCAGTGCCAACTTGGTCTGGTTTAAGAGTGTCAAGTGCGTCCTGAAAACTGACACCCAGAACAGTGGCTTGTGAGTTTTGTTTCCCAGGGAAAAAGCCTGTAGAATGCTTTTGGGTGCTGCGGCCTTAAATTGCCGGGTGCCTCCTGGAATTCCGCCTCTCGCAGGATGCCTCCCAGACGCAAATGACACCATATCACACTTGGTCTGCTTTGAGAGTGCCAAGTGGGTCCTGAAAACTGACACCCAGAACAGTGGCTTGTGAGTTTTGTTTCCCAGGGAAAAAGCCTGTACAATGGTTCAGGGTCCTGCGGCCTTAAATTGCCGGGTGACTCCTAGAATTCGGCCTCTCGCAGGATGCCTCCCAGACGCAAGGTGGCATCAGTTCCAACTTGGTCTGGTTTAAGAGTGCCAAGTGGGTCCTGGAAACTGACACCCAGAACAGTGGCTTGTGAGTTTTGTTTCCCGGGGAAAAAGCCTGTACAATGGTTCAGGGGCCTGAGGCTTTAAATTGCCGGGTGCCTCCTGAAATTGCGCCTCTCGCAGGATGCCTCCCAGACACAAGGTGGCACCAGTGCCAACTTGGTCTGGTTTAAGAGTGCCAAGTGGGTCCTGAAAACTGACACCCAGAACAGTGGCTTGTGAGTTTTGTTTCCCAGGGAAAAAGCCTGTACAATGGTTCAGGGGCCTGAGGCCTTAAATTGCAAGGTGCCTCCTGGAATTGCGCCTCTCGCAGGATGCCTCCCAGACGCAAGGTGGCACCAGTGCCAACTTGGTCTGCTTTGAGAGTGTCAAGTTGGTCCTGAAAACTGACACCCAGAACACTGGCTTGTGAATATTGTTTCCCAGGGAAAATGCCTGTACAATGGTTCAGGGTCCTGCGGCCTTAAATTGCCGGGCTCCTCCTGGAGATCTGCTACTCGCAGGATTCCTCCCAGACACAAGGTGGCACCAGTGCCAACTTGGTCTTGTTTGAAAGTACCAAGTGGGTCCTGAAAACTGACACCCAGAACAGTGGCTTGTGAGTTTTGTTTCCCAGGGAAAAAGCCTGTACAATGGTTCAGGGTCCTGCGGCCTTAAATTGCCGGGTGCCTCCCGGAATTGCGCCTCTCGCAGGATGCCTCCCAGGCGCAAGGTGGCACCAGTGCCAACTTGGTCTGCTTTGAGAGTGTCAAGTTGGTCCTGAAAACTGACACCCAGAACAGTGGCTTGTGAGTTTTTTTTCCCAGGGAAAAAGCCTGTACAATGGTTCAGTGTCCTGCGGCCTTAAATTGCCGGGCTCCTCCTGGAGATCCGCTACTCGCAGGATGCCTCCCAGACACAAGGTGGCACCAGTGCCAAGTTGGTCTTGTTTGAGAGTGCCAAGTGGGTCCTGAAAACTGACACCCAGAACAGTGGCTTGTGAGTTTTGTTTCCCAGGGAAAAAGCCTGTACAATGGTTCAGGGGCCTGAGGCCTTAAATTGCCGGGTGCCTCCTGGAATTCGGCCTCTCGCAGGATGCCTCCCAGACACAAGGTGGCACCAGTGCCAACTTGGTCTGGTTTGAGAGTGCCAGGTGTCTCCTGCAAACTTACACCCAGAACAGTGGCTTGTGAGTTTTGTTTCCCAGGGAAAAAGCCTGTACAATGGTTTAGGTTAATGCCGCCTTTAATAGCCAGGTGCCACCTGGAGATCCGCCTCTCGCAGGATGCCTCCCAGGCGCAACATGACACCAGTGCCAACTTGGTCTGGTTTGAGAGTGCCAAGTGAGTCCTGAAAACTGACACCCAGAACAGTGGCTTGTGAGTTTTGTTTGCCAGGGAAAAAGCCTGTACAATGGTTCAGGGGCCTGAGGCCTTAAATTGCCGGGTGCCTCCTGGAGATCCGCCTCTCACAGGATGCCTCCCAGGCGCAACATGACACCAGTGCCAACTTGGTCTGGTTTGAGAGTGCCAAGTGGGTCCTGAAAACTGACACCCAGAACAGTGGCTTGTGAGTTTTGTTTCCCAGGGAAAAAGCCTGTACAGTGGTTCAGGGTCCTGAGGCCTTAAATTGCCGGGTGCCTCCTGGAATTGCGCCTCTCGCAGGATGCCTCCCAGACACAAGGTGGCATCAGTTCCAACTTCGTGTGGTTTAAGAGTGCCAAGTGGGTCCTGGAAACTGACACCCAGAACAGTGGCTTGTGAGTTTTGTTTCCCAGGGAAAAAGCCTGTACAATGGTTCAGGGTCCTGCAGCCTTAAATTGCCGGGTGCCTCCTGGAATTCGGCCTCTCGCAGGATGCCTCCCAGACGCAAGGTGGCACCGTTCCAACTTGGTCTGGTTTAAGAGTGCCAAGTGGGTCCTGAAAACTGACACCCAGAACAGTGGCTTGGGAGTTTTGTTTCCCAGGGAAAAAGCCTGTACAATGGTTCAGGGGCCTGAGGCCTTAAGTTGCCGGGTGCCTCCTGGAGATCCGCCTCTCGCAGGATGCCTCCCAGGCGCAACATTACACCAGTGCCAACTTGGTCTGGTTTAAGAGTGCCAAGTGGGTCCTGAAAACTGACACCCAGAACAGTGGCTTGTGAGTTTTGTTTCCCAGGGAAAAAGCCTGTACAATGGTTCAGGGGCCTGAGGCCTTAAATTGCCGGGTGCCTCCTGGAATTCGGCCTCTCGCAGGATGCCTCCCAGACGAAAGGTGGCACCAGTGCCAACTTGGTCTGGTTTAAGAGTGCCAAGTGGGTCCTGAAAACTGACACCCAGAACAGTGGCTTGTGAGTTTTGTTTCCCAGGGAAAAGGCCTGTACAATGGTTCAGGGGCCTGAGGCCTTAAATTGCCGGGTGCCTCCTGGAATTCGGCCTCTCGCAGGATGCCTCCCAGACACAAGGTGGCACCAGTGCCAACTTGGTCTTGTTTAAGATTACCAATGGGTCCTGAAAACTGACACCCAGAACAGTGGCTTGTGAGTTTTGTTTCCCAGGGAAAAAGCCTGTACGATGGTTCAGGGGCCTGCGGCCTTAAATTGCTGGGTGCCTCCTGGAATTGCGCCTCTCGCAGGATGCCTGCAGACGCAAGGTGGCACCAGTGCCAACTTGGTCTGGTTTGAGAGTGCCAGGTGGCTCCTGCAAACTGAGACGCAGAACAGTGGCTTGTGAGTTTTGTTTCCCAGGGAAAAAGCCTGTAAAATGGTTTAGGTGATGCCGCCTTTAATAGCCGGGTACCACCTGGAGATCCGCCTCTCGCAGGATGCCTCCCAGACGCAAGGTGGCACCAGTGCCAACTTGGTCTGGTTTGAGAGTGCCAAGTGGGTCCTGAAAACTGACACCCAGAACAGTGGCTTGTGAGTTTTGTTTCCCAGGGAAAAAGCCTGTAGAATGCTTTTGGGTGCTGCGGCCTTAAATTGCCGGGTGCCTCCTGGAATTCCGCCTCTCGCAGGATGCCTCCCAGACGCAAATGACACCATATCACACTTGGTCTGCTTTGAGAGTGCCAAGTGGGTCCTGAAAACTGACACCCAGAACAGTGGCTTGTGAGTTTTGTTTCCCAGGGAAAAAGCCTGTACAATGGTTAAGGGTCCTGCGGCCTTAAATTGCCGGGTGACTCCTAGAATTCGGCCTCTCGCAGGATGCCTCCCAGACGCAAGGTGGCATCAGTTCCAACTTGGTCTGGTTTAAGAGTGCCAAGTGGGTCCTGGAAACTGACACCCAGAACAGTGGCTTGTGAGTTTTGTTTCCCGGGGAAAAAGCCTGTACAATGGTTCAGGGGCCTGAGGCCTTAAATTGCCGGGTGCCTCCTGAAATTGCGCCTCTCGCAGGATGCCTCCCAGACACAAGGTGGCACCAGTGCCAACTTGGTCTGGTTTAAGAGTGCCAAGTGGGTCCTGAAAACTGACACCCAGAACAGTGGCTTGTGAGTTTTGTTTCCCAGGGAAAAAGCCTGTACAATGGTTCAGGGGCCTGAGGCCTTAAATTGCAATGTGCCTCCTGGAATTGCGCCTCTCGCAGGATGCCTCCCAGGCGCAAGGTGGCACCAGTGCCAACTTGGTCTGCTTTGAGAGTGTCAAGTTGGTCCTGAAAACTGACACCCAGAACACTGGCTTGTGAGTATTGTTTCCCAGGGAAAATGCCTGTACAATGGTTCAGGGTCCTGCGGCCTTAAATTGCCGGGCTCCTCCTGGAGATCCGCTACTCGCAGGATTCCTCCCAGACACAAGGTGGCACCAGTGCCAACTTGGTCTGCTTTGGGAGTGTCAAGTTGGTCCTGAAAACTGACACCCAGAACAGTGGCTTGTGAGTTTTGTTTCCCAGGGAAAAAGCCTGTACAATGGTTCAGTGTCCTGCGGCCTTAAATTGCCGGGCTCCTCCTGGAGATCCGCTACTTGCAGGATGCCTCCCAGACACAAGGTGGCACCAGTGCCAAGTTGGTCTTGTTTGAGAGTGCCAAGTGGGTCCTGAAAACTGACACCCAGAACAGTGGCTTGTGAGTTTTGTTTGCCAGGGAAAAAGCCTGTACAATGGTTCAGGGGCCTGAGGCCTTAAATTGCCGGGTGCCTCCTTGAATTGCGCCTCTCGCAGGATGCCTCCCAGTCGAAAGGTGGCACCAGTGCCAACTTGGTCTGGTTTGAGAGTGCCAGGTGTCTCCTGCAAACTTACACCAAGAACAATGGCTTGTGAGTTTTGTTTCCCAGGGAAAAAGCCTGTACAATGGTTTAGGTTAATGCCGCCTTTAATAGCCAGGTGCCACCTGGAGATCCGCCTCTCGCAGGATGCCTCCCAGACGCAACATGACACCAGTGCCAACTTGGTCTGGTTTGAGAGTGCCAAGTGGGTCCTGAAAACTGACACCCAGAACAGTGGCTTGTGAGTTTTGTTTGCCAGGGAAAAAGCCTGTACAATGGTTCAGGGGCCTGAGGCCTTAAATTGCCGGGTGCCTCCTGGAGATCCGCCTCTCACAGGATGCCTCCCAGGCGCAACATGACACCAGTGCCAACTTGGTCTGGTTTGAGAGTGCCAAGTGGGTCCTGAAAACTGACACCCAGAACAGTGGCTTGTGAGTTTTGTTTCCCAGGGAAAAAGCCTGTAAAATGGTTCAGGGTCGTGAGGCCTTAAATTGCCGGGTGCCTCCTAGAATTCGCCCTCTCGCAGGATGCCTCCCAGACGCAAGGTGGCACCAGTTCCAACTCGGTCTTGTTTAAGAGTACCAAGTGGGTCCTGAAAACTGACACCCAGAACAGTGTCTTGTGAGTTTTCTTTCCCAGGGAAAAAGCCTGTACAATGGTTCAGGGTCCTACGGACTTAAATTGCCGGCTGCCTCCTGGAGATCCGCCTCTCGCAGGATGCCTCCCAGACGCAAGGTGGCACCGTTCCAACTTGGTCTGGTTTAAGAGTGCCAAGTGGGTCCTGAAAACTGACACCCAGAACAGTGGCTTGGGAGTTTTGTTTCCCAGGGAAAAAGCCTGTACAATGGTTCAGGGGCCTGAGGCCTTAAGTTGCCGGGTGCCTCCTGGAGATCCGCCTCTCGCAGGATGCCTCCCAGGCGCAACACTACCCCAGTGCCAACTTGGTCTGGTTTAAGAGTGCCAAGTGGGTCCTGAAAACTGACACCCAGAACAGTGGCTTGTGAGTTTTGTTTCCCAGGGAAAAAGCCTGTACAATGGTTCAGGGGCCTGAGGCCTTAAATTGCCGGGTGCCTCCTGGAATTCGGCCTCTCGCAGGATGCCTCCCAGACGAAAGGTGGCACCAGTGCCAACTTGGTCTGGTTTAAGAGTGCCAAGTGGGTCCTGAAAACTGACACCCAGAACAGTGGCTTGTGAGTTTTGTTTCCCAGGGAAAAAGCCTGTACAATGGTTCAGGGGCCTGAGGCCTTAAATTGCCGGGTGCCTCCTGGAATTCGGCCTCTCGCAGGATGCCTCCCAGACACAAGGTGGCACCAGTGCCAACTTGGTCTTGTTTAAGAGTACCAATAGGTCCTGAAAACTGACACCCAGAACAGTGGCTTGTGAGTTTTGTTTCCCAGGGAAAAAGCCTGTACGATGGTTCAGGGGCCTGCGGCCTTAAATTGCCGGGTGCCTCCTGGAATTGCGCCTCTCGCAGGATGCCTGCAGACGCAAGGTGGCACCAGTGCCAACTTGGTCTGGTTTGAGAGTGCCAGGTGGCTCCTGAAAACTGACACCCAGAACAGTGGCTTGTGAGTTTTGTTTCCCAGGGAAAAAGCCTGTAAAATGGTTTACGTGATGCCGCCTTTAATAGCCGGGTACCACCTGGAGATCCGCCTCTCGCAGGATGCCTCCCAGACGCAAGGTGGCACCAGTGCCAACTTGGTCTGGTTTTAGAGTGCCAAGTGGGTCCTGAAAACTGACACCCAGAACAGTGGCTTGTGAGTTTTGTTTCCCAGGGGAAAAGCCTGTACAATGGTTCAGGGGCCTGAGGCCTTAAATTGCCGGGTGCCTCCTGGAATTCGGCCTCTCGCAGGATGCCTCCCAGACGCAAGGTGGCACCAGTGCCAACTTGGTCTGGTTTGAGAGTGCCAAGTGGGTCCTGCAAACTGACACCCAGAACAGTGGCTTCTGAATTTTTTTTCCCAGGGAAAAAGCCTGTAGAATGGTTTTGGGTCCTGCCTCCTTAAATTGCCTGGTGCCTCCTGGAATTCGGCCTCTCGCAGGATGCCTCCCAGACGCAAGGTGGCACCAGTGCCAACTTGGTCTGGTTTGAGAGTGCCAAGTGGGTCCTGAAAACTGACACCTAGAACAGTTGCTTGTGAGTTTTGTTTCCCAGGGAAAAAGCCTGTAAAATTGTTCAGGGTCCTGCGGCCTTAAATTGCCGGGTGCCTCCTGGAATTCGGACTCTCGCAGGGTGCCTCCCAGACGCATAATGACACCATTTCCAACTTGGTCTGGTTTGAGAGTGCCAAGTGGGTCCTGAAAACTGACACCCAGAACAGTGGCTTGTGAGTTTTGTTTCCCTGGGGAAAAGCCTGTAAAATGGTTTAGGTAATGCCGCCTTTAATAGCCGGGAGCCACCTGGAGATCCGCCTCTCGCAGGATGCCTCCCAGACGCAAGGTGGCACCAGTGCGAACTTGGTCTGGTTTGAGAGTGTCAAGTGGGTCCTGAAAACTGACACCCAGAACAGTGGCTTGTGAGTTTTGTTTCCCAGGGAAAAAGCCTGTACAGTGGTTCAGGGTCCTGCGGACTTAAATTGCCGGGTGCCTCCTGGAATTCCGCCTCTCGCAGGATGCCTCCCAGACGCAAGGTGGCACCAGTGCCAACTTGGTCTGCTTTGAGAGTGCCAAGTGGGTCCTGAAAACTGACACCCAGAACAGTGGCTTGTGAGTTTTGTTTCCCAGGGAAAAAGCCTGTACAATGGTTCAGGGGCCTGAGGCCTTAAATTGCCGGGTGCCTCCTGGAATTCCGCATCTCGCCAGATGTTTCCCAGATGCTAAGCAACACCAGTGCCAACTTGGTCTGGTTTAAGAGTGCCAAGTGGGTCCGGGAAACTGGCACCCAGAACAGTGGCTTGTGAGTTTTGTTTCCCAGGGAAAAAGCCTGTACAATGGTTCAGGGGCCAGCGGCCTTAAATTGCCGGGAGCCACCTGGAGATCCGCCTCTCGCAGGATGCCTCCCAGACGCAAGGTGGCACCAGTGCCAACTTGGTCTGGTTTAAGAGTGTCAAGTGCGTCCTGAAAACTGACACCCAGAACAGTGGCTTGTGAGTTTTGTTTCCCAGGGAAAAAGCCTGTAGAATGCTTTTGGGTGCTGCGGCCTTAAATTGCCGGGTGCCTCCTGGAATTCCGCCTCTCGCAGGATGCCTCCCAGACGCAAATGACACCATATCACACTTGGTCTGCTTTGAGAGTGCCAAGTGGGTCCTGCAAACTGACACCCAGAACAGTGGCTTGTGAGTTTTGTTTCCCAGGGAAAAAGCCTGTACAATGGTTCAGGGTCCTGCGGCCTTAAATTGCCGGGTGACTCCTAGAATTCGGCCTCTCGCAGGATGCCTCCCAGACGCAAGGTGGCATCAGTTCCAACTTGGTCTGGTTTGAGAGTGTCAAGTTGGTCCTGAAAACTGACACCCAGAACAGTGGCTTGTGAGTTTTTTTTCCCAGGGAAAAAGCCTGTACAATGGTTCAGTGTCCTGCGGCCTTAAATTGCCGGGCTCCTCCTGGAGATCCGCTACTCGCAGGATGCCTCCCAGACACAAGGTGGCACCAGTGCCAAGTTGGTCTTGTTTGAGAGTGCCAAGTGGGTCCTGAAAACTGACACCCAGAACAGTGGCTTGTGAGTTTTGTTTCCCAGGGAAAAAGCCTGTACAATGGTTCAGGGGCCTGAGGCCTTAAATTGCCGGGTGCCTCCTGGAATTCGGCCTCTCGCAGGATGCCTCCCAGACACAAGGTGGCACCAGTGCCAACTTGGTCTGGTTTGAGAGTGCCAGGTGTCTCCTGCAAACTTACACCCAGAACAGTGGCTTGTGAGTTTTGTTTCCCAGGGAAAAAGCCTGTACAATGGTTTAGGTTAATGCCGCCTTTAATAGCCAGGTGCCACCTGGAGATCCGCCTCTCGCAGGATGCCTCCCAGACGCAACATGACACCAGTGCCAACTTGGTCTGGTTTGAGAGTGCCAAGTGGGTCCTGAAAACTGACACCCAGAACAGTGGCTTGTGAGTTTTGTTTGCCAGGGAAAAAGCCTGTACAATGGTTCAGGGGCCTGAGGCCTTAAATTGCCGGGTGCCTCCTGGAGATCCGCCTCTCACAGGATGCCTCCCAGGCGCAACATGACACCAGTGCCAACTTGGTCTGGTTTGAGAGTGCCAAGTGGGTCCTGAAAACTGACACCCAGAACAGTGGCTTGTGAGTTTTGTTTCCCAGGGAAAAAGCCTGTACAGTGGTTCAGGGTCCTGAGGCCTTAAATTGCCGGGTGCCTCCTGGAATTGCGCCTCTCGCAGGATGCCTCCCAGACACAAGGTGGCATCAGTTCCAACTTCGTGTGGTTTAAGAGTGCCAAGTGGGTCCTGGAAACTGACACCCAGAACAGTGGCTTGTGAGTTTTGTTTCCCAGGGAAAAAGCCTGTACAATGGTTCAGGGTCCTGCAGCCTTAAATTGCCGGGTGCCTCCTGGAATTCGGCCTCTCGCAGGATGCCTCCCAGACGCAAGGTGGCACCGTTCCAACTTGGTCTGGTTTAAGAGTGCCAAGTGGGTCCTGAAAACTGACACCCAGAACAGTGGCTTGGGAGTTTTGTTTCCCAGGGAAAAAGCCTGTACAATGGTTCAGGGGCCTGAGGCCTTAAGTTGCCGGGTGCCTCCTGGAGATCCGCCTCTCGCAGGATGCCTCCCAGGCGCAACATTACACCAGTGCCAACTTGGTCTGGTTTAAGAGTGCCAAGTGGGTCCTGAAAACTGACACCCAGAACAGTGGCTTGTGAGTTTTGTTTCCCAGGGAAAAAGCCTGTACAATGGTTCAGGGGCCTGAGGCCTTAAATTGCCGGGTGCCTCCTGGAATTCGGCCTCTCGCAGGATGCCTCCCAGACGAAAGGTGGCACCAGTGCCAACTTGGTCTGGTTTAAGAGTGCCAAGTGGGTCCTGAAAACTGACACCCAGAACAGTGGCTTGTGAGTTTTGTTTCCCAGGGAAAAGGCCTGTACAATGGTTCAGGGGCCTGAGGCCTTAAATTGCCGGGTGCCTCCTGGAATTCGGCCTCTCGCAGGATGCCTCCCAGACACAAGGTGGCACCAGTGCCAACTTGGTCTTGTTTAAGAGTACCAATGGGTCCTGAAAACTGACACCAAGAACAGTGGCTTGTGAGTTTTGTTTCCCAGGGAAAAAGCCTGTACGATGGTTCAGGGGCCTGCGGCCTTAAATTGCTGGGTGCCTCCTGGAATTGCGCCTCTCGCAGGATGCCTGCAGACGCAAGGTGGCACCAGTGCCAACTTGGTCTGGTTTGAGAGTGCCAGGTGGCTCCTGCAAACTGAGACGCAGAACAGTGGCTTGTGAGTTTTGTTTCCCAGGGAAAAAGCCTGTAAAATGGTTTAGGTGATGCCGCCTTTAATAGCCGGGTACCACCTGGAGATCCGCCTCTCGCAGGATGCCTCCCAGACGCAAGGTGGCACCAGTGCCAACTTGGTCTAGTTTGAGAGTGCCAAGTGGGTCCTGAAAACTGACACCCAGAACAGTGGCTTGTGAGTTTTGTTTCCCAGGGAAAAAGCCTGTAGAATGCTTTTGGGTGCTGCGGCCTTAAATTGCCGGGTGCCTCCTGGAATTCCGCCTCTCGCAGGATGCCTCCCAGACGCAAATGACACCATATCACACTTGGTCTGCTTTGAGAGTGCCAAGTGGGTCCTGAAAACTGACACCCAGAACAGTGGCTTGTGAGTTTTGTTTCCCAGGGAAAAAGCCTGTACAATGGTTCAGGGTCCTGCGGCCCTAAATTGCCGGGTGACTCCTAGAATTCGGCCTCTCGCAGGATGCCTCCCAGACGCAAGGTGGCATCAGTTCCAACTTGGTCTGGTTTAAGAGTGCCAAGTGGGTCCTGGAAACTGACACCCAGAACAGTGGCTTGTGAGTTTTGTTTCCCGGGGAAAAAGCCTGTACAATGGTTCAGGGGCCTGAGGCCTTAAATTGCCGGGTGCCTCCTGAAATTGCGCCTCTCGCAGGATGCCTCCCAGACACAAGGTGGCACCAGTGCCAACTTGGTCTGGTTTAAGAGTGCCAAGTGGGTCCTGAAAACTGACACCCAGAACAGTGGCTTGTGAGTTTTGTTTCCCAGGGAAAAAGCCTGTACAATGGTTCAGGGGCCTGAGGCCTTAAATTGCAAGGTGCCTCCTGGAATTGCGCCTCTCGCAGGATGCCTCCCAGGCGCAAGGTGGCACCAGTGCCAACTTGGTCTGCTTTGAGAGTGTCAAGTTGGTCCTGAAAACTGACACCCAGAAAACTGGCTTGTGAGTATTGTTTCCCAGGGAAAATTCCTGTACAATGGTTCAGGGTCCTGCGGCCTTAAATTGCCGGGCTCCTCCTGGAGATCCGCTACTCGCAGGATTCCTCCCAGACACAAGGTGGCACCAGTGCCAACTTGGTCTTGTTTGAAAGTACCAAGTGGGTCCTGAAAACTGACACCCAGAACAGTGGCTTGTGAGTTTTGTTTCCCAGGGAAAAAGCCTGTACAATGGTTCAGGGTCCTGCGGCCTTAAATTGCCGGGTGCCTCCCGGAATTGCGCCTCTCGCAGGATGCCTCCCAGGCGCAAGGTGGCACCAGTGCCAACTTGGTCTGCTTTGAGAGTGTCAAGTTGGTCCTGAAAACTGACACCCAGAACAGTGGCTTGTGAGGTTTTTTTCCCAGGGAAAAAGCCTGTACAATGGTTCAGTGTCCTGCGGCCTTAAATTGCCGGGCTCCTCCTGGAGATCCGCTACTCGCAGGATGCCTCCCAGACACAAGGTGGCACCAGTGCCAAGTTGCTCTTGTTTGAGAGTGCCAAGTGGGTCCTGAAAACTGACACCCAGAACAGTGGCTTGTGAGTTTTGTTTCCCAGGGAAAAAGCCTGTACAATGGTTCAGGGTCCTGCGGCCTTAAATTGCCGGGTGCCTCCTGGAATTGCGCCTCTCGCAGGATGCCTCCCAGGCGCAAGGTGGCACCAGTGCCAACTTGGTCTGCTTTGAGAGTGTCAAGTTGGTCCTGAAAACTGACACCCAGAACACTGGCTTGTGAGTATTGTTTCCCAGGGAAAATGCCTGTACAATGGTTCAGGGTCCTGCGGCCTTAAATTGCCGGGCTCCTCCTGGAGATCCGCTACTCGCAGGATTCCTCCCAGACACAAGGTGGCACCAGTGCCAACTTGGTCTTGTTTGAAAGTACCAAGTGGGTCCTGAAAACTGACACCCAGAACAGTGGCTTGTGAGTTTTGTTTCCCAGGGAAAAAGCCTGTACAATGGTTCAGGGTCCTGCGGCCTTAAATTGCCGGGTGCCTCCCAAAATTGCGCCTCTCGCAGGATGCCTCCCAGGCGCAAGGTGGCACCAGTGCCAACTTGGTCTGGTTTGAGAGTGCCAGGTGTCTCCTGCAAACTTACACCCAGAACAGTGGCTTGTGAGTTTTGTTTCCCAGGGAAAAAGCCTGTACAATGGTTTAGGTTAATGCCGCCTTTAATAGCCAGGTGCCACCTGGAGATCCGCCTCTCGCAGGATGCCTCCCAGACGCAACATGACACCAGTGCCAACTTGGTCTGGTTTGAGAGTGCCAAGTGGGTCCTGAAAACTGACACCCAGAACAGTGGCTTGTGAGTTTTGTTTGCCAGGGAAAAAGCCTGTACAATGGTTCAGGGGCCTGAGGCCTTAAATTGCCGGGTGCCTCCTGGAGATCCGCCTCTCACAGGATGCCTCCCAGGCGCAACATGACACCAGTGCCAACTTGGTCTGGTTTGAGAGTGCCAAGTGGGTCCTGAAAACTGACACCCAGAACAGTGGCTTGTGAGTTTGGTTTCCCAGGGAAAAAGCCTGTAAAATGGTTCAGGGTCGTGAGGCCTTAAATTGCCGGGTGCCTCCTAGAATTCGCCCTCTCGCAGGATGCCTCCCAGACGCAAGGTGGCACCAGTTCCAACTCGGTCTTGTTTAAGAGTACCAAGTGGGTCCTGAAAACTGACACCCAGAACAGTGTCTTGTGAGTTTTCTTTCCCAGGGAAAAAGCCTGTACAATGGTTCAGGGTCCTACGGGCTTAAATTGCCGGCTGCCTCCTGGAGATCCGCCTCTCGCAGTATGCCTCCCAGATGCAAGGTGGCACCAGTTCCAACTTGGTCTGGTTTGAGAGTGCCAAGTGGGTCCTGAAAACTGACACCCAGAACAGTGGCTTGTGAGTTTTGTTTGCCAGGGAAAAAGCCTGTACAATGGTCCAGGATCCTGCGGCCTTAAATTGCGGGGTGCCTCCTGAAATTTTGCATCACGCCAGATGTTTCCCGGACGCTAAGAAACACCAGTGCCAACTGTGCCTGGTTTAAGAATGCCAAGTAGGTCCTGGAAACTGACACCCAGAACAGTGGCTTGTGAGTTTTGTTTCCCAGGGAAAAAGCCGGTACAATGATTCAGGGGCCTGAGGCCTTAAATTGCCGGGTGCCTCCTGGAATTCCGCCTCTCGCAGGATGCCTCCCAGACACAAGGTGGCACCAGTGCCAACTTGGTCTGGTTTAAGAGTGCCAAGTGGGTCCTGAAAACTGACACCCAGAACAGTGGCTTGTGAGTTTTGTTTCCCAGGGAAAAAGCCTGTAAAATGGTTCAGGGTCCTGCGGCCTTAAATTGCCCGGTGCCTCCTGGAATTGCGCCCCTGGCAGGATGCCTCCCAGACGCAAGGTGGCACCAGTGCAAACTTGGTCTGCTTTGAGAGTGTCAAGTGGGTCCTGAAAACTGACACCCAGAACAGTGGCTTGTGAGTTTTGTTTCCCAGGGAAAAAGCCTGTACAATGGTTCAGGGTCCTGCGGCCTTAAATTGCCGGGTGCCTCCTGGAATTGCGCCTCTCGCAGGATGCCTCCCAGACGCAAGGTGGCACCAGTGCCAACTTGGTCTGGTTTGAGAGTTCCAGGTGGCTCCTGAAAACTGACACCCAGAACAGTGGCTTGTGAGTTTTCTTTCCCAGGGAAAAAGCCTGTACAATGGTTCAGCGTCCTGCGGCCTTAAATTTCCGGGTGCCTCCTGGAGATCCGCCTCTCACAGGATGCCTCCAAGGCGCAACAAGACACCAGTGCCAACTTGGTCTGGTTTGAGAGTGCCAAGTGGGTCCTGAAAACTGACACCCAGAACAGTGGCTTGTGAGTTTTGTTTCCCAGGGAAAAAGCCTGTACAATGGTTCAGGGTCCTGCGGCCTTAAATTTCCGGGTGCCTCCTAGAATTCGGCCTCTCGCAGGATGCCTCCCAGACGCAAGGTGGCACCAGTGCCAACTTGGTCTGCTTTGAGAGTGTCAAGTGGGTCCTGAAAACTGACACCCAGAACAGTGACTTGTGAGTTTTGTTTCCCAGGGAAAAAGCCTGTACAATGGTTCAGGGTCCTGCGGCCTTAAATTGCCGGGTGTCTCCTCGAATTCCGCCTCTCGCAGGATGCCTCCCAGACGCAAGGTGGCACCAGTGCCAACATGGTCTGGTTTGACAGCTTCAAGTGGGTCCTGAAAACTGACACCCAGAACAGTGGCTTGTGAGTTTTGTTTCCCAGGGAAAAAGCCTGTACAATGGTTCAGGGGCCTGAGGCCTTAAATTGCCGGGTGCCTCCTGGAGATCCGCCTCTCACAGGATACCTCCCAGGCGCAACATGACACCAGTGCCCACTTGGTCTGGTTTAAGAGTGCAAAGTGGGTCCTTAAAACTGACACCCAGAACAGTGGCTTGTGAGTTTTGTTTCCCAGGGAAAAAGCCTGTACAATGGTTCAGGGTCCTGCGGCCTTAAATTGCCGGGTGTCTCCTCGAATTCCGCCTCTCACAGGATGCCTCCCAGACGCAAGGTGGCACCAGTGCCAACTTGGTCTGCTTTGAGAGTGTCAAGGGGGTCCTGAAAACTGACACCCAGAACAGTGGCTTGTGAGTTTTGTTTCCCAGGGAAAAAGCCTGTACAATGGTTCAGGGGCCTGAGGCCTTAAATTGCCGGGTGCCTCCTGGAGATCCGCCTCTCACAGGATGCCTCCCAGGCGCAACATGACACCAGTGACCACTTGGTCTGGTTTAAGAGTGCAAAGTGGGTCCTTAAAACTGACACCCAGAACAGTGGCTTGTGAGTTTTGTTTCCCAGGGAAAAAGCCTGTACAATGGTTCAGGGTCCTGCGGCCTTAAATTGCCAGGTGCCTCCTTGAATTGAGCCTCTCGCAGGATGCCTCCCAGACGCAAGGTGGCACCAGTGCCAAGTTGGTCTGGTTTGAGAGTGCCAGGTGGCTCCTGCAAACTGACACCCAGAACAGTGGCTTGTGAGTTTTGTTTCCCAGGGAAAAAGCCTGTAAAATGGTTTAGGTAATGCCGCCTTTAATAACCGGGTGCCACCTGGAGATCAGCCTCTCGCAGGATGCCTCCCAGACGCAACATGACACGAGTGCCAACTTGGTCTGGTTTAAGAGTGCCAAGTGGGTCCTGAAAACTGACACCCAGAACAGTGGCTTGTGAGTTTTGTTTCCCAGGGAAAAAGCCTGTACAATGGTTCAGGGTCCTGAGGCCTTAAATTGCCCGGTGCCTCCTGGAATTCGGACTCTCGCAGGGAGACTCCCAGACGCAAAATGACACCATTTCCAACTTGGTCTGGTTTAAGAGTGCCAAGTGGGTCCTGAAAACTGACACCCAGAACAGTGGCTTGTGAGTTTTGTTTCCCAGGGAAAAAGCCTGTACAATGGTTCAGGGTCCTGCGGCTTTAAATTGCAGGGTGCCTCCTAGAATTCGGCCTCTCGCAGGATGCCTCCCAGACACAAGGTGGCATCAGTTCAAACTTGGTCTGGTTTAAGAGTGCCAAGTGGGTCCTTAAAACTGACACCCAGAACAGTGGCTTATGAGTTTTGTTTCCCAGGCAAAAAGCCTGTACAATGGTTCAGGGTCCTGCGGCCCTAAATTGCCGGGTGCCTCCTGGAATTCGGCCTCTCGCAGGATGCCTCCCAGACACAAGGTGGCACCAGTGCCAACTTGGTCTGGTTTAAGAGTGCCAAGTGGTTCAGGGAAACTGACACCCAGAACAGTGGCTTGTGAGTTTTGTTTCCCAGGGAAAAAGCCTGTACAATGGTTCAGGGTCCTGCGGCCTTAAATTGCCGGGTGCCTCCTGGAATTGCGCCTCTCGCAGTATGCCTCCCAGACGCAACATGACACCAGTGCCAACTTGGGCTGCTTTGAGTGTGTCAAGTTGGTCCTGAAAACTGACACCCAGAACAGTGGCTTGTGAGTTTTGTTTCCCAGGGAAAAAGCCTGTACAATGGTTCAGGGTCCTGCGGACTTAAATTGCCGGGTGCCTCCTGGTGATCCGCTACTCGCAGGATGCCTCCCAGACACAAGGTGGCACCAGTGCAAACTTGGTCTGGTTTGAGAGTGCCAAGTGGGTCCTGAAAACTGACACCCAGAACAGTGGCTTGTGAGTTTTGTTTCCCAGGGAAAAAGCCTGTACAATGGTTCAGGGTCCTGCGGCCTTACATTGCCGGGTGCCTCCTTGAATTGCGCCTCTCGCAGGATGCCTCCCAGACGCAAGGTGGCACCAGTGCCAACTTGGTCTGGTTTGAGAGTGCCAGGTGTCTCCTGACAACTTACACCCAGAACAGTGGCTTGTGAGTTTTGTTTCCCAGGGAAAAAGCCTGTAAAATGGTTCAGGGTCCTGCGGCCTTAAATTGCGGGGTGCCTCCTGGAATTTTGCATCACGCCAGATGTTTCCCAGACGCTAAGAAACACCAGTTCCGACTTGGTCTGGTTTAAGAGTGCCAAGTGGGTCCTGAAAACTGACACCCAGAACAGTGGCTTGTGAGTTTTGTTTCCCAGGGAAAAAGCCTGTACAATGGTTCAGGGGCCTGAGGCCTTAAATTGCCGGGTGCCTCCTGAAATTCCGCCTCTCGCAGGATGCCTCCTAGACACAAGGTGGCACCAGTGCCAACTTGGTCTGGTTTAAGAGTGCCAAGTGGGTCCTAAAAACTGACACCCAGAACAGTGGCTTGTGAGTTTTGTTTCCCAGGGAAAAAGCCTGTACAATGGTTCAGTGTCCTGCGGCCTTAAATTGCCGGGCTCCTCCTGGAGATCCGCTACTCGCAGGATGCCTCCCAGACGCAAGGTGGCACCAGTGCCAACTTGGTCTGGTTTGAGAGTGCCAAGTGGGTCCTGAAAACTGACACCCAGAACAGTGGCTTGTGAGTTTTGTTTCCCAGGGAAAAAGCCTGTACAATGGTTCAGGGTCCTGCGGCCTTAAATTGCCAGGTGCCTCCTTGAATTGCGCCTCTCGCAGGATGCCTCCCAGTCGAAAGGTGGCACCAGTGCCAACTTGGTCTGGTTTGAGAGTGCCAGGTGTCTCCTGCAAACTTACACCCAGAACAGTGGCTTGTGAGTTTTGTTTCCCAGGGAAAAAGCCTGTACAATGGTTTAGGTTAATGCCGCCTTTAATAGCCAGGTGCCACCTGGAGATCCGCCTCTCGCAGGATGCCTCCCAGACGCAACATGACACCAGTGCCAACTTGGTCTGGTTTGAGAGTGCCAAGTGGGTCCTGAAAACTGACACCCAGAACAGTGGCTTGTGAGTTTTGTTTCCCAGGGAAAAAGCCTGTACAATGGTTCAGGGGCCTGAGGCCTTAAATTGCCGGGTGCCTCCTGGAATTCCGCCTCTCGCAGGATGCCTCCTAGACACAAGGTGGCACCAGTGCAAACTTGGTCTGGTTTAAGAGTGCCAAGTAGGTCCTGAAAACTGACACCCAGAACAGTGGCTTGTGAGTTTTGTTTCCCAGGGAAAAAGCCTGTACAATGGTTCAGGGTCCTGCGGCCTTAAATTGCCCGGTGCCACCTGGAATTGCGCCTCTGGCAGGATGCCTCCCAGACGCAAAGTGGCACCAGTGCAAACTTGGTCTGCTTTGAGAGTGCCAAGTGGGTCCTGAAAACTGACACCCAGAACAGTGGCTTGTGAGTTTTGTTTCCCAGGGAAAAAGCCTGTACAATGGTTCAGGGTCCTGCGGCCTTAAATTGCCGGGTGCCTCCTGGAATTGCGCCTCTTGCACGATGCCTCCCAGACGCAACATGACACCAGTGCCAACTTGGTCTGGTTTGAGAGTTCCAGGTGGCTCCTGCAAACTGACACCCAGAACAGTGGCTTGTGAGTTTTCTTTCCCAGGGAAAAAGCCTGTACAATGGTTCAGCGTCCTGCGGCCTTAAATTGCCGGGTGCCTCCTGGAGATCCGCCTCTCACAGGATGCCTCCAAGGCGCAACAAGACACCAGTGCCAACTTGGTCTGGTTTGAGAGTGCCAAGTGGGTCCTGCAAACTGACACCCAGAACAGTGGCTTGTGAGTTTTCTTTCCCAGGGAAAAAGCCTGTAAAATGGTTCAGCGTCCTGCGGCCTTAAATTGCCGGGTGCCCCCTGGAGATCCGCCTCTCACAGGGTGCCTCCCAGACGCAAAATGACACCATTTCCAACTTGGTCTGGTTTGAGAGTGCCAAGTGGGTCCTGAAAACTGACACCCAGAACAGTGGCTTGTGAGTTTTGTTTCCCAGGGAAAAAGCCTGTACAATGGTTCAGGGGCCTGAAGCCTTAAATTGCCGGGTGCCTCCTGGAATTCGGCTACTCGCAGGATGCTTCCCAAACACAAGGTGGCACCAGTTCCAACTTGGTCTTGTTTAAGAGTGCCAAGTGGGTCCTGAAAACTGACACCCAGAACAGTGGCTTGTGAGTTTTGTTTCCCAGGGAAAAAGCCTCTACAGTGGTTCAGGGTCCTGCGGCCTTAAATTGCCGGGTGCCACCTGGAGATCCGCCTCTCGCAGGATGCCTCCCAGACGCAAGGTGGCACCAGTTTCATCTTGGTCTGGTTTAAGAGTGCCAAGTGGGTCCTGCAAACTGACACCCAGAACAGTGGCTTGTGAGTTTTGTTTCCCAGGGAAAAAGCCTGTACAATGGTTCAGGGTCCTGAGGCCTTACATTGCCGGGTGCCTCCTTGAATTGCGCCTCTCGCAGGATGCCTCCCAGACGCAAGGTGGCACCAGTGCCAACTTGGTCTGGTTTGAGAGTGCCAGGTGTCTCCTGCAAACTTACACCCAGAACAGTGGCTTGTGAGTTTTGTTTCCCAGGGAAAAAGCCTGTAAAATGGTTCAGGGTCCTGCGGCCTTAAATTGCGGGGTGCCTCCTGGAATTTTGCATCACGCCAGATGTTTCCCAGACGCTAAGAAACACCAGTTCCGACTTGGTCTGGTTTAAGAGTGCCAAGTGGGTCCTGAAAACTGACACCCAGAACAGTGGTTTGTGAGTTTTGTTTCCCAGGGAAAAAGCCTGTACAATGGTTCAGGGGCCTGAGGCCTTAAATTGCCGGGTGCCTCCTGAAATTCCGCCTCTCGCAGGATGCCTCCTAGACACAAGGTGGCACCAGTGCCAACTTGGTCTGGTTTAAGAGTGCCAAGTGGGTCCTGAAAACTGACACCCAGAACAGTGGCTTGTGAGTTTTGTTTCCCAGGGAAAAAGCCTGTACAATAGTTCAGGGTTCTGCGGCCTTAACTACCCGGGTGCCTCCTGGAATTGCGCCTCTCGCAGGATGCCTCCCAGACGCAAGGTGGCACCAGTGCCAACCTGGTCTGCTTTTAGAGTGTCAAGTGGGTCCTGAAAACTGACACCCAGAACAGTGGCTTGTGAGTTTTGTTTCCCAGGGAAAAAGCCTGTACAATGGTTCAGGGTCCTGCGGCCTTAAATTGCCGGGTGCCTCCTGGAATTGCGCCTCTCGCAGGATGCCTCCCAGACGCAAGGTGGCACCAGTGAAAACTTGGTCTGGTTTGAGAGTGCCAGGTGGCTCCTGCAAACTGACACCCAGAACAGTGGCTTGTGAGTTTTCTTTCCCAGGGAAAAAGCCTGTAAAATGGTTCAGCGTCCTGCGGCCTTAAATTGCCGAGTGCCCCCTGGAGATCCGCCTCTCACAGGGTGCCTCCCAGACGCAAAATGACACCATTTCCAACTTGGTCTGGTTTGAGAGTGCCAAGTGGGTCCTGAAAACTGACACCCAGAACAGTGGCTTGTGAGTTTTGTTTCCCAGGGAAAAAGCCTGTACAATGGTTCAGGGGCCTGAAGCCTTAAATTGCCGGGTGCCTCCTGGAATTCGGCTACTCGCAGGATGCCTCCCAGACACAAGGTGGCACCAGTTCCAACTTGGTCTTGTTTAAGAGTGCCAAGTGGGTCCTGAAAACTGACACCCAGAACAGTGGCTTGTGAGTTTTGTTTCCCAGGGAAAAAGCCTCTACAGTGGTTCAGGGTCCTGCGGCCTTAAATTGCCGGGTGCCACCTGGAGATCAGCCTCTCGCAGGATGCCTCCCAGACACAAGGTGGCACCAGTTCCAACTTGGTCTGGTTTAAGAGTGCCAAGTGGGTCCTGAAAACTGACACCCAGAACAGTGGCTTGTGAGTTTTGTTTCCCAGGGAAAAAGCCTGTACAATGGTTCAGGGTCCTGCGGCCTTAAATTGCTGGGTGTCTCCTGGAATTGCGCCTCTCGCAGGATGCCTCCCAGACGCAAGGTGGCACCAGTGCCAACTTGGTCTGGTTTGAGAGTGTCAAGTGGGTCCTGAAAACTGACACCCAGAACAGTGGCTTGTGAGTTTTGTTTCCCAGGGAAAAAGGCTGTACAATGGTTCAGGGTCCTGCGGCCTTAAATTGCCTGGTGCGTCCTGGAATTGCGCCTCTCGCAGGATGCCTCCCAGACGCAAGGTGGCACCAGTGCCAACTTGGCCTGCTTTGAGAGTGTCAAGTGGGTCCTGAAAACTGACACCCAGAACAGTGGCTTGTAAGTTTTGTTTCCCAGGGAAAAAGCGTGTACAATGGTTCAGGGGCATGAAGCCTTAAATAGCCGGGTGCCTCCTGGAGATCCGCCTCTCACAGGATGCCTCCCAGGCGCAAGATGACACCAGTGCCAACTTGGTCTGGTTTAAGAGTGCCAAGTGGGTCCTGAAAACTGACACCCAGAACAGTGGCTTGTGAGTTTTGTTTCCCAGGGAAAAAGCCTGTACAATGGTTCAGGGTCCTGAGGCCTTAAATTGCCGGGTGCCTCCTGGAGATCCGCCTCTCACAGGATGCCTCCCAGGCGCAACATTACACCAGTGCCAACTTAGTCTGGTTTGAGAGTGCCAGGTGGCTCCTGCAAACTGACACCCAGAACAGTGGCTTGTGAGTTTTGTTTCCCAGGGAAAAAGCCTGTACAATGGTTCAGGGGCCTGAGGCCTTAAATTGCCGGGTGCCTCCTGAAATTCCGCCTCTCGCAGGATGCCTCCTAGACACAAGGTGGCACCAGTGCCAACTTGGTCTGGTTTAAGAGTGCCAAGTGGGTCCTAAAAACTGACACCCAGAACAGTGGCTTGTGAGTTTTGTTTCCCAGGGAAAAAGCCTGTACATTGGTTCAGTGTCCTGCGGCCTTAAATTGCCGGGCTCCTCCTGGAGATCCGCTACTCGCAGGATGCCTCCCAGACGCAAGGTGGCACCAGTGCCAACTTGGTCTGGTTTGAGAGTGCCAAGTGGGTCCTGAAAACTGACACCCAGAACAGTGGCTTGTGAGTTTTGTTTCCCAGGGAAAAAGCCTGTACAATGGTTCAGGGTCCTGCGGCCTTAAATTGCCAGGTGCCTCCTTGAATTGCGCCTCTCGCAGGATGCCTCCCAGTCGAAAGGTGGCACCAGTGCCAACTTGGTCTGGTTTGAGAGTGCCAGGTGTCTCCTGCAAACTTACACCCAGAACAGTGGCTTGTGAGTTTTGTTTCCCAGGGAAAAAGCCTGTACAATGGTTTAGGTTAATGCCGCCTTTAATAGCCAGGTGCCACCTGGAGATCCGCCTCTCGCAGGATGCCTCCCAGACGCAACATGACACCAGTGCCAACTTGGTCTGGTTTGAGAGTGCCAAGTGGGTCCTGAAAACTGACACCCAGAACAGTGGCTTGTGAGTTTTGTTTCCCAGGGAAAAAGCCTGTACAATGGTTCAGGGGCCTGAGGCCTTAAATTGCCGGGTGCCTCCTGGAATTCCGCCTCTCGCAGGATGCCTCCTAGACACAAGGTGGCACCAGTGCAAACTTGGTCTGGTTTAAGAGTGCCAAGTAGGTCCTGAAAACTGACACCCAGAACAGTGGCTTGTGAGTTTTGTTTCCCAGGGAAAAAGCCTGTACAATGGTTCAGGGTCCTGCGGCCTTAAATTGCCCGGTGCCACCTGGAATTGCGCCTCTGGCAGGATGCCTCCCAGACGCAAAGTGGCACCAGTGCAAACTTGGTCTGCTTTGAGAGTGCCAAGTGGGTCCTGAAAACTGACACCCAGAACAGTGGCTTGTGAGTTTTGTTTCCCAGGGAAAAAGCCTGTACAATGGTTCAGGGTCCTGCGGCCTTAAATTGCCGGGTGCCTCCTGGAATTGCGCCTCTTGCACGATGCCTCCCAGACGCAACATGACACCAGTGCCAACTTGGTCTGGTTTGAGAGTTCCAGGTGGCTCCTGCAAACTGACACCCAGAACAGTGGCTTGTGAGTTTTCTTTCCCAGGGAAAAAGCCTGTACAATGGTTCAGCGTCCTGCGGCCTTAAATTGCCGGGTGCCTCCTGGAGATCCGCCTCTCACAGGATGCCTCCAAGGCGCAACAAGACACCAGTGCCAACTTGGTCTGGTTTGAGAGTGCCAAGTGGGTCCTGCAAACTGACACCCAGAACAGTGGCTTGTGAGTTTTCTTTCCCAGGGAAAAAGCCTGTAAAATGGTTCAGCGTCCTGCGGCCTTAAATTGCCGGGTGCCCCCTGGAGATCCGCCTCTCACAGGGTGCCTCCCAGACGCAAAATGACACCATTTCCAACTTGGTCTGGTTTGAGAGTGCCAAGTGGGTCCTGAAAACTGACACCCAGAACAGTGGCTTGTGAGTTTTGTTTCCCAGGGAAAAAGCCTGTACAATGGTTCAGGGGCCTGAAGCCTTAAATTGCCGGGTGCCTCCTGGAATTCGGCTACTCGCAGGATGCTTCCCAAACACAAGGTGGCACCAGTTCCAACTTGGTCTTGTTTAAGAGTGCCAAGTGGGTCCTGAAAACTGACACCCAGAACAGTGGCTTGTGAGTTTTGTTTCCCAGGGAAAAAGCCTCTACAGTGGTTCAGGGTCCTGCGGCCTTAAATTGCCGGGTGCCACCTGGAGATCCGCCTCTCGCAGGATGCCTCCCAGACGCAAGGTGGCACCAGTTTCATCTTGGTCTGGTTTAAGAGTGCCAAGTGGGTCCTGCAAACTGACACCCAGAACAGTGGCTTGTGAGTTTTGTTTCCCAGGGAAAAAGCCTGTACAATGGTTCAGGGTCCTGAGGCCTTACATTGCCGGGTGCCTCCTTGAATTGCGCCTCTCGCAGGATGCCTCCCAGACGCAAGGTGGCACCAGTGCCAACTTGGTCTGGTTTGAGAGTGCCAGGTGTCTCCTGCAAACTTACACCCAGAACAGTGGCTTGTGAGTTTTGTTTCCCAGGGAAAAAGCCTGTAAAATGGTTCAGGGTCCTGCGGCCTTAAATTGCGGGGTGCCTCCTGGAATTTTGCATCACGCCAGATGTTTCCCAGACGCTAAGAAACACCAGTTCCGACTTGGTCTGGTTTAAGAGTGCCAAGTGGGTCCTGAAAACTGACACCCAGAACAGTGGTTTGTGAGTTTTGTTTCCCAGGGAAAAAGCCTGTACAATGGTTCAGGGGCCTGAGGCCTTAAATTGCCGGGTGCCTCCTGAAATTCCGCCTCTCGCAGGATGCCTCCTAGACACAAGGTGGCACCAGTGCCAACTTGGTCTGGTTTAAGAGTGCCAAGTGGGTCCTGAAAACTGACACCCAGAACAGTGGCTTGGGAGTTTTGTTTCCCAGGGAAAAAGCCTCTACAGTGGTTCAGGGTCCTGCGGCCTTAAATTGCCGGGTGCCACCTGGAGATCAGCCTCTCGCAGGATGCCTCCCAGACACAAGGTGGCACCAGTTCCAACTTGGTCTGGTTTAAGAGTGCCAAGTGGGTCCTGAAAACTGACACCCAGAACAGTGGCTTGTGAGTTTTGTTTCCCAGGGAAAAAGCCTGTACAATGGTTCAGGGTCCTGCGGCCTTAAATTGCTGGGTGTCTCCTGGAATTGCGCCTCTCGCAGGATGCCTCCCAGACGCAAGGTGGCACCAGTGCCAACTTGGTCTGGTTTGAGAGTGTCAAGTGGGTCCTGAAAACTGACACCCAGAACAGTGGCTTGTGAGTTTTGTTTCCCAGGGAAAAAGGCTGTACAATGGTTCAGGGTCCTGCGGCCTTAAATTGCCTGGTGCGTCCTGGAATTGCGCCTCTCGCAGGATGCCTCCCAGACGCAAGGTGGCACCAGTGCCAACTTGGCCTGCTTTGAGAGTGTCAAGTGGGTCCTGAAAACTGACACCCAGAACAGTGGCTTGTAAGTTTTGTTTCCCAGGGAAAAAGCGTGTACAATGGTTCAGGGGCATGAAGCCTTAAATAGCCGGGTGCCTCCTGGAGATCCGCCTCTCACAGGATGCCTCCCAGGCGCAAGATGACACCAGTGCCAACTTGGTCTGGTTTAAGAGTGCCAAGTGGGTCCTGAAAACTGACACCCAGAACAGTGGCTTGTGAGTTTTGTTTCCCAGGGAAAAAGCCTGTACAATGGTTCAGGGTCCTGAGGCCTTAAATTGCCGGGTGCCTCCTGGAGATCCGCCTCTCACAGGATGCCTCCCAGGCGCAACATTACACCAGTGCCAACTTAGTCTGGTTTGAGAGTGCCAGGTGGCTCCTGCAAACTGACACCCAGAACAGTGGCTTGTGAGTTTTGTTTCCCAGGGAAAAAGCCTGTACAATGGTTCAGGGGCCTGAGGCCTTAAATTGCCGGGTGCCTCCTGAAATTCCGCCTCTCGCAGGATGCCTCCTAGACACAAGGTGGCACCAGTGCCAACTTGGTCTGGTTTAAGAGTGCCAAGTGGGTCCTAAAAACTGACACCCAGAACAGTGGCTTGTGAGTTTTGTTTCCCAGGGAAAAAGCCTGTACATTGGTTCAGTGTCCTGCGGCCTTAAATTGCCGGGCTCCTCCTGGAGATCCGCTACTCGCAGGATGCCTCCCAGACGCAAGGTGGCACCAGTGCCAACTTGGTCTGGTTTGAGAGTGCCAAGTGGGTCCTGAAAACTGACACCCAGAACAGTGGCTTGTGAGTTTTGTTTCCCAGGGAAAAAGCCTGTACAATGGTTCAGGGTCCTGCGGCCTTAAATTGCCAGGTGCCTCCTTGAATTGCGCCTCTCGCAGGATGCCTCCCAGTCGAAAGGTGGCACCAGTGCCAACTTGGTCTGGTTTGAGAGTGCCAGGTGTCTCCTGCAAACTTACACCCAGAACAGTGGCTTGTGAGTTTTGTTTCCCAGGGAAAAAGCCTGTACAATGGTTTAGGTTAATGCCGCCTTTAATAGCCAGGTGCCACCTGGAGATCCGCCTCTCGCAGGATGCCTCCCAGACGCAACATGACACCAGTGCCAACTTGGTCTGGTTTGAGAGTGCCAAGTGGGTCCTGAAAACTGACACCCAGAACAGTGGCTTGTGAGTTTTGTTTCCCAGGGAAAAAGCCTGTACAATGGTTCAGGGGCCTGAGGCCTTAAATTGCCGGGTGCCTCCTGGAATTCCGCCTCTCGCAGGATGCCTCCTAGACACAAGGTGGCACCAGTGCAAACTTGGTCTGGTTTAAGAGTGCCAAGTAGGTCCTGAAAACTGACACCCAGAACAGTGGCTTGTGAGTTTTGTTTCCCAGGGAAAAAGCCTGTACAATGGTTCAGGGTCCTGCGGCCTTAAATTGCCCGGTGCCACCTGGAATTGCGCCTCTGGCAGGATGCCTCCCAGACGCAAAGTGGCACCAGTGCAAACTTGGTCTGCTTTGAGAGTGCCAAGTGGGTCCTGAAAACTGACACCCAGAACAGTGGCTTGTGAGTTTTGTTTCCCAGGGAAAAAGCCTGTACAATGGTTCAGGGTCCTGCGGCCTTAAATTGCCGGGTGCCTCCTGGAATTGCGCCTCTTGCACGATGCCTCCCAGACGCAACATGACACCAGTGCCAACTTGGTCTGGTTTGAGAGTTCCAGGTGGCTCCTGCAAACTGACACCCAGAACAGTGGCTTGTGAGTTTTCTTTCCCAGGGAAAAAGCCTGTACAATGGTTCAGCGTCCTGCGGCCTTAAATTGCCGGGTGCCTCCTGGAGATCCGCCTCTCACAGGATGCCTCCAAGGCGCAACAAGACACCAGTGCCAACTTGGTCTGGTTTGAGAGTGCCAAGTGGGTCCTGCAAACTGACACCCAGAACAGTGGCTTGTGAGTTTTCTTTCCCAGGGAAAAAGCCTGTAAAATGGTTCAGCGTCCTGCGGCCTTAAATTGCCGGGTGCCCCCTGGAGATCCGCCTCTCACAGGGTGCCTCCCAGACGCAAAATGACACCATTTCCAACTTGGTCTGGTTTGAGAGTGCCAAGTGGGTCCTGAAAACTGACACCCAGAACAGTGGCTTGTGAGTTTTGTTTCCCAGGGAAAAAGCCTGTACAATGGTTCAGGGGCCTGAAGCCTTAAATTGCCGGGTGCCTCCTGGAATTCGGCTACTCGCAGGATGCTTCCCAAACACAAGGTGGCACCAGTTCCAACTTGGTCTTGTTTAAGAGTGCCAAGTGGGTCCTGAAAACTGACACCCAGAACAGTGGCTTGTGAGTTTTGTTTCCCAGGGAAAAAGCCTCTACAGTGGTTCAGGGTCCTGCGGCCTTAAATTGCCGGGTGCCACCTGGAGATCCGCCTCTCGCAGGATGCCTCCCAGACGCAAGGTGGCACCAGTTTCATCTTGGTCTGGTTTAAGAGTGCCAAGTGGGTCCTGCAAACTGACACCCAGAACAGTGGCTTGTGAGTTTTGTTTCCCAGGGAAAAAGCCTGTACAATGGTTCAGGGTCCTGAGGCCTTACATTGCCGGGTGCCTCCTTGAATTGCGCCTCTCGCAGGATGCCTCCCAGACGCAAGGTGGCACCAGTGCCAACTTGGTCTGGTTTGAGAGTGCCAGGTGTCTCCTGCAAACTTACACCCAGAACAGTGGCTTGTGAGTTTTGTTTCCCAGGGAAAAAGCCTGTAAAATGGTTCAGGGTCCTGCGGCCTTAAATTGCGGGGTGCCTCCTGGAATTTTGCATCACGCCAGATGTTTCCCAGACGCTAAGAAACACCAGTTCCGACTTGGTCTGGTTTAAGAGTGCCAAGTGGGTCCTGAAAACTGACACCCAGAACAGTGGTTTGTGAGTTTTGTTTCCCAGGGAAAAAGCCTGTACAATGGTTCAGGGGCCTGAGGCCTTAAATTGCCGGGTGCCTCCTGAAATTCCGCCTCTCGCAGGATGCCTCCTAGACACAAGGTGGCACCAGTGCCAACTTGGTCTGGTTTAAGAGTGCCAAGTGGGTCCTGAAAACTGACACCCAGAACAGTGGCTTGTGAGTTTTGTTTCCCAGGGAAAAAGCCTGTACAATAGTTCAGGGTTCTGCGGCCTTAACTACCCGGGTGCCTCCTGGAATTGCGCCTCTCGCAGGATGCCTCCCAGACGCAAGGTGGCACCAGTGCCAACCTGGTCTGCTTTTAGAGTGTCAAGTGGGTCCTGAAAACTGACACCCAGAACAGTGGCTTGTGAGTTTTGTTTCCCAGGGAAAAAGCCTGTACAATGGTTCAGGGTCCTGCGGCCTTAAATTGCCGGGTGCCTCCTGGAATTGCGCCTCTCGCAGGATGCCTCCCAGACGCAAGGTGGCACCAGTGAAAACTTGGTCTGGTTTGAGAGTGCCAGGTGGCTCCTGCAAACTGACACCCAGAACAGTGGCTTGTGAGTTTTCTTTCCCAGGGAAAAAGCCTGTAAAATGGTTCAGCGTCCTGCGGCCTTAAATTGCCGAGTGCCCCCTGGAGATCCGCCTCTCACAGGGTGCCTCCCAGACGCAAAATGACACCATTTCCAACTTGGTCTGGTTTGAGAGTGCCAAGTGGGTCCTGAAAACTGACACCCAGAACAGTGGCTTGTGAGTTTTGTTTCCCAGGGAAAAAGCCTGTACAATGGTTCAGGGGCCTGAAGCCTTAAATTGCCGGGTGCCTCCTGGAATTCGGCTACTCGCAGGATGCCTCCCAGACACAAGGTGGCACCCGTGCCAACTTGGTCTTGTTTAAGAGTGCCAAGTGGGTCCTGAAAACTGACACCCAGAACAGTGGCTTGTGAGTTTTGTTTCCCAGGGAAAAAGCCTCTACAGTGGTTCAGGGTCCTGCGGCCTTAAATTGCCGGGTGCCACCTGGAGATCAGCCTCTCGCAGGATGCCTCCCAGACGCAAGGTGGCACCAGTGCCAACTTGGCCTGCTTTGAGAGTGTCAAGTGGGTCCTGAAAACTGACACCCAGAACAGTGGCTTGTGAGTTTTGTTTCCCAGGGAAAAAGCGTGTACAATGGTTCAGGGGCATGAAGCCTTAAATAGCCGGGTGCCTCCTGGAGATCCGCCTCTCACAGGATGCCTCCCAGGCGCAAGATGACACCAGTGCCAACTTGGTCTGGTTTAAGAGTGCCAAGTGGGTCCTGAAAACTGACACCCAGAACAGTGGCTTGTGAGTTTTGTTTCCCAGGGAAAAAGCCTGTACAATGGTTCAGGGTCCTGAGGCCTTAAATTGCCGGGTGCCTCCTGGAGATCCGCCTCTCACAGGATGCCTCCCAGGCGCAACATTACACCAGTGCCAACTTAGTCTGGTTTGAGAGTGCCAGGTGGCTCCTGCAAACTGACACCCAGAACAGTGGCTTGTGAGTTTTGTTTCCCAGGGAAAAAGCCTGTACAATGGTTCAGGGTCCTGCGGCCCTAAATTGCCGGGTGCCTCCTTGAAGTCCGCCTCTCGCAGGATGCCTCCCAGACGCAAGGTGGCACCAGTGCCAACTTGGTCTGGTTTGTGAGTGCCAGGTGGCTCCTGAAAACTGACACCTAGAACAGTGGCTTGTGAGTTTTGTTTCCCAGGGAAAAAGCCTGTAAAATGGTTTAGGTTAATGCCGCCTTTAATAGCCGGGTGCCTCCTGGAATTCGGACTCTCGCAGGGTGCCTCCCAGATGCAAAATGACACCATATCCAACTTGGTCTGGTTTGAGAGTGCCAAGTGGGTCCTGAAAACTGACACCCAGAACAGTGGCTTGTGAGTTTTGTTTCCCAGGGAAAAAGCCTGTACAATGGTTCAGGGTCCTGCGGCCTTAAATTGCCGGGTGCCTCCTAGAATTCGGCCTCTCACAGGATGCCTCCCAGACGCAAGGTGGCATCAGTTCCAACTTGGTCTGGTTTAAGAGTGCCAGGTGGCTCCTGCAAACTGACACCCAGTACAGTGGCTTGTGAGTTATGTTTTCCAGGAAAAAAGCCTGTACAATGGTTCGGGTTCCTGCGGCCTTAAATTGCCGGGTGCCCCCTGGAATACCGCATCTCGCCAGATGTTTCCCAGACGCTAAGCAACACCATTGCCAACTTGGTCTGGTTTAAGAGTGCCAAGTGGGTCTGGGAAACTGACATCCAGAACAGTGGCTTGTGAGTTTTGTTTCCCAGGGAAAAAACCTGTACAGTGGTTCAGGGTCCTGCGGCCTTAAATTGCCAGGTGTCTCCTGGAATTTGGCTCTCGCAGGATGCCTCCCAGACGCAAGGTGGCACCAGTTCCAACTTGGTCTGGTTTAAGAGTGCCAAGTGGGTCCTGAAAACTGACACCCAGAACAGTGGCTTGTGAGTTTTGTTTCCCAGGGAAAAAGCCTGTACAATGGTTCAGGGGCCTGAAGCCTTAAATTGCAAGGTGCCTCCTAGAATTCGGCCTCTCGCAGGATGCCTCCCAGACGCAAGGTGTCATCAGTTCCAACTTGGTCTGGTTTAAGAGTGCCAAGAGGGTCCTGAAAACTGACACCCAGAACAGTGGCTTGTGAGTTTTGTTTCCCAGGGAAAAAGCCTGTACAATGGTTCAGGGGCCTGAGGCCTTAAATTGCCGGGTGCCTCCTGGAATTCGGCCTCTCGCAGGATGCCTCCCAGACACAAGGTGGCACCAGTGCCAACTTGGTCAGGTTTAAGAGTGCCAAGTGGGTCCTGAAAACTGACACCCAGAACAGTGGCTTGTGAGTTTTGTTTCCCAGGGAAAAAGCCTGTACAATGGTTCAGGGGCCTGAAGCCTTAAATTGCAAGGTGCCTCCTGGAATTCGGCTACTCGCAGGATGCCTCCCAGACACAAGGTGGCACCAGTTCCAACTTGGTCTTGTTTAAGAGTGCCAAGTGGGTCCTGCAAACTGACACCCAGAACAGTGGCTTGTGAGTTTTGTTTCCCAGGGAAAAAGCCTGTACAATGGTTCAGGGGCCTGCGGCCTTAAATTGCCGGGTGCCTCCTTGAATTCCGCCTCTCGCAGGATGCCTCCCAGACGCAAGGTGGCACCAGTGCCAAGTTGGTCTGGTTTGAGAGTGCCAGGTGGCTCCTGAAAACTGACACCTAGAACAGTGGCTTGTGAGTTTTGTTTCCCAGGGAAAAAGCCTGTAAAATGGTTTAGGTTAATGCCGCCCTTAATAGCCGGGTGCCTCCTGGAATTCGGACTCTCGCAGGGTGCCTCCCAGACGCAAAATGACACCATATCCAACTTGGTCTGGTTTGAGAGTGCCAAGTGGGTCCTGGAAACTGACACCCAGAACAGTGGCTTGTGAGTTTTGTTTCCCAGGGAAAAAGCCTGTACAATGGTTCAGGGTCCTGCGGCCTTAAATTGCCGGGTGCCTCCAAGAATTCGGCCTCTCACAGGATGCCTCCCAGACGCAAGGTGGCATCAGTTCCAACTTGGTCTGGTTTGAGAGTGCCAAGTGGGTCCTGCAAACTGACACCCAGTACAGTGGCTTGTGAGTTATGTTTTCCAGGAAAAAAGCCTGTACAATGGTTCGGGGTCCTGCGGCCTTAAATTGCCGGGTGCCCCCTGGAATACCGCATCTCGCCAGATGTTTCCCAGACGCTAAGCAACACCAGTGCCAACTTGGTCTGGTTTAAGAGTGCCAAGTGGGTCTGGGAAACTGACATCCAGAACAGTGGCTTGTGAGTTTTGTTTCCCAGGGAAAAAACCTGTACAGTGGTTCAGGGTCCTGCGGCCTTAAATTGCCAGGTGTCTCCTGGAATTTGGCTCTCGCAGGATGCCTCCCAGACGCAAGGTGGCACCAGTTCCAACTTGGTCTGGTTTAAGAGTGCCAAGTGGGTCCTGAAAACTGACACCCAGAACAGTGGCTTGTGAGTTTTGTTTCCCAGGGAAAAAGCCTGTACAATGGTTCAGGGTCCTGCGGCGTTAAATTGCCGGGTGCCTCCTAGAATTCGGCCTCTCGCAGGATGCCTCCCAGACGCAAGGTGTCATCAGTTCCAACTTGGTCTGGTTTAAGAGTGCCAAGAGGGTCCTGAAAACTGACACCCAGAACAGTGGCTTGTGAGTTTTGTTTCCCAGGGAAAAAGCCTGTACAATGGTTCAGGGGCCTGAGGCCTTAAATTGCCGGGTGCCTCCTGGAATTCGGCCTCTCGCAGGATGCCTCCCAGACACAAGGTGGCACCAGTGCCAACTTGGTCTGGTTTAAGAGTGCCAAGTGGGTCCTGAAAACTGACACCCAGAACAGTGGCTTGTGAGTTTTGTTTCCCAGGGAAAAAGCCTGTACAATGGTTCAGGGGCCTGAAGCCTTAAATTGCAAGGTGCCTCCTGGAATTCGGCTACTCGCAGGATGCCTCCCAGACACAAGGTGGCACCAGTTCCAACTTGGTCTTGTTTAAGAGTGCCAAGTGGGTCCTGCAAACTGACACCCAGAACAGTGGCTTGTGAGTTTTGTTTCCCAGGGAAAAAGCCTGTACAGTGGTTCAGGGGCCTGCGGCCTTAAATTGCCGGGTGCCTCCTGGAATTTGGCTCTCGCAGGATGCCTCCCAGACACAAGGTGGCACCAGTGCCAACTTGGTCTGGTTTAAGAGTGCCAAGTGGGTCCTGAAAACTGACACCCAGAACAGTGGCTTGTGAGTTTTGTTTCCCAGGGAAAAAGCCTGTACAATGGTTCAGGGTCCTGCGGCCTTAAATTGCCGGGTGTCTCCTCGAATTCCGCCTCTCGCAGGATGCCTCCCAGACGCAAGGTGGCACCAGTGCCAACTTGGTCTGGTTTGAGAGTGTCTAGTGGGTCCTGAAAACTGACACCCAGAACAGTGGCTTGTGAGTTTTGTTTCCCAGGGAAAAAGCCTGTACAATGGTTCAGGGGCCTGCGGTCTTAAATTGCCAGGTGCCTCCTTGAATTGCGCCTCTCGCAGGATGCCTTTCAGACGCAAGGTGGCACCAGTGCCAACTTGGTCTGGTTTGAGAGTGCCAGGTGGCTCCTGCAAACTGACACCCAGAACAGTGGCTTGTGAGTTTTGTTTCCCAGGGAAAAAGCCTGTAAAATGGTTTAGGTTAATGCCGCCTTTAATAACCGGGTGCCACCTGGAGATCAGCCTCTCGCAGGATGCCTCCCAGACGCAAGGTGGCACCAGTGCCAGCTTGGTCTGGTTTGAGAGTGCCAAGTGGGTCCTGAAAACTGACACCCAGAACAGTGGCTTGTGAGTTTTGTTTCCCAGGGAATAAGCCTGTACAATGGTTCAGGGTCCTGCAGCCTTAAATTGCCGGGTGCCTCCTGGAATTCGGCGTCTTGCTGGATGCCTCCCAGACGCAAGGTGGCACCAGTGCCAACTTGGTCTGGTTTGAGAGTGCCAAGTGGGTCCTGAAAACTGACACCCAGAACAGTGGCTTGTGAGTTTTGTTTCCCAGGGAAAAAGCCTGTACAATGGTTCAGGGGCCTGAGGCCTTAAATTGACGGGTGCCTCCTGGAGATCCGCCTCTCACAGGATGCCTCCCAGGCGCAACATGACACCAGTGCCAACTTGGTCTGGTTTAAGAGTGCCAAGTGGGTCCTGAAAACTGACACCCAGAACAGTGGCTTGTGAGTTTTGTTTCCCAGGGAAAAAGCCTGTAAAATGGTTCAGGGGCCTGAGGCCTTAAATTGCCGGGTGCCTCCTGGATTTGCGCCTCTCGCAGGATGCCTCCCAGACGCAACATGACACCAGTTCCAACTTGGTCTGGTTTAAGAGTGCCAAGTGGGTCCTGAAAACTGACACCCAGAACAGTGGCTTGTGAGTTTTGTTTCCCAGGGAAAAAGCCTGTACAATGGTTCAGGGGCCTGAGGCCTTAAATTGCCGGGTGCCTCCTGGAATTCGGCCTCTCGCAGGATGCCTCCCAGACACAAGGTGGCACCAGTGCCAACTTGGTCTGGTTTAAGAGTGCCAAGTGGGTCCTGAAAACTGACACCCAGAACAGTGGCTTGTGAGTTTTGTTTCCCAGGGAAAAAGCCTGTACAATGGTTCAGGGGCCTGAAGCCTTAAATTGCAAGGTGCCTCCTGGAATTCGGCTACTCGCAGGATGCCTCCCAGACACAAGGTGGCACCAGTTCCAACTTGGTCTTGTTTAAGAGTGCCAAGTGGGTCCTGCAAACTGACACCCAGAACAGTGGCTTGTGAGTTTTGTTTCCCAGGGAAAAAGCCTGTACAATGGTTCAGGGTCCTGCGGCCCTAAATTGCCGGGTGCCTCCTTGAATTCCGCCTCTCTCAGGATGCCTCCCAGACGCAAGGTGGCACCAGTGCCAACTTGGTCTGGTTTGAGAGTGCCAGGTGGCTCCTGCAAACTGACACCCAGAACAGTGGCTTGTGAGTTTTCTTTCCCAGGGAAAAAGCCTGTAAAATGGTTCAGCGTCCTGCGGCCTTAAATTGCCGAGTGCCCCCTGGAGATCCGCCTCTCACAGGGTGCCTCCCAGACGCAAAATGACACCATTTCCAACTTGGTCTGGTTTGAGAGTGCCAAGTGGGTCCTGAAAACTGACACCCAGAACAGTGGCTTGTGAGTTTTGTTTCCCAGGGAAAAAGCCTGTACAATGGTTCAGGGGCCTGAAGCCTTAAATTGCCGGGTGCCTCCTGGAATTCGGCTACTCGCAGGATGCCTCCCAGACACAAGGTGGCACCAGTTCCAACTTGGTCTTGTTTAAGAGTGCCAAGTGGGTCCTGAAAACTGACACCCAGAACAGTGGCTTGTGAGTTTTGTTTCCCAGGGAAAAAGCCTCTACAGTGGTTCAGGGTCCTGCGGCCTTAAATTGCCGGGTGCCACCTGGAGATCAGCCTCTCGCAGGATGCCTCCCAGACGCAAGGTGGCACCAGTTCCAACTTGGTCTGGTTTAAGAGTGCCAAGTGGGTCCTGAAAACTGACACCCAGAACAGTGGCTTGTGAGTTTTGTTTCCCAGGGAAAAAGCCTGTACAATGGTTCAGGGTCCTGCGGCCTTAAATTGCTGGGTGTCTCCTGGAATTGCGCCTCTCGCAGGATGCCTCCCAGACGCAAGGTGGCACCAGTGCCAACTTGGTCTGGTTTGAGAGTGTCAAGTGGGTCCTGAAAACTGACACCCAGAACAGTGGCTTGTGAGTTTTGTTTCCCAGGGAAAAAGGCTGTACAATGGTTCAGGGTCCTGCGGCCTTAAATTGCCTGGTGCGTCCTGGAATTGCGCCTCTCGCAGGATGCCTCCCAGACGCAAGGTGGCACCAGTGCCAACTTGGCCTGCTTTGAGAGTGTCAAGTGGGTCCTGAAAACTGACACCCAGAACAGTGGCTTGTGAGTTTTGTTTCCCAGGGAAAAAGCCTGTACAATGGTTCAGGGGCCTGAGGCCTTAAATTGACGGGTGCCTCCTGGAGATCCGCCTCTCACAGGATGCCTCCCAGGCGCAACATGACACCAGTGCCAACTTGGTCTGGTTTAAGAGTGCCAAGTGGGTCCTGAAAACTGACACCCAGAACAGTGGCTTGTGAGTTTTGTTTCCCAGGGAAAAAGCCTGTACAATGGTTCAGGGGCCTGAGGCCTTAAATTGCCGGGTGCCTCCTGGAATTCGGCCTCTCGCAGGATGCCTCCCAGACACAAGGTGGCACCAGTGCCAACTTGGTCTGGTTTAAGAGTGCCAAGTGGGTCCTGAAAACTGACACCCAGAACAGTGGCTTGTGAGTTTTGTTTCCCAGGGAAAAAGCCTGTACAGTGGTTCAGGGGCCTGAAGCCTTAAATTGCAAGGTGCCTCCTGGAATTCGGCTACTCGCAGGATGCCTCCCAGACACAAGGTGGCACCAGTTCCAACTTGGTCTTGTTTAAGAGTGCCAAGTGGGTCCTGCAAACTGACACCCAGAACAGTGGCTTGTGAGTTTTGTTTCCCAGGGAAAAAGCCTGTACAATGGTTCAGGGTCCTGCGGCCCTAAATTGCCGGGTGCCTCCTTGAATTCCGCCTCTCTCAGGATGCCTCCCAGACGCAAGGTGGCACCAGTGCCAACTTGGTCTGGTTTGAGAGTGCCAGGTGGCTCCTGCAAACTGACACCCAGAACAGTGGCTTGTGAGTTTTCTTTCCCAGGGAAAAAGCCTGTAAAATGGTTCAGCGTCCTGCGGCCTTAAATTGCCGAGTGCCCCCTGGAGATCCGCCTCTCACAGGGTGCCTCCCAGACGCAAAATGACACCATTTCCAACTTGGTCTGGTTTGAGAGTGCCAAGTGGGTCCTGAAAACTGACACCCAGAACAGTGGCTTGTGAGTTTTGTTTCCCAGGGAAAAAGCCTGTACAATGGTTCAGGGGCCTGAAGCCTTAAATTGCCGGGTGCCTCCTGGAATTCGGCTACTCGCAGGATGCCTCCCAGACACAAGGTGGCACCAGTTCCAACTTGGTCTTGTTTAAGAGTGCCAAGTGGGTCCTGAAAACTGACACCCAGAACAGTGGCTTGTGAGTTTTGTTTCCCAGGGAAAAAGCCTCTACAGTGGTTCAGGGTCCTGCGGCCTTAAATTGCCGGGTGCCACCTGGAGATCAGCCTCTCGCAGGATGCCTCCCAGACACAAGGTGGCACCAGTTCCAACTTGGTCTGGTTTAAGAGTGCCAAGTGGGTCCTGAAAACTGACACCCAGAACAGTGGCTTGTGAATTTTGTTTCCCAGGGAAAAAGCCTGTACAATGGTTCAGGGTCCTGCGGCCTTAAATTGCTGGGTGTCTCCTGGAATTGCGCCTCTCGCAGGATGCCTCCCAGACGCAAGGTGGCACCAGTGCCAACTTGGTCTGGTTTGAGAGTGTCAAGTGGGTCCTGAAAACTGACACCCAGAACAGTGGCTTGTGAGTTTTGTTTCCCAGGGAAAAAGGCTGTACAATGGTTCAGGGTCCTGCGGCCTTAAATTGCCTGGTGCGTCCTGGAATTGCGCCTCTCGCAGGATGCCTCCCAGACGCAAGGTGGCACCAGTGCCAACTTGGCCTGCTTTGAGAGTGTCAAGTGGGTCCTGAAAACTGACACCCAGAACAGTGGCTTGTGAGTTTTGTTTCCCAGGGAAAAAGCATGTACAATGGTTCAGGGGCATGAAGCCTTAAATAGCCGGGTGCCTCCTGGAGATCCGCCTCTCACAGGATGCCTCCCAGGCGCAAGATGACACCAGTGCCAACTTGGTCTGGTTTAAGAGTGCCAAGTGGGTCCTGAAAACTGACACCCAGAACAGTGGCTTGTGAGTTTTGTTTCCCAGGGAAAAAGCCTGTACAATGGTTCAGGGTCCTGAGGCCTTAAATTGCCAGGTGCCTCCTGGAGATCCGCCTCTCACAGGATGCCTCCCAGGCGCAACATTACACCAGTGCCAACTTAGTCTGGTTTGAGAGTGCCAGGTGGCTCCTGCAAACTGACACCCAGAACAGTGGCTTGTGAGTTTTGTTTCCCAGGGAAAAAGCCTGTACAATGGTTCAGGGTCCTGCGGCCCTAAATTGCCGGGTGCCTCCTTGAAGTCCGCCTCTCGCAGGATGCCTCCCAGACGCAAGGTGGCACCAGTGCCAACTTGGTCTGGTTTGTGAGTGCCAGGTGGCTCCTGAAAACTGACACCTAGAACAGTGGCTTGTGAGTTTTGTTTCCCAGGGAAAAAGCCTGTAAAATGGTTTAGGTTAATGCCGCCTTTAATAGCCGGGTGCCTCCTGGAATTCGGACTCTCGCAGGGTGCCTCCCAGACGCAAAATGACACCATATCCAACTTGGTCTGGTTTGAGAGTGCCAAGTGGGTCCTGAAAACTGACACCCAGAACAGTGGCTTGTGAGTTTTGTTTCCCAGGGAAAAAGCCTGTACAATGGTTCAGGGTCCTGCGGCCTTAAATTGCCGGGTGCCTCCTAGAATTCGGCCTCTCACAGGATGCCTCCCAGACGCAAGGTGGCATCAGTTCCAACTTGGTCTGGTTTAAGAGTGCCAGGTGGCTCCTGCAAACTGACACCCAGTACAGTGGCTTGTGAGTTATGTTTTCCAGGAAAAAAGCCTGTACAATGGTTCGGGTTCCTGCGGCCTTAAATTGCCGGGTGCCCCCTGGAATACCGCATCTCGCCAGATGTTTCCCAGACGCTAAGCAACACCAGTGCCAACTTGGTCTGGTTTAAGAGTGCCAAGTGGGTCTGGGAAACTGACATCCAGAACAGTGGCTTGTGAGTTTTGTTTCCCAGGGAAAAAACCTGTACAGTGGTTCAGGGTCCTGAGGCCTTAAATTGCCAGGTGTCTCCTGGAATTTGGCTCTCGCAGGATGCCTCCCAGACGCAAGGTGGCACCAGTTCCAACTTGGTCTGGTTTAAGAGTGCCAAGTGGGTCCTGCAAACTGACACCCAGAACAGTGGCTTGTGAGTTTTGTTTCCCAGGGAAAAAGCCTGTACAATGGTTCAGGGTCCTGCGGCGTTAAATTGCCGGGTGCCTCCTAGAATTCGGCCTCTCGCAGGATGCCTCCCAGACGCAAGGTGTCATCAGTTCCAACTTGGTCTGGTTTAAGAGTGCCAAGAGGGTCCTGAAAACTGACACCCAGAACAGTGGCTTGTGAGTTTTGTTTCCCAGGGAAAAAGCCTGTACAATGGTTCAGGGGCCTGAGGCCTTAAATTGCCGGGTGCCTCCTGGAATTCGGCCTCTCGCAGGATGCCTCCCAGACACAAGGTGGCACCAGTGCCAACTTGGTCTGGTTTAAGAGTGCCAAGTGGGTCCTGAAAACTGACACCCAGAACAGTGGCTTGTGAGTTTTGTTTCCCAGGGAAAAAGCCTGTACAATGGTTCAGGGGCCTGAAGCCTTAAATTGCAAGGTGCCTCCTGGAATTCGGCTACTCGCAGGATGCCTCCCAGACACAAGGTGGCACCAGTTCCAACTTGGTCTTGTTTAAGAGTGCCAAGTGGGTCCTGCAAACTGACACCCAGAACAGTGGCTTGTGAGTTTTGTTTCCCAGGGAAAAAGCCTGTACAATGGTTCAGGGGCCTGCGGCCTTAAATTGCCGGGTGCCTCCTTGAATTCCGCCTCTCGCAGGATGCCTCCCAGACGCAAGGTGGCACCAGTGCCAAGTTGGTCTGGTTTGAGAGTGCCAGGTGGCTCCTGAAAACTGACACCTAGAACAGTGGCTTGTGAGTTTTGTTTCCCAGGGAAAAAGCCTGTAAAATGGTTTAGGTTAATGCCGCCCTTAATAGCCGGGTGCCTCCTGGAATTCGGACTCTCGCAGGGTGCCTCCCAGACGCAAAATGACACCATATCCAACTTGGTCTGGTTTGAGAGTGCCAAGTGGGTCCTGCAAACTGACACCCAGTACAGTGGCTTGTGAGTTATGTTTTCCAGGAAAAAAGCCTGTACAATGGTTCGGGGTCCTGCGGCCTTAAATTGCCGGGTGCCCCCTGGAATACCGCATCTCGCCAGATGTTTCCCAGACGCTAAGCAACACCAGTGCCAACTTGGTCTGGTTTAAGAGTGCCAAGTGGGTCTGGGAAACTGACATCCAGAACAGTGGCTTGTGAGTTTTGTTTCCCAGGGAAAAAACCTGTACAGTGGTTCAGGGTCCTGCGGCCTTAAATTGCCAGGTGTCTCCTGGAATTTGGCTCTCGCAGGATGCCTCCCAGACGCAAGGTGGCACCAGTTCCAACTTGGTCTGGTTTAAGAGTGCCAAGTGGGTCCTGAAAACTGACACCCAGAACAGTGGCTTGTGAGTTTTGTTTCCCAGGGAAAAAGCCTGTACAATGGTTCAGGGTCCTGCGGCGTTAAATTGCCGGGTGCCTCCTAGAATTCGGCCTCTCGCAGGATGCCTCCCAGACGCAAGGTGTCATCAGTTCCAACTTGGTCTGGTTTAAGAGTGCCAAGAGGGTCCTGAAAACTGACACCCAGAACAGTGGCTTGTGAGTTTTGTTTCCCAGGGAAAAAGCCTGTACAATGGTTCAGGGGCCTGAGGCCTTAAATTGCCGGGTGCCTCCTGGAATTCGGCCTCTCGCAGGATGCCTCCCAGACACAAGGTGGCACCAGTGCCAACTTGGTCTGGTTTAAGAGTGCCAAGTGGGTCCTGAAAACTGACACCCAGAACAGTGGCTTGTGAGTTTTGTTTCCCAGGGAAAAAGCCTGTACAATGGTTCAGGGGCCTGAAGCCTTAAATTGCAAGGTGCCTCCTGGAATTCGGCTACTCGCAGGATGCCTCCCAGACACAAGGTGGCACCAGTTCCAACTTGGTCTTGTTTAAGAGTGCCAAGTGGGTCCTGCAAACTGACACCCAGAACAGTGGCTTGTGAGTTTTGTTTCCCAGGGAAAAAGCCTGTACAGTGGTTCAGGGTCCTGCGGCCTTAAATTGCCGGGTGCCTCCTGGAATTTGGCTCTCGCAGGATGCCTCCCAGACACAAGGTGGCACCAGTACCAACTTGGTCTGGTTTAAGAGTGCCAAGTGGGTCCTGAAAACTGACACCCAGAACAGTGGCTTGTGAGTTTTGTTTCCCAGGGAAAAAGCCTGTACAATGGTTCAGGGTCCTGCGGCCTTAAATTGCCGGGTGTCTCCTCGAATTCCGCCTCTCGCAGGATGCCTCCCAGACGCAAGGTGGCACCAGTGCCAACTTGGTCTGGTTTGAGAGTGTCTAGTGGGTCCTGAAAACTGACACCCAGAACAGTGGCTTGTGAGTTTTGTTTCCCAGGGAAAAAGCCTGTACAATGGTTCAGGGGCCTGCGGCCTTAAATTGCCAGGTGCCTCCTTGAATTGCGCCTCTCGCAGGATGCCTTTCAGACGCAAGGTGGCACCAGTGCCAACTTGGTCTGGTTTGAGAGTGCCAGGTGGCTCCTGCAAACTGACACCCAGAACAGTGGCTTGTGAGTTTTGTTTCCCAGGGAAAAAGCCTGTAAAATGGTTTAGGTTAATGCCGCCTTTAATAACCGGGTGCCACCTGGAGATCAGCCTCTCGCAGGATGCCTCCCAGACGCAAGGTGGCACCAGTGCCAGCTTGGTCTGGTTTGAGAGTGCCAAGTGGGTCCTGAAAACTGACACCCAGAACAGTGGCTTGTGAGTTTTGTTTCCCAGGGAATAAGCCTGTACAATGGTTCAGGGTCCTGCAGCCTTAAATTGCCGGGTGCCTCCTGGAATTCGGCGTCTTGCTGGATGCCTCCCAGACGCAAGGTGGCACCAGTGCCAACTTGGTCTGGTTTGAGAGTGCCAAGTGGGTCCTGAAAACTGACACCCAGAACAGTGGCTTGTGAGTTTTGTTTCCCAGGGAAAAAGCCTGTACAATGGTTCAGGGGCCTGAGGCCTTAAATTGACGGGTGCCTCCTGGAGATCCGCCTCTCACAGGATGCCTCCCAGGCGCAACATGACACCAGTGCCAACTTGGTCTGGTTTAAGAGTGCCAAGTGGGTCCTGAAAACTGACACCCAGAACAGTGGCTTGTGAGTTTTGTTTCCCAGGGAAAAAGCCTGTAAAATGGTTCAGGGGCCTGAGGCCTTAAATTGCCGGGTGCCTCCTGGAATTGCGCCTCTCGCAGGATGCCTCCCAGACGCAACATGACACCAGTTCCAACTTGGTCTGGTTTAAGAGTGCCAAGTGGGTCCTGAAAACTGACACCCAGAACAGTGGCTTGTGAGTTTTGTTTCCCAGGGAAAAAGCCTGTACAATGGTTCAGGGGCCTGAGGCCTTAAATTGCCGGGTGCCTCCTGGAATTCGGCCTCTCGCAGGATGCCTCCCAGACACAAGGTGGCACCAGTGCCAACTTGGTCTGGTTTAAGAGTGCCAAGTGGGTCCTGAAAACTGACACCCAGAACAGTGGCTTGTGAGTTTTGTTTCCCAGGGAAAAAGCCTGTACAATGGTTCAGGGGCCTGAAGCCTTAAATTGCAAGGTGCCTCCTGGAATTCGGCTACTCGCAGGATGCCTCCCAGACACAAGGTGGCACCAGTTCCAACTTGGTCTTGTTTAAGAGTGCCAAGTGGGTCCTGCAAACTGACACCCAGAACAGTGGCTTGTGAGTTTTGTTTCCCAGGGAAAAAGCCTGTACAATGGTTCAGGGTCCTGCGGCCCTAAATTGCCGGGTGCCTCCTTGAATTCCGCCTCTCTCAGGATGCCTCCCAGACGCAAGGTGGCACCAGTGCCAACTTGGTCTGGTTTGAGAGTGCCAGGTGGCTCCTGAAAACTGACACCTAGAACAGTGGCTTGTGAGTTTTGTTTCCCAGGGAAAAAGCCTGTAAAATGGTTTAGGTTAATGCCGCCTTTAATAGCCGGGTGCCTCCTGGAATTCGGACTCTCGCAGGGTGCCTCCCAGACGCAAAATGACACCATATCGTACTTGGTCTGGTTTGAGAGTGCCAAGTGGGTCCTGGAAACTGACACCCAGAACAGTGGCTTGTGAGTTTTGTTTCCCAGGGAAAAAGCCTGTACAATGGTTCAGGGTCCTGCGGCCTTAAATTGCCGGGTGCCTCCAAGAATTCGGCCTCTCACAGGATGCCTCCCAGACGCAAGGTGGCATCAGTTCCAACTTGGTCTGGTTTAAGAGTGCCAAGTGGGTCCTGCAAACTGACACCCAGTACAGTGGCTTGTGAGTTATGTTTTCCAGGAAAAAAGCCTGTACAATGGTTCGGGGTCCTGCGGCCTTAAATTGCCGGGTGCCCCCTGGAATACCGCATCTCGCCAGATGTTTCCCAGACGCTAAGCAACACCAGTGCCAACTTGGTCTGGTTTAAGAGTGCCAAGTGGGTCTGGGAAACTGACATCCAGAACAGTGGCTTGTGAGTTTTGTTTCCCAGGGAAAAAACCTGTACAGTGGTTCAGGGTCCTGTGGCCTTAAATTGCCAGGTGTCTCCTGGAATTTGGCTCTCGCAGGATGCCTCCCAGACGCAAGGTGGCACCAGTTCCAACTTGGTCTGGTTTAAGAGTGCCAAGTGGGTCCTGCAAACTGACACCCAGAACAGTGGCTTGTGAGTTTTGTTTCCCAGGGAAAAAGCCTGTACAATGGTTCAGGGTCCTGCGGCGTTAAATTGCCGGGTGCCTCCTAGAATTCGGCCTCTCGCAGGATGCCTCCCAGACGCAAGGTGTCATCAGTTCCAACTTGGTCTGGTTTAAGAGTGCCAAGAGGGTCCTGAAAACTGACACCCAGAACAGTGGCTTGTGAGTTTTGTTTCCCAGGGAAAAAGCCTGTACAATGGTTCAGGGGCCTGAGGCCTTAAATTGCCGGGTGCCTCCTGGAATTCGGCCTCTCGCAAGATGCCTCCCAGACACAAGGTGGCACCAGTGCCAACTTGGTCTGGTTTAAGAGTGCCAAGTGGGTCCTGAAAACTGACACCCAGAACAGTGGCTTGTGAGTTTTGTTTCCCAGGGAAAAAGCCTGTACAATGGTTCAGGGGCCTGAAGCCTTAAATTGCAAGGTGCCTCCTGGAATTCGGCTACTCGCAGGATGCCTCCCAGACACAAGGTGGCACCAGTTCCAACTTGGTCTTGTTTAAGAGTGCCAAGTGGGTCCTGCAAACTGACACCCAGAACAGTGGCTTGTGAGTTTTGTTTCCCAGGGAAAAAGCCTGTACAGTGGTTCAGGGTCCTGCGGCCTTAAATTGCCGGGTGCCTCCTGGAATTTGGCTCACGCAGGATGCCTCCCAGACACAAGGTGGCACCAGTGCCAACTTGGTCTGGTTTAAGAGTGCCAAGTGGGTCCTGAAAACTGACACCCAGAACAGTGGCTTGTGAGTTTTGTTTCCCAGGGAAAAAGCCTGTACAATGGTTCAGGGTCCTGCGGCCTTAAATTGCCGGGTGTCTCCTCGAATTCCGCCTCTCGCAGGATGCCTTTCAGACGCAAGGTGGCACCAGTGCCAACTTGGTCTGGTTTGAGAGTGCCAGGTGGCTCCTGCAAACTGACACCCAGAACAGTGGCTTGTGAGTTTTGTTTCCCAGGGAAAAAGCCTGTAAAATGGTTTAGGTTAATGCCGCCTTTAATAACCGGGTGCCACCTGGAGATCAGCCTCTCGCAGGATGCCTCCCAGACGCAAGGTGGCACCAGTGCCAGCTTGGTCTGGTTTGAGAGTGTCAAGTGGGTCCTGAAAACTGACACCCAGAACAGTGGCTTGTGAGTTTTCTTTCCCAGGGAATAAGCCTGTACAATGGTTCAGGGTCCTGCAGCCTTAAATTGCCGGGTGCCTCCTGGAATTCGGCGTCTTGCTGGATGCCTCCCAGACGCAAGGTGGCACCAGTGCCAACTTGGTCTGGTTTGAGAGTGCCAAGTGGGTCCTGAAAACTGACACCCAGAACAGTGGCTTGTGAGTTTTGTTTCCCAGGGAAAAAGCCTGTACAATGGTTCAGGGGCCTGAGGCCTTAAATTGACGGGTGCCTCCTGGAGATCCGCCTCTCACAGGATGCCTCCCAGGCGCAAGGTGGCACCAGTGCCAACTTGGTCTGGTTTAAGAGTGCCAAGTGGGTCCTGAAAACTGACACCCAGAACAGTGGCTTGTGAGTTTTGTTTCCCAGGGAAAAAGCCTGTACAATGGTTCAGGGGCCTGAGGCCTTAAATTGCCGGGTGCCTCCTGGAGATCCGCCTCTCACAGGATGCCTCCCAGGCGCAATATGACACCAGTGCCAACTTGGTCTGGTTTAAGAGTGCCAAGTGGGTCCTGAAAACTGACACCCAGAACAGTGGCTTGTGAGTTTTGTTTCCCAGGGAAAAAGCCTGTACAATGCTTCAGGGGCCTGAGGCCTTAAATTGCCGGGTGCCTCCCGGAATTCGACCTCTCGCAGGATGCCTCCCAGACGCCAGGTGGCACCAGTGGCAACTTGGTCTTGTTTAAGAGTGCCAAGTGGGTCCTGTAAACTGACACCCAGAACAGTGGCTTGTGAGTTTTGTTTCCCAGGGAAAAAGCCTCTACAATGGTTCAGGGTCCTGCGGCCTTAAATTGCCAGGTGCCTCCTGGAATTGCGCCTCTCGCAGGATGCCTCCCAGACGCAAGGTGGCACCAGTGCCAACTTGGTCTGCTTTGAGAGTGCCAGGTGGCTCCTGCAAACTGACACCCAGAACAGTGGCTTGTGAGTTTTGTTTCCCAGGGAAAAAGCCTGTACAATGGTTCAGGGTCCTGCGGACTTAAATTGCCGGGTGCCTCCTGGAGATCCGCCTCTCGCAGGCTGCCTTTCAGGCGCAACATGACACCAGTGCCAACTTGGTCTGCTTTGAGAGTGCCAGGTGGCTCCTGCAAACTGACACCCAGAACAGTGGCTTGTGAGTTTTGTTTCCCAGGGAAAAAGCCTGTACAATGGTTCAGGGGCCTGAGGCCTTAAATTGCCGGGTGCCTCCTGGAATTCGGCCACTCGCAGGATGCCTCCCAGACGCAAGGTGGCACCAGTGCCAACTTGGTCTGGTTTAAGAGTGCCAAGTGGGCCCTGAAAACTGAAACTAGAACAGTGGCTTGTGAGTTTTGTTTCCCAGGGAAAAAGCCTGTACAATGGTTCAGGGGCCTGCGGCCTTAAATTGCCAGATGCCTCCTGGAATTGCGCCTCTCGCAGAATGCCTCCCAGACGCCAGGTGGCACCAGTGCCAACTTGGTCTTGTTTAAGAGTGCCAAGTGGGTCCTGCAAACTGACACCCAGAACAGTGGCTTGTGAGTTTTGTTTCCCAGGGAAAAAGCCTGTACAATGGTTCAGGGTCCTGCGGCCCTAAATTGCCGGGTGCCTCCTTGAATTCCGCCTCTCTCAGGATGCCTCCCAGACGCAAGGTGGCACCAGTGCCAACTTGGTCTGGTTTGAGAGTGCCAGGTGGCTCCTGAAAACTGACACCTAGAACAGTGGCTTGTGAGTTTTGTTTCCCAGGGAAAAAGCCTGTAAAATGGTTTAGGTTAATGCCGCCTTTAATAGCCGGGTGCCTCCTGGAATTCGGACTCTCGCAGGGTGCCTCCCAGACGCAAAATGACACCATATCGTACTTGGTCTGGTTTGAGAGTGCCAAGTGGGTCCTGGAAACTGACACCCAGAACAGTGGCTTGTGAGTTTTGTTTCCCAGGGAAAAAGCCTGTACAATGGTTCAGGGTCCTGCGGCCTTAAATTGCCGGGTGCCTCCAAGAATTCGGCCTCTCACAGGATGCCTCCCAGACGCAAGGTGGCATCAGTTCCAACTTGGTCTGGTTTAAGAGTGCCAAGTGGGTCCTGCAAACTGACACCCAGTACAGTGGCTTGTGAGTTATGTTTTCCAGGAAAAAAGCCTGTACAATGGTTCGGGGTCCTGCGGCCTTAAATTGCCGGGTGCCCCCTGGAATACCGCATCTCGCCAGATGTTTCCCAGACGCTAAGCAACACCAGTGCCAACTTGGTCTGGTTTAAGAGTGCCAAGTGGGTCTGGGAAACTGACATCCAGAACAGTGGCTTGTGAGTTTTGTTTCCCAGGGAAAAAACCTGTACAGTGGTTCAGGGTCCTGTGGCCTTAAATTGCCAGGTGTCTCCTGGAATTTGGCTCTCGCAGGATGCCTCCCAGACGCAAGGTGGCACCAGTTCCAACTTGGTCTGGTTTAAGAGTGCCAAGTGGGTCCTGCAAACTGACACCCAGAACAGTGGCTTGTGAGTTTTGTTTCCCAGGGAAAAAGCCTGTACAATGGTTCAGGGTCCTGCGGCGTTAAATTGCCGGGTGCCTCCTAGAATTCGGCCTCTCGCAGGATGCCTCCCAGACGCAAGGTGTCATCAGTTCCAACTTGGTCTGGTTTAAGAGTGCCAAGAGGGTCCTGAAAACTGACACCCAGAACAGTGGCTTGTGAGTTTTGTTTCCCAGGGAAAAAGCCTGTACAATGGTTCAGGGGCCTGAGGCCTTAAATTGCCGGGTGCCTCCTGGAATTCGGCCTCTCGCAAGATGCCTCCCAGACACAAGGTGGCACCAGTGCCAACTTGGTCTGGTTTAAGAGTGCCAAGTGGGTCCTGAAAACTGACACCCAGAACAGTGGCTTGTGAGTTTTGTTTCCCAGGGAAAAAGCCTGTACAATGGTTCAGGGGCCTGAAGCCTTAAATTGCAAGGTGCCTCCTGGAATTCGGCTACTCGCAGGATGCCTCCCAGACACAAGGTGGCACCAGTTCCAACTTGGTCTTGTTTAAGAGTGCCAAGTGGGTCCTGCAAACTGACACCCAGAACAGTGGCTTGTGAGTTTTGTTTCCCAGGGAAAAAGCCTGTACAGTGGTTCAGGGTCCTGCGGCCTTAAATTGCCGGGTGCCTCCTGGAATTTGGCTCTCGCAGGATGCCTCCCAGACACAAGGTGGCACCAGTGCCAACTTGGTCTGGTTTAAGAGTGCCAAGTGGGTCCTGAAAACTGACACCCAGAACAGTGGCTTGTGAGTTTTGTTTCCCAGGGAAAAAGCCTGTACAATGGTTCAGGGTCCTGCGGCCTTAAATTGCCGGGTGTCTCCTCGAATTCCGCCTCTCGCAGGATGCCTCCCAGACGCAAGGTGGCACCAGTGCCAACTTGGTCTGGTTTGAGAGTGTCTAGTGGGTCCTGAAAACTGACACCCAGAACAGTGGCTTGTGAGTTTTGTTTCCCAGGGAAAAAGCCTGTACAATGGTTCAGGGGCCTGCGGCCTTAAATTGCCAGGTGCCTCCTTGAATTGCGCCTCTCGCAGGATGCCTTTCAGACGCAAGGTGGCACCAGTGCCAACTTGGTCTGGTTTGAGAGTGCCAGGTGGCTCCTGCAAACTGACACCCAGAACAGTGGCTTGTGAGTTTTGTTTCCCAGGGAAAAAGCCTGTAAAATGGTTTAGGTTAATGCCGCCTTTAATAACCGGGTGCCACCTGGAGATCAGCCTCTCGCAGGATGCCTCCCAGACGCAAGGTGGCACCAGTGCCAGCTTGGTCTGGTTTGAGAGTGTCAAGTGGGTCCTGAAAACTGACACCCAGAACAGTGGCTTGTGAGTTTTCTTTCCCAGGGAATAAGCCTGTACAATGGTTCAGGGTCCTGCAGCCTTAAATTGCCGGGTGCCTCCTGGAATTCGGCGTCTTGCTGGATGCCTCCCAGACGCAAGGTGGCACCAGTGCCAACTTGGTCTGGTTTGAGAGTGCCAAGTGGGTCCTGAAAACTGACACCCAGAACAGTGGCTTGTGAGTTTTGTTTCCCAGGGAAAAAGCCTGTACAATGGTTCAGGGGCCTGAGGCCTTAAATTGACGGGTGCCTCCTGGAGATCCGCCTCTCACAGGATGCCTCCCAGGCGCAAGGTGGCACCAGTGCCAACTTGGTCTGGTTTAAGAGTGCCAAGTGGGTCCTGAAAACTGACACCCAGAACAGTGGCTTGTGAGTTTTGTTTCCCAGGGAAAAAGCCTGTACAATGGTTCAGGGGCCTGAGGCCTTAAATTGCCGGGTGCCTCCTGGAGATCCGCCTCTCACAGGATGCCTCCCAGGCGCAATATGACACCAGTGCCAACTTGGTCTGGTTTAAGAGTGCCAAGTGGGTCCTGAAAACTGACACCCAGAACAGTGGCTTGTGAGTTTTGTTTCCCAGGGAAAAAGCCTGTACAATGCTTCAGGGGCCTGAGGCCTTAAATTGCCGGGTGCCTCCCGGAATTCGACCTCTCGCAGGATGCCTCCCAGACGCCAGGTGGCACCAGTGGCAACTTGGTCTTGTTTAAGAGTGCCAAGTGGGTCCTGCAAACTGACACCCAGAACAGTGGCTTGTGAGTTTTGTTTCCCAGGGAAAAAGCCTCTACAATGGTTCAGGGTCCTGCGGCCTTAAATTGCCAGGTGCCTCCTGGAATTGCGCCTCTCGCAGGATGCCTCCCAGACGCAAGGTGGCACCAGTGCCAACTTGGTCTGCTTTGAGAGTGCCAGGTGGCTCCTGCAAACTGACACCCAGAACAGTGGCTTGTGAGTTTTGTTTCCCAGGGAAAAAGCCTGTACAATGGTTCAGGGTCCTGCGGACTTAAATTGCCGGGTGCCTCCTGGAGATCCGCCTCTCGCAGGCTGCCTTTCAGGCGCAACATGACACCAGTGCCAACTTGGTCTGCTTTGAGAGTGCCAGGTGGCTCCTGCAAACTGACACCCAGAACAGTGGCTTGTGAGTTTTGTTTCCCAGGGAAAAAGCCTGTACAATGGTTCAGGGGCCTGAGGCCTTAAATTGCCGGGTGCCTCCTGGAATTCGGCCACTCGCAGGATGCCTCCCAGACGCAAGGTGGCACCAGTGCCAACTTGGTCTGGTTTAAGAGTGCCAAGTGGGCCCTGAAAACTGAAACTAGAACAGTGGCTTGTGAGTTTTGTTTCCCAGGGAAAAAGCCTGTACAATGGTTCAGGGGCCTGCGGCCTTAAATTGCCAGATGCCTCCTGGAATTGCGCCTCTCGCAGGATGCCTCCCAGACGCAAGGTGGCACCAGTGCCAACTTTGTCTGCTTTGAGAGTGTCAAGTGCGTCCTGAAAACTGACACCCAGAACAGTGGCTTGTGAGTTTTGTTTCCCAGGGAAAAAGCCTGTACAATGGTTCAGGGGCCTGAGGCCTTAAATTGCCGGGTGCCTCCTGGAATTCGGACTCTCGCAGGGAGCCTCCCAGATGCAAAATGACACCATTTCCAACTTGGTCTGCTTTGAGAGTGCCAAGTGGGTCCTGCAAACTGACACCCAGAACAGTGGCTTGTGAGTTTTGTTTCCCAGGGAAAAAGCCTGTACAATGGTTCAGGGTCCTGCGGCCTTAAATTTCCGGGTGCCTCCTAGAATTCGGCCTCTCGCAGGATGCCTCCCAGACGCAAGGTGGCATCAGTTCCAACTTGGTCTGGTTTGAGAGTGCCAAGTGGGTCCTGAAAACTGACACCCAGAACAGTGGCTTGTGAGTTTTGTTTCCCTGGGAAAAAGCCTGTACAATGGTTCAGGGGCCTGAGGCCTTAAATTGCCGGGTGCCTCCTGGAATTCGGCCTCTCGCAGGATGCCTCCCAGACACAAGGTGGCACCAGTGCCAACTTGGTCTGGTTTAAGAGTGCCAAGTGGGTCCTGAAAACTGACACCCAGAACAGTGGCTTGTGAGTTTTCTTTCCCAGGGAAAAAGCCTGTACAATGGTTCAGGGGCCTGAAGCCTTAAATTGCAAGGTGCCTCCTGGAATTCGGCTACTCGCAGGATGCCTCCCAGACACAAGGTGGCACCAGTTCCAACTTGGTCTTGTTTAAGAGTGCCAAGTGGGTCCTGCAAAATGACACCCAGAACAGTGGCTTGTGAGTTTTGTTTCCCAGGGAAAAAGCCTGTACAGTGGTTCAGGGTCCTGCGGCCTTAAATTGCCGGGTGCCTCCTGGAATTTGGCTCTCGCAGGATGCCTCCCAGACACAAGGTGGCACCAGTGCCAACTTGGTCTGGTTTAAGAGTGCCAAGTGGGTCCTGAAAACTGACACCCAGAACAGTGGCTTGTGAGTTTTGTTTCCCAGGGAAAAAGCCTGTACAATGGTTCAGGGTCCTGCGGCCTTAAATTGCCGGGTGTCTCCTCGAATTCCGCCTCTCGCAGGATGCCTCCCAGACGCAAGGTGGCACCAGTGCCAACTTGGTCTGGTTTGAGAGTGTCTAGTGGGTCCTGAAAACTGACACCCAGAACAGTGGCTTGTGAGTTTTGTTTCCCAGGGAAAAAGCCTGTACAATGGTTCAGGGGCCTGCGGCCTTAAATTGCCAGGTGCCTCCTTGAATTGCGCCTCTCGCAGGATGCCTTTCAGACGCAAGGTGGCACCAGTGCCAACTTGGTCTGGTTTGAGAGTGCCAGGTGGCTCCTGCAAACTGACACCCAGAACAGTGGCTTGTGAGTTTTGTTTCCCAGGGAAAAAGCCTGTAAAATGGTTTAGGTTAATGCCGCCTTTAATAACCGGGTGCCACCTGGAGATCAGCCTCTCGCAGGATGCCTCCCAGACGCAAGGTGGCACCAGTGCCAGCTTGGTCTGGTTTGAGAGTGTCAAGTGGGTCCTGAAAACTGACACCCAGAACAGTGGCTTGTGAGTTTTCTTTCACAGGGAATAAGCCTGTACAATGGTTCAGGGTCCTGCAGCCTTAAATTGCCGGGTGCCTCCTGGAATTCGGCGTCTTGCTGGATGCCTCCCAGACGCAAGGTGGCACCAGTGCCAACTTGGTCTGGTTTGAGAGTGCCAAGTGGGTCCTGAAAACTGACACCCAGAACAGTGGCTTGTGAGTTTTGTTTCCCAGGGAAAAAGCCTGTACAATGGTTCAGGGGCCTGAGGCCTTAAATTGACGGGTGCCTCCTGGAGATCCGCCTCTCACAGGATGCCTCCCAGGCGCAAGGTGGCACCAGTGCCAACTTGGTCTGGTTTAAGAGTGCCAAGTGGGTCCTGAAAACTGACACCCAGAACAGTGGCTTGTGAGTTTTGTTTCCCAGGGAAAAAGCCTGTACAATGGTTCAGGGGCCTGAGGCCTTAAATTGCCGGGTGCCTCCTGGAGATCCGCCTCTCACAGGATGCCTCCCAGGCGCAATATGACACCAGTGCCAACTTGGTCTGGTTTAAGAGTGCCAAGTGGGTCCTGAAAACTGACACCCAGAACAGTGGCTTGTGAGTTTTGTTTCCCAGGGAAAAAGCCTGTACAATGCTTCAGGGGCCTGAGGCCTTAAATTGCCGGGTGCCTCCCGGAATTCGACCTCTCGCAGGATGCCTCCCAGACGCCAGGTGGCACCAGTGGCAACTTGGTCTTGTTTAAGAGTGCCAAGTGGGTCCTGCAAACTGACACCCAGAACAGTGGCTTGTGAGTTTTGTTTCCCAGGGAAAAAGCCTCTACAATGGTTCAGGGTCCTGCGGCCTTAAATTGCCAGGTGCCTCCTGGAATTGCGCCTCTCGCAGGATGCCTCCCAGACGCAAGGTGGCACCAGTGCCAACTTGGTCTGCTTTGAGAGTGCCAGGTGGCTCCTGCAAACTGACACCCAGAACAGTGGCTTGTGAGTTTTGTTTCCCAGGGAAAAAGCCTGTACAATGGTTCAGGGTCCTGCGGACTTAAATTGCCGGGTGCCTCCTGGAGATCCGCCTCTCGCAGGCTGCCTTTCAGGCGCAACATGACACCAGTGCCAACTTGGTCTGCTTTGAGAGTGCCAGGTGGCTCCTGCAAACTGACACCCAGAACAGTGGCTTGTGAGTTTTGTTTCCCAGGGAAAAAGCCTGTACAATGGTTCAGGGGCCTGAGGCCTTAAATTGCCGGGTGCCTCCTGGAATTCGGCCACTCGCAGGATGCCTCCCAGACGCAAGGTGGCACCAGTGCCAACTTGGTCTGGTTTAAGAGTGCTAAGTGGGCCCTGAAAACTGAAACTAGAACAGTGGCTTGTGAGTTTTGTTTCCCAGGGAAAAAGCCTGTACAATGGTTCAGGGGCCTGCGGCCTTAAATTGCCAGATGCCTCCTGGAATTGCGCCTCTCGCAGGATGCCTCCCAGACGCAAGGTGGCACCAGTGCCAACTTTGTCTGCTTTGAGAGTGTCAAGTGCGTCCTGAAAACTGACACCCAGAACAGTGGCTTGTGAGTTTTGTTTCCCAGGGAAAAAGCCTGTACAATGGTTCAGGGGCCTGAGGCCTTAAATTGCCGGGTGCCTCCTGGAATTCGGACTCTCGCAGGGAGCCTCCCAGATGCAAAATGACACCATTTCCAACTTGGTCTGCTTTGAGAGTGCCAAGTGGGTCCTGCAAACTGACACCCAGAACAGTGGCTTGTGAGTTTTGTTTCCCAGGGAAAAAGCCTGTACAATGGTTCAGGGTCCTGCGGCCTTAAATTTCCGGGTGCCTCCTAGAATTCGGCCTCTCGCAGGATGCCTCCCAGACGCAAGGTGGCATCAGTTCCAACTTGGTCTGGTTTGAGAGTGCCAAGTGGGTCCTGAAAACTGACACCCAGAACAGTGGCTTGTGAGTTTTGTTTCCCTGGGAAAAAGCCTGTACAATGGTTCAGGGGCCTGAGGCCTTAAATTGCCGGGTGCCTCCTGGAATTCGGCCTCTCGCAGGATGCCTCCCAGACACAAGGTGGCACCAGTGCCAACTTGGTCTGGTTTAAGAGTGCCAAGTGGGTCCTGAAAACTGACACCCAGAACAGTGGCTTGTGAGTTTTGTTTCCCAGGGAAAAAGCCTGTACAATGGTTCAGGGGCCTGAAGCCTTAAATTGCAAGGTGCCTCCTGGAATTCGGCTACTCGCAGGATGCCTCCCAGACACAAGGTGGCACCAGTTCCAACTTGGTCTTGTTTAAGAGTGCCAAGTGGGTCCTGCAAAATGACACCCAGAACAGTGGCTTGTGAGTTTTGTTTCCCAGGGAAAAAGCCTGTACAGTGGTTCAGGGTCCTGCGGCTTTAAATTGCCAGATGCCTCCTGGAATTTGGCTCTCGCAGGATGCCTCCTAGACACAAGGTGGCACCAGTTCCAACTTGGTCTGGTTTAAGAGTGTCAAGTGGGTCCTGAAAACTGACACCCAGAACAGTGGCTTGTGAGTTTTGTTTCCCAGGGAAAAAGCCTGTACAATGGTTCAGGGTCCTGCGGCCTTAAATTGCCGGGTGTCTCCTCGAATTCCGCCTCTCGCAGGATGCCTCCCAGACGCAAGGTGGCACCAGTGCCAACTTGGTCTGGTTTGAGAGCTTCAAGTGGGTCCTGAAAACTGACACCCAGAACAGTGGCTTGTGAGTTTTGTTTCCCAGGGAAAAAGCCTGTACAATGGTTCAGGGGCCTGAGGCCTTAAATTGCCCGGTGCCTCCTGGAGATCCGCCTCTCACAGGATGCCTCCCAGGCGCAACATGACACCAGTGCCCACTTGGTCTGGTTTAAGAGTGCAAAGTGGGTCCTTAAAACTGACACCCAGAACAGTGGCTTGTGAGTTTTGTTTCCCAGGGAAAAAGCCTGTAAAATGGTTTAGGTTAATGCCGCCTTTAATAACCGGGTGCCACCTGGAGATCAGCCTCTCGCAGGATGCCTCCCAGACGCAAGGTGGCACCAGTGCCAACTTGGTCTGCCTTGAGAGTGTCAAGTGGGTCCTGAAAACTGACACCCAGAACAGTGGCTTGTGAGTTTTGTTTCCCAGGGAAAAAGCCTGTACAATGGTTCAGGGTCCTGCGGCCTTAAATTGCCGGGTGCCTCCTGGAATTCGGCGTCTTGCTGGATGCCTCCCAGACGCAAGGTGGCACCAGTGCCAACTTGGTCTGGTTTGAGAGTGCCAAGTGGGTCCTGAAAACTGACACCCAGAACCGTGGCTTGTGAGTTTTGTTTCCCAGAGAAAAAGCCTGTACAATGGTTCAGGGGCCTGAGGCCTTAAATTGACGGGCGCCTCCTGGAGATCCGCCTCTCGCAGGATGCCTCCCAGGCGCAACATGACACCAGTGCCAACTTGGTCTGGTTTAAGAGTGCCAAGTGGGTCCTGAAAACTGACACCCAGAACAGTGGCTTGTGAGTTTTGTTTCCGAGGGAAAAAGCCTGTACAATGGTTCAGGGGCCTGAGGCCTTAAATTGCCCGGTGCCTCCTGGAATTCGCACTCTCGCAGGGAGCCTCCCAGACGCAAAATGACACCATTTCCAACTTGGTCTGGTTTGAGAGTGCCAAGTGGGTCCTGAAAACTGACACCCAGAACAGTGGCTTGTGAGTTTTGTTTCCCAGGGAAAAAGCCTGTACAATGGTTCAGGGTCCTGCGGCCTTAAATTGCAGGGTGCCTCCTAGAATTCGGCCTCTCGCAGGATGCCTCCCAGACGCAAGGTGGCATCAGTTCCAACTTGGTCTGGTTTAAGAGTGCCAAGTGGGTCCTTAAAACTGACACCCAGAACAGTGGCTTATGAGTTTTGTTTCCCAGGCAAAAAGCCTGTACAATGGTTCAGGGGCCTGAGGCCTTAAATTGCCGGGTGCCTCCTGGAATTCGGCCTCTCGCAGGATGCCTCCCAGACGCAAGGTGGCACCAGTGGCAACTTGGTCTGGTTTAAGAGTGCCAAGTGGGTCCTGAAAACTGACACCCAGAACAGTGGCTTGTGAGTTTTGTTTCCCAGGGAAAAAGCCTGTTCAATGGTTCAGGGTCCTGCGGCCTTAAATTGCCGGGTGCCTCCTGGAATTGCGCCTATCGCAGGATGCCTCCCAGACGCAACATGACACCAGTGCCAACTTGTTCTCGTTTGAGAGTGTCAAGTTGGTCCTGAAAACTGACACCCAGAACAGTGGCTTGTGAGTTTTGTTTCCCAGGGAAAAAGCCTGTACAATGGTTCAGGGTCCTGCGGACTTAAATTGCCGGGTGCCTCCTGGAGATCCGCTACTCGCAGGATGCCTCCCAGACACAAGGTGGCACCAGTGCCAACTTGGTCTGGTTTGAGAGTGACAAGTGGGTCCTGAAAACTGACACCCAGAACAGTGGCTTGTGAGTTTTGTTTCCCAGGGAAAAAGCCTGTACAATGGTTCAGGGTCCTGAGGCCTTACATTGCCGGGTGCCTCCTTGAATTGCGCCTCTCGCAGGATGCCTCCCAGACGCAAGGTGGCATCAGTGCAAACTTGGTCTGGTTTGAGAGTGCCAGGTGTCTCCTGCAAACTTACACCCAGAACAGTGGCTTGTGAGTTTTGTTTCCCAGGGAAAAAGCCTGTAAAATGGTTCAGGGTCTTGCGGCCTTAAATTGCGCGGTGCCTCCTGGAATTTTGCATCACGCCAGATGTTTCCTAGACGCTAAGAAACACCAGTTCCGACTTGGTCTGGTTTAAGAGTTCCAAGTGGGTCCTGAAAACTGACACCCAGAACAGTGGCTTGTGAGTTTTGTTTCCCAGGGAAAAAGCCTGTACAATGGTTCAGGGGCCTGAGGCCTTAAATTGCCGGGTGCCTCCTGAAATTCCGCCTCTCGCAGGATGCCTCCTAGACACAAGGTGGCACCAGTGCAAACTTGGTCTGGTTTAAGAGTGCCAAGTGGGTCCTGAAAACTGACACCCAGAACAGTGGCTTGTGAGTTTTGTTTCCCAGGGAAAAAGCCTGTACAATGGTTCAGTGTCCTGCGGCCTTAAATTGCCGGGCTCCTCCTGGAGATCCGCTACTCGCAGGATGCCTCCCAGACACAAGGTGGCACCAGTGCCAACTTGGTCTGGTTTGAGAGTTCCAAGTGGGTCCTGAAAACTGACACCCAGAACAGTGGCTTGTGAGTTTTGTTTCCCAGGGAAAAAGCCTGTACAATGGTTCAGGGGCCTGCGGCCTTAAATTGCCGGGTGCCTCCTGGAATTGCGCCTCTCGCAGGATGCCTCCCAGTCGAAAGGTGGCAACAGTGCCAACTTGGTCTGGTTTGAGAGTGCCAGGTGTCTCCTGCAAACTTACACCCAGAACAGTGGCTTGTGAGTTTTGTTTCCCAGGGAAAAAGCCTGTACAATGGTTTAGGTTAATGCCGCCTTTAATAGCCAGGTGCCACCTGGAGATCCACCTCTCGCAGGATGCCTCCCAGACGCAACATGACACCAGTGCCAACTTGGTCTGGTTTGAGAGTGCCAAGTGGGTCCTGAAAACTGACACCCAGAAAAGTGGCTTGTGAGTTTTGTTTCCCAGGGAAAAAGCCGGTACAATGGTTCAGGGGCCTGAGGCCTTAAATTGCCGGGTGCCTCCTGGAATTCCGCATCTCGCAGGATGCCTCCTAGACACAAGGTAGCACCAGTGCCAACTTGGTCTGGTTTGAGAGTGTCAAGTGGGTCCTGAAAACTGACACCCAGAACAGTGGCTTGTGAGTTTTGTTTCCCAGGGAAAAAGCCTGTACAATGGTTCAGGGTCCTGCGGACTTAAATTGCCGGGTGCCTCCTGGAGATCCGCTACTCGCAGGATGCCTCCCAGACACAAGGTGGCACCAGTGCCAACTTGGTCTGGTTTGAGAGTGACAAGTGGGTCCTGAAAACTGACACCCAGAACAGTGGCTTGTGAGTTTTGTTTCCCAGGGAAAAAGCCTGTACAATGGTTCAGGGTCCTGAGGCCTTACATTGCCGGGTGCCTCCTTGAATTGCGCCTCTCGCAGGATGCCTCCCAGACGCAAGGTGGCATCAGTGCAAACTTGGTCTGGTTTGAGAGTGCCAGGTGTCTCCTGCAAACTTACACCCAGAACAGTGGCTTGTGAGTTTTGTTTCCCAGGGAAAAAGCCTGTACAATGGTTCAGGGTCCTGCGGCCTTAAATTGCCGGTTGTCCCCAGGAATTGTGCCTCTCGCAGGATGCCTCCCAGACGCAAGGTGGCACCAGTGCCAACTTGGTCTGCTTTGAGAGTGTCAAGTGGGTCCTGAAAACTGACACCAAGAACAGTGACTTGTGAGTTTTGTTTCCCAGGGAAAAAGCCTGTACAATGGTTCAGGGGCCTGAGGCCTTAAATTGCCCGGTGCCTCCTGGAATTCGGCCACACGCAGGATGCCTCCCAGACGCAAGGTGGCACCAGTTCCAACTTGGTCTGGTTTAAGAGTGCCAAGTGGGTCCTGAAAACTGACACCCAGAACAGTGGCTTGTGAGTTTTGTTTCCCAGGGAAAAAGCCTGTACAATGGTTCAGGGGCCTGAAGCCTTAAATTGCAAGGTGCCTCCTGGAATTCGGCTACTCGCAGGATGCCTCCCAGACACAAGGTGGCACCAGTTCCAACTTGGTCTTGTTTAAGAGTGCCAGTTGGGTCCTGCAAACTGACACCCAGAACAGTGGCTTGTGAGTTTTGTTTCCCAGGGAAAAAGCCTGTAGAGTGGTTCAGGGTCCTGCGGCTTTAAATTGCCAGATGCCTCCTGGAATTTGGCTCTCGCAGGATGCCTCCCAGACACAAGGTGGCACCAGTTCCAACTTGGTCTGGTTTAAGAGTGTCAAGTGGGTTTTGAAAACTGACACCCAGAACAGTGGCTTGTGAGTTTTGTTTCCCAGGGAAAAAGCCTGTACAATGGTTCAGGGTCCTGCGGCCTTAAATTGCCGGGTGTCTCCTCGAATTCCGCCTCTCGCAGGATGCCTCCCAGACGCAAGGTGGCACCAGTGCCAACTTGGTCTGGTTTGAGAGCTTCAAGTGGGTCCTGAAAACTGACACCCAGAACAGTGGCTTGTGAGTTTTGTTTCCCTGGGAAAAAGCCTGTACAATGGTTCAGGGGCCTGAGGCCTTAAATTGCCGGGTGCCTCCTGGAGATCCGCCTCTCACAGGATGCCTCCCAGGCGCAACATGACACCAGTGCCCACTTGGTCTGGTTTAAGAGTGCAAAGTGGGTCCTTAAAACTGACACCCAGAACAGTGGCTTGTGAGTTTTGTTTCCCAGGGAAAAAGCCTGTACAATGGTTCAGGGTCCTGCGGCCTTAAATTGCCGGGTGTCTCCTCGAATTCCGCCTCTCACAGGATGCCTCCCAGACGCAAGGTGGCACCAGTGCCAACTTGGTCTGGTTTGAGAGTGCCAAGTGGGTCCTGAAAACTGACACTCAGAACAGTGGCTTGTGAGTTTTGTTTCCCAGGGAAAAAGCCTGTACAATGGTTCAGGGGCCTGAGGCCTTAAATTGCCGGGTGCCTCCTGGAGATCCGCCTCTCACAGGATGCCTCCCAGGCGCAACATGACACCAGTGCCCACTTGGTCTGGTTTAAGAGTGCAAAGTGGGTCCTTAAAATTGACACCCAGAACAGTGGCTTGTGAGTTTTGTTTCCCAGGGAAAAAGCCTGTACAATGGTTCAGGGTCCTGCGGCCTTAAATTGCCGGGTGTCTCCTCGAATTCCGCCTCTCACAGGATGCCTCCCAGACGCAAGGTGGCACCAGTGCCAAGTTGGTCTGGTTTGAGAGTGCCAGGTGGCTCCTGCAAACTGACACCCAGAACAGTGGCTTGTGAGTTTTGTTTCCCAGGGAAAAAGCCTGTAAAATGGTTTAGGTTAATGCCGCCTTTAATAACCGGGTGCCACCTGGAGATCAGCCTCTCGCAGGATGCCTCCCAGACGCAAGGTGGCACCAGTGCCAACTTGGTCTGCTTTGAGAGTGTCAAGTGGGTCCTGAAAATTGACACCCAGAACAGTGGCTTGTGAGTTTTGTTTCCCAGGGAAAAAGCCTGTACAATGCTTCAGGGGCCTGAGGCCTTAAATTGCCGGGTGCCTCCCGGAATTCGACCTCTCGCAGGATGCCTCCCAGACGCCAGGTGGCACCAGTGGCAACTTGGTCTGGTTTAAGAGTGCCAAGTGGGTCCTGCAAACTGACACCCAGAACAGTGGCTTGTGAGTTTTGTTTCCCAGGGAAAAAGCCTCTACAATGGTTCAGGGTCCTGCGGCCTTAAATTGCCAGGTGCCTCCTGGAATTGCGCCTCTCGCAGGATGCCTCCCAGACGCAAGGTGGCACCAGTGCCAACTTGGTCTGCTTTGAGAGTGCCAGGTGGCTCCTGCAAACTGACACCCAGAACAGTGGCTTGTGAGTTTTGTTTCCCAGGGAAAAAGCCTGTACAATGGTTCAGGGTCCTGCGGACTTAAATTGCCGGGTGCCTCCTGGAGATCCGCCTCTCGCAGGCTGCCTTTCAGGCGCAACATGACACCAGTGCCAACTTGGTCTGCTTTGAGAGTGCCAGGTGGCTCCTGCAAACTGACACCCAGAACAGTGGCTTGTGAGTTTTGTTTCCCAGGGAAAAAGCCTGTACAATGGTTCAGGGGCCTGAGGCCTTAAATTGCCGGGTGCCTCCTGGAATTCGGCCACTCGCAGGATGCCTCCCAGACGCAAGGTGGCACCAGTGCCAACTTGGTCTGGTTTAAGAGTGCCAAGTGGGCCCTGAAAACTGAAACTAGAACAGTGGCTTGTGAGTTTTGTTTCCCAGGGAAAAAGCCTGTACAATGGTTCAGGGGCCTGCGGCCTTAAATTGCCAGATGCCTCCTGGAATTGCGCCTCTCGCAGGATGCCTCCCAGACGCAAGGTGGCACCAGTGCCAACTTTGTCTGCTTTGAGAGTGTCAAGTGCGTCCTGAAAACTGACACCCAGAACAGTGGCTTGTGAGTTTTGTTTCCCAGGGAAAAAGCCTGTACAATGGTTCAGGGGCCTGAGGCCTTAAATTGCCGGGTGCCTCCTGGAATTCGGACTCTCGCAGGGAGCCTCCCAGATGCAAAATGACACCATTTCCAACTTGGTCTGCTTTGAGAGTGCCAAGTGGGTCCTGCAAACTGACACCCAGAACAGTGGCTTGTGAGTTTTGTTTCCCAGGGAAAAAGCCTGTACAATGGTTCAGGGTCCTGCGGCCTTAAATTTCCGGGTGCCTCCTAGAATTCGGCCTCTCGCAGGATGCCTCCCAGACGCAAGGTGGCATCAGTTCCAACTTGGTCTGGTTTGAGAGTGCCAAGTGGGTCCTGAAAACTGACACCCAGAACAGTGGCTTGTGAGTTTTGTTTCCCTGGGAAAAAGCCTGTACAATGGTTCAGGGGCCTGAGGCCTTAAATTGCCGGGTGCCTCCTGGAATTCGGCCTCTCGCAGGATGCCTCCCAGACACAAGGTGGCACCAGTGCCAACTTGGTCTGGTTTAAGAGTGCCAAGTGGGTCCTGAAAACTGACACCCAGAACAGTGGCTTGTGAGTTTTCTTTCCCAGGGAAAAAGCCTGTACAATGGTTCAGGGGCCTGAAGCCTTTAATTGCAAGGTGCCTCCTGGAATTCGGCTACTCGCAGGATGCCTCCCAGACACAAGGTGGCACCAGTTCCAACTTGGTCTTGTTTAAGAGTGCCAAGTGGGTCCTGCAAAATGACACCCAGAACAGTGGCTTGTGAGTTTTGTTTCCCAGGGAAAAAGCCTGTACAGTGGTTCAGGGTCCTGCGGCTTTAAATTGCCAGATGCCTCCTGGAATTTGGCTCTCGCAGGATGCCTCCTAGACACAAGGTGGCACCAGTTCCAACTTGGTCTGGTTTAAGAGTGTCAAGTGGGTCCTGAAAACTGACACCCAGAACAGTGGCTTGTGAGTTTTGTTTCCCAGGGAAAAAGCCTGTACAATGGTTCAGGGTCCTGCGGCCTTAAATTGCCGGGTGTCTCCTCGAATTCCGCCTCTTGCAGGATGCCTCCCAGACGCAAGGTGGCACCAGTGCCAACTTGGTCTGGTTTGAGAGCTTCAAGTGGGTCCTGAAAACTGACACCCAGAACAGTGGCTTGTGAGTTTTGTTTCCCAGGGAAAAAGCCTGTACAATGGTTCAGGGGCCTGAGGCCTTAAATTGCCCGGTGCCTCCTGGAGATCCGCCTCTCACAGGATGCCTCCCAGGCGCAACATGACACCAGTGCCCACTTGGTCTGGTTTAAGAGTGCAAAGTGGGTCCTGAAAACTGACACCCAGAACAGTGGCTTGTGAGTTTTGTTTCCCAGGGAAAAAGCCTGTACAATGGTTCAGGGGCCTGAGGCCTTAAATTGCCCGGTGCCTCCTGGAATTCGGACTCTCGCAGGGAGCCTCCCAGACGCAAAATGACACCATTTCCGACTTGGTCTGGTTTGAGAGTGCCAAGTGGGTCCTGAAAACTGACACCCAGAACAGTGGCTTGTGAGTTTTGTTTCCCAGGGAAAAAGCCTGTACAATGGTTCAGGGTCCTGCGGCCTTAAATTGCAGGGTGCCTCCTAGAATTCGGCCTCTCGCAGGATGCCTCCCAGACGCAAGGTGGCATCAGTTCCAACTTGGTCTGGTTTAAGAGTGCCAAGTGGGTCCTTAAAACTGACACCCAGAACAGTGGCTTATGAGTTTTGTTTCCCAGGCAAAAAGCCTGTACAATGGTTCAGGGTCCTGCGGCCTTAAATTGCCGGGTGCCTCCTGGAATTCGGCCTCTCGCAGGATGCCTCCCAGACACAAGGTGGCACCAGTGGCAACTTGGTCTGGTTTAAGAGTGCCAAGTGGGTCCTGAAAACTGACACCCAGAACAGTGGCTTGTGAGTTTTGTTTCCCAGGGAAAAAGCCTGTACAATGGTTCAGGGTCCTGCGGCCTTAAATTGCCGGGTGCCTCCTGGAATTGCGCCTCTCGCAGGATGCCTCCCAGACGCAACATGACACCAGTGCCAACTTGTTCTCGTTTGAGAGTGCCAAGTTGGTCCTGAAAACTGACACCCAGAACAGTGGCTTGTGAGTTTTGTTTCCCAGGGAAAAAGCCTGTACAATGGTTCAGGGTCCTGCGGCCTTAAATTGCCGGGTGCCTCCTGCAGATCCGCTACTCGCAGGATGCCTCCCAGACACAAGGTGGCACCAGTGCCAACTTGGTCTGGTTTGAGAGTGCCAAGTGGGTCCTGAAAACTGACACCCAGAACAGTGGCTTGTGAGTTTTGTTTCCCAGGGAAAAAGCCTGTACAATGGTTCAGGGTCCTGAGGCCTTACATTGCCGGGTGCCTCCTTGAATTGCGCCTCTCGCAGGATGCCTCCCAGACGCAAGGTGGCACCAGTGCAAACTTGGTCTGGTTTGAGAGTGCCAGGTGTCTCCTGCAAACTTACACCCAGAACAGTGGCTTGTGAGTTTTGTTTCCCAGGGAAAAATCCTGTAAAATGGTTCAGGGTCTTGCGGCCTTAAATTGCGCGGTGCCTCCTGGAATTTTGCATCACGCCAGATGTTTCCCAGACGCTAAGAAACACCAGTTCCGACTTGGTCTGGTTTAAGAGTTCCAAGTGGGTCCTGAAAACTGACACCCAGAACAGTGGCTTGTGAGTTTTGTTTCCCAGGGAAAAAGCCTGTACAATGGTTCAGGGGCCTGAGGCCTTAAATTGCCGGGTGCCTCCTGAAATTCCGCCTCTCGCAGGATGCCTCCTAGACACAAGGTGGCACCAGTGCAAACTTGGTCTGGTTTAAGAGTGCCAAGTGGGTCCTGAAAACTGACACCCAGAACAGTGGCTTGTGAGTTTTGTTTCCCAGGGAAAAAGCCTGTACAATGGTTCAGTGTCCTGCGGCCTTAAATTGCCGGGCTCCTCCTGGAGATCCACTACTCGCAGGATGCCTCCCAGACACAAGGTGGCACCAGTGCCAAGTTGGTCTTCTTTGAGAGTTCCAAGTGGGTCCTGAAAACTGACACCCAGAACAGTGGCTTGTGAGTTTTGTTTCCCAGGGAAAAAGCCTGTACAATGGTTCAGGGTCCTGCGTCCTTAAATTGCGGGGTGCCTCCTGGAATTGCGCCTCTCGCAGGATGCCTCCCAGTCGAAAGGTGGCAACAGTGCCAACTTGGTCTGGTTTGAGAGTGCCAGGTGTCTCCTGCAAACTTACACCCAGAACAGTGGCTTGTGAGTTTTGTTTCCCAGGGAAAAAGCCTGTACAATGGTTTAGGTTAATGCCGCCTTTAATAGCCAGGTGCCTCCTGGAGATCCGCCTCTCGCAGGACGCCTCCCAGACGCAACATGACACCAGTGCCAACTTGGTCTGGTTTGAGAGTGCCAAGTGGGTCCTGAAAACTGACACCCAGAAAAGTGGCTTGTGAGTTTTGTTTCCCAGGGAAAAAGCCGGTACAATGGTTCAGGGGCCTGAGGCCTTAAATTGCCGGGTGCCTCCTGGAATTCCGCCTCTCGCAGGATGCCTCCTAGACACAAGGTAGCACCAGTGCCAACTTGGTCTGGTTTGAGAGTGTCAAGTGGGTCCTGAAAACTGACACCCAGAACAGTGGCTTGTGAGTTTTGTTTCCCAGGGAAAAAGCCTGTAAAATGGTTCAGGGTCCTGCGGCCTTAAATTGCCCGGTGCCTCCTGGAATTGCGCCTCTGGCAGGATGCCTCACAGACGCAAGGTGGCACCAGTGCAAACTTGGTCTGCTTTGAGAGTGCCAAGTGGGTCCTGAAAACTGACACCCAGAACAGTGGCTTGTGAGTTTTGTTTCCCACGGAAATAGCCTGTACAATGGTTCAGGGTCCTGCGGCCTTAAATTGCCGGGTGCCTCCTGGAATTGCGCCTCTTGCACGATGCCTCCCAGACGCAACATGACACCAGTGCCAACTTGGTCTGGTTTGAGAGTTCCAGGGGGCTCCTGCAAACTGACACCCAGAACAGTGGCTTGTGAGTTTTCTTTCCCAGGGAAAAAGCCTGTACAATGGTTCACCGTCCTGCGGCCTTAAATTGCCGGGTGCCTCCTGGAGATCCGCCTCTCACAGGATGCCTCCAAGGCGCAACAAGACACCAGTGCCAACTTGGTCTGGTTTGAGAGTGCCAAGTGGGTCCTGAAAACTGACACCCAGAACAGTGGCTTGTGAGTTTTGTTTCCCAGGGAAAAAGCCTGTACAATGGTTCAGGGTCCTGCGGCCTTAAATTGCCGGTTGTCCCCAGGAATTGTGCCTCTCGCAGGATGCCTCCCAGACGCAAGGTGGCACCAGTGCCAACTTGGTCTGCTTTGAGAGTGTCAAGTGGGTCCTGAAAACTGACACCAAGAACAGTGACTTGTGAGTTTTGTTTCCCAGGGAAAAAGCCTGTACAATGGTTCAGGGGCCTGAGGCCTTAAATTGCCCGGTGCCTCCTGGAATTCGGCCACTCGCAGGATGCCTCCCAGACGCAAGGTGGCACCAGTTCCAACTTGGTCTGGTTTAAGAGTGCCAAGTGGGTCCTGAAAACTGACACCCAGAACAGTGGCTTGTGAGTTTTCTTTCCCAGGGAAAAAGCCTGTACAATGGTTCAGGGGCCTGAAGCCTTAAATTGCAAGGTGCCTCCTTGAATTCGGCTACTCGCAGGATGCCTCCCAGACACAAGGTGGCACCAGTTCCAACTTGGTCTTGTTTAAGAGTGCCAAGTGGGTCCTGCAAACTGACACCCAGAACAGTGGCTTGTGAGTTTTGTTTCCCAGGGAAAAAGCCTGTACAGTGGTTCAGGGTCCTGCGGCTTTAAATTGCCAGATGCCTCCTGGAATTTGGCTCTCGCAGGATGCCTCCCAGACACAAGGTGGCACCAGTTCCAACTTGGTCTGGTTTAAGAGTGTCAAGTGGGTTTTGAAAACTGACACCCAGAACAGTGGCTTGTGAGTTTTGTTTCCCAGGGAAAAAGCCTGTACAATGGTTCAGGGTCCTGCGGCCTTAAATTGCCGGGTGTCTCCTCGAATTCCGCCTCTCGCAGGATGCCTCCCAGACGCAAGGTGGCACCAGTGCCAACTTGGTCTGGTTTGAGAGCTTCAAGTGGGTCCTGAAAACTGACACCCAGAACAGTGGCTTGTGAGTTTTGTTTCCCAGGGAAAAAGCCTGTACAATGGTTCAGGGGCCTGAGGCCTTAAATTGCCGGGTGCCTCCTGGAGATCCGCCTCTCACAGGATGCCTCCCAGGCGCAACATGACACCAGTGCCCACTTGGTCTGGTTTAAGAGTGCAAAGTGGGTCCTTAAAACTGACACCCAGAACAGTGGCTTGTGAGTTTTGTTTCCCAGGGAAAAAGCCTGTACAATGGTTCAGGGTCCTGCGGCCTTAAATTGCCGGGTGTCTCCTCGAATTCCGCCTCTCACAGGATGCCTCCCAGACGCAAGGTGGCACCAGTGCCAACTTGGTCTGGTTTGAGAGTGCCAAGTGGGTCCTGAAAACTGACACTCAGAACAGTGGCTTGTGAGTTTTGTTTCCCAGGGAAAAAGCCTGTACAATGGTTCAGGGGCCTGAGGCCTTAAATTGCCGGGTGCCTCCTGGAGATCCGCCTCTCACAGGATGCCTCCCAGGCGCAACATGACACCAGTGCCCACTTGGTCTGGTTTAAGAGTGCAAAGTGGGTCCTTAAAATTGACACCCAGAACAGTGGCTTGTGAGTTTTGTTTCCCAGGGAAAAAGCCTGTACAATGGTTCAGGGTCCTGCGGCCTTAAATTGCCGGGTGTCTCCTCGAATTCCGCCTCTCACAGGATGCCTCCCAGACGCAAGGTGGCACCAGTGCCAAGTTGGTCTGGTTTGAGAGTGCCAGGTGGCTCCTGCAAACTGACACCCAGAACAGTGGCTTGTGAGTTTTGTTTCCCAGGGAAAAAGCCTGTAAAATGGTTTAGGTTAATGCCGCCTTTAATAACCGGGTGCCACCTGGAGATCAGCCTCTCGCAGGATGCCTCCCAGACGCAAGGTGGCACCAGTGCCAACTTGGTCTGCTTTGAGAGTGTCAAGTGGGTCCTGAAAACTGACACCCAGAACAGTGGCTTGTGAGTTTTGTTTCCCAGGGAAAAAGCCTGTACAATGGTTCAGGGTCCTGCGGCCTTAAATTGCCAGGTGCCTTCTGGAATTCGGCGTCTTGCTGGATGCCTCCCAGACGCAAGGTGGCACCAGTGCCAACTTGGTCTGGTTTGAGAGTGCCAAGTGGGTCCTGAAAACTGACACCCAGAACAGTGGCTTGTGAGTTTTGTTTCCCAGAGAAAAAGCCTGTACAATGGTTCAGGGGCCTGAGGCCTTAAATTGACGGGCGCCTCCTGGAGATCCGCCTCTCGCAGGATGCCTCCCAGGCGCAACATGACACCAGTGCCAACTTGGTCTGGTTTAAGAGTGCCAAGTGGGTCCTGAAAACTGACACCCAGAACAGTGGCTTGTGAGTTTTGTTTCCGAGGGAAAAAGCCTGTACAATGGTTCAGGGGCCTGAGGCCTTAAATTGCCCGGTGCCTCCTGGAATTCGGACTCTCGCAGGGAGCCTCCCAGACGCAAAATGACACCATATCCAACTTGGTCTGGTTTGAGAGTGCCAAGTGGGTCCTGAAAACTGACACCCAGAACAGTGGCTTGTGAGTTTTGTTTCCCAGGGAAAAAGCCTGTACAATGGTTCAGGGTCCTGCGGCCTTAAGTTGCAGGGTGCCTCCTAGAATTCGGCCTCTCGCAGGATGCCTCCCAGACGCAAGGTGGCATCAGTTCCAACTTGGTCTGGTTTAAGAGTGCCAAGTGGGTCCTTAAAACTGACACCCAGAACAGTGGCTTATGAGTTTTGTTTCCCAGGCAAAAAGCCTGTACAATGGTTCAGGGTCCTGCGGCCTTAAATTGCCGGGTGCCTCCTGGAATTCGGCCTCTCGCAGGATGCCTCCCAGACACAAGGTGGCACCAGTGCCAACTTGGTCTGGTTTAAGAGTGCCAAGTGGGTCCTGAAAACTGACACCCAGAACAGTGGCTTGTGAGTTTTGTTTCCCAGGGAAAAAGCCTGTACAATGGTTCAGGGTCCTGCGGCCTTAAATTGCCGGGTGCCTCCTGGAATTGCGCCTCTCGCAGGATGCCTCCCAGACGCAACATGACACCAGTGCCAACTTGTTCTCGTTTGAGAGTGTCAAGTTGGTCCTGAAAACTGACAGCCAGAACAGTGGCTTGTGAGTTTTGTTTCCCAGGGAAAAAGCCTGTACAATGGTTCAGGGTCCTGCGGACTTAAATTGCCGGGTGCCTCCTGGAGATCCGCTACTCGCAGGATGCCTCCCAGACACAAGGTGGCACCAGTGCCAACTTGGTCTGGTTTGAGAGTTCCAAGTGGGTCCTGAAAACTGACACCCAGAACAGTGGCTTGTGAGTTTTGTTTCCCAGGGAAAAAGCCTGTACAATGGTTCAGGGTCCTGCGGCCTTAAATTGCCGGGTGCCTCCTGGAATTCGGCCTCTCGCAGGATGCCTCCCAGACACAAGGTGGCACCAGTGCCAACTTGGTCTGGTTTAAGAGTGCCAAGTGGGTCCTGAAAACTGACACCCAGAACAGTGGCTTGTGAGTTTTGTTTCCCAGGGAAAAAGCCTGTACAATGGTTCAGGGTCCTGCGGCCTTAAATTGCCGGGTGCCTCCTGGAATTGCGCCTCTCGCAGGATGCCTCCCAGACGCAAGGTGGCACCAGTGCCAACTTGGTCTGGTTTGAGAGTGCCAGGTGTCTCCTGCAAACTTACACCCAGAACAGTGGCTTGTGAGTTTTGTTTCCCAGGGAAAAATCCTGTAAAATGGTTCAGGGTCTTGCGGCCTTAAATTGCGCGGTGCCTCCTGGAATTTTGCATCACGCCAGATGTTTCCCAGACGCTAAGAAACACCAGTTCCGACTTGGTCTGGTTTAAGAGTTCCAAGTGGGTCCTGAAAACTGACACCCAGAACAGTGGCTTGTGAGTTTTGTTTCCCAGGGAAAAAGCCTGTACAATGGTTCAGGGGCCTGAGGCCTTAAATTGCCGGGTGCCTCCTGAAATTCCGCCTCTCGCAGGATGCCTCCTAGACACAAGGTGGCACCAGTGCAAACTTGGTCTGGTTTAAGAGTGCCAAGCGGGTCCTGAAAACTGACACCCAGAACAGTGGCTTGTGAGTTTTGTTTCCCAGGGAAAAAGCCTGTACAATGGTTCAGTGTCCTGCGGCCTTAAATTGCCGGGCTCCTCCTGGAGATCCGCTACTCGCAGGATGCCTCCCAGACACAAGGTGGCACCAGTGCCAAGTTGGTCTTCTTTGAGAGTTCCAAGTGGGTCCTGAAAACTGACACCCAGAACAGTGGCTTGTGAGTTTTGTTTCCCAGGGAAAAAGCCTGTACAATGGTTCAGGGTCCTGCGGCCTTAAATTGCCGGGTGCCTCCTGGAATTGCGCCTCTCGCAGGATGCCTCCCAGTCGAAAGGTGGCAACAGTGCCAACTTGGTCTGGTTTGAGAGTGCCAGGTGTCTCCTGCAAACTTACACCCAGAACAGTGGCTTGTGAGTTTTGTTTCCCAGGGAAAAAGCCTGTACAATGGTATAGGTTAATGCCGCCTTTAATAGCCAGGTGCCACCTGGAGATCCGCCTCTCGCAGGATGCCTCCCAGACGCAACATGACACCAGTGCCAACTTGGTCTGGTTTGAGAGTGCCAAGTGGGTCCTGAAAACTGACACCCAGAAAAGTGGCTTGTGAGTTTTGTTTCCCAGGGAAAAAGCCGGTACAATGGTTCAGGGGCCTGAGGCCTTAAATTGCCGGGTGCCTCCTGGAATTCCGCCTCTCGCAGGATGCCTCCTAGACACAAGGTAGCACCAGTGCCAACTTGGTCTGGTTTGAGAGTGTCAAGTGGGTCCTGAAAACTGACACCCAGAACAGTGGCTTGTGAGTTTTGTTTCCCAGGGAAAAAGCCTGTAAAATGGTTCAGGGTCCTGCGGCCTTAAATTGCCCGGTGCCTCCTGGAATTGCGCCTCTGGCAGGATGCCTCACAGACGCAAGGTGGCACCAGTGCAAACTTGGTCTGCTTTGAGAGTGCCAAGTGGGTCCTGAAAACTGACACCCAGAACAGTGGCTTGTGAGTTTTGTTTCCCAGGGAAATAGCCTGTACAATGGTTCAGGGTCCTGCGGCCTTAAATTGCCGGGTGCCTCCTGGAATTGCGCCTCTTGCACGATGCCTCCCAGACGCAACATGACACCAGTGCCAACTTGGTCTGGTTTGAGAGTTCCAGGTGGCTCCTGCAAACTGACACCCAGAACAGTGGCTTGTGAGTTTTGTTTCCCAGGGAAAAAGCCTGTACAATGGTTCACCGTCCTGCGGCCTTAAATTGCCGGGTGCCTCCTGGAGATCCGCCTCTCACAGGATGCCTCCAAGGCGCAACAAGACACCAGTGCCAACTTGGTCTGGTTTGAGAGTGCCAAGTGGGTCCTGAAAACTGACACCCAGAACAGTGGCTTGTGAGTTTTGTTTCCCAGGGAAAAAGCCTGTACAATGGTTCAGGGTCCTGCGGCCTTAAATTGCCGGTTGTCCCCAGGAATTGTGCCTCTCGCAGGATGCCTCCCAGACGCAAGGTGGCACCAGTGCCAACTTGGTCTGCTTTGAGAGTGTCAAGTGGGTCCTGAAAACTGACACCAAGAACAGTGACTTGTGAGTTTTGTTTCCCAGGGAAAAAGCCTGTACAATGGTTCAGGGGCCTGAGGCCTTAAATTGCCCGGTGCCTCCTGGAATTCGGCCACTCGCAGGATGCCTCCCAGACGCTAAGCAACACCAGTGCCAACTTGGTCTGGTTTAAGAGTGCAAAGTGGGTCCTGAAAACTGACACCCAGAACAGTGGCTTGTGAGTTTTCTTTCCCAGGGAAAAAGCCTGTACAATGGTTCAGGGGCCTGAAGCCTTAAATTGCAAGGTGCCTCCTGGAATTCGGCTACTCGCAGGATGCCTCCCAGACACAAGGTGGCACCAGTTCCAACTTGGTCTTGTTTAAGAGTGCCAAGTGGGTCTTGCAAACTGACACCCAGAACAGTGGCTTGTGAGTTTTGTTTCCCAGGGAAAAAGCCTGTACAGTGGTTCAGGGTCCTGCGGATTTAAATTGCCAGATGCCTCCTGGAATTTGGCTCTCGCAGGATGCCTCCCAGACACAAGGTGGCACCAGTTCCAACTTGGTCTGGTTTAAGAGTGTCAAGTGGGTTTTGAAAACTGACACCCAGAACAGTGGCTTGTGAGTTTTGTTTCCCAGGGAAAAAGCCTGTACAATGGTTCAGGGTCCTGCGGCCTTAAATTGCCGGGTGTCTCCTCGAATTCCGCCTCTCGCAGGATGCCTCCCAGACGCAAGGTGGCACCAGTGCCAACTTGGTCTGGTTTGAGAGCTTCAAGTGGGTCCTGAAAACTGACAGCCAGAACAGTGGCTTGTGAGTTTTGTTTCCCACGGAAAAAGCCTGTACAATGGTTCAGGGGCCTGAGGCCTTAAATTGCCGGGTGCCTCCTGGAGATCCGCCTCTCACAGGATGCCTCCCAGGTGCAACATGACACCAGTGCCCACTTGGTCTGGTTTAAGAGTGCAAAGTGGGTCCTTAAAACTGACACCCAGAACAGTGGCTTGTGAGTTTTGTTTCCCAGGGAAAAAGCCTGTACAATGGTTCAGGGTCCTGCGGCCTTAAATTGCCGGGTGTTTCCTCGAATTCCGCCTCTCACAGGATGCCTCCCAGACGCAAGGTGGCACCAGTGCCAACTTGGTCTGGTTTGAGAGTGCCAAGTGGGTCCTGAAAACTGACACTCAGAACAGTGGCTTGTGAGTTTTGTTTCCCAGGGAAAAAGCCTGTACAATGGTTCAGGGGCCTGAGGCCTTAAATTGCCGGGTGCCTCCTGGAGATCCGCCTCTCACAGGATGCCTCCCAGGCGCAACATGACACCAGTGCCCACTTGGTCTGGTTTAAGAGTGCAAAGTGGGTCCTTAAAATTGACACCCAGAACAGTGGCTTGTGAGTTTTGTTTCCCAGGGAAAAAGCCTGTACAATGGTTCAGGGTCCTGCGGCCTTAAATTGCCGGGTGTCTCCTCGAATTCCGCCTCTCACAGGATGCCTCCCAGACGCAAGGTGGCACCAGTGCCAAGTTGGTCTGGTTTGAGAGTGCCAGGTGGCTCCTGCAAACTGACACCCAGAACAGTGGCTTGTGAGTTTTGTTTCCCAGGGAAAAAGCCTGTAAAATGGTTTAGGTTAATGCCGCCTTTAATAACCGGGTGCCACCTGGAGATCAGCCTCTCGCAGGATGCCTCCCAGACGCAAGGTGGCACCAGTGCCAACTTGGTCTGCTTTGAGAGTGTCAAGTGGGTCCTGAAAACTGACACCCAGAACAGTGGCTTGTGAGTTTTGTTTCCCAGGGAAAAAGCCTGTACAATGGTTCAGGGTCCTGCGGCCTTAAATTGCCAGGAGCCTCCTGGAATTCGGCGTCTTGCTGGATGCCTCCCAGACGCAAGGTGGCACCAGTGCCAACTTGGTCTGGTTTGAGAGTGCCAAGTGGGTCCTGAAAACTGACACCCAGAACAGTGGCTTGTGAGTTTTGTTTCCCAGAGAAAAAGCCTGTACAATGGTTCAGGGGCCTGAGGCCTTAAATTGACGGGCGCCTCCTGGAGATCCGCCTCTCGCAGGATGCCTCCCAGGCGCAACATGACACCAGTGCCAACTTGGTCTGGTTTAAGAGTGCCAAGTGGGTCCTGAAAACTGACACCCAGAACAGTGGCTTGTGAGTTTTGTTTCCGAGGGAAAAAGCCTGTACAATGGTTCAGGGGCCTGAGGCCTTAAATTGCCCGGTGCCTCCTGGAATTCGGACTCTCGCAGGGAGCCTCCCAGACGCAAAATGACACCATATCCAACTTGGTCTGGTTTGAGAGTGCCAAGTGGGTCCTGAAAACTGACACCCAGAACAGTGGCTTGTGAGTTTTGTTTCCCAGGGAAAAAGCCTCTACAGTGGTTCAGGGTCCTGCGGCCTTAAATTGCAGGGTGCCTCCTAGAATTCGGCCTCTCGCAGGATGCCTCCCAGACGCAAGGTGGCATCAGTTCCAACTTGGTCTGGTTTAAGAGTGCCAAGTGGGTCCTTAAAACTGACACCCAGAACAGTGGCTTATGAGTTTTGTTTCCCAGGCAAAAAGCCTGTACAATGGTTCAGGGTCCTGCGGCCTTAAATTGCCGGGTGCCTCCTGGAATTCGGCCTCTCGCAGGATGCCTCCCAGACACAAGGTAGCACCAGTGCCAACTTGGTCTGGTTTAAGAGTGCCAAGTGGGTCCGGGAAACTGACACCCAGAACAGTGGCTTGTGAGTTTTGTTTCCCAGGGAAAAAGCCTGTACAATGGTTCAGGGTCCTGCGGCCTTAAATTGCCGGGTGCCTCCTGGAATTGCGCCTTTCGCAGGATGCCTCCCAGACGCAACATGACACCAGTGCCAACTTGGTCTGCTTTGAGAGTGTCAAGTTGGTCCTGAAAACTGACACCCAGAACAGTGGCTTGTGAGTTTTGTTTCCCAGGGAAAAAGCCTGTACAATGGTTCAGGGTCCTGCGGACTTAAATTGCCGGGTGCCTCCTGGAGATCCGCTACTCGCAGGATGCCTCCCAGACACAAGGTGGCACCAGTTCCAACTTGGTCTGGTTTGAGAGTGCCAAGTGGGTCCTGAAAACTGACACCCAGAACAGTGGCTTGTGAGTTTTGTTTCCCAGGGAAAAAGCCTGTACAATGGTTCAGGGTCCTGCGGCCTTAAGTTGCAGGGTGCCTCCTAGAATTCGGCCTCTCGCAGGATGCCTCCCAGACGCAAGGTGGCACCAGTGCAAACTTGGTCTGGTTTGAGAGTGCCAGGTGTCTCCTGCAAACTTACACCCAGAACAGTGGCTTGTGAGTTTTGTTTCCCAGGGAAAAAGCCTGTTCAATGGTTCAGGGTCCTGCGGACTTAAATTGCCGGGTGCCTCCTGGAGATCCGCTACTCGCAGGATGCCTCCCAGACTCAAGGTGGCACCAGTTCCAACTTGGTCTGGTTTGAGAGTGCCAAGTGGGTCCTGAAAACTGACACCCAGAACAGTGGCTTGTGAGTTTTGTTTCCCAGGGAAAAAGCCTGTACAATGGTTCAGGGTCCTGAGGCCTTACATTGCCGGGTGCCTCCTTGAATTGAGCCTCTCGCAGGATGCCTCCCAGACGCAAGGTGGCACCAGTGCAAACTTGGTCTGGTTTGAGAGTGCCAGGTGTCTCCTGCAAACTTACACCCAGAACAGTGGCTTGTGAGTTTTGTTTCCCAGGGAAAAAGCCTGCACAATAGTTCAGGGTTCTGCGGCCTTAACTACCCGGGTGCCTCCTGGAATTGCGCCTCTCGCAGGATGCCTCCCAGACGCAAGGTGGCACCAGTGCCAACTTGGTCTGCTTTTAGAGTGTCAAGTGGGTCCTGAAAACTGACACCCAGAACAGTGGCTTGTGAGTTTTGTTTCCCAGGGAAAAAGCCTGTACAATGGTTCAGGGTCCTGCGGCCTTAAATTGCCGGGTGCCTCCTGGAATTGCGCCTCTCGCAGGATGCCTCCCAGACGCAAGGTGGCACCAGTGAAAACTTGGTCTGGTTTGAGAGTGCCAGGTGGCTCCTGCAAACTGACACCCAGAAGAGTGGCTTGTGAATTTTCTTTCCCAGGGAAAAAGCCTGTAAAATGGTTCAGCGTCCTGCGGCCTTAAATTGCCGGGTGCCCCCTGGAGATCCGCCTCTCACAGGGTGCCTCCCAGACGCAAAATGACACCATTTCCAACTTGGTCTGGTTTGAGAGTGCCAAGTGGGTCCTGAAAACTGACACCCAGAACAGTGGCTTGTGAGTTTTGTTTCCCAGGGAAAAAGCCTTTACAATGGTTCAGGGGCCTGAAGCCTTAAATTGCCGGGTGCCTCCTGGAATTCGGCTACTCGCAGGATGCCTCCCAGACACAAGGTGGCACCAGTTCCAACTTGTTCTTTTTTAAGAGTGCCAAGTGGGTCCTGAAAACTGACACCCAGAACAGTGGCTTGTGAGTTTTGTTTCCCAGGGAAAAAGCCTCTACAGTGGTTCAGGGTCCTGCGGCCTTAAATTGCCGGGTGCCACCTGGAGATCAGCCTCTCGCAGGATGCCTCCCAGACACAAGGTGGCACCAGTTCCAACTTGGTCTGGTTTAAGAGTGCCAAGTGCGTCCTGAAAACTGACACCCAGAACAGTGGCTTGTGAGTTTTGTTTCCCAGGGAAAAAGCCTGTACAATGGTTCAGGGTCCTGCGGCCTTAAATTGCCGGGTGTCTCCTGGAATTGCGCCTCTCGCAGGATGCCTCCCAGACGCAAGGTGGCACCAGTGCCAACTTGGTCTGGTTTGAGAGTGTCAAATGGGTCCTGAAAACTGACACCCAGAACAGTGGCTTGTGAGTTTTGTTTCCCAGGGAAAAAGGCTGTACAATGGTTCAGGGTCCTGCGGCCTTAAATTGCCGGGTGCCTCCTGGAATTGCGCCTCTCGCAGGATGCCTCCCAGACGCAAGGTGGCACCAGTGCCAACTTGGCCTGCTTTGAGAGTGCCAAGTGGGTCCTGAAAACTGACACCCAGAACAGTGGCTTGTGAGTTTTGTTTCCCAGGGAAAAAGCCTGTACAATGGTTCAGGGGCCTGAGGCCTTAAATTGACGGGTGCCTCCTGGAGATCCGCCTCTCACAGGATGCCTCCCAGGCGCAACATGACACCAGTGCCAACTTCGTCTGGTTTAAGAGTGCCAAGTGGGTCCTGAAAACTGACACCCAGAACAGTGGCTTGTGAGTTTTGGTTCCCAGGGAAAAAGCCTGTAAAATGGTTCAGGGGCCTGAGGCCTTAAATTGCCGGGTGCCTCCTGGAGATCCGCCTCTCACAGGATGCCTCCCAGGCGCAACATGACACCAGTGCCAACTTGGTCTGGTTTAAGAGTGCCAAGTGGGTCCTGAAAACTGACACCCAGAACAGTGGCTTGTGAGTTTTGTTTCCCAGGGAAAAAGCCTGTACAATGCTTCAGGGGCCTGAGGCCTTAAATTGCCGGGTGGCTCCCGGAATTCGACCTCTCGCAGGATGCCTCCCAGACGCCAGGTGGGACCAGTGGCAACTTGGTCTGGTTTAAGAGTGCCAAGTGGGTCCTGCAAACTGACACCCAGAACAGTGGCTTGTGAGTTTTGTTTCCCAGAGAAAAAGCCTCTACAATGGTTCAGGGTCCTGCGGCCTTAAATTGCCAGGTGCCTCCTGGAATTGCGCCTCTCGCAGGATGCCTCCCAGACGCAAGGTGGCACCAGTGCCAACTTGGTCTGCTTTGAGAGTGCCAGGTGGCTCCTGCAAACTGACACCCAGAACAGTGGCTTGTGAGTTTTGTTTCCCAGGGAAAAAGTCTGTACAATGGTTCAGGGTCCTGCGGACTTAAATTGCGGGGTGCCCCCTGGAGATCCGCCTCTCGCAGGCTGCCTTTCAGGCGCAACATGACACCAGTGCCAACTTGGTCTGGTTTGAGAGTGCCAGGTGGCTCCTGCAAACTGACACCCAGAACAGTGGCTTGTGAGTTTTGTTTCCCAGGGAAAAAGCCTGTACAATGGTTCAGGGGCCTGAGGCCTTAAATTGCCGGGTGCCTCCTGGAATTCGGCCACTCGCAGGATGCCTCCCAGACGCAAGGTGGCACCAGTGCCAACTTGGTCTGGTTTAAGAGTGTCAAGTGGGTCCTGCAAACTGAAACTAGAACAGTGGCTTGTGAGTTTTGTTTCCCAGGGAAAAAGCCTGTACAATGGTTCAGGGGCCTGCGGCCTTAAATTGCCAGATGCCTCCTGGAATTGCGCCTCTCGCAGGATGCCTCCCAGACGCAAGGTGGCACCAGTGCCAACTTTGTCTGCTTTGAGAGTGTCAAGTGCGTCCTGAAAACTGACACCCAGAACAGTGGCTTGTGAGTTTTGTTTCCCAGGGAAAAAGCCTGTACAATGGTTCAGGGTCCTGCGGCCTTAAATTTCCGGGTGCCTCCTAGAATTCGGCCTCTCGCAGGATGCCTCCCAGACGCAAGGTGGCATCAGTTCCAACTTGGTCTGGTTTGAGAGTGCCAAGTGGGTCCTGAAAACTGACACCCAGAACAGTGGCTTGTGAGTTTTGTTTCCCAGGGAAAAAGCCTGTTCAATGGTTCAGGGGCCTGAGGCCTTAAATTGCCGGGTGGCTCCTGGAATTCGGCCTCTCGCAGGATGCCTCCCAGGCGCAACATTACACCAGTGCCAACATGGTCTGGTTTGAGAGTGCCAGGTGGCTCCTGCAAACTGACACCCAGAACAGTGGCTTGTGAGTTTTGTTTCCCAGGGAAAAAGCCTGTACAATGGTTCAGGGTCCTGCGGACTTAAATTGCCGGGTGCCTCCTGGAGATCCGCTACTCGCAGGATGCCTCCCAGACACAAGGTGGCACCAGTGCCAACTTGGTCTGGTTTGAGAGTGCCAAGTGCGTCCTGAAAACTGACACCCAGAACAGTGGCGTGTGAGTTTTGTTTCCCAGGGAAAAAGCCTGTACAATGGTTCAGGGTCCTGAGGCCTTACATTGCCGGGTGCCTCCTTGAATTGCGCCTCTCGCAGGATGCCTCCCAGACACAAGGTGGCACCAGTGCCAACTTGGTCTGGTTTGAGAGTGCCAGGTGTCTCCTGCAAACTTACACCCAGAACAGTGGCTTGTGAGTTTTGTTTCCCAGGGAAAAAGCCTGTAAAATGGTTCAGGGTCCTGCGGCTTTAAATTGCGGGGTGCCTCCTGGAATTTTGCATCACGCCAGATGTTTCCCAGACGCTAAGAAACACCAGTTCCGACTTGGTCTGGTTTAAGAGTGCCAAGTGGGTCCTGAAAACTGACACCCAGAACAGTGGCTTGTGAGTTTTGTTTCCCAGGGAAAAAGCCTGTACAATGGTTCAGGGGCCTGAGGCCTTAAATTGCCGGGTGCCTCCTGGAATTCCGCCTCTCGCAGGATGCCTCCTAGACACAAGGTGGCACCAGTGCCAACTTGGTCTGGTTTAAGAGTGCCAAGTGGGTCCTGAAAACTGACACCCAGAACAGTGGCTTGTGAGTTTTGTTTCCCAGGGAAAAAGCCTGTACAGTGGTTCAGGGTCCTGCGGCCTTAACTACCCGGGTGCCTCCTGGAATTGCGCCTCTCGCAGGATGCCTCCCAGACGCAAGGTGGCACCAGTGCCAAGTTGGTCTGGTTTGAGAGTGCCAGGTGGCTCCTGCAAACTGACACCCAGAACAGTGGCTTGTGAGTTTTGTTTCCCAGGGAAAAAGACTGTAAAATGGTTCAGCGTCCTGCGGCCTTAAATTGCCGGGTGCCTCCTGGAGACCCGCCTCTCACAGGGTGCCTTCCAGACGCAAAATGACACCATTTCCAACTTGGTCTGGTTTGAGAGTGCCAGGTGGGTCCTGAAAACTGACACCCAGAACAGTGGCTTGTGAGTTTTGTTTCCCAGGGAAAAAGCCTGTACAATGGTTCAGGGGCCTGAAGCCTTGAATTGCCGGGTGCCTCCTGGAATTCGGCTACTCGCAGGATGCCTCCCAGACACAAGGTGGCACCAGTTCCAACTTGGTCTTTTTTAAGAGTGCCAAGTGGGTCCTGAAAACTGACACCCAGAACAGTGGCTTGTGAGTTTTGTTTCCCAGGGAAAAAGCCTCTACAGTGATTCAGGGTCCTGCGGCCTTAAATTGCCGGGTGCCACCTGGAGATCAGCCTCTCGCAGGATGCCTCCCAGACACAAGGTGGCACCAGTGCAAACTTGGTCTGGTTTAAGAGTGCCAAGTGGGTCCTGAAAACTGACACCCAGAACAGTGGCTTGTGAGTTTTGTTTCCCAGGGAAAAAGCCTGTACAATGGTTCAGGGGCCTGCGGCCTTAAATTGCCGGGTGTCTCCTGGAATTGCGCCTCTCGCAGGATGCCTCCCAGACACAAGGTGGCACCAGTGCCAACTTGGTCTGGTTTGAGAGTGTCAAGTGGGTCCTGAAAACTGACACCCAGAACAGTGGCTTGTGAGTTTTGTTTCCCAGGGAAAAAGGCTGTACAATGGTTCAGGGTCCTGCGGCCTTAAATTGCCGGGTGCCTCCTGGAATTGCGCCTCTCGCAGGATGCCTCCCAGACGCAAGGTGGCACCAGTGCCAACTTGGCCTGCTTTGAGAGTGCCAAGTGGGTCCTGAAAACTGACACCCAGAACAGTGGCTTGTGAGTTTTGTTTCCCAGGGAAAAAGCCTGTACAATGGTTCAGGGGCCTGAGGCCTTAAATTGACGGGTGCCTCCTGGAGATCCGCCTCTCACAGGATGCCTCCCAGGCGCAACATGACACCAGTGCCAACTTCGTCTGGTTTAAGAGTGCCAAGTGGGTCCTGAAAACTGACACCCAGAACAGTGGCTTGTGAGTTTTGTTTCCCAGGGAAAAAGCCTGTAAAATGGTTCAGGGGCCTGAGGCCTTAAATTGACGGGTGCCTCCTGGAGATCCGCCTCTCACAGGATGCCTCCCAGGCGCAACATGACACCAGTGCCAACTTGGTCTGGTTTAAGAGTGCCAAGTGGGTCCTGAAAACTGACACCCAGAACAGTGGCTTGTGAGTTTTGTTTCCCAGGGAAAAAGCCTGTACAATGCTTCAGGGGCCTGAGGCCTTAAATTGCCGGGTGCCTCCCGGAATTCGACCTCTCGCAGGATGCCTCCCAGACGCCAGGTGGCACCAGTGGCAACTTGGTCTGGTTTAAGAGTGCCAAGTGGGTCCTGCAAACTGACACCCAGAACAGTGGCTTGTGAGTTTTGTTTCCCAGGGAAAAAGCCTCTACAATGGTTCAGGGTCCTGCGGCCTTAAATTGCCAGGTGCCTCCTGGAATTGCGCCTCTCGCAGGATGCCTCCCAGACGCAAGGTGGCACCAGTGCCAAGTTGGTCTGGTTTGAGAGTGCCAGGTGGCTCCTGCAAACTGACACCCAGAACAGTGGCTTGTGAGTTTTGTTTCCCAGGGAAAAAGTCTGTACAATGGTTCAGGGTCCTGCGGACTTAAATTGCGGGGTGCCTCCTGGAGATCCGCCTCTCGCAGGCTGCCTTTCAGGCGCAACATGACACCAGTGCCAACTTTGTCTGCTTTGAGAGTGTCAAGTGCGTCCTGAAAACTGACACCCAGAACAGTGGCTTGTGAGTTTTGTTTCCCAGGGAAAAAGCCTGTACAATGGTTCAGGGTCCTGCGGCCTTAAATTGCCGGGTGCCCACTGGAATACTGCATCTCGCCAGATGTTTCCCAGACGCTAAGCAACACCAGTGCCAACTTGGTCTGGTTTAAGAGTGCCAAGTGGGTCCGGGAAACTGACACCCAGAACAGTGGCTTGTGAGTTTTGTTTCCCAGGGAAAAAACCTGTACAATGGTTCAGGGGCCTGCGGCCTTAAATTGCCGGGTGCCTCCTGGAATTCGGCGTCTTGCAAGATGCCTCCCAGACGCAAGGTGGCACCAGTGCCAACTTGGTCTGGTTTGAGAGTGCCAAGTGGGTCCTGCAAACTGACACCCAGAACAGTGGCTTGTGAGTTTTGTTTCCCAGGGAAAAAGCCTGTAGAATGGTTTTGGGTCCTGCGGCCTTAAATTGCCGGGTGCCTCCTGGAATTGCGCCTCTCGCTGGATGACTCCCAGACGCAACATGACACCAGTGCCAACTTGGTCTGGTTTGAGAGTGCCAAGTGTGTCCTGCAAACTGACACCCAGAACAGTGGCTTGTGAGTTTTGTTTCCCAGGGAAAAAGCCTGTACAATGGTTCAGGGGCCTGAGGCCTTAAATTGCCGGGTGCCTCCTGGAATTCGGACTCTCGCAGGGTGCCTCCCAGACGCAAAATGACACCATTTCCAACTTGGTCTGGTTTGAGAGTGCCAAGTGGGTCCTGAAAACTGACACCCAGAACAGTGGCTTGTGAGTTTTTTTTCCCAGGGAAAAAGCCTGTACAATGGTTCAGGGTCCTGCGGCCTTAAATTCCTGGGTGCCTCCTAGAATTCGGCCTCCCGAGGGATGCCTCTCAGACGCAAGGTGGCACCAGTTCCAACTTGGTCTGGTTTAAGAGTGCCAAGTGGGTCCTGAAAACTGACACCCAGAACAGTGGCTTGTGAGTTTTGTTTCCCAGGGAAAAAGCCTGTACAATGGTTCAGGGGCCTGAGGCCTTAAATTGCCGGGTGCCTCCTGGAATTCGGACTCTCGCAGGGAGCCTCCCAGACGCAAAATGACACCATATCCAACTTGGTCTGGTTTAAGAGTGCCAAGTGGGTCCGGGAAACTGACACCCAGAACAGTGGCTTGTGAGTTTTGTTTCCCAGGGAAAAAACCTGTACAATGGTTCAGGGGCCTGCGGCCTTAAATTGCCGGGTGCCTCCTGGAATTCGGCGTCTTGCAAGATGCCTCCCAGACGCAAGGTGGCACCAGTGCCAACTTGGTCTGGTTTGAGAGTGCCAAGTGGGTCCTGCAAACTGACACCCAGAACAGTGGCTTGTGAGTTTTGTTTCCCAGGGAAAAAGCCTGTACAATGGTTCAGGGTCCTGCGGCCTTAAATTGCCGGGTGCCTCCTGGAATTGCGCCTCTCGCTGGATGACTCCCAGATGCAAGGTAGCACCAGTGCCAACTTGGTCTGGTTTGAGAGTGCCAAGTGTGTCCTGCAAACTGACACCCAGAACAGTGGCTTGTGAGTTTTGTTTCCCAGGGAAAAAGCCTGTACAATGGTTCAGGGGCCTGAGGCCTTAAATTGCCGGGTGCCTCCTGGAATTCGGACTCTCGCAGGGTGCCTCCCAGACGCAAAATGACACCATTTCCAACTTGGTCTGGTTTGAGAGTGCCAAGTGGGTCCTGAAAACTGACACCCAGAACAGTGGCTTGTGAGTTTTTTTTCCCAGGGAAAAAGCCTGTACAATGGTTCAGGGTCCTGCGGCCTTAAATTCCTGGGTGCCTCCTAGAATTCGGCCTCCCGAGGGATGCCTCTCAGACGCAAGGTGGCACCAGTTCCAACTTGGTCTGGTTTAAGAGTGCCAAGTGGGTCCTGAAAACTGACACCCAGAACAGTGGCTTGTGAGTTTTGTTTCCCAGGGAAAAAGCCTGTACAATGGTTCAGGGGCCTGAGGCCTTAAATTGCCGGGTGCCTCCTGGAATTCGGACTCTCGCAGGGAGCCTCCCAGACGCAAAATGACACCATATCCAACTTGGTCTGGTTTAAGAGTGCCAAGTGCGTCCTGAAAACTGACACCCAGAACAGTGGCTTGTGAGTTTTGTTTCCCAGGCAAAAAGCCTGTACAATGGTTCAGGGGCCTGAGGCCTTAAATTGCCGGGTGCCACCTGGAATTCGGCCTCTCGCAGGACGCCTCCCAGACACAAGGTGGCACCAGTGCCAACTTGGTCTGGTTTAAGAGTGCCAAGTGGGTCCTGGAAACTGACACCCAGAACAAAGGCTTCTGAGTTTTGTTTCCCAGGGAAAAAGCCTGTACAATGGTTCAGGGTCCTGCGGCCTTAAATTGCCGGGTGCCTCCTGGAGATCCGCCTCTCACAGGATGCCTCCCAGGCGCAACATTACACCAGTGCCAACTTGGTCTGGTTTGAGAGTGCCAAGTGGGTCCTGCAAACTGACACCCAGAACAGTGGCTTGTGAGTTTTGTTTCCCAGGGAAAAAGCCTGTACAATGGTTCATGGTCCTGCGGCCCTAAATTGCCGGGTGCCTCCTGGCATTCCGCCTCTCGCAGGATGCCTCCCAGACGCAAGGTGGCACCAGTGCCAACTTGGTCTGGTTTGAGAGTGCCAGGTGGCTCCTGCAAACTGACACCTAGAACAGTGGCTTGTGAGTTTTGTTTCCCAGGGAAAAAGCCTGTAAAAGGGTTTAGGTTAATGCCGCCTTTAATAGCCGGGTGCCACCTGGTGATCAGCCTCTCGCAGGATGCCTCCCAGACGCAAGGTGGCTCCAGTGCCAGCTTTGTCTGGTTTTAGAGTGCCATGTCGGTCCTGCAAACTGACACCCAGAACAGTGACTTGTGAGTTTTGTTTCCCAGGGAAAAAGCCTGTACAATGGTTCAGGGGCCTGAGGCCTTAAATTGCCGGGTGCCTCCTGGAATTCGGCCACTCGCAGGATTCCTCCCAGACGCAAGGTGGCACCAGTTCCAACTTGGTCTGGTTTAAGAGTGCCAAGTGGGTCCTGCAAACTGACACCCAGAACAGTGGCTTGTGAGTTTTGTTTTCCAGGGAAAAAGCCTGTACAATGGTTCAGGGTCCTGCAGACTTAAATTGCCGGGTGCCCCCTGGATTACCGCATCACGCCAGATGTTTCCCAGACGCTAAGCAACACCAGTGCCAACTTGGTCTGGTTTAAGAGTGCCAAGTGGGTCCGGGAAACTGACACCCAGAACAGTGGCTTGTGAGTTTTGTTTCCCAGGGAAAAAACCTGTACAATGGTTCAGGGGCCTGCGGCCTTAAATTGCCGGGTGCCTCCTGGAATTGCGCCACTCGCAGGATGCCTCCCAGAGGCAAGGTGGCACCAGTGCCAACTTGGTCTGGTTTGAGAGTGTCAAGTGGGTCCTGAAAACTGACACCCAGAACAGTGGCTTGTGAGTTTTGTTTCCCAGGGGAAAAGCCTGTACAATGGTTCAGGGGCCTGAGGCCTTAAATTGCCGGGTGCCTCCTGGAATTCGGACTCTCGCAGGGTGCCTCCCAGACGCAAAATGACACCATTTCCAACTTGGTCTGGTTTGAGAGTGCCAAGTGGGTCCTGAAAACTGACACCCAGAACAGTGGCTTGTGAGTTTTGTTTCCCAGGGAAAAAGCCTGTACAATGGTTCAGGGTCCTGCGGCCTTAAATTGCTGGGTGCCTCCTAGAATTCGGCCTCCCGCAGGATGCCTCTCAGACGCAAGGTGGCACCAGTTCCAACTTGGTCTGGTTTGAGAGTGCCAAGTGGGTCCTGAAAACTGACACCCAGAACAGTGGCTTGTGAGTTTTGTTTCCCAGGGGAAAAGCCTGTACAATGGTTCAGGGTCCTGCGGACTTAAATTGCCGGGTGCCCCCTGGATTACCGCATCACGCCAGATGTTTCCCAGACGCTAAGCAACACCAGTGCCAACTTGGTCTGGTTTGAGAGTGCCATGTGGGTCCGGGAAACTGACACCCAGAACAGTGGCTTGTGAGTTTTGTTTCCCAGGGAAAAAACCTGTACAATGGTTCAGGGGCCTGCGGCCTTAAATTGCCGGGTGCCTCCTGGAATTGCGCCACTCGCAGGATGCCTCCCAGAGGCAAGGTGGCACCAGTGCCAACTTGGTCTGGTTTGAGAGTGTCAAGTGGGTCCTGAAAACTGACACCCAGAACAGTGGCTTGTGAGTTTTGTTTCCCAGGGAAAAAGCCTGTACAATGGTTCAGGGGCCTGAGGCCTTAAATTGCCGGGTGCCTCCTGGAATTCGGACTCTCGCAGGGTGCCTCCCAGACGCAAAATGACACCATTTCCAACTTGGTCTGGTTTGAGAGTGCCAAGTGGGTCCTGAAAACTGACACCCAGAACAGTGGCTTGTGAGTTTTGTTTCCCAGGGAAAAAGCCTGTACAATGGTTCAGGGTCCTGCGGCCTTAAATTGCTGGGTGCCTCCTAGAATTCGGCCTCCCGCAGGATGCCTCTCAGACGCAAGGTGGCACCAGTTCCAACTTGGTCTGGTTTGAGAGTGCCAAGTGGGTCCTGAAAACTGACACCCAGAACAGTGGCTTGTGAGTTTTGTTTCCCAGGGAAAAAGCCTGTAAAATGGTTCAGGGGCCTGAGGCCTTAAATTGCCGGGTGCCTCCTGGAATTCGGCCTCTCGCAGGATGCCTCCCAGACGCAACATGACACCAGTGCCAACTTGGTCTGGTTTAAGAGTGCCAAGTGGGTCCTGAAAACTGACACCCAGAACAGTGGCTTGTGAGTTTTGTTTCCCAGGGGAAAAGCCTGTACAATGGTTCAGGGGCCTGAGGCCTTAAATTGCCGGGTGCCTCCTGGAGATCCGCCTCTCACAGGATGCCCCCCAGGCGCAACATTACACCAGTGCCAACTTAGTCTGGTTTGAGAGTGCCAGGTGGCTCCTGCAAACTGACACCCAGAACAGTGGCTTGTGAGTTTTGTTTCCCAGGGAAAAAGCCTGTACAATGGTTCAGGGTCCTGCGGCCCTAAATTGCCGGGTGCCTCCTGGAATTCCGCCTCTCGCAGGATGCCTCCCAGACGCAAGGTGGCACCAGTTCCAACTTGGTCTGGTTTGAGAGTGCCAGGTGGCTCCTGCAAACTGACACCTAGAACAGTGGCTTGTGAGTTTTGTTTCCCAGGGAAAAAGACTGTAAAATGGTTTAGGTTAATGCCGCCTTTAATAGCCGGGTGCCACATGGAGATCAGCTTCTCGCAGGATGCCTCCCAGACGCAAGGTGGCACCAGTGCCAGCTTGGTCTGGTTTGAGACTGTCAAGTGTGTCCTGCAAACTGACACCCAGAACAGTGACTTGTGAGTTTTGTTTCCCAGGGAAAAAGCCTGTAGAATGGTTCAGGGGCCTGAGGCCTTAAATTGCCGGGTGCCTCCTGGAATTCGGCCACTCGCAGGATGCCTCCCAGACGCAAGGTGGCACCAGTTCCAACTTGGTCTGGTTTAAGAGTGCCAAGTGGGTCCTGCAAACTGACACCCAGAACAGTGGCTTGTGAGTTTTGTTTCCCAGGGAAAAAGCCTGTACAATGGTTCAGGGGCCTGAGGCCTTAAATTGCCGGGTGCCTCATGGAGATCCGCCTCTCACAGGGTGCCTCCAAGACGCAAAATGACAACATTTCCTACTTGGTATGGTTTGAGAGTGCCAAGTGGGTCCTGAAAACTGACACCCAGAACAGTGGCTTGTGAGTTTTGTTTCCCAGGGAAAAAGCCTGTACAATGGTTCAGGGTCCTGCGGCCATAAATTGCCAGGTGCCTCCTAGAATTCGGCCTCCCGCAGGATGCCTCTCAGACGCAAGGTGGCAACAGTTCCAACTTGGTCTGGTTTAAGAGTGCCAAGTGGGTCCTGAAAACTGACACCCAGAACAGAGCCTTGTGAGTTTTGTTTCCCAGGGAAAAAGCCTGTACAATGGTTCAGGGTCCTGCGGCCTTAAATTGCCGGGTGCCTCCTGGAATTGCGCCTCTCGCAGGATGCCTCCCAGACACAAGGTGGCACCAGTGCCAAATTGGTCTACTTTGAGAGTGCCAGGTGGCTCCTGCAAACTGACACTCAGAACAGTGGCTTGTGAGTTTTGTTTCCCAGGGAAAAAACCTGTACAATGGTTCAGGGGCCTGAGGCCTTAAATTGCCGTGTGACTCCTGGAATTCCGCCTCTCGCAGGATGCCTCCCAGACGCAAGGTGGCACCAGTTCCAACTTGGTCTGGTTTAAGAGTGCCAAGTGGGTCCTGAAAAGTGACACCCAGAACAGTGGCTTGTGAGTTTTGTTTCCCAGGGAAAAAGCCTGTACAATGGTTCAGGGTCCTGCGGCCTGAAATTTCCGGGTGCCTCCTTTAATTGCGCCTCTCGCAGGATGCCTCCCAGACACAAGGTGGCACAAGTGCCAATTTGGTCTGGTTTGAGAGTGCCAGGTGGCTCCTGCAAACTGACACCCAGAACAGTGGCTTGTGAGTTTTGTTTCCCAGGGAAAAAGCCTGTAAAATGGTTTAGGTTAATGCCGCCTTTAATAGCCGGGTGCCACCTGGAGATCTGCCTCTCGCAGGATTCCTCCCAGACGCAAGGTGGCACCAGTGCCAACTTTGTCTGGTTTGAGAGTGCCAAGTGTGTCCTGAAAACTGACACCCAGAACAGTGGCTTGTGAGTTTTGTTTCCCAGGGAAAAAGCCTGTACAATGGTTCAGGGTCCTGCGGCCTTAATTGCCGGGTGCCTCCTGGAATTCCGCCTCTTGCAGGATGCCTCCGAGACGCAAGGTGGCACCAGTGCCAACTTTGTCTGGTTTGAGAGTGCCAAGTGTGTCCTGAAAACGGACACCCAGAACAGTGGCTTGTGAGTTTTGTTTCCCAGGGAAAAAGCCTGTACAATGGTTCAGGGTCCTGCGGCCTTAAATTGCCGGGTGCCTCCTGGAATTCCGCATCTCGCCAGGTGTTTCCCAGACGCTAAGCAACACCAGTGCCAACTTGGTCTGGTTTAAGAGTGCCAAGTGGGTCCTGAAAACTGGCACCCAGAACAGTGGCTTGTGAGTTTTGTTTCCCAGGGAAAAAGCCTGTACAATTCTTCAGGTTCCTGCGGCCTTAAATTGCCGGGTGCCTCCTGGAATTCGGCGTCTTGCAAGATGCCTCCCAGACGCAAGGTGGCACCAGTGCCAACTTGGTCTTGTTTGAGAGTGCCAAGTGGGTCCTGCAAACTGACACCCAGAACAGTGGCTTCTGAATTTTTTTTTTCCAGGGAAAAAGCCTGTAGAATGGTTTTTGGTCCTGCGGCCGTAAATTGCCGGGTGACTCCTGGAATTCCGCCTCTCGCAGGATGCCTCCCAGACGCAAGGTGGCACCAGTGCCAACTTGGTCTGGTTTGAGAGTGCCAAGTGTTTCCTGAAAACTGACACCCAGAACAGTGGCTTGTGAGTTTTGTTTCCCAGGGAAAAAGCCTGTACAATGGTTCAGGGTCCTGCGGCCTTAAATTGCCGGGTGCCTCCTGGAATTCGGCGTCTTGCAGGATGCCTCCCAGACGCAAGGTGGCACCAGTGCCAACTTTATCTGGTTTGAGAGTGCCAAGTGGGTCCTGCAAACTGACACCCAGAACAGTGGCTTGTGAGTTTTGTTTCCCAGGGAAAAAGCCTGTACAATGGTTCAGGGTCCTGCGGCCTTAAATTGCCGGGTGCCTCCTGGAGATCTGACTCTCACAGGATGCCTCCCAGGCGCAACATGACACCAGTGCCAATTTGGTCTGGTTTGAGAGTGTCAAGTGGGTCCTGAAAACTGACACCCAGAACAGTGGCTTGTGAGTTTTCTTTCCCAGGGAAAAAGACTGTAAAATGGTTCAGGGTCCTGCGGCCTTAAATTGCCGGGTGCCTCCTGGAGATCCGCCTCTCACAGGATGCCTCCCAGGCGCAACATGACACCAGTGCCAACTTGGTCTGGTTTGAGAGTGCCAGGTGGCTCCTGCAAACTGACACCCAGAACAGTGGCTTGTGAGTTTTGTTTCCCAGGGAAAAAGCCTGTACAATGGTTCAGGGTCCTGCGGCCTTAAATTGCCGGGTGCCTCCTAGAATTCGGCCTCTCGCAGGATGCCTCCAAGACGCAAGGTGGCACCAGTGCCAACTTGGTCTGGTTTCAGAGTGCCAAGTGTGTTCTGCAAACTGACACCCAGAACAGTGACTTGTGAGTTTTGTTTCCCAGGGAAAAAGCCTGTACAATGGTTCAGGGGCCTGAGGCCTTAAATTGCCGGGTGCCTCCTGGAATTCGGCCACTCGCAGGATTCCTCCCAGACGCGAGGTGGCACCAGTTCCAACTTGGTCTGGTTTAAGAGTGCCAAGTAAGTCCTGCAAACTGACACCCAGAACAGTGGCTTGTGAGTTTTGTTTTCCAGGGAAAAAGCCTGTACAATGGTTCAGGGTCCTGCGGACTTAAATTGCCGGGTGCCCCCTGGATTACCGCATCACGCCAGATGTTTCCCAGACGCTAAGCAACACCAGTGCCAACTTGGTCTGGTTTAAGAGTGCCAAGTGGGTCCGGGAAACTAACACCCAGAACAGTGGCTTGTGAGTTTTTTTTCCCAGGGAAAAAACCTGTACAATGGTTCAGGGGCCTGCGGCCTTAAATTGCCGGGTGCCTCCTGGAATTGCGCCACTCGCAGGATGCCTCCCAGAGGCAAGGTGGCACCAGTGCCAACTTGGTCTGGTTTGAGAGTGTCAAGTGGGTCCTGCAAACTGACACCCAGAACAGTGGCTTGTGAGTTTTGTTTCCCAGGGAAAAAGCCTGTACAATGGTTCAGGGGCCTGAGGCCTTAAATTGCCGGGTGCCTCCCGGAATTCGGACTCTCGCAGGGTGCCTCCCAGACGCAAAATGACACCATTTCCAACTTGGTCTGGTTTGAGAGTGCCAAGTGGGTCCTGCAAACTGACACCCAGAACAGTGGTTTGTGAGTTTTGTTTCCCAGGGAAAAAGCCTGTACAATGGTTCAGGGTCCTGCGGCCTTAAATTGCCGGGTGCCTCCTGGAGATCCGCCTCTCACAGGATGCCTCCCAGGCGCAACATGACACCAGTGCCAACGTGGTCTGGTTTAAGAGTGCCAAGTGGGTCCTGAAAACTGACACCCAGAACAGTGGCTCCTGAGTTTTGTTTCCCAGGGAAAAAGCCTGTTCCATGGTTCAGGGGCCTGAGGCCTTAAATTGCCGGGTGCCTCCTGGAGATCCGCCTCTCACAGGATGCCTCCCAGGCGCAACATTACACCAGTGCCAACTTAGTCTGGTTTGAGAGTGCCAGGTGGCTCCTGCAAACTGACACCCAGAACAGTGGCTTGTGAGTTTTGTTTCCCAGGGAAAAAGCCTGTACAATGGTTCAGGGTCCTGCGGCCCTAAATTGCCGGGTGCCTCCTGGAATTCCGCCTCTCGCAGGATGCCTCCCAGACGCAAGGTGGCACCAGTTCCAACTTGGTCTGGTTTGAGAGTGCCAGGTGGCTCCTGCAAACTGACACCTAGAACAGTGGCTTGTGAGTTTTGTTTCCCAGGGAAAAAGCCTGTAAAATGGTTTAGGTTAATGCCGCCTTTAATAGCCGGGTGCCACCTGGAGATCCGCCTCTCGCAGGATGCCTCCCAGACGCAAGGTGGCACCAGTGCCAGCTTGGTCTGGTTTGAGAGTGTCAAGTGTGTCCTTCAAACTGACACCCAGAACAGTGACTTGTGAGTTTTGTTTCCCAGGGAAAAAGCCTGTACAATGGTTCAGGGGCCTGAGGCCTTAAATTGCCGGGTGCCTCCTGGAATTCGGCCGCTCGCAGGATGCCTCCCAGACGCAAGGTGGCACCAGTTCCAACTTGGTCTGGTTTAAGAGTGCCAAGTGGGTCCTGCAAACTGACACCCAGAACAGTGGCTTGTGAGTTTTGTTTCCCAGGGAAAAAGCCTGTACAATGGTTCAGGGGCCTGAGGCCTTAAATTGCCGGGTGCCTCATGGAGATCCGCCTCTCACAGGGTGCCTCCAAGACGCAAAATGACACCGTTTCCTACTTGGTATGGTTTGAGAGTGCCAAGTGGGTCCTGAAAACTGACACCCAGAACAGTGGCTTGTGAGTTTTGTTTCCCAGGGAAAAAGCCTGTACAATGGTTCAGGGTCCTGCGGCCATAAATTGCCAGGTGCCTCCTAGAATTCGGCCTCCCGCAGGATGCCTCTCAGACGCAAGGTGGCACCAGTGCCAACTTGGTCTGGTTTAAGAGTGCCAAGTGGGTCCTGAAAACTGACACCCAGAACAGAGCCTTGTGAGTTTTGTTTCCCAGGGAAAAAGCCTGTACAATGGTTCAGGGTCCTGCGGCCTTAAATTGCCGGGTGCCTCCTGGAATTGCGCCTCTCGCAGGATGCCTCCCAGACACAAGGTGGCACCAGTGCCAAATTGGTCTACTTTGAGAGTGCCAGGTGGCTCCTGCAAACTGACACTCAGAACAGTGGCTTGTGAGTTTTGTTTCCCAGGGAAAAAACCTGTACAATGGTTCAGGGGCCTGAGGCCTTAAATTGCCGTGTGACTCCTGGAATTCCGCCTCTCGCAGGATGCCTCCCAGACGCAAGGTGGCACCAGTTCCAACTTGGTCTGGTTTAAGAGTGCCAAGTGGGTCCTGAAAACTGACACCCAGAACAGTGGCTTGTGAGTTTTGTTTCCCAGGGAAAAAGCCTGTACAATGGTTCAGGGTCCTGCGGCCTGAAATTTCCGGGTGCCTCCTTTAATTGCGCCTCTCGCAGGATGCCTCCCAGACACAAGGTGGCACCAGTGCCAATTTGGTCTGGTTTGAGAGTGCCAGGTGGCTCCTGCAAACTGACACCCAGAACAGTGGCTTGTGAGTTTTGTTTCCCAGGGAAAAAGCCTGTAAAATGGTTTAGGTTAATGCCGCCTTTAATAGCTGGGTGCCACCTGGAGATCTGCCTCTCGCAGGATTCCTCCCAGACGCAAGGTGGCGCCAGTGCCAACTTTGTCTGGTTTGAGAGTGCCAAGTGTGTCCTGAAAACGGACACCCAGAACAGTGGCTTGTGAGTTTTGTTTCCCAGGGAAAAAGCCTGTACAATGGTTCAGGGTCCTGCGGCCTTAAATTGCCGGGTGCCTCCTGGAATTCCGCATCTCGCCAGGTGTTTCCCAGACGCTAAGCAACACCAGTGCCAACTTGGTCTGGTTTAAGAGTGCCAAGTGGGTCCTGAAAACTGACACCCAGAACAGTGGCTTGTGAGTTTTGTTTCCCAGGGAAAAAGCCTGTACAATTGTTCAGGTTCCTGCGGCCTTAAATTGCCGGGTGCCTCCTGGAATTCGGCGTCTTGCAAGATGCCTCCCAGACGCAAGGTGGCACCAGTGCCAACTTGGTCTTGTTTGAGAGTGCCAAGTGGGTCCTGCAAACTGACACCCAGAACAGTGGCTTCTGAATTTTTTTTTTCCAGGGAAAAAGCCTGTAGAATGGTTTTCGGTCCTGCGGCCGTAAATTGCCGGGTGACTCCTGGAATTCCGCCTCTCGCAGGATGCCTCCCAGACGCAAGGTGGCACCAGTGCCAACTTGGTCTGGTTTGAGAGTGCCAAGTGTGTCCTGAAAACTGACACCCAGAACAGTGGCTTGTGAGTTTTGTTTCCCAGGGAAAAAGCCTGTACAATGGTTCAGGGTCCTGCGGCCTTAAATTGCCGGGTGCCTCCTGGAATTCGGCGTCTTGCAGGATGCCTCCCAGACGCAAGGTGGCACCAGTGCCAACTTTATCTGGTTTAAGAGTGCCAAGTGGGTCCTGCAAACTGACACCCAGAACAGTGGCTTGTGAGTTTTGTTTCCCAGGGAAAAAGCCTGTACAATGGTTCAGGGGCCTGAGGCCTTAAATTGCCGGGTGCCTCCTGGAGATCTGACTCTCACAGGATGCCTCCCAGGCGCAACATGACACCAGTGCCAATTTGGTCTGGTTTAAGAGTGCCAAGTGGGTCCTGCAAACTGACACCCAGAACAGTGGCTTGTGAGTTTTGTTTCCCAGGGAAAAAGCCCGTACAATGGTTCAGGGTCCTGCGGCCTTAAATTGCCGGGTGCCTCTTGGAATTGGGCCTCTCGCAGGATGCCTCCAAGACGCAAGTTAGCACCAGTGCCAACTCGGTCTGCTTTGAGAGTGTCAAGTGGGTCCTGAAAACTGACACCCAGAACAGTAGCTTGTGAGTTTTGTTTCCCAGGGAAAAAGCCTGTACAATGCTTCAGGGTCCTGCGGCCTTAAATTGCCGGGTGCCACCTGGAATTGCGCCTCTCGCAGGATGCCTCCCAGACGCAAGGTGGCACCAGTGCCAACTTGGTCTGGTTTGAGAGTGTCAAGTGGGTCCTGAAAACTGACACCCAGAACAGTGGCTTGTGAGTTTTCTTTCCCAGGGAAAAAGACTGTAAAATGGTTCAGGGTCCTGCGGACTTAAATTGCCGGGTGCCTCCTGGAGATCCGCCTCTCACAGGATGCCTCCCAGGCGCAACATGACACCAGTGCCAACTTGGTCTGGTTTGAGAGTGCCAGGTGGCTCCTGCAAACTGACACCCAGAACAGTGACTTGTGAGTTTTGTTTCCCAGGGAAAAAGCCTGTACAATGGTTTATGTTTATGCCGCCTTTAATAGCCGGGTGCCACCTGGAGATCCGCCTCTCGCAGGGTGCCTCCCAGACGCAAGGTGGCGCCAGTGCCAACTTGGTCTGCTTTGAGAGTGTCTAGTGGGTCCTGAAAACTGACACCCAGAACAGTGGCTTGTGAGTTTTGTTTCCCAGGGAAAAAGCCTGTACAATGGTTCAGGGTCCTGCGGCCTTAAATTGCCGGGTGCCTCCTAGAATTCGGCCTCTCGCAGGATGCCTCCAAGACGCAAGGTGGCACCAGTGCCAACTTGGTCTGGTTTGAGAGTGCCAAGTGTGTTCTGCAAACTGACACCCAGAACAGTGACTTGTGAGTTTTGTTTCCCAGGGAAAAAGCCTGTACAATGGTTCAGGGGCCTGAGGCCTTAAATTGCCGGGTGCCTCCTGGAATTCGGCCACTCGCAGGATTCCTCCCAGACGCGAGGTGGCACCAGTTCCAACTTGGTCTGGTTTAAGAGTGCCAAGTAAGTCCTGCAAACTGACACCCAGAACAGTGGCTTGTGAGTTTTGTTTTCCAGGGAAAAAGCCTGTACAATGGTTCAGGGTCCTGCGGACTTAAATTGCCGGGTGCCCCCTGGATTACCGCATCACGCCAGATGTTTCCCAGACGCTAAGCAACACCAGTGCCAACTTGGTCTGGTTTAAGAGTGCCAAGTGGGTCCGGGAAACTGACACCCAGAACAGTGGCTTGTGAGTTTTTTTTCCCAGGGAAAAAACCTGTACAATGGTTCAGGGGCCTGCGGTCTTAAATTGCCGGGTGCCTCCTGGAATTGCGCCACTCGCAGGATGCCTCCCAGAGGCAAGGTGGCACCAGTGCCAACTTGGTCTGGTTTGAGAGTGTCAAGTGGGTCCTGCAAACTGACACCCAGAACAGTGGCTTGTGAGTTTTGTTTCCCAGGGAAAAAGCCTGTACAATGGTTCAGGGGCCTGAGGCCTTAAATTGCCGGGTGCCTCCCGGAATTCGGACTCTCGCAGGGTGCCTCCCAGACGCAAAATGACACCATTTCCAACTTGGTCTGGTTTGAGAGTGCCAAGTGGGTCCTGAAAACTGACACCCAGAACAGTGGTTTGTGAGTTTTGTTTCCCAGGGAAAAAGCCTGTACAATGGTTCAGGGTCCTGCGGCCTTAAATTGCCGGGTGCCTCCTGGAGATCCGCCTCTCACAGGATGCCTCCCAGGCGCAACATGACACCAGTGCCAACGTGGTCTGGTTTGAGAGTGCCAAGTGGGTCCTGAAAACTAACACCCAGAACAGTGGCTCCTGAGTTTTGTTTCCCAGGGAAAAAGCCTGTACCATGGTTCAGGGGCCTGAGGCCTTAAATTGCCGGGTGCCTCCTGGAGATCCGCCTCTCACAGGATGCCTCCCAGGCGCAACATTACACCAGTGCCAACTTAGTCTGGTTTGAGAGTACCAGGTGGCTCCTGCAAACTGACACCCAGAACAGTGGCTTGTGAGTTTTGTTTCCCAGGGAAAAAGCCTGTAAAATGGTTTAGGTTAATGCCGCCTTTAATAGCCGGGTGCCACCTGGAGATCTGCCTCTCGCAGGATTCCTCCCAGACGCAAGGTGGCACCAGTGCCAACTTGGTCTGCTTTGAGAGTGTCAAGTGGGTCCTGAAAACTGACACCCAGAACAGTGGCTTGTGAGTTTTGTTTCCCAGGGAAAAAGCCTGTACAATGGTTCAGGGTCCTGCGGCCTTAAATTGCCGGGTGCCTCCTGGAATTCCGCATCTCGCCAGGTGTTTCCCAGACGCTAAGCAACACCAGTGCCAACTTGGTCTGGTTTAAGAGTGCCAAGTGGGTCCTGAAAACTGACACCCAGAACAGTGGCTTGTGAGTTTTGTTTCCCAGGGAAAAAGCCTGTACAATTTTTAAGGTTCCTGCGGCCTTAAATTGCCGGGTGACTCCTGGAATTGCGCCTCTCGCAGGATGCCTCCCAGACGCAAGGTGGCACCAGTGCCAACTTGGTCTGGTTTGAGAGTGCCAAGTGGGTCCTGAAAACGGATACCCAGAACAGTGGCTTGTGAGTTTTGTTTCCCAGGGAAAAAGCCTGTACAATGGTTCAGGGTCCTGCGGCCTTAAATTGCCGGGTGCCTCCTTGGAATTCGGCGTCTTGCAGGATGCCTCCCAGACGAAAGGTGGCACCAGTGCCAACTTGGTCTGGTTTGAGAGTGCCAAGTGGGTCCTGCAAACTGACACCAAGAACAGTGGCTTGTGAGTTTTGTTTCCCAGGGAAAAAGCCTGTACCATGGTTCAGGGTCCTGCGGCCTTAAATTGCCGGGTGCCTCCTGGAATTCCGCATCTCGCCAGGTTTTTTCCAGACGCTAAGCAACACCAGTGCCAACTTGGTCTGGTTTAAGAGTGCCAAGTGGGTCCTGAAAACTGACACCCAGAACAGTGGCTTGTGAGTTTTGTTTCCCAGGGAAAAAGCCTGTACAATGGTTCAGGGGCCTGAGGCCTTAAATTGCCGGGTGCCTCCTGGAGATCCGCCTCTCACAGGATGCCTCCCAGGCGCAACATGACACCAGTGCCAATTTGGTCTGGTTTAAGAGTGCCAAGTGGGTCCTGAAAATTGACACCCAGAACAGTGGCTTGTGAGTTTTGTTTCCCACGGAAAAAGCCTGTACAATGGTTCAGGGTCCTGCGGCCTTAAATTGCCGGGTGCCTCCTGGAATTGGGCCTCTCGCAGGATGCCTCCCAGACGCAAGTTGGCACCAGTGCCAACTCGGTCTGCTTTGAGAGTGTCAAGTGGGTCCTGAAAACTGACACCCAGAACAGTAGCTTGTGAGTTTTGTTTCCCAGGGAAAATGACTGTACAATGGTTCAGGGTCCTGCGGCCTTAAATTGTTGGGTGCCACCTGGAATTGCGCCTCTCGCAGGATGCCTCCCAGACGCAAGGTGGCACCAGTGCCAACTTGGTCTGGTTTGAGAGTGCCAGGTGGCTCCTGCAAACTGACACCCAGAACAGTGGCTTGTGAGTTTTGTTTCCCAGGGAAAAAGCCTGTACAATGGTTTATGTTTATGCCGCCTTTAATAACCGGGTGCCACCTGGAGATCCGCCTCTCGCAGGATGCCTCCCAGACGCAAGGTGGCACCAGTGCCAACTTGGTCTGGTTTGAGAGTGCCAAGTGTGTTCTGCAAACTGACACCCAGAACAGTGGCTTGTGAGTTTTGTTTCCCAGGGAAAAAGCCTGTACAATGGTTCAGGGTCCTGCGGCCTTAAATTTCCGGGTGCCTCCTGGAATTCCGCATCTCGCCAGGTGTTTCCCAGACGCTAAGCAACACCAGTGCCAACTTGGTCTGGTTTAAGAGTGCCAAGTGGGTCCTGCAAACTGACACCCAGAACAGTGGCTTGTGAGTTTTGTTTCCCAGGGAAAAAGCCTGTACCATGGTTCAGGGTCCTGCGGCCTTAAATTGCCGGGTGCCTCCTGGAATTGCGCCTCTCGCAGGATGCCTCCAAGACGCAAAATGGCACCAGTGCCAACTTGGTCTGGTTTGAGAGTGCCAGGTGGCTCCTGCAAACTGACACCCAGAACAGTGGCTTGTGAATTTTGTTTCCCAGGGAAAAAGCCTTTACAATGGTTCAGGGTCCTGCGGACTTAAATTGCCGGGTGCCTCCTGGAATTCGGCCACTTGCAGGATGCCTCCAAGACGCAAGGTGGCACCAGTTCCAACTTCGTCTTGTTTAAGAGTGCCAAATGGGTCCTGCAAACTGACACCCAGAACAGTGGCTTGTGAGTTTTGTTTCCCAGGGAAAAAGCCTCTACAGTGGTTCAGGGTCCTGCGGCCTTAAATTGCCGGGTGCCTCCTGGAATTCGGCGTCTTGCAAGATGCCTCCCAGATGCAAGGTGGCACCAGTGCCAACTTGGTCTTGTTTGAGAGTGCCAATCAGGTCCTGCAAACTGACACCCAGAACAGTGGCTTCTGAATTTTGTTTTCCAGGGAAAAATCCTGTAGAATGATTTTCGGTCCTGCGGCTTTAAATTGCCGGGTGACACCTGGAATTTTGCCTCTCGCAGGATGCCTCCCAGACGCAAGGTGGCACCAGTGCCAACTTGGTCTGGTTTGAGAGTGTCAAGTGGGACCTGCAAACTGACACCCAGAACAGTGGCTTGTGAGTTTTGTTTCCCAGGGAAAAAGCCTGTACCATGGTTCAGGGTCCTGCGGCCTTAAATTGCCGGGTGCCTCCTGGAATTGCGCCTCTCGCAGGATGCCTCCAAGACGCAAAATGGCACCAGTGCCAACTTGGTCTGGTTTGAGAGTGCCAGGTGGCTCCTGCAAACTGACACCCAGAACAGTGGCTTGTGAGTTTTGTTTCCCAGGGAAAAAGCCTGTAGAATGGTTCAGGGGCCTGAGGCCTTAAATTGCCGGGTGCCTCCTGGAATTCCGCATCTCGCAGGATGCCTCCCAGACACAAGGTGGCACCAGTGCCAACTTGGTCTGGTTTAAGAGTGCCAAGTGGGTCCTGAAAACTGACACCCAGAACAGTGGCTTGTGAGTTTTGTTTCCCAGGGAAAAAGCCTGTACCATGGTTCAGGGTCCTGCGGCCTTAAATTGCCAGGTGCCTCCTGGAATTGCGCCTCTCGCAGGATGCCTCCCAGACACAAGGTGGCACTAGTGCCAACTTGGTCTGGTTTAAGAGTGCCAAGTGGGTCCTGCAAACTGACACCCAGAACAGTGGCTTGTGAGTTTTGTTTCCCAGGGAAAAAGCCTGTACAATGGTTCAGGGGCCTGAGGCCTTAAATTGCCGTGTGACTCCTGGAATTCCGCCTCTCGCAGGATGCCTCCCAGATGCAAGGTGGCACCAGTTCCAACTTGGTCTGGTTAAAGAGTGCCAAGTGGGTCCTGAAAACTGACACCCAGAACAGTGGCTTGTGAGTTTTGTTTCCCAGGGAAAAAGCCTGTACAATGGTTCAGGGTCCTGCGGCCTGAAATTTCCGGGCGCCTCCTTTAATTGCGCCTCTCGCAGGATGCCTCCAAGACGCAAGGTGGCACCAGTGCCAACTTGGTCTGGTTTGAGAGTGCCAGGTGGCTCCTGGAAACTGACACCCAGAACAGTGGCTTGTGAGTTTTGTTTCCCAGGGAAAATATCTGTAAAATGGTTTAGGTTAATGCCGCCTTTAATAGCTGGGTGCCACCTGGAGATCTGCCTCACGCAGGATGCCTCCCAGACGCAAGGTGGCACCAGTGCCAACTTGGTCTGCTTTGAGAGTGTCAAGTGGGTCCTGAAAACTGACACCCAGAACAGTGGCTTGTGAGTTTTGTTTCCCAGGGAAAAAGCCTGTACAATGGTTCAGGGTCCTGCGGCCTTAAATTGCCGGGTGCCTCCTGGAATTCCACCTCTTGCAGGATGCCTCCGAGACGCAAGGTGGCACCAGTGCCAACTTTGTCTGGTTTGACAGTTCCAAGTGTGTCCTGAAAACGGACACCCAGAACAGTGGCTTGTGAGTTTTGTTTCCCAGGGAAAAAGCCTGTACAATGGTTCAGGGTCCTGCGGCCTTAAATTGCCGGGTGCCTCCTGGAATTCCGCATCTCGCCAGGTGTTTCCCAGACGCTAAGCAACACCAGTGCCAACTTGGTCTGGTTTAAGAGTGCCAAGTGGGTCCTGGAAACTGACACCCAGAACAGTGGCTTGTGAGTTTTGTTTCCCAGGGAAAAAGCCTCTAGAATGGTTTTCGGTCCTGCGGCCTTAAATTGCCGGGTGACTCCTGGAATTCCGCCTCTCGCAGGATGCCTCCCAGACGCAAGGTGGCACCAGTGCCAACTTGGTCTGGTTTGAGAGTGCCAAGTGTGTCCTGAAAACTGACACCCAGAACAGTGGCTTGTGAGTTTTGTTTCCCAGGGAAAAAGCCTGTACAATGGTTCTGGGTCCTGCGGCCTTAAATTGCCGGGTGACTCCTGGAATTCGGCGTCTTGCAGGATGCCTCCCAGACGCAAGGTGGCACCAGTGCCAACTTGGTCTGGTTTGAGAGTGTCAAGTGGGTCCTGCAAACTGACACCCAGAACAGTGGCTTGTGAGTTTTGTTTCCCCGGGAAAAAGCCTGTACCATGGTTCAGGGTCCTGCGGCCTTAAATTGCCGGGTGCCTCCTGGAATTCCGCATCTCTCCAGGTGTTTCCCAGACGCTAAGCAACACCAGTGCCAACTTGGTCTGGTTTAAGAGTGCCAAGTGGGTCCTGAAAACTGACACCCAGAACAGTGGCTTGTGAGTTTTGTTTCCCAGGGAAAAAGCCTGTACAATGGTTCAGGGGCCTGAGGCCTTAAATTGCCGGGTGCCTTCTGGAATTCGGCCACTCGCAGGATGCCTCCCAGACGCAAGGTGGCACCAGTTCCAACTTGGTCTGGTTTAAGAGTGCCAAGTGGGTCCTGAAAACTGACACCCAGAACAGTGGCTTGTGAGTTTTGTTTCCCAGGGAAAAAGCCTGTACAATGGTTCAGGGTCCTGCGGCCTTAAATTGCCGGGTGCGTCCTGGAATTCGGCCACTTGCAGGATGCCTCCCAGGCGCTATGTGGCACGAGTTCCAACTTGGTCTGGTTTAAGAGTGCCAAGTGGGTCCTGCAAACTGACACCCAGAACAGTGGCTTGTGAGTTTTGTTTCCCAGGGAAAAAGCCTGTACAATGGTTCAGGGTCCTGCGGCCTTAAATTGCCGGGTGCCTCCTGGAATTGCGCCTCTCGCAGGATGCCTCCCAGACGCAAGTTGGCACCAGTGCCAACTCGGTCTGCTTTGAGAGTGTCAAGTGGGTCCTGAAAACTGACACCCAGAACAGTGGCTTGTGAGTTTTGTTTCCCAGGGAAAAAGCCTGTAAAATGGTTCAGGGTCCTGCGGCCTTAAATTGCCGGGTGCCTCCTATAATTGCGCCTCTCGCAGGATGCCTCCAAGACGCAAGGTGGCACCAGTGCCAACTTGGTCTGGTTTGAGAGTGCCAAGTGTGTTCTGCAAACTGACACCCAGAACAGTGGCTTGTGAGTTTTGTTTCCCAGGGAAAAAGCCTGTACAATGGTTCAGGGTCCTGCGGCCTTAAATTTCCGGGTGCCTCCTGGAATTCCGCATCTCGCCAGGTGTTTCCCAGACGCTAAGCAACACCAGTGCCAACTTGGTCTGGTTTAAGAGTGCCAAGTGGGTCCTGGAAACTGACACCCAGAACAGTGGCTTGTGAGTTTTGTTTCCCAGGGAAAAAGCCTCTAGAATGGTTTTCGGTCCTGCGGCCTTAAATTGCCGGGTGCCTCCTGGAATTGCGCCTCTCGCAGGATGCCTCCAAGACGCAAAATGGCACCAGTGCCAACTTGGTCTGGTTTGAGAGTGCCAGGTGGCTCCTGCAAACTGACACCCAGAACAGTGGCTTGTGAATTTTGTTTCCCAGGGAAAAAGCCTGTACAATGGTTCAGGGTCCTGCGGACTTAAATTGCCGGGTGCCTCCTGGAATTCGGCCACTTACAGGATGCCTCCAAGACGCAAGGTGGCACCAGTTCCAACTTCGTCTTGTTTAAGAGTGCCAAGTGGGTCCTGCAAACTGACACCCAGAACAGTGGCTTGTGAGTTTTGTTTCCCAGGGAAAAAGCCTGTACAATGGTTCAGGGTCCTGCGGCCTTAAATTGCCGGGTGCCTCCTGGAATTCGGCCTCTCGCAGGATGCCTCCCAGACACAAGGTGGCACCAGTTCCAACTTGGTCTGGTTTAAGAGTGCCAAGTGGGTCCTGAAAACTGACACCCAGAACAGTGGCTTGTGAGTTTTGTTTCCCAGGGAAAAAGCCTGTACAATGGTTCAGGGTCCTGCGGCCTTAAATATCCGGGTGCCTCCTGGAATTCCGCATCTCGCCAGGTGTTTCCCAGACGCTAAGCAACACCAGTGCCAACTTGGTCTGGTTTAAGAGTGCCAAGTGGGTCCTGGAAACTGACACCCAGAACAGTGGCTTGTGAGTTTTGTTTCCCAGGGAAAAAGCCTGTACAATGGTTCAGGTTCTTGCGGCCTTAAATTGCCGGGTGCCTCCTGGAATTCGGCGTCTTGCAAGACGCCTCCCAGACGCAAGGTGGCACCAGTGCCAACTTGGTCTGGTTTGAGAGTGCCAAGTGTGTCCTGAAAACTGACACCCAGAACAGTGGCTTGTGAGTTTTGTTTCCCAGGGAAAAAGCCTGTACAATGGTTCAGGGTCCTGAGGCCTTAAATTGCTGGGTGCCTCCTGGAATTCGGCCTCTCGCAGGGTGCCTCCCAGACGCAAAATGACACCATTTCCAACATGGTCTGGTTTGCGAGTGTCAAGTGGGACCTGCAAACTGACACCCAGAACAGTGGCTTGTGAGTTTTGTTTCCCAGGGAAAAAGCCTGTACAATGGTTCAGGGTCCTGCGGCCTTAAATTGCCGGGTGCCTCCTGGAATTGCGCCTCTCGCAGGATGCCTCCAAGACGCAAAATGGCACCAGTGCCAACTTGGTCTGGTTTGAGAGTGCCTGGTGGCTCCTGCAAACTGACACCCAGAACAGTGGCTTGTGAGTTTTGTTTCCCAGGGAAAAAGCCTGTAGAATGGTTCAGGGGCCTGAGGCCTTAAATTGCCGGGTGCCTCCTGGAATTCCGCATCTCGCAGGATGCCTCCCAGACACAAGGTGGCACCAGTGCCAACTTGGTCTGGTTTAAGAGTGCCAAGTGGGTCCTGAAAACTGACACCCAGAACAGTGGCTTGTGAGTTTTGTTTCCCAGGGAAAAAGCCTGTACCATGGTTCAGGGTCCTGCGGCCTTAAATTGCCAGGTGCCTCCTGGAATTGCGCCTCTCGCAGGATGCCTCCCAGACACAAGGTGGCACTAGTGCCAAATTGGTCTACTTTGAGATTGCCAGGTGGCTCCTGCAAACTGACACCCAGAACAGTGGCTTGTGAGTTTTGTTTCCCAGGGAAAAAGCCTGTACAATGGTTCAGGGGCCTGAGGCCTTAAATTGCCGTGTGACTCCTGGAATTCCGCCTCTCGCAGGATGCCTCCCAGACGCAAGGTGGCACCAGTTCCAACTTGGTCTGGTTAAAGAGTGCCAAGTGGGTCCTGAAAACTGACACCCAGAACAGTGGCTTGTGAGTTTTGTTTCCCAGGGAAAAAGCCTGTACAATGGTTCAGGGTCCTGCGGCCTGAAATTTCCGGGCGCCTCCTTTAATTGCGCCTCTCGCAGGATGCCTCCAAGACGCAAGGTGGCACCAGTGCCAACTTGGTCTGGTTTGAGAGTGCCAGGTGGCTCCTGCAAACTGACACCCAGAACAGTGGCTTGTGAGTTTTGTTTCCCAGGGAAAATATCTGTAAAATGGTTTAGGTTAATGCCGCCTTTAATAGCTGGGTGCCACCTGGAGATCTGCCTCACGCAGGATGCCTCTCAGACGCAAGGTGGCACAAGTGCCAACTTGGTCTGCTTTGAGAGTGTCAAGTGGGTCCTGCAAACTGACACCCAGAACAGTGGCTTGTGAGTTTTGTTTCCCAGGGAAAAAGCCTGTACAATGGTTCAGGGTCCTGCGGCCTTAAATTGCCGGGTGCCTCCTGGAATTCCACCTCTTGCAGGATGCCTCCGAGACGCAAGGTGGCACCAGTGCCAACTTTCTCTGGTTTGAGAGTTCCAAGTGTGTCCTGAAAACGGACACCCAGAACAGTGGCTTGTGAGTTTTGTTTCCCAGGGAAAAAGCCTGTACAATGGTTCAGGGTCCTGCGGCCTTAAATTGCCGGGTGCCTCCTGGAATTCCGCATCTCGCCAGGTGTTTCCCAGACGCAAGGTGGCACCAGTGCCAACTTGGTCTGGTTAAAGAGTGCCAAGTGGGTCCTGGAAACTGACACCCAGAACAGTGGCTTGTGAGTTTTGTTTCCCAGGGAAAAAGCCTCTAGAATGGTTTTCGGTCCTGCGGCCTTAAATTGCCGGGTGACTCCTGGAATTCCGCCTCTCGCAGGATGCCTCCCAGACGCAAGGTGGCACCAGTGCCAACTTGGTCTGGTTTGAGAGTGCCAAGTGTGTCCTGAAAACTGACACCCAGAACAGTGGCTTGTGAGTTTTGTTTCCCAGGGAAAAAGCCTGTACAATGGTTCAGGGTCCTGCGGCCTTAAATTGCCGGGTGACTCCTGGAATTCGGCGTCTTGCAGGATGCCTCCCAGACGCAAGGTGGCACCAGTGCCAACTTGGTCTGGTTTGAGAGTGTCAAGTGGGTCCTGCAAACTGACACCCAGAACAGTGGCTTGTGAGTTTTGTTTCCCCGGGAAAAAGCCTGTACCATGGTTCAGGGTCCTGCGGCCTTAAATTGCCGGGTGCCTCCTGGAATTCCGCATCTCGCCAGATGTTTCCCAGACGCTAAGCAACACCAGTGCCAACTTGTTCTGGTTTAAGAGTGCCAAGTGGGTCCTGCAAACTGACACCCAGAACAGTGGCTTGTGAGTTTTGTTTCCCAGGGAAAAAGCCTGTACAATGGTTCAGGGGCCTGAGGCCTTAAATTGCCGGGTGCCTTCTGGAATTCGGCCACTCGCAGGATGCCTCCCAGACGCAAGGTGGCACCAGTTCCAACTTGGTCTGGTTTAAGAGTGCCAAGTGGGTCCTGAAAACTGACACCCAGAACAGTGGCTTGTGAGTTTTGTTTCCCAGGGAAAAAGCCTGTACAATGGTTCAGGGGCCTGAGGCCTTAAATTGCCGGGTGCCTCCTGGAATTCGGCCTCTTGCAGGATGCCTCCCAGACGCTATGTGGCACGAGTTCCAACTTGGTCTGGTTTAAGAGTGCCAAGTGGGTCCTGAAAACTGACACCCAGAACAGTGGCTTGTGAGTTTTGTTTCCCAGGGAAAAAGCCTGTACAATGGTTCAGGGTCCTGCGGCCTTAAATTGCCGGGTGCCTCCTGGAATTGCGCCTCTCGCAGGATGCCTCCCAGACGCAAGTTGGCACCAGTGCCAACTCGGTCTGCTTTGAGAGTGTCAAGTGGGTCCTGAAAACTGACACCCAGAACAGTGGCTTGTGAGTTTTGTTTCCCAGGGAAAAAGCCTGTAAAATGGTTCAGGGTCCTGCGGACTTAAATTGCCGGGTGCCTCCTATAATTGCGCCTCTCGCAGGATGCCTCCAAGACGCAAGGTGGCACCAGTGCCAACTTGGTCTGGTTTGAGAGTGCCAAGTGTGTTCTGCAAACTGACACCCAGAACAGTGGCTTGTGAGTTTTGTTTCCCAGGGAAAAAGCCTGTACAATGGTTCAGGGTCCTGCGGCCTTAAATTTCCGGGTGCCTCCTGGAATTCCGCATCTCGCCAGGTGTTTCCCAGACGCTAAGCAACACCAGTGCCAACTTGGTCTGGTTTAAGAGTGCCAAGTGGGTCCTGCAAACTGACACCCAGAACAGTGGCTTGTGAGTTTTGTTTCCCAGGGAAAAAGCCTGTACCATGGTTCAGGGTCCTGCGGCCTTAAATTGCCGGGTGCCTCCTGGAATTGCGCCTCTCGCAGGATGCCTCCAAGACGCAAAATGGCACCAGTGCCAACTTGGTCTGGTTTGAGAGTGCCAGGTGGCTCCTGCAAACTGACACCCAGAACAGTGGCTTGTGAATTTTGTTTCCCAGGGAAAAAGCCTGTACAATGGTTCAGGGTCCTGCGGACTTAAATTGCCGGGTGCCTCCTGGAATTCGGCCACTTGCAGGATGCCTCCAAGACGCAAGGTGGCACCAGTTCCAACTTCGTCTTGTTTAAGAGTGCCAAGTGGGTCCTGCAAACTGACACCCAGAACAGTGGCTTGTGAGTTTTGTTTCCCAGGGAAAAAGCCTGTACAATGGTTCAGGGTCCTGCGGCCTTAAATTGCCGGGTGCCTCCTGGAATTCCACCTCTTGCAGGATGCCTCCGAGACGCAAGGTGGCACCAGTTCCAACTTGGTCTGGTTTAAGAGTGCCAAGTGGGTCCTGAAAACTGACACCCAGAACAGTGGCTTGTGAGTTTTGTTTCCCAGGGAAAAAGCCTGTACAATGGTTCAGGGTCCTGCGGCCTTAAATATCCGGGTGCCTCCTGGAATTCCGCATCTCGCCAGGTGTTTCCCAGACGCTAAGCAACACCAGTGCCAACTTGGTCTGGTTTAAGAGTGCCAAGTGGGTCCTGGAAACTGACACCCAGAACAGTGGCTTGTGAGTTTTGTTTCCCAGGGAAAAAGCCTGTACAATGGTTCAGGTTCTTGCGGCCTTAAATTGCCGGGTGCCTCCTGGAATTCGGCGTCTTGCAAGATGCCTCACAGATGCAAGGTGGCACTAGTGCCAACTTGGTCTTGTTTGAGAGTGCCAATCAGGTCCTGCAAACTAACACCCAGAACAGTGGCTTCTGAATTTTGTTTTCCAGGGAAAAATCCTGTAGAATTATTTTCGGTCCTGCGGCTTTAAATTGCCAGGTGACACCTGGAATTTTGCCTCTCGCAGGATGCCTCCCAGACGCAAGGTGGCACCAGTGCCAACTGTGTCTGGTTTGAGAGTGCCAAGTGTGTCCTGAAAACTGACACCCAGAACAGTGGCTTGTGAGTTTTGTTTCCCAGGGAAAAAGCCTGTACAATGGTTCAGGGGCCTGAGGCCTTAAATTGCTGGGTGCCTCCTGGAATTCGGCCTCTCGCAGGGTGCCTCCCAGACGCAAAATGACACCATTTCCAACATGGTCTGGTTTGAGAGTGTCAAGTGGGACCTGCAAACTGACACCCAGAACAGTGGCTTGTGAGTTTTGTTTCCCAGGGAAAAAGCCTGTACAATGGTTCAGGGTCCTGCGGCCTTAAATTGCCGGGTGCCTCCTGGAATTGCGCCTCTCGCAGGATGCCTCCAAGACGCAAAATGGCACCAGTGCCAACTTGGTCTGGTTTGAGAGTGCCAGGTGGCTCCTGCAAACTGACACCCAGAACAGTGGCTTGTGAGTTTTGTTTCCCAGGGAAAAAGCCTGTAGAATGGTTCAGGGGCCTGAGGCCTTAAATTGCCGGGTGCCTCCTGGAATTCGGCCTCTCGCAGGATGCCTCCCAGACACAAGGTGGCACCAGTGCCAACTTGGTTTGGTTTAAGAGTGCCAAGTGGGTCCTGCAAACTGACACCCAGAACAGTGGCTTGTGAGTTTTGTTTCCCAGGGAAAAAGCCTGTACCATGGTTCAGGGTCCTGCGGCCTTAAATTGCCAGGTGCCTCCTGGAATTGCGCCTCTCGCAGGATGCCTCCCAGACACAAGGTGGCACTAGTGCCAAATTGGTCTACTTTGAGATTGCCAGGTGGCTCCTGCAAACTGACACCCAGAACAGTGGCTTGTGAGTTTTGTTTCCCAGGGAAAAAGCCTGTACAATGGTTCAGGGGCCTGAGGCCTTAAATTGCCGTGTGACTCCTGGAATTCCGCCACTCGCAGGATGCCTCCCAGACGCAAGGTGGCACCAGTGCCAACTTGGTCTGGTTAAAGAGTGCCAAGTGGGTCCTGAAAACTGACACCCAGAACAGTGGCTTGTGAGTTTTGTTTCCCAGGGAAAAAGCCTGTACAATGGTTCAGGGTCCTGCGGCCTGAAATTTCCGGGCGCCTCCTTTAATTGCGCCTCTCGCAGGATGCCTCCAAGACGCAAGGTGGCACCAGTGCCAACTTGGTCTGGTTTGAGAGTGCCAGGTGGCTCCTGCAAACTGACACCCAGAGCAGTGGCTTGTGAGTTTTGTTTCCCAGGGAAAATATCTGTAAAATGGTTTAGGTTAATGCCGCCTTTAATAGCTGGGTGCCACCTGGAGATCTGCCTCACGCAGGATGCCTCCCAGACGCAAGGTGGCACCAGTGCCAACTTGGTCTGCTTTGAGAGTGTCAAGTGTGTCCTGAAAACTGACACCCAGAACAGTGGCTTGTGAGTTTTGTTTCCCAGGGAAAAAGCCTGTACAATGGTTCAGGGTCCTGTGGCCTTAAATTGCCGGGTGCCTCCTGGAATTCCACCTCTTGCAGGATGCCTCCGAGACGCAAGGTGGCACCAGTGCCAACTTTGTCTGGTTTGAGAGTTCCAAGTGTGTCCTGAAAACGGACACCCAGAACAGTGGCTTGTGAGTTTTGTTTCCCAGGGAAAAAGCCTGTACAATGGTTCAGGGTCCTGCGGCCTTAAATTGCCGGGTGCCTCCTGGAATTCCGCATCTCGCCAGGTGTTTCCCAGACGCAAGGTGGCACCAGTGCCAACTTGGTCTGGTTAAAGAGTGCCAAGTGGGTCCTGAAAACTGACACCCAGAACAGTGGCTTGTGAGTTTTGTTTCCCAGGGAAAAAGCCTGTACAATGGTTCAGGGTCCTGCGGCCTGAAATTTCCGGGCGCCTCCTTTAATTGCGCCTCTCGCAGGATGCCTCCAAGACGCAAGGTGGCACCAGTGCCAACTTGGTCTGGTTTGAGAGTGCCAGGTGGCTCCTGCAAACTGACACCCAGAACAGTGGCTTGTGAGTTTTGTTTCCCAGGGAAAATATCTGTAAAATGGTTTAGGTTAATGCCGCCTTTAATAGCTGGGTGCCACCTGGAGATCTGCCTCACGCAGGATGCCTCCCAGACGCAAGGTGGCACCAGTGCCAACTTGGTCTGCTTTGAGAGTGTCAAGTGGGTCCTGAAAACTGACACCCAGAACAGTGGCTTGTGAGTTTTGTTTCCCAGGGAAAAAGCCTGTACAATGGTTCAGGGTCCTGCGGCCTTAAATTGCCGGGTGCCTCCTGGAATTCCACCTCTTGCAGGATGCCTCCGAGACGCAAGGTGGCACCAGTGCCAACTTTGTCTGGTTTGAGAGTTCCAAGTGTGTCCTGAAAACGGACACCCAGAACAGTGGCTTGTGAGTTTTGTTTCCCAGGGAAAAAGCCTGTACAATGGTTCAGGGGCCTGAGGCCTTAAATTGCCGTGTGACTCCTGGAATTCCGCCTCTCGCAGGATGCCTCCCAGACGCAAGGTGGCACCAGTGCCAACTTGGTCTGGTTAAAGAGTGCCAAGTGGGTCCTGAAAACTGACACCCAGAACAGTGGCTTGTGAGTTTTGTTTCCCAGGGAAAAAGCCTGTACAATGGTTCAGGGTCCTGCGGCCTGAAATTTCCGGGCGCCTCCTTTAATTGCGCCTCTCGCAGGATGCCTCCAAGACGCAAGGTGGCACCAGTGCCAACTTGGTCTGGTTTGAGAGTGCCAGGTGGCTCCTGCAAACTGACACCCAGAACAGTGGCTTGTGAGTTTTGTTTCCCAGGGAAAATATCTGTAAAATGGTTTAGGTTAATGCCGCCTTTAATAGCTGGGTGCAACCTGGAGATCTGCCTCACGCAGGATGCCTCCCAGACGCAAGGTGGCACCAGTGCCAACTTGGTCTGCTTTGAGAGTGTCAAGTGGGTCCTGAAAACTGACACCCAGAACAGTGGCTTGTGTGTTTTGTTTCCCAGGGAAAAAGCCTGTACAATGGTTCAGGGTCCTGCGGCCTTAAATTGCCGGGTGCCTCCTGGAATTCCACCTCTTGCAGGATGCCTCCGAGACGCAAGGTGGCACCAGTGCCAACTTTGTCTGGTTTGAGAGTTCCAAGTGTGTCCTGAAAACGGACACCCAGAACAGTGGCTTGTGAGTTTTGTTTCCCAGGGAAAAAGCCTGTACAATGGTTCAGGGTCCTGCGGCCTTAAATTGCCGGGTGCCTCCTGGAATTCTGCATCTCGCCAGGTGTTTCCCAGACGCTAAGCAACACCAGTGCCAACTTGGTCTGGTTTAAGAGTGCCAAGTGGGTCCTGGAAACTGACACCCAGAACAGTGGCTTGTGAGTTTTGTTTCCCAGGGAAAAAGCCTCTAGAATGGTTTTCGGTCCTGCGGCCTTAAATTGCCGGGTGACTCCTGGAATTCCGCCTCTCGCAGGATGCCTCCCAGACGCAAGGTGGCACCAGTGCCAACTTGGTCTGGTTTGAGAGTGCCAAGTGTGTCCTGAAAACTGACACCCAGAACAGTGGCTTGTGAGTTTTGTTTCTCAGGGAAAAAGCCTGTACAATGGTTCTGGGTCCTGCGGCCTTAAATTGCCGGGTGACTCCTGGAATTCGGCGTCTTGCAGGATGCCTCCCAGACGCAAGGTGGCACCAGTGCCAACTTGGTCTGGTTTGAGAGTGTCAAGTGGGTCCTGCAAACTGACACCCAGAACAGTGGCTTGTGAGTTTTGTTTCCCCGGGAAAAAGCCTGTACCATGGTTCAGGGTCCTGCGGCCTTAAATTGCCGGGTGCCTCCTGGAATTCCGCATCTCGCCAGGTGTTTCCCAGACGCTAAGCAACACCAGTGCCAACTTGGTCTGTTTTAAGAGTGCCAAGTGGGTCCTGAAAACTGACACCCAGAACAGTGGCTTGTGAGTTTTGTTTCCCAGGGAAAAAGCCTGTACAATGGTTCAGGGGCCTGAGGCCTTAAATTGCCGGGTGCCTTCTGGAATTCGGCCACTCGCAGGATGCCTCCCAGACGCAAGGTGGCACCAGTTCCAACTTGGTCTGGTTTAAGAGTGCCAAGTGGGTCCTGAAAACTGACACCCAGAACAGTGGCTTGTGAGTTTTGTTTCCCAGGGAAAAAGCCTGTACAATGGTTCAGGGGCCTGAGGCCTTAAATTGCCGGGTGCCTCCTGGAATTCGGCCTCTTGCAGGATGCCTCCCAGACGCTATGTGGCACGAGTTCCAACTTGGTCTGGTTTAAGAGTGCCAAGTGGGTCCTGGAAACTGACACCCAGAACAGTGGCTTGTGTGTTTTGTTTCCCAGGGAAAAAGCCTGTACAATGGTTCAGGGTCCGGCGGCCTTAAATATCCGGGTGCCTCCTTGAATTGCGCCTCTCGCAGGATGCCTCCAAGACGCATGGTGGCACCAGTGCCAACTTGGTCTGGTTTGAGAGTGCCAGGTGGCTCCTGCAAACTGACACCCAGAACAGTGGCTTGTGAGTTTTGTTTCCCCGGGAAAAAGCCTCTACCATGGTTCAGGGTCCTGCGGCCTTAAATTGCCGGGTGCCTCCTGGAATTCCGCATCTCGCCAGGTGTTTCCCAGACGCTAAGCAACACCAGTGCCAACTTGGTCTGTTTTAAGAGTGCCAAGTGGGTCCTGAAAACTGACACCCAGAACAGTGGCTTGTGAGTTTTGTTTCCCAGGGAAAAAGCCTGTACAATGGTTCAGGGGCCTGAGGCCTTAAATTGCCGGGTGCCTTCTGGAATTCGGCCACTCGCAGGATGCCTCCCAGACGCAAGGTGGCACCAGTTCCAACTTGGTCTGGTTTAAGAGTGCCAAGTGGGTCCTGAAAACTGACACCCAGAACAGTGGCTTGTGAGTTTTGTTTCCCAGGGAAAAAGCCTGTACAATGGTTCAGGGGCCTGAGGCCTTAAATTGCCGGGTGCCTCCTGGAATTCGGCCTCTTGCAGGATGCCTCCCAGACGCTATGTGGCACGAGTTCCAACTTGGTCTGGTTTAAGAGTGCCAAGTGGGTCCTGAAAACTGACACCCAGAACAGTGGCTTGTGAGTTTTGTTTCCCAGGGAAAAAGCCTGTACAATGGTTCAGGGTCCTGCGGCCTTAAATTGCCGGGTGCCTCCTGGAATTGCGCCTCTCGCAGGATGCCTCCCAGACGCAAGTTGGCACCAGTGCCAACTCGGTCTGCTTTGAGAGTGTCAAGTGGGTCCTGAAAACTGACACCCAGAACAGTGGCTTGTGAGTTTTGTTTCCCAGGGAAAAAGCCTGTAAAATGGTTCAGGGTCCTGCGGCCTTAAATTGCCGGGTGCCTCCTTGAATTGCGCCTCTCGCAGGATGCCACCAAGACGCAAGGTGGCACCAGTGCCAACTTGGTCTGGTTTGAGAGTGCCAGGTGGCTCCTGCAAACTGACACCCAGAACAGTGGCTTGTGAGTTTTGTTTCCCAGGAAAAAAGCCTGTACAATGGTTCAGGGTCCGGCGGCCTTAAATATCCGGGTGCCTCCTTGAATTGCGCCTCTCGCAGGATGCCTCCAAGACGCATGGTGGCACCAGTGCCAACTTGGTCTGGTTTGAGAGTGCCAAGTGGGTCCTGAAAACTGACACCCAGAACAGTGGCTTGTGAGTTTTGTTTCCCAGGGAAAAAGCCTGTACAATGTTTTATGTTAATGCCGCCTTTAATACCCGGGTGCCACCTGGAGATCCGCCTCTCGCAGGATGCCTCCCAGACGCAAGGTGGCACCAGTGCCAACTTGGTCTTGTTTGAGAGTGTCAAGTGGGTCCTGAAAACGGACACCCAGAACAGTGGCTTGTGAGTTTTGTTTCCCAGGGAAAAAGCCTGTACAATGGTTCAGGGTCCTGCGGCCTTAAATTGCCGGGTGCCTCCTGGAATTCCGCATCTCGCCAGGTGTTTCCCAGACGCTAAGCAACACCAGTGCCAACTTGGTCTGGTTTAAGAGTGCCAAGTGGGTCCTGGAAACTGACACCCAGAACAGTGGCTTGTGAGTTTTGTTTCCCAGGGAAAAAGCCTGTAGAATGGTTTTCGGTCCTGCGGCCTTAAATTGCCGGGTGACTCCTGGAATTCCGCCTCTCGCAGGATGCCTCCCAGACGCAAGGTGGCACCAGTGCCAACTTGGTCTGGTTTGAGAGTGCCAAGTGTGTCCTGAAAACTGACACCCAGAACAGTGGCTTGTGAGTTTTGTTTCCCAGGGAAAAAGCCTGTACAATGGTTCTGGGTCCTGCGGCCTTATATTGCCGGGTGCCTCCTGTAATTCGGCGTCTTGCAGGATGCCTCCCAGATGCAAGGTGGCACCAGTGCCAACTTGGTCTGCTTTGAGAGTGTCAAGTGGGTCCTGCAAACTGACACCCAGAACAGTGGCTTGTGAGTTTTGTTTCCCCGGGAAAAAGCCTGTACCATGGTTCAGGGTCCTGCGGCCTTAAATTGCCGGGTGCCTCCTGGAATTACGCATCTCGCCAGGTGTTTTCCAGACGCTAAGCAACACCAGTGCCATCTTGGTCTGGTTTAAGAGTGCCAAGTGGGTCCTGGAAACTGACACCCAGAACAGTGGCTTGTGAGTTTTTATTTCCCAGGGAAAAAGCCTGTACAATGGTTCAGGGTCCTGCGGCCTTAAATTGCCGGGTGCCTTCTGGAATTCGGCCACTCGCAGGATGCCTCCCAGACGCAAGGTGGCACCAGTGCCAACTTGGTCTGGTTTAAGAGTGCCAAGTGGGTCCTGAAAACTGACACCCAGAACAGTGGCTTGTGAGTTTTGTTTCCCAGGGAAAAAGCCTGTACAATGGTTCAGGGGCCTGAGGCCTTAAATTGCCGGGTGCCTCCTGGAATTCCGCCTCTTGCAGGATGCCTCCCAGACGCAATGTGGCACGAGTTCCAACTTGGTCTGGTTTAAGAGTGCCAAGTGGGTCCTGAAAACTGACACCCAGAACAGTGGCTTGTGAGTTTTGTTTCCCAGGGAAAAAGCCTGTACAGTGGTTCAGGGTCCTGCGGCCTTAAATTGCCGGGTGCCTCCTGGAATTGCGCCTCTCGCAGGATGCCACCAAGACGCAAGGTGGCACCAGGGCGAACTTGATCTGGTTTGAGAGTGCCAGGTGGCACCTGCAAACTGACACCCAGAACAGTGGCTTGTGAGTTTTGTTTCCCAGGGAAAAAGCCTGTACAATGGTTTATGTTTATGCCGCCTTTAATAGCCAGGTGCCACCTGGAGATCCGCCTCTCGCAGGATGCCTCCCAGACGCAAGGTGGCACCAGTGCCAACTTGGTCTGCTTTGAGAGTGCCAAGTGGGTCCTGAAAACTGACACCCAGAACAGTGGCTTGTGAGTTTTGTTTCCCAGGGAAAAAGCCTGTACAATGGTTCAGGGTCCTGCGGCCTTAAATTGCCGGGTGCCTCCTGGAATTCGGCCTCTCGCAGGATGCCTCCCAGACAAAAGGTGGCACCAGTTCCAACTTGGTCTGGTTTAAGAGTGCCAAGTGGGTCCTGAAAACTGACACCCAGAACAGTGGCTTGTGAGTTTTGTTTCCCAGGGAAAAAGCCTGTACAATGGTTCAGGGTCCTGCGGCCTTAAATTGCCGGGTGCCTCCTGGAATTCGGCCTCTCGCAGGATGCCTCCCAGACGCAAGGTGGCACCAGTTCCAACTTGGTCTGGTTTAAGAGTGCCAAGTGGGTCCTGAAAACTGACACCCAGAACAGTGGCTTGTGAGTTTTGTTTCCCAGGGAAAAAGCCTGTACCATGGTTCAGGGTCCTGCGGCCTTAAATTGCCAGGTGCCTCCTGGAATTGCGCCTCTCGCAGGATGCCTCCCAGACGCAAGGTGGCACTAGTGCAAAATTGGTCTGCTTTGAGAGTGTCAAGTGGGTCCTGAAAACTGACACCCAGAACAGTGGCTTGTGAGTTTTGTTTCCCAGGGAAAAAGCCTGTACAATGGTTCAGGGTCCTGCGGCCTTTAATTGCCGGGTGCCTCCTTGAATTGCGCCTCTCGCAGGATGCCACCAAGACGCAAGGTGGCACCAGTGCCAACTTAATCTGGTTTGAGAGTGCCAGGTGGCTCCTGCAAACTGACACCCAGAACAGTGGCTTGTGAGTTTTGTTTCCCAGGGAAAAAGCCTGTACAATGGTTTATGTTTATGCCGCCTTTAATAGCCGGGTGCCACCTGGAGATCCGCCTCTCGCAGGATGCCTCCCAGACGCAAGGTGGCACCAGTGCCAACTTGGTCTGGTTTGAGAGTGTCAAGTGGGTCCTGAAAACTGACACCCAGAACAGTGGCTTGTGAGTTTTGTTTCCCAGGGAAAAAGCCTGTACAATGGTTCAGGGTCCTGCGGCCTTAAATTGCCGGGTGCCTCCTGGAATTCCGCCTCTCGCAGGATGCCTCCCAGACGCAAGGTGGCACCAGTGCCAACTTGGTCTGGTTTGAGAGTGCCAAGTGTGTTCTGCAAACTGACACCCAGAACAGTGGCTTGTGAGTTTTGTTTCCCAGGGAAAAAGCCTGTACAATGGTTCAGGGGCCTGAGGCCTTAAATTGCCGGGTGCCTCCTGGAATTCGGCCTCTCGCAGGATGCCTCCCAGACACAAGGTGGCACCAGTTCCAACTTGGTCTGGTTTGAGAGTGTCAAGTGGGTCCTGAAAACTGACACCCAGAACAGTGGCTTGTGAGTTTTCTTTCCCAGGGAAAAAGACTGTAAAATTGTTCAGGGTCCTGCGGCCTTAAATCGCCGGGTGCCTCCTGGAGATCCGCCTCTCACAGGATGCCTCCCAGGCGCAACATGACACCAGTGCCAACTTGGTCTGGTTTAAGAGTGCCAGGTGGCTCCTGCAAACTGACACCCAGAACAGTGGCTTGTGAGTTTTGTTTCCCAGGGAAAAAGCCTGTACAATGGTTCAGGGGCCTTAGGCCTTAAATTGCTGGGTGCCTCCTGGAATTGCGCCTCTCGCAGGATGCCTCCCAGACGCAAGGTGGCACCAGTTCCAACTTGGTCTGGTTTAAGAGTGCCAAGTGGGTCCTGAAAACTGACACCCAGAACAGTGGCTTGTGAGTTTTGTTTCCCAGGGAAAAAGCCTGTACAATGGTTCAGGGGCCTGAGGCCTTAAATTGCCAGGTGCCTCCTGGAATTGCGCCTCTCGCAGGATGCCACCAAGACGCAAGGTGGCACCAGGGCGAACTTGATCTGGTTTGAGAGTGCCAGGTGGCTCCTGCAAACTGACACCCAGAACAGTGGCTTGTGAGTTTTGTTTCCCAGGGAAAAAGCCTGTACAATGGTTTATGTTTATGCCGCCTTTAATAGCCGGGTGCCACCTGGAGATCCGCCTCTCGCAGGATGCCTCCCAGACGCAAGGTGGCACCAGTGCCAACTTGGTCTGCTTTGAGAGTGCCAAGTGGGTCCTGAAAACTGACACCCAGAACAGTGGCTTGTGAGTTTTGTTTCCCAGGGAAAAAGCCTGTACAATGGTTCAGGGGCCTGAGGCCTTAAATTGCCGGGTGCCTCCTGGAATTCGGCCTCTCGCAGGATGCCTCCCAGACAAAAGGTGGCACCAGTTCCAACTTGGTCTGGTTTAAGAGTGCCAAGTGGGTCCTGAAAACTGACACCCAGAACAGTGGCTTGTGAGTTTTGTTTCCCAGGGAAAAAGCCTGTACAATGGTTCAGGGGCCTGAGGCCTTAAATTGCTGGGTGCCTCCTGGAATTCGGCCTCTCGCAGGATGCCTCCCAGACGCAAGGTGGCACCAGTTCCAACTTGGTCTGGTTTAAGAGTGCCAAGTGGGTCCTGAAAACTGACACCCAGAACAGTGGCTTGTGAGTTTTGTTTCCCAGGGAAAAAGCCTGTACAATGGTTCAGGGGCCTGAGGCCTTAAATTGCCGGGTGCCTCCTGGAATTGCGCCTCTCGCAGGATGCCTCCCAGACACAAGGTGGCACCAGTGCCAACTTGGTCTGGTTTAAGAGTGCCAAGTGGGTCCTGAAAACTGACACCCAGAACAGTGGCTTGTGAGTTTTGTTTCCCAGGGAAAAAGCCTGTACCATGGTTCAGGGTCCTGCGGCCTTAAATTGCCAGGTGCCTCCTGGAATTGCGCCTCTCGCAGGATGCCTCCCAGACGCAAGGTGGCACCAGTGCGAACTTGGTCTGGTATGAGAGTGTCAAGTGGGTCCTGAAAACTGACACCCAGAACAGTGGCTTGTGAGTTTTGTTTCCCAGGGAAAAAGCCTGTACAATGGTTCAGGGTCCTGCGGCCTTAAATTGCCGGGTGCCTCCTGGAATTCCGCCTCTCGCAGGATGCCTCCAAGACGCAAGGTGGCACCAGTGCCAACTTGGTCTGGTTTGAGAGTGCCAAGTGTGTTCTGCAAACTGACACCCAGAACAGTGGCTTGTGAGTTTTGTTTCCCAGGGAAAAAGCCTGTACAATGGTTCAGGGTTCTGCGGCCTTAAATTGCCAGGTGCCTCCTGGAATTGGGCCTCTCGCAGGATGCCTCCCAGACGCAAGTTGGCACCAGTGCCAACTTGGTCTGGTATGAGAGTGTCAAGTGGGTCCTGAAAACTGACACCCAGAACAGTGGCTTGTGAGTTTTGTTTCCCAGGGAAAAAGCCTGTACAATGGTTCAGGGTCCTGCGGCCTTAAATTGCCAGGTGCCACCTGGAATTGCGCCTCTCGCAGGATGCCTCCCAGACGCAAGGTGGCACCAGTGCCAACTTGGTCTGGTTTGAGAGTGTCAAGTGGGTCCTGAAAACTGACACCCAGAACAGTGGCTTGTGAGTTTTCTTTCCCAGGGAAAAAGACTGTAAAATGGTTCAGGGTCCTGCGGCCTTAAATTGCCGGGTGCCTCCTGGAGATCCGCCTCTCACAGGATGCCTCCCAGGCGCAACATGACACCAGTGCCAACTTGGTCTGGTTTGAGAGTGCCAGGTGGCTCCTGCAAACTGACACCCAGAACAGTGGCTTGTGAGTTTTGTTTCCCAGGGAAAAAGCCTGTACAATGGTTCAGGGGCCTGAGGCCTTAAATTGCCGGGTGCCTCCTGGAATTCGGCCTCTCGCAGGATGCCTCCCAGACAAAAGGTGGCACCAGTTCCAACTTGGTCTGGTTTAAGAGTGCCAAGTGGGTCCTGAAAACTGACACCCAGAACAGTGGCTTGTGAGTTTTGTTTCCCAGGGAAAAAGCCTGTACAATGGTTCAGGGTCCTGCGGCCTTAAATTGCCGGGTGCCTCCTGGAATTTGGCCTCTCGCAGGATGCCTCCCAGACGCAAGGTGGCACCAGTTCCAACTTGGTCTGGTTTAAGAGTGCCAAGTGGGTCCTGAAAACTGACACCCAGAACAGTGGCTTGTGAGTTTTGTTTCCCAGGGAAAAAGCCTGTACCATGGTTCAGGGTCCTGCGGCCTTAAATTGCCAGGTGCCTCCTGGAATTGCGCCTCTCGCAGGATGCCTCCCAGACGCAAGGTGGCACTAGTGCAAAATTGGTCTGCTTTGAGAGTGTCAAGTGGGTCCTGAAAACTGACACCCAGAACAGTGGCTTGTGAGTTTTGTTTCCCAGGGAAAAAGCCTGTACAATGGTTCAGGCTCCTGCGGCCTCAAATGGCCGGGTGCCTCCTTGAATTGCGCCTCTCGCAGGATGCCACCAAGACGCAAGGTGGCACCAGTGCCAACTTAATCTGGTTTGAGAGTGCCAGGTGGCTCCTGCAAACTGACACCCAGAACAGTGGCTTGTGAGTTTTGTTTCCCAGGGAAAAAGCCTGTAAAATGGTTTATGTTTATGCCGCCTTTAATAGCCGGGTGCCACCTGGAGATCCGCCTCTCGCAGGATGCCTCCCAGACGCAAGGTGGCACCAGTGCCAACTTGGTCTGGTTTGAGAGTGTCAAGTGGGTCCTGAAAACTGACACCCAGAACAGTGGCTTGTGAGTTTTGTTTCCCAGGGAAAAAGCCTGTACAATGGTTCAGGGTCCTGCGGCCTTAAATTGCCGGGTGCCTCCTGGAATTCCGCCTCTCGCAGGATGCCTCCCAGACGCAAGGTGGCACCAGTGCCAACTTGGTCTGGTTTGAGAGTGCCAAGTGTGTTCTGCAAACTGACACCCAGAACAGTGGCTTGTGAGTTTTGTTTCCCAGGGAAAAAGCCTGTACAATGGTTCAGGGGCCTGAGGCCTTAAATTGCCGGGTGCCTCCTGGAATTCGGCCTCTCGCAGGATGCCTCCCAGACACAAGGTGGCACCAGTGCCAACTTGGTCTGGTTTGAGAGTGCCAAGTGGGTCCTGAAAACTGACACCCAGAACAGTGGCTTGTGAGTTTTCTTTCCCAGGGAAAAAGACTGTAAAATTGTTCAGGGTCCTGCGGCCTTAAATCGCCGGGTGCCTCCTGGAGATCCGCCTCTCACAGGATGCCTCCCAGGCGCAACATGACACCAGTGCCAACTTGGTCTGGTTTGAGAGTGCCAGGTGGCTCCTGCAAACTGACACCCAGAACAGTGGCTTGTGAGTTTTGTTTCCCAGGGAAAAAGCCTGTACAATGGTTCAGGGGCCTTAGGCCTTAAATTGCTGGGTGCCTCCTGGAATTGCGCCTCTCGCAGGATGCCTCCCAGACGCAAGGTGGCACCAGTTCCAACTTGGTCTGGTTTAAGAGTGCCAAGTGGGTCCTGAAAACTGACACCCAGAACAGTGGCTTGTGAGTTTTGTTTCCCAGGGAAAAAGCCTGTACAATGGTTCAGGGGCCTGAGGCCTTAAATTGCCAGGTGCCTCCTGGAATTGCGCCTCTCGCAGGATGACACCAAGACGCAAGGTGGCACCAGGGCGAACTTGATCTGGTTTGAGAGTGCCAGGTGGCTCCTGCAATCTGACACCCAGAACAGTGGCTTGTGAGTTTTGTTTCCCAGGGAAAAAGCCTGTACAATGGTTTATGTTTATGCCGCCTTTAATAGCCGGGTGCCACCTGGAGATCCGCCTCTCGCAGGATGCCTCCCAGACGCAAGGTGGCACCAGTGCCAACTTGGTCTGCTTTGAGAGTGCCAAGTGGGTCCTGAAAACTGACACCCAGAACAGTGGCTTGTGAGTTTTGTTTCCCAGGGAAGAAGCCTGTACAATGGTTCAGGGGCCTGAGGCCTTAAATTGCCGGGTGCCTCCTGGAATTCGGCCTCTCGCAGGATGCCTCCCAGACAAAAGGTGGCACCAGTTCCAACTTGGTCTGGTTTAAGAGTGCCAAGTGGGTCCTGAAAACTGACACCCAGAACAGTGGCTTGTGAGTTTTGTTTCCCAGGGAAAAAGCCTGTACAATGGTTCAGGGTCCTGCGGCCTTAAATTGCCGGGTGCCTCCTGGAATTCGGCCTCTCGCAGGATGCCTCCCAGACGCAAGGTGGCACCAGTTCCAACTTGGTCTGGTTTAAGAGTGCCAAGTGGGTCCTGAAAACTGACACCCAGAACAGTGGCTTGTGAGTTTTGTTTCCCAGGGAAAAAGCCTGTACAATGGTTCAGGGTCCTGCGGCCTTAAATTGCCAGGTGCCTCCTGGAATTGCGCCTCTCGCAGGATGCCTCCCAGACGCAAGTTGGCACCAGTGCCAACTTGGTCTGCTTTGAGAGTGCCAAGTGGGTCCTGAAAACTGACACCCAGAACAGTGGCTTGTGAGTTTTGTTTCCCAGGGAAAAAGCCTGTACAATGGTTCAGGGTCCTGCGGCCTTAAATTGCCGGGTGCCACCTGGAATTGCGCCTCTCGCAGGATGCCTCCCAGACGCAAGGTGGCACCAGTGCCAACTTGGTCTGGTTTGAGAGTGTCAAGTGGGTCCTGAAAACTGACACCCAGAACAGTGGCTTGTGAGTTTTGTTTCCCAGGGAAAAAGCCTGTACAATGGTTCAGGCTCCTGCGGCCTTAAATTGCCGGGTGCCTCCTTGAATTGCGCCTCTCGCAGGATGCCACCAAGACGCAAGGTGGCACCAGTGCCAACTTAATCTGGTTTGAGAGTGCCAGGTGGCTCCTGCAAACTGACACCCAGAACAGTGGCTTGTGAATTTTGTTTCCCAGGGAAAAAGCCTGTACAATGGTTTATGTTTATGCCGCCTTTAATAGCCGGGTGCCACCTGGAGATCCGCCTCTCGCAGGATGCCTCCCAGACGCAAGGTGGCACCAGTGCCAACTTGGTCTGCTTTGAGAGTGTCAAGTGGGTCCTGAAAACTGACACCCAGAACAGTGGCTTGTGAGTTTTGTTTCCCAGGGAAAAAGCCTGTACAATGGTTTTGGGTCCTGCGATCTTAAATTGCCGGGTGCCTCCTGGAATTCCGCCTCTCGCAGGATGCCTCCCAGATGCAAGGTGGCACCAGTGTCAGCTTGGTCTGGTTTGAGAGTGCCAAGTGTGTTCTGCAAACTGACACCCAGAACAGTGGCTTGTGAGTTTTGTTTCCCAGGGAAAAAGCCTGTACAATGGTGCAGGGTCCTGCGGCCTTAAATTGCCGGGTGCCTCCTGGAATTCCGCATCTCGCCAGGTGTTTCCCAGACGCTAAGCAACACCAGTGCCAACTTGGTCTGGTTTGAGAGTGCCAAGTGTGTTCTGCAAACTGACACCCAGAACAGTGGCTTGTGAGTTTTGTTTCCCAGGGAAAAAGCCTGTACAATGGTTCAGGGTCCTGCGGCCTTAAATTGCCAGGTGCCTCCTTGAATTGCGCCTCTCGCAGGATGCCACCAAGACGCAAGGTGGCACCAGTGCCAACTTGGTCTGGTTTGAGAGTGTCAAGTGGGTCCTGAAAACTGACACCCAGAACAGTGGCTTGTGAGTTTTGTTTCCCAGGGAAAAAGCCTGTACCATGGTTCAGGGTCCTGCGGCCTTAAATTACCAGGTGCCTCCTGGAATTGCGCCTCTCACAGGATGCCTCCCAGACGCAAGGTGGCACTAGTGCAAAATTGGTCTGCTTTGAGAGTGTCAAGTGGGTCCTGAAAACTGACACCCAGAACAGTGGCTTGTGAGTTTTGTTTCCCAGGGAAAAAGCCTGTACAATGGTTCAGGCTCCTGCGGCCTTAAATTGCCGGGTGCCTCCTTGAATTGCGCCTCTCGCAGGATGCCACCAAGACGCAAGGTGGCACCAGTGCCAACTTAATCTGGTTTGAGAGTGCCAGGTGGCTCCTGCAAACTGACACCCAGAACAGTGGCTTGTGAATTTTGTTTCCCAGGGAAAAAGCCTGTACAATGGTTTATGTTTATGCCGCCTTTAATAGCCGGGTGCCACCTGGAGATCCGCCTCTCGCAGGATGCCTCCCAGACGCAAGGTGGCACCAGTGCCAACTTGGTCTGCTTTGAGAGTGTCAAGTGGGTCCTGAAAACTGACACCCAGAACAGTGGCTTGTGAGTTTTGTTTCCCAGGGAAAAAGCCTGTACAATGGTTTTGGGTCCTGCGATCTTAAATTCCCGGGTGCCTCCTGGAATTCCGCCTCTCGCAGGATGCCTCCCAGATGCAAGGTGGCACCAGTGTCAGCTTGGTCTGGTTTGAGAGTGCCAAGTGTGTTCTGCAAACTGACACCCACAACAGTGGCTTGTGAGTTTTGTTTCCCAGGGAAAAAGCCTGTACAATGGTTCAGGGTCCTGCGGCCTTAAATTGCCGGGTGCCTCCTGGAATTCCGCATCTCGCCAGGTGTTTCCCAGACAATAAGCAAAACCAGTGCCAACTTGGTCTGGTTTGAGAGTGCCAAGTGTGTTCTGCAAACTGACACCCAGAACAGTGGCTTGTGAGTTTTGTTTCCCAGGGAAAAAGCCTGTACAATGGTTCAGGGTCCTGCGGCCTTAAATTGCCAGGTGCCTCCTGGAATTGCGCCTCTCGCAGGATGCCTCCCAGACGCAAGTTGGCACCAGTGCCAACTTGGTCTGCTTTGAGAGTGCCAAGTGGGTCCTGAAAACTGACACCCAGAACAGTGGCTTGTGAGTTTTGTTTCCCAGGGAAAAAGCCTGTACAATGGTTCAGGGTCCTGCGGCCTTAAATTGCCAGGTGCCACCTGGAATTGCGCCTCTCGCAGGATGCCTCCCAGACGCAAGGTGGCACCAGTGCCAACTTGGTCTGCTTTGAGAGTGTCAAGTGGGTCCTGAAAACTGACACCCAGAACAGTGGCTTGTGAGTTTTGTTTCCCAGGGAAAAAGACTGTAAAATGGTTCAGGGTCCTGCGGCCTTAAATTGCCGGGTGCCTCCTGGAGATCCGCCTCTCACAGGATGCCTCCCAGGCGCAACATGACACCAGTGCCAACTTGGTCTGGTTTGAGAGTGCCAGGTGGCTCCTGCAAACTGACACCCAGAACAGTGGCTTGTGAGTTTTGTTTCCCGGGGAAAAAGCCTGTACAATGGTTCAGGGCCCTGAGGCCTTAAATTGCTGGGTGCCTCCTGGAATTCGGCGTCTCGCAGGATGCCTCCCAGACGCAAGGTGGCACCAGTTCCAACTTGGTCTGGTTTAAGAGTGCCAAGCGGTCCTGAAAACTGACACCCAGAACAGTGGCTTGTGAGTTTTGTTTCCCAGGGAAAAAGCCTGTACAATGGTTCAGGGTCCTGCGGCCTTAAATTGCCGGGTGCCTCCTGGAATTCGGCCTCTCGCAGGATGCCTCCCAGACGCAAGGTGGCACCAGTTCCAACTTGGTCTGGTTTAAGAGTGCCAAGTGGGTCCTGAAAACTGACACCCAGAACAGTGGCTTGTGAGTTTTGTTTCCCAGGGAAAAAGCCTGTACAATGGTTCAGGGGCCTGAGGCCTTAAATTGCCGGGTGCCTCCTGGAATTGCGCCTCTCGCAGGATGCCTCCCAGACACAAGGTGGCACCAGTGCCAACTTGGTCTGGTTTAAGAGTGCCAAGTGGGTCCTGAAAACTGACACCCAGAACAGTGGCTTGTGAGTTTTGTTTCCCAGGGAAAAAGCCTGTACCATGGTTCAGGGTCCTGCGGCCTTAAATTGCCAGGTGCCTCCTGGAATTGCGCCTCTCGCAGGATGCCTCCCAGACGCAAGGTGGCACTAGTGCAAAATTGGTCTGCTTTGAGAGTGTCAAGTGGGTCCTGAAAACTGACACCCAGAACAGTGGCTTGTGAGTTTTGTTTCCCAGGGAAAAAGCCTGTACAATGGTTCAGGGTCCTGCGGCCTTAAATTGCCGGGTGCCTCCTTGAATTGCGCCTCTCGCAGGATGCCACCAAGACGCAAGGTGGCACCAGTGCCAACTTGGTCTGGTATGAGAGTGTCAAGTGGGTCCTGAAAACTGACACCCAGAACAGTGGCTTGTGAGTTTTGTTTCCCAGGGAAAAAGCCTGTACAATGGTTCAGGGTCCTGCGGCCTTAAATTGCCGGGTGCCTCCTGGAATTCCGCCTCTCGCAGGATGCCTCCAAGACGCAAGGTGGCACCAGTGCCAACTTGGTCTGGTTTGAGAGTGCCAAGTGTGTTCTGCAAACTGACACCCAGAACAGTGGCTTGTGAGTTTTGTTTCCCAGGGAAAAAGCCTGTACAATGGTTCAGGGTTCTGCGGCCTTAAATTGCCAGGTGCCTCCTGGAATTGGGCCTCTCGCAGGATGCCTCCCAGACGCAAGTTGGCACCAGTGCCAACTTGGTCTGCTTTGAGAGTGCCAAGTGGGTCCTGAAAACTGACACCCAGAACAGTGGCTTGTGAGTTTTGTTTCCCAGGGAAAAAGCCTGTACAATGGTTCAGGGTCCTGCGGCCTTAAATTGCCAGGTGCCACCTGGAATTGCGCCTCTCGCAGGATGCCTCCCAGACGCAAAATGACACCAGTGCCAACTTGGTCTGGTTTGAGAGTGTCAAGTGGGTCCTGAAAACTGACACCCAGAACAGTGGCTTGTGAGTTTTCTTTCCCAGGGAAAAAGACTGTAAAATGGTTCAGGGTCCTGCGGCCTTAAATTGCCGGGTGCCTCCTGGAGATCCGCCTCTCACAGGATGCCTCCCAGGCGCAACATGACACCAGTGCCAACTTGGTCTGGTTTGAGAGTGCCAGGTGGCTCCTGCAAACTGACACCCAGAACAGTGGCTTGTGAGTTTTGTTTCCCGGGGAAAAAGCCTGTACAATGGTTCAGGGCCCTGAGGCCTTAAATTGCTGGGTGCCTCCTGGAATTCGGCGTCTCGCAGGATGCCTCCCAGACGCAAGGTGGCACCAGTTCCAACTTGGTCTGGTTTAAGAGTGCCAAGTGGGTCCTGAAAACTGACACCCAGAACAGTGGCTTGTGAGTTTTGTTTCCCAGGGAAAAAGCCTGTACAATGGTTCAGGGGCCTGAGGCCTTAAATTGCCGGGTGCCTCCTCGAATTGCACCTCTCGCAGGATGCCTCCCAGACACAAGGTGGCACCAGTGCCAACTTGGTCTGGTTTGAGAGTGCCAAGTGGGTCCTGAAAACTGACACCCAGAACAGTGGCTTGTGAGTTTTGTTTCCCAGGGAAAAAGCCTGTACCATGGTTCAGGGTCCTGCGGCCTTAAATTACCAGGTGCCTCCTGGAATTGCGCCTCTCACAGGATGCCTCCCAGACGCAAGGTGGCACTAGTGCAAAATTGGTCTGGTTTGAGAGTGTCAAGTGGGTCATGAAAACTGACACCCAGAACAGTGGCTTGTGAGTTTTGTTTCCCAGGGAAAAAGCCTGTACAATGGTTCAGGCTCCTGCGGCCTCAAATGGCCGGGTGCCTCCTTGAATTGCGCCTCTCGCAGGATGCCACCAAGACGCAAGGTGGCACCAGTGCCAACTTAATCTGGTTTGAGAGTGCCAGGTGGCTCCTGCAAACTGACACCCAGAACAGTGGCTTGTGAATTTTGTTTCCCAGGGAAAAAGCCTGTACAATGGTTTATGTTTATGCCGCTTTTAATAGCCGGGTGCCACCTGGAGATCCGCCTCTCGCAGGATGCCTCCCAGACGCAAGGTGGCACCAGTGCCAACTTGGTCTGCTTTGAGAGTGTCAAGTGGGTCCTGAAAACTGACACCCAGAACAGTGGCTTGTGAGTTTTGTTTCCCAGGGAAAAAGCCTGTACAATGGTTTTGGGTCCTGCGATCTTAAATTGCCGGGTGCCTCCTGGAATTCCGCCTCTCGCAGGATGCCTCCCAGATGCAAGGTGGCACCAGTGTCAGCTTGGTCTGGTTTGAGAGTGCCAAGTGTGTTCTGCAAACTGACACCCAGAACAGTGGCTTGTGAGTTTTGTTTCCCAGGGAAAAAGCCTGTACAATGGTGCAGGGTCCTGCGGCCTTAAATTGCCGGGTGCCTCCTGGAATTCCGCATCTCGCCAGGTGTTTCCCAGACGCTAAGCAACACCAGTGCCAACTTGGTCTGGTTTGAGAGTGCCAAGTGTGTTCTGCAAACTGACACCCAGAACAGTGGCTTGTGAGTTTTGTTTCCCAGGGAAAAAGCCTGTACAATGGTTCAGGGTCCTGCGGCCTTAAATTGCCAGGTGCCTCCTGGAATTGCGCCTCTCGCAGGATGCCTCCCAGACGCAAGTTGGCACCAGTGCCAACTTGGTCTGCTTTGAGAGTGCCAAGTGGGTCCTGAAAACTGACACCCAGAACAGTGGCTTGTGAGTTTTGTTTCCCAGGGAAAAAGCCTGTACAATGGTTCAGGGTCCTGCGGCCTTAAATTGCCGGGTGCCACCTGGAATTGCGCCTCTCGCAGGATGCCTCCCAGACGCAAGGTGGCACCAGTGCCAACTTGGTCTGGTTTGAGAGTGTCAAGTGGGTCCTGAAAACTGACACCCAGAACAGTGGCTTGTGAGTTTTGTTTCCCAGGGAAAAAGCCTGTACCATGGTTCAGGGTCCTGCGGCCTTAAATTACCAGGTGCCTCCTGGAATTGCGCCTCTCACAGGATGCCTCCCAGACGCAAGGTGGCACTAGTGCAAAATTGGTCTGCTTTGAGAGTGTCAAGTGGGTCCTGAAAACTGACACCCAGAACAGTGGCTTGTGAGTTTTGTTTCCCAGGGAAAAAGCCTGTACAATGGTTCAGGGTCCTGCGGCCTTAAATTGCCGGGTGCCTCCTTGAATTGCGCCTCTCGCAGGATGCCACCAAGACGCAAGGTGGCACCAGTGCCAACTTAATCTTGTTTGAGAGTGCCAGGTGGCTCCTGCAAACTGACACTCAGAACAGTGGCTTGTGAGTTTTGTTTCCCAGGGAAAAAGCCTGTACAATGGTTTATGTTTATGCCGCCTTTAATAGCCGGGTGCCACCTGGAGATCCGCCTCTCGCAGGATGCCTCCCAGACGCAAGGTGGCACCAGTGCCAACTTGGTCTGGTATGAGAGTGTCAAGTGGGTCCTGAAAACTGACACCCAGAACAGTGGCTTGTGAGTTTTGTTTCCCAGGGAAAAAGCCTGTACAATGGTTCAGGGTCCTGCGGCCTTAAATTGCCGGGTGCCTCCTGGAATTCCGCCTCTCGCAGGATGCCTCCAAGACGCAAGGTGGCACCAGTGCCAACTTGGTCTGGTTTGAGAGTGCCAAGTGTGTTCTGCAAACTGACACCCAGAACAGTGGCTTGTGAGTTTTGTTTCCCAGGGAAAAAGCCTGTACAATGGTTCAGGGTTCTGCGGCCTTAAATTGCCAGGTGCCTCCTGGAATTGGGCCTCTCGCAGGATGCCTCCCAGACGCAAGTTGGCACCAGTGCCAACTTGGTCTGCTTTGAGAGTGCCAAGTGGGTCCTGAAAACTGACACCCAGAACAGTGGTTTGTGAGTTTTGTTTCCCAGGGAAAAAGCCTGTACAATGGTTCAGGGTCCTGCGGCCTTAAATTGCCAGGTGCCACCTGGAATTGCGCCTCTCGCAGGATGCCTCCCAGACGCAAGGTGGCACCAGTGCCAACTTGGTCTGGTTTGAGAGTGTCAAGTGGGTCCTGAAAACTGACACCCAGAACAGTGGCTTGTGAGTTTTCTTTCCCAGGGAAAAAGACTGTAAAATGGTTCAGGGTCCTGCGGCCTTAAATTGCCGGGTGCCTCCTGGAGATCCGCCTCTCACAGGATGCCTCCCAGGCGCAACATGACACCAGTGCCAACTTGGTCTGGTTTGAGAGTGCCAGGTGGCTCCTGCAAACTGACACCCAGAACAGTGGCTTGTGAGTTTTGTTTCCCGGGGAAAAAGCCTGTACAATGGTTCAGGGCCCTGAGGCCTTAAATTGCTGGGTGCCTCCTGGAATTCGGCGTCTCGCAGGATGCCTCCCAGACGCAAGGTGGCACCAGTTCCAACTTGGTCTGGTTTAAGAGTGCCAAGTGGGTCCTGAAAACTGACACCCAGAACAGTGGCTTGTGAGTTTTGTTTCCCAGGGAAAAAGCCTGTACAATGGTTCAGGGGCCTGAGGCCTTAAATTGCCGGGTGCCTCCTCGAATTGCACCTCTCGCAGGATGCCTCCCAGACACAAGGTGGCACCAGTGCCAACTTGGTCTGGTTTGAGAGTGCCAAGTGGGTCCTGAAAACTGACACCCAGAACAGTGGCTTGTGAGTTTTGTTTCCCAGGGAAAAAGCCTGTACCATGGTTCAGGGTCCTGCGGCCTTAAATTACCAGGTGCCTCCTGGAATTGCGCCTCTCACAGGATGCCTCCCAGACGCAAGGTGGCACTAGTGCAAAATTGGTCTGGTTTGAGAGTGTCAAGTGGGTCATGAAAACTGACACCCAGAACAGTGGCTTGTGAGTTTTGTTTCCCAGGGAAAAAGCCTGTACAATGGTTCAGGCTCCTGCGGCCTCAAATGGCCGGGTGCCTCCTTGAATTGCGCCTCTCGCAGGATGCCACCAAGACGCAAGGTGGCACCAGTGCCAACTTAATCTGGTTTGAGAGTGCCAGGTGGCTCCTGCAAACTGACACCCAGAACAGTGGCTTGTGAATTTTGTTTCCCAGGGAAAAAGCCTGTACAATGGTTTATGTTTATGCCGCTTTTAATAGCCGGGTGCCACCTGGAGATCCGCCTCTCGCAGGATGCCTCCCAGACGCAAGGTGGCACCAGTGCCAACTTGGTCTGCTTTGAGAGTGTCAAGTGGGTCCTGAAAACTGACACCCAGAACAGTGGCTTGTGAGTTTTGTTTCCCAGGGAAAAAGCCTGTACAATGGTTTTGGGTCCTGCGATCTTAAATTGCCGGGTGCCTCCTGGAATTCCGCCTCTCGCAGGATGCCTCCCAGATGCAAGGTGGCACCAGTGTCAGCTTGGTCTGGTTTGAGAGTGCCAAGTGTGTTCTGCAAACTGACACCCAGAACAGTGGCTTGTGAGTTTTGTTTCCCAGGGAAAAAGCCTGTACAATGGTGCAGGGTCCTGCGGCCTTAAATTGCCGGGTGCCTCCTGGAATTCCGCATCTCGCCAGGTGTTTCCCAGACGCTAAGCAACACCAGTGCCAACTTGGTCTGGTTTGAGAGTGCCAAGTGTGTTCTGCAAACTGACACCCAGAACAGTGGCTTGTGAGTTTTGTTTCCCAGGGAAAAAGCCTGTACAATGGTTCAGGGTCCTGCGGCCTTAAATTGCCAGGTGCCTCCTGGAATTGCGCCTCTCGCAGGATGCCTCCCAGACGCAAGTTGGCACCAGTGCCAACTTGGTCTGCTTTGAGAGTGCCAAGTGGGTCCTGAAAACTGACACCCAGAACAGTGGCTTGTGAGTTTTGTTTCCCAGGGAAAAAGCCTGTACAATGGTTCAGGGTCCTGCGGCCTTAAATTGCCGGGTGCCACCTGGAATTGCGCCTCTCGCAGGATGCCTCCCAGACGCAAGGTGGCACCAGTGCCAACTTGGTCTGGTTTGAGAGTGTCAAGTGGGTCCTGAAAACTGACACCCAGAACAGTGGCTTGTGAGTTTTGTTTCCCAGGGAAAAAGCCTGTACCATGGTTCAGGGTCCTGCGGCCTTAAATTACCAGGTGCCTCCTGGAATTGCGCCTCTCACAGGATGCCTCCCAGACGCAAGGTGGCACTAGTGCAAAATTGGTCTGCTTTGAGAGTGTCAAGTGGGTCCTGAAAACTGACACCCAGAACAGTGGCTTGTGAGTTTTGTTTCCCAGGGAAAAAGCCTGTACAATGGTTCAGGCTCCTGCGGCCTTAAATTGCCGGGTGCCTCCTTGAATTGCGCCTCTCGCAGGATGCCACCAAGACGCAAGGTGGCACCAGTGCCAACTTAATCTGGTTTGAGAGTGCCAGGTGGCTCCTGAAAACTGACACCCAGAACAGTGGCTTGTGAATTTTGTTTCCCAGGGAAAAAGCCTGTACAATGGTTTATGTTTATGCCGCCTTTAATAGCCGGGTGCCACCTGGAGATCCGCCTCTCGCAGGATGCCTCCCAGACGCAAGGTGGCACCAGTGCCAACTTGGTCTGCTTTGAGAGTGTCAAGTGGGTCCTGAAAACTGACACCCAGAACAGTGGCTTGTGAGTTTTGTTTCCCAGGGAAAAAGCCTGTACAATGGTTTTGGGTCCTGCGATCTTAAATTGCCGGGTGCCTCCTGGAATTCCGCCTCTCGCAGGATGCCTCCCAGATGCAAGGTGGCACCAGTGTCAGCTTGGTCTGGTTTGAGAGTGCCAAGTGTGTTCTGCAAACTGACACCCAGAACAGTGGCTTGTGAGTTTTGTTTCCCAGGGAAAAAGCCTGTACAATGGTGCAGGGTCCTGCGGCCTTAAATTGCCGGGTGCCTCCTGGAATTCCGCATCTCGCCAGGTGTTTCCCAGACGCTAAGCAACACCAGTGCCAACTTGGTCTGGTTTGAGAGTGCCAAGTGTGTTCTGCAAACTGACACCCAGAACAGTGGCTTGTGAGTTTTGTTTCCCAGGGAAAAAGCCTGTACAATGGTTCAGGGTCCTGCGGCCTTAAATTGCCAGGTGCCTCCTGGAATTGCGCCTCTCGCAGGATGCCTCCCAGACGCAAGTTGGCACCAGTGCCAACTTGGTCTGCTTTGAGAGTGCCAAGTGGGTCCTGAAAACTGACACCCAGAACAGTGGCTTGTGAGTTTTGTTTCCCAGGGAAAAAGCCTGTACAATGGTTCAGGGTCCTGCGGCCTTAAATTGCCAGGTGCCTCCTGGAATTGTGCCTCTCGCAGGATGCCTCCCAGACGCAAGTTGGCACCAGTGCCAACTTGGTCTGCTTTGAGAGTGCCAAGTGGGTCCTGAAAACATACACCCAGAACAGTGGCTTGTGAGTTTTGTTTCCCAGGGAAAAAGCCTGTACAATGGTTCAGGGTCCTGCGGCCTTAAATTGCCGGGTGCCACCTGGAATTGCGCCTCTCGCAGGATGCCTCCCAGACGCAAGGTGGCACCAGTGCCAACTTGGTCTGGTTTGAGAGTGTCAAGTGGGTCCTGAAAACTGACACCCAGAACAGTGGCTTGTGAGTTTTGTTTCCCAGGGAAAAAGCCTGTACCATGGTTCAGGGTCCTGCGGCCTTAAATTACCAGGTGCCTCCTGGAATTGCGCCTCTCACAGGATGCCTCCCAGACGCAAGGTGGCACTAGTGCAAAATTGGTCTGCTTTGAGAGTGTCAAGTGGGTCCTGAAAACTGACACCCAGAACAGTGGCTTGTGAGTTTTGTTTCCCAGGGAAAAAGCCTGTACAATGGTTCAGGCTCCTGCGGCCTTAAATTGCCGGGTGCCTCCTTGAATTGCGCCTCTCGCAGGATGCCACCAAGACGCAAGGTGGCACCAGTGCCAACTTAATCTGGTTTGAGAGTGCCAGGTGGCTCCTGCAAACTGACACCCAGAACAGTGGCTTGTGAATTTTGTTTCCCAGGGAAAAAGCCTGTACAATGGTTTATGTTTATGCCGCCTTTAATAGCCGGGTGCCACCTGGAGATCCGCCTCTCGCAGGATGCCTCCCAGACGCAAGGTGGCACCAGTGCCAACTTGGTCTGGTTTGAGAGTGTCTAGTGGGTCCTGAAAACTGACACCCAGAACAGTGGCTTGTGAGTTTTGTTTCCCAGGGAAAAAGCCTGTACAATGGTTTTGGGTCCTGCGATCTTAAATTTCCGGGTGCCTCCTGGAATTCCGCCTCTCGCAGGATGCCTCCCAGATGCAAGGTGGCACCAGTGTCAGCTTGGTCTGGTTTGAGAGTGCCAAGTGTGTTCTGCAAACTGACACCCAGAACAGTGGCTTGTGAGTTTTGTTTCCCAGGGAAAAAGCCTGTACAATGGTGCAGGGTCCTGCGGCCTTAAATTGCCGGGTGCCTCCTGGAATTCCGCATCTCGCCAGGTGTTTCCCAGACGCTAAGCAACACCAGTGCCAACTTGGTCTGGTTTGAGAGTGCCAAGTGTGTTCTGCAAACTGACACCCAGAACAGTGGCTTGTGAGTTTTGTTTCCCAGGGAAAAAGCCTGTACAATGGTTCAGGGTCCTGCGGCCTTAAATTGCCAGGTGCCTCCTGGAATTGCGCCTCTCGCAGGATGCCTCCCAGACGCAAGTTGGCACCAGTGCCAACTTGGTCTGCTTTGAGAGTGCCAAGTGGGTCCTGAAAACTGACACCCAGAACAGTGGCTTGTGAGTTTTGTTTCCCAGGGAAAAAGCCTGTACAATGGTTCAGGGTCCTGCGGCCTTAAATTGCCGGGTGCCACCTGGAATTGCGCCTCTCGCAGGATGCCTCCCAGACGCAAGGTGGCACCAGTGCCAACTTGGTCTGGTTTGAGAGTGTCAAGTGGGTCCTGAAAACTGACACCCAGAACAGTGGCTTGTGAGTTTTGTTTCCCAGGGAAAAAGCCTGTACAATGGTTCAGGGTCCTGCGGCCTTAAATTGCCGGGTGCCACCTGGAATTGCGCCTATCGCAGGATGCCTCCCAGACGCAAGGTGGCACCAGTGCCAACTTGGTCTGGTTTGAGAGTGTCAAGTGGGTCCTGAAAACTGACACCCAGAACAGTGGCTTGTGAGTTTTGTTTCCCAGGGAAAAAGCCTGTACAATGGTTCAGGGTCCTGCGGCCTTAAATTACCAGGTGCCTCCTGGAATTGCGCCTCTCACAGGATGCCTCCCAGACGCAAGGTGGCACTAGTGCAAAATTGGTCTGCTTTGAGAGTGTCAAGTGGGTCCTGAAAACTGACACCCAGAACAGTGGCTTGTGAGTTTTGTTTCCCAGGGAAAAAGCCTGTACAATGGTTCAGGCTCCTGCGGCCTTAAATTGCCGGGTGCCTCCTTGAATTGCGCCTCTCGCAGGATGCCACCAAGACGCAAGGTGGCACCAGTGCCAACTTAATCTGGTTTGAGAGTGCCAGGTGGCTCCTGCAAACTGACACCCAGAACAGTGGCTTGTGAATTTTGTTTCCCAGGGAAAAAGCCTGTACAATGGTTTATGTGTATGCCGCCTTTAATAGCCGGGTGCCACCTGGAGATCCGCCTCTCGCAGGATGCCTCCCAGACGCAAGGTGGCACCAGTGCCAACTTGGTCTGCTTTGAGAGTGTCAAGTGGGTCCTGAAAACTGACACCCAGAACAGTGGCTTGTGAGTTTTGTTTCCCAGGGAAAAAGCCTGTACAATGGTTTTGGGTCCTGCGATCTTAAATTGCCGGGTGCCTCCTGGAATTCCGCCTCTCGCAGGATGCCTCCCAGATGCAAGGTGGCACCAGTGTCAGCTTGGTCTGCTTTGAGAGTGCCAAGTGTGTTCTGCAAACTGACACCCACAACAGTGGCTTGTGAGTTTTGTTTCCCAGGGAAAAAGCCTGTACAATGGTGCAGGGTCCTGCGGCCTTAAATTGCCGGGTGCCTCCTGGAATTCCGCATCTCGCCAGGTGTTTCCCAGACAATAAGCAACACCAGTGCCAACTTGGTCTGGTTTGAGAGTGCCAAGTGTGTTCTGCAAACTGACACCCAGAACAGTGGCTTGTGAGTTTTGTTTCCCAGGGAAAAAGCCTGTACAATGGTTCAGGGTCCTGCGGCCTTAAATTGCCAGGTGCCTCCTGGAATTGCGCCTCTCGCAGGATGCCTCCCAGACGCAAGTTGGCACCAGTGCCAACTTGGTCTGCTTTGAGAGTGCCAAGTGGGTCCTGAAAACTGACACCCAGAACAGTGGCTTGTGAGTTTTGTTTCCCAGGGAAACAGCCTGTACAATGGTTCAGGGTCCTGCGGCCTTAAATTGCCGGGTGCCACCTGGAATTGCGCCTCTCGCAGGATGCCTCCCAGACGCAAGGTGGCACCAGTGCCAACTTGGTCTGCTTTGAGAGTGTCAAGTGGGTCCTGAAAACTGACACCCAGAACAGTGGCTTGTGAGTTTTGTTTCCCAGGGAAAAAGACTGTAAAATGGTTCAGGGTCCTGCGGCCTTAAATTGCCGGGTGCCTCCTGGAGATCCGCCTCTCACAGGATGCCTCCCAGGCGCAACATGACACCAGTGCCAACTTGGTCTGGTTTGAGAGTGCCAGGTGGCTCCTGCAAACTGACACCCAGAACAGTGGCTTGTGAGTTTTGTTTCCCGGGGAAAAAGCCTGTACAATGGTTCAGGGCCCTGAGGCCTTAAATTGCTGGGTGCCTCCTGGAATTCGGCGTCTCGCAGGATGCCTCCCAGACGCAAGGTGGCACCAGTTCCAACTTGGTCTGGTTTAAGAGTGCCAAGTGGGTCCTGAAAACTGACACCCAGAACAGTGGCTTGTGAGTTTTGTTTCCCAGGGAAAAAGCCTGTACAATGGTTCAGGGGCCTGAGGCCTTAAATTGCCGGGTGCCTCCTGGAATTGCGCCTCTCGCAGGATGCCTCCCAGACAAAAGGTGGCACCAGTGCCAACTTGGTCTGGTTTGAGAGTGCCAGGTGGCTCCTGCAAACTGACACCCAGAACAGTGGCTTGTGAGTTTTGTTTCCCAGGGAAAAAGCCTGTACAATGGTTTATGTTTATGCCGCCTTTAATAGCCGGGTGCCACCTGGAGATCCGCCTCTCGCAGGATGCCTCCCAGACGCAAGGTGGCACCAGTGCCAACTTGGTCTGCTTTGAGAGTGTCAAGTGGGTCCTGAAAACTGACACCCAGAACAGTGGCTTGTGAGTTTTGTTTCCCAGGGAAAAAGCCTGTACAATGGTTCAGGGTCCAGCGGCCTTAAATTGCCGGGTGCCTCCTGGAATTGCGCCTCTCGCAGGATGCCTCCCAGACGCAAGGTGGCACCAGTGCCAACTTGGTCTGGTTTGAGAGTGCCAAGTGTGTTCTGCAAACTGACACCCAGAACAGTGGCTTGTGAGTTTTGTTTCCCAGGGAAAAAGCCTGTACAATGGTTCAGGGTCCTGCGGCCTTAAATTGCCGGGTGCCTCCTGGAATTCCGCATCTCGCCAGGTGTTTCCCAGACGCTAAGCAACACCAGTGCCAACTTGGTCTGGTTTAAGAGTGCCAAGTGGGTCCTGAAAACTGACACCCAGAACAGTGGCTTGTGAGTTTTGTTTCCCAGGGAAAAAGCCTGTACAATGGTTCAGGGGCCTGAGGCCTTAAATTGCTGGGTGCCTCCTGGAATTCGGCCTCTCGCAGGATGCCTCCCAGACACAAGGTGGCACCAGTTCCAACTTGGTCTGGTTTAAGAGTGCCAAGTGGGTCCTGAAAACTGACACCCAGAACAGTGGCTTGTGAGTTTTGTTTCCCAGGGAAAAAGCCTGTACAATGGTTCAGGGTCCTGCGGCCTTAAATTGCCGGGTGCCTCCTGGAATTGCGCCTCTCGCAGGATGCCTCCCAGACACAAGGTGGCACCAGTGCCAACTTGGTCTGGTTTAAGAGTGCCAAGTGGGTCCTGAAAACTGACACCCAGAACAGTGGCTTGTGAGTTTTCTTTCCCAGGGAAAAAGACTGTAAAATGGTTCAGGGTCCTGGGGCCTTAAATTGTCGGGTGCCTCCTGGAGATCCGCCTCTCACAGGATGCCTCCCAGGCGCAACATGACACCAGTGCCAACTTGGTCTGGTTTGAGAGTGCCAGGTGGCTCCTGCAAACTGACACCCAGAACAGTGGCTTGTGAGTTTTGTTTCCCAGGGAAAAAGCCTGTACAATGGTTCAGGGTCCTGCGGCCTTAAATTGCCGGGTGCCTCCTGGAGATCCGCATCTCGCCAGGTGTTTCCCAGACGCTAAGCAACACCAGTGCCAACTTGGTCTGGTTTAAGAGTGCCAAGTGGGTCCTGCAAACTGACACCCAGAACAGTGGCTTGTGAGTTTTGTTTCCCAGGGAAAAAGCCTGTACAATGGTTCAGGTTCCTGCGGCCTTAAATTGCCGGGTGCCTCCTGGAATTCGGCGTCTTGCAAGATGCCTCCCAGACGCAAGGTGGCACCAGTGCCAACTTGGTCTTGTTTGAGAGTGGCAAGTGGGTCCTGCAAACTGACACCCAGAACAGTGGCTTCTGAATTTTGTTTTCCAGGGAAAAAGCCTGTACAATGGTTCAGGGTCCTGCGGCCTTAAATTGCCGGGTGCCTCCTGGAATTGCGCCTCTCGCAGGATGCCTCCAAGACGCAAAATGGCACCAGTGCCAACTTGGTCTGGTTTGAGAGTGCCAGGTGGCTCCTGCAAACTGACACCCAGAACAGTGGCTTGTGAATTTTGTTTCCCAGGGAAAAAGCCTGTACAATGGTTCAGGGGCCTGAAGACTTAAATTGCTGGGTGCCTCCTGGAATTCGGCCACTCGCAGGCTGCCTCCCAGACGCAAAGTGGCACCAGTTCCAACTTGGTCTGGTTTAAGAGTGCCAAGTGGGTCCTGAAAACTGACACCCAGAACAGTGGCTTGTGAGTTTTGTTTCCCAGGGAAAAAGCCTGTACAATGGTTCAGGGGCCTGAGGCCTTAAATTGCCGGGTGCCTCCTGGAATTCGGCCTCTCGCAGGATGCCTCCCAGACACAAGGTGGCACCAGTTCCAACTTGGTCTGGTTTAAGAGTGCCAAGTGGGTCCTGAAAACTGACACCCAGAACAGTGGCTTGTGAGTTTTGTTTCCCAGGGAAAAAGCCTGTACAATGGTTCAGGGTCCTGCGGCCTTAAATTGCCGGGTGCCTCCTGGAATTCCGCCTCTCGCAGGATGCCACCAAGACGCAAGGTGGCACCAGTGCCAACTTGGTCTGGTTTGAGAGTGCCAGGTGGCTCCTGCAAACTGACACCCAGAACAGTGGCTTGTGAGTTTTGTTTCCCAGGGAAAAAGCCTGTACAATGGTTTATGTTTATGCCGCCTTTAATAGCCGGGTGCCACCTGGAGATCCGCCTCTCGCAGGATGCCTCCCAGACGCAAGGTGGCACCAGTGCCAACTTGGTCTGGTTTGAGAGTGTCAAGTGGGTCCTGAAAACTGACACCCAGAACAGTGGCTTGTGAGTTTTGTTTCCCAGGGAAAAAGCCTGTACAATGGTTCAGGGTCCTGCGGCCTTAAATTGCCGGGTGCCTCCTGGAATTCCGCCTCTCGCAGGATGCCTCCCAGACGCAAGGTGGCACCAGTGCCAACTTGGTCTGGTTTGAGAGTGCCAGGTGGCTCCTGCAAACTGACACCCAGAACAGTGGCTTGTGAGTTTTGTTGCCCAGGGAAAAAGCCTGTACAATGGTTCAGGGTCCTGCGGACTTAAATTGCTGGGTGCCTCCTGGAATTCGGCCACCCGCAGGCTGCCTCCCAGACGCAAAGTGGCACCAGTTCCAACTTGGTCTGGTTTAAGAGTGCCAAGTGGGTCCTGAAAACTGACACCCAGAACAGTGGCTTGTGAGTTTTGTTTCCCAGGGAAAAAGCCTGTACAATGGTTCAGGGGCCTGAGGCCTTAAATTGCCGGGTGCCTCCTGGAATTCGGCCTCTCGCAGGATGCCTCCCAGACACAAGGTGGCACCAGTTCCAACTTGGTCTGGTTTAAGAGTGCCAAGTGGGTCCTGAAAACTGACACCCAGAACAGTGGCTTGTGAGTTTTGTTTCCCAGGGAAAAAGCCTGTACAATGGTTCAGGGTCCTGCGGCCTTAAATTGCTGGGTGCCTCCTGGAATTGCGCCTCTCGCAGGATGCCTCCCAGACGCAAGGTGGCACCAGTGCCAACTTGGTCTGGTTTGAGAGTGTCAAGTGGGTCCTGAAAACTGACACCCAGAACAGTGGCTTGTGAGTTTTCTTTCCCAGGGAAAAAGACTGTAAAATGGTTCAGGGTCCTGCGGCCTTAAATTGCCGGGTGCCTCCTGGAGATCCGCCTCTCACAGGATGCCTCCCAGGCGCAACATGACACCAGTGCCAACTTGGTCTGGTTTGAGAGTGCCAGGTGGCTCCTGCAAACTGACACCCAGAACAGTGGCTTGTGAGTTTTGTTTCCCGGGGAAAAAGCCTGTACAATGGTTCAGGGGCCTGAGGCCTTAAATTGCTGGGTGCCTCCTGGAATTCGGCCTCTCGCAGGATGCCTCCCAGACGCAAGGTGGCACCAGTTCCAACTTGGTCTGGTTTAAGAGTGCCAAGTGGGTCCTGAAAACTGACACCCAGAACAGTGGCTTGTGAGTTTTGTTTCCCAGGGAAAAAGCCTGTACAATGGTTCAGGGGCCTGAGGCCTTAAATTGCCGGGTGCCTCCTGGAATTGCGCCTCTCGCAGGATGCCTCCCAGACACAAGGTGGCACCAGTGCCAACTTGGTCTGCTTTGAGAGTGCCAAGTGGGTCCTGAAAACTGACACCCAGAACAGTGGCTTGTGAGTTTTGTTTCCCAGGGAAAAAGCCTGTACCATGGTTCAGGGTCCTGCGGCCTTAAATTGCCGGGTGCCTCCTGGAATTGCGCCTCTCGCAGGATGCCTCCCAGACGCAAGGTGGCACTAGTGCAAAATAGGTCTGCTTTGAGAGTGTCAAGTGGGTCCTGAAAACTGACACCCAGAACAGTGGCTTGTGAGTTTTGTTTCCCAGGGAAAAAGCCTGTACAATGGTTCAGGGTCCTGCGGCCTTAAATTGCCGGGTGCCTCCTGGAATTGCGCCTCTCGCAGGATGCCTCCAAGACGCAAGGTGGCACCAGTGCCAACTTGATCTGGTTTGAGAGTGCCAGGTGGCTCCTGCAAACTGACACCCAGAACAGTGGCTTGTGAGTTTTGTTTCCCAGGGAAAAAGCCTGTACAATGGTTTATGTTTATGCCGCCTTTAATAGCCGGGTGCCACCTGGAGATCCGCCTCTCGCAGGATGCCTCCCAGACGCAAGGTGGCACCAGTGCCAACTTGGTCTGCTTTGAGAGTGTCAAGTGGGTCCTGAAAACTGACACCCAGAACAGTGGCTTGTGAGTTTTGTTTCCCAGGGAAAAAGCCTGTACAATGGTTCAGGGTCCTGCGGCCTTAAATTGCCGGGTGCCTCCTGGAATTGCGCCTCTCGCAGGATGCCTCCCAGACGCAAGGTGGCACCAGTGCCAACTTGGTCTGGTTTGAGAGTGCCAAGTGTGTTCTGAAAACTGACACCCAGAACAGTGGCTTGTGAGTTTTGTTTCCCAGGGAAAAAGCCTGTACAATGGTGCAGGGTCCTGCGGCCTTAAATTGCCGGGTGCCTCCTGGAATTCCGCATCTCGCCAGGTGTTTCCCAGACGCTAAGCAACACCAGTGCCAACTTGGTCTGGTTTGAGAGTGCCAAGTGTGTTCTGCAAACTGACACCCAGAAAAGTGGCTTGTGAGTTTTGTTTCCCAGGGAAAAAGCCTGTACAATGGTTCAGGGTCCTGCGGCCTTAAATTGCCAGGTGCCTCCTGGAATTGCGCCTCTCGCAGGATGCCTCCCAGACGCAAGTCGGCACCAGTGCCAACTTGGTCTGCTTTGAGAGTGCCAAGTGGGTCCTGAAAACTGACACCCAGAACAGTGGCTTGTGAGTTTTGTTTCCCAGGGAAAAAGCCTGTACAATGGTTCAGGGTCCTGCGGCCTTAAATTGCCAGGTGCCACCTGGAATTGCGCCTCTCGCAGGATGCCTCCCAGACGCAAGGTGGCACCAGTGCCAACTTGGTCTGGTTTGAGAGTGTCAAGTGGGTCCTGAAAACTGACACCCAGAACAGTGGCTTGTGAGTTTTGTTTCCCAGGGAAAAAGCCTGTACAATGGTTCAGGGTCCTGCGGCCTTAAATTGCCGGGTGCCACCTGGAATTGCGCCTATCGCAGGATGCCTCCCAGACGCAAGGTGGCACCAGTGCCAACTTGGTCTGGTTTGAGAGTGTCAAGTGGGTCCTGAAAACTGACACCCAGAACAGTGGCTTGTGAGTTTTGTTTCCCAGGGAAAAAGCCTGTACCATGGTTCAGGGTCCTGCGGCCTTAAATTACCAGGTGCCTCCTGGAATTGCGCCTCTCACAGGATGCCTCCCAGACGCAAGGTGGCACTAGTGCAAAATTGGTCTGCTTTGAGAGTGTCAAGTGGGTCCTGAAAACTGACACCCAGAACAGTGGCTTGTGAGTTTTGTTTCCCAGGGAAAAAGCCTGTACAATGGTTCAGGCTCCTGCGGCCTTAAATTGCCGGGTGCCTCCTTGAATTGCGCCTCTCGCAGGATGCCACCAAGACGCAAGGTGGCACCAGTGCCAACTTAATCTGGTTTGAGAGTGCCAGGTGGCTCCTGCAAACTGACACCCAGAACAGTGGCTTTTGAATTTTGTTTCCCAGGGAAAAAGCCTGTACAATGGTTTATGTTTATGCCGCCTTTAATAGCCGGGTGCCACCTGGAGATCCGCCTCTCGCAGGATGCCTCCCAGATGCAAGGTGGCACCAGTGTCAGCTTGGTCTGGTTTGAGAGTGCCAAGTGTGTTCTGCAAACTGACACCCACAACAGTGGCTTGTGAGTTTTGTTTCCCAGGGAAAAAGCCTGTACAATGGTTCAGGGTCCTGCGGCCTTAAATTGCCAGGTGCCTCCTGGAATTGCGCCTCTCGCAGGATGCCTCCCAGACGCAAGTTGGCACCAGTGCCAACTTGGTCTGCTTTGAGAGTGCCAAGTGGGTCCTGAAAACTGACACCCAGAACAGTGGCTTGTGAGTTTTGTTTCCCAGGGAAAAAGCCTGTACAATGGTTCAGGGTCCTGCGGCCTTAAATTGCCGGGTGCCACCTGGAATTGCGCCTCTCGCAGGATGCCTCCCAGACGCAAGGTGGCACCAGTGCCAACTTGGTCTGCTTTGAGAGTGTCAAGTGGGTCCTGAAAACTGACACCCAGAACAGTGGCTTGTGAGTTTTGTTTCCCAGGGTAAAAGACTGTAAAATGGTTCAGGGTCCTGCGGCCTTAAATTGCCGGGTGCCTCCTGGAGATCCGCCTCTCACAGGATGCCTCCCAGGCGCAACATGACACCAGTGCCAACTTGGTCTGGTTTGAGAGTGCCAGGTGGCTCCTGCAAACTGACACCCAGAACAGTGGCTTGTGAGTTTTGTTTCCCGGGGAAAAAGCCTGTACAATGGTTCAGGGCCCTGAGGCCTTAAATTGCTGGGTGCCTCCTGGAATTCGGCGTCTCGCAGGATGCCTCCCAGACGCAAGGTGGCACCAGTTCCAACTTGGTCTGGTTTAAGAGTGCCAAGTGGGTCCTGAAAACTGACACCCAGAACAGTGGCTTGTGAGTTTTGTTTCCCAGGGAAAAAGCCTGTACAATGGTTCAGGGGCCTGAGGCCTTAAATTGCCGGGTGCCTCCTGGAATTGCGCCTCTCGCAGGATGCCTCCCAGACAAAAGGTGGCACCAGTGCCAACTTGGTCTGGTTTGAGAGTGCCAGGTGGCTCCTGCAAACTGACACCCAGAACAGTGGCTTGTGAGTTTTGTTTCCCAGGGAAAAAGCCTGTACAATGGTTTATGTTTATGCCGCCTTTAATAGCCGGGTGCCACCTGGAGATCCGCCTCTCGCAGGATGCCTCCCAGACGCAAGGTGGCACCAGTGCCAACTTGGTCTGCTTTGAGAGTGTCAAGTGGGTCCTGAAAACTGACACCCAGAACAGTGGCTTGTGAGTTTTGTTTCCCAGGGAAAAAGCCTGTACAATGGTTCAGGGTCCAGCGGCCTTAAATTGCCGGGTGCCTCCTGGAATTGCGCCTCTCGCAGGATGCCTCCCAGACGCAAGGTGGCACCAGTGCCAACTTGGTCTGGTTTGAGAGTGCCAAGTGTGTTCTGCAAACTGACACCCAGAACAGTGGCTTGTGAGTTTTGTTTCCCAGGGAAAAAGCCTGTACAATGGTTCAGGGTCCTGCGGCCTTAAATTGCCGGGTGCCTCCTGGAATTCCGCATCTCGCCAGGTGTTTCCCAGACGCTAAGCAACACCAGTGCCAACTTGGTCTGGTTTAAGAGTGCCAAGTGGGTCCTGAAAACTGACACCCAGAACAGTGGCTTGTGAGTTTTGTTTCCCAGGGAAAAAGCCTGTACAATGGTTCAGGGGCCTGAGGCCTTAAATTGCTGGGTGCCTCCTGGAATTCGGCCTCTCGCAGGATGCCTCCCAGACACAAGGTGGCACCAGTTCCAACTTGGTCTGGTTTAAGAGTGCCAAGTGGGTCCTGAAAACTGACACCCAGAACAGTGGCTTGTGAGTTTTGTTTCCCAGGGAAAAAGCCTGTACAATGGTTCAGGGTCCTGCGGCCTTAAATTGCCGGGTGCCTCCTGGAATTGCGCCTCTCGCAGGATGCCTCCCAGACACAAGGTGGCACCAGTGCCAACTTGGTCTGGTTTAAGAGTGCCAAGTGGGTCCTGAAAACTGACACCCAGAACAGTGGCTTGTGAGTTTTCTTTCCCAGGGAAAAAGACTGTAAAATGGTTCAGGGTCCTGGGGCCTTAAATTGCCGGGTGCCTCCTGGAGATCCGCCTCTCACAGGATGCCTCCCAGGCGCAACATGACACCAGTGCCAACTTGGTCTGGTTTGAGAGTGCCAGGTGGCTCCTGCAAACTGACACCCAGAACAGTGGCTTGTGAGTTTTGTTTCCCAGGGAAAAAGCCTGTACAATGGTTCAGGGTCCTGCGGCCTTAAATTGCCGGGTGCCTCCTGGAGATCCGCATCTCGCCAGGTGTTTCCCAGACGCTAAGCAACACCAGTGCCAACTTGGTCTGGTTTAAGAGTGCCAAGTGGGTCCTGCAAACTGACACCCAGAACAGTGGCTTGTGAGTTTTGTTTCCCAGGGAAAAAGCCTGTACAATGGTTCAGGTTCCTGCGGCCTTAAATTGCCGGGTGCCTCCTGGAATTCGGCGTCTTGCAAGATGCCTCCCAGACGCAAGGTGGCACCAGTGCCAACTTGGTCTTGTTTGAGAGTGGCAAGTGGGTCCTGCAAACTGACACCCAGAACAGTGGCTTCTGAATTTTGTTTTCCAGGGAAAAAGCCTGTACAATGGTTCAGGGTCCTGCGGCCTTAAATTGCCAGGTGCCTCCTGGAATTGCGCCTCTCGCAGGATGCCTCCAAGACGCAAAATGGCACCAGTGCCAACTTGGTCTGGTTTGAGAGTGCCAGGTGGCTCCTGCAAACTGACACCCAGAACAGTGGCTTGTGAATTTTGTTTCCCAGGGAAAAAGCCTGTACAATGGTTCAGGGTCCTGCAGACTTAAATTGCTGGGTGCCTCCTGGAATTCGGCCACTCGCAGGCTGCCTCCCAGACGCAAAGTGGCACCAGTTCCAACTTGGTCTGGTTTAAGAGTGCCAAGTGGGTCCTGAAAACTGACACCCAGAACAGTGGCTTGTGAGTTTTGTTTCCCAGGGAAAAAGCCTGTACAATGGTTCAGGGGCCTGAGGCCTTAAATTGCCGGGTGCCTCCTGGAATTCGGCCTCTCGCAGGATGCCTCCCAGACACAAGGTGGCACCAGTTCCAACTTGGTCTGGTTTAAGAGTGCCAAGTGGGTCCTGAAAACTGACACCCAGAACAGTGGCTTGTGAGTTTTGTTTCCCAGGGAAAAAGCCTGTACAATGGTTCAGGGTCCTGCGGCCTTAAATTGCTGGGTGCCTCCTGGAATTGCGCCTCTCGCAGGATGCCTCCCAGACGCAAGGTGGCACCAGTGCCAACTTGATCTGGTTTGAGAGTGCCAGGTGGCTCCTGCAAACTGACACCCAGAACAGTGGCTTGTGAGTTTTGTTTCCCAGGGAAAAAGCCTGTACAATGGTTTATGTTTATGCCGCCTTTAATAGCCGGGTGCCACCTGGAGATCCGCCTCTCGCAGGATGCCTCCCAGACGCAAGGTGGCACCAGTGCCAACTTGGTCTGCTTTGAGAGTGTCAAGTGGGTCCTGAAAACTGACACCCAGAACAGTGGCTTGTGAGTTTTGTTTCCCAGGGAAAAAGCCTGTACAATGGTTCAGGCTCCTGCGGCCTTAAATTGCCGGGTGCCTCCTGGAATTGCGCCTCTCGCAGGATGCCTCCCAGACGCAAGGTGGCACCAGTGCCAACTTGGTCTGGTTTGAGAGTGCCAAGTGTGTTCTGAAAACTGACACCCAGAACAGTGGCTTGTGAGTTTTGTTTCCCAGGGAAAAAGCCTGTACAATGGTGCAGGGTCCTGCGGCCTTAAATTGCCGGGTGCCTCCTGGAATTCCGCATCTCGCCAGGTGTTTCCCAGACGCTAAGCAACACCAGTGCCAACTTGGTCTGGTTTGAGAGTGCCAAGTGTGTTCTGCAAACTGACACCCAGAACAGTGGCTTGTGAGTTTTGTTTCCCAGGGAAAAAGCCTGTACAATGGTTCAGGGTCCTGCGGCCTTAAATTGCCAGGTGCCTCCTGGAATTGCGCCTCTCGCAGGATGCCTCCCAGACGCAAGTCGGCACCAGTGCCAACTTGGTCTGCTTTGAGAGTGCCAAGTGGGTCCTGAAAACTGACACCCAGAACAGTGGCTTGTGAGTTTTGTTTCCCAGGGAAAAAGCCTGTACAATGGTTCAGGGTCCTGCGGCCTTAAATTGCCAGGTGCCACCTGGAATTGCGCCTCTCGCAGGATGCCTCCCAGACGCAAGGTGGCACCAGTGCCAACTTGGTCTGGTTTGAGAGTGTCAAGTGGGTCCTGAAAACTGACACCCAGAACAGTGGCTTGTGAGTTTTGTTTCCCAGGGAAAAAGCCTGTACAATGGTTCAGGGTCCTGCGGCCTTAAATTGCCGGGTGCCACCTGGAATTGCGCCTATCGCAGGATGCCTCCCAGACGCAAGGTGGCACCAGTGCCAACTTGGTCTGGTTTGAGAGTGTCAAGTGGGTCCTGAAAACTGACACCCAGAACAGTGGCTTGTGAGTTTTGTTTCCCAGGGAAAAAGCCTGTACCATGGTTCAGGGTCCTGCGGCCTTAAATTACCAGGTGCCTCCTGGAATTGCGCCTCTCACAGGATGCCTCCCAGACGCAAGGTGGCACTAGTGCAAAATTGGTCTGCTTTGAGAGTGTCAAGTGGGTCCTGAAAACTGACACCCAGAACAGTGGCTTGTGAGTTTTGTTTCCCAGGGAAAAAGCCTGTAAAATGGTTCAGGCTCATGCGGCCTTAAATTGCCGGGTGCCTCCTTGAATTGCGCCTCTCGCAGGATGCCACCAAGACGCAAGGTGGCACCAGTGCCAACTTAATCTGGTTTGAGAGTGCCAGGTGGCTCCTGCAAACTGACACCCAGAACAGTGGCTTGTGAATTTTGTTTCCCAGGGAAAAAGCCTGTACAATGGTTTATGTTTATGCCGCCTTTAATAGCCGGGTGCCACCTGGAGATCCGCCTCTCGCAGGATGCCTCCCAGACGCAAGGTGGCACCAGTGCCAACTTGGTCTGCTTTGAGAGTGTCAAGTGGGTCCTGAAAACTGACACCCAGAACAGTGGCTTGTGAGTTTTGTTTCCCAGGGAAAAAGCCTGTACAATGGTTCAGGGTCCTGCGGCCTTAAATTGCTGGGTGCCTCCTGGAATTGCGCCTCTCGCAGGATGCCTCCCAGACGCAAGGTGGCACCAGTGCCAACTTGGTCTGGTTTGAGAGTGTCAAGTGGGTCCTGAAAACTGACACCCAGAACAGTGGCTTGTGAGTTTTCTTTCCCAGGGAAAAAGACTGTAAAATGGTTCAGGGTCCTGCGGCCTTAAATTGCCGGGTGCCTCCTGGAGATCCGCCTCTCACAGGATGCCTCCCAGGCGCAACATGACACCAGTGCCAACTTGGTCTTGTTTGAGAGTGCCAGGTGGCTCCTGCAAACTGACACCCAGAACAGTGGCTTGTGAGTTTTGTTTCCCGGGGAAAAAGCCTGTACAATGGTTCAGGGGCCTGAGGCCTTAAATTGCTGGCTGCCTCCTGGAATTCGGCCTCTCGCAGGATGCCTCCCAGACGCAAGGTGGCACCAGTTCCAACTTGGTCTGGTTTAAGAGTGCGAAGTGGGTCCTGAAAACTGACACCCAGAACAGTGGCTTGTGAGTTTTGTTTCCCAGGGAAAAAGCCTGTACAATGGTTCAGGGGCCTGAGGCCTTAAATTGCCGGGTGCCTCCTGGAATTGCGCCTCTCGCAGGATGCCTCCCAGACACAAGGTGGCACCAGTGCCAACTTGGTCTGGTTTGAGAGTGCCAAGTGGGTCCTGAAAACTGACACCCAGAACAGTGGCTTGTGAGTTTTGTTTCCCAGGGAAAAAGCCTGTACAATGGTTCAGGGGCCTGAGGCCTTAAATTGCCGGGTGCCTCCTGGAATTGCGCCTCTCGCAGGATGCCTCCCAGACACAAGGTGGCACCAGTGCCAACTTGGTCTGGTTTGAGAGTGCCAAGTGGGTCCTGAAAACTGACACCCAGAACAGTGGCTTGTGAGTTTTGTTTCCCAGGGAAAAAGCCTGTACCATGGTTCAGGGTCCTGCGGCCTTAAATTGCCGGGTGCCTCCTGGAATTGCGCCTCTCGCAGGATGCCTCCCAGACGCAAGGTGGCACTAGTGCAAAATAGGTCTGCTTTGAGAGTGCCAGGTGGCTCCTGCAAACTGACACCCAGAACAGTGGCTTGTGAGTTTTGTTTCCCAGGGAAAAAGCCTGTACAATGGTTTATGTTTATGCCGCCTTTAATAGCCGGGTGCCACCTGGAGATCCGCCTCTCGCAGGATGCCTCCCAGACGCAAGGTGGCACCAGTGCCAACTTGGTCTGCTTTGAGAGTGTCAAGTGGGTCCTGAAAACTGACACCCAGAACAGTGGCTTGTGAGTTTTGTTTCCCAGGGAAAAAGCCTGTACAATGGTTCAGGGTCCTGAGGCCTTAAATTGCCGGGTGCCTCCTGGAATTGCGCCTCTGGCAGGATGCCTCCCAGACGCAAGGTGGCACCAGTGCCAACTTGGTCTGGTTTGAGAGTGCCAAGTGGGTCCTGAAAACTGACACCCAGAACAGTGGCTTGTGAGTTTTGTTTCCCAGGGAAAAAGCCTGTACAATGGTTCAGGGTCCTGCGGCCTTAAATTGCCGGGTGCCTCCTGGAATTGCGCATCTCGCCAGGTGTTTCCCAGACGCTAAGCAACACCAGTGCCAACTTGGTCTGGTTTAAGAGTGCCAAGTGGGTCCTGAAAACTGACACCCAGAACAGTGGCTTGTGAGTTTTGTTTCCCAGGGAAAAAGCCTGTACAATGGTTCAGGGGCCTGAGGCCTTAAATTGCTGGGTGCCTCCTGGAATTCGGCCTCTCGCAGGATGCCTCCCAGACACAAGGTGGCACCAGTTCCAACTTGGTCTGGTTTAAGAGTGCCAAGTGGGTCCTGAAAACTGACACCCAGAACAGTGGCTTGTGAGTTTTGTTTCCCAGGGAAAAAGCCTGTACAATGGTTCAGGGTCCTGCGGCCTTAAATTGCCGGGTGCCTCCTGGAATTGCGCCTCTTGCAGGATGCCTCCCAGACGCAAGTTGGCACCAGTGCCAACTTGGTCTGCTTTGAGAGTGCCAAGTTGGTCCTGAAAACTGACACCCAGAACAGTGGCTTGTGAGTTTTGTTTCCCAGGGAAAAAGCCTGTACAATGGTTCAGGGTCCTGCGGCCTTAAATTGCCGGGTGCCTCCTTGAATTGCGCCTCTCGCAGGATGCCACCAAGACGCAAGGTGGCACCAGTGCCAACTTGGTCTGGTTTGAGAGTGCCAGGTGGCTCCTGCAAACTGACACCCAGAACAGTGGCTTGTGAGTTTTGTTTCCCAGGGAAAAAGCCTGTACAATGGTTTATGTTTATGCCGCCTTTAATAGCCGGGTGCCACCTGGAGATCCGCCTCTCGCAGGATGCTTCCCAGACGCAAGGTGGCACCAGTGCCAACTTGGTCTGGTTTGAGAGTGTCAAGTGGGTCCTGAAAACTGACACCCAGAACAGTGGCTTGTGAGTTTTGTTTCCCAGGGAAAAAGCCTGTACAATGGTTCAGGGTCCTGCGGCCTTAAATTGCCGGGTGCCTCCTGGAATTCCGCCTCTTGCAGGATGCCTCCCAGACGCAAGGTGGCACCAGTGCCAACTTGGTCTGGTTTGAGAGTGTCAAGTGGGGCATGCAAACTGACACCCAGAACAGTGGCTTGTGAGTTTTGTTTCCCAGGGAAAAAGCCTGTACAATGGTTCAGGGTCCTGCGGCCTTAAATTGCCGGGTGCCTCCTGGAATACCGCATCTCGCCAGGTGTTTCCCAGACGCTAAGCAACACCAGTGCCAACTTGGTCTGGTTTGAGAGTGCCAAGTGGGTCCTGCAAACTGAAACCCAGAACAGTGGCTTGTGAGTTTTGTTTCCCAGGGAAAAAACCTGTACAATGGTTCAGGGTCCTGCGGCCTTAAATTGCTGGGTGCCTCCTGGAATTGCGCCTCTCGCAGGATGCCTCCAAGACGCAAAATGGCACCAGTGCCAACTTGGTCTGGTTTGAGAGTGCCAGGTGGCTCCTGCAAACTGACACCCAGAACAGTGGCTTGTGAGTTTTGTTTCCCAGGGAAAAAGCCTGTACAATGGTTCAGGGTCCTGCGGACTTAAATTGCTGGGTGCCTCCTGGAATTCGGCCACTCGCAGGCTGCCTCCCAGACGCAAAGTGGCACCAGTTCCAACTTGGTCTGGTTTAAGAGTGCCAAGTGGGTCCTGAAAACTGACACCCAGAACAGTGGCTTGTGAGTTTTGTTTCCCAGGGAAAAAGCCTGTACAATGGTTCAGGGGCCTGAGGCCTTAAATTGCCGGGTGCCTCCTGGAATTCGGCCTCTCGCAGGATGCCTCCCAGACACAAGGTGGCACCAGTTCCAACTTGGTCTGGTTTAAGAGTGCCAAGTGGGTCCTGAAAACTGACACCCAGAACAGTGGCTTGTGAGTTTTGTTTCCCAGGGAAAAAGCCTGTACAATGGTTCAGGGTCCTGCGGCCTTAAATTGCTGGGTGCCTCCTGGAATTGCGCCTCTCGCAGGATGCCTCCCAGACGCAAGGTGGCACCAGTGCCAACTTGGTCTGGTTTGAGAGTGTCAAGTGGGTCCTGAAAACTGACACCCAGAACAGTGGCTTGTGAGTTTTCTTTCCCAGGGAAAAAGACTGTACAATGGTTCAGGGTCCTGCGGCCTTAAATTGCCGGGTGCCTCCTGGAGATCCGCCTCTCACAGGATGCCTCCCAGGCGCAACATGACACCAGTGCCAACTTGGTCTGGTTTGAGAGTGCCAGGTGGCTCCTGCAAACTGACACCCAGAACAGTGGCTTGTGAGTTTTGTTTCCCGGGGAAAAAGCCTGTACAATGGTTCAGGGGCCTGAGGCCTTAAATTGCTGGGTGCCTCCTGGAATTCGGCCTCTCGCAGGATGCCTCCCAGACGCAAGGTGGCACCAGTTCCAACTTGGTCTGGTTTAAGAGTGCGAAGTGGGTCCTGAAAACTGACACCCAGAACAGTGGCTTGTGAGTTTTGTTTCCCAGGGAAAAAGCCTGTACAATGGTTCAGGGGCCTGAGGCCTTAAATTGCCGGGTGCCTCCTGGAATTGCGCCTCTCGCAGGATGCCTCCCAGACACAAGGTGGCACCAGTGCCAACTTGGTCTGGTTTGAGAGTGCCAAGTGGGTCCTGAAAACTGACACCCAGAACAGTGGCTTGTGAGTTTTGTTTCCCAGGGAAAAAGCCTGTACCATGGTTCAGGGTCCTGCGGCCTTAAATTGCCGGGTGCCTCCTGGAATTGCGCCTCTCGCAGGATGCCTCCCAGACGCAAGGTGGCACTAGTGCAAAATAGGTCTGCTTTGAGAGTGTCAAGTGGGTCCTGAAAACTGACACCCAGAACAGTGGCTTGTGAGTTTTGTTTCCCAGGGAAAAAGCCTGTACAATGGTTCAGGGTCCTGCGGCCTTAAATTGCCGGGTGCCTCCTTGAATTGCGCCTCTCGCAGGATGCCTCCAAGACGCAAGGTGGCACCAGTGCCAACTTGATCTGGTTTGAGAGTGCCAGGTGGCTCCTGCAAACTGACACCCAGAACAGTGGCTTGTGAGTTTTGTTTCCCAGGGAAAAAGCCTGTACAATGGTTTATGTTTATGCCGCCTTTAATAGCCGGGTGCCACCTGGAGATCCGCCTCTCGCAGGATGCCTCCCAGACGCAAGGTGGCACCAGTGCCAACTTGGTCTGCTTTGAGAGTGTCAAGTGGGTCCTGAAAACTGACACCCAGAACAGTGGCTTGTGAGTTTTGTTTCCCAGGGAAAAAGCCTGTACAATGGTTCAGGGTCCTGCGGCCTTAAATTGCCGGGTGCCTCCTGGAATTGCGCCTCTCGCAGGATGCCTCCCAGACGCAAGGTGGCACCAGTGCCAACTTGGTCTGGTTTGAGAGTTCCAAGTGTGTTCTGAAAACTGACACCCAGAACAGTGGCTTGTGAGTTTTGTTTCCCAGGGAAAAAGCCTGTACAATGGTTCAGGGTCCTGCGGCCTTAAATTGCCGGGTGCCTCCTGGAATTGCGCATCTCGCCAGGTGTTTCCCAGACGCTAAGAAACACCAGTGCCAACTTGGTCTGGTTTAAGAGTGCCAAGTGGGTCCTGAAAACTGACACCCAGAACAGTGGCTTGTGAGTTTTGTTTCCCAGGGAAAAAGCCTGTACAATGGTTCAGGGGCCTGAGGCCTTAAATTGCCGGGTGCCTCCTGGAATTCGGCCTCTCGCAGGATGCCTCCCAGACACAAGGTGGCACCAGTTCCAACTTGGTCTGGTTTAAGAGTGCCAAGTGGGTCCTGAAAACTGACACCCAGAACAGTGGCTTGTGAGTTTTGTTTCCCAGGGAAAAAGCCTGTACAATGGTTCAGGGTCCTGCGGCCTTAAATTGCCGGGTGCCTCCTGGAATTGCGCCTCTCGCAGGATGCCTCCCAGACGCAAGTTGGCACCAGTGCCAACTTGGTCTGCTTTGAGAGTGCCAAGTGGGTCCTGAAAACTGACACCCAGAACAGTGGCTTGTGAGTTTTGTTTCCCAGGGAAAAAGCCTGTACAATGGTTCAGGGTCCTGCGGACTTAAATTGCTGGGTGCCTCCTGGAATTCGGCCACGCGCAGGCTGCCTCCCAGACGCAAAGTGGCACCAGTTCCAACTTGGTCTGGTTTAAGAGTGCCAAGTGGGTCCTGAAAACTGACACCCAGAACAGTGGCTTGTGAGTTTTGTTTCCCAGGGAAAAAGCCTGTACAATGGTTCAGGGGCCTGAGGCCTTAAATTGCCGGGTGCCTCCTGGAGATCGGCCTCTCGCAGGATGCCTCCCAGACACAAGGTGGCACCAGTTCCAACTTGGTCTGGTTTAAGAGTGCCAAGTGGGTCCTGAAAACTGACACCCAGAACAGTGGCTTGTGAGTTTTGTTTCCCAGGGAAAAAGCCTGTACAATGGTTCAGGGTCCTGCGGCCTTAAATTGCCGGGTGCCTCCTGGAATTGCGCCTCTCGCAGGATGCCTCCCAGACGCAAGGTGGCACCAGTGCCAACTTGGTCTGGTTTGAGAGTGTCAAGTGGGTCCTGAAAACTGACACCCAGAACAGTGGCTTGTGAGTTTTCTTTCCCAGGGAAGAAGACTGTAAAATGGTTCAGGGTCCTGCGGCCTTAAATTGCCGGGTGCCTCCTGGAGATCCGCCTCTCACAGGATGCCTCCCAGGCGCAACATGACACCAGTGCCAACTTGGTCTGGTTTGAGAGTGCCAGGTGGCTCCTGCAAACTGACACCCAGAACAGTGGCTTGTGAGTTTTGTTTCCCGGGGAAAAAGCCTGTACAATGGTTCAGGGGCCTGAGGCCTTAAATTGCTGGGTGCCTCCTGGAATTCGGCCTCTCGCAGGATGCCTCCCAGACGCAAGGTGGCACCAGTTCCAACTTGGTCTGGTTTGAGAGTTCCAAGTGTGTTCTGAAAACTGACACCCAGAACAGTGGCTTGTGAGTTTTGTTTCCCAGGGAAAAAGCCTGTACAATGGTTCAGGGTCCTGCGGCCTTAAATTGCCGGGTGCCTCCTGGAATTGCGCATCTCGCCAGGTGTTTCCCAGACGCTAAGAAACACCAGTGCCAACTTGGTCTGGTTTAAGAGTGCCAAGTGGGTCCTGAAAACTGACACCCAGAACAGTGGCTTGTGAGTTTTGTTTCCCAGGGAAAAAGCCTGTACAATGGTTCAGGGGCCTGAGGCCTTAAATTGCCGGGTGCCTCCTGGAATTCGGCCTCTCGCAGGATGCCTCCCAGACACAAGGTGGCACCAGTTCCAACTTGGTCTGGTTTAAGAGTGCCAAGTGGGTCCTGAAAACTGACACCCAGAACAGTGGCTTGTGAGTTTTGTTTCCCAGGGAAAAAGCCTGTACAATGGTTCAGGGTCCTGCGGCCTTAAATTGCCGGGTGCCTCCTGGAATTGCGCCTCTCGCAGGATGCCTCCCAGACGCAAGTTGGCACCAGTGCCAACTTGGTCTGCTTTGAGAGTGCCAAGTGGGTCCTGAAAACTGACACCCAGAACAGTGGCTTGTGAGTTTTGTTTCCCAGGGAAAAAGCCTGTACAATGGTTCAGGGTCCTGCGGACTTAAATTGCTGGGTGCCTCCTGGAATTCGGCCACGCGCAGGCTGCCTCCCAGACGCAAAGTGGCACCAGTTCCAACTTGGTCTGGTTTAAGAGTGCCAAGTGGGTCCTGAAAACTGACACCCAGAACAGTGGCTTGTGAGTTTTGTTTCCCAGGGAAAAAGCCTGTACAATGGTTCAGGGGCCTGAGGCCTTAAATTGCCGGGTGCCTCCTGGAGATCGGCCTCTCGCAGGATGCCTCCCAGACACAAGGTGGCACCAGTTCCAACTTGGTCTGGTTTAAGAGTGCCAAGTGGGTCCTGAAAACTGACACCCAGAACAGTGGCTTGTGAGTTTTGTTTCCCAGGGAAAAAGCCTGTACAATGGTTCAGGGTCCTGCGGCCTTAAATTGCCGGGTGCCTCCTGGAATTGCGCCTCTCGCAGGATGCCTCCCAGACGCAAGGTGGCACCAGTGCCAACTTGGTCTGGTTTGAGAGTGTCAAGTGGGTCCTGAAAACTGACACCCAGAACAGTGGCTTGTGAGTTTTCTTTCCCAGGGAAGAAGACTGTAAAATGGTTCAGGGTCCTGCGGCCTTAAATTGCCGGGTGCCTCCTGGAGATCCGCCTCTCACAGGATGCCTCCCAGGCGCAACATGACACCAGTGCCAACTTGGTCTGGTTTGAGAGTGCCAGGTGGCTCCTGCAAACTGACACCCAGAACAGTGGCTTGTGAGTTTTGTTTCCCGGGGAAAAAGCCTGTACAATGGTTCAGGGGCCTGAGGCCTTAAATTGCTGGGTGCCTCCTGGAATTCGGCCTCTCGCAGGATGCCTCCCAGACGCAAGGTGGCACCAGTTCCAACTTGGTCTGGTTTGAGAGTTCCAAGTGTGTTCTGAAAACTGACACCCAGAACAGTGGCTTGTGAGTTTTGTTTCCCAGGGAAAAAGCCTGTACAATGGTTCAGGGTCCTGCGGCCTTAAATTGCCGGGTGCCTCCTGGAATTGCGCATCTCGCCAGGTGTTTCCCAGACGCTAAGAAACACCAGTGCCAACTTGGTCTGGTTTAAGAGTGCCAAGTGGGTCCTGAAAACTGACACCCAGAACAGTGGCTTGTGAGTTTTGTTTCCCAGGGAAAAAGCCTGTACAATGGTTCAGGGGCCTGAGGCCTTAAATTGCCGGGTGCCTCCTGGAATTCGGCCTCTCGCAGGATGCCTCCCAGACACAAGGTGGCACCAGTTCCAACTTGGTCTGGTTTAAGAGTGCCAAGTGGGTCCTGAAAACTGACACCCAGAACAGTGGCTTGTGAGTTTTGTTTCCCAGGGAAAAAGCCTGTACAATGGTTCAGGGTCCTGCGGCCTTAAATTGCCGGGTGCCTCCTGGAATTGCGCCTCTCGCAGGATGCCTCCCAGACGCAAGTTGGCACCAGTGCCAACTTGGTCTGCTTTGAGAGTGCCAAGTGGGTCCTGAAAACTGACACCCAGAACAGTGGCTTGTGAGTTTTGTTTCCCAGGGAAAAAGCCTGTACAATGGTTCAGGGTCCTGCGGACTTAAATTGCTGGGTGCCTCCTGGAATTCGGCCACGCGCAGGCTGCCTCCCAGACGCAAAGTGGCACCAGTTCCAACTTGGTCTGGTTTAAGAGTGCCAAGTGGGTCCTGAAAACTGACACCCAGAACAGTGGCTTGTGAGTTTTGTTTCCCAGGGAAAAAGCCTGTACAATGGTTCAGGGGCCTGAGGCCTTAAATTGCCGGGTGCCTCCTGGAGATCGGCCTCTCGCAGGATGCCTCCCAGACACAAGGTGGCACCAGTTCCAACTTGGTCTGGTTTAAGAGTGCCAAGTGGGTCCTGAAAACTGACACCCAGAACAGTGGCTTGTGAGTTTTGTTTCCCAGGGAAAAAGCCTGTACAATGGTTCAGGGTCCTGCGGCCTTAAATTGCCGGGTGCCTCCTGGAATTGCGCCTCTCGCAGGATGCCTCCCAGACGCAAGGTGGCACCAGTGCCAACTTGGTCTGGTTTGAGAGTGTCAAGTGGGTCCTGAAAACTGACACCCAGAACAGTGGCTTGTGAGTTTTCTTTCCCAGGGAAGAAGACTGTAAAATGGTTCAGGGTCCTGCGGCCTTAAATTGCCGGGTGCCTCCTGGAGATCCGCCTCTCACAGGATGCCTCCCAGGCGCAACATGACACCAGTGCCAACTTGGTCTGGTTTGAGAGTGCCAGGTGGCTCCTGCAAACTGACACCCAGAACAGTGGCTTGTGAGTTTTGTTTCCCGGGGAAAAAGCCTGTACAATGGTTCAGGGGCCTGAGGCCTTAAATTGCTGGGTGCCTCCTGGAATTCGGCCTCTCGCAGGATGCCTCCCAGACGCAAGGTGGCACCAGTTCCAACTTGGTCTGGTTTAAGAGTGCGAAGTGGGTCCTGAAAACTGACACCCAGAACAGTGGCTTGTGAGTTTTCTTTCCCAGGGAAAAAGCCTGTACAATGGTTCAGGGGCCTGAGGCCTTAAATTGCCGGGTGCCTCCTGGAATTGCGCCTCTCGCAGGATGCCTCCCAGACACAAGGTGGCAGCAGTGCCAACTTGGTCTGGTTTGAGAGTGCCAAGTGGGTCCTGAAAACTGACACCCAGAACAGTGGCTTGTGAGTTTTGTTTCCCAGGGAAAAAGCCTGTACCATGGTTCAGGGTCCTGCGGCCTTAAATTGCCGGGTGCCTCCTTGAATTGCGCCTCTCGCAGGATGCCTCCCAGACGCAAGGTGGCACTAGTGCAAAATAGGTCTGCTTTAAGAGTGTCAAGTGGGTCCTGAAAACTGACACCCAGAACAGTGGCTTGTGAGTTTTGTTTCCCAGGGAAAAAGCCTGTACAATGGTTCAGGGTCCTGCGGCCTTAAATTGCCGGGTGCCTCCTTGAATTGCGCCTCTCGCAGGATGCCTTCAAGACGCAAGGTGGCACCAGAGCCAACTTGATCTGGTTTGAGAGTGCCAGGTGGCTCCTGCAAACTGACACCCAGAACAGTGGCTTGTGAGTTTTGTTTCCCAGGGAAAAAGCCTGTACAATGGTTTATGTTTATGCCGCCTTTAATAGCCGGGTGCCACCTGGAGATCCGCCTCTCGCAGGATGCCTCCCAGACGCAAGGTGGCACCAGTGCCAACTTGGTCTGCTTTGAGAGTGTCAAGTGGGTCCTGAAAACTGACACCCAGAACAGTGGCTTGTGAGTTTTGTTTCCCAGGGAAAAAGCCTGTACAATGGTTCAGGGTCCTGAGGCCTTAAATTGCCGGGTGCCTCCTGGAATTGCGCCTCTCGCAGGATGCCTCCCAGACGCAAGGTGGCACCAGTGCCAACTTGGTCTGGTTTGAGAGTGCCAAGTGTGTTCTGAAAACTGACACCCAGAACAGTGGCTTGTGAGTTTTGTTTCCCAGGGAAAAAGCCTGTACAATGGTTCAGGGTCCTGCGGCCTTAAATTGCCGGGTGCCTCCTGGAATTGCGCATCTCGCCAGGTGTTTCCCAGACGCTAAGCAACACCAGTGCCAACTTGGTCTGGTTTAAGAGTGCCAAGTGGGTCCTGAAAACTGACACCCAGAACAGTGGCTTGTGAGTTTTGTTTCCCAGGGAAAAAGCCTGTACAATGGTTCAGGGGCCTGAGGCCTTAAATTGCCGGGTGCCTCCTGGAATTCGGCCTCTCGCAGGATGCCTCTCAGACACAAGGTGGCACCAGTTCCAACTTGGTCTGGTTTAAGAGTGCCAAGTGGGTCCTGAAAACTGACACCCAGAACAGTGGCTTGTGAGTTTTGTTTCCCAGGGAAAAAGCCTGTACAATGGTTCAGGGTCCTGCGGCCTTAAATTGCCGGGTGCCTCCTGGAATACCGCATCTCGCCAGGTGTTTCCCAGACGCTAAGCAACACCAGTGCCAACTTGGTCTGCTTTGAGAGTGCCAAGTGGGTCCTGAAAACTGACACCCAGAACAGTGGCTTGTGAGTTTTGTTTCCCAGGGAAAAAGCCTGTACAATGGTTCAGGGTCCTGCGGACTTAAATTGCTGGGTGCCTCCTGGAATTCGGCCACTCGCAGGCTGCCTCCCAGACGCAAAGTGGCACCAGTTCCAACTTGGTCTGGTTTAAGAGTGCCAAGTGGGTCCTGAAAACTGACACCCAGAACAGTGGCTTGTGAGTTTTGTTTCCCAGGGAAAAAGCCTGTACAATGGTTCAGGGGCCTGAGGCCTTAAATTGCCGGGTGCCTCCTGGAGATCGGCCTCTCACAGGATGCCTCCCAGGCGCAACATGACACCAGTGCCAACTTGGTCTGGTTTGAGAGTGCCAGGTGGCTCCTGCAAACTGACACCCAGAACAGTGGCTTGTGAGTTTTGTTTCCCGGGGAAAAAGCCTGTACAATGGTTCAGGGGCCTGAGGCCTTAAATTGCTGGGTGCCTCCTGGAATTCGGCCTCTCGCAGGATGCCTCCCAGACGCAAGGTGGCACCAGTTCCAACTTGGTCTGGTTTAAGAGTGCGAAGTGGGTCCTGAAAACTGACACCCAGAACAGTGGCTTGTGAGTTTTGTTTCCCAGGGAAAAAGCCTGTACAATGGTTCAGGGTCCTGCGGACTTAAATTGCCGGGTGCCTCCTGGAATTGCGCCTCTCGCAGGATGCCTCCCAGACACAAGGTGGCACCAGTGCCAACTTGGTCTGGTTTGAGAGTGCCAAGTGGGTCCTGAAAACTGACACCCAGAACAGTGGCTTGTGAGTTTTGTTTCCCAGGGAAAAAGCCTGTACCATGGTTCAGGGTCCTGCGGCCTTAAATTGCCGGGTGCCTCCTGGAATTGCGCCTCTCGCAGGATGCCTCCCAGACGCAAGGTGGCACTAGTGCAAAATAGGTCTGCTTTGAGAGTGTCAAGTGGGTCCTGAAAACTGACACCCAGAACAGTGGCTTGTGAGTTTTGTTTCCCAGGGAAAAAGCCTGTACAATGGTTCAGGGTCCTGCGGCTTTAAATTGCCGGGTGCCTCCTTGAATTGCGCCTCTCGCAGGATGCCTCCAAGACGCAAGGTGGCACCAGTGCCAACTTGATCTGGTTTGAGAGTGCCAGGTGGCTCCTGCAAACTGACACCCAGAACAGTGGCTTGTGAGTTTTGTTTCCCAGGGAAAAAGCCTGTACAATGGTTTATGTTTATGCCGCCTTTTATAGCCGGGTGCCACCTGGAGATCCGCCTCTCGCAGGATGCCTCCCAGACGCAAGGTGGCACCAGTGCCAACTTGGTCTGCTTTGAGAGTGTCAAGTGGGTCCTGAAAACTGACACCCAGAACAGTGGCTTGTGAGTTTTGTTTCCCAGGGAAAAAGCCTGTACAATGGTTCAGGGTCCTGAGGCCTTAAATTGCCGGGTGCCTCCTGGAATTGCGCCTCTCGCAGGATGCCTCCCAGACGCAAGGTGGCACCAGTGCCAACTTGGTCTGGTTTGAGAGTGCCAAGTGTGTTCTGAAAACTGACACCCAGAACAGTGGCTTGTGAGTTTTGTTTCCCAGGGAAAAAGCCTGTACAATGGTTCAGGGTCCTGCGGCCTTAAATTGCCGGGTGCCTCCTGGAATTCCGCATCTCGCCAGGTGTTTCCCAGACGCTAAGCAACACCAGTGCCAACTTGGTCTGGTTTAAGAGTGCCAAGTGGGTCCTGAAAACTGACACCCAGAACAGTGGCTTGTGAGTTTTGTTTCCCAGGGAAAAAGCCTGTACAATGGTTCAGGGGCCTGAGGCCTTAAATTGCCGGGTGCCTCCTGGAATTCGGCCTCTCGCAGGATGCCTCCCAGACACAAGGTGGCACCAGTTCCAACTTGGTCTGGTTTAAGAGTGCCAAGTGGGTCCTGAAAACTGACACCCAGAACAGTGGCTTGTGAGTTTTGTTTCCCAGGGAAAAAGCCTGTACAATGGTTCAGGGTCCTGCGGCCTTAAATTGCCGGGTGCCTCCTGGAATTGCGCCTCTCGCAGGATGCCTCCCAGACGCAAGTTGGCACCAGTGCCAACTTGGTCTGCTTTGAGAGTGCCAAGTGGGTCCTGAAAACTGACACCCAGAACAGTGGCTTGTGAGTTTTGTTTCCCAGGGAAAAAGCCTGTACAATGGTTCAGGGTCCTGCGGCCTTAAATTGCCGGGTGCCACCTGGAATTGCGCCTCTCGCAGGATGCCTCCCAGACGCAAGGTGGCACCAGTGCCAACTTGGTCTGGTTTGAGAGTGTCAAGTGGGTCCTGAAAACTGACACCCAGAACAGTGGCTTGTGAGTATTCTTTCCCAGGGAAAAAGACTGTAAAATGGTTCAGGGTCCTGCGGCCTTAAATTGCCGGGTGCCTCCGGGAGATCCGCCTCTCGCAGGATGCCTCCCAGGCGCAACATGACACCAGTGCCAACTTGGTCTGGTTTGAGAGTGCCAGGTGGCTCCTGCAAACTGACACCCAGAACAGTGGCTTGTGAGTTTTGTTTCCCAGGGAAAAAGCCTGTACAATGGTTCAGGGTCCTGAGGCCTTAAATTGCCGGGTGCCTCCTGGAATTGCGCCTCTCGCAGGATGCCTCCCAGACGCAAGGTGGCACTAGTGCAAAATTGGTCTGCTTTGAGAGTGTCAAGTGGGTCCTGAAAACTGACACCCAGAACAGTGGCTTGTGAGTTTTGTTTCCCAGGGAAAAAGCCTGTACAATGGTTCAGGGGCCTGAGGCCTTAAATTGCCGGGTGCCTCCTGGAATTCCGCCTCTCGCAGGATGCCTCCCAGACACAAGGTGGCACCAGTGCCAACTTGGTCTGGTTTGAGAGTGCCAAGTGTGTCCTGCAAACTGACACCCAGAACAGTGGCTTGTGAGTTTTGTTTCCCAGGGAAAAAGCCTGTACAATGGTTCAGGGTCCTGCGGCCTTAAATTTCCGGGTGCCTCCTGGAATTCCGCATCTCGCCAGGTGTTTCCCAGACGCTAAGCAACACCAGTGCCAACTTGTTCTGGTTTGAGAGTGCCAGGTGGCTCCTGCAAACTGACACCCAGAACAGTGGCTTGTGAGTTTTGTTTCCCAGGGAAAAAGCCTGTACAATGGTTCAGGGTCCTGCGGACTTAAATTGCCGGGTGCCTCCTGGAATTCGGCCACTCGCAGGATGCCTCCAAGACGCAAAGTGGCACCAGTGCCAGCTTGGTCTGGTTTGAGAGTGCCAAGTGGGTCCTGAAAACTGACACCCAGAACAGTGGCTTGTGAGTTTTGTTTCCCAGGGAAAAAGCCTGTACAATGGTTCACGGTCCTGAGGCCTTAAATTGCCGGGTGCCTCCTGGAATTCGGCCTCTCGCAGGATGCCTCCCAGACGCAAGGTGGCACCAGTTCCAACTTGGTCTGGTTTAAGAGTGCCAAGTGTGTTCTTCAAACTGACACCCAGAACAGTGGCTTGTGAGTTTTGTTTCCCAGGGAAAAAGCCTGTACCATGGTTCAGGGTCCTGCGGCCTTAAATTGCCGGGTGCCTCCTGGAATTGCGCCTCTCGCAGGATGCCTCCCAGACGCAAGGTGGCACTAGTGCAAAATAGGTCTGCTTTGAGAGTGTCAAGTGGGTCCTGAAAACTGACACCCAGAACAGTGGCTTGTGAGTTTTGTTTCCCAGGGAAAAAGCCTGTACAATGGTTCAGGGTCCTGCGGCTTTAAATTGCCGGGTGCCTCCTTGAATTGCGCCTCTCGCAGGATGCCTCCAAGACGCAAGGTGGCACCAGTGCCAACTTGATCTGGTTTGAGAGTGCCAGGTGGCTCCTGCAAACTGACACCCAGAACAGTGGCTTGTGAGTTTTGTTTCCCAGGGAAAAAGCCTGTACAATGGTTTATGTTTATGCCGCCTTTTATAGCCGGGTGCCTCCTGGAGATCGGCCTCTCACAGGATGCCTCCCAGGCGCAACATGACACCAGTGCCAACTTGGTCTGGTTTGAGAGTGCCAGGTGGCTCCTGCAAACTGACACCCAGAACAGTGGCTTGTGAGTTTTGTTTCCCGGGGAAAAAGCCTGTACAATGGTTCAGGGGCCTGAGGCCTTAAATTGCTGGGTGCCTCCTGGAATTCGGCCTCTCGCAGGATGCCTCCCAGACGCAAGGTGGCACCAGTTCCAACTTGGTCTGGTTTAAGAGTGCGAAGTGGGTCCTGAAAACTGACACCCAGAACAGTGGCTTGTGAGTTTTGTTTCCCAGGGAAAAAGCCTGTACAATGGTTCAGGGTCCTGCGGACTTAAATTGCCGGGTGCCTCCTGGAATTGCGCCTCTCGCAGGATGCCTCCCAGACACAAGGTGGCACCAGTGCCAACTTGGTCTGGTTTGAGAGTGCCAAGTGGGTCCTGAAAACTGACACCCAGAACAGTGGCTTGTGAGTTTTGTTTCCCAGGGAAAAAGCCTGTACCATGGTTCAGGGTCCTGCGGCCTTAAATTGCCGGGTGCCTCCTGGAATTGCGCCTCTCGCAGGATGCCTCCCAGACGCAAGGTGGCACTAGTGCAAAATAGGTCTGCTTTGAGAGTGTCAAGTGGGTCCTGAAAACTGACACCCAGAACAGTGGCTTGTGAGTTTTGTTTCCCAGGGAAAAAGCCTGTACAATGGTTCAGGGTCCTGCGGCCTTAAATTGCCGGGTGCCTCCTGGAATTGCGCCTCTCGCAGGATGCCTCCAAGACGCAAGGTGGCACCAGTGCCAACTTGATCTGGTTTGAGAGTGCCAGGTGGCTCCTGCAAACTGACACCCAGAACAGTGGCTTGTGAGTTTTGTTTCCCAGGGAAAAAGCCTGTACAATGGTTTATGTTTATGCCGCCTTTAATAGCCGGGTGCCACCTGGAGATCCGCCTCTCGCAGGATGCCTCCCAGACGCAAGGTGGCACCAGTGCCAACTTGGTCTGGTTTGAGAGTGTCAAGTGGGTCCTGAAAACTGACACCCAGAACAGTGGCTTGTGAGTTTTGTTTCCCAGGGAAAAAGCCTGTACAATGGTTCAGGGTCCTGAGGCCTTAAATTGCCGGGTGCCTCCTGGAATTGCGCCTCTCGCAGGATGCCTCCCAGACGCAAGGTGGCACCAGTGCCAACTTGGTCTGGTTTGAGAGTGCCAAGTGTGTTCTGAAAACTGACACCCAGAACAGTGGCTTGTGAGTTTTGTTTCCCAGGGAAAAAGCCTGTACAATGGTTCAGGGTCCTGCGGCCTTAAATTGCCGGGTGCCTCCTGGAATTCCGCATCTCGCCAGGTGTTTCCCAGACGCTAAGCAACACCAGTGCCAACTTGGTCTGGTTTAAGAGTGCCAAGTGGGTCCTGAAAACTGACACCCAGAACAGTGGCTTGTGAGTTTTGTTTCCCAGGGAAAAAGCCTGTACAATGGTTCAGGGGCCTGAGGCCTTAAATTGCCGGGTGCCTCCTGGAATTCGGCCTCTCGCAGGATGCCTCCCAGACACAAGGTGGCACCAGTTCCAACTTGGTCTGGTTTAAGAGTGCCAAGTGGGTCCTGAAAACTGACACCCAGAACAGTGGCTTGTGAGTTTTGTTTCCCAGGGAAAAAGACTGTAAAATGGTTCAGGGTCCTGCGGCCTTAAATTGCCGGGTGCCTCCTGGAATTGCGCCTCTCGCAGGATGCCTCCCAGACGCAAGTTGGCACCAGTGCCAACTTGGTCTGCTTTGAGAGTGCCAAGTGGGTCCTGAAAACTGACACCCAGAACAGTGGCTTGTGAGTTTTGTTTCCCAGGGAAAAAGCCTGTACAATGGTTCAGGGTCCTGCGGCCTTAAATTGCCGGGTGCCACCTGGAATTGCGCCTCTCGCAGGATGCCTCCCAGACGCAAGGTGGCACCAGTGCCAACTTGGTCTGGTTTGAGAGTGTCAAGTGGGTCCTGAAAACTGACACCCAGAACAGTGGCTTGTGAGTATTCTTTCCCAGGGAAAAAGACTGTAAAATGGTTCAGGGTCCTGCGGCCTTAAATTGCCGGGTGCCTCCGGGAGATCCGCCTCTCGCAGGATGCCTCCCAGGCGCAACATGACACCAGTGCCAACTTGGTCTGGTTTGAGAGTGCCAGGTGGCTCCTGCAAACTGACACCCAGAACAGTGGCTTGTGAGTTTTGTTTCCCAGGGAAAAAGCCTGTACAATGGTTCAGGGTCCTGAGGCCTTAAATTGCCGGGTGCCTCCTGGAATTGCGCCTCTCGCAGGATGCCTCCCAGACGCAAGGTGGCACTAGTGCAAAATTGGTCTGCTTTGAGAGTGTCAAGTGGGTCCTGAAAACTGACACCCAGAACAGTGGCTTGTGAGTTTTGTTTCCCAGGGAAAAAGCCTGTACAATGGTTCAGGGGCCTGAGGCCTTAAATTGCCGGGTGCCTCCTGGAATTCCGCCTCTCGCAGGATGCCTCCCAGACACAAGGTGGCACCAGTGCCAACTTGGTCTGGTTTGAGAGTGCCAAGTGTGTCCTGCAAACTGACACCCAGAACAGTGGCTTGTGAGTTTTGTTTCCCAGGGAAAAAGCCTGTACAATGGTTCAGGGTCCTGCGGCCTTAAATTTCCGGGTGCCTCCTGGAATTCCGCATCTCGCCAGGTGTTTCCCAGACGCTAAGCAACACCAGTGCCAACTTGTTCTGGTTTGAGAGTGCCAGGTGGCTCCTGCAAACTGACACCCAGAACAGTGGCTTGTGAGTTTTGTTTCCCAGGGAAAAAGCCTGTACAATGGTTCAGGGTCCTGCGGACTTAAATTGCCGGGTGCCTCCTGGAATTCGGCCACTCGCAGGATGCCTCCAAGACGCAAAGTGGCACCAGTGCCAGCTTGGTCTGGTTTGAGAGTGCCAAGTGGGTCCTGAAAACTGACACCCAGAACAGTGGCTTGTGAGTTTTGTTTCCCAGGGAAAAAGCCTGTACAATGGTTCACGGTCCTGAGGCCTTAAATTGCCGGGTGCCTCCTGGAATTCGGCCTCTCGCAGGATGCCTCCCAGACGCAAGGTGGCACCAGTTCCAACTTGGTCTGGTTTAAGAGTGCCAAGTGTGTTCTTCAAACTGACACCCAGAACAGTGGCTTGTGAGTTTTGTTTCCCAGGGAAAAAGCCTGTACCATGGTTCAGGGTCCTGCGGCCTTAAATTGCCGGGTGCCTCCTGGAATTGCGCCTCTCGCAGGATGCCTCCCAGACGCAAGGTGGCACTAGTGCAAAATAGGTCTGCTTTGAGAGTGTCAAGTGGGTCCTGAAAACTGACACCCAGAACAGTGGCTTGTGAGTTTTGTTTCCCAGGGAAAAAGCCTGTACAATGGTTCAGGGTCCTGCGGCTTTAAATTGCCGGGTGCCTCCTTGAATTGCGCCTCTCGCAGGATGCCTCCAAGACGCAAGGTGGCACCAGTGCCAACTTGATCTGGTTTGAGAGTGCCAGGTGGCTCCTGCAAACTGACACCCAGAACAGTGGCTTGTGAGTTTTGTTTCCCAGGGAAAAAGCCTGTACAATGGTTTATGTTTATGCCGCCTTTTATAGCCGGGTGCCACCTGGAGATCCGCCTCTCGCAGGATGCCTCCCAGACGCAAGGTGGCACCAGTGCCAACTTGGTCTGCTTTGAGAGTGTCAAGTGGGTCCTGAAAACTGACACCCAGAACAGTGGCTTGTGAGTTTTGTTTCCCAGGGAAAAAGCCTGTACAATGGTTCAGGGTCCTGAGGCCTTAAATTGCCGGGTGCCTCCTGGAATTGCGCCTCTCGCAGGATGCCTCCCAGACGCAAGGTGGCACCAGTGCCAACTTGGTCTGGTTTGAGAGTGCCAAGTGTGTTCTGAAAACTGACACCCAGAACAGTGGCTTGTGAGTTTTGTTTCCCAGGGAAAAAGCCTGTACAATGGTTCAGGGTCCTGCGGCCTTAAATTGCCGGGTGCCTCCTGGAATTCCGCATCTCGCCAGGTGTTTCCCAGACGCTAAGCAACACCAGTGCCAACTTGGTCTGGTTTAAGAGTGCCAAGTGGGTCCTGAAAACTGACACCCAGAACAGTGGCTTGTGAGTTTTGTTTCCCAGGGAAAAAGCCTGTACAATGGTTCAGGGGCCTGAGGCCTTAAATTGCCGGGTGCCTCCTGGAATTCGGCCTCTCGCAGGATGCCTCCCAGACACAAGGTGGCACCAGTTCCAACTTGGTCTGGTTTAAGAGTGCCAAGTGGGTCCTGAAAACTGACACCCAGAACAGTGGCTTGTGAGTTTTGTTTCCCAGGGAAAAAGCCTGTACAATGGTTCAGGGTCCTGCGGCCTTAAATTGCCGGGTGCCTCCTGGAATTGCGCCTCTCGCAGGATGCCTCCCAGACGCAAGGTGGCACTAGTGCAAAATAGGTCTGCTTTGAGAGTGTCAAGTGGGTCCTGAAAACTGACACCCAGAACAGTGGCTTGTGAGTTTTGTTTCCCAGGGAAAAAGCCTGTACAATGGTTCAGGGTCCTGCGGCTTTAAATTGCCGGGTGCCTCCTTGAATTGCGCCTCTCGCAGGATGCCTCCAAGACGCAAGGTGGCACCAGTGCCAACTTGATCTGGTTTGAGAGTGCCAGGTGGCTCCTGCAAACTGACACCCAGAACAGTGGCTTGTGAGTTTTGTTTCCCAGGGAAAAAGCCTGTACAATGGTTTATGTTTATGCCGCCTTTTATAGCCGGGTGCCACCTGGAGATCCGCCTCTCGCAGGATGCCTCCCAGACGCAAGGTGGCACCAGTGCCAACTTGGTCTGCTTTGAGAGTGTCAAGTGGGTCCTGAAAACTGACACCCAGAACAGTGGCTTGTGAGTTTTGTTTCCCAGGGAAAAAGCCTGTACAATGGTTCAGGGTCCTGAGGCCTTAAATTGCCGGGTGCCTCCTGGAATTGCGCCTCTCGCAGGATGCCTCCCAGACGCAAGGTGGCACCAGTGCCAACTTGGTCTGGTTTGAGAGTGCCAAGTGTGTTCTGAAAACTGACACCCAGAACAGTGGCTTGTGAGTTTTGTTTCCCAGGGAAAAAGCCTGTACAATGGTTCAGGGTCCTGCGGCCTTAAATTGCCGGGTGCCTCCTGGAATTCCGCATCTCGCCAGGTGTTTCCCAGACGCTAAGCAACACCAGTGCCAACTTGGTCTGGTTTAAGAGTGCCAAGTGGGTCCTGAAAACTGACACCCAGAACAGTGGCTTGTGAGTTTTGTTTCCCAGGGAAAAAGCCTGTACAATGGTTCAGGGGCCTGAGGCCTTAAATTGCCGGGTGCCTCCTGGAATTCGGCCTCTCGCAGGATGCCTCCCAGACACAAGGTGGCACCAGTTCCAACTTGGTCTGGTTTAAGAGTGCCAAGTGGGTCCTGAAAACTGACACCCAGAACAGTGGCTTGTGAGTTTTGTTTCCCAGGGAAAAAGCCTGTACAATGGTTCAGGGTCCTGCGGCCTTAAATTGCCGGGTGCCTCCTGGAATTGCGCCTCTCGCAGGATGCCTCCCAGACGCAAGTTGGCACCAGTGCCAACTTGGTCTGCTTTGAGAGTGCCAAGTGGGTCCTGAAAACTGACACCCAGAACAGTGGCTTGTGAGTTTTGTTTCCCAGGGAAAAAGCCTGTACAATGGTTCAGGGTCCTGCGGCCTTAAATTGCCGGGTGCCACCTGGAATTGCGCCTCTCGCAGGATGCCTCCCAGACGCAAGGTGGCACCAGTGCCAACTTGGTCTGGTTTGAGAGTGTCAAGTGGGTCCTGAAAACTGACACCCAGAACAGTGGCTTGTGAGTATTCTTTCCCAGGGAAAAAGACTGTAAAATGGTTCAGGGTCCTGCGGCCTTAAATTGCCGGGTGCCTCCGGGAGATCCGCCTCTCGCAGGATGCCTCCCAGGCGCAACATGACACCAGTGCCAACTTGGTCTGGTTTGAGAGTGCCAGGTGGCTCCTGCAAACTGACACCCAGAACAGTGGCTTGTGAGTTTTGTTTCCCAGGGAAAAAGCCTGTACAATGGTTCAGGGTCCTGAGGCCTTAAATTGCCGGGTGCCTCCTGGAATTGCGCCTCTCGCAGGATGCCTCCCAGACGCAAGGTGGCACTAGTGCAAAATTGGTCTGCTTTGAGAGTGTCAAGTGGGTCCTGAAAACTGACACCCAGAACAGTGGCTTGTGAGTTTTGTTTCCCAGGGAAAAAGCCTGTACAATGGTTCAGGGGCCTGAGGCCTTAAATTGCCGGGTGCCTCCTGGAATTCCGCCTCTCGCAGGATGCCTCCCAGACACAAGGTGGCACCAGTGCCAACTTGGTCTGGTTTGAGAGTGCCAAGTGTGTCCTGCAAACTGACACCCAGAACAGTGGCTTGTGAGTTTTGTTTCCCAGGGAAAAAGCCTGTACAATGGTTCAGGGTCCTGCGGCCTTAAATTTCCGGGTGCCTCCTGGAATTCCGCATCTCGCCAGGTGTTTCCCAGACGCTAAGCAACACCAGTGCCAACTTGGTCTGGTTTAAGAGTGCCAAGTGGGTCCTGCAAACTGACACCCAGAACAGTGGCTTGTGAGTTTTGTTTCCCAGGGAAAAAGCCTGTACAATGGTTCAGGGGCCTGAGGCCTTAAATTGCTGGGTGCCTCCTGGAATTCCGCCTCTCGCAGGATGCCTCCCAGACACAAGGTGGCACCAGTGCCAACTTCGTCTGGTTTGAGAGTGCCAAGTGTGTTCTGCAAACTGACACCCAGAACAGTGGCTTGTGAGTTTTGTTTCCCAGGGAAAAAGCCTGTACAATGGTTCAGGGTCCTGCGGCCTTAAATTGCCGGGTGCCTCCTGGAATTCCGCATCTCGCCAGGTGTTTCCCAGACGCTAAGCAACACCAGTGCCAACTTGTTCTGGTTTGAGAGTGCCAGGTGGCTCCTGCAAACTGACACCCAGAACAGTGGCTTGTGAGTTTTGTTTCCCAGGGAAAAAGCCTGTACAATGGTTCAGGGTCCTGCGGACTTAAATTGCCGGGTGCCTCCTGGAATTCGGCCACTCGCAGGATGCCTCCAAGACGCAAAGTGGCACCAGTGCCAGCTTGGTCTGGTTTGAGAGTGCCAAGTGGGTCCTGAAAACTGACACCCAGAACAGTGGCTTGTGAGTTTTGTTTCCCAGGGAAAAAGCCTGTACAATGGTTCACGGTCCTGAGGCCTTAAATTGCCGGGTGCCTCCTGGAATTCGGCCTCTCGCAGGATGCCTCCCAGACGCAAGGTGGCACCAGTTCCAACTTGGTCTGGTTTAAGAGTGCCAAGTGTGTTCTTCAAACTGACACCCAGAACAGTGGCTTGTGAGTTTTGTTTCCCAGGGAAAAAGCCTGTACCATGGTTCAGGGTCCTGCGGCCTTAAATTGCCGGGTGCCTCCTGGAATTGCGCCTCTCGCAGGATTCCTCCCAGACGCAAGGTGGCACCAGTGCCAACTTGGTCTGGTTTGAGAGTGTCAAGTGGGTCCTGAAAACTGACACCCAGAACAGTGGCTTGTGAGTTTTGTTTCCCAGGGAAAAAGACTGTAAAATGGTTCAGGGTCCTGCGGCCTTAAATTGCCGGGTGCCTCCTGGAGATCCGCCTCTCACAGGATGCCTCCCAGGCGCAACATGACACCAGTGCCAATTTGGTCTGGTTTTAGAGTGCCAGGTGGCTCCTGCAAACTGACACCCAGAACAGTGGCTTGTGAGTTTTGTTTCCCAGGGAAAAAGCCTGTACCATGGTTCAGGGTCCTGCGGCCTTAAATTGCCAGGTGCCTCCTGGAATTGCGCCTCTCGCAGGATGCCTCCCAGACGCAAGGTGGCACTAGTGCAAAATTGGTCTGCTTTGAGAGTGTCAAGTGGGTCCTGAAAACTGACACCCAGAACAGTGGCTTGTGAGTTTTGTTTCCCAGGGAAAAAGCCTGTACAATGGTTCAGGGTCCTGCGGCCTTAAATTGCCGGGTGCCTCCTTGAATTGCGCCTCTCGCAGGATGCCACCAAGACGCAAGGTGGCACCCGTGCCAACTTAATCTGGTTTGAGAGTGCCAGGTGGCTCCTGCAAACTGACACCCAGAACAGTGGCTTGTGAGTTTTGTTTCCCAGGGAAAAAGCCCGTAAAATGGTTTATGTTAATGCCGCCTTTAATAGCCGGGTGCCACCTGGAGATCCGCCTCTCGCAGGATGCCTCCCAGACGCAAGGTGGCACCAGTGCCAACTTGGTCTGGTTTAAGAGTGCCAAGTGGGTCCTGAAAACTGACACCCAGAACAGTGGCTTGTGAGTTTTGTTTCCCAGGGAAAAAGCCTGTACAATGGTTCAGGGGCCTGAGGCCTTAAATTGCCGGGTGCCTCCTGGAATTCCGCCTCTCGCAGGATGCCTCCCAGACACAAGGTGGCACCAGTGCCAACTTGGTCTGGTTTGAGAGTGCCAAGTGTGTTCTGCAAACTGACACCCAGAACAGTGGCTTGTGAGTTTTGTTTCCCAGGGAAAAAGCCTGTACAATGGTTCAGGGTCCTGCGGCCTTAAATTGCCGGGTGCCTCCTGGAATTCCGCATCTCGCCAGGTGTTTCCCAGACGCTAAGCAACACCAGTGCCAACTTGGTCTGGTTTAAGAGTGCCAAGTGGGTCCTGCAAACTGACACCCAGAACAGTGGCTTGTGAGTTTTGTTTCCCAGGGAAAAAGCCTGTACAATGGTTCAGGTTCCTGCGGCCTTAAATTGCCGGGTGCCTCCTTGAATTGCGCCTCTCGCAGGATGCCTCCAAGACGCAAGGTGGCACCAGTGCCAGCTTGGTCTGGTTTGAGAGTGCCAAGTGGGTCCTGAAAACTGACACCCAGAACAGTGGCTTGTGAGTTTTGTTTCCCAGGGAAAAAGCCTGTACAATGGTTCAGGGGCCTGAGGCCTTAAATTGCCGGGTGCCTCCTGGAATTCCGCCTCTCGCAGGATGCCTCCCAGACACAAGGTGGCACCAGTGCCAACTTGGTCTGGTTTGAGAGTGCCAAGTGTGTCCTGCAAACTGACACCCAGAACAGTGGCTTGTGAGTTTTGTTTCCCAGGGAAAAAGCCTGTACAATGGTTCAGGGTCCTGCGGCCTTAAAATTCCGGGTGCCTCCTGGAATTCCGCATCTCGCCAGGTGTTTCCCAGACGCTAAGCAACACCAGTGCCAACTTGGTCTGGTTTAAGAGTGCCAAGTGGGTCCTGCAAACTGACACCCAGAACAGTGGCTTGTGAGTTTTGTTTCCCAGGGAAAAAGCCTGTACAATGGTTCAGGGGCCTGAGGCCTTAAATTGCTGGGTGCCTCCTGGAATTCCGCCTCTCGCAGGATGCCTCCCAGACACAAGGTGGCACCAGTGCCAACTTGGTCTGGTTTGAGAGTGCCAAGTGTGTTCTGCAAACTGACACCCAGAACAGTGGCTTGTGAGTTTTGTTTCCCAGGGAAAAAGCCTGTACAATGGTTCAGGGTCCTGCGGCCTTAAATTGCCGGGTGCCTCCTGGAATTCCGCATCTCGCCAGGTGTTTCCCAGACGCTAAGCAACACCAGTGCCAACTTGTTCTGGTTTGAGAGTGCCAGGTGGCTCCTGCAAACTGACACCCAGAACAGTGGCTTGTGAGTTTTGTTTCCCAGGGAAAAAGCCTGTACAATGGTTCAGGGTCCTGCGGACTTAAATTGCCGGGTGCCTCCTGGAATTCGGCCACTCGCAGGATGCCTCCAAGACGCAAAGTGGCACCAGTGCCAGCTTGGTCTGGTTTGAGAGTGCCAAGTGGGTCCTGAAAACTGACACCCAGAACAGTGGCTTGTGAGTTTTGTTTCCCAGGGAAAAAGCCTGTACAATGGTTCACGGTCCTGAGGCCTTAAATTGCCGGGTGCCTCCTGGAATTCGGCCTCTCGCAGGATGCCTCCCAGACGCAAGGTGGCACCAGTTCCAACTTGGTCTGGTTTAAGAGTGCCAAGTGTGTTCTTCAAACTGACACCCAGAACAGTGGCTTGTGAGTTTTGTTTCCCAGGGAAAAAGCCTGTACCATGGTTCAGGGTCCTGCGGCCTTAAATTGCCGGGTGCCTCCTGGAATTGCGCCTCTCGCAGGATTCCTCCCAGACGCAAGGTGGCACCAGTGCCAACTTGGTCTGGTTTGAGAGTGTCAAGTGGGTCCTGAAAACTGACACCCAGAACAGTGGCTTGTGAGTTTTGTTTCCCAGGGAAAAAGACTGTAAAATGGTTCAGGGTCCTGCGGCCTTAAATTGCCGGGTGCCTCCTGGAGATCCGCCTCTCACAGGATGCCTCCCAGGCGCAACATGACACCAGTGCCAATTTGGTCTGGTTTTAGAGTGCCAGGTGGCTCCTGCAAACTGACACCCAGAACAGTGGCTTGTGAGTTTTGTTTCCCAGGGAAAAAGCCTGTACCATGGTTCAGGGTCCTGCGGCCTTAAATTGCCAGGTGCCTCCTGGAATTGCGCCTCTCGCAGGATGCCTCCCAGACGCAAGGTGGCACTAGTGCAAAATGGGTCTGCTTTGAGAGTGTCAAGTGGGTCCTGAAAACTGACACCCAGAACAGTGGCTTGTGAGTTTTGTTTCCCAGGGAAAAAGCCTGTACAATGGTTCAGGGTCCTGCGGCCTTAAATTGCCGGGTGCCTCCTTGAATTGCGCCTCTCGCAGGATGCCACCAAGACGCAAGGTGGCACCCGTGCCAACTTAATCTGGTTTGAGAGTGCCAGGTGGCTCCTGCAAACTGACACCCAGAACAGTGGCTTGTGAGTTTTGTTTCCCAGGGAAAAAGCCCGTACAATGGTTTATGTTAATGCCGCCTTTAATAGCCGGGTGCCACCTGGAGATCCGCCTCTCGCAGGATGCCTCCCAGACGCAAGGTGGCACCAGTGCCAACTTGGTCTGGTTTAAGAGTGCCAAGTGGGTCCTGAAAACTGACACCCAGAACAGTGGCTTGTGAGTTTTGTTTCCCAGGGAAAAAGCCTGTACAATGGTTCAGGGGCCTGAGGCCTTAAATTGCCGGGTGCCTCCTGGAATTCCGCCTCTCGCAGGATGCCTCCAAGACACAAGGTGGCACCAGTGCCAACTTGGTCTGGTTTGAGAGTGCCAAGTGTGTTCTGCAAACTGACACCCAGAACAGTGGCTTGTGAGTTTTGTTTCCCAGGGAAAAAGCCTGTACAATGGTTCAGGGTCCTGCGGCCTTAAATTGCCGGGTGCCTCCTGGAATTCCGCATCTCGCCAGGTGTTTCCCAGACGCTAAGCAACACCAGTGACAACTTGGTCTGGTTTAAGAGTGCCAAGTGGGTCCTGCAAACTGACACCCAGAACAGTGGCTTGTGAGTTTTGTTTCCCAGGGAAAAAGCCTGTACAATGGTTCAGGGTCCTGCGGCCTTAAATTGCCGGGTGCCTCCTTGAATTGCGCCTCTCGCAGGATGCCTCCAAGACGCAAGGTGGCACCAGTGCCAGCTTGGTCTGGTTTGAGAGTGCCAAGTGGGTCCTGAAAACTGACACCCAGAACAGTGGCTTGTGAGTTTTGTTTCCCAGGGAAAAAGCCTGTACAATGGTTCAGGGGCCTGAGGCCTTAAATTGCCGGGTGCCTCCTGGAATTCGGCCTCTCGCAGGATGCCTCCCAGACACAAGGTGGCACCAGTTCCAACTTGGTCTGGCTTAAGAGTACCAAGTGGGTCCTGAAAACTGACACCCAGAACAGTGGCTTGTGAGTTTTGTTTCCCAGAGAAAAAGCCTGTAAAATGGTTCAGGGTCCTGCGGCCTTAAATTGCCGGGTGCCTCCGGGAGATCCGCCTCTCGCAGGATGCCTCCCAGGCGCAACATGACACCAGTGCCAACTTGGTCTGGTTTGAGAGTGCCAGGTGGCTCCTGCAAACTGACACCCAGAACAGTGGCTTGTGAGTTTTGTTTCCCAGGGAAAAAGCCTGTACAATGGTTCAGGGTCCTGCGGCCTTAAATTGCCAGGTGCCTCCTGGAATTGCGCCTCTCGCAGGATGCCTCCCAGACGCAAGGTGGCACTAGTGCAAAATTGGTCTGCTTTGAGAGTGTCAAGTGGGTCCTGAAAACTGACACCCAGAACAGTGGCTTGTGAGTTTTGTTTCCCAGGGAAAAAGCCTGTACAATGGTTCAGGGGCCTGAGGCCTTAAATTGCCGGGTGCCTCCTGGAATTCCGCCTCTCGCAGGATGCCTCCCAGACACAAGGTGGCACCAGTGCCAACTTGGTCTGGTTTGAGAGTGCCAAGTGTGTCCTGCAAACTGACACCCAGAACAGTGGCTTGTGAGTTTTGTTTCCCAGGGAAAAAGCCTGTACAATGGTTCAGGGTCCTGCGGCCTTAAATTTCCGGGTGCCTCCTGGAATTCCGCATCTCGCCAGGTGTTTCCCAGACGCTAAGCAACACCAGTGCCAACTTGGTCTGGTTTAAGAGTGCCAAGTGGGTCCTGCAAACTGACACCCAGAACAGTGGCTTGTGAGTTTTGTTTCCCAGGGAAAAAGCCTGTACAATGGTTCAGGGGCCTGAGGCCTTAAATTGCCGGGTGCCTCCTGGAATTCCGCCTCTCGCAGGATGCCTCCCAGACACAAGGTGGCACCAGTGCCAACTTGGTCTGGTTTGAGAGTGCCAAGTGTGTTCTGCAAACTGACACCCAGAACAGTGGCTTGTGAGTTTTGTTTCCCAGGGAAAAAGCCTGTACAATGGTTCAGGGTCCTGCGGCCTTAAATTGCCGGGTGCCTCCTGGAATTCCGCATCTCGCCAGGTGTTTCCCAGACGCTAAGCAACACCAGTGCCAACTTGTTCTGGTTTGAGAGTGCCAGGTGGCTCCTGCAAACTGACACCCAGAACAGTGGCTTGTGAGTTTTGTTTCCCAGGGAAAAAGCCTGTAAAATGGTTCAGGGTCCTGCGGACTTAAATTGCCGGGTGCCTCCTGGAATTCGGCCACTCGCAGGATGCCTCCAAGACGCAAAGTGGCACCAGTGCCAGCTTGGTCTGGTTTGAGAGTGCCAAGTGGATCCTGAAAACTGACACCCAGAACAGTGGCTTGTGAGTTTTGTTTCCCAGGGAAAAAGCCTGTACAATGGTTCACGGTCCTGAGGCCTTAAATTGCCGGGTGCCTCCTGGAATTCGGCCTCTCGCAGGATGCCTCCCAGACGCAAGGTGGCACCAGTTCCAACTTGGTCTGGTTTAAGAGTGCCAAGTGTGTTCTTCAAACTGACACCCAGAACAGTGGCTTGTGAGTTTTGTTTCCCAGGGAAAAAGCCTGTACCATGGTTCAGGGTCCTGCGGCCTTAAATTGCCGGGTGCCTCCTGGAATTGCGCCTCTCGCAGGATTCCTCCCAGACGCAAGGTGGCACCAGTGCCAACTTGGTCTGGTTTGAGAGTGTCAAGTGGGTCCTGAAAACTGACACCCAGAACAGTGGCTTGTGAGTTTTGTTTCCCAGGGAAAAAGACTGTAAAATGGTTCAGGGTCCTGCGGCCTTAAATTGCCGGGTGCCTCCTGGAGATCCGCCTCTCACAGGATGCCTCCCAGGCGCAACATGACACCAGTGCCAATTTGGTCTGGTTTTAGAGTGCCAGGTGGCTCCTGCAAACTGACACCCAGAACAGTGGCTTGTGAGTTTTGTTTCCCAGGGAAAAAGCCTGTACCATGGTTCAGGGTCCTGCGGCCTTAAATTGCCAGGTGCCTCCTGGAATTGCGCCTCTCGCAGGATGCCTCCCAGACGCAAGGTGGCACTAGTGCAAAATTGGTCTGCTTTGAGAGTGTCAAGTGGGTCCTGAAAACTGACACCCAGAACAGTGGCTTGTGAGTTTTGTTTCCCAGGGAAAAAGCCTGTACAATGGTTCAGGGTCCTGCGGCCTTAAATTGCCGGGTGCCTCCTTGAATTGCGCCTCTCGCAGGATGCCACCAAGACGCAAGGTGGCACCCGTGCCAACTTAATCTGGTTTGAGAGTGCCAGGTGGCTCCTGCAAACTGACACCCAGAACAGTGGCTTGTGAGTTTTGTTTCCCAGGGAAAAAGCCCGTACAATGGTTTATGTTAATGCCGCCTTTAATAGCCGGGTGCCACCTGGAGATCCGCCTCTCGCAGGATGCCTCCCAGACGCAAGGTGGCACCAGTGCCAACTTGGTCTGGTTTGAGAGTGCCAAGTGGGTCCTGAAAACTGACACCCAGAACAGTGGCTTGTGAGTTTTGTTTCCCAGGGAAAAAGCCTGTACAATGGTTCAGGGGCCTGAGGCCTTAAATTGCCGGGTGCCTCCTGGAATTCCGCCTCTCGCAGGATGCCTCCCAGACACAAGTTGGCACCAGTGCCAACTTGGTCTGGTTTGAGAGTGCCAAGTGTGTTCTGCAAACTGACACCCAGAACAGTGGCTTGTGAGTTTTGTTTCCCAGGGAAAAAGCCTGTACAATGGTTCAGGGTCCTGCGGCCTTAAATTGCCGGGTGCCTCCTGGAATTCCGCATCTCGCCAGGTGTTTCCCAGACGCTAAGCAACACCAGTGCCAACTTGGTCTGGTTTAAGAGTGCCAAGTGGGTCCTGCAAACTGACACCCAGAACAGTGGCTTGTGAGTTTTGTTTCCCAGGGAAAAAGCCTGTACAATGGTTCAGGGTCCTGCGGCCTTAAATTGCCGGGTGCCTCCTTGAATTGCGCCTCTCGCAGGATGCCTCCAAGACGCAAGGTGGCACCAGTGCCAGCTTGGTCTGGTTTGAGAGTGCCAAGTGGGTCCTGAAAACTGACACCCAGAACAGTGGCTTGTGAGTTTTGTTTCCCAGGGAAAAAGCCTGTACAATGGTTCAGGGGCCTGAGGCCTTAAATTGCCGGGTGCCTCCTGGAATTCGGCCTCTCGCAGGATGCCTCCCAGACACAAGGTGGCACCAGTTCCAACTTGGTCTGGCTTAAGAGTACCAAGTGGGTCCTGAAAACTGACACCCAGAACAGTGGCTTGTGAGTTTTGTTTCCCAGGGAAAAAGCCTGTAAAATGGTTCAGGGTCCTGCGGCCTTAAATTGCCTAGTGCCTCCTGGAATTGCGCCTCTCGCAGGATGCCTCCTAGACGCAAGGTGGCACCAGTGCCAACTTGGTCTGGTTTGAGAGTGTCAAGTGGGTCCTGAAAACTGACACCCAGAACAGTGGCTTGTGAGTTTTGTTTCCCAAAGAAAAAGACTGTAAAATGGTTCAGGGTCCTGCGGCTTTAAATTGCCGGGTGCCTCCTGGAGATCCGCCTCTCACAGGATGCCTCCCAGGCGCAACATGACACCAGTGCCAACTTGGTCTGGTTTGAGAGTTCCAGGTGGCTCCTGCAAACTGACACCCAGTACAGTGGCTTGTGAGTTTTGTTTCCCGGGGAAAAAGCCTGTACAATGGTTCAGGGTCCTGCGGCCTTAAATTGCTGGGTGCCTCCTGGAATTCGGCCTCTCGCAGGATGCCTCCCAGACTCAAGGTGGCACCAGTTCCAACTTGGTCTGGTTTAAGAGTGCCAAGTGGGTCCTGAAAACTGACACCCAGAACAGTGGCTTGTGAGTTTTCTTTCCCAGGGAAAAAGCCTGTACCATGGTTCAGGGTCCTGCGGCCTTAAATTGCCGGGTGCCTCCTGGAATTGCGCCTCTCGCAGGATGCCTCCCAGACGCAAGGTGGCACCAGTGCCAACTTGGTCTGGTTTGAGAGTGTCAAGTGGGTCCTGAAAACTGACACCCAGAACAGTGGCTTGTGAGTTTTCTTTCCCAGGGAAAAAGACTGTAAAATGGTTCAGGGTCCTGCGGCCTTAAATTGCCGGGTGCCTCCTGGAGATCCGCCTCTCACAGGATGCCTCCCAGGCGCAACATGACACCAGTGCCAACTTGGTCTGGTTTGAGAGTGCCAGGTGGCTCCTGCAAACTGACACCCAGAACAGTGGCTTGTGAGTTTTGTTTCCCAGGGAAAAAGCCTGTACAATGGTTCAGGGGCCTGAGGCCTTAAATTGCTGGGTGCCTCCTGGAATTCGGCCTCTCGCAGGATGCCTCCCAGACGCAAGGTGGCACCAGTTCCAACTTGGTCTGGTTTAAGAGTGCGAAGTGGGTCCTGAAAACTGACACCCAGAACAGTGGCTTGTGAGTTTTGTTTCCCAGGGAAAAAGCCTGTACAATGGTTCAGGGGCCTGAGGCCTTAAATTGCCGGGTGCCTCCTGGAATTGCGCCTCTCGCAGGATGCCTCCCAGACACAAGGTGGCACCAGTGCCAACTTGGTCTGGTTTGAGAGTGCCAAGTGGGTCCTGAAAACTGACACCCAGAACAGTGGCTTGTGAGTTTTGTTTCCCAGGGAAAAAGCCTGTACCATGGTTCAGGGTCCTGCGGCCTTAAATTGCCGGGTGCCTCCTTGAATTGCGCCTCTCGCAGGATGCCTCCCAGACGCAAGGTGGCACTAGTGCAAAATAGGTCTGCTTTAAGAGTGTCAAGTGGGTCCTGAAAACTGACACCCAGAACAGTGGCTTGTGAGTTTTGTTTCCCAGGGAAAAAGCCTGTACAATGGTTCAGGGTCCTGCGGCCTTAAATTGCCGGGTGCCTCCTTGAATTGCGCCTCTCGCAGGATGCCTCCAAGACGCAAGGTGGCACCAGTGCCAACTTGATCTGGTTTGAGAGTGCCAGGTGGCTCCTGCAAACTGACACCCAGAACAGTGGCTTGTGAGTTTTGTTTCCCAGGGAAAAAGCCTATACAATGGTTTATGTTTATGCCGCCTTTAATAGCCGGGTGCCACCTGGAGATCCGCCTCTCGCAGGATGCCTCCCAGACGCAAGGTGGCACCAGTGCCAACTTGGTCTGCTTTGAGAGTGTCAAGTGGGTCCTGAAAACTGACACCCAGAACAGTGGCTTGTGAGTTTTGTTTCCCAGGGAAAAAGCCTGTACAATGGTTCAGGGGCCTGAGGCCTTAAATTGCCGGGTGCCTCCTGGAATTGCGCCTCTCGCAGGATGCCTCCCAGACGCAAGGTGGCACCAGTGCCAACTTGGTCTGGTTTGAGAGTGCCAAGTGTGTTCTGAAAACTGACACCCAGAACAGTGGCTTGTGAGTTTTGTTTCCCAGGGAAAAAGCCTGTACAATGGTTCAGGGTCCTGCGGCCTTAAATTGCCGGGTGCCTCCTGGAATTGCGCATCTCGCCAGGTGTTTCCCAGACGCTAAGCAACACCAGTGCCAACTTGGTCTGGTTTAAGAGTGCCAAGTGGGTCCTGAAAACTGACACCCAGAACAGTGGCTTGTGAGTTTTGTTTCCCAGGGAAAAAGCCTGTACAATGGTTCAGGGGCCTGAGGCCTTAAATTGCCGGGTGCCTCCTGGAATTCGGCCTCTCGCAGGATGCCTCCCAGACACAAGGTGGCACCAGTTCCAACTTGGTCTGGTTTAAGAGTGCCAAGTGGGTCCTGCAAACTGACACCCAGAACAGTGGCTTGTGAGTTTTGTTTCCCAGGGAAAAAGCCTGTACAATGGTTCAGGGTCCTGCGGCCTTAAATTGCCGGGTGCCTCCTGGAATTGCGCCTCTCGCAGGATGCCTCCCAGACGCAAGTTGGCACCAGTGCCAACTTGGTCTGCTTTGAGAGTGCCAAGTGGGTCCTGAAAACTGACACCCAGAACAGTGGCTTGTGAGTTTTGTTTCCCAGGGAAAAAGCCTGTACAATGGTTCAGGGTCCTGCGGACTTAAATTGCTGGGTGCCTCCTGGAATTCGGCCACTCGCAGGCTGCCTCCCAGACGCAAAGTGGCACCAGTTCCAACTTGGTCTGGTTTAAGAGTGCCAAGTGGGTCCTGAAAACTGACACCCAGAACAGTGGCTTGTGAGTTTTGTTTCCCAGGGAAAAAGCCTGTACAATGGTTCAGGGGCCTGAGGCCTTAAATTGCCGGGTGCCTCCTGGAGATCGGCCTCTCGCAGGATGCCTCCCAGACACAAGGTGGCACCAGTTCCAACTTGGTCTGGTTTAAGAGTGCCAAGTGGGTCCTGAAAACTGACACCCAGAACAGTGGCTTGTGAGTTTTGTTTCCCAGGGAAAAAGCCTGTACAATGGTTCAGGGTCCTGCGGCCTTAAATTGCCGGGTGCCTCCTGGAATTGCGCCTCTCGCAGGATGCCTCCCAGACGCAAGGTGGCACCAGTGCCAACTTGGTCTGGTTTGAGAGTGTCAAGTGGGTCCTGAAAACTGACACCCAGAACAGTGGCTTGTGAGTTTTCTTTCCCAGGGAAAAAGACTGTAAAATGGTTCAGGGTCCTGCGGCCTTAAATTGCCGGGTGCCTCCTGGAGATCCGCCTCTCACAGGATGCCTCCCAGGCGCAACATGACACCAGTGCCAACTTGGTCTGGTTTGAGAGTGCCAGGTGGCTCCTGCAAACTGACACCCAGAACAGTGGCTTGTGAGTTTTGTTTCCCGGGGAAAAAGCCTGTACAATGGTTCAGGGGCCTGAGGCCTTAAATTGCTGGGTGCCTCCTGGAATTCGGCCTCTCGCAGGATGCCTCCCAGACGCAAGGTGGCACCAGTTCCAACTTGGTCTGGTTTAAGAGTGCGAAGTGGGTCCTGAAAACTGACACCCAGAACAGTGGCTTGTGAGTTTTGTTTCCCAGGGAAAAAGCCTGTACAATGGTTCAGGGTCCTGCGGCCTTAAATTGCCGGGTGCCTCCTGGAATTGCGCCTCTCGCAGGATGCCTCCCAGACACAAGGTGGCACCAGTGCCAACTTGGTCTGGTTTGAGAGTGCCAAGTGGGTCCTGAAAACTGACACCCAGAACAGTGGCTTGTGAGTTTTGTTTCCCAGGGAAAAAGCCTGTACCATGGTTCAGGGTCCTGCGGCCTTAAATTGCCGGGTGCCTCCTGGAATTGCGCCTCTCGCAGGATGCCTCCCAGACGCAAGGTGGCACTAGTGCAAAATAGGTCTGCTTTGAGAGTGTCAAGTGGGTCCTGAAAACTGACACCCAGAACAGTGGCTTGTGAGTTTTGTTTCCCAGGGAAAAAGCCTGTACAATGGTTCAGGGTCCTGCGGCCTTAAATTGCCGGGTGCCTCCTGGAATTGCGCCTCTCGCAGGATGCCTCCAAGACGCAAGGTGGCACCAGTGCCAACTTGATCTGGTTTGAGAGTGCCAGGTGGCTCCTGCAAACTGACACCCAGAACAGTGGCTTGTGAGTTTTGTTTCCCAGGGAAAAAGCCTGTACAATGGTTCATGTTTATGCCGCCTTTAATAGCCGGGTGCCACCTGGAGATCCGCCTCTCGCAGGATGCCTCCCAGACGCAAGGTGGCACCAGTGCCAACTTGGTCTGCTTTGAGAGTGTCAAGTGGGTCCTGAAAACTGACACCCAGAACAGTGGCTTGTGAGTTTTGTTTCCCAGGGAAAAAGCCTGTACAATGGTTCAGGGTCCTGAGGCCTTAAATTGCCGGGTGCCTCCTGGAATTGCGCCTCTCGCAGGATGCCTCCCAGACGCAAGGTGGCACCAGTGCCAACTTGGTCTGGTTTGAGAGTGCCAAGTGTGTTCTGAAAACTGACACCCAGAACAGTGGCTTGTGAGTTTTGTTTCCCAGGGAAAAAGCCTGTACAATGGTTCAGGGTCCTGCGGCCTTAAATTGCCGGGTGCCTCCTGGAATTGCGCATCTCGCCAGGTGTTTCCCAGACGCTAAGCAACACCAGTGCCAACTTGGTCTGGTTTAAGAGTGCCAAGTGGGTCCTGAAAACTGACACCCAGAACAGTGGCTTGTGAGTTTTGTTTCCCAGGGAAAAAGCCTGTACCATGGTTCAGGGTCCTGCGGCCTTAAATTGCCGGGTGCCTCCTGGAATTGCGCCTCTCGCAGGATGCCTCCCAGACGCAAGGTGGCACTAGTGCAAAATAGGTCTGCTTTGAGAGTGTCAAGTGGGTCCTGAAAACTGACACCCAGAACAGTGGCTTGTGAGTTTTGTTTCCCAGGGAAAAAGCCTGTACAATGGTTCAGGGTCCTGCGGCCTTAAATTGCCGGGTGCCTCCTGGAATTGCGCCTCTCGCAGGATGCCTCCAAGACGCAAGGTGGCACCAGTGCCAACTTGATCTGGTTTGAGAGTGCCAGGTGGCTCCTGCAAACTGACACCCAGAACAGTGGCTTGTGAGTTTTGTTTCCCAGGGAAAAAGCCTGTACAATGGTTCATGTTTATGCCGCCTTTAATAGCCGGGTGCCACCTGGAGATCCGCCTCTCGCAGGATGCCTCCCAGACGCAAGGTGGCACCAGTGCCAACTTGGTCTGCTTTGAGAGTGTCAAGTGGGTCCTGAAAACTGACACCCAGAACAGTGGCTTGTGAGTTTTGTTTCCCAGGGAAAAAGCCTGTACAATGGTTCAGGGTCCTGAGGCCTTAAATTGCCGGGTGCCTCCTGGAATTGCGCCTCTCGCAGGATGCCTCCCAGACGCAAGGTGGCACCAGTGCCAACTTGGTCTGGTTTGAGAGTGCCAAGTGTGTTCTGAAAACTGACACCCAGAACAGTGGCTTGTGAGTTTTGTTTCCCAGGGAAAAAGCCTGTACAATGGTTCAGGGTCCTGCGGCCTTAAATTGCCGGGTGCCTCCTGGAATTGCGCATCTCGCCAGGTGTTTCCCAGACGCTAAGCAACACCAGTGCCAACTTGGTCTGGTTTAAGAGTGCCAAGTGGGTCCTGAAAACTGACACCCAGAACAGTGGCTTGTGAGTTTTGTTTCCCAGGGAAAAAGCCTGTACAATGGTTCAGGGGCCTGAGGCCTTAAATTGCCGGGTGCCTCCTGGAATTCGGCCTCTCGCAGGATGCCTCTCAGACACAAGGTGGCACCAGTTCCAACTTGGTCTGGTTTAAGAGTGCCAAGTGGGTCCTGAAAACTGACACCCAGAACAGTGGCTTGTGAGTTTTGTTTCCCAGGGAAAAAGCCTGTACAATGGTTCAGGGTCCTGCGGCCTTAAATTGCCGGGTGCCTCCTGGAATTGCGCCTCTCGCAGGATGCCTCCCAGACGCAAGTTGGCACCAGTGCCAACTTGGTCTGCTTTGAGAGTGCCAAGTGGGTCCTGAAAACTGACACCCAGAACAGTGGCTTGTGAGTTTTGTTTCCCAGGGAAAAAGCCTGTACAATGGTTCAGGGTCCTGCGGCCTTAAATTGCCGGGTGCCACCTGGAATTGCGCCTCTCGCAGGATGCCTCCCAGACGCAAGGTGGCACCAGTGCCAACTTGGTCTGGTTTGAGAGTGTCAAGTGGGTCCTGAAAACTGACACCCAGAACAGTGGCTTGTGAGTATTCTTTCCCAGGGAAAAAGACTGTAAAATGGTTCAGGGTCCTGCGGCCTTAAATTGCCGGGTGCCTCCGGGAGATCCGCCTCTCGCAGGATGCCTCCTAGGCGCAACATGACACCAGTGCCAACTTGGTCTGGTTTGAGAGTGCCAGGTGGCTCCTGCAAACTGACACCCAGAACAGTGGCTTGTGAGTTTTGTTTCCCAGGGAAAAAGCCTGTACAATGGTTCAGGGGCCTGCGGCCTTAAATTGCCAGGTGCCTCCTGGAATTGCGCCTCTCGCAGGATGCCTCCCAGACGCAAGGTGGCACTAGTGCAAAATTGGTCTGCTTTGAGAGTGTCAAGTGGGTCCTGAAAACTGACACCCAGAACAGTGGCTTGTGAGTTTTGTTTCCCAGGGAAAAAGCCTGTACAATGGTTCAGGGTCCTGCGGCCTTAAATTGCCGGGTGCCTCCTTGAATTGCGCCTCTCGCAGGATGCCACCAAGACGCAAGGTGGCACCAGTGCCAACTTAATCTGGTTTGAGAGTGCCAGGTGGCTCCTGCAAACTGACACCCAGAACAGTGGCTTGTGAGTTTTGTTTCCCAGGGAAAAAGCCTGTACAATGGTTCAGGGTCCTGCGGCCTTAAATTGCCGGTTGCCTCCTGGAATTCCGCATCTCGCCAGGTGTTTCCCAGACGCTAAGCAACACCAGTGCCAACTTGGTCTGGTTTAAGAGTGCCAAGTGGGTCCTGCAAACTGACACCCAGAACAGTGGCTTGTGAGTTTTGTTTCCCAGGGAAAAAGCCTGTACAATGGTTCAGGGTCCTGCGGACTTAAATTGCTGGGTGCCTCCTGGAATTCGGCCACTCGCAGGCTGCCTCCCAGACGCAAAGTGGCACCAGTTCCAACTTGGTCTGGTTTAAGAGTGCCAAGTGGGTCCTGAAAACTGACACCCAGAACAGTGGCTTGTGAGTTTTGTTTCCCAGGGAAAAAGCCTGTACCATGGTTCAGGGTCCTGCGGCCTTAAATTGCCGGGTGCCTCCTTGAATTGCGCCTCTCGCAGGATGCCTCCCAGACGCAAGGTGGCACTAGTGCAAAATAGGTCTGCTTTAAGAGTGTCAAGTGGGTCCTGAAAACTGACACCCAGAACAGTGGCTTGTGAGTTTTGTTTCCCAGGGAAAAAGCCTGTACAATGGTTCAGGGTCCTGCGGCCTTAAATTGCCGGGTGCCTCCTTGAATTGCGCCTCTCGCAGGATGCCTCCAAGACGCAAGGTGGCACCAGTGCCAACTTGATCTGGTTTGAGAGTGCCAGGTGGCTCCTGCAAACTGACACCCAGAACAGTGGCTTGTGAGTTTTGTTTCCCAGGGAAAAAGCCTATACAATGGTTTATGTTTATGCCGCCTTTAATAGCCGGGTGCCACCTGGAGATCCGCCTCTCGCAGGATGCCTCCCAGACGCAAGGTGGCACCAGTGCCAACTTGGTCTGGTTTGAGAGTGCCAAGTGGGTCCTGAAAACTGACACCCAGAACAGTGGCTTGTGAGTTTTGTTTCCCAGGGAAAAAGCCTGTACAATGGTTCAGGGGCCTGAGGCCTTAAATTGCCGGGTGCCTCCTGGAATTGCGCCTCTCGCAGGATGCCTCCCAGACGCAAGGTGGCACCAGTGCCAACTTGGTCTGGTTTGAGAGTGCCAAGTGTGTTCTGAAAACTGACACCCAGAACAGTGGCTTGTGAGTTTTGTTTCCCAGGGAAAAAGCCTGTACAATGGTTCAGGGTCCTGCGGCCTTAAATTGCCGGGTGCCTCCTGGAATTCCGCATCTCGCCAGGTGTTTCCCAGACGCTAAGCAACACCAGTGCAAACTTGGTCTGGTTTAAGAGTGCCAAGTGGGTCCTGAAAACTGACACCCAGAACAGTGGCTTGTGAGTTTTGTTTCCCAGGGAAAAAGCCTGTACAATGGTTCAGGGGCCTGCGGCCTTAAATTGCCGGGTGCCTCCTGGAATTCGGCCTCTCGCAGGATGCCTCCCAGACACAAGGTGGCACCAGTTCCAACTTGGTCTGGTTTAAGAGTGCCAAGTGGGTCCTGAAAACTGACACCCAGAACAGTGGCTTGTGAGTTTTGTTTCCCAGGGAAAAAGCCTGTACAATGGTTCAGGGTCCTGCGGCCTTAAATTGCCGGGTGCCTCCTTGAATTGCGCCTCTCGCAGGATGCCTCCCAGACGCAAGGTGGCACTAGTGCAAAATAGGTCTGCTTTAAGAGTGTCAAGTGGGTCCTGAAAACTGACACCCAGAACAGTGGCTTGTGAGTTTTGTTTCCCAGGGAAAAAGCCTGTACAATGGTTCAGGGTCCTGCGGCCTTAAATTGCCGGGTGCCTCCTTGAATTGCGCCTCTCGCAGGATGCCTCCAAGACGCAAGGTGGCACCAGTGCCAACTTGATCTGGTTTGAGAGTGCCAGGTGGCTCCTGCAAACTGACACCCAGAACAGTGGCTTGTGAGTTTTGTTTCCCAGGGAAAAAGCCTATACAATGGTTTATGTTTATGCCGCCTTTAATAGCCGGGTGCCACCTGGAGATCCGCCTCTCGCAGGATGCCTCCCAGACGCAAGGTGGCACCAGTGCCAACTTGGTCTGGTTTGAGAGTGCCAAGTGGGTCCTGAAAACTGACACCCAGAACAGTGGCTTGTGAGTTTTGTTTCCCAGGGAAAAAGCCTGTACAATGGTTCAGGGGCCTGAGGCCTTAAATTGCCGGGTGCCTCCTGGAATTGCGCCTCTCGCAGGATGCCTCCCAGACGCAAGGTGGCACCAGTGCCAACTTGGTCTGGTTTGAGAGTGCCAAGTGTGTTCTGAAAACTGACACCCAGAACAGTGGCTTGTGAGTTTTGTTTCCCAGGGAAAAAGCCTGTACAATGGTTCAGGGTCCTGCGGCCTTAAATTGCCGGGTGCCTCCTGGAATTCCGCATCTCGCCAGGTGTTTCCCAGACGCTAAGCAACACCAGTGCAAACTTGGTCTGGTTTAAGAGTGCCAAGTGGGTCCTGAAAACTGACACCCAGAACAGTGGCTTGTGAGTTTTGTTTCCCAGGGAAAAAGCCTGTACAATGGTTCAGGGGCCTGCGGCCTTAAATTGCCGGGTGCCTCCTGGAATTCGGCCTCTCGCAGGATGCCTCCCAGACACAAGGTGGCACCAGTTCCAACTTGGTCTGGTTTAAGAGTGCCAAGTGGGTCCTGAAAACTGACACCCAGAACAGTGGCTTGTGAGTTTTGTTTCCCAGGGAAAAAGCCTGTACAATGGTTCAGGGTCCTGCGGCCTTAAATTGCCGGGTGCCTCCTGGAATTGCGCCTCTCGCAGGATGCCTCCCAGACGCAAGTTGGCACCAGTGCCAACTTGGTCTGCTTTGAGAGTGCCAAGTGGGTCCTGAAAACTGACACCCAGAACAGTGGCTTGTGAGTTTTGTTTCCCAGGGAAAAAGCCTGTACAATGGTTCAGGGTCCTGCGGACTTAAATTGCTGGGTGCCTCCTGGAATTCGGCCACTCGCAGGCTGCCTCCCAGACGCAAAGTGGCACCAGTTCCAACTTGGTCTGGTTTAAGAGTGCCAAGTGGGTCCTGAAAACTGACACCCAGAACAGTGGCTTGTGAGTTTTGTTTCCCAGGGAAAAAGCCTGTACAATGGTTCAGGGGCCTGAGGCCTTAAATTTCCGGGTGCCTCCTGGAGATCGGCCTCTCGCAGGATGCCTCCCAGACACAAGGTGGCACCAGTTCCAACTTGGTCTGGTTTAAGAGTGCCAAGTGGGTCCTGAAAACTGACACCCAGAACAGTGGCTTGTGAGTTTTGTTTCCCAGGGAAAAAGCCTGTACAATGGTTCAGGGTCCTGCGGCCTTAAATTGCCGGGTGCCTCCTGGAATTCGGCCTCTCGCAGGATGCCTCCCAGACGCAAGGTGGCACCAGTGCCAACTTGGTCTGGTTTGAGAGTGTCAAGTGGGTCCTGAAAACTGACACCCAGAACAGTGGCTTGTGAGTTTTCTTTCCCAGGGAAAAAGACTGTAAAATGGTTCAGGGTCCTGCGGCCTTAAATTGCCGGGTGCCTCCTGGAGATCCGCCTCTCACAGGATGCCTCCCAGGCGCAACATGACACCAGTGCCAACTTGGTCTGGTTTGAGAGTGCCAGGTGGCTCCTGCAAACTGACACCCAGAACAGTGGCTTGTGAGTTTTGTTTCCCGGGGAAAAAGCCTGTACAATGGTTCAGGGGCCTGAGGCCTTAAATTGCTGGGTGCCTCCTGGAATTCGGCCTCTCGCAGGATGCCTCCCAGACGCAAGGTGGCACCAGTTCCAACTTGGTCTGGTTTAAGAGTGCGAAGTGGGTCCTGAAAACTGACACCCAGAACAGTGGCTTGTGAGTTTTGTTTCCCAGGGAAAAAGCCTGTACAATGGTTCAGGGTCCTGCGGCCTTAAATTGCCGGGTGCCTCCTGGAATTGCGCCTCTCGCAGGATGCCTCCCAGACACAAGGTGGCACCAGTGCCAACTTGGTCTGGTTTGAGAGTGCCAAGTGGGTCCTGAAAACTGACACCCAGAACAGTGGCTTGTGAGTTTTGTTTCCCAGGGAAAAAGCCTGTACCATGGTTCAGGGTCCTGCGGCCTTAAATTGCCGGGTGCCTCCTGGAATTGCGCCTCTCGCAGGATGCCTCCCAGACGCAAGGTGGCACTAGTGCAAAATAGGTCTGCTTTGAGAGTGTCAAGTGGGTCCTGAAAACTGACACCCAGAACAGTGGCTTGTGAGTTTTGTTTCCCAGGGAAAAAGCCTGTACAATGGTTCAGGGTCCTGCGGCCTTAAATTGCCGGGTGCCTCCTTGAATTGCGCCTCTCGCAGGATGCCTCCAAGACGCAAGGTGGCACCAGTGCCAACTTGATCTGGTTTGAGAGTGCCAGGTGGCTCCTGCAAACTGACACCCAGAACAGTGGCTTGTGAGTTTTGTTTCCCAGGGAAAAAGCCTGTACAATGGTTTATGTTTATGCCGCCTTTAATAGCCGGGTGCCACCTGGAGATCCGCCTCTCGCAGGATGCCTCCCAGACGCAAGGTGGCACCAGTGCCAACTTGGTCTGCTTTGAGAGTGTCAAGTGGGTCCTGAAAACTGACACCCAGAACAGTGGCTTGTGAGTTTTGTTTCCCAGGGAAAAAGCCTGTACAATGGTTCAGGGTCCTGAGGCCTTAAATTGCCGGGTGCCTCCTGGAATTGCGCCTCTCGCAGGATGCCTCCCAGACGCAAGGTGGCACCAGTGCCAACTTGGTCTGGTTTGAGAGTGCCAAGTGTGTTCTGAAAACTGACACCCAGAACAGTGGCTTGTGAGTTTTGTTTCCCAGGGAAAAAGCCTGTACAATGGTTCAGGGTCCTGCGGCCTTAAATTGCCGGGTGCCTCCTGGAATTGCGCATCTCGCCAGGTGTTTCCCAGACGCTAAGCAACACCAGTGCCAACTTGGTCTGGTTTAAGAGTTCCAAGTGGGTCCTGAAAACTGACACCCAGAACAGTGGCTTGTGAGTTTTGTTTCCCAGGGAAAAAGCCTGTACAATGGTTCAGGGGCCTGAGGCCTTAAATTGCCGGGTGCCTCCTGGAATTCGGCCTCTCGCAGGATGCCTCCCAGACACAAGGTGGCACCAGTTCCAACTTGGTCTGGTTTAAGAGTGCCAAGTGGGTCCTGAAAACTGACACCCAGAACAGTGGCTTGTGAGTTTTGTTTCCCAGGGAAAAAGCCTGTACAATGGTTCAGGGTCCTGCGGCCTTAAATTGCAAGGTGCCTCCTGGAATTGCGCCTCTCGCAGGATGCCTCCCAGACGCAAGTTGGCACCAGTGCCAACTTGGTCTGCTTTGAGAGTGCCAAGTGGGTCCTGAAAACTGACACCCAGAACAGTGGCTTGTGAGTTTTGTTTCCCAGGGAAAAAGCCTGTACAATGGTTCAGGGTCCTGCGGCCTTAAATTGCCGGGTGCCACCTGGAATTGCGCCTCTCGCAGGATGCCTCCCAGACGCAAGGTGGCACCAGTGCCAACTTGGTCTGGTTTGAGAGTGTCAAGTGGGTCCTGAAAACTGACACCCAGAACAGTGGCTTGTGAGTATTCTTTCCCAGGGAAAAAGACTGTAAAATGGTTCAGGGTCCTGCGGCCTTAAATTGCCGGGTGCCTCCGGGAGATCCGCCTCTCGCAGGATGCCTCCCAGGCGCAACATGACACCAGTGCCAACTTGTTCTGGTTTAAGAGTGCCAGGTGGCTCCTGCAAACTGACACCCAGAACAGTGGCTTGTGAGTTTTGTTTCCCAGGGAAAAAGCCTGTACAATGGTTCAGCGTCCTGCGGCCTTAAATTGCCAGGTGCCTCCTGGAATTGCGCCTCTCGCAGGATGCCTCCCAGACGCAAGGTGGCACTAGTGCAAAATTGGTCTGCTTTGAGAGTGTCAAGTGGGTCCTGAAAACTGACACCCAGAACAGTGGCTTGTGAGTTTTGTTTCCCAGGGAAAAAGCCTGTACAATGGTTCAGGGTCCTGCGGCCTTAAATTGCCGGGTGCCTCCTTGAATTGCGCCTCTCGCAGGATGCCACCAAGACGCAAGGTGGCACCAGTGCACACTTAATCTGGTTTGAGAGTGCCAGGTGGCTCCTGCAAACTGACACCCAGAACAGTGGCTTGTGAGTTTTGTTTCCCAGGGAAAAAGCCTGTACAATGGTTCAGGGTCCTGCGGCCTTAAATTGCCGGTTGCCTCCTGGAATTCCGCATCTCGCCAGGTGTTTCCCAGACGCTAAGCAACACCAGTGCCAACTTGGTCTGGTTTAAGAGTGCCAAGAGGGTCCTGCAAACTGACACCCAGAACAGTGGCTTGTGAGTTTTGTTTCCCAGGGAAAAAGCCTGTACAATGGTTCAGGGGCCTGAGGCCTTAAATTGCCGGGTGCCTCCTGGAATTGCGCCTCTCGCAGGATGCCTCCCAGACGCAAGGTGGCACCAGTGCCAACTTGGTCTGGTTTGAGAGTGTCAAGTGGGTCCTGAAAACTGACACCCAGAACAGTGGCTTGTGAGTTTTCTTTCCCAGGGAAAAAGACTGTAAAATGGTTCAGGGTCCTGCGGCCTTAAATTGCCGGGTGCCTCCTGGAGATCCGCCTCTCACAGGATGCCTCCCAGGCGCAACATGACACCAGTGCCAACTTGGTCTGGTTTGAGAGTGCCAGGTGGCTCCTGCAAACTGACACCCAGAACAGTGGCTTGTGAGTTTTGTTTCCCGGGGAAAAAGCCTGTACAATGGTTCAGGGGCCTGAGGCCTTAAATTGCTGGGTGCCTCCTGGAATTCGGCCTCTCGCAGGATGCCTCCCAGACGCAAGGTGGCACCAGTTCCAACTTGGTCTGGTTTAAGAGTGCGAAGTGGGTCCTGAAAACTGACACCCAGAACAGTGGCTTGTGAGTTTTGTTTCCCAGGGAAAAAGCCTGTACAATGGTTCAGGGTCCTGCGGCCTTAAATTGCCGGGTGCCTCCTGGAATTGCGCCTCTCGCAGGATGCCTCCCAGACACAAGGTGGCACCAGTGCCAACTTGGTCTGGTTTGAGAGTGCCAAGTGGGTCCTGAAAACTGACACCCAGAACAGTGGCTTGTGAGTTTTGTTTCCCAGGGAAAAAGCCTGCACCATGGTTCAGGGTCCTGCGGCCTTAAATTGCCGGGTGCCTCCTGGAATTGCGCCTCTCGCAGGATGCCTCCCAGACGCAAGGTGGCACTAGTGCAAAATAGGTCTGCTTTGAGAGTGTCAAGTGGGTCCTGAAAACTGACACCCAGAACAGTGGCTTGTGAGTTTTGTTTCCCAGGGAAAAAGCCTGTACAATGGTTCAGGGTCCTGCGGCCTTAAATTGCCGGGTGCCTCCTTGAATTGCGCCTCTCGCAGGATGCCTCCAAGACGCAAGGTGGCACCAGTGCCAACTTGATCTGGTTTGAGAGTGCCAGGTGGCTCCTGCAAACTGACACCCAGAACAGTGGCTTGTGAGTTTTGTTTCCCAGGGAAAAAGCCTGTACAATGGTTTATGTTTATGCCGCCTTTAATAGCCGGGTGCCACCTGGAGATCCGCCTCTCGCAGGATGCCTCCCAGACGCAAGGTGGCACCAGTGCCAACTTGGTCTGCTTTGAGAGTGTCAAGTGGGTCCTGAAAACTGACACCCAGAACAGTGGCTTGTGAGTTTTGTTTCCCAGGGAAAAAGCCTGTACAATGGTTCAGGGTCCTGAGGCCTTAAATTGCCGGGTGCCTCCTGGAATTGCGCCTCTCGCAGGATGCCTCCCAGACGCAAGGTGGCACCAGTGCCAACTTGGTCTGGTTTGAGAGTGCCAAGTGTGTTCTGAAAACTGACACCCAGAACAGTGGCTTGTGAGTTTTGTTTCCCAGGGAAAAAGCCTGTACAATGGTTCAGGGTCCTGCGGCCTTAAATTGCCGGGTGCCTCCTGGAATTGCGCATCTCGCCAGGTGTTTCCCAGACGCTAAGCAACACCAGTGCCAACTTGGTCTGGTTTAAGAGTGCCAAGTGGGTCCTGGAAACTGACACCCAGAACAGTGGCTTGTGAGTTTTGTTTCCCAGGGAAAAAGCCTGTACAATGGTTCAGGGGCCTGAGGCCTTAAATTGCCGGGTGCCTCCTGGAATTCGGCCTCTCGCAGGATGCCTCCCAGACACAAGGTGGCACCAGTTCCAACTTGGTCTGGTTTAAGAGTGCCAAGTGGGTCCTGAAAACTGACACCCAGAACAGTGGCTTGTGAGTTTTGTTTCCCAGGGAAAAAGCCTGTACAATGGTTCAGGGTCCTGCGGCCTTAAATTGCCGGGTGCCTCCTGGAATTGCGCCTCTCGCAGGATGCCTCCCAGACGCAAGTTGGCACCAGTGCCAACTTGGTCTGCTTTGAGAGTGCCAAGTGGGTCCTGAAAACTGACACCCAGAACAGTGGCTTGTGAGTTTTGTTTCCCAGGGAAAAAGCCTGTACAATGGTTCAGGGTCCTGCGGCCTTAAATTGCCGGGTGCCACCTGGAATTGCGCCTCTCGCAGGATGCCTCCCAGACGCAAGGTGGCACCAGTGCCAACTTGGTCTGGTTTGAGAGTGTCAAGTGGGTCCTGAAAACTGACACCCAGAACAGTGGCTTGTGAGTATTCTTTCCCAAAGAAAAAGACTGTAAAATGGTTCAGGGTCCTGCGGCCTTAAATTGCCGGGTGCCTCCGGGAGATCCGCCTCTCGCAGGATGCCTCCCAGGCGCAACATGACACCAGTGCCAACTTGGTCTGGTTTAAGAGTGCCAGGTGGCTCCTGCAAACTGACACCCAGAACAGTGGCTTGTGAGTTTTGTTTCCCAGGGAAAAAGCCTGTACAATGGTTCAGGGTCCTGCGGCCTTAAATTGCCAGGTGCCTCCTGGAATTGCGCCTCTCGCAGGATGCCTCCCAGACGCAAGGTGGCACTAGTGCAAAATTGGTCTGCTTTGAGAGTGTCAAGTGGGTCCTGAAAACTGACACCCAGAACAGTGGCTTGTGAGTTTTGTTTCCCAGGGAAAAAGCCTGTACAATGGTTCAGGGTCCTGCGGCCTTAAATTGCCGGGTGCCTCCTTGAATTGCGCCTCTCGCAGGATGCCACCAAGACGCAAGGTGGCACCAGTGCACACTTAATCTGGTTTGAGAGTGCCAGGTGGCTCCTGCAAACTGACACCCAGAACAGTGGCTTGTGAGTTTTGTTTCCCAGGGAAAAAGCCTGTACAATGGTTCAGGGTCCTGCGGCCTTAAATTGCCGGTTGCCTCCTGGAATTCCGCATCTCGCCAGGTGTTTCCCAGACGCTAAGCAACACCAGTGCCAACTTGGTCTGGTTTAAGAGTGCCAAGTGGGTCCTGCAAACTGACACCCAGAACAGTGGCTTGTGAGTTTTGTTTCCCAGGGAAAAAGCCTGTACAATGGTTCAGGGGCCTGAGGCCTTAAATTGCCGGGTGCCTCCTGGAATTCCGCCTCTCGCAGGATGCCTCCCAGACACAAGGTGGCACCAGTGCCAACTTGGTCTGGTTTGAGAGTGCCAAGTGTGTCCTGCAAACTGACACCCAGAACAGTGGCTTGTGAGTTTTGTTTCCCAGGGAAAAAGCCTGTACAATGGTTCAGGGTCCTGCGGCCTTAAATTGCCGGGTGCCTCCTGGAATTCCGCCTCTCGCCAGGTGTTTCACAGGCGCTAAGCAACACCAGTGCCAACTTGGTCTGGTTTAAGAGTGCCAAGTGGGTCCTGAAAACTGACACCCAGAACAGTGGCTTGTGAGTTTTGTTTCCCAGGGAAAAAGCCTGTACAATGGTTCAGGGGCCTGAGGCCTTAAATTGCCGGGTGCCTCCTGGAATTCCGCCTCTCGCAGGATGCCTCCCAGACACAAGGTGGCACCAGTGCCAACTTGGTCTGGTTTGAGAGTGCCAAGTGTGTTCTGCAAACTGACACCCAGAACAGTGGCTTGTGAGTTTTGTTTCCCAGGGAAAAAGCCTGTACAATGGTTCAGGGTCCTGCGGCCTTAAATTGCCGGGTGCCTCCTGGAATTCCGCATCTCGCCAGGTGTTTCCCAGACGCTAAGCAACACCAGTGCCAACTTGGTCTGGTTTGAGAGTGCCAGGTGGCTCCTGCAAACTGACACCCAGAACAGTGGCTTGTGAGTTTTGTTTCCCAGGGAAAAAGCCTGTACAATGGTTCAGGGTCCTGCGGACTTAAATTGCCGGGTGCCTCCTGGAATTCGGCCACTCGCAGGATGCCTCCAAGACGCAAAGTGGCACCAGTGCCAGCTTGGTCTGGTTTGAGAGTGCCAAGTGGGTCCTGAAAACTGACACCCAGAACAGTGGCTTGTGAGTTTTGTTTCCCAGGGAAAAAGCCTGTACCATGGTTCAGGGTCCTGCGGCCTTAAATTGCCGGGTGCCTCCTGGAATTGCTCCTCTCGCAGGATGCCTCCCAGACGCAACATGACACCAGTGCCAATTTGGTCTGGTTTTAGAGTGCCAGGTGGCACCTGCAAACTGACACCCAGAACAGTGGCTTGTGAGTTTTGTTTCCCAGGGAAAAAGCCTGTACCATGGTTCAGGGTCCTGCGGCCTTAAATTGCCAGGTGCCTCCTGGAATTGCGCCTCTCGCAGGATGCCTCCCAGACACAAGGTGGCACCAGTGCCAACTTGGTCTGGTTTGAGAGTGCCAAGTGGGTCCTGAAAACTGACACCCAGAACAGTGGCTTGTGAGTTTTGTTTCCCAGGGAAAAAGCCTGTACCATGGTTCAGGGTCCTGCGGCCTTAAATTGCCGGGTGCCTCCTTGAATTGCGCCTCTCGCAGGATGCCTCCCAGACGCAAGGTGGCACTAGTGCAAAATAGGTCTGCTTTAAGAGTGTCAAGTGGGTCCTGAAAACTGACACCCAGAACAGTGGCTTGTGAGTTTTGTTTCCCAGGGAAAAAGCCTGTACAATGGTTCAGGGTCCTGCGGCCTTAAATTGCCGGGTGCCTCCTTGAATTGCGCCTCTCGCAGGATGCCTCCAAGACGCAAGGTGGCACCAGTGCCAACTTGATCTGGTTTGAGAGTGCCAGGTGGCTCCTGCAAACTGACACCCAGAACAGTGGCTTGTGAGTTTTGTTTCCCAGGGAAAAAGCCTATACAATGGTTTATGTTTATGCCGCCTTTAATAGCCGGGTGCCACCTGGAGATCCGCCTCTCGCAGGATGCCTCCCAGACGCAAGGTGGCACCAGTGCCAACTTGGTCTGCTTTGAGAGTGTCAAGTGGGTCCTGAAAACTGACACCCAGAACAGTGGCTTGTGAGTTTTGTTTCCCAGGGAAAAAGCCTGTACAATGGTTCAGGGTCCTGAGGCCTTAAATTGCCGGGTGCCTCCTGGAATTGCGCCTCTCGCAGGATGCCTCCCAGACGCAAGGTGGCACCAGTGCCAACTTGGTCTGGTTTGAGAGTGCCAAGTGTGTTCTGCAAACTGACACCCAGAACAGTGGCTTGTGAGTTTTGTTTCCCAGGGAAAAAGCCTGTACAATGGTTCAGGGTCCTGCGGCCTTAAATTGCCGGGTGCCTCCTGGAATTGCGCATCTCGCCAGGTGTTTCCCAGACGCTAAGCAACACCAGTGCCAACTTGGTCTGGTTTAAGAGTGCCAAGTGGGTCCTGAAAACTGACACCCAGAACAGTGGCTTGTGAGTTTTGTTTCCCAGGGAAAAAGCCTGTACAATGGTTCAGGGGCCTGAGGCCTTAAATTGCCGGGTGCCTCCTGGAATTCGGCCTCTCGCAGGATGCCTCCCAGACACAAGGTGGCACCAGTTCCAACTTGGTCTGGTTTAAGAGTGCCAAGTGGGTCCTGAAAACTGACACCCAGAACAGTGGCTTGTGAGTTTTGTTTCCCAGGGAAAAAGCCTGTACAATGGTTCAGGGTCCTGCGGCCTTAAATTGCCGGGTGCCTCCTGGAATTGCGCCTCTCGCAGGATGCCTCCCAGACGCAAGTTGGCACCAGTGCCAACTTGGTCTGCTTTGAGAGTGCCAAGTGGGTCCTGAAAACTGACACCCAGAACAGTGGCTTGTGAGTTTTGTTTCCCAGGGAAAAAGCCTGTACAATGGTTCAGGGTCCTGCGGACTTAAATTGCTGGGTGCCTCCTGGAATTCGGCCACTCGCAGGCTGCCTCCCAGACGCAAAGTGGCACCAGTTCCAACTTGGTCTGGTTTAAGAGTGCCAAGTGGGTCCTGAAAACTGACACCCAGAACAGTGGCTTGTGAGTTTTGTTTCCCAGGGAAAAAGCCTGTACCATGGTTCAGGGTCCTGCGGCCTTAAATTGCCGGGTGCCTCCTTGAATTGCGCCTCTCGCAGGATGCCTCCCAGACGCAAGGTGGCACTAGTGCAAAATAGGTCTGCTTTAAGAGTGTCAAGTGGGTCCTGAAAACTGACACCCAGAACAGTGGCTTGTGAGTTTTGTTTCCCAGGGAAAAAGCCTGTACAATGGTTCAGGGTCCTGCGGCCTTAAATTGCCGGGTGCCTCCTTGAATTGCGCCTCTCGCAGGATGCCTCCAAGACGCAAGGTGGCACCAGTGCCAACTTGATCTGGTTTGAGAGTGCCAGGTGGCTCCTGCAAACTGACACCCAGAACAGTGGCTTGTGAGTTTTGTTTCCCAGGGAAAAAGCCTATACAATGGTTTATGTTTATGCCGCCTTTAATAGCCGGGTGCCACCTGGAGATCCGCCTCTCGCAGGATGCCTCCCAGACGCAAGGTGGCACCAGTGCCAACTTGGTCTGCTTTGAGAGTGTCAAGTGGGTCCTGAAAACTGACACCCAGAACAGTGGCTTGTGAGTTTTGTTTCCCAGGGAAAAAGCCTGTACAATGGTTCAGGGTCCTGAGGCCTTAAATTGCCGGGTGCCTCCTGGAATTGCGCCTCTCGCAGGATGCCTCCCAGACGCAAGGTGGCACCAGTGCCAACTTGGTCTGGTTTGAGAGTGCCAAGTGTGTTCTGAAAACTGACACCCAGAACAGTGGCTTGTGAGTTTTGTTTCCCAGGGAAAAAGCCTGTACAATGGTTCAGGGTCCTGCGGCCTTAAATTGCCGGGTGCCTCCTGGAATTGCGCATCTCGCCAGGTGTTTCCCAGACGCTAAGCAACACCAGTGCCAACTTGGTCTGGTTTAAGAGTGCCAAGTGGGTCCTGAAAACTGACACCCAGAACAGTGGCTTGTGAGTTTTGTTTCCCAGGGAAAAAGCCTGTACAATGGTTCAGGGGCCTGAGGCCTTAAATTGCCGGGTGCCTCCTGGAATTCGGCCTCTCGCAGGATGCCTCCCAGACACAAGGTGGCACCAGTTCCAACTTGGTCTGGTTTAAGAGTGCCAAGTGGGTCCTGAAAACTGACACCCAGAACAGTGGCTTATGAGTTTTGTTTCCCAGGGAAAAAGCCTGTACAATGGTTCAGGGTCCTGCGGCCTTAAATTGCCGGGTGCCTCCTGGAATTGCGCCTCTCGCAGGATGCCTCCCAGACGCAAGTTGGCACCAGTGCCAACTTGGTCTGCTTTGAGAGTGCCAAGTGGGTCCTGAAAACTGACACCCAGAACAGTGGCTTGTGAGTTTTGTTTCCCAGGGAAAAAGCCTGTACAATGGTTCAGGGTCCTGCGGACTTAAATTGCTGGGTGCCTCCTGGAATTCGGCCACTCGCAGGCTGCCTCCCAGACGCAAAGTGGCACCAGTTCCAACTTGGTCTGGTTTAAGAGTGCCAAGTGGGTCCTGAAAACTGACACCCAGAACAGTGGCTTGTGAGTTTTGTTTCCCAGGGAAAAAGCCTGTACAATGGTTCAGGGGCCTGAGGCCTTAAATTGCCGGGTGCCTCCTGGAGATCGGCCTCTCGCAGGATGCCTCCCAGACACAAGGTGGCACCAGTTCCAACTTGGTCTGGTTTAAGAGTGCCAAGTGGGTCCTGAAAACTGACACCCAGAACAGTGGCTTGTGAGTTTTGTTTCCCAGGGAAAAAGCCTGTACAATGGTTCAGGGTCCTGCGGCCTTAAATTGCCGGGTGCCTCCTGGAATTGCGCCTCTCGCAGGATGCCTCCCAGACGCAAGGTGGCACCAGTTCCAACTTGGTCTGGTTTGAGAGTGTCAAGTGGGTCCTGAAAACTGACACCCAGAACAGTGGCTTGTGAGTTTTCTTTCCCAGGGAAAAAGACTGTAAAATGGTTCAGGGTCCTGCGGCCTTAAATTGCCGGGTGCCTCCTGGAGATCCGCCTCTCACAGGATGCCTCCCAGGCGCAACATGACACCAGTGCCAACTTGGTCTGGTTTGAGAGTGCCAGGTGGCTCCTGCAAACTGACACCCAGAACAGTGGCTTGTGAGTTTTGTTTCCCGGGGAAAAAGCCTGTACAATGGTTCAGGGGCCTGAGGCCTTAAATTGCTGGGTGCCTCCTGGAATTCGGCCTCTCGCAGGATGCCTCCCAGACGCAAGGTGGCACCAGTTCCAACTTGGTCTGGTTTAAGAGTGCGAAGTGGGTCCTGAAAACTGACACCCAGAACAGTGGCTTGTGAGTTTTGTTTCCCAGGGAAAAAGCCTGTACAATGGTTCAGGGTCCTGCGGCCTTAAATTGCCGGGTGCCTCCTGGAATTGCGCCTCTCGCAGGATGCCTCCCAGACACAAGGTGGCACCAGTGCCAACTTGGTCTGGTTTGAGAGTGCCAAGTGGGTCCTGAAAACTGACACCCAGAACAGTGGCTTGTGAGTTTTGTTTCCCAGGGAAAAAGCCTGTACCATGGTTCAGGGTCCTGCGGCCTTAAATTGCCGGGTGCCTCCTGGAATTGCGCCTCTCGCAGGATGCCTCCCAGACGCAAGGTGGCACTAGTGCAAAATAGGTCTGCTTTAAGAGTGTCAAGTGGGTCCTGAAAACTGACACCCAGAACAGTGGCTTGTGAGTTTTGTTTCCCAGGGAAAAAGCCTGTACAATGGTTCAGGGTCCTGCGGCCTTAAATTGCCGGGTGCCTCCTTGAATTGCGCCTCTCGCAGGATGCCTCCAAGACGCAAGGTGGCACCAGTGCCAACTTGATCTGGTTTGAGAGTGCCAGGTGGCTCCTGCAAACTGACACCCAGAACAGTGGCTTGTGAGTTTTGTTTCCCAGGGAAAAAGCCTATACAATGGTTTATGTTTATGCCGCCTTTAATAGCCGGGTGCCACCTGGAGATCCGCCTCTCGCAGGATGCCTCCCAGACGCAAGGTGGCACCAGTGCCAACTTGGTCTGCTTTGAGAGTGTCAAGTGGGTCCTGAAAACTGACACCCAGAACAGTGGCTTGTGAGTTTTGTTTCCCAGGGAAAAAGCCTGTACAATGGTTCAGGGTCCTGAGGCCTTAAATTGCCGGGTGCCTCCTGGAATTGCGCCTCTCGCAGGATGCCTCCCAGACGCAAGGTGGCACCAGTGCCAACTTGGTCTGGTTTGAGAGTGCCAAGTGTGTTCTGAAAACTGACACCCAGAACAGTGGCTTGTGAGTTTTGTTTCCCAGGGAAAAAGCCTGTACAATGGTTCAGGGTCCTGCGGCCTTAAATTGCCGGGTGCCTCCTGGAATTGCGCATCTCGCCAGGTGTTTCCCAGACGCTAAGCAACACCAGTGCCAACTTGGTCTGGTTTAAGAGTGCCAAGTGGGTCCTGAAAACTGACACCCAGAACAGTGGCTTGTGAGTTTTGTTTCCCAGGGAAAAAGCCTGTACAATGGTTCAGGGGCCTGAGGCCTTAAATTGCCGGGTGCCTCCTGGAATTCGGCCTCTCGCAGGATGCCTCCCAGACACAAGGTGGCACCAGTTCCAACTTGGTCTGGTTTAAGAGTGCCAAGTGGGTCCTGAAAACTGACACCCAGAACAGTGGCTTGTGAGTTTTGTTTCCCAGGGAAAAAGCCTGTACAATGGTTCAGGGTCCTGCGGCCTTAAATTGCCGGGTGCCTCCTGGAATTGCGCCTCTCGCAGGATGCCTCCCAGACGCAAGTTGGCACCAGTGCCAACTTGGTCTGCTTTGAGAGTGCCAAGTGGGTCCTGAAAACTGACACCCAGAACAGTGGCTTGTGAGTTTTGTTTCCCAGGGAAAAAGCCTGTACAATGGTTCAGGGTCCTGCGGACTTAAATTGCTGGGTGCCTCCTGGAATTCGGCCACTCGCAGGCTGCCTCCCAGACGCAAAGTGGCACCAGTTCCAACTTGGTCTGGTTTAAGAGTGCCAAGTGGGTCCTGAAAACTGACACCCAGAACAGTGGCTTGTGAGTTTTGTTTCCCAGGGAAAAAGCCTGTACCATGGTTCAGGGTCCTGCGGCCTTAAATTGCCGGGTGCCTCCTTGAATTGCGCCTCTCGCAGGATGCCTCCCAGACGCAAGGTGGCACTAGTGCAAAATAGGTCTGCTTTAAGAGTGTCAAGTGGGTCCTGAAAACTGACACCCAGAACAGTGGCTTGTGAGTTTTGTTTCCCAGGGAAAAAGCCTGTACAATGGTTCAGGGTCCTGCGGCCTTAAATTGCCGGGTGCCTCCTTGAATTGCGCCTCTCGCAGGATGCCTCCAAGACGCAAGGTGGCACCAGTGCCAACTTGATCTGGTTTGAGAGTGCCAGGTGGCTCCTGCAAACTGACACCCAGAACAGTGGCTTGTGAGTTTTGTTTCCCAGGGAAAAAGCCTATACAATGGTTTATGTTTATGCCGCCTTTAATAGCCGGGTGCCACCTGGAGATCCGCCTCTCGCAGGATGCCTCCCAGACGCAAGGTGGCACCAGTGCCAACTTGGTCTGCTTTGAGAGTGTCAAGTGGGTCCTGAAAACTGACACCCAGAACAGTGGCTTGTGAGTTTTGTTTCCCAGGGAAAAAGCCTGTACAATGGTTCAGGGTCCTGAGGCCTTAAATTGCCGGGTGCCTCCTGGAATTGCGCCTCTCGCAGGATGCCTCCCAGACGCAAGGTGGCACCAGTGCCAACTTGGTCTGGTTTGAGAGTGCCAAGTGTGTTCTGAAAACTGACACCCAGAACAGTGGCTTGTGAGTTTTGTTTCCCAGGGAAAAAGCCTGTACAATGGTTCAGGGTCCTGCGGCCTTAAATTGCCGGGTGCCTCCTGGAATTGCGCATCTCGCCAGGTGTTTCCCAGACGCTAAGCAACACCAGTGCCAACTTAGTCTGGTTTAAGAGTGCCAAGTGGGTCCTGAAAACTGACACCCAGAACAGTGGCTTGTGAGTTTTGTTTCCCAGGGAAAAAGCCTGTACAATGGTTCAGGGGCCTGAGGCCTTAAATTGCCGGGTGCCTCCTGGAATTCGGCCTCTCGCAGGATGCCTCCCAGACACAAGGTGGCACCAGTTCCAACTTGGTCTGGTTTAAGAGTGCCAAGTGGGTCCTGAAAACTGACACCCAGAACAGTGGCTTGTGAGTTTTGTTTCCCAGGGAAAAAGCCTGTACAATGGTTCAGGGTCCTGCGGCCTTAAATTGCCGGGTGCCTCCTGGAATTGCGCCTCTCGCAGGATGCCTCCCAGACGCAAGTTGGCACCAGTGCCAACTTGGTCTGCTTTGAGAGTGCCAAGTGGGTCCTGAAAACTGACACCCAGAACAGTGGCTTGTGAGTTTTGTTTCCCAGGGAAAAAGCCTGTACAATGGTTCAGGGTCCTGCGGACTTAAATTGCTGGGTGCCTCCTGGAATTCGGCCACTCGCAGGCTGCCTCCCAGACGCAAAGTGGCACCAGTTCCAACTTGGTCTGGTTTAAGAGTGCCAAGTGGGTCCTGAAAACTGACACCCAGAACAGTGGCTTGTGAGTTTTGTTTCCCAGGGAAAAAGCCTGTACAATGGTTCAGGGGCCTGAGGCCTTAAATTGCCGGGTGCCTCCTGGAGATCGGCCTCTCGCAGGATGCCTCCCAGACACAAGGTGGCACCAGTTCCAACTTGGTCTGGTTTAAGAGTGCCAAGTGGGTCCTGAAAACTGACACCCAGAACAGTGGCTTGTGAGTTTTGTTTCCCAGGGAAAAAGCCTGTACCATGGTTCAGGGTCCTGCGGCCTTAAATTGCCGGGTGCCTCCTGGAATTGCGCCTCTCGCAGGATGCCTCCCAGACGCAAGGTGGCACCAGTGCCAACTTGGTCTGGTTTGAGAGTGTCAAGTGGGTCCTGAAAACTGACACCCAGAACAGTGGCTTGTGAGTTTTCTTTCCCAGGGAAAAAGACTGTAAAATGGTTCAGGGTCCTGCGGCCTTAAATTGCCGGGTGCCTCCTGGAGATCCGCCTCTCACAGGATGCCTCCCAGGCGCAACATGACACCAGTGCCAACTTGGTCTGGTTTGAGAGTGCCAGGTGGCTCCTGCAAACTGACACCCAGAACAGTGGCTTGTGAGTTTTGTTTCCCGGGGAAAAAGCCTGTACAATGGTTCAGGGGCCTGAGGCCTTAAATTGCTGGGTGCCTCCTGGAATTCGGCCTCTCGCAGGATGCCTCCCAGACGCAAGGTGGCACCAGTTCCAACTTGGTCTGGTTTAAGAGTGCGAAGTGGGTCCTGAAAACTGACACCCAGAACAGTGGCTTGTGAGTTTTGTTTCCCAGGGAAAAAGCCTGTACAATGGTTCAGGGTCCTGCGGCCTTAAATTGCCGGGTGCCTCCTGGAATTGCGCCTCTCGCAGGATGCCTCCCAGACACAAGGTGGCACCAGTGCCAACTTGGTCTGGTTTGAGAGTGCCAAGTGGGTCCTGAAAACTGACACCCAGAACAGTGGCTTGTGAGTTTTGTTTCCCAGGGAAAAAGCCTGTACCATGGTTCAGGGTCCTGCGGCCTTAAATTGCCGGGTGCCTCCTGGAATTGCGCCTCTCGCAGGATGCCTCCCAGACGCAAGGTGGCACTAGTGCAAAATAGGTCTGCTTTGAGAGTGTCAAGTGGGTCCTGAAAACTGACACCCAGAACAGTGGCTTGTGAGTTTTGTTTCCCAGGGAAAAAGCCTGTACAATGGTTCAGGGTCCTGCGGCCTTAAATTGCCGGGTGCCTCCTTGAATTGCGCCTCTCGCAGGATGCCTCCAAGACGCAAGGTGGCACCAGTGCCAACTTGATCTGGTTTGAGAGTGCCAGGTGGCTCCTGCAAACTGACACCCAGAACAGTGGCTTGTGAGTTTTGTTTCCCAGGGAAAAGGCCTGTACAATGGTTTATGTTTATGCCGCCTTTAATAGCCGGGTGCCACCTGGAGATCCGCCTCTCGCAGGATGCCTCCCAGACGCAAGGTGGCACCAGTGCCAACTTGGTCTGCTTTGAGAGTGTCAAGTGGGTCCTGAAAACTGACACCCAGAACAGTGGCTTGTGAGTTTTGTTTCCCAGGGAAAAAGCCTGTACAATGGTTCAGGGTCCTGAGGCCTTAAATTGCCGGGTGCCTCCTGGAATTGCGCCTCTCGCAGGATGCCTCCCAGACGCAAGGTGGCACCAGTGCCAACTTGGTCTGGTTTGAGAGTGCCAAGTGTGTTCTGAAAACTGACACCCAGAACAGTGGCTTGTGAGTTTTGTTTCCCAGGGAAAAAGCCTGTACAATGGTTCACGGTCCTGCGGCCTTAAATTGCCGGGTGCCTCCTGGAATTGCGCATCTCGCCAGGTGTTTCCCAGACGCTAAGCAACACCAGTGCCAACTTGGTCTGGTTTAAGAGTGCCAAGTGGGTCCTGCAAACTGACACCCAGAACAGTGGCTTGTGAGTTTTGTTTCCCAGGGAAAAAGCCTGTACAATGGTTCAGGGGCCTGAGGCCTTAAATTGCCGGGTGCCTCCTGGAATTCGGCCTCTCGCAGGATGCCTCCCAGACACAAGGTGGCACCAGTTCCAACTTGGTCTGGTTTAAGAGTGCCAAGTGGGTCCTGAAAACTGACACCCAGAACAGTGGCTTGTGAGTTTTGTTTCCCAGGGAAAAAGCCTGTACAATGGTTCAGGGTCCTGCGGCCTTAAATTGCCGGGTGCCTCCTGGAATTGCGCCTCTCGCAGGATGCCTCCCAGACGCAAGTTGGCACCAGTGCCAACTTGGTCTGCTTTGAGAGTGCCAAGTGGGTCCTGAAAACTGACACCCAGAACAGTGGCTTGTGAGTTTTGTTTCCCAGGGAAAAAGCCTGTACAATGGTTCAGGGTCCTGCGGCCTTAAATTGCCGGGTGCCACCTGGAATTGCGCCTCTCGCAGGATGCCTCCCAGACGCAAGGTGGCACCAGTGCCAACTTGGTCTGGTTTGAGAGTGTCAAGTGGGTCCTGAAAACTGACACCCAGAACAGTGGCTTGTGAGTATTCTTTCCCAGGGAAAAAGACTGTAAAATGGTTCAGGGTCCTGCGGCCTTAAATTGCCGGGTGCCTCCGGGAGATCCGCCTCTCGCAGCATGCCTCCTAGGCGCAACATGACACCAGTGCCAACTTGGTCTGGTTTGAGAGTGCCAGGTGGCTCCTGCAAACTGACACCCAGAACAGTGGCTTGTGAGTTTTGTTTCCCAGGGAAAAAGCCTGTACAATGGTTCAGGGGCCTGCGGCCTTAAATTGCCAGGTGCCTCCTGGAATTGCGCCTCTCGCAGGATGCCTCCCAGACGCAAGGTGGCACTAGTGCAAAATTGGTCTGCTTTGAGAGTGTCAAGTGGGTCCTGAAAACTGACACCCAGAACAGTGGCTTGTGAGTTTTGTTTCCCAGGGAAAAAGCCTGTACAATGGTTCAGGGTCCTGCGGCCTTAAATTGCCGGGTGCCTCCTTGAATTGCGCCTCTCGCAGGATGCCACCAAGACGCAAGGTGGCACCAGTGCCAACTTAATCTGGTTTGAGAGTGCCAGGTGGCTCCTGCAAACTGACACCCAGAACAGTGGCTTGTGAGTTTTGTTTCCCAGGGAAAAAGCCTGTACAATGGTTCAGGGTCCTGCGGCCTTAAATTGCCGGTTGCCTCCTGGAATTCCGCATCTCGCCAGGTGTTTCCCAGACGCTAAGCAACACCAGTGCCAACTTGGTCTGGTTTAAGAGTGCCAAGTGGGTCCTGCAAACTGACACCCAGAACAGTGGCTTGTGAGTTTTGTTTCCCAGGGAAAAAGCCTGTACAATGGTTCAGGGGCCTGAGGCCTTAAATTGCCGGGTGCCTCCTGGAATTCCGCCTCTCGCAGGATGCCTCCCAGACACAAGGTGGCACCAGTGCCAACTTGGTCTGGTTTGAGAGTGCCAAGTGTGTCCTGCAAACTGACACCCAGAACAGTGGCTTGTGAGTTTTGTTTCCCAGGGAAAAAGCCTGTACAATGGTTCAGGGTCCTGCGGCCTTAAATTGCCGGGTGCCTCCTGGAATTCCGCATCTCGCCAGGTGTTTCCCAGACGCTAAGCAACACCAGTGCCAACTTGGTTTGGTTTGAGAGTGCCAGGTGGCTCCTGCAAACTGACACCCAGAACAGTGGCTTGTGAGTTTTGTTTCCCAGGGAAAAAGCCTGTACAATGGTTCAGGGTCCTGCGGACTTAAATTGCTGGGTGCCTCCTGGAATTCGGCCACTCGCAGGCTGCCTCCCAGACGCAAAGTGGCACCAGTTCCAACTTGGTCTGGTTTAAGAGTGCCAAGTGGGTCCTGAAAACTGACACCCAGAACAGTGGCTTGTGAGTTTTGTTTCCCAGGGAAAAAGCCTGTACCATGGTTCAGGGTCCTGCGGCCTTAAATTGCCGGGTGCCTCCTTGAATTGCGCCTCTCGCAGGATGCCTCCCAGACGCAAGGTGGCACTAGTGCAAAATAGGTCTGCTTTAAGAGTGTCAAGTGGGTCCTGAAAACTGACACCCAGAACAGTGGCTTGTGAGTTTTGTTTCCCAGGGAAAAAGCCTGTACAATGGTTCAGGGTCCTGCGGCCTTAAATTGCCGGGTGCCTCCTTGAATTGCGCCTCTCGCAGGATGCCTCCAAGACGCAAGGTGGCACCAGTGCCAACTTGATCTGGTTTGAGAGTGCCAGGTGGCTCCTGCAAACTGACACCCAGAACAGTGGCTTGTGAGTTTTGTTTCCCAGGGAAAAAGCCTATACAATGGTTTATGTTTATGCCGCCTTTAATAGCCGGGTGCCACCTGGAGATCCGCCTCTCGCAGGATGCCTCCCAGACGCAAGGTGGCACCAGTGCCAACTTGGTCTGCTTTGAGAGTGTCAAGTGGGTCCTGAAAACTGACACCCAGAACAGTGGCTTGTGAGTTTTGTTTCCCAGGGAAAAAGCCTGTACAATGGTTCAGGGGCCTGAGGCCTTAAATTGCCGGGTGCCTCCTGGAATTGCGCCTCTCGCAGGATGCCTCCCAGACGCAAGGTGGCACCAGTGCCAACTTGGTCTGGTTTGAGAGTGCCAAGTGTGTTCTGAAAACTGACACCCAGAACAGTGGCTTGTGAGTTTTGTTTCCCAGGGAAAAAGCCTGTACAATGGTTCAGGGTCCTGCGGCCTTAAATTACCGGGTGCCTCCTGGAATTCCGCATCTCGCCAGGTGTTTCCCAGACGCTAAGCAACACCAGTGCCAACTTGGTCTGGTTTAAGAGTGCCAAGTGGGTCCTGAAAACTGACACCCAGAACAGTGGCTTGTGAGTTTTGTTTCCCAGGGAAAAAGCCTGTACAATGGTTCAGGGGCCTGCGGCCTTAAATTGCCGGGTGCCTCCTGGAATTCGGCCTCTCGCAGGATGCCTCCCAGACACAAGGTGGCACCAGTTCCAACTTGGTCTGGTTTAAGAGTGCCAAGTGGGTCCTGAAAACTGACACCCAGAACAGTGGCTTGTGAGTTTTGTTTCCCAGGGAAAAAGCCTGTACAATGGTTCAGGGTCCTGCGGCCTTAAATTGCCGGGTGCCTCCTGGAATTGCGCCTCTCGCAGGATGCCTCCCAGACGCAAGTTGGCACCAGTGCCAACTTGGTCTGCTTTGAGAGTGCCAAGTGGGTCCTGAAAACTGACACCCAGAACAGTGGCTTGTGAGTTTTGTTTCCCAGGGAAAAAGACTGTAAAATGGTTCAGGGTCCTGCGGCTTTAAATTGCCGGGTGCCTCCTGGAGATCCGCCTCTCACAGGATGCCTCCCAGGCGCAACATGACACCAGTGCCAACTTGGTCTGGTTTGAGAGTGCCAGGTGGCTCCTGCAAACTGACACCCAGAACAGTGGCTTGTGAGTTTTGTTTCCCGGGGAAAAAGCCTGTACAATGGTTCAGGGGCCTAAGGCCTTAAATTGCTGGGTGCCTCCTGGAATTCGGCCTCTCGCAGGATGCCTCCCAGACTCAAGGTGGCACCAGTTCCAACTTGGTCTGGTTTAAGAGTGCCAAGTGGGTCCTTAAAACTGACACCCAGAACAGTGGCTTGTGAGTTTTCTTTCCCAGGGAAAAAGCCTGTACCATGGTTCAGGGTCCTGCGGCCTTAAATTGCCGGGTGCCTCCTGGAATTGCGCCTCTCGCAGGATGCCTCCCAGACGCAAGGTGGCACCTGTGCCAACTTGGTCTGGTTTGAGAGTGTCAAGTGGGTCCTGAAAACTGACACCCAGAACAGTGGCTTGTGAGTTTTCTTTCCCAGGGAAAAAGACTGTAAAATGGTTCAGGGTCCTGCGGCCTTAAATTGCCGGGTGCCTCCTGGAGATCCGCCTCTCACAGGATGCCTCCCAGGCGCAACATGACACCAGTGCCAACTTGGTCTGGTTTGAGAGTGCCAGGTGGCTCCTGCAAACTGACACCCAGAACAGTGGCTTGTGAGTTTTGTTTCCCAGGGAAAAAGCCTGTACCATGGTTCAGGGTCCTGCGGCCTTAAATTGCCAGGTGCCTCCTGGAATTGAGCCTCTCGCAGGATGCCTCCCAGACGCAAGGTGGCACTAGTGCAAAATTGGTCTGCTTTGAGAGTGTCAAGTGGGTCCTGAAAACTGACACCCAGAACAGTGGCTTGTGAGTTTTCTTTCCCAGGGAAAAAGCCTGTACAATGGTTCAGGGTCCTGCGGCCTTAATTGCCGGGTGCCTCCTTGAATTGCGCCTCTCGCAGGATGCCACCAAGACGCAAGGTGGCACCCGTGCCAACTTAATCTGGTTTGAGAGTGCCAGGTGGCTCCTGAAAACTGACACCCAGAACAGTGGCTTGTGAGTTTTGTTTCCCAGGGAAAAAGCCTGTACAATGGTTTATGTTAATGCCGCCTTTAATAGCCGGGTGCCATCTGGAGATCCGCCTCTCGCAGGATGCCTCCCAGACGCAAGGTGGCACCAGTGCCAACTTGGTCTGGTTTAAGAGTGCCAAGTGGGTCCTGCAAACTGACACCCAGAACAGTGGCTTGTGAGTTTTGTTTCCCAGGGAAAAAGCCTGTACAATGGTTCAGGGGCCTGAGGCCTTAAATTGCCGGGTGCCTCCTGGAATTCCGCCTCTCGCAGGATGCCTCCCAGACACAAGGTGGCACCAGTGCCAACTTGGTCTGGTTTGAGAGTGCCAAGTGTGTTCTGCAAACTGACACCCAGAACAGTGGCTTGTGAGTTTTGTTTCCCAGGGAAAAAGCCTGTACAATGGTTCAGGGTCCTGCGGCCTTAAATTGCCGGGTGCCTCCTGGAATTCCGCATCTCGCCAGGTGTTTCCCAGACGCTAAGCAACACCAGTGCCAACTTGGTCTGGTTTGAGAGTGCCAGGTGGCTCCTGCAAACTGACACCCAGAACAGTGGCTTGTGAGTTTTGTTTCCCAGGGAAAAAGCCTGTACAATGGTTCAGGGTCCTGCGGCCTTAAATTGCCGGGTGCCTCCTTGAATTGCGCCTCTCGCAGGATGCCTCCAAGACGCAAGGTGGCACCAGTGCCAGCTTGGTCTGGTTTGAGAGTGCCAAGTGGGTCCTGAAAACTGACACCCAGAACAGTGGCTTGTGAGTTTTGTTTCCCAGGGAAAAAGCCTGTACAGTGGTTCAGGGGCCTGAGGCCTTAAATTGCCGGGTGCCTCCTGGAATTCGGCCTCTCGCAGGATGCCTCCCAGACACAAGGTGGCACCAGTTCCAACTTGGTCTGGCTTAAGAGTACCAAGTGGGTCCTGAAAACTGACACCCAGAACAGTGGCTTGTGAGTTTTGTTTCCCAGGGAAAAAGCCTGTAAAATGGTTCAGGGTCCTGCGGCCTTAAATTGCCGGGTGCCTCCTGGAATTGCGCCTCTCGCAGGATGCCTCCCAGACGCAAGTTGGCACCAGTGCCAACTTGGTCTGGTTTGAGAGTGTCAAGTGGGTCCTGAAAACTGACACCCAGAACAGTGGCTTGTGAGTTTTGTTTCCCAGGGAAAAAGACTGTAAAATGGTTCAGGGTCCTGCGGCCTTAAATTGCCGGGTGCCTCCTGGAGATCCGCCTCTCGCAGGATGCCTCCCAGGCGCAACATGACACCAGTGCCAACTTGGTCTGGTTTGAGAGTGCCAGGTGGCTCCTGCAAACTGACACCCAGAACAGTGGCTTGTGAGTTTTGTTTCCCGGGGAAAAAGCCTGTACAATGGTTCAGGGGCCTAAGGCCTTAAATTGCCGGGTGCCTCCTGGAATTCGGCCTCTCGCAGGATGCCTCCCAGACTCAAGGCGGCACCAGTTCCAACTTGGTCTGGTTTAAGAGTGCCAAGTGGGTCCAGAAAACTGACACCCAGAACAGTGGCTTGTGAGTTTTCTTTCCCAGGGAAAAAGCCTGTACAATGGTTCAGGGGCCTGAGGCCTTAAATTGCCGGGTGCCTCCTGGAATTGCGCCTCTCGCAGGATGCCTCCCAGACACAAGGTGGCACCAGTGCCAACTTGGCCTTGTTTGAGAGTGCCAAGTGGGTCCTGAAAACTGACACCCAGAACAGTGGCTTGTGAGTTTTGTTTCCCAGGGAAAAAGCCTGTAAAATGGTTCAGGGTCCTGCGGCCTTAAATTGCCAGGTGCCTCCTGGAATTGCGCCTCTCGCAGGATGCCTCCCAGACGCAAGGTGGCACTAGTGCAAAATTGGTCTGCTTTGAGAGTGTCAAGTGGGTCCTGAAAACTGATACCCAGAACAGTGGCTTGTGAGTTTTGTTTCCCAGGGAAAAAGCCTGTACAATGGTTCAGGGTCCTGCGGACTTAAATTGCCGGGTGCCTCCTGGAATTGCGCCTCTCGCAGGATGCCTCCAAGACACAAAATGGCACCAGTGCCAGCTTGGTCAGGTTTGAGAGTGCCAGGTGTCTCCTGCGAACTGACACCCAGAACAGTGGCTTATGAATTTTGTTTCCCAGGGAAAAAGCCTGTACAATGGTTCAGGGTCCTGCAGACTTAAATTGCCGGGTGCCTCCTGGAATTCGGCCACTCGCAGGATGCCTCCCAGACGCAAGGTGGCACCAGTTCCAACTTGGTCTGGTTTAAGAGTGCCAAGTGGGTCCTGAAAACTGACACCCAGAACAGTGGCTTGTGAGTTTTGTTTCCCAGGGAAAAAGCCTGTACAATGGTTCAGGGGCCTGAGGCCTTAAAATGCCGGGTGCCTCCTGAAATTCGGCCTCTCGCAGGATGCCTCCCAGACGCAAGGTGGCACCAGTTCCAACTTGGTTTGGTTTAAGAGTGCCAAGTGGGTCCTGAAAACTGACACCCAGAACAGTGGCTTGTGAGTTTTGTTTCCCAGGGAAAAAGCCTGTACAATGGTTCAGGGTCCTGCGCCCTAAATTGCCGGGTGCCTCCTGGAATTGCGCCTCTCGCAGGATGCCTCCCAGACGCAAGGTGGCACTAGTGCAAAATTGGTCTGCTTTGAGAGTGTCAAGTGGGTCCTGAAAACTGACACCCAGAACAGTGGCTTGTGAGTTTTGTTTCCCAGGGAAAAAGCCTGTACAATGGTTCAGGGTCCTGCGGCCTTAAATTGCCGGGTGCCTCCTTGAATTGCGCCTCTCGCAGGATGCCACCAAGACGCAAGGTGGCACCAGTGCCAACTTAATCTGGTTTAAGAGTGCCAGGTGGCTCCTGCAAACTGACACCCAGAACAGTGGCTTGTGAGTTTTGTTTCCCAGGGAAAAAGCCTGTACAATGGTTCAGGGTCCTGCGGCCTTAAATTGCCGGTTGCCTCCTGGAATTCCGCATCTCGCCAGGTGTTTCCCAGACGCTAAGCAACACCAGTGCCAACTTGGTCTGGTTTAAGAGTGCCAAGTGGGTCCTGCAAACTGACACCCAGAACAGTGGCTTGTGAGTTTTGTTTCCCAGGGAAAAAGCCTGTACAATGGTTCAGGGGCCTGAGGCCTTAAATTGCCGGGTGCCTCCTGGAATTCCGCCTCTCGCAGGATGCCTCCCAGACACAAGGTGGCACCAGTGCCAACTTGTCTGGTTTGAGAGTGCCAAGTGTGTCCTGCAAACTGACACCCAGAACAGTGGCTTGTGAGTTTTGTTTCCCAGGGAAAAAGCCTGTACAATGGTTCAGGGTCCTGCGGCCTTAAATTGCCGGGTGCCTCCTGGAATTGCGCATCTCGCCAGGTGTTTCCCAGACGCTAAGCAACACCAGTGCCAACTTGGTCTGGTTTAAGAGTGCCAAGTGGGTCCTGCAAACTGACACCCAGAACAGTGGCTTGTGAGTTTTGTTTCCCAGGGAAAAAGCCTGTACAATGGTTCAGGGGCCTGAGGCCTTAAATTGCCGGGTGCCTCCTGGAATTCCGCCTCTCGCAGGATGCCTCCCAGACACAAGGTGGCACCAGTGCCAACTTGGTCTGGTTTGAGAGTGCCAAGTGTGTTCTGCAAACTGACACCCAGAACAGTGGCTTGTGAGTTTTGTTTCCCAGGGAAAAAGCCTGTACAATGGTTCAGGGTCCTGCGGCCTTAAATTGCCGGGTGCCTCCTGGAATTCCGCATCTCGCCAGGTGTTTCCCAGACGCTAAGCAACACCAGTGCCAACTTGGTCTGGTTTGAGAGTGCCAGGTGGCTCCTGCAAACTGACACCCAGAACAGTGGCTTGTGAGTTTTGTTTCCCAGGGAAAAAGCCTGTACAATGGTTCAGGGTCCTGCGGACTTAAATTGCCGGGTGCCTCCTGGAATTCGGCCACTCGCAGGATGCCTCCAAGACGCAAAGTGGCACCAGTGCCAGCTTGGTCTGGTTTGAGAGTGCCAAGTGGGTCCTGAAAACTGACACCCAGAACAGTGGCTTGTGAGTTTTGTTTCCCAGGGAAAAAGCCTGTACAATGGTTCAGGGTCCTGAGGCCTTAAATTGCCGGGTGCCTCCTGGAATTCGGCCTCTCGCAGGATGCCTCCCAGACACAAGGTGGCACCAGTTCCAACTTGGTCTGGTTTAAGAGTGCCAAGTGTGTTCTGCAAACTGACACCCAGAACAGTGGCTTGTGAGTTTTGTTTCCCAGGGAAAAAGCCTGTAAAATGGTTCAGGGTCCTGCGGCCTTAAATTGCCGGGTGCCTCCTGGAATTGCGCCTCTCGCAGGATGCCTCCCAGACGCAAGTTGGCACCAGTGCCAACTTGGTCTGGTTTGAGAGTGTCAAGTGGGTCCTGAAAACTGACACCCAGAACAGTGGCTTGTGAGTTTTGTTTCCCAGGGAAAAAGACTGTAAAATGGTTCAGGGTCCTGCGCCTTTAAATTGCCGGGTGCCTCCTGGAGATCCGCCTCTCACAGGATGCCTCCCAGGCGCAACATGACACCAGTGCCAACTTGGTCTGGTTTGAGAGTGCCAGGTGGCTCCTGCAAACTGACACCCAGAACAGTGGCTTGTGAGTTTTGTTTCCCAGGGAAAAAGCCTGTACCATGGTTCAGGGGCCTGCGGCCTTAAATTGCCAGGTGCCTCCTGGAATTGCGCCTCTCGCAGGATGCCTCCCAGACGCAAGGTGGCACTAGTGCAAAATTGGTCTGCTTTGAGAGTGTCAAGTGGGTCCTGAAAACTGACACCCAGAACAGTGGCTTGTGAGTTTTGTTTCCCAGGGAAAAAGCCTGTACAATGGTTCAGGGTCCTGCGGCCTTAAATTGCCGGGTGCCTCCTTGAATTGCGCCTCTCGCAGGATGCCACCAAGACGCAAGGTGGCACCCGTGCCAACTTAATCTGGTTTGAGAGTGCCAGGTGGCTCCTGCAAACTGACACCCAGAACAGTGGCTTGTGAGTTTTGTTTCCCAGGGAAAAAGCCCGTACAACGGTTTATGTTAATGCCGCCTTTAATAGCCGGGTGCCACCTGGAGATCCGCCTCTCGCAGGATGCCTCCCAGACGCAAGGTGGCACCAGTGCACACTTGGTCTGGTTTAAGAGTGCCAAGTGGGTCCTGAAAACTGACACCCAGAACAGTGGCTTGTGAGTTTTGTTTCCCAGGGAAAAAGCCTGTACAATGGTTCAGGGGCCTGAGGCCTTAAATTGCCGGGTGCCTCCTGGAATTCCGCCTCTCGCAGGATGCCTCCCAGACACAAGGTGGCACCAGTGCCAACTTGTCTGGTTTGAGAGTGCCAAGTGTGTCCTGCAAACTGACACCCAGAACAGTGGCTTGTGAGTTTTGTTTCCCAGGGAAAAAGCCTGTACAATGGTTCAGGGTCCTGCGGCCTTAAATTGCCGGGTGCCTCCTGGAATTGCGCATCTCGCCAGGTGTTTCCCAGACGCTAAGCAACACCAGTGCCAACTTGGTCTGGTTTAAGAGTGCCAAGTGGGTCCTGCAAACTGACACCCAGAACAGTGGCTTGTGAGTTTTGTTTCCCAGGGAAAAAGCCTGTACAATGGTTCAGGGGCCTGAGGCCTTAAATTGCCGGGTGCCTCCTGGAATTCCGCCTCTCGCAGGATGCCTCCCAGACACAAGGTGGCACCAGTGCCAACTTGGTCTGGTTTGAGAGTGCCAAGTGTGTTCTGCAAACTGACACCCAGAACAGTGGCTTGTGAGTTTTGTTTCCCAGGGAAAAAGCCTGTACAATGGTTCAGGGTCCTGCGGCCTTAAATTGCCGGGTGCCTCCTGGAATTCCGCATCTCGCCAGGTGTTTCCCAGACGCTAAGCAACACCAGTGCCAACTTGGTCTGGTTTGAGAGTGCCAGGTGGCTCCTGCAAACTGACACCCAGAACAGTGGCTTGTGAGTTTTGTTTCCCAGGGAAAAAGCCTGTACAATGGTTCAGGGTCCTGCGGACTTAAATTGCCGGGTGCCTCCTGGAATTCGGCCACTCGCAGGATGCCTCCAAGACGCAAAGTGGCACCAGTGCCAGCTTGGTCTGGTTTGAGAGTGCCAAGTGGGTCCTGAAAACTGACACCCAGAACAGTGGCTTGTGAGTTTTGTTTCCCAGGGAAAAAGCCTGTACAATGGTTCAGGGTCCTGAGGCCTTAAATTGCCGGGTGCCTCCTGGAATTCGGCCTCTCGCAGGATGCCTCCCAGACACAAGGTGGCACCAGTTCCAACTTGGTCTGGTTTAAGAGTGCCAAGTGTGTTCTGCAAACTGACACCCAGAACAGTGGCTTGTGAGTTTTGTTTCCCAGGGAAAAAGCCTGTAAAATGGTTCAGGGTCCTGCGGCCTTAAATTGCCGGGTGCCTCCTGGAATTGCGCCTCTCGCAGGATGCCTCCCAGACGCAAGTTGGCACCAGTGCCAACTTGGTCTGGTTTGAGAGTGTCAAGTGGGTCCTGAAAACTGACACCCAGAACAGTGGCTTGTGAGTTTTGTTTCCCAGGGAAAAAGACTGTAAAATGGTTCAGGGTCCTGCGGCTTTAAATTGCCGGGTGCCTCCTGGAGATCCGCCTCTCACAGGATGCCTCCCAGGCGCAACATGACACCAGTGCCAACTTGGTCTGGTTTGAGAGTGCCAGGTGGCTCCTGCAAACTGACACCCAGAACAGTGGCTTGTGAGTTTTGTTTCCCAGGGAAAAAGCCTGTACCATGGTTCAGGGGCCTGCGGCCTTAAATTGCCAGGTGCCTCCTTGAATTGCGCCTCTCGCAGGATGCCTCCCAGACGCAAGGTGGCACTAGTGCAAAATTGGTCTGCTTTGAGAGTGTCAAGTGGGTCCTGAAAACTGACACCCAGAACAGTGGCTTGTGAGTTTTGTTTCCCAGGGAAAAAGCCTGTATAATGGTTCAGGGTCCTGCGGCCTTAAATTGCCGGGTGCCTCCTTGAATTGCGCCTCTCGCAGGATGCCACCAAGACGCAAGGTGGCACCCGTGCCAACTTAATCTGGTTTGAGAGTGCCAGGTGGCTCCTGCAAACTGACACCCAGAACAGTGGCTTGTGAGTTTTGTTTCCCAGGGAAAAAGCCCGTACAACGGTTTATGTTAATGCCGCCTTTAATAGCCGGGTGCCACCTGGAGATCCGCCTCTCGCAGGATGCCTCCCAGACGCAAGGTGGCACCAGTGCACACTTGGTCTGGTTTAAGAGTGCCAAGTGGGTCCTGAAAACTGACACCCAGAACAGTGGCTTGTGAGTTTTGTTTCCCAGGGAAAAAGCCTGTACAATGGTTCAGGGGCCTGAGGCCTTAAATTGCCGGGTGCCTCCTGGAATTCCGCCTCTCGCAGGATGCCTCCCAGACACAAGGTGGCACCAGTGCCAACTTGGTCTGGTTTGAGAGTGCCAAGTGTGTTCTGCAAACTGACACCCAGAACAGTGGCTTGTGAGTTTTGTTTCCCAGGGAAAAAGCCTGTACAATGGTTCAGGGTCCTGCGGCCTTAAATTGCCGGGTGCCTCCTGGAATTCCGCATCTCGCCAGGTGTTTCCCAGACGCTAAGCAACACCAGTGCCAACTTGGTCTGGTTTAAGAGTGCCAAGTGGGTCCTGCAAACTGACACCCAGAACAGTGGCTTGTGAGTTTTGTTTCCCGGGGAAAAAGCCTGTACAATGGTTCAGGGGCCTAAGGCCTTAAATTGCGTGGTGCCTCCTGGAATTCGGCCTCTCGCAGGATGCCTCCCAGACTCAAGGCGGCACCAGTTCCAACTTGGTCTGGTTTAAGAGTGCCAAGTGGGTCCTGAAAACTGACACCCAGAACAGTGGCTTGTGAGTTTTGTTTCCCAGGGAAAAAGCCTGTACAATGGTTCAGGGGCCTGAGGCCTTAAATTGCCGGGTGCCTCCTGGAATTGCGCCTCTCGCAGGATGCCTCCCAGACGCAAGTTGGCACCAGTGCCAACTTGGTCTGCTTTGAGAGTGCCAAGTGGGTCCTGAAAACTGACACCCAGAACAGTGGCTTGTGAGTTTTGTTTCCCAGGGAAAAAGCCTGTACCATGGTTCAGGGTCCTGCGGCCTTAAATTGCCAGGTGCCTCCTGGAGTTGCGCCTCTTGCAGGATGCCTCCCAGACGCAAGGTGGCACTAGTGCAAAATTGGTCTGCTTTGAGAGTGTCAAGTGGGTCCTGAAAACTGATACCCAGAACAGTGGCTTGTGAGTTTTGTTTCCCAGGGAAAAAGCCTGTACAATGGTTCAGGGTCCTGCGGACTTAAATTGCCGGGTGCCTCCTGGAATTGCGCCTCTCGCAGGATGCCTCCAAGACACAAAATGGCACCAGTTCCAACTTGGTCTGGTTTGAGAGTGCCAGGTGGCTCCTGCGAACTGACACCCAGAACAGTGGCTTATGAATTTTGTTTCCCAGGGAAAAACCTGTACAATGGTTCAGGGTCCTGCGGACTTAAATTGCCGGGTGCCTCCTGGAATTCGGCCACTCGCAGGATGCCTCCCAGACGCAAGGTGGCACCAGTTCCAACTTGGTCTGGTTTAAGAGTGCCAAGTGGGTCCTGAAAACTGACACCCAGAACAGTGGCTTGTGAGTTTTGTTTCCCAGGGAAAAAGCCTGTACAATGGTTCAGGGGCCTGAGGCCTTTAAATGCCGGGTGCCTCCTGAAATTCGGCCTCTCGCAGGATGCCTCCCAGACGCAAGGTGGCACCAGTTCCAACTTGGTTTGGTTTAAGAGTGCCAAGTGGGTCCTGAAAACTGACACCCAGAACAGTGGCTTGTGAGTTTTGTTTCCCAGGGAAAAAGCCTGTACAATGGTTCAGGGTCCTGCGCCCTAAATTGCCGGGTGCCTCCTGGAATTGCGCCTCTCGCAGGATGCCTCCCAGACGCAAGGTGGCACTAGTGCAAAATTGGTCTGCTTTGAGAGTGTCAAGTGGGTCCTGAAAACTGACACCCAGAACAGTGGCTTGTGAGTTTTGTTTCCCAGGGAAAAAGCCTGTACAATGGTTCAGGGTCCTGCGGCCTTAAATTGCCAGGTGCCTCCTTGAATTGCGCCTCTCGCAGGATGCCACCAAGACGCAAGGTAGCACCAGTGCCAACTTATTCTGGTTTGAGAGTGCCAGGTGGCTCCTGCAAACTGACACCCAGAACAGTGGCTTGTGAGTTTTGTTTCCCAGGGAAAAAGCCTGTACAATGGTTCAGGGTCCTGCGGCCTTAAATTGCCGGTTGCCTCCTGGAATTCCGCATCTCGCCAGGTGTTTCCCAGACGCTAAGCAACACCAGTGCCAACTTGGTCTGGTTTAAGAGTGCCAAGTGGGTCCTGCAAACTGACACCCAGAACAGTGGCTTGTGAGTTTTGTTTCCCAGGGAAAAAGCCTGTACAATGGTTCAGGGGCCTGAGGCCTTAAATTGCCGGGTGCCTCCTGGAATTCCGCCTCTCGCAGGATGCCTCCCAGACACAAGGTGGCACCAGTGCCAACTTGGTCTGGTTTGAGAGTGCCAAGTGTGTCCTGCAAACTGACACCCAGAACAGTGGCTTGTGAGTTTTGTTTCCCAGGGAAAAAGCCTGTACAATGGTTCAGGGTCCTGCGGCCTTAAATTGCCGGGTGCCTCCTGGAATTCCGCATCTCGCCAGGTGTTTCACAGACGCTAAGCAACACCAGTGCCAACTTGGTCTGGTTTAAGAGTGCCAAGTGGGTCCTGCAAACTGACACCCAGAACAGTGGCTTGTGAGTTTTGTTTCCCAGGGAAAAAGCCTGTACAATGGTTCAGGGGCCTGAGGCCTTAAATTGCCGGGTGCCTCCTGGAATTCCGCCTCTCGCAGGATGCCTCCCAGACACAAGGTGGCACCAGTGCCAACTTGGTCTGGTTTGAGAGTGCCAAGTGTGTTCTGCAAACTGACACCCAGAACAGTGGCTTGTGAGTTTTGTTTCCCAGGGAAAAAGCCTGTACAATGGTTCAGGGTCCTGCGGCCTTAAATTGCCGGGTGCCTCCTGGAATTCCGCATCTCGCCAGGTGTTTCCCAGACGCTAAGCAACACCAGTGCCAACTTGGTCTGGTTTGAGAGTGCCAGGTGGCTCCTGCAAACTGACACCCAGAACAGTGGCTTGTGAGTTTTCTTTCCCAGGGAAAAAGCCTGTACAATGGTTCAGGGTCCTGCGGACTTAAATTGCCGGGTGCCTCCTGGAATTCGGCCACTCGCAGGATGCCTCCAAGACGCAAAGTGGCACCAGTGCCAGCTTGGTCTGGTTTGAGAGTGCCAAGTGGGTCCTGAAAACTGACACCCAGAACAGTGGCTTGTGAGTTTTGTTTCCCAGGGAAAAAGCCTGTACAATGGTTCAGGGTCCTGAGGCCTTAAATTGCCGGGTGCCTCCTGGAATTCGGCCTCTCGCAGGATGCCTCCCAGACACAAGGTGGCACCAGTTCCAACTTGGTCTGGTTTAAGAGTGCCAAGTGTGTTCTGCAAACTGACACCCAGAACAGTGGCTTGTGAGTTTTGTTTCCCAGGGAAAAAGCCTGTACCATGGTTCAGGGTCCTGCGGCCTTAAATTGCCGGGTGCCTCCTGGAATTGCGCCTCTCGCAGGATGCCTCCCAGACGCAAGGTGGCACCAGTGCCAACTTGGTCTGGTTTGAGAGTGTCAAGTGGGTCCTGAAAACTGACACCCAGAACAGTGGCTTGTGAGTTTTCTTTCCCAGGGAAAAAGACTGTAAAATGGTTCAGGGTCCTGCGGCCTTAAATTGCCGGGTGCCTCCTGGAGATCCGCCTCTCACAGGATGCCTCCCAGGCGCAACATGACACCAGTGCCAATTTGGTCTGGTTTGAGAGTGCCAGGTGGCTCCTGCAAACTGACACCCAGAACAGTGGCTTGTGAGTTTTGTTTCCCAGGGAAAAAGCCTGTACCATGGTTCAGGGTCCTGCGGCCTTAAATTGCCAGGTGCCTCCTGGAATTGCGCCTCTCGCAGGATGCCTCCCAGACGCAAGGTGGCACTAGTGCAAAATTGGTCTGCTTTGAGAGTGTCAAGTGGGTCCTGAAAACTGACACCCAGAACAGTGGCTTGTGAGTTTTGTTTCCCAGGGAAAAAGCCTGTACAATGGTTCAGGGTCCTGCGGCCTTAAATTGCCGGGTGCCTCCTGGAATTCCGCATCTCGACAGGTGTTTCCCAGACGCTAAGCAACACCAGTGCCAACTTGGTCTGGTTTAAGAGTGCCAAGTGGGTCCTGCAAACTGACACCCAGAACAGTGGCTTGTGAGTTTTGTTTCCCAGGGAAAAAGCCTGTACAATGGTTCAGGGTCCTGCGGCCTTAAATTGCCGGGTGCCTCCTTGAATTGCGCCTCTCGCAGGATGCCTCCAAGACGCAAGGTGGCACCAGTGCCAGCTTGGTCTGGTTTGAGAGTGCCAAGTGGGTCCTGAAAACTGACACCCAGAACAGTGGCTTGTGAGTTTTATTTCCCAGGGAAAAAGCCTGTACAATGGTTCAGGGTCTTGAGGCCTTAAATTGCCGGGTGCCTCCTGGAATTCGGCCTCTCGCAGGATGCCTCCCAGACACAAGGTGGCACCAGTTCCAACTTGGTCTGGCTTAAGAGTACCAAGTGGGTCCTGAAAACTGACACCCAGAACAGTGGCTTGTGAGTTTTGTTTCCCAGGGAAAAAGCCTGTAAAATGGTTCAGGGTCCTGCGGCCTTAAATTGCCGGGTGCCTCCTGGAATTGCGCCTCTCGCAGGATGCCTCCCAGACGCAAGTTGGCACCAGTGCCAACTTGGTCTGGTTTGAGAGTGTCAAGTGGGTCCTGAAAACTGACACCCAGAACAGTGGCTTGTGAGTTTTGTTTCCCAGGGAAAAAGACTGTAAAATGGTTCAGGGTCCTGCGGCTTTAAATTGCCGGGTGCCTCCTGGAGATCCGCCTCTCACAGGATGCCTCCCAGGTGCAACATGACACCAGTGCCAACTTGGTCTGGTTTGAGAGTGCCAGGTGGCTCCTGCAAACTGACACCCAGAACAGTGGCTTGTGAGTTTTGTTTCCCGGGGAAAAAGCCTGTACAATGGTTCAGGGGCCTGCGGCCTTAAATTGCTGGGTGCCTCCTGGAATTCGGCCTCTCGCAGGATGCCTCCCAGACTCAAGGTGGCACCAGTTCCAACTTGGTCTGGTTTAAGAGTGCCAAGTGGGTCCTGAAAACTGACACCCAGAACAGTGGCTTGTGAGTTTTCTTTCCCAGGGAAAAAGCCTGTACCATGGTTCAGGGTCCTGCGGCCTTAAATTGCCGGGTGCCTCCTGGAATTGCGCCTCTCGCAGGATGCCTCCCAGACGCAAGGTGGCACCAGTGCTAACTTGGTCTGGTTTGAGAGTGTCAAGTGGGTCCTGAAAACTGACACCCAGAACAGTGGCTTGTGAGTTTTCTTTCCCAGGGAAAAAGAGTGTAAAATGGTTCAGGGTCCTGCGGCCTTAAATTGCCGGGTGCCTCCTGGAGATCCGCCTCTCACAGGATGCCTCCCAGGCGCAACATGACACCAGTGCCAACTTGGTCTGGTTTGAGAGTGCCAGGTGGCTCCTGCAAACTGACACCCAGAACAGTGGCTTGTGAGTTTTGTTTCCCAGGGAAAAAGCCTGTACCATGGTTCAGGGTCCTGCGGCCTTAAATTGCCAGGTGCCTCCTGGAATTGAGCCTCTCGCAGGATGCCTCCCAGACGCAAGGTGGCACTAGTGCAAAATTGGTCTGCTTTGAGAGTGTCAAGTGGGTCCTGAAAACTGACACCCAGAACAGTGGCTTGTGAGTTTTCTTTCCCAGGGAAAAAGCCTGTACAATGGTTCACGGTCCTGCGGCCTTAATTGCCGGGTGCCTCCTTGAACTGCGCCTCTCGCAGGATGCCCCCAAGACGCAAGGTGGCACCCGTGCCAACTTAATCTGGTTTGAGAGTGCCAGGTGGCTCCTGCAAACTGACACCCAGAACAGTGGCTTGTGAGTTTTGTTTCCCAGGGAAAACGCCTGTACAATGGTTTATGTTAATGCCGCCTTTAATAGCAGGGTGCCACCTGGAGATCCGCCTCTCGAAAGATGCCTCCCAGACGCAAGGTGGCACCAGTGCCAACTTGGTCTGGTTTAAGAGTGCCAAGTGGGTCCTGAAAACTGACACCCAGAACAGTGGCTTGTGAGTTTTGTTTCCCAGGGAAAAAGCCTGTACAATGGTTCAGGGGCCTGAGGCCTTAAATTGCCGGGTGCCTCCTGGAATTCCGCCTCTCGCAGGATGCCTCCCAGACACAAGGTGGCACCAGTGCCAACTTGGTCTGGTTTGAGAGTGCCAAGTGTGTTCTGCAAACTGACACCCAGAACAGTGGCTTGTGAGTTTTGTTTCCCAGGGAAAAAGCCTGTACAATGGTTCAGGGTCCTGCGGCCTTAAATTGCCAGGTGCCTCCTGGAATTCCGCATCTCGCCAGGTGTTTCCCAGACGCTAAGCAACACCAGTGCCAACTTGGTCTGGTTTAAGAGTGCCAAGTGGGTCCTGCAAACTGACACCCAGAACAGTGGCTTGTGAGTTTTGTTTCCCAGGGAAAAAGCCTGTACAATGGTTCAGGGTCCTGCGGCCTTAAATTGCCGGGTGCCTCCTTGAATTGCGCCTCTCGCAGGATGCCTCCAAGACGCAAGGTGGCACCAGTGCCAGCTTGGTCTGGTTTGAGAGTGCCAAGTGGGTCCTGAAAACTGACACCCAGAACAGTGGCTTGTGAGTTTTGTTTCCCAGGGAAAAAGCCTGTACAGTGGTTCAGGGGCCTGAGGCCTTAAATTGCCGGGTGCCTCCTGGAATTCGGCCTCTCGCAGGATGCCTCCCAGACACAAGGTGGCACCAGTTCCAACTTGGTCTGGCTTAAGAGTACCAAGTGGGTCCTGAAAACTGACACCCAGAACAGTGGCTTGTGAGTTTTGTTTCCCAGGGAAAAAGCCTGTAAAATGGTTCAGGGTCCTGCGGCCTTAAATTGCCGGGTGCCTCCTGGAATTGCGCCTCTCGCAGGATGCCTCCCAGACGCAAGTTGGCACCAGTGCCAACTTGGTCTGGTTTGAGAGTGTCAAGTGGGTCCTGAAAACTGACACCCAGAACAGTGGCTTGTGAGTTTTGTTTCCCAGGGAAAAAGACTGTAAAATGGTTCAGGGTCCTGCGCCCTAAATTGCCGGGTGCCTCCTGGAGATCCGCCTCTCACAGGATGCCTCCCAGACGCAACATGACACCAGTGCCAACTTGGTCTGGTTTGAGAGTGCCAGGTGGCTCCTGCAAACTGACACCCAGAACAGTGGCTTGTGAGTTTTGTTTCCCGGGGAAAAAGCCTGTACAATGGTTCAGGGGCCTAAGGCCTTAAATTGCGTGGTGCCTCCTGGAATTCGGCCTCTCGCAGGATGCCTCCCAGACTCAAGGCGGCACCAGTTCCATTTTGGTCTGGTTTAAGAGTGCCAAGTGGGTCCTGAAAACTGACACCCAGAACAGTGGCTTGTGAGTTTTGTTTCCCAGGGAAAAAGCCTGTACAATGGTTCAGGGGCCTGAGGCCTTAAATTGCCGGGTGCCTCCTGGAATTGCGCCTCTCGCAGGATGCCTCCCAGACACAAGGTGGCACCAGTGCCAACTTGGCCTTGTTTGAGAGTGCCAAGTGGGTCCTGAAAACTGACACCCAGAACAGTGGCTTGTGAGTTTTGTTTCCCAAGGAAAAAAGCCTGTACCTTGGTTCAGGGTCCTGCGGCCTTAAATTGCCAGGTGCCTCCTGGAATTGCGCCTCTCGCAGGATGCCTCCCAGACGCAAGGTGGCACTAGTGCAAAATTGGTCTGCTTTGAGAGTGTCAAGTGGGTCCTGAAAACTGATACCCAGAACAGTGGCTTGTGAGTTTTGTTTCCCAGGGAAAAAGCCTGTACAATGGTTCAGGGTCCTGCGGCCTTAAATTGCCGGGTGCCTCCTGGAATTGCGCCTCTCGCAGGATGCCTCCAAGACACAAAATGGCACCAGTGCCAACTTGGTCTGGTTTGAGAGTGCCAGGTGGCTCCTGCGAACTGACACCCAGAACAGTGGCTTATGAATTTTGTTTCCCAGGGAAAAAGCCTGTAAAATGGTTCAGGGTCCTGCGGCCTTAAATTGCCGGGTGCCTCCTGGAATTGCGCCTCTCGCAGGATGCCTCCCAGACGCAAGTTGGCACCAGTGCCAACTTGGTCTGGTTTGAGAGTGTCAAGTGGGTCCTGAAAACTGACACCCAGAACAGTGGCTTGTGAGTTTTGTTTCCCAGGGAAAAAGACTGTAAAATGGTTCAGGGTCCTGCGGCTTTAAATTGCCGGGTGCCTCCTGGAGATCCGCCTCTCACAGGATGCCTCCCAGGCGCAACATGACACCAGTGCCAACTTGGTCTGGTTTGAGAGTGCCAGGTGGCTCCTGCAAACTGACACCCAGAACAGTGGCTTGTGAGTTTTGTTTCCCGGATAAAAAGCCTGTACAATGGTTCAGGGGCCTAAGGCCTTAAATTGCTGGGTGCCTCCTGGAATTCGGCCTCTCGCAGGATGCCTCCCAGACTCAAGGTGGCACCAGTTCCAACTTCGTCTGGTTTAAGAGTGCCAAGTGGGTCCTGAAAACTGACACCCAGAACAGTGGCTTGTGAGTTTTCTTTCCCAGGGAAAAAGCCTGTACCATGGTTCAGGGTCCTGCGGCCTTAAATTGCCGGGTGCCTCCTGGAATTGCGCCTCTCGCAGGATGCCTCCCAGACGCAAGGTGGCACCAGTGCCAACTTGGTCTGGTTTGAGAGTGTCAAGTGGGTCCTGAAAACTGACACCCAGAACAGTGGCTTGTGAGTTTTCTTTCCCAGGGAAAAAGACTGTAAAATGGTTCAGGGTCCTGCGGCCTTAAATTGCCGGGTGCCTCCTGGAGATCCGCCTCTCACAGGATGCCTCCCAGGCGCAACATGACACCAGTGCCAACTTGGTCTGGTTTGAGAGTGCCAGGTGGCTCCTGCAAACTGACACCCAGAACAGTGGCTTGTGAGTTTTGTTTCCCAGGGAAAAAGCCTGTACCATGGTTCAGGGTCCTGCGGCCTTAAATTGCCAGGTGCCTCCTGGAATTGATCCTCTCGCAGGATGCCTCCCAGACGCAAGGTGGCACTAGTGCAAAATTGGTCTGCTTTGAGAGTGTCAAGTGGGTCCTGAAAACTGACACCCAGAACAGTGGCTTGTGAGTTTTCTTTCCCAGGGAAAAAGCCTGTACAATGGTTCACGGTCCTGCGGCCTTAATTGCCGGGTGCCTCCTTGAATTGCGCCTCTCGCAGGATGCCACCAAGACGCAAGGTGGCACCCGTGCCAACTTAATCTGGTTTGAGAGTGCCAGGTGGCTCCTGCAAACTGACACCCAGAACAGTGGCTTGTGAGTTTTGTTTCCCAGGGAAAAAGCCTGTACAATGGTTTATGTTAATGCCGCCTTTAATAGCCGGGTGCCACCTGGAGATCCGCCTCTCGCAGGATGCCTCCAAGACGCAAGGTGGCACCAGTGCCAACTTGGTCTGGTTTAAGAGTGCCAAGTGGGTCCTGAAAACTGACACCCAGAACAGTGGCTTGTGAGTTTTGTTTCCCAGGGAAAAAGCCTGTACAATGGTTCAGGGGCCTGAGGCCTTAAATTGCCGGGTGCCTCCTGGAATTCCGCCTCTCGCAGGATGCCTCCCAGACACAAGGTGGCACCAGTGCCAACTTGGTCTGGTTTGAGAGTGCCAAGTGTGTTCTGCAAACTGACACCCAGAACAGTGGCTTGTGAGTTTTGTTTCCCAGGGAAAAAGCCTGTACAATGGTTCAGGGTCCTGCGGCCTTAAATTGCCGGGTGCCTCCTGGAATTCCGCATCTCGCCAGGTGTTTCCCAGACGCTAAGCAACACCAGTGCCAACTTGGTCTGGTTTAAGAGTGCCAAGTGGGTCCTGCAAACTGACACCCAGAACAGTGGCTTGTGAGTTTTGTTTCCCAGGGAAAAAGCCTGTACAATGGTTCAGGGTCCTGCGGCCTTAAATTGCCGGGTGCCTCCTTGAATTGCGCCTCTCGCAGGATGCCTCCATGACGCAAGGTGGCACCAGTGCCAGCTTGGTCTGGTTTGAGAGTGCCAAGTGGGTCCTGAAAACTGACACCCAGAACAGTGGCTTGTGAGTTTTGTTTCCCAGGGAAAAAGCCTGTACAGTGGTTCAGGGGCCTGAGGCCTTAAATTGCCGGGTGCCTCCTGGAATTCGGCCTCTCGCAGGATGCCTCCCAGACACAAGGTGGCACCAGTTCCAACTTGGTCTGGCTTAAGAGTACCAAGTGGGTCCTGAAAACTGACACCCAGAACAGTGGCTTGTGAGTTTTGTTTCCCAGGGAAAAAGCCTGTAAAATGGTTCAGGGTCCTGCGGCCTTAAATTGCCGGGTGCCTCCTGGAATTGCGCCTCTCGCAGGATGCCTCCCAGACGCAAGTTGGCACCAGTGCCAACTTGGTCTGGTTTGAGAGTGTCAAGTGGGTCCTGAAAACTGACACCCAGAACAGTGGCTTGTGAGTTTTGTTTCCCAGGGAAAAAGACTGTAAAATGGTTCAGGGTCCTGCGGCCTTAAATTGCCGGGTGCCTCCTGGAGATCCGCCTCTCACAGGATGCCTCCCAGACGCAAAATGACACCAGTGCCAACTTGGTCTGGTTTGAGAGTGCCAGGTGGCTCCTGCAAAGTGACACCCAGAACAGTGGCTTGTGAGTTTTGTTTCCCGGGGAAAAAGCCTGTACAATGGTTTAGGGGCCTAAGGCCTTAAATTGCGTGGTGCCTCCTGGAATTCGGCCTCTCGCAGGATGCCTCCCAGACGCAAGGTGGCACTAGTGCAAAATTGGTCTGCTTTGAGAGTGTCAAGTGGGTCCTGAAAACTGACACCCAGAACAGTGGCTTGTGAGTTTTCTTTCCCAGGGAAAAAGCCTGTACAATGGTTCACGGTCCTGCGGCCTTAATTGCCGGGTGCCTCCTTGAATTGCGCCTCTCGCAGGATGCCACCAAGACGCAAGGTGGCACCCGTGCCAACTTAATCTGGTTTGAGAGTGCCAGGTGGCTCCTGCAAACTGACACCCAGAACAGTGGCTTGTGAGTTTTGTTTCCCAGGGAAAAAGCCTGTACCATGGTTCAGGGTCCTGCGGCCTTAAATTGCCAGGTGCCTCCTGGAATTGCGCCTCTCGCAGGATGCCTCCCAGACGCAAGGTGGCACTAGTGCAAAATTGGTCTGCTTTGAGAGTGTCAAGTGGGTCCTGAAAACTGATACCCAGAACAGTGGCTTGTGAGTTTTGTTTCCCAGGGAAAAAGCCTGTACAATGGTTCAGGGTCCTGCGGACTTAAATTGCCGGGTGCCTCCTGGAATTGCGCCTCTCGCAGGATGCCTCCAAGACACAAAATGGCACCAGTGCCAACTTGGTCTGGTTTGAGAGTGCCAGGTGGCTCCTGCGAACTGACACCCAGAACAGTGGCTTATGAATTTTGTTTCCCAGGGAAAAAGCCTGTAAAATGGTTCAGGGTCCTGCGGCCTTAAATTGCCGGGTGCCTCCTGGAATTGCGCCTCTCACAGGATGCCTCCCAGACGCAAGTTGGCACCAGTGCCAACTTGGTCTGGTTTGAGAGTGTCAAGTGGGTCCTGAAAACTGACACCCAGAACAGTGGCTTGTGAGTTTTGTTTCCCAGGGAAAAAGACTGTAAAATGGTTCAGGGTCCTGCGGCTTTAAATTGCCGGGTGCCTCCTGGAGATCCGCCTCTCACAGGATGCCTCCCAGGCGCAACATGACACCAGTGCCAACTTGGTCTGGTTTGAGAGTGCCAGGTGGCTCCTGCAAACTGACACCCAGAACAGTGGCTTGTGAGTTTTGTTTCCCGGGGAAAAAGCCTGTACAATGGTTCAGGGGCCTAAGGCCTTAAATTGCTGGGTGCCTCCTGGAATTCGGCCTCTCGCAGGATGCCTCCCAGACTCAAGGTGGCACCAGTTCCAACTTGGTCTGGTTTAAGAGTGCCAAGTGGGTCCTGAAAACTGACACCCAGAACAGTGGCTTGTGAGTTTTCTTTCCCAGGGAAAAAGCCTGTACCATGGTTCAGGGTCCTGCGGCCTTAAATTGCCGGGTGCCTCCTGGAATTGCGCCTCTCGCAGGATGCCTCCCAGACGCAAGGTGGCACCAGTGCCAACTTGGTCTGGTTTGAGAGTGTCAAGTGGGTCCTGAAAACTGACACCCAGAACAGTGGCTTGTGAGTTTTCTTTCCCAGGGAAAAAGACTGTAAAATGGTTCAGGGTCCTGCGGCCTTAAATTGCCGGGTGCCTCCTGGAGATCCGCCTCTCACAGGATGCCTCCCAGGCGCAACATGACACCAGTGCCAACTTGGTCTGGTTTGAGAGTGCCAGGTGGCTCCTGCAAACTGACACCCAGAACAGTGGCTTGTGAGTTTTGTTTCCCAGGGAAAAAGCCTGTACCATGGTTCAGGGTCCTGCGGCCTTAAATTGCCAGGTGCCTCCTGGAATTGAGCCTCACGCAGGATGCCTCCCAGACGCAAGGTGGCACTAGTGCAAAATTGGTCTGCTTTGAGAGTGTCAAGTGGGTCCTGAAAACTGACACCCAGAACAGTGGCTTGTGAGTTTTCTTTCCCAGGGAAAAAGCCTGTACAATGGTTCACGGTCCTGCGGCCTTAATTGCCGGGTGCCTCCTTGAATTGCGCCTCTCGCAGGATGCCACCAAGACGCAAGGTGGCACCCGTGCCAACTTAATCTGATTTGAGAGTGCCAGGTGGCTCCTGCAAACTGACACCCAGAACAGTGGCTTGTGAGTTTTGTTTCCCAGGGAAAAAGCCTGTACAATGGTTTATGTTAATGCCGCCTTTAATAGCCGGGTGCCACCTGGAGATCCGCCTCTCGCAGGATGCCTCCAAGACGCAAGGTGGCACCAGTGCCAACTTGGTCTGGTTTAAGAGTGCCAAGTGGGTCCTGAAAACTGACACCCAGAACAGTGGCTTGTGAGTTTTGTTTCCCAGGGAAAAAGCCTGTACAATGGTTCAGGGGCCTGAGGCCTTAAATTGCCGGGTGCCTCCTGGAATTCCGCCTCTCGCAGGATGCCTCCCAGACACAAGGTGGCACCAGTGCCAACTTGGTCTGGTTTGAGAGTGCCAAGTGTGTTCTGAAAACTGACACCCAGAACAGTGGCTTGTGAGTTTTGTTTCCCAGGGAAAAAGCCTGTACAATGGTTCAGGGTCCTGCGGCCTTAAATTGCCGGGTGCGTCCTGGAATTCCGCATCTCGCCAGGTGTTTCCCAGACGCTAAGCAACACCAGTGCCAACTTGGTCTGGTTTAAGAGTGCCAAGTGGGTCCTGCAAACTGACACCCAGAACAGTGGCTTGTGAGTTTTGTTTCCCAGGGAAAAAGCCTGTACAATGGTTCAGGGTCCTGCGGCCTTAAATTGCCGGGTGCCTCCTTGAATTGCGCCTCTCGCAGGATGCCTCCATGACGCAAGGTGGCACCAGTGCCAGCTTGGTCTGGTTTGAGAGTGCCAAGTGGGTCCTGAAAACTGACACCCAGAACAGTGGCTTGTGAGTTTTGTTTCCCAGGGAAAAAGCCTGTACAGTGGTTCAGGGGCCTGAGGCCTTAAATTGCCGGGTGCCTCCTGGAATTCGGCCTCTCGCAGGATGCCTCCCAGACACAAGGTGGCACCAGTTCCAACTTGGTCTGGCTTAAGAGTACCAAGTGGGTCCTGAAAACTGACACCCAGAACAGTGGCTTGTGAGTTTTGTTTCCCAGGGAAAAAGCCTGTAAAATGGTTCAGGGTCCTGCGGCCTTAAATTGCCGGGTGCCTCCTGGAATTGCGCCTCTCGCAGGATGCCTCCCAGACGCAAGTTGGCACCAGTGCCAACTTGGTCTGGTTTGAGAGTGTCAAGTGGGTCCTGAAAACTGACACCCAGAACAGTGGCTTGTGAGTTTTGTTTCCCAGGGAAAAAGACTGTAAAATGGTTCAGGGTCCTGCGGCCTTTAATTGCCGGGTGCCTCCTGGAGATCCGCCTCTCACAGGATGCCTCCCAGACGCAAAATGACACCAGTGCCAACTTGGTCTGGTTTGAGAGTGCCAGGTGGCTCCTGCAAACTGACACCCAGAACAGTGGCTTGTGAGTTTTGTTTCCCGGGGAAAAAGCCTGTACAATGGTTCAGGGGCCTAAGGCCTTAAATTGCGTGGTGCCTCCTGGAATTCGGCCTCTCGCAGGATGCCTCCCAGACTCAAGGCGGCACCAGTTCCAACTTGGTCTGGTTTAAGAGTGCCAAGTGGGTCCTGAAAACTGACACCCAGAACAGTGGCTTGTGAGTTTTCTTTCCCAGGGAAAAAGCCTGTACAATGGTTCAGGGGCCTGAGGCCTTAAATTGCCGGGTGCCTCCTGGAATTGCGCCTCTCGCAGGATGCCTCCCAGACACAAGGTGGCACCAGTGCCAACTTGGCCTTGTTTGAGAGTGCCAAGTGGGTCCTGAAAACTGACACCCAGAACAGTGGCTTGTGAGTTTTGTTTCCCAGGGAAAAAGCCTGTACCATGGTTCAGGGTCCTGCGGCCTTAAATTGCCAGGTGCCTCCTGGAATTGCGCCTCTCGCAGGATGCCTCCCAGACGCAAGGTGGCACTAGTGCAAAATTGGTCTGCTTTGAGAGTGTCAAGTGGGTCCTGAAAACTGATACCCAGAACAGTGGCTTGTGAGTTTTGTTTCCCAGGGAAAAAGCCTGTACAATGGTTCAGGGTCCTGCGGACTTAAATTGCCGGGTGCCTCCTGGAATTGCGCCTCTCGCAGGATGCCTCCAAGACACAAAATGGCACCAGTGCCAACTTGGTCTGGTTTGAGAGTGCCAGGTGGCTCCTGCAAACTGACACCCAGAACAGTGGCTTATGAATTTTGTTTCCCTGGGAAAAAGCCTGTACAATGGTTCAGGGTCCTGCGGACTTAAATTGCCGGGTGCCTCCTGGAATTCGGCCACTCGCAGGATGCCTCCCAGACGCAAGGTGGCACCAGTTCCAACTTGGTCTGGTTTAAGAGTGCCAAGTGGGTCCTGGAAACTGACACCCAGAACAGTGGCTTGTGAGTTTTGTTTCCCAGGGAAAAAGCCTGTACAATGGTTCAGGGGCCTGCGGCCTTAAATTGCCGGGTGCCTCCTGGAATTCCGCCTCTGGCAGGATGCCTCCCAGACGCAAGGTGGCACCAGTGCCAACTTGGTCTGGTTTGAGAGTGCCAGGTGGCTCCTGCGAACTGACACCCAGAACAGTGGCTTATGAATTTTGTTTCCCAGGGAAAAAGCCTGTAAAATGGTTCAGGGTCCTGCGGCCTTAAATTGCCGGGTGCCTCCTGGAATTGCGCCTCTCGCAGGATGCCTCCCAGACGCAAGTTGGCACCAGTGCCAACTTGGTCTGGTTTGAGAGTGTCAAGTGGGTCCTGAAAACTGACACCCAGAACAGTGGCTTGTGAGTTTTGTTTCCCAGGGAAAAAGACTGTAAAATGGTTCAGGGTCCTGCGGCTTTAAATTGCCGGGTGCCTCCTGGAGATCCGCCTCTCACAGGATGCCTCCCAGGCGCAACATGACACCAGTGCCAACTTGGTCTGGTTTGAGAGTGCCAGGTGGCTCCTGCAAACTGACACCCAGAACAGTGGCTTGTGAGTTTTGTTTCCCGGGGAAAAAGCCTGTACAATGGTTCAGGGGCCTAAGGCCTTAAATTGCTGGGTGCCTCCTGGAATTCGGCCTCTCGCAGGATGCCTCCCAGACTCAAGGTGGCACCAGTTCCAACTTGGTCTGGTTTAAGAGTGCCAAGTGGGTCCTGAAAACTGACACCCAGAACAGTGGCTTGTGAGTTTTCTTTCCCAGGGAAAAAGCCTGTACCATGGTTCAGGGTCCTGCGGCCTTAAATTGCCGGGTGCCTCCTGGAATTGCGCCTCTCGCAGGATGCCTCCCAGACGCAAGGTGGCACCAGTGCCAACTTGGTCTGGTTTGAGAGTGTCAAGTGGGTCCTGAAAACTGACACCCAGAACAGTGGCTTGTGAGTTTTCTTTCCCAGGGAAAAAGACTGTAAAATGGTTCAGGGTCCTGCGGCCTTAAATTGCCGGGTGCCTCCTGGAGATCCGCCTCTCACAGGATGCCTCCCAGGCGCAACATGACACCAGTGCCAACTTGGTCTGGTTTGAGAGTGCCAGGTGGCTCCTGCAAACTGACACCCAGAACAGTGGCTTGTGAGTTTTGTTTCCCAGGGAAAAAGCCTGTACCATGGTTCAGGGTCCTGCGGCCTTAAATTGCCAGGTGCCTCCTGGAATTGAGCCTCACGCAGGATGCCTCCCAGACGCAAGGTGGCACTAGTGCAAAATTGGTCTGCTTTGAGAGTGTCAAGTGGGTCCTGAAAACTGACACCCAGAACAGTGGCTTGTGAGTTTTCTTTCCCAGGGAAAAAGCCTGTACAATGGTTCACGGTCCTGCGGCCTTAATTGCCGGGTGCCTCCTTGAATTGCGCCTCTCGCAGGATGCCACCAAGACGCAAGGTGGCACCCGTGCCAACTTAATCTGATTTGAGAGTGCCAGGTGGCTCCTGCAAACTGACACCCAGAACAGTGGCTTGTGAGTTTTGTTTCCCAGGGAAAAAGCCTGTACAATGGTTTATGTTAATGCCGCCTTTAATAGCCGGGTGCCACCTGGAGATCCGCCTCTCGCAGGATGCCTCCAAGACGCAAGGTGGCACCAGTGCCAACTTGGTCTGGTTTAAGAGTGCCAAGTGGGTCCTGAAAACTGACACCCAGAACAGTGGCTTGTGAGTTTTGTTTCCCAGGGAAAAAGCCTGTACAATGGTTCAGGGGCCTGAGGCCTTAAATTGCCGGGTGCCTCCTGGAATTCCGCCTCTCGCAGGATGCCTCCCAGACACAAGGTGGCACCAGTGCCAACTTGGTCTGGTTTGAGAGTGCCAAGTGTGTTCTGAAAACTGACACCCAGAACAGTGGCTTGTGAGTTTTGTTTCCCAGGGAAAAAGCCTGTACAATGGTTCAGGGTCCTGCGGCCTTAAATTGCCGGGTGCGTCCTGGAATTCCGCATCTCGCCAGGTGTTTCCCAGACGCTAAGCAACACCAGTGCCAACTTGGTCTGGTTTAAGAGTGCCAAGTGGGTCCTGCAAACTGACACCCAGAACAGTGGCTTGTGAGTTTTGTTTCCCAGGGAAAAAGCCTGTACAATGGTTCAGGGTCCTGCGGCCTTAAATTGCCGGGTGCCTCCTTGAATTGCGCCTCTCGCAGGATGCCTCCATGACGCAAGGTGGCACCAGTGCCAGCTTGGTCTGGTTTGAGAGTGCCAAGTGGGTCCTGAAAACTGACACCCAGAACAGTGGCTTGTGAGTTTTGTTTCCCAGGGAAAAAGCCTGTACAGTGGTTCAGGGGCCTGAGGCCTTAAATTGCCGGGTGCCTCCTGGAATTCGGCCTCTCGCAGGATGCCTCCCAGACACAAGGTGGCACCAGTTCCAACTTGGTCTGGCTTAAGAGTACCAAGTGGGTCCTGAAAACTGACACCCAGAACAGTGGCTTGTGAGTTTTGTTTCCCAGGGAAAAAGCCTGTAAAATGGTTCAGGGTCCTGCGGCCTTAAATTGCCGGGTGCCTCCTGGAATTGCGCCTCTCGCAGGATGCCTCCCAGACGCAAGTTGGCACCAGTGCCAACTTGGTCTGGTTTGAGAGTGTCAAGTGGGTCCTGAAAACTGACACCCAGAACAGTGGCTTGTGAGTTTTGTTTCCCAGGGAAAAAGACTGTAAAATGGTTCAGGGTCCTGCGGCCTTTAATTGCCGGGTGCCTCCTGGAGATCCGCCTCTCACAGGATGCCTCCCAGACGCAAAATGACACCAGTGCCAACTTGGTCTGGTTTGAGAGTGCCAGGTGGCTCCTGCAAACTGACACCCAGAACAGTGGCTTGTGAGTTTTGTTTCCCGGGGAAAAAGCCTGTACAATGGTTCAGGGGCCTAAGGCCTTAAATTGCGTGGTGCCTCCTGGAATTCGGCCTCTCGCAGGATGCCTCCCAGACTCAAGGCGGCACCAGTTCCAACTTGGTCTGGTTTAAGAGTGCCAAGTGGGTCCTGAAAACTGACACCCAGAACAGTGGCTTGTGAGTTTTCTTTCCCAGGGAAAAAGCCTGTACAATGGTTCAGGGGCCTGAGGCCTTAAATTGCCGGGTGCCTCCTGGAATTGCGCCTCTCGCAGGATGCCTCCCAGACACAAGGTGGCACCAGTGCCAACTTGGCCTTGTTTGAGAGTGCCAAGTGGGTCCTGAAAACTGACACCCAGAACAGTGGCTTGTGAGTTTTGTTTCCCAGGGAAAAAGCCTGTACCATGGTTCAGGGTCCTGCGGCCTTAAATTGCCAGGTGCCTCCTGGAATTGCGCCTCTCGCAGGATGCCTCCCAGACGCAAGGTGGCACTAGTGCAAAATTGGTCTGCTTTGAGAGTGTCAAGTGGGTCCTGAAAACTGATACCCAGAACAGTGGCTTGTGAGTTTTGTTTCCCAGGGAAAAAGCCTGTACAATGGTTCAGGGTCCTGCGGACTTAAATTGCCGGGTGCCTCCTGGAATTGCGCCTCTCGCAGGATGCCTCCAAGACACAAAATGGCACCAGTGCCAACTTGGTCTGGTTTGAGAGTGCCAGGTGGCTCCTGCAAACTGACACCCAGAACAGTGGCTTATGAATTTTGTTTCCCTGGGAAAAAGCCTGTACAATGGTTCAGGGTCCTGCGGACTTAAATTGCCGGGTGCCTCCTGGAATTCGGCCACTCGCAGGATGCCTCCCAGACGCAAGGTGGCACCAGTTCCAACTTGGTCTGGTTTAAGAGTGCCAAGTGGGTCCTGGAAACTGACACCCAGAACAGTGGCTTGTGAGTTTTGTTTCCCAGGGAAAAAGCCTGTACAATGGTTCAGGGGCCTGCGGCCTTAAATTGCCGGGTGCCTCCTGGAATTCCGCCTCTGGCAGGATGCCTCCCAGACGCAAGGTGGCACCAGTGCCAACTTGGTCTGGTTTGAGAGTGCCAGGTGGCTCCTGCGAACTGACACCCAGAACAGTGGCTTATGAATTTTGTTTCCCAGGGAAAAAGCCTGTAAAATGGTTCAGGGTCCTGCGGCCTTAAATTGCCGGGTGCCTCCTGGAATTGCGCCTCTCGCAGGATGCCTCCCAGACGCAAGTTGGCACCAGTGCCAACTTGGTCTGGTTTGAGAGTGTCAAGTGGGTCCTGAAAACTGACACCCAGAACAGTGGCTTGTGAGTTTTGTTTCCCAGGGAAAAAGACTGTAAAATGGTTCAGGGTCCTGCGGCTTTAAATTGCCGGGTGCCTCCTGGAGATCCGCCTCTCACAGGATGCCTCCCAGGCGCAACATGACACCAGTGCCAACTTGGTCTGGTTTGAGAGTGCCAGGTGGCTCCTGCAAACTGACACCCAGAACAGTGGCTTGTGAGTTTTGTTTCCCGGGGAAAAAGCCTGTACAATGGTTCAGGGGCCTAAGGCCTTAAATTGCTGGGTGCCTCCTGGAATTCGGCCTCTCGCAGGATGCCTCCCAGACTCAAGGTGGCACCAGTTCCAACTTGGTCTGGTTTAAGAGTGCCAAGTGGGTCCTGAAAACTGACACCCAGAACAGTGGCTTGTGAGTTTTCTTTCCCAGGGAAAAAGCCTGTACCATGGTTCAGGGTCCTGCGGCCTTAAATTGCCGGGTGCCTCCTGGAATTGCGCCTCTCGCAGGATGCCTCCCAGACGCAAGGTGGCACCAGTGCCAACTTGGTCTGGTTTGAGAGTGTCAAGTGGGTCCTGAAAACTGACACCCAGAACAGTGGCTTGTGAGTTTTCTTTCCCAGGGAAAAAGACTGTAAAATGGTTCAGGGTCCTGCGGCCTTAAATTGCCGGGTGCCTCCTGGAGATCCGCCTCTCACAGGATGCCTCCCAGGCGCAACATGACACCAGTGCCAACTTGGTCTGGTTTGAGAGTGCCAGGTGGCTCCTGCAAACTGACACCCAGAACAGTGGCTTGTGAGTTTTGTTTCCCAGGGAAAAAGCCTGTACCATGGTTCAGGGTCCTGCGGCCTTAAATTGCCAGGTGCCTCCTGGAATTGAGCCTCACGCAGGATGCCTCCCAGACGCAAGGTGGCACTAGTGCAAAATTGGTCTGCTTTGAGAGTGTCAAGTGGGTCCTGAAAACTGACACCCAGAACAGTGGCTTGTGAGTTTTCTTTCCCAGGGAAAAAGCCTGTACAATGGTTCACGGTCCTGCGGCCTTAATTGCCGGGTGCCTCCTTGAATTGCGCCTCTCGCAGGATGCCACCAAGACGCAAGGTGGCACCCGTGCCAACTTAATCTGATTTGAGAGTGCCAGGTGGCTCCTGCAAACTGACACCCAGAACAGTGGCTTGTGAGTTTTGTTTCCCAGGGAAAAAGCCTGTACAATGGTTTATGTTAATGCCGCCTTTAATAGCCGGGTGCCACCTGGAGATCCGCCTCTCGCAGGATGCCTCCAAGACGCAAGGTGGCACCAGTGCCAACTTGGTCTGGTTTAAGAGTGCCAAGTGGGTCCTGAAAACTGACACCCAGAACAGTGGCTTGTGAGTTTTGTTTCCCAGGGAAAAAGCCTGTACAATGGTTCAGGGGCCTGAGGCCTTAAATTGCCGGGTGCCTCCTGGAATTCCGCCTCTCGCAGGATGCCTCCCAGACACAAGGTGGCACCAGTGCCAACTTGGTCTGGTTTGAGAGTGCCAAGTGTGTTCTGAAAACTGACACCCAGAACAGTGGCTTGTGAGTTTTGTTTCCCAGGGAAAAAGCCTGTACAATGGTTCAGGGTCCTGCGGCCTTAAATTGCCGGGTGCGTCCTGGAATTCCGCATCTCGCCAGGTGTTTCCCAGACGCTAAGCAACACCAGTGCCAACTTGGTCTGGTTTAAGAGTGCCAAGTGGGTCCTGCAAACTGACACCCAGAACAGTGGCTTGTGAGTTTTGTTTCCCAGGGAAAAAGCCTGTACAATGGTTCAGGGTCCTGCGGCCTTAAATTGCCGGGTGCCTCCTTGAATTGCGCCTCTCGCAGGATGCCTCCATGACGCAAGGTGGCACCAGTGCCAGCTTGGTCTGGTTTGAGAGTGCCAAGTGGGTCCTGAAAACTGACACCCAGAACAGTGGCTTGTGAGTTTTGTTTCCCAGGGAAAAAGCCTGTACAGTGGTTCAGGGGCCTGAGGCCTTAAATTGCCGGGTGCCTCCTGGAATTCGGCCTCTCGCAGGATGCCTCCCAGACACAAGGTGGCACCAGTTCCAACTTGGTCTGGCTTAAGAGTACCAAGTGGGTCCTGAAAACTGACACCCAGAACAGTGGCTTGTGAGTTTTGTTTCCCAGGGAAAAAGCCTGTAAAATGGTTCAGGGTCCTGCGGCCTTAAATTGCCGGGTGCCTCCTGGAATTGCGCCTCTCGCAGGATGCCTCCCAGACGCAAGTTGGCACCAGTGCCAACTTGGTCTGGTTTGAGAGTGTCAAGTGGGTCCTGAAAACTGACACCCAGAACAGTGGCTTGTGAGTTTTGTTTCCCAGGGAAAAAGACTGTAAAATGGTTCAGGGTCCTGCGGCCTTTAATTGCCGGGTGCCTCCTGGAGATCCGCCTCTCACAGGATGCCTCCCAGACGCAAAATGACACCAGTGCCAACTTGGTCTGGTTTGAGAGTGCCAGGTGGCTCCTGCAAACTGACACCCAGAACAGTGGCTTGTGAGTTTTGTTTCCCGGGGAAAAAGCCTGTACAATGGTTCAGGGGCCTAAGGCCTTAAATTGCGTGGTGCCTCCTGGAATTCGGCCTCTCGCAGGATGCCTCCCAGACTCAAGGCGGCACCAGTTCCAACTTGGTCTGGTTTAAGAGTGCCAAGTGGGTCCTGAAAACTGACACCCAGAACAGTGGCTTGTGAGTTTTCTTTCCCAGGGAAAAAGCCTGTACAATGGTTCAGGGGCCTGAGGCCTTAAATTGCCGGGTGCCTCCTGGAATTGCGCCTCTCGCAGGATGCCTCCCAGACACAAGGTGGCACCAGTGCCAACTTGGCCTTGTTTGAGAGTGCCAAGTGGGTCCTGAAAACTGACACCCAGAACAGTGGCTTGTGAGTTTTGTTTCCCAGGGAAAAAGCCTGTACCATGGTTCAGGGTCCTGCGGCCTTAAATTGCCAGGTGCCTCCTGGAATTGCGCCTCTCGCAGGATGCCTCCCAGACGCAAGGTGGCACTAGTGCAAAATTGGTCTGCTTTGAGAGTGTCAAGTGGGTCCTGAAAACTGATACCCAGAACAGTGGCTTGTGAGTTTTGTTTCCCAGGGAAAAAGCCTGTACAATGGTTCAGGGTCCTGCGGACTTAAATTGCCGGGTGCCTCCTGGAATTGCGCCTCTCGCAGGATGCCTCCAAGACACAAAATGGCACCAGTGCCAACTTGGTCTGGTTTGAGAGTGCCAGGTGGCTCCTGCAAACTGACACCCAGAACAGTGGCTTATGAATTTTGTTTCCCTGGGAAAAAGCCTGTACAATGGTTCAGGGTCCTGCGGACTTAAATTGCCGGGTGCCTCCTGGAATTCGGCCACTCGCAGGATGCCTCCCAGACGCAAGGTGGCACCAGTTCCAACTTGGTCTGGTTTAAGAGTGCCAAGTGGGTCCTGAAAACTGACACCCAGAACAGTGGCTTGTGAGTTTTGTTTCCCAGGGAAAAAGCCTGTACAATGGTTCAGGGGCCTGAGGCCTTAAAATGCCGGGTGCCTCCTGAAATTCGGCCTCTCGCAGGATGCCTCCCAGACGCAAGGTGGCACCAGTTCCAACTTGGTTTGGTTTAAGAGTGCCAAGTGGGTCCTGAAAACTGACACCCAGAACAGTGGCTTGTGAGTTTTCTTTCCCAGGGAAAAAGCCTGTACAATGGTTCAGGGTCCTGCGCCCTAAATTGCCGGGTGCCTCCTGGAATTGCGCCTCTCGCAGGATGCCTCCCAGACGCAAGGTGGCACTAGTGCAAAATTGGTCTGCTTTGAGAGTGTCAAGTGGGTCCTGAAAACTGACACCCAGAACAGTGGCTTGTGAGTTTTGTTTCCCAGGGAAAAAGCCTGTACAATGGTTCAGGGTCCTGCGGCCTTAAATTGCCGGGTGCCTCCTTGAATTGCGCCTCTCGCAGGATGCCACCAAGACGCAAGGTGGCACCAGTGCCAACTTAATCTGGTTTGAGAGTGCCAGGTGGCTCCTGCAAACTGACACCCAGAACAGTGGCTTGTGAGTTTTGTTTCCCAGGGAAAAAGCCTGTACAATGGTTCAGGGTCCTGCGGCCATAAATTGCCGGTTGCCTCCTGGAATTCCGCATCTCGCCAGGTGTTTCCCAGACGCTAAGCAACACCAGTGCCAACTTGGTCTGGTTTAAGAGTGCCAAGTGGGTCCTGAAAACTGACACCCAGAACAGTGGCTTGTGAGTTTTGTTTCCCAGGGAAAAAGCCTGTACAATGGTTCAGGGGCCTGAGGCCTTAAATTGCCGGGTGCCTCCTTGAATTGCGCCTCTCGCAGGATGCCACCAAGACGCAAGGTGGCACCAGTGCCAACTTAATCTGGTTTGAGAGTGCCAGGTGGCTCCTGCAAACTGACACCCAGAACAGTGGCTTGTGAGTTTTGTTTCCCAGGGAAAAAGCCTGTACAATGGTTCAGGGTCCTGCGGCCATAAATTGCCGGTTGCCTCCTGGAATTCCGCATCTCGCCAGGTGTTTCCCAGACGCTAAGCAACACCAGTGCCAACTTGGTCTGGTTTAAGAGTGCCAAGTGGGTCCTGAAAACTGACACCCAGAACAGTGGCTTGTGAGTTTTGTTTCCCAGGGAAAAAGCCTGTACAATGGTTCAGGGGCCTGAGGCCTTAAATTGCCGGGTGCCTCCTGGAATTCCGCCTCTCGCAGGATGCCTCCCAGACACAAGGTGGCACCAGTGCCAACTTGGTCTGGTTTGAGAGTGCCAGGTGGCTCCTGCAAACTGACACCCAGAACAGTGGCTTGTGAGTTTTGTTTCCCAGGGAAAAAGCCTGTACCATGGTTCAGGGTCCTGCGGCCTTAAATTGCCAGGTGCCTCCTGGAATTGCGCCTCTCGCAGGATGCCTCCCAGACGCAAGGTGGCACTAGTGCAAAATTGGTCTGCTTTGAGAGTGTCAAGTGGGTCCTGAAAACTGACACCCAGAACAGTGGCTTGTGAGTTTTGTTTCCCAGGGAAAAAGCCTGTACAATGGTTCAGGGTCCTGCGGCCTTAAATTGCCGGGTGCCTCCTTGAATTGCGCCTCTCGCAGGATGCCACCAAGACGCAAGGTGGCACCCGTGCCAACTTAATCTGGTTTGAGAGTGCCAGGTGGCTCCTGCAAACTGACACCCAGAACAGTGGCTTGTGAGTTTTGTTTCCCAGGGAAAAAGCCCGTACAATGGTTTATGTTAATGCCGCCTTTAATAGCCGGGTGCCACCTGGAGATCCGCCTCTCGCAGGATGCTTCCCAGACGCAAGGTGGCACCAGTGCCAACTTGGTCTGGTTTAAGAGTGCCAAGTGGGTCCTGAAAACTGACACCCAGAACAGTGGCTTGTGAGTTTTGTTTCCCAGGGAAAAAGCCTGTACAATGGTTCATGGGCCTGAGGCCTTAAATTGCCGGGTGCCTCCTGGAATTCCGCCTCTCGCAGGATGCCTCCCAGACACAAGGTGGCACCAGTGCCAACTTGGTCTGGTTTGAGAGTGCCAAGTGTGTTCTGCAAACTGACACCCAGAACAGTGGCTTGTGAGTTTTGTTTCCCAGGGAAAAAGCCTGTACAATGGTTCAGGGTCCTGCGGCCTTAAATTGCCGGGTGCCTCCTGGAATTCCGCATCTCGCCAGGTGTTTCCCAGACGCTAAGCAACACCAGTGCCAACTTGGTCTGGTTTAAGAGTGCCAAGTGGGTCCTGAAAACTGACACCCAGAACAGTGGCTTGTGAGTTTTGTTTCCCAGGGAAAAAGCCTGTACAATGGTTCAGGGTCCTGCGGCCTTAAATTGCCGGGTGCCTCCTTGAATTGCGCCTCTCGCAGGATGCCTCCAAGACGCAAGGTGGCACCAGTGCCAGCTTGGTCTGGTTTGAGAGTGCCAAGTGGGTCCTGAAAACTGACACCCAGAACAGTGGCTTGTGAGTTTTGTTTCCCAGGGAAAAAGCCTGTAAAATGGTTCAGGGGCCTGAGGCCTTAAATTGCCGGGTGCCTCCTGGAATTCGGCCTCTCGCAGGATGCCTCCCAGACACAAGGTGGCACCAGTTCCAACTTGGTCTGGCTTAAGAGTACCAAGTGGGTCCTGAAAACTGACACCTAGAACAGTGGCTTGTGAGTTTTGTTTCCCAGGGAAAAAGCCTGTAAAATGGTTCAGGGTCCTGCAGCCTTAAATTGCCGGGTGCCTCCTGGAATTGCGCCTCTCGCAGGATGCCTCCCAGACGCAAGTTGGCACCAGTGCCAACTTGGTCTGGTTTGAGAGTGTCAAGTGGGTCCTGAAAACTGACACCCAGAACAGTGGCTTGTGAGTTTTGTTTCCCAGGGAAAAAGACTGTAAAATTGTTCAGGGTCCTGCGGCTTTAAATTGCCGGGTGCCTCCTGGAGATCCGCCTCTCACAGGATGCCTCCCAGGCGCAACATGACACCAGTGCCAACTTGGTCTGGTTTGAGAGTGCCAGGTGGCTCCTGCAAACTGACACCCAGAACAGTGGCTTGTGAGTTTTGTTTCCCGGGGAAAAAGCCTGTACAATGGTTCAGGGGCTTAAGGCCTTAAATTGCTGGGTGCCTCCTGGAATTCGGCCTCTCGCAGGATGCCTCCCAGACTCAAGGTGGCACCAGTTCCAACTTGGTCTGGTTTAAGAGTGCCAAGTGGGTCCTGAAAACTGACACCCAGAACAGTGGCTTGTGAGTTTTCTTTCCCAGGGAAAAAGCCTGTACCATGGTTCAGGGTCCTGCGGCCTTAAATTGCCGGGTGCCTCCTGGAATTGCGCCTCTCGCAGGATGCCTCCCAGACGCAAGGTGGCACCAGTGCCAACTTGGTCTGGTTTGAGAGTGTCAAGTGGGTCCTGAAAACTGACACCCAGAACAGTGGCTTGTGAGTTTTCTTTCCCAGGGAAAAAGACTGTAAAATGGTTCAGGGTCCTGCGGCCTTAAATTGCCGGGTGCCTCCTGGAGATCCGCCTCTCACAGGATGCCTCCCAGGCGCAACATGACACCAGTGCCAACTTGGTCTGTTTTGAGAGTGCCAGGTGGCTCCTGCAAACTGACACCCAGAACAGTGGCTTGTGAGTTTTGTTTCCCAGGGAAAAAGCCTGTACCATGGTTCAGGGTCCTGCGGCCTTAAATTGCCAGGTGCCTCCTGGAATTGAGCCTCTCGCAGGATGCCTCCCAGACGCAAGGTGGCACTAGTGCAAAATTGGTCTGCTTTGAGAGTGTCAAGTGGGTCCTGAAAACTGACACCCAGAACAGTGGCTTGTGAGTTTTCTTTCCCAGGGAAAAAGCCTGTACAATGGTTCAGGGTCCTGCGGCCTTAATTGCCGGGTGCCTCCTTGAATTGCGCCTCTCGCAGGATGCCACCAAGACGCAAGGTGGCACCCGTGCCAACTTAATCTGGTTTGAGAGTGCCAAGTGGGTCCTTAAAACTGACACCCAGAACAGTGGCTTGTGAGTTTTGTTTCCCAGGGAAAAAGCCTGTACAATGGTTTATGTTAATGCCGCCTTTAATAGCCAAGTGCCACCTGGAGATCCGCCTCTCGCAGGATGCCTCCCAGACGCAAGGTGGCACCAGTGCCAACTTGGTCTGGTTTAAGAGTGCCAAGTGGGTCCTGAAAACTGACACCCAGAACAGTGGCTTGTGAGTTTTGTTTCCCAGGGAAAAAGCCTGTACAATGGTTCAGGGGCCTGAGGCCTTAAATTGCCGGGTGCCTCCTGGAATTCCGCCTCTCGCAGGATGCCTCCCAGACACAAGGTGGCACTAGTGCCAACTTGGTCTGGTTTGAGAGTGCCAAGTGTGTTCTGCAAACTGACACCCAGAACAGTGGCTTGTGAGTTTTGTTTCCCAGGGAAAAAGCCTGTACAATGGTTCAGGGTCCTGCGGCCTTAAATTGCCGGGTGCGTCCTGGAATTCCGCATCTCGCCAGGTGTTTCCCAGACGCTAAGCAACACCAGTGCCAACTTGGTCTGGTTTAAGAGTGCCAAGTGGGTCCTGAAAACTGACACCCAGAACAGTGGCTTGTGAGTTTTGTTTCCCAGGGAAAAAGCCTGTACAGTGGTTCAGGGGCCTGAGGCCTTAAATTGCCGGGTGCCTCCTGGAATTCGGCCTCTCGCAGGATGCCTCCCAGACGCAAGGTGGCACCAGTTCCAACTTGGTCTGGCTTAAGAGTACCAAGTGGGTCCTGAAAACTGACACCCAGAACAGTGGCTTGTGAGTTTTGTTTCCCAGGGAAAAAGCCTGTAAAATGGTTCAGGGTCCTGCGGCCTTAAATTGCCGGGTGCCTCCTGGAATTGCGCCTCTCGCAGGATGCCTCCCAGACGCAAGTTGGCACCAGTGCCAACTTGGTCTGGTTTGAGAGTGTCAAGTGGGTCCTGAAAACTGACACCCAGAACAGTGGCTTGTGAGTTTTGTTTCCCAGGGAAAAAGACTGTAAAATGGTTCAGGGTCCTGCGGCCTTTAATTGCCGGGTGCCTCCTGGAGATCCGCCTCTCACAGGATGCCTCCCAGACGCAAAATGACACCAGTGCCAACTTGGTCTGGTTTGAGAGTGCCAGGTGGCTCCTGCAAACTGACACCCAGAACAGTGGCTTGTGAGTTTTGTTTCCCGGGGAAAAAGCCTGTACAATGGTTCAGGGGCCTAAGGCCTTAAATTGCGTGGTGCCTCCTGGAATTCGGCCTCTCGCAGGATGCCTCCCAGACTCAAGGCGGCACCAGTTCCAACTTGGTCTGGTTTAAGAGTGCCAAGTGGGTCCTGAAAACTGACACCCAGAACAGTGGCTTGTGAGTTTTCTTTCCCAGGGAAAAAGCCTGTACAATGGTTCAGGGTCCTGCGGCCTTAAATTGCCAGGTGCCTCCTGGAATTGCGCCTCTCGCAGGATGCCTCCCAGACGCAAGGTGGCACTAGTGCAAAATTGGTCTGCTTTGAGAGTGTCAAGTGGGTCCTGAAAACTGATACCCAGAACAGTGGCTTGTGAGTTTTGTTTCCCAGGGAAAAAGCCTGTACAATGGTTCAGGGTCCTGCGGACTTAAATTGCCGGGTGCCTCCTGGAATTGCGCCTCTCGCAGGATGCCTCCAAGACACAAAATGGCACCAGTGCCAACTTGGTCTGGTTTGAGAGTGCCAGGTGGCTCCTGCAAACTGACACCCAGAACAGTGGCTTATGAATTTTGTTTCCCTGGGAAAAAGCCTGTACAATGGTTCAGGGTCCTGCGGACTTAAATTGCCGGGTGCCTCCTGGAATTCGGCCACTCGCAGGATGCCTCCCAGACGCAAGGTGGCACCAGTTCCAACTTGGTCTGGTTTAAGAGTGCCAAGTGGGTCCTGAAAACTGACACCCAGAACAGTGGCTTGTGAGTTTTGTTTCCCAGGGAAAAAGCCTGTACAATGGTTCAGGGGCCTGAGGCCTTAAAATGCCGGGTGCCTCCTGAAATTCGGCCTCTCGCAGGATGCCTCCCAGACGCAAGGTGGCACCAGTTCCAACTTGGTTTGGTTTAAGAGTGCCAAGTGGGTCCTGAAAACTGACACCCAGAACAGTGGCTTGTGAGTTTTGTTTCCCAGGGAAAAAGCCTGTACAATGGTTCAGGGTCCTGCGCCCTAAATTGCCGGGTGCCTCCTGGAATTGCGCCTCTCGCAGGATGCCTCCCAGACGCAAGGTGGCACTAGTGCAAAATTGGTCTGCTTTGAGAGTGTCAAGTGGGTCCTGAAAACTGACACCCAGAACAGTGGCTTGTGAGTTTTGTTTCCCAGGGAAAAAGCCTGTACAATGGTTCAGGGTCCTGCGGCCTTAAATTGCCGGGTGCCTCCTTGAATTGCGCCTCTCGCAGGATGCCACCAAGACGCAAGGTGGCACCAGTGCCAACTTAATCTGGTTTGAGAGTGCCAGGTGGCTCCTGCAAACTGACACCCAGAACAGTGGCTTGTGAGTTTTGTTTCCCAGGGAAAAAGCCTGTACAATGGTTCAGGGTCCTGCGGCCATAAATTGCCGGTTGCCTCCTGGAATTCCGCATCTCGCCAGGTGTTTCCCAGACGCTAAGCAACACCAGTGCCAACTTGGTCTGGTTTAAGAGTGCCAAGTGGGTCCTGAAAACTGACACCCAGAACAGTGGCTTGTGAGTTTTGTTTCCCAGGGAAAAAGCCTGTACAATGGTTCAGGGGCCTGAGGCCTTAAATTGCCGGGTGCCTCCTGGAATTCCGCCTCTCGCAGGATGCCTCCCAGACACAAGGTGGCACCAGTGCCAACTTGGTCTGGTTTGAGAGTGCCAGGTGGCTCCTGCAAACTGACACCCAGAACAGTGGCTTGTGAGTTTTGTTTCCCAGGGAAAAAGCCTGTACCATGGTTCAGGGTCCTGCGGCCTTAAATTGCCAGGTGCCTCCTGGAATTGCGCCTCTCGCAGGATGCCTCCCAGACGCAAGGTGGCACTAGTGCAAAATTGGTCTGCTTTGAGAGTGTCAAGTGGGTCCTGAAAACTGACACCCAGAACAGTGGCTTGTGAGTTTTGTTTCCCAGGGAAAAAGCCTGTACAATGGTTCAGGGTCCTGCGGCCTTAAATTGCCGGGTGCCTCCTTGAATTGCGCCTCTCGCAGGATGCCACCAAGACGCAAGGTGGCACCCGTGCCAACTTAATCTGGTTTGAGAGTGCCAGGTGGCTCCTGCAAACTGACACCCAGAACAGTGGCTTGTGAGTTTTGTTTCCCAGGGAAAAAGCCCGTACAATGGTTTATGTTAATGCCGCCTTTAATAGCCGGGTGCCACCTGGAGATCCGCCTCTCGCAGGATGCTTCCCAGACGCAAGGTGGCACCAGTGCCAACTTGGTCTGGTTTAAGAGTGCCAAGTGGGTCCTGAAAACTGACACCCAGAACAGTGGCTTGTGAGTTTTGTTTCCCAGGGAAAAAGCCTGTACAATGGTTCATGGGCCTGAGGCCTTAAATTGCCGGGTGCCTCCTGGAATTCCGCCTCTCGCAGGATGCCTCCCAGACACAAGGTGGCACCAGTGCCAACTTGGTCTGGTTTGAGAGTGCCAAGTGTGTTCTGCAAACTGACACCCAGAACAGTGGCTTGTGAGTTTTGTTTCCCAGGGAAAAAGCCTGTACAATGGTTCAGGGTCCTGCGGCCTTAAATTGCCGGGTGCCTCCTGGAATTCCGCATCTCGCCAGGTGTTTCCCAGACGCTAAGCAACACCAGTGCCAACTTGGTCTGGTTTAAGAGTGCCAAGTGGGTCCTGAAAACTGACACCCAGAACAGTGGCTTGTGAGTTTTGTTTCCCAGGGAAAAAGCCTGTACAATGGTTCAGGGTCCTGCGGCCTTAAATTGCCGGGTGCCTCCTTGAATTGCGCCTCTCGCAGGATGCCTCCAAGACGCAAGGTGGCACCAGTGCCAGCTTGGTCTGGTTTGAGAGTGCCAAGTGGGTCCTGAAAACTGACACCCAGAACAGTGGCTTGTGAGTTTTGTTTCCCAGGGAAAAAGCCTGTAAAATGGTTCAGGGGCCTGAGGCCTTAAATTGCCGGGTGCCTCCTGGAATTCGGCCTCTCGCAGGATGCCTCCCAGACACAAGGTGGCACCAGTTCCAACTTGGTCTGGCTTAAGAGTACCAAGTGGGTCCTGAAAACTGACACCTAGAACAGTGGCTTGTGAGTTTTGTTTCCCAGGGAAAAAGCCTGTAAAATGGTTCAGGGTCCTGCAGCCTTAAATTGCCGGGTGCCTCCTGGAATTGCGCCTCTCGCAGGATGCCTCCCAGACGCAAGTTGGCACCAGTGCCAACTTGGTCTGGTTTGAGAGTGTCAAGTGGGTCCTGAAAACTGACACCCAGAACAGTGGCTTGTGAGTTTTGTTTCCCAGGGAAAAAGACTGTAAAATTGTTCAGGGTCCTGCGGCTTTAAATTGCCGGGTGCCTCCTGGAGATCCGCCTCTCACAGGATGCCTCCCAGGCGCAACATGACACCAGTGCCAACTTGGTCTGGTTTGAGAGTGCCAGGTGGCTCCTGCAAACTGACACCCAGAACAGTGGCTTGTGAGTTTTGTTTCCCGGGGAAAAAGCCTGTACAATGGTTCAGGGGCTTAAGGCCTTAAATTGCTGGGTGCCTCCTGGAATTCGGCCTCTCGCAGGATGCCTCCCAGACTCAAGGTGGCACCAGTTCCAACTTGGTCTGGTTTAAGAGTGCCAAGTGGGTCCTGAAAACTGACACCCAGAACAGTGGCTTGTGAGTTTTCTTTCCCAGGGAAAAAGCCTGTACCATGGTTCAGGGTCCTGCGGCCTTAAATTGCCGGGTGCCTCCTGGAATTGCGCCTCTCGCAGGATGCCTCCCAGACGCAAGGTGGCACCAGTGCCAACTTGGTCTGGTTTGAGAGTGTCAAGTGGGTCCTGAAAACTGACACCCAGAACAGTGGCTTGTGAGTTTTCTTTCCCAGGGAAAAAGACTGTAAAATGGTTCAGGGTCCTGCGGCCTTAAATTGCCGGGTGCCTCCTGGAGATCCGCCTCTCACAGGATGCCTCCCAGGCGCAACATGACACCAGTGCCAACTTGGTCTGTTTTGAGAGTGCCAGGTGGCTCCTGCAAACTGACACCCAGAACAGTGGCTTGTGAGTTTTGTTTCCCAGGGAAAAAGCCTGTACCATGGTTCAGGGTCCTGCGGCCTTAAATTGCCAGGTGCCTCCTGGAATTGAGCCTCTCGCAGGATGCCTCCCAGACGCAAGGTGGCACTAGTGCAAAATTGGTCTGCTTTGAGAGTGTCAAGTGGGTCCTGAAAACTGACACCCAGAACAGTGGCTTGTGAGTTTTCTTTCCCAGGGAAAAAGCCTGTACAATGGTTCAGGGTCCTGCGGCCTTAATTGCCGGGTGCCTCCTTGAATTGCGCCTCTCGCAGGATGCCACCAAGACGCAAGGTGGCACCCGTGCCAACTTAATCTGGTTTGAGAGTGCCAAGTGGGTCCTTAAAACTGACACCCAGAACAGTGGCTTGTGAGTTTTGTTTCCCAGGGAAAAAGCCTGTACAATGGTTTATGTTAATGCCGCCTTTAATAGCCAAGTGCCACCTGGAGATCCGCCTCTCGCAGGATGCCTCCCAGACGCAAGGTGGCACCAGTGCCAACTTGGTCTGGTTTAAGAGTGCCAAGTGGGTCCTGAAAACTGACACCCAGAACAGTGGCTTGTGAGTTTTGTTTCCCAGGGAAAAAGCCTGTACAATGGTTCAGGGGCCTGAGGCCTTAAATTGCCGGGTGCCTCCTGGAATTCCGCCTCTCGCAGGATGCCTCCCAGACACAAGGTGGCACTAGTGCCAACTTGGTCTGGTTTGAGAGTGCCAAGTGTGTTCTGCAAACTGACACCCAGAACAGTGGCTTGTGAGTTTTGTTTCCCAGGGAAAAAGCCTGTACAATGGTTCAGGGTCCTGCGGCCTTAAATTGCCGGGTGCGTCCTGGAATTCCGCATCTCGCCAGGTGTTTCCCAGACGCTAAGCAACACCAGTGCCAACTTGGTCTGGTTTAAGAGTGCCAAGTGGGTCCTGAAAACTGACACCCAGAACAGTGGCTTGTGAGTTTTGTTTCCCAGGGAAAAAGCCTGTACAATGGTTCAGGGTCCTGCGGCCTTAAATTGCCGGGTGCCTCCTTGAATTGCGCCTCTCGCAGGATGCCTCCAAGACGCAAGGTGGCACCAGTGCCAGCTTGGTCTGGTTTGAGAGTGCCAAGTGGGTCCTGAAAACTGACACCCAGAACAGTGGCTTGTGAGTTTTGTTTCCCAGGGAAAAAGCCTGTACAATGGTTCAGGGGCCTGAGGCCTTAAATTGCCGGGTGCCTCCTGGAATTCGGCCTCTCGCAGGATGCCTCCCAGACACAAGGTGGCACCAGTTCCAACTTGGTCTGGCTTAAGAGTACCAAGTGGGTCCTGAAAACTGACACCCAGAACAGTGGCTTGTGAGTTTTGTTTCCCAGGGAAAAAGCCTGTAAAATGGTTCAGGGTCCTGCGGCCTTAAATTGCCGGGTGCCTCCTGGAATTGCGCCTCTCGCAGGATGCCTCCCAGACGCAAGTTGGCACCAGTGCCAACTTGGTCTGGTTTGAGAGTGTCAAGTGGGTCCTGAAAACTGACACCCAGAACAGTGGCTTGTGAGTTTTGTTTCCCAGGGAAAAAGACTGTAAAATGGTTCAGGGTCCTGCGGCCTTAAATTGCCGGGTGCCTCCTGGAGATCCGCCTCTCACAGGATGCCTCCCAGGCGCAACATGACACCAGTGCCAACTTGGTCTGGTTTGAGAGTGCCAGGTGGCTCCTGCAAACTGACACCCAGAACAGTGGCTTGTGAGTTTTGTTTCCCGGGGAAAAAGCCTGTACAATGGTTCAGGGGCCTAAGGCCTTAAATTGCTGGGTGCCTCCTGGAATTCGGCCTCTCGCAGGATGCCTCCCAGACTCAAGGCGGCACCAGTTCCAACTTGGTCTGGTTTAAGAGTGCCAAGTGGGTCCTGAAAACTGACACCCAGAACAGTGGCTTGTGAGTTTTCTTTCCCAGGGAAAAAGCCTGTACAATGGTTCAGGGGCCTGAGGCCTTAAATTGCCGGGTGCCTCCTGGAATTGCGCCTCTCGCAGGATGCCTCCCAGACTCAAGTTGGAACCAGTGCCAACTTGGCCTTGTTTGAGAGTGCCAAGTGGGTCCTGAAAACTGACACCCAGAACAGTGGCTTGTGAGTTTTGTTTCCCAGGGAAAAAGCCTGTACAATGGTTCAGGGTCCTGCGGCCTTAAATTGCCAGGTGCCTCCTGGAATTGCGCCTCTCGCAGGATGCCTCCCAGACGCAAGGTGGCACTAGTGCAAAATTGGTCTGCTTTGAGAGTGTCAAGTGGGTCCTGAAAACTGATACCCAGAACAGTGGCTTGTGAGTTTTGTTTCCCAGGGAAAAAGCCTGTACAATGGTTCAGGGTCCTGCGGACTTAAATTGCCGGGTGCCTCCTGGAATTGCGCCTCTCGCAGGATGCCTCCAAGACACAAAATGGCACCAGTGCCAACTTGGTCTGGTTTGAGAGTGCCAGGTGGCTCCTGCGAACTGACACCCAGAACAGTGGCTTATGAATTTTGTTTCCCAGGGAAAAAGCCTGTACAATGGTTCAGGGTCCTGCGGACTTAAATTGCCGGGTGCCTTCTGGAATTCGGCCACTCGCAGGATGCCTCCCAGACGCAAGGTGGCACCAGTTCCAACTTGGTCTGGTTTAAGAGTGCCAAGTGGGTCCTGAAAACTGACACCCAGAACAGTGGCTTGTGAGTTTTGTTTCCCAGGGAAAAAGCCTGTACAATGGTTCAGGGGCCTGAGGCCTTAAAATGCCGGGTGCCTCCTGAAATTCGGCCTCTCGCAGGATGCCTCCCAGACGCAAGGTGGCACCAGTTCCAACTTGGTTTGGTTTAAGAGTGCCAAGTGGGTCCTGAAAACTGACACCCAGAACAGTGGCTTGTGAGTTTTGTTTCCCAGGGAAAAAGCCTGTACAATGGTTCAGGGTCCTGCGCCCTAAATTGCCGGGTGCCTCCTGGAATTGCGCCTCTCGCAGGATGCCTCCCAGACGCAAGTTGGCACCAGTGCCAACTTGGTCTGGTTTGAGAGTGCCAAGTGGGTCCTGAAAACTGACACCCAGAACAGTGGCTTGTGAGTTTTGTTTCCCAGGGAAAAAGCCTGTACAATGGTTCAGGGTCCTGCGGCCTTAAATTGCCGGGTGCCACCTGGAATTGCGCCTCTCGCAGGATGCCTCCCAGACGCAAGGTGGCACCAGTGCCAACTTGGTCTGGTTTGAGAGTGTCAAGTGGGTCCTGAAAACTGACACCCAGAACAGTGGCTTGTGAGTTTTCTTTCCCAGGGAAAAAGACTGTAAAATGGTTCAGGGTCCTGTGGCCTTAAATTGCCGGGTGCCTCCTGGAGATCCGCCTCTCACAGGATGCCTCCCAGGCGCAACATGACACCAGTGCCAACTTGGTCTGGTTTGAGAGTGCCAGGTGGCTCCTGCAAACTGACACCCAGAACAGTGGCTTGTGAGTTTTGTTTCCCGGGGAAAAAGCCTGTACAATGGTTCAGGGGCCTGAGGCCTTAAATTGCTGGGTGCCTCCTGGAATTCGGCCTCTCGCAGGATGCCTCCCAGACGCAAGGTGGCACCAGTTCCAACTTGGTCTGGTTTAAGAGTGCCAAGTGGGTCCTGAAAACTGACACCCAGAACAGTGGCTTGTGAGTTTTGTTTCCCAGGGAAAAAGCCTGTACAATGGTTCAGGGGCCTGAGGCCTTAAATTGCCGGGTGCCTCCTGGAATTGCGCCTCTCGCAGGATGCCTCCCAGACACAAGGTGGCACCAGTGCCAACTTGGTCTGGTTTGAGAGTGCCAAGTGGGTCCTGAAAACTGACACCCAGAACAGTGGCTTGTGAGTTTTCTTTCCCAGGGAAAAAGCCTGTACCATGGTTCAGGGTCCTGCGGCCTTAAATTGCCAGGTGCCTCCTGGAATTGCGCCTCTCGCAGGATGCCTCCCAGACGCAAGGTGGCACTAGTGCAAAATTGGTCTGCTTTGAGAGTGCCAAGTGGGTCCTGAAAACTGACACCCAGAACAGTGGCTTGTGAGTTTTGTTTCCCAGGGAAAAAGCCTGTACAATGGTTCAGGGTCCTGCGGCCTTAAATTTCCGGGTGCCTCCTGGAATTCGGCCTCTCGCAGGATGCCTCCAAGACGCAAGGTGGCACCAGTGCCAACTTGATCTGGTTTGAGAGTGCCAGGTGGCTCCTGCAAACTGACACCCAGAACAGTGGCTTGTGAGTTTTGTTTCCCAGGGAAAAAGCCTGTACAATGGTTTATGTTTATGCCGCCTTTAATAGCCGGGTGCCACCTGGAGATCCGCCTCTCGCAGGATGCCTCCCAGACGCAAGGTGGCACCAGTGCCAACTTGGTCTGCTTTGAGAGTGTCAAGTGGGTCCTGAAAACTGACACCCAGAACAGTGGCTTCTGAATTTTGTTTCCCAGGGAAAAAGCCTGTACAATGTTTCAGGGTCCTGCGGCCTTAAATTGCCGGGTGCCTCCTGGAATTGCGCCTCTCGCAGGATGCCTCCAAGACGCAAGGTGGCACCAGTGCCAGCTTGGTCTGGTTTGAGAGTGCCAAGTGGGTCCTGAAAACTGACACCCAGAACAGTGGCTTGTGAGTTTTGTTTCCCAGGGAAAAAGCCTGTACAATGGTTCAGGGGCCTGAGGCCTTAAATTGCCGGGTGCCTCCTGGAATTCGGCCTCTCGCAGGATGCCTCCCAGACACAAGGTGGCACCAGTTCCAACTTGGTCTGGCTTAAGAGTACCAAGTGGGTCCTGAAAACTGACACCCAGAACAGTGGCTTGTGAGTTTTGTTTCCCAGGGAAAAAGCCTGTAAAATGGTTCAGGGTCCTGCGGCCTTAAATTGCCGGGTGCCTCCTGGAATTGCGCCTCTCGCAGGATGCCTCCCAGACGCAAGTTGGCACCAGTGCCAACTTGGTCTGGTTTGAGAGTGTCAAGTGGGTCCTGAAAACTGACACCCAGAACAGTGGCTTGTGAGTTTTGTTTCCCAGGGAAAAAGACTGTAAAATGGTTCAGGGTCCTGCGGCCTTAAATTGCCGGGTGCCTCCTGGAGATCCGCCTCTCACAGGATGCCTCCCAGGCGCAACATGACACCAGTGCCAACTTGGTCTGGTTTGAGAGTGCCAGGTGGCTCCTGCAAACTGACACCCAGAACAGTGGCTTGTGAGTTTTGTTTCCCGGGGAAAAAGCCTGTACAATGGTTCAGGGGCCTAAGGCCTTAAATTGCGTGGTGCCTCCTGGAATTCGGCCTCTCGCAGGATGCCTCCCAGACGCAAGGTGGCACCAGTGCCAACTTGGTCTGGTTTAAGAGTGCCAAGTGGGTCCTGAAAACTGACACCCAGAACAGTGGCTTGTGAGTTTTCTTTCCCAGGGAAAAAGCCTGTACAATGGTTCAGGGGCCTGAGGCCTTAAATTGCCGGGTGCCTCCTGGAATTGCGCCTCTCGCAGGATGCCTCCCAGACACAAGGTGGCACCAGTGCCAACTTGGTCTGGTTTGAGAGTGCCAAGTGGGTCCTGAAAACTGACACCCAGAACAGTGGCTTGTGAGTTTTGTTTCCCAGGGAAAAAGCCTGTACCATGGTTCAGGGTCCTGCGGCCTTAAATTGCCAGGTGCCTCCTGGAATTGCGCCTCTCGCAGGATGCCTCCCAGACGCAAGGTGGCACTAGTGCAAAATTGGTCTGCTTTGAGAGTGCCAAGTGGGTCCTGAAAACTGACACCCAGAACAGTGGCTTGTGAGTTTTGTTTCCCAGGGAAAAAGCCTGTACAATGGTTCAGGGTCCTGCGGCCTTAAATTGCCGGGTGCCTCTTGGAATTCGGCCTCTCGCAGGATGCCTCCAAGACGCAAGGTGGCACCAGTGCCAACTTGATCTGGTTTGAGAGTGCCAGGTGGCTCCTGCAAACTGACACCCAGAACAGTGGCTTGTGAGTTTTGTTTCCCAGGGAAAAAGCCTGTACAATGGTTTATGTTTATGCCGCCTTTAATAGCCGGGTGCCACCTGGAGATCCGCCTCTCGCAGGATGCCTCCCAGACGCAAGGTGGCACCAGTGCCAACTTGGTCTGCTTTGAGAGTGTCAAGTGGGTCCTGAAAACTGACACCCAGAACAGTGGCTTCTGAATTTTGTTTCCCAGGGAAAAAGCCTGTACAATGGTTCAGGGTCCTGCGGCCTTAAATTGCCGGGTGCCTCCTGGAATTGCGCCTCTCGCAGGATGCCTCCAAGACGCAAGGTGGCACCAGTGCCAGCTTGGTCTGGTTTGAGAGTGCCAAGTGGGTCCTGAAAACTGACACCCAGAACAGTGGCTTGTGAGTTTTGTTTCCCAGGGAAAAAGTCTGTACAGTGGTTCAGGGGCCTGAGGCCTTAAATTGCCGGGTGCCTCCTGGAATTCGGCCTCTCGCAGGATGCCTCCCAGACACAAGGTGGCACCAGTTCCAACTTGGTCTGGCTTAAGAGTACCAAGTGGGTCCTGAAAACTGACACCCAGAACAGTGGCTTGTGAGTTTTGTTTCCCAGGGAAAAAGCCTGTAAAATGGTTCAGGGTCCTGCGGCCTTAAATTGCCGGGTGCCTCCTGGAATTGCGCCTCTCGCAGGATGCCTCCCAGACGCAAGTTGGCACCAGTGCCAACTTGGTCTGGTTTGAGAGTGTCAAGTGGGTCCTGCAAACTGACACCCAGAACAGTGGCTTGTGAGTTTTGTTTCCCAGGGAAAAAGCCTGTACAATGGTTCAGGGGCCTGCGGCCTTAAATTGCCGGGTGCCTCCTGGAGATCCGCCTCTCACAGGATGCCTCCCAGGCGCAACATGACACCAGTGCCAACTTGGTCTGGTTTGAGAGTGCCAGGTGGCTCCTGCAAACTGACACCCAGAACAGTGGCTTGTGAGTTTTGTTTCCCGGGGAAAAAGCCTGTACAATGGTTCAGGGGCCTAAGGCCTTAAATTGCGTGGTGCCTCCTGGAATTCGGCCTCTCGCAGGATGCCTCCCAGACTCAAGGCGGCACCAGTTCCAACTTGGTCTGGTTTAAGAGTGCCAAGTGGGTCCTGAAAACTGACACCCAGAACAGTGCTTGTGAGTTTTCTTTCCCAGGGAAAAAGCCTGTACAATGGTTCAGGGGCCTGAGGCCTTAAATTGCCGGGTGCCTCCTGGAATTCGGCCTCTCGCAGGATGCCTCCCAGACACAAGGTGGCACCAGTGCCAACTTGGCCTTGTTTGAGAGTGCCAAGTGGGTCCTGAAAACTGACACCCAGAACAGTGGCTTGTGAGTTTTGTTTCCCAGGGAAAAAGCCTGTACCATGGTTCAGGGTCCTGCGGCCTTAAATTGCCAGGTGCCTCCTGGAATTGCGCCTCTCGCAGGATGCCTCCCAGACGCAAGGTGGCACTAGTGCAAAATTGGTCTGCTTTGAGAGTGTCAAGTGGGTCCTGAAAACTGATACCCAGAACAGTGGCTTGTGAGTTTTGTTTCCTAGGGAAAAAGCCTGTACAATGGTTCAGGGTCCTGCGGCCTTAAATTGCCGGGTGCCTCCTGGAATTGCGCCTCTCGCAGGATGCCTCCAAGACACAAAATGGCACCAGTGCAAAATTGGTCTGGTTTGAGAGTGCCAGGTGGCTCCTGCGAACTGACACCCAGAACAGTGGCTTATGAATTTTGTTTCCCAGGGAAAAAGCCTGTACAATGGTTCAGGGTCCTGCGGCCTTAAATTGCCGGGTGCCTCCTGGAATTCGGCCACTCGTAGGATGCCTCCCAGACGCAAGGTGGCACCAGTTCCAACTTGGTCTGGTTTAAGAGTGCCAAGTGGGTCCTGCAAACTGACACCCAGAACAGTGGCTTGTGAGTTTTGTTTCCCAGGGAAAAAGCCTGTACAATGGTTCAGGGTCCTGCGGCCTGAAAATGCCGGGTGCCTCCTGAAATTCGGCCTCTCGCAGGATGCCTCCCAGACGCAAGGTGGCACCAGTTCCAACTTGGTTTGGTTTAAGAGTGCCAAGTGGGTCCTGAAAACTGACACCCAGAACAGTGGCTTGTGAGTTTTGTTTCCCAGGGAAAAAGCCTGTACAATGGTTCAGGGTCCTGCGCCCTAAATTGCCGGGTGCCTCCTGGAATTGCGCCTCTCGCAGGATGCCTCCCAGACGCAAGTTGGCACCAGTGCCAACTTGGTTTGGTTTGAGAGTGCCAAGTGGATCCTGAAAACTGACACCCAGAACAGTGGCTTGTGAGTTTTGTTTCCCAGGGAAAAAGCCTGTACAATGGTTCAGGGTCCTGCGGCCTTAAATTGCCGGGTGCCACCTGGAATTGCGCCTCTCGCAGGATGCCTCCCAGACGCAAGGTGGCACCAGTGCCAACTTGGTCTGGTTTGAGAGTGTCAAGTGGGTCCTGAAAACTGACACCCAGAACAGTGGCTTGTGAGTTTTGTTTCCCAGGGAAAAAGCCTGTACAATGGTTCAGGGGCCTGAGGCCTTAAATTGCCAGGTGCCTCCTGGAATTCGGCCTCTCGCAGGATGCCTCCCAGACACAAGGTGGCACCAGTGCCAACTTGGTCTGGTTTGAGAGTGCCAAGTGTGTTCTGCAAACTGACACCCAGAACAGTGGCTTGTGAGTTTTGTTTCCCAGGGAAAAAGCCTGTACAATGGTTCAGGGTCCTGCGGCCTTAAATTGCCGGGTGCCTCCTGGAATTCCGCATCTCGCCAGGTGTTTCCCAGACGCTAAGCAACACCAGTGCCAACTTGGTCTGGTTTAAGAGTGCCAAGTGGGTCCTGCAAACTGACACCCAGAACAGTGGCTTGTGAGTTTTGTTTCCCAGGGAAAAAGCCTGTACAATGGTTCAGGGTCCTGCGGCCTTAAATTGCCGGGTGCCTCCTTGAATTGCGCCTCTCGCAGGATGCCTCCAAGACGCAAGGTGGCACCAGTGCCAGCTTGGTCTGGTTTGAGAGTGCCAAGTGGGTCCTGAAAACTGACACCCAGAACAGTGGCTTGTGAGTTTTGTTTCCCAGGGAAAAAGCCTGTACAATGGTTCAGGGGCCTGAGGCCTTAAATTGCCGGGTGCCTCCTGGAATTCGGCCTCTCGCAGGATGCCTCCCAGACACAAGGTGGCACCAGTTCCAACTTGGTCTGGCTTAAGAGTACCAAGTGGGTCCTGAAAACTGACACCTAGAACAGTGGCTTGTGAGTTTTGTTTCCCAGGGAAAAAGCCTGTAAAATGGTTCAGGGTCCTGCAGCCTTAAATTGCCGGGTGCCTCCTGGAATTGCGCCTCTCGCAGGATGCCTCCCAGACGCAAGGTGGCACTAGTGCAAAATTGGTCTGCTTTGAGAGTGTCAAGTGGGTCCTGAAAACTGACACCCAGAACAGTGGCTTGTGAGTTTTCTTTCCCAGGGAAAAAGCCTGAACAATGGTTCAGGGTCCTGCGGCCTTAATTGCCGGGTGCCTCCTTGAATTGCGCCTCTCGCAGGATGCCACCAAGACGCAAGGTGGCACCCGTGCCAACTTAATCTGGTTTGAGAGTGTCAAGTGGGTCCTTAAAACTGACACCCAGAACAGTGGCTTGTGAGTTTTGTTTCCCAGGGAAAAAGCCTGTACAATGGTTTATGTTAATGCCGCCTTTAATAGCCAAGTGCCACCTGGAGATCCGCCTCTCGCAGGATGCCTCCCAGACGCAAGGTGGCACCAGTGCCAACTTGGTCTGGTTTAAGAGTGCCAAGTGGGTCCTGAAAACTGACACCCAGAACAGTGGCTTGTGAGTTTTGTTTCCCAGGGAAAAAGCCTGTACAATGGTTCAGGGGCCTGAGGCCTTAAATTGCCGGGTGCCTCCTGGAATTCCGCCTCTCGCAGGATGCCTCCCAGACACAAGGTGGCACTAGTGCCAACTTGGTCTGGTTTGAGAGTGCCAAGTGTGTTCTGCAAACTGACACCCAGAACAGTGGCTTGTGAGTTTTGTTTCCCAGGGAAAAAGCCTGTACAATGGTTCAGGGTCCTGCGGCCTTAAATTGCCGGGTGCGTCCTGGAATTCCGCATCTCGCCAGGTGTTTCCCAGACGCTAAGCAACACCAGTGCCAACTTGGTCTGGTTTAAGAGTGCCAAGTGGGTCCTGCAAACTGACACCCAGAATAGTGGCTTGTGAGTTTTGTTTCCCAGGGAAAAAGCCTGTACAATGGTTCAGGGTCCTGCGGCCTTAAATTGCCGGGTGCCTCCTTGAATTGCGCCTCTCGCAGGATGCCTCCAAGACGCAAGTTGGCACCAGTGCCAGCTTGGTCTGGTTTGAGAGTGCCAAGTGGGTCCTGAAAACTGACACCCAGAACAGTGGCTTGTGAGTTTTGTTTCCCAGGGAAAAAGCCTGTACAATGGTTCAGGGGCCTGAGGCCTTAAATTGCCGGGTGCCTCCTGGAATTCGGCCTCTCGCAGGATGCCTCCCAGACACAAGGTGGCACCAGTTCAAACTTGGTCTGGCTTAAGAGTACCAAGTGGGTCCTGAAAACTGACACCCAGAACAGTGGCTTGTGAGTTTTGTTTCCCAGGGAAAAAGCCTGTAAAATGGTTCAGGGTCCTGCGGCCTTAAATTGCCGGGTGCCTCCTGGAATTGCGCCTCTCGCAGGATGCCTCCCAGACGCAAGTTGGCACCAGTGCCAACTTGGTCTGGTTTGAGAGTGTCAAGTGGGTCCTGAAAACTGACACCCAGAACAGTGGCTTGTGAGTTTTGTTTCCCAGGGAAAAAGACTGTAAAATGGTTCAGGGTCCTGCGGCCTTAAATTGCCGGGTGCCTCCTGGAGATCCGCCTCTCACAGGATGCCTCCCAGGCGCAACATGACACCAGTGCCAACTTGGTCTGGTTTAAGAGTGCCAAGTGGGTCCTGCAAACTGACACCCAGAACAGTGGCTTGTGAGTTTTGTTTCCCAGGGAAAAAGCCTGTACAATGGTTCAGGGTCCTGCGGCCTTAAATTGCCGGGTGCCTCCTTGAATTGCGCCTCTCGCAGGATGCCTCCAAGACGCAAGGTGGCACCAGTGCCAGCTTGGTCTGGTTTGAGAGTGCCAAGTGGGTCCTGAAAACTGAAACCCAGAACAGTGGCTTGTGAGTTTTGTTTCCCAGGGAAAAAGCCTGTACAATGGTTCAGGGGCCTGAGGCCTTAAATTGCCGGGTGCCTCCTGGAATTCGGCCTCTCGCAGGATGCCTCCCAGACACAAGGTGGCACCAGTTCCAACTTGGTCTGGCTTAAGAGTACCAAGTGGGTCCTGAAAACTGACACCTAGAACAGTGGCTTGTGAGTTTTGTTTCCCAGGGAAAAAGCCTGTAAAATGGTTCAGGGTCCTGCAGCCTTAAATTGCCGGGTGCCTCCTGGAATTGCGCCTCTCGCAGGATGCCTCCCAGACGCAAGTTGGCACCAGTGCCAACTTGGTCTGGTTTGAGAGTGTCAAGTGGGTCCTGAAAACTGACACCCAGAACAGTGGCTTGTGAGTTTTGTTTCCCAGGGAAAAAGACTGTAAAATTGTTCAGGGTCCTGCGGCTTTAAATTGCCGGGTGCCTCCTGGAGATCCGCCTCTCACAGGATGCCTCCCAGGCGCAACATGACACCAGTGCCAACTTGGTCTGGTTTGAGAGTGCCAGGTGGCTCCTGCAAACTGACACCCAGAACAGTGGCTTGTGAGTTTTGTTTCCCGGGGAAAAAGCCTGTACAATGGTTCAGGGGCTTAAGGCCTTAAATTGCTGGGTGCCTCCTGGAATTCGGCCTCTCGCAGGATGCCTCCCAGACTCAAGGTGGCAGCAGTTCCAACTTGGTCTGGTTTAAGAGTGCCAAGTGGGTCCTGAAAACTGACACCCAGAACAGTGGCTTGTGAGTTTTCTTTCCCAGGGAAAAAGCCTGTACCATGGTTCAGGGTCCTGCGGCCTTAAATTGCCGGGTGCCTCCTGGAATTGCGCCTCTCGCAGGATGCCTCCCAGACGCAAGGTGGCACCAGTGCCAACTTGGTCTGGTTTGAGAGTGTCAAGTGGGTCCTGAAAACTGACACCCAGAACAGTGGCTTGTGAGTTTTCTTTCCCAGGGAAAAAGACTGTAAAATGGTTCAGGGTCCTGCGGCCTTAAATTGCCGGGTGCCTCCTGGAGATCCGCCTCTCACAGGATGCCTCCCAGGCGCAACATGACACCAGTGCCAACTTGGTCTGTTTTGAGAGTGCCAGGTGCCTCCTGCAAACTGACACCCAGAACAGTGGCTTGTGAGTTTTGTTTCCCAGGGAAAAAGCCTGTACCATGGTTCAGGGTCCTGCGGCCTTAAATTGCCAGGTGCCTCCTGGAATTGAGCCTCTCGCAGGATGCCTCCCAGACGCAAGGTGGCACTAGTGCAAAATTGGTCTGCTTTGAGAGTGTCAAGTGGGTCCTGAAAACTGACACCCAGAACAGTGGCTTGTGAGTTTTCTTTCCCAGGGAAAAAGCCTGTACAATGGTTCAGGGTCCTGCGGCCTTAATTGCCGGGTGCCTCCTTGAATTGCGCCTCTCGCAGGATGCCACCAAGACGCAAGGTGGCACCCGTGCCAACTTAATCTGGTTTGAGAGTGTCAAGTGGGTCCTTAAAACTGACACCCAGAACAGTGGCTTGTGAGTTTTGTTTCCCAGGGAAAAAGCCTGTACAATGGTTTATGTTAATGCCGCCTTTAATAGCCAAGTGCCACCTGGAGATCCGCCTCTCGCAGGATGCCTCCCAGACGCAAGGTGGCACCAGTGCCAACTTGGTCTGGTTTAAGAGTGCCAAGTGGGTCCTGAAAACTGACACCCAGAACAGTGGCTTGTGAGTTTTGTTTCCCAGGGAAAAAGCCTGTACAATGGTTCAGGGGCCTGAGGCCTTAAATTGCCGGGTGCCTCCTGGAATTCCGCCTCTCGCAGGATGCCTCCCAGACACAAGGTGGCACTAGTGCCAACTTGGTCTGGTTTGAGAGTGCCAAGTGTGTTCTGCAAACTGACACCCAGAACAGTGGCTTGTGAGTTTTGTTTCCCAGGGAAAAAGCCTGTACAATGGTTCAGGGTCCTGCGGCCTTAAATTGCCGGGTGCGTCCTGGAATTCCGCATCTCGCCAGGTGTTTCCCAGACGCTAAGCAACACCAGTGCCAACTTGGTCTGGTTTAAGAGTGCCAAGTGGGTCCTGCAAACTGACACCCAGAATAGTGGCTTGTGAGTTTTGTTTCCCAGGGAAAAAGCCTGTACAATGGTTCAGGGTCCTGCGGCCTTAAATTGCCGGGTGCCTCCTTGAATTGCGCCTCTCGCAGGATGCCTCCAAGACGCAAGTTGGCACCAGTGCCAGCTTGGTCTGGTTTGAGAGTGCCAAGTGGGTCCTGAAAACTGACACCCAGAACAGTGGCTTGTGAGTTTTGTTTCCCAGGGAAAAAGCCTGTACAATGGTTCAGGGGCCTGAGGCCTTAAATTGCCGGGTGCCTCCTGGAATTCGGCCTCTCGCAGGATGCCTCCCAGACACAAGGTGGCACCAGTTCAAACTTGGTCTGGCTTAAGAGTACCAAGTGGGTCCTGAAAACTGACACCCAGAACAGTGGCTTGTGAGTTTTGTTTCCCAGGGAAAAAGCCTGTAAAATGGTTCAGGGTCCTGCGGCCTTAAATTGCCGGGTGCCTCCTGGAATTGCGCCTCTCGCAGGATGCCTCCCAGACGCAAGGTGGCACCAGTGCCAACTTGGTCTGGTTTGAGAGTGTCAAGTGGGTCCTGAAAACTGACACCCAGAACAGTGGCTTGTGAGTTTTGTTTCCCAGGGAAAAAGACTGTAAAATGGTTCAGGGTCCTGCGGCCTTAAATTGCCGGGTGCCTCCTGGAGATCCGCCTCTCACAGGATGCCTCCCAGGCGCAACATGACACCAGTGCCAACTTGGTCTGGTTTGAGAGTGCCAGGTGGCTCCTGCAAACTGACACCCAGAACAGTGGCTTGTGAGTTTTGTTTCCCGGGGAAAAAGCCTGTACAATGGTTCAGGGGCCTAAGGCCTTAAATTGCGTGGTGCCTCCTGGAATTCGGCCTCTCGCAGGATGCCTCCCAGACTCAAGGCGGCACCAGTTCCAACTTGGTCTGGTTTAAGAGTGCCAAGTGGGTCCTGAAAACTGACACCCAGAACAGTGGCTTGTGAGTTTTCTTTCCCAGGGAAAAAGCCTGTACAATGGTTCAGGGGCCTGAGGCCTTAAATTGCCGGGTGCCTCCTGGAATTGCGCCTCTCGCAGGATGCCTCCCAGACACAAGGTGGAACCAGTGCCAACTTGGCCTTGTTTGAGAGTGCCAAGTGGGTCCTGAAAACTGACACCCAGAACAGTGGCTTGTGAGTTTTGTTTCCCAGGGAAAAAGCCTGTACCATGGTTCAGGGTCCTGCGGCCTTAAATTGCCAGGTGCCTCCTGGAATTGCGCCTCTCGCAGGATGCCTCCCAGACGCAAGGTGTCACTAGTGCAAAATTGGTCTGGTTTGAGAGTGTCAAGTGGGTCCTGAAAACTGATACCCAGAACAGTGGCTTGTGAGTTTTGTTTCCCAGGGAAAAAGCCTGTACAATGGTTCAGGGTCCTGCGGACTTAAATTGCCGGGTGCCTCCTGGAATTGCGCCTCTCGCAGGATGCCTCCAAGACACAAAATGGCACCAGTGCCAACTTGGTCTGGTTTGAGAGTGCCAGGTGGCTCCTGCGAACTGACACCCAGAACAGTGGCTTATGAATTTTGTTTCCCAGGGAAAAAGCCTGTACAATGGTTCAGGGTCCTGCGGACTTAAATTGCCGGGTGCCTTCTGGAATTCGGCCACTCGCAGGATGCCTCCCAGACGCAAGGTGGCACCAGTGCCAACTTGATCTGGTTTGAGAGTGCCAGGTGGCTCCTGCAAACTGACACCCAGAACAGTGGCTTGTGAGTTTTGTTTCCCGGGGAAAAAGCCTGTAAAATGGTTCAGGGGCCTAAGGCCTTAAATTGCGTGGTGCCTCCTGGAATTCGGCCTCTCGCAGGATGCTTCCCAGACTCAAGGCGGCACCAGTTCCAACTTGGTCTGGTTTAAGAGTGCCAAGTGGGTCCTGAAAACTGACACCCAGAACAGTGCTTGTGAGTTTTCTTTCCCAGGGAAAAAGCCTGTACAATGGTTCAGGGGCCTGAGGCCTTAAATTGCCGGGTGCCTCCTGGAATTCGGCCTCTCGCAGGATGCCTCCCAGACACAAGGTGGCACCAGTGCCAACTTGGCCTTGTTTGAGAGTGCCAAGTGGGTCCTGAAAACTGACACCCAGAACAGTGGCTTGTGAGTTTTGTTTCCCAGGGAAAAAGCCTGTACAATGGTTCAGGGTCCTGCGCCCTAAATTGCCGGGTGCCTCCTGGAATTGCGCCTCTCGCAGGATGCCTCCCAGACGCAAGTTGGCACCAGTGCCAACTTGGTCTGGTTTGAGAGTGCCAAGTGGGTCCTGAAAACTGACACCCAGAACAGTGGCTTGTGAGTTTTGTTTCCCAGGGAAAAAGCCTGTACAATGGTTCAGGGTCCTGCGGCCTTAAATTGCCGGGTGCCACCTGGAATTGCGCCTCTCGCAGGATGCCTCCCAGACGCAAGGTGGCACCAGTGCCAACTTGGTCTGGTTTGAGAGTGTCAAGTGGGTCCTGAAAACTGACACCCAGAACAGTGGCTTGTGAGTTTTCTTTCCCAGGGAAAAAGACTGTAAAATGGTTCAGGGTCCTGTGGCCTTAAATTGCCGGGTGCCTCCTGGAGATCCGCCTCTCACAGGATGCCTCCCAGGCGCAACATGACACCAGTGCCAACTTGGTCTGGTTTGAGAGTGCCAGGTGGCTCCTGCAAACTGACACCCAGAACAGTGGCTTGTGAGTTTTGTTTCCCGGGGAAAAAGCCTGTACAATGGTTCAGGGGCCTGAGGCCTTAAATTGCTGGGTGCCTCCTGGAATTCGGCCTCTCGCAGGATGCCTCCCAGACGCAAGGTGGCACCAGTTCCAACTTGGTCTGGTTTGAGAGTGCCAAGTGGGTCCTGAAAACTGACACCCAGAACAGTGGCTTGTGAGTTTTGTTTCCCAGGGAAAAAGCCTGTACAATGGTTCAGGGGCCTGAGGCCTTAAATTGCCGGGTACCTCCTGGAATTGCGCCTCTCGCAGGATGCCTCCCAGACACAAGGTGGCACCAGTGCCAACTTGGTCTGGTTTGAGAGTGCCAAGTGGGTCCTGAAAACTGACACCCAGAACAGTGGCTTGTGAGTTTTGTTTCCCAGGGAAAAACCCTGTACCATGGTTCAGGGTCCTGCGGCCTTAAATTGCCAGGTGCCTCCTGGAATTGCGCCTCTCGCAGGATGCCTCCCAGACGCAAGGTGGCACTAGTGCAAAATTGGTCTGCTTTGAGAGTGCCAAGTGGGTCCTGAAAACTGACACCCAGAACAGTGGCTTGTGAGTTTTGTTTCCCAGGGAAAAAGCCTGTACAATGGTTCAGGGTCCTGCGGCCTTAAATTGCCGGGTGCCTCCTGGAATTCGGCCTCTCGCAGGATGCCTCCAAGACGCAAGGTGGCACCAGTGCCAACTTGGTCTGGTTTGAGAGTGCCAGGTGGCTCCTGCAAACTGACACCCAGAACAGTGGCTTGTGAGTTTTGTTTCCCAGGGAAAAAGCCTGTACAATGGTTTATGTTTATGCCGCCTTTAATAGCCGGGTGCCACCTGGAGATCCGCCTCTCGCAGGATGCCTCCCAGACGCAAGGTGGCACCAGTGCCAACTTGGTCTGCTTTGAGAGTGTCAAGTGGGTCCTGAAAACTGACACCCAGAACAGTGGCTTCTGAATTTTGTTTCCCAGGGAAAAAGCCTGTACAATGGTTCAGGGTCCTGCGGCCTTAAATTGCCGGGTGCCTCCTGGAATTCCGCCTCTCGCAGGATGCCTCCCAGTAGCATGGTGGCACCAGTGCCAACTTGATCTGGTTTGAGAGTGCCAAGTGTGTTCTGAAAACTGACACCCAGAACAGTGGCTTGTGAGTTTTGTTTCCCAGGGAAAAAGCCTGTACAATGGTTCAGGGTCCTGCGGCCTTAAATTGCCGGGTGCCTCCTGGAATTCGGCCTCTCGCAGGATGCCTCCAAGACGCAAGGTGGCACCAGTGCCAACTTGATCTGGTTTGAGAGTGCCAGGTGGCTCCTGCAAACTGACACCCAGAACAGTGGCTTGTGAGTTTTGTTTCCCAGGGAAAAAGCCTGTACAATGGTTTATGTTTATGCCGCCTTTAATAGCCGGGTGCCACCTGGAGATCCGCCTCTCGCAGGATGCCTCCCAGACGCAAGGTGGCACCAGTGCCAACTTGGTCTGCTTTGAGAGTGTCAAGTGGGTCCTGAAAACTGACACCCAGAACAGTGGCTTCTGAATTTTGTTTCCCAGGGAAAAAGCCTGTACAATGGTTCAGGGTCCTGCGGCCTTAAATTGCCGGGTGCCTCCTGGAATTGCGCCTCTCGCAGGATGCCTCCCAGACTCAAGTTGGCAGCAGTGCCAACTTGGTCTGGTTTGAGAGTGTCAAGTGGGTCCTGAAAACTGACACCCAGAACAGTGGCTTGTGAGTTTTGTTTCCCAGGGAAAAAGCCTGTACAATGGTTCAGGGTCCTGCGGCCTTAAATTGCCGGGTGCCACCTGGAATTGCGCCTCTCGCAGGATGCCTCCCAGACGCAAGGTGGCACCAGTGCCAACTTGGTCTGGTTTAAGAGTGCCAAGTGGGTCCTGAAAACTGACACCCAGAACAGTGGCTTGTGAGTTTTCTTTCCCAGGGAAAAAGACTGTAAAATGGTTCAGGGTCCTGCGGCCTTAAATTGCCGGGTGCCTCCTGGAGATCCGCCTCTCACAGGATGCCTCCCAGGTGCAACATGACACCAGTGCCAACTTGGTCTGGTTTGAGAGTGCCAGGTGGCTCCTGCAAACTGACACCCAGAACAGTGGCTTGTGAGTTTTGTTTCCCGGGGAAAAAGCCTGTACAATGGTTCAGGGGCCTGAGGCCTTAAATTGCTGGGTGCCTCCTGGAATTCGGCCTCTCGCAGGATGCCTCCCAGACGCAAGGTGGCACCAGTTCCAACTTGGTCTGGTTTAAGAGTGCCAAGTGGGTCCTGCAAACTGACACCCAGAACAGTGGCTTGTGAGTTTTGTTTCCCAGAGAAAAAAGCCTGTACAATGGTTCAGGGGCCTGAGGCCTTAAATTGCCGGGTGCCTCCTGGAATTGCGCCTCTCGCAGGATGCCTCCCAGACACAAGGTGGCACCAGTGCCAACTTGGTCTGGTTTGAGAGTGCCAAGTGGGTCCTGAAAACTGACACCCAGAACAGTGGCTTGTGAGTTTTGTTTCCCAGGGAAAAAGCCTGTACAATGGTTCAGGGTCCTGCGGCCTTAAATTGCCAGGTGCCTCCTGGAATTGCGCCTCTCGCAGGATGCCTCCCAGACGCAAGGTTGCACTAGTGCAAAATTGGTCTGCTTTGAGAGTGTCAAGTGGGTCCTGAAAACTGACACCCAGAACAGTGGCTTCTGAATTTTGTTTCCCAGGGAAAAAGCCTGTACAATGGTTCAGGGTCCTGCGGCCTTAAATTGCCGGGTGCCTCCTTGAATTGCGCCTCTCGCAGGATGCCTCCAAGACGCAAGGTGGCACCAGTGCAAAATTGGTCTGCTTTGAGAGTGCCAAGTAGGTCCTGAAAACTGACACCCAGAACAGTGGCTTGTGAGTTTTGTTTCCCAGGGAAAAAGCCTGTACAATGGTTCAGGGTCCTGCGGCCTTAAATTGCCGGGTGCCTCCTGGAATTCGGCCTCTCGCAGGATGCCTCCAAGACGCAAGGTGGCACCAGTGCCAACTTGATCTGGTTTGAGAGTGCCAGGTGGCTCCTGCAAACTGACACCCAGAACAGTGGCTTGTGAGTTTTGTTTCCCAGGGAAAAAGCCTGTACAATGGTTCAGGGTCCTGCGGCCTTAAATTGCCGGGTGCCTCCTGGAATTCCGCCTCTCGCAGGATGCCTCCCAGACGCAAGGTGGCACCAGTGCCAACTTGATCTGGTTTGAGAGTGCCAAGTGTGTTCTGCAAACTGACACCCAGAACAGTGGCTTGTGAGTTTTGTTTCCCAGGGAAAAAGCCTGTACAATGGTTCAGGGTCCTGCGGCCTTAAATTGCCAGGTGCCTCCTGGAATTCCGCATCTCGCCAGGTGTTTCCCAGACGCTAAGCAACACCAGTGCCAACTTGGTCTGCTTTAAGAGTGCCAAGTGGGTCCTGCAAACTAACACCCAGAACAGTGGCTTGTGAGTTTTGTTTCCCAGGGAAAAAGCCTGTACCATGGTTCAGGGTCCTGCGGCCTTAAATTGCCGGGTGCCTCCTGGAATTGCGCCTCTCGCAGGATGCCTCCAAGACGCAAAATGGCACCAGTGCCAACTTGGTCTGGTTTGAGAGTGCTAGGTGGCTCCTGCAAACTGACACCCAGAACAGTGGCTTGTGAGTTTTGTTTCCCAGGGAAAAAGCCTGTACAATGGTTCAGGGGCCTGAGGCCTTAAATTGCCGGGTGCCACCTGGAGATCCGCCTCTCGCAGGATGCCTCCCAGACGCAAGGTGGCACCAGTGCCAACTTGGTCTGGTTTGAGAGTGTAGAGTGGGTCCTGAAAACTGACACCCAGAACAGTGGCTTGTGAGTTTTCTTTCCCAGGATAAAAGACTGTAAAATGGTTCAGGGTCCTGCGGCCTTAAATTGCCGGGTGCCTCCTGGAGATCCGCCTCTCACAGGATGCCTCCCAGGTGCAACATGACACCAGTGCCAACTTGGTCTGGTTTGAGAGTGCCAGGTGGCTCCTGCAAACTGACACCCAGAACAGTGGCTTGTGAGTTTTGTTTCCCGGGGAAAAAGCCTGTACAATGGTTCAGGGGCCTGAGGCCTTAAATTGCTGGGTGCCTCCTGGAATTCGGCCTCTCGCAGGATGCCTCCCAGACGCAAGGTGGCACCAGTTCCAACTTGGTCTGGTTTAAGAGTGCCAAGTGGGTCCTGAAAACTGACACCCAGAACAGTGGCTTGTGAGTTTTGTTTCCCAGAGAAAAAAGCCTGTACAATGGTTCAGGGGCCTGAGGCCTTAAATTGCCGGGTGCCTCCTGGAATTGCGCCTCTCGCAGGATGCCTCCCAGACACAAGGTGGCACCAGTGCCAACTTGGTCTGGTTTGAGAGTACCAAGTGGGTCCTGAAAACTGACACCCAGAACAGTGGCTTGTGAGTTTTGTTTCCCAGGGAAAAAGCCTGTACCATGGTTCAGGGTCCTGCGGCCTTAAATTGCCAGGTGCCTCCTGGAATTGCGCCTCTCGCAGGATGCCTCCCAGACGCAAGGTGGCACTAGTGCAAAATTGGTCTGCTTTGAGAGTGTCAAGTGGGTCCTGAAAACTGACACCCAGAACAGTGGCTTGTGAGTTTTGTTTCCCAGGGAAAAAGCCTGTACAATGGTTCAGGGTCCTGCGGCCTTAAATTGCCGGGTGCCTCCTTGAATTGCGCCTCTCGCAGGATGCCTCCAAGACGCAAGGTGGCACCAGTGCCAACTTGATCTGGTTTGAGAGTGCCAGGTAGCTCCTGCAAACTGACACCCAGAACAGTGGCTTGTGAGTTTTGTTTCCCAGGGAAAAAGCCTGTAAAATGGTTTATGTTTATGCCGCGTTTAATAGCCGGGTGCAACCTGGAGATCCGCCTCTCGCAGGATGCCTCCCAGGCGCAAGGTGGCACCAGTGCCAACTTGGTCTGCTTTGAGAGTGTCAAGTGGGTCCTGAAAACTGACACCCAGAACAGTGGCTTGTGAGTTTTGTTTCCCAGGGAAAAAGCCTGTACAATGGTTCAGGGTCCTGTGGCCTTAAATTGCCATGTGCCTCCTGGAATTCCGCCTCTCGCAGGCTGCCTCCCAGACGCAAGGTGGCACCAGTGCCAACTTGGTCTGGTTTGAGAGTACCAAGTGGGTCCTGAAAACTGACACCCAGAACAGTGGCTTGTGAGTTTTGTTTCCCAGGGAAAAAGCCTGTACCATGGTTCAGGGTCCTGCGGCCTTAAATTGCCAGGTGCCTCCTGGAATTGCGCCTCTCGCAGGATGCCTCCCAGACGCAAGGTGGCACTAGTGCAAAATTGGTCTGCTTTGAGAGTGTCAAGTGGGTCCTGAAAACTGACACCCAGAACAGTGGCTTGTGAGTTTTGTTTCCCAGGGAAAAAGCCTGTACAATGGTTCAGGGTCCTGCGGCCTTAAATTGCCGGGTGCCTCCTTGAATTGCGCCTCTCGCAGGATGCCTCCAAGACGCAAGGTGGCACCAGTGCCAACTTGATCTGGTTTGAGAGTGCCAGGTAGCTCCTGCAAACTGACACCCAGAACAGTGGCTTGTGAGTTTTGTTTCCCAGGGAAAAAGCCTGTAAAATGGTTTATGTTTATGCCGCGTTTAATAGCCGGGTGCAACCTGGAGATCCGCCTCTCGCAGGATGCCTCCCAGGCGCAAGGTGGCACCAGTGCCAACTTGGTCTGCTTTGAGAGTGTCAAGTGGGTCCTGAAAACTGACACCCAGAACAGTGGCTTGTGAGTTTTGTTTCCCAGGGAAAAAGCCTGTACAATGGTTCAGGGTCCTGTGGCCTTAAATTGCCATGTGCCTCCTGGAATTCCGCCTCTCGCAGGCTGCCTCCCAGACGCAAGGTGGCACCAGTGCCAACTTGATCTGGTTTGAGAGTGCCAAGTGTGTTCTTAAAACTGACACCCAGAACAGTGGCTTGTGAGTTTTGTTTCCCAGGGAAAAAGCCTGTACAATGGTTCAGGGTCCTGCGGCCTTAAATTGCCGGGTGCCTCCTGGAATTCCGCATCTCGCCAGGTGTTTCCCAGACGCTAAGCAACACCAGTGCCAACTTGGTCTGGTTTAAGAGTGCCAAGTGGGTCCTGCAAACTGACACCCAGAACAGTGGCTTGTGAGTTTTGTTTCCCAGGGAAAAAGCCTGTACAATGGTTCAGGGGCCTGCGGCCTTAAATTGCCGGGTGCCTCCTGGAATTCGGCCTCTCGCAGGATGCCTCCAAGACGCAAGGTGGCACCAGTGCCAACTTGATCTGGTTTGAGAGTGCCAGGTGGCTCCTGCAAACTGACACCCAGAACAGTGGCTTGTGAGTTTTGTTTCCCAGGGAAAAAGCCTGTACAATGGTTTATGTTTATGCCGCCTTTAATAGCCGGGTGCCACCTGGAGATCCGCCTCTCGCAGGTTGCCTCCCAGACGCAAGGTGGCACCAGTGCCAACTTGGTCTGCTTTGAGAGTGTCAAGTGGGTCCTGAAAACTGACACCCAGAACAGTGGCTTCTGAATTTTGTTTCCCAGGGAAAAAGCCTGTACAATGGTTCAGGGTCCTGCGGCCTTAAATTGCCGGGTGCCTCCTGGAATTCCGCCTCTCGCAGGATGCCTCCCAGTAGCAAGGTGGCACCAGTGCCAACTTGATCTGGTTTGAGAGTGCCAAGTGTGTTCTGCAAACTGACACCCAGAACAGTGGCTTGTGAGTTTTCTTTCCCAGGGAAAAAGCCTGTACAATGGTTCAGGGTCCTGCGGCCTTAAATTGCCAGGTGCCTCCTGGAATTCCGCATCTCGCCAGGTGTTTCCCAGACGCTAAGCAACACCAGTGCCAACTTGGTCTGCTTTAAGAGTGCCAGGTGGCTCCTGCAAACTGACACCCAGAACAGTGGCTTGTGAGTTTTGTTTCCCAGGGAAAAAGCCTGTACAATGGTTCAGGGTCCTGCGGCCTTAAATTGCCGGGTGCCTCCTGGAATTGCGCCTCTCGCAGGATGCCTCCAAGACGCAAAATGGCACCAGTGCCAACTTGGTCTGGTTTGAGAGTGCTAGGTGGCTCCTGCAAACTGACACCCAGAACAGTGGCTTGTGAGTTTTGTTTCCCAGGGAAAAAGCCTGTACAATGGTTCAGGGGCCTGAGGCCTTAAATTGCCGGGTGCCTCCTGGAAGTCGGCCTCTCGCAGGATGCCTCCCAGACACAAGGTGGCACCAGTTCCAACTTGGTCTGGTTTAAGAGTGCCAAGTGGGTCCGGAAAACTGACACCCAGAACAGTGGCTTGTGAGTTTTGTTTCCCAGGGAAAAAGCCTGTACAATGGTTCAGGGTCCTGCGGCCTTAAATTGCCGGGTGCCTCCTGGAATTGCGCCTCTCGCAGGATGCCTCCCAGACTCAAGTTGGCACCAGTGCCAACTTGGTCTGGTTTGAGAGTGTCAAGTGGGTCCTGAAAACTGACACCCAGAACAGTGGCTTGTGAGTTTTCTTTCCCAGGGAAAAAGACTGTAAAATGGTTCAGGGTCCTGCGGCCTTAAATTGCCGGGTGCCTCCTGGAGATCCGCCTCTCACAGGATGCCTCCCAGGTGCAACATGACACCAGTGCCAACTTGGTCTGGCTTAAGAGTACCAAGTGGGTCCTGAAAACTGACACCCAGAACAGTGGCTTGTGAGTTTTGTTTCCCAGGGAAAAAGCCTGTAAAATGGTTCAGGGTCCTGCGGCCTTAAATTGCCGGGTGCCTCCTGGAATTGCGCCTCTCGCAGGATGCCTCCCAGACGCAAGTTGGCACCAGTGCCAACTTGGTCTGGTTTGAGAGTGTCAAGTGGGTCCTGAAAACTGACACCCAGAACAGTGGCTTGTGAGTTTTGTTTCCCAGAGAAAAAAGCCTGTACAATGGTTCAGGGGCCTGAGGCCTTAAATTGCCGGGTGCCTCCTGGAATTGCGCCTCTCGCAGGATGCCTCCAAGACGCAAAATGGCACCAGTGCCAACTTGGTCTGGTTTGAGAGTGCTAGGTGGCTCCTGCAAACTGACACCCAGAACAGTGGCTTGTGAGTTTTGTTTCCCGGGGAAAAAGCCTGTAAAATGGTTCAGGGGCCTAAGGCCTTAAATTGCGTGGTGCCTCCTGGAATTCGGCCTCTCGCAGGATGCTTCCCAGACTCAAGGCGGCACCAGTTCCAACTTGGTCTGGTTTAAGAGTGCCAAGTGGGTCCTGAAAACTGACACCCAGAACAGTGCTTGTGAGTTTTCTTTCCCAGGGAAAAAGCCTGTACAATGGTTCAGGGGCCTGAGGCCTTAAATTGCCGGGTGCCTCCTGGAATTCGGCCTCTCGCAGGATGCCTCCCAGACACAAGGTGGCACCAGTGCCAACTTGGCCTTGTTTGAGAGTGCCAAGTGGGTCCTGAAAACTGACACCCAGAACAGTGGCTTGTGAGTTTTGTTTCCCAGGGAAAAAGCCTGTACAATGGTTCAGGGTCCTGCGCCCTAAATTGCCGGGTGCCTCCTGGAATTGCGCCTCTCGCAGGATGCCTCCCAGACGCAAGTTGGCACCAGTGCCAACTTGGTCTGGTTTGAGAGTGCCAAGTGGGTCCTGAAAACTGACACCCAGAACAGTGGCTTGTGAGTTTTGTTTCCCAGGGAAAAAGCCTGTACAATGGTTCAGGGTCCTGCGGCCTTAAATTGCCGGGTGCCACCTGGAATTGCGCCTCTCGCAGGATGCCTCCCAGACGCAAGGTGGCACCAGTGCCAACTTGGTCTGGTTTGAGAGTGTCAAGTGGGTCCTGAAAACTGACACCCAGAACAGTGGCTTGTGAGTTTTCTTTCCCAGGGAAAAAGACTGTAAAATGGTTCAGGGTCCTGTGGCCTTAAATTGCCGGGTGCCTCCTGGAGATCCGCCTCTCACAGGATGCCTCCCAGGCGCAACATGACACCAGTGCCAACTTGGTCTGGTTTGAGAGTGCCAGGTGGCTCCTGCAAACTGACACCCAGAACAGTGGCTTGTGAGTTTTGTTTCCCGGGGAAAAAGCCTGTACAATGGTTCAGGGGCCTGAGGCCTTAAATTGCTGGGTGCCTCCTGGAATTCGGCCTCTCGCAGGATGCCTCCCAGACGCAAGGTGGCACCAGTTCCAACTTGGTCTGGTTTGAGAGTGCCAAGTGGGTCCTGAAAACTGACACCCAGAACAGTGGCTTGTGAGTTTTGTTTCCCAGGGAAAAAGCCTGTACAATGGTTCAGGGGCCTGAGGCCTTAAATTGCCGGGTACCTCCTGGAATTGCGCCTCTCGCAGGATGCCTCCCAGACACAAGGTGGCACCAGTGCCAACTTGGTCTGGTTTGAGAGTGCCAAGTGGGTCCTGAAAACTGACACCCAGAACAGTGGCTTGTGAGTTTTGTTTCCCAGGGAAAAACCCTGTACCATGGTTCAGGGTCCTGCGGCCTTAAATTGCCAGGTGCCTCCTGGAATTGCGCCTCTCGCAGGATGCCTCCCAGACGCAAGGTGGCACTAGTGCAAAATTGGTCTGCTTTGAGAGTGCCAAGTGGGTCCTGAAAACTGACACCCAGAACAGTGGCTTGTGAGTTTTGTTTCCCAGGGAAAAAGCCTGTACAATGGTTCAGGGTCCTGCGGCCTTAAATTGCCGGGTGCCTCCTGGAATTCGGCCTCTCGCAGGATGCCTCCAAGACGCAAGGTGGCACCAGTGCCAACTTGGTCTGGTTTGAGAGTGCCAGGTGGCTCCTGCAAACTGACACCCAGAACAGTGGCTTGTGAGTTTTGTTTCCCAGGGAAAAAGCCTGTACAATGGTTTATGTTTATGCCGCCTTTAATAGCCGGGTGCCACCTGGAGATCCGCCTCTCGCAGGATGCCTCCCAGACGCAAGGTGGCACCAGTGCCAACTTGGTCTGCTTTGAGAGTGTCAAGTGGGTCCTGAAAACTGACACCCAGAACAGTGGCTTCTGAATTTTGTTTCCCAGGGAAAAAGCCTGTACAATGGTTCAGGGTCCTGCGGCCTTAAATTGCCGGGTGCCTCCTGGAATTCCGCCTCTCGCAGGATGCCTCCCAGTAGCATGGTGGCACCAGTGCCAACTTGATCTGGTTTGAGAGTGCCAAGTGTGTTCTGAAAACTGACACCCAGAACAGTGGCTTGTGAGTTTTGTTTCCCAGGGAAAAAGCCTGTACAATGGTTCAGGGTCCTGCGGCCTTAAATTGCCGGGTGCCTCCTGGAATTCGGCCTCTCGCAGGATGCCTCCAAGACGCAAGGTGGCACCAGTGCCAACTTGATCTGGTTTGAGAGTGCCAGGTGGCTCCTGCAAACTGACACCCAGAACAGTGGCTTGTGAGTTTTGTTTCCCAGGGAAAAAGCCTGTACAATGGTTTATGTTTATGCCGCCTTTAATAGCCGGGTGCCACCTGGAGATCCGCCTCTCGCAGGATGCCTCCCAGACGCAAGGTGGCACCAGTGCCAACTTGGTCTGCTTTGAGAGTGTCAAGTGGGTCCTGAAAACTGACACCCAGAACAGTGGCTTCTGAATTTTGTTTCCCAGGGAAAAAGCCTGTACAATGGTTCAGGGTCCTGCGGCCTTAAATTGCCGGGTGCCTCCTGGAATTGCGCCTCTCGCAGGATGCCTCCCAGACTCAAGTTGGCAGCAGTGCCAACTTGGTCTGGTTTGAGAGTGTCAAGTGGGTCCTGAAAACTGACACCCAGAACAGTGGCTTGTGAGTTTTGTTTCCCAGGGAAAAAGCCTGTACAATGGTTCAGGGTCCTGCGGCCTTAAATTGCCGGGTGCCACCTGGAATTGCGCCTCTCGCAGGATGCCTCCCAGACGCAAGGTGGCACCAGTGCCAACTTGGTCTGGTTTAAGAGTGCCAAGTGGGTCCTGAAAACTGACACCCAGAACAGTGGCTTGTGAGTTTTCTTTCCCAGGGAAAAAGACTGTAAAATGGTTCAGGGTCCTGCGGCCTTAAATTGCCGGGTGCCTCCTGGAGATCCGCCTCTCACAGGATGCCTCCCAGGTGCAACATGACACCAGTGCCAACTTGGTCTGGTTTGAGAGTGCCAGGTGGCTCCTGCAAACTGACACCCAGAACAGTGGCTTGTGAGTTTTGTTTCCCGGGGAAAAAGCCTGTACAATGGTTCAGGGGCCTGAGGCCTTAAATTGCTGGGTGCCTCCTGGAATTCGGCCTCTCGCAGGATGCCTCCCAGACGCAAGGTGGCACCAGTTCCAACTTGGTCTGGTTTAAGAGTGCCAAGTGGGTCCTGCAAACTGACACCCAGAACAGTGGCTTGTGAGTTTTGTTTCCCAGAGAAAAAAGCCTGTACAATGGTTCAGGGGCCTGAGGCCTTAAATTGCCGGGTGCCTCCTGGAATTGCGCCTCTCGCAGGATGCCTCCCAGACACAAGGTGGCACCAGTGCCAACTTGGTCTGGTTTGAGAGTGCCAAGTGGGTCCTGAAAACTGACACCCAGAACAGTGGCTTGTGAGTTTTGTTTCCCAGGGAAAAAGCCTGTACAATGGTTCAGGGTCCTGCGGCCTTAAATTGCCAGGTGCCTCCTGGAATTGCGCCTCTCGCAGGATGCCTCCCAGACGCAAGGTTGCACTAGTGCAAAATTGGTCTGCTTTGAGAGTGTCAAGTGGGTCCTGAAAACTGACACCCAGAACAGTGGCTTCTGAATTTTGTTTCCCAGGGAAAAAGCCTGTACAATGGTTCAGGGTCCTGCGGCCTTAAATTGCCGGGTGCCTCCTTGAATTGCGCCTCTCGCAGGATGCCTCCAAGACGCAAGGTGGCACCAGTGCAAAATTGGTCTGCTTTGAGAGTGCCAAGTAGGTCCTGAAAACTGACACCCAGAACAGTGGCTTGTGAGTTTTGTTTCCCAGGGAAAAAGCCTGTACAATGGTTCAGGGTCCTGCGGCCTTAAATTGCCGGGTGCCTCCTGGAATTCGGCCTCTCGCAGGATGCCTCCAAGACGCAAGGTGGCACCAGTGCCAACTTGATCTGGTTTGAGAGTGCCAGGTGGCTCCTGCAAACTGACACCCAGAACAGTGGCTTGTGAGTTTTGTTTCCCAGGGAAAAAGCCTGTACAATGGTTCAGGGTCCTGCGGCCTTAAATTGCCGGGTGCCTCCTGGAATTCCGCCTCTCGCAGGATGCCTCCCAGACGCAAGGTGGCACCAGTGCCAACTTGATCTGGTTTGAGAGTGCCAAGTGTGTTCTGCAAACTGACACCCAGAACAGTGGCTTGTGAGTTTTGTTTCCCAGGGAAAAAGCCTGTACAATGGTTCAGGGTCCTGCGGCCTTAAATTGCCAGGTGCCTCCTGGAATTCCGCATCTCGCCAGGTGTTTCCCAGACGCTAAGCAACACCAGTGCCAACTTGGTCTGCTTTAAGAGTGCCAAGTGGGTCCTGCAAACTAACACCCAGAACAGTGGCTTGTGAGTTTTGTTTCCCAGGGAAAAAGCCTGTACCATGGTTCAGGGTCCTGCGGCCTTAAATTGCCGGGTGCCTCCTGGAATTGCGCCTCTCGCAGGATGCCTCCAAGACGCAAAATGGCACCAGTGCCAACTTGGTCTGGTTTGAGAGTGCTAGGTGGCTCCTGCAAACTGACACCCAGAACAGTGGCTTGTGAGTTTTGTTTCCCAGGGAAAAAGCCTGTACAATGGTTCAGGGGCCTGAGGCCTTAAATTGCCGGGTGCCACCTGGAGATCCGCCTCTCGCAGGATGCCTCCCAGACGCAAGGTGGCACCAGTGCCAACTTGGTCTGGTTTGAGAGTGTAGAGTGGGTCCTGAAAACTGACACCCAGAACAGTGGCTTGTGAGTTTTCTTTCCCAGGATAAAAGACTGTAAAATGGTTCAGGGTCCTGCGGCCTTAAATTGCCGGGTGCCTCCTGGAGATCCGCCTCTCACAGGATGCCTCCCAGGTGCAACATGACACCAGTGCCAACTTGGTCTGGTTTGAGAGTGCCAGGTGGCTCCTGCAAACTGACACCCAGAACAGTGGCTTGTGAGTTTTGTTTCCCGGGGAAAAAGCCTGTACAATGGTTCAGGGGCCTGAGGCCTTAAATTGCTGGGTGCCTCCTGGAATTCGGCCTCTCGCAGGATGCCTCCCAGACGCAAGGTGGCACCAGTTCCAACTTGGTCTGGTTTAAGAGTGCCAAGTGGGTCCTGAAAACTGACACCCAGAACAGTGGCTTGTGAGTTTTGTTTCCCAGAGAAAAAAGCCTGTACAATGGTTCAGGGGCCTGAGGCCTTAAATTGCCGGGTGCCTCCTGGAATTGCGCCTCTCGCAGGATGCCTCCCAGACACAAGGTGGCACCAGTGCCAACTTGGTCTGGTTTGAGAGTACCAAGTGGGTCCTGAAAACTGAAACCCAGAACAGTGGCTTGAGAGTTTTGTTTCCCAGGGAAAAAGCCTGTACCATGGTTCAGGGTCCTGCGGCCTTAAATTGCCAGGTGCCTCCTGGAATTGCGCCTCTCGCAGGATGCCTCCCAGACGCAAGGTGGCACTAGTGCAAAATTGGTCTGCTTTGAGAGTGTCAAGTGGGTCCTGAAAACTGACACCCAGAACAGTGGCTTGTGAGTTTTGTTTCCCAGGGAAAAAGCCTGTACAATGGTTCAGGGTCCTGCGGCCTTAAATTGCCGGGTGCCTCCTTGAATTGCGCCTCTCGCAGGATGCCTCCAAGACGCAAGGTGGCACCAGTGCCAACTTGATCTGGTTTGAGAGTGCCAGGTAGCTCCTGCAAACTGACACCCAGAACAGTGGCTTGTGAGTTTTGTTTCCCAGGGAAAAAGCCTGTAAAATGGTTTATGTTTATGCCGCGTTTAATAGCCGGGTGCAACCTGGAGATCCGCCTCTCGCAGGATGCCTCCCAGGCGCAAGGTGGCACCAGTGCCAACTTGGTCTGCTTTGAGAGTGTCAAGTGGGTCCTGAAAACTGACACCCAGAACAGTGGCTTGTGAGTTTTGTTTCCCAGGGAAAAAGCCTGTACAATGGTTCAGGGTCCTGTGGCCTTAAATTGCCATGTGCCTCCTGGAATTCCGCCTCTCGCAGGCTGCCTCCCAGACGCAAGGTGGCACCAGTGCCAACTTGATCTGGTTTGAGAGTGCCAAGTGTGTTCTTAAAACTGACACCCAGAACAGTGGCTTGTGAGTTTTGTTTCCCAGGGAAAAAGCCTGTACAATGGTTCAGGGTCCTGCGGCCTTAAATTGCCGGGTGCCTCCTGGAATTCCGCATCTCGCCAGGTGTTTCCCAGACGCTAAGCAACACCAGTGCCAACTTGGTCTGGTTTAAGAGTGCCAAGTGGGTCCTGCAAACTGACACCCAGAACAGTGGCTTGTGAGTTTTGTTTCCCAGGGAAAAAGCCTGTACAATGGTTCAGGGGCCTGCGGCCTTAAATTGCCGGGTGCCTCCTGGAATTCGGCCTCTCGCAGGATGCCTCCAAGACGCAAGGTGGCACCAGTGCCAACTTGATCTGGTTTGAGAGTGCCAGGTGGCTCCTGCAAACTGACACCCAGAACAGTGGCTTGTGAGTTTTGTTTCCCAGGGAAAAAGCCTGTACAATGGTTTATGTTTATGCCGCCTTTAATAGCCGGGTGCCACCTGGAGATCCGCCTCTCGCAGGTTGCCTCCCAGACGCAAGGTGGCACCAGTGCCAACTTGGTCTGCTTTGAGAGTGTCAAGTGGGTCCTGAAAACTGACACCCAGAACAGTGGCTTCTGAATTTTGTTTCCCAGGGAAAAAGCCTGTACAATGGTTCAGGGTCCTGCGGCCTTAAATTGCCGGGTGCCTCCTGGAATTCCGCCTCTCGCAGGATGCCTCCCAGTAGCAAGGTGGCACCAGTGCCAACTTGATCTGGTTTGAGAGTGCCAAGTGTGTTCTGCAAACTGACACCCAGAACAGTGGCTTGTGAGTTTTCTTTCCCAGGGAAAAAGCCTGTACAATGGTTCAGGGTCCTGCGGCCTTAAATTGCCAGGTGCCTCCTGGAATTCCGCATCTCGCCAGGTGTTTCCCAGACGCTAAGCAACACCAGTGCCAACTTGGTCTGCTTTAAGAGTGCCAGGTGGCTCCTGCAAACTGACACCCAGAACAGTGGCTTGTGAGTTTTGTTTCCCAGGGAAAAAGCCTGTACAATGGTTCAGGGTCCTGCGGCCTTAAATTGCCGGGTGCCTCCTGGAATTGCGCCTCTCGCAGGATGCCTCCAAGACGCAAAATGGCACCAGTGCCAACTTGGTCTGGTTTGAGAGTGCTAGGTGGCTCCTGCAAACTGACACCCAGAACAGTGGCTTGTGAGTTTTGTTTCCCAGGGAAAAAGCCTGTACAATGGTTCAGGGGCCTGAGGCCTTAAATTGCCGGGTGCCTCCTGGAAGTCGGCCTCTCGCAGGATGCCTCCCAGACACAAGGTGGCACCAGTTCCAACTTGGTCTGGTTTAAGAGTGCCAAGTGGGTCCGGAAAACTGACACCCAGAACAGTGGCTTGTGAGTTTTGTTTCCCAGGGAAAAAGCCTGTACAATGGTTCAGGGTCCTGCGGCCTTAAATTGCCGGGTGCCTCCTGGAATTGCGCCTCTCGCAGGATGCCTCCCAGACTCAAGTTGGCACCAGTGCCAACTTGGTCTGGTTTGAGAGTGTCAAGTGGGTCCTGAAAACTGACACCCAGAACAGTGGCTTGTGAGTTTTCTTTCCCAGGGAAAAAGACTGTAAAATGGTTCAGGGTCCTGCGGCCTTAAATTGCCGGGTGCCTCCTGGAGATCCGCCTCTCACAGGATGCCTCCCAGGTGCAACATGACACCAGTGCCAACTTGGTCTGGCTTAAGAGTACCAAGTGGGTCCTGAAAACTGACACCCAGAACAGTGGCTTGTGAGTTTTGTTTCCCAGGGAAAAAGCCTGTAAAATGGTTCAGGGTCCTGCGGCCTTAAATTGCCGGGTGCCTCCTGGAATTGCGCCTCTCGCAGGATGCCTCCCAGACGCAAGTTGGCACCAGTGCCAACTTGGTCTGGTTTGAGAGTGTCAAGTGGGTCCTGAAAACTGACACCCAGAACAGTGGCTTGTGAGTTTTGTTTCCCAGAGAAAAAAGCCTGTACAATGGTTCAGGGGCCTGAGGCCTTAAATTGCCGGGTGCCTCCTGGAATTGCGCCTCTCGCAGGATGCCTCCAAGACGCAAAATGGCACCAGTGCCAACTTGGTCTGGTTTGAGAGTGCTAGGTGGCTCCTGCAAACTGACACCCAGAACAGTGGCTTGTGAGTTTTGTTTCCCAGGGAAAAAGCCTGTACAATGGTTCAGGGGCCTGAGGCCTTAAATTGCCGGGTGCCACCTGGAGATCCGCCTCTCGCAGGATGCCTCCCAGACGCAAGGTGGCACCAGTGCCAACTTGGTCTGGTTTGAGAGTGTAGAGTGGGTCCTGAAAACTGACACCCAGAACAGTGGCTTGTGAGTTTTCTTTCCCAGGATAAAAGACTGTAAAATGGTTCAGGGTCCTGCGGCCTTAAATTGCCGGGTGCCTCCTGGAGATCCGCCTCTCACAGGATGCCTCCCAGGTGCAACATGACACCAGTGCCAACTTGGTCTGGTTTGAGAGTGCCAGGTGGCTCCTGCAAACTGACACCCAGAACAGTGGCTTGTGAGTTTTGTTTCCCGGGGAAAAAGCCTGTACAATGGTTCAGGGGCCTGAGGCCTTAAATTGCTGGGTGCCTCCTGGAATTCGGCCTCTCGCAGGATGCCTCCCAGACGCAAGGTGGCACCAGTTCCAACTTGGTCTGGTTTAAGAGTGCCAAGTGGGTCCTGAAAACTGACACCCAGAACAGTGGCTTGTGAGTTTTGTTTCCCAGAGAAAAAAGCCTGTACAATGGTTCAGGGGCCTGAGGCCTTAAATTGCCGGGTGCCTCCTGGAATTGCGCCTCTCGCAGGATGCCTCCCAGACACAAGGTGGCACCAGTGCCAACTTGGTCTGGTTTGAGAGTACCAAGTGGGTCCTGAAAACTGACACCCAGAACAGTGGCTTGTGAGTTTTGTTTCCCAGGGAAAAAGCCTGTACCATGGTTCAGGGTCCTGCGGCCTTAAATTGCCAGGTGCCTCCTGGAATTGCGCCTCTCGCAGGATGCCTCCCAGACGCAAGGTGGCACTAGTGCAAAATTGGTCTGCTTTGAGAGTGTCAAGTGGGTCCTGAAAACTGACACCCAGAACAGTGGCTTGTGAGTTTTGTTTCCCAGGGAAAAAGCCTGTACAATGGTTCAGGGTCCTGCGGCGTTAAATTGCCGGGTGCCTCCTTGAATTGCGCCTCTCGCAGGATGCCTCCAAGACGCAAGGTGGCACCAGTGCCAACTTGATCTGGTTTGAGAGTGCCAGGTAGCTCCTGCAAACTGACACCCAGAACAGTGGCTTGTGAGTTTTGTTTCCCAGGGAAAAAGCCTGTAAAATGGTTTATGTTTATGCCGCGTTTAATAGCCGGGTGCAACCTGGAGATCCGCCTCTCGCAGGATGCCTCCCAGGCGCAAGGTGGCACCAGTGCCAACTTGGTCTGCTTTGAGAGTGTCAAGTGGGTCCTGAAAACTGACACCCAGAACAGTGGCTTGTGAGTTTTGTTTCCCAGGGAAAAAGCCTGTACAATGGTTCAGGGTCCTGTGGCCTTAAATTGCCATGTGCCTCCTGGAATTCCGCCTCTCGCAGGCTGCCTCCCAGACGCAAGGTGGCACCAGTGCCAACTTGATCTGGTTTGAGAGTGCCAAGTGTGTTCTGAAAACTGACACCCAGAACAGTGGCTTGTGAGTTTTGTTTCCCAGGGAAAAAGCCTGTACAATGGTTCAGGGTCCTGCGGCCTTAAATTGCCGGGTGCCTCCTGGAATTCCGCATCTCGCCAGGTGTTTCCCAGACGCTAAGCAACACCAGTGCCAACTTGGTCTGGTTTAAGAGTGCCAAGTGGGTCCTGCAAACTGACACCCAGAACAGTGGCTTGTGAGTTTTGTTTCCCAGGGAAAAAGCCTGTACAATGGTTCAGGGGCCTGCGGCCTTAAATTGCCGGGTGCCTCCTGGAATTCGGCCTCTCGCAGGATGCCTCCAAGACGCAAGGTGGCACCAGTGCCAACTTGATCTGGTTTGAGAGTGCCAGGTGGCTCCTGCAAACTGACACCCAGAACAGTGGCTTGTGAGTTTTGTTTCCCAGGGAAAAAGCCTGTACAATGGTTTATGTTTATGCCGCCTTTAATAGCCGGGTGCCACCTGGAGATCCGCCTCTCGCAGGATGCCTCCCAGACGCAAGGTGGCACCAGTGCCAACTTGGTCTGCTTTGAGAGTGTCAAGTGGGTCCTGAAAACTGACACCCAGAACAGTGGCTTCTGAATTTTGTTTCCCAGGGAAAAAGCCTGTACAATGGTTCAGGGTCCTGCGGCCTTAAATTGCCGGGTGCCTCCTGGAATTCCGCCTCTCGCAGGATGCCTCCCAGTAGCAAGGTGGCACCAGTGCCAACTTGATCTGGTTTGAGAGTGCCAAGTGTGTTCTGCAAACTGACACCCAGAACAGTGGCTTGTGAGTTTTCTTTCCCAGGGAAAAAGCCTGTACAATGGTTCAGGGTCCTGCGGCCTTAAATTGCCAGGTGCCTCCTGGAATTCCGCATCTCGCCAGGTGTTTCCCAGACGCTAAGCAACACCAGTGCCAACTTGGTCTGCTTTAAGAGTGCCAAGTGGGTCCTGCAAACTGACACCCAGAACAGTGGCTTGTGAGTTTTGTTTCCCAGGGAAAAAGCCTGTACAATGGTTCAGGGTCCTGCGGCCTTAAATTGCCGGGTGCCTCCTGGAATTGCGCCTCTCGCAGGATGCCTCCAAGACGCAAAATGGCACCAGTGCCAACTTGGTCTGGTTTGAGAGTGCTAGGTGGCTCCTGCAAACTGACACCCAGAACAGTGGCTTGTGAGTTTTGTTTCCCAGGGAAAAAGCCTGTACAATGGTTCAGGGGCCTGAGGCCTTAAATTGCCGGGTGCCTCCTGGAAGTCGGCCTCTCGCAGGATGCCTCCCAGACACAAGGTGGCACCAGTTCCAACTTGGTCTGGTTTAAGAGTGCCAAGTGTGTCCGGAAAACTGACACCCAGAACAGTGGCTTGTGAGTTTTGTTTCCCAGGGAAAAAGCCTGTACAATGGTTCAGGGTCCTGCGGCCTTAAATTGCCGGGTGCCTCCTGGAATGGCGCCTCTCGCAGGATGCCTCCCAGACTCAAGTTGGCACCAGTGCCAACTTGGTCTGGTTTGAGAGTGTCAAGTGGGTCCTGAAAACTGACACCCAGAACAGTGGCTTGTGAGTTTTCTTTCCCAGGGAAAAAGACTGTAAAATGGTTCAGGGTCCTGCGGCCTTAAATTGCCGGGTGCCTCCTGGAGATCCGCCTCTCACAGGATGCCTCCCAGGTGCAACATGACACCAGTGCCAACTTGGTCTGGTTTGAGAGTGCCAGGTGGCTCCTGCAAACTGACACCCAGAACAGTGGCTTGTGAGTTTTGTTTCCCGGGGAAAAAGCCTGTACAATGGTTCAGGGGCCTGAGGCCTTAAATTGCTGGGTGCCTCCTGGAATTCGGCCTCTCGCAGGATGCCTCCCAGACGCAAAGTGGCACCAGTTCCAACTTGGTCTGGTTTAAGAGTGCCAAGTGGGTCCTGAAAACTGACACCCAGAACAGTGGCTTGTGAGTTTTGTTTCCCAGAGAAAAAAGCCTGTACAATGGTTCAGGGGCCTGAGGCCTTAAATTGCCGGGTGCCTCCTGGAATTGCGCCTCTCGCAGGATGCCTCCCAGACACAAGGTGGCACCAGTGCCAACTTGGTCTGGTTTGAGAGTGCCAAGTGGGTCCTGAAAACTGACACCCAGAACAGTGGCTTGTGAGTTTTGTTTCCCAGGGAAAAAGCCTGTACCATGGTTCAGGGTCCTGCGGCCTTAAATTGTTAGGTGCCTCCTGGAATTGCGCCTCTCGCAGGATGCCTCCCAGACGCAAGGTGGCACTAGTGCAAAATTGGTCTGCTTTGAGAGTGTCAAGTGGGTCCTGAAAACGGACACCCAGAACAGTGGCTTGTGAGTTTTGTTTCCCAGGGAAAAAGCCTGTACAATGGTTCAGGGTCCTGCGGCCTTAAATTGCCGGGTGCCTCCTTGAATTGCGCCTCTCGCAGGATGCCTCCAAGACGCAAGGTGGCACCAGTGCAAAATTGGTCTGCTTTGAGAGTGCCAAGTGGGTCCTGAAAACTGACACCCAGAACAGTGGCTTGTGAGTTTTGTTTCCCAGGGAAAAAGCCTGTACAATGGTTCAGGGTCCTGCGGCCTTAAATTGCCGGGTGCCTCCTGGAATTCGGCCTCTCGCAGGATGCCTCCAAGACGCAAGGTGGCACCAGTGCCAACTTGATCTGGTTTGAGAGTGCCAGGTGGCTCCTGCAAACTGACACCCAGAACAGTGGCTTGTGAGTTTTCTTTCCCAGGGAAAAAGCCTGTACAATGGTTTATGTTTATGCCGCCTTTAATAGCCGGGTGCCACCTGGAGATCCGCCTCTCGCAGGATGCCTCCCAGACGCAAGGTGGCACCAGTGCCAACTTGGTCTGCTTTGAGAGTGTCAAGTGGGTCCTGAAAACTGACACCCAGAACAGTGGCTTCTGAATTTTGTTTCCCAGGGAAAAAGCCTGTACAATGGTTCAGGGTCCTGCGGCCTTAAATTGCCGGGTGCCTCCTGGAATTTCGCCTCTCGCAGGATGCCTCCCAGACGCAAGGTGGCACCAGTGCCAACTTGGTCTGGTTTGAGAGTGTAGAGTGGGTCCTGAAAACTGACACCCAGAACAGTGGCTTGTGAGTTTTCTTTCCCAGGGAAAAAGACTGTAAAATGGTTCAGGGTCCTGCGGCCTTAAATTGCCGGGTGCCTCCTGGAGATCCGCCTCTCACAGGATGCCTCCCAGACGCAAGGTGGCACTAGTGCCAACTTGATCTGGTTTGAGAGTGCCAAGTGTGTTCTGCAAACTGACACCCAGAACAGTGGCTTGTGAGTTTTGTTTCCCAGGGAAAAAGCCTGTACAATGGTTCAGGGTCCTGCGGCCTTAAATTGCCGGTTGCCTCCTGGAATTCCGCATCTCGCCAGGATTTTCCCAGACGCTAAGCAACACCAGTGCCAACTTGGTCTGGTTTAAGAGTGCCAAGCTGGTCCTGCAAACTGACACCCAGAACAGTGGCTTGTGAGTTTTGTTTCCCAGGGAAAAAGCCTGTACAATGGTTCAGGGTCCTGCGGCCTTAAATTGCCGGGTGCCTCCTGGAATTGCGCCTCTCGCAGGATGCCTCCAAGACGCAAAATGGCACCAGTGCCAACTTGGTCTGGTTTGAGAGTGCCAGGTGGCTCCTACAAACTGACACCCAGAACAGTGGCTTGTGAATTTTGTTTCCCAGGGAAAAAGGCTGTACAATGGTTCAGGGTCCTGCGGACATAAATTGCCGGGTGCCTCCTGGAATTCGGCCACTCGCAGGATGCCTCCCAGACGCAAGGTGGCACCAGTTCCAACTTGGTCTGGTTTAAGAGTGCCAAGTGGGTCCTGAAAACTGACACCCAGAACAGTGGCTTGTGAGTTTTGTTTCCCAGGGAAAAAGCCTGTACAATGGTTCAGGGTCCTGCGGCCTTAAATTGCCGGGTGCCTCCTGGAATTGCGCCTCTCGCAGGATGCCTCCCAGACTCAAGTTGGCACCAGTGCGAACTTGGTCTGGTTTGAGAGTGTCAAGTGGGTCCTGAAAACTGACACCCAGAACAGTGGCTTGTGAGTTTTCTTTCCCAGGGAAAAAGCCTGTACAATGGTTCAGGGTCCTGCGGCCTTAAATTGCCGGGTGCCACCTGGAATTGCGCCTCTCGCAGGATGCCTCCCAGACGCAAGGTGGCACCAGTGCCAACTTGGTCTGGTTTGAGAGTGTCAAGTGGGTCCTGAAAACTGACACCCAGAACAGTGGCTTGTGATTTTTCTTTCCCAGAGAAAAAGACTGTAAAATGGTTCAGGGTCCTGCGGCCTTAAATTGCCGGGTGCCTCCTGGAGATCCGCCTCTCACAGGATGCCTCCCAGGCGCAACATGACACCAGTGCCAACTTTGTCTAGTTTGAAAGTGCCAGGTGGCTCCTGCAAACTGACACCCAGAACAGTGGCTTGTGAGTTTTGTTTCCCGGGGAAAAAGCCTGTACAATGGTTCAGGGGCCTGAGGCCTTAAATTGCCGGGTGCCTCCTGGAATTCGGCCACTCGCAGGATGCCTCCCAGACGCAAGGTGGCACTAGTTCCAACTTGGTCTGGTTTGAGAGTGCCAAGTGGGTCCTGAAAACTGACACCCAGAACAGTGGCTTGTGAGTTTTGTTTCCCAGGGAAAAAGCCTGTACCATGGTTCAGGGTCCTGCGGCCTTAAATTGCCAGGTGCCTCCTGGAATTGCGCCTCTCGCAGGATGCCTCCCAGACGCAAGGTGGCACTAGTGCAAAATTGGTCTGCTTTGAGAGTGTCAAGTGGGTCCTGAAAACTGACACCCAGAACAGTGGCTTCTGAATTTTGTTTCCCAGGGAAAAAGCCTGTACAATGGTTCAGGGTCCTGCGGCCTTAAATTGCCGGGTGCCTCCTGGAATTCCGCCTCTCGCAGGATGCCTCCCAGACGCAAGGTGGCACCAGTGCCAACTTTATCTGGTTTGAGAGTGCCAAGTGTGTTCTGCAAACTGACACCCAGAACAGTGGCTTGTGAGTTTTGTTTCCCAGGGAAAAAGCCTGTACAATGGTTCAGGGTCCTGCGGCCTTAAATTGCCGGGTGCCTCCTGGAATTCCGCATCTTGCCAGGTGTTTCCCAGACGCTAAGCAACACCAGTGCCAACTTGGTCTGCTTTAAGAGTGCCAAGTGGGTCCTGAAAACTGACACCCAGAACAGTGGCTTGTGAGTTTCGTTTCCCAGGGAAAAAGCCTGTACAATGGTTCAGGGTCCTGCGGCCTTAAATTGCCAGGTGCTTCCTGGAATTGCGCCTCTCGCAGGATGCCTCCAAGACGCAAAATGGCACCAGTGCCAACTTGGTCTGGTTTGAGAGCGCTAGGTGGCTCCTGCAAACTGACACCCAGAACAGTGGCTTGTGAGTTTTGTTTCCCAGGGAAAAAGCCTGTACAATGGTTCAGGGGCCTGCGGCCTTAAATTGCCGGGTGCCTCCTGGAATTCGGCCTCTCGCAGGATGCCTCCCAGACACAAGGTGGCACCAGTTCCAACTTGGTCTGGTTTAAGAGTGCCAAGTGGGTCCTGAAAACTGACACCCAGAACAGTGGCTTGTGAGTTTTGTTTCCCAGGGAAAAAGCCTGTACAATGGTTCAGGGTCCTGCGGCCTTAAATTGCCGGGTGCCTCCTGGAATTGCGCCTCTCGCAGGATGCCTCCCAGACTCAAGTTGGCACCAGTGCCAACTTGGTCTGGTTTGAGAGTGTCAAGTGGGTCCTGAAAACTGACACCCAGAACAGTGGCTTGTGAGTTTTGTTTCCCAGGGAAAAAGCCTGTACAATGGTTCAGGGTCCTGCGGCCTTAAATTGCCGGGTGTCACCTGGAATTGCGCCTCTCGCAGGATGCCTCCCAGACGCAAGGTGGCACCAGTGCCAACTTGGTCTGGTTTGAGAGTGTAGAGTGGGTCCTGAAAACTGACACCCAGAACAGTGGCTTGTGAGTTTTCTTTCCCAGGGAAAAAGACTGTAAAATGGTTCAGGGTCCTGCGGCCTTAAATTGCCGGGTGCCTCCTTGAATTGCGCCTCTCGCAGGATGCCTCCAAGACGCAAGGTGGCACCAGTGCCAACTTGATCTGGTTTGAGAGTGCCAGGTGGCTCCTGCAAACTGACACCCAGAACAGTGGCTTGTGAATTTTGTTTCCCAGGATAAAAGCCTGTACAATGGTTTATGTTTATGAAGCGTTTTATAGCCGGGTGCAACCTGGAGATCCGCCTCTCGCAGGATGCCTCCCAGACGCAAGGTGGCACCAGTGCCAACTTGGTCTGCTTTGAGAGTGTCAAGTGGGTCCTGAAAACTGACACCCAGAACAGTGGCTTGTGAGTTTTGTTTCCCAGGGAAAAAGCCTGTACAATGGTTCAGGGTCCTGCGGCCTTAAATTGCCGGGTGCCTCCTGGAATTCCGCCTCTCGCAGGCTGCCTCCCAGACGCAAGGTGGCACCAGTGCCAACTTGGTCTGGTTTGAGAGTGCCAAGTGTGTTCTGAAAACTGACACCCAGAACAGTGGCTTGTGAGTTTTGTTTCCCAGGGAAAAAGCCTGTACAATGGTTCAGGGTCCTGCGGCCTTAAATTGCCGGGTGCCTCCTGGAATTCCGCATCTCGCCAGGTGTTTCCCAGACGCTAAGCAACACCAGTGCCAACTTGGTCTGGTTTAAGAGTGCCAAGTGGGTCCTGCAAACTAACACCCAGAACAGTGGCTTGTGAGTTTTGTTTCCCAGGGAAAAAGCCTGTACAATGGTTCAGGGTCCTGCGGCCTTAAATTGCCGGGTGCCTCCTGGAATTGCGCCTCTCGCAGGATGCCTCCAAGACGCAAAATGGCACCAGTGCCAACTTGGTCTGGTTTGAGAGTGCCAGGTGGCTCCTGCAAACTGACACCCAGAACAGTGGCTTATGAATTTTGTTTCCCAGGGAAAAAGCCTGTACAATGGTTCAGGGTCCTGCAGACTTAAATTGCCGGGTGCCTCCTGGAATTCGGCCACTCGCAGGATGCCTCCCAGACGCAAGGTGGCACCAGTTCCAACTTGGTCTGGTTTAAGAGTGCCAAGTGGGTCCTGAAAACTGACACCCAGAACAGTGGCTTGTGAGTTTTGTTTCCCAGGGAAAAAGCCTGTACAATGGTTCAGGGGCCTGAGGCCTTAAATTGCCGGGTGCCTCCTGGAATTCGGCCTCTCGCAGGATGCCTCCCAGACACAAGGTGGCACCAGTTCCAACTTGGTCTGGTTTAAGAGTGCCAAGTGGGTCCTGAAAACTGACACCCAGAACAGTGGCTTGTGAGTTTTGTTTCCCAGGGAAAAAGCCTGTACAATGGTTCAGGGTCCTGCGCCCTAAATTGCCGGGTGCCTCCTGGAATTGCGCCTCTCGCAGGATGCCTCCCAGACGCAAGTTGGCACCAGTGCCAACTTGGTCTGCTTTGAGAGTGCCAAGTGGGTCCTGAAAACTGACACCCAGAACAGTGGCTTGTGAGTTTTGTTTCCCAGGGAAAAAGCCTGTACAATGGTTCAGGGTCCTGCGGCCTTAAATTGCCGGGTGCCACCTGGAATTGCGCCTCTCGCAGGATGCCTCCCAGACGCAAGGTGGCACCAGTGCCAACTTGGTCTGGTTTGAGAGTGTCAAGTGGGTCCTGAAAACTGACACCCAGAACAGTGGCTTGTGAGTTTTCTTTCCCAGGGAAAAAGACTGTAAAATGGTTCAGGGTCCTGTGGCCTTAAATTGCCGGGTGCCTCCTGGAGATCCGCCTCTCACAGGATGCCTCCCAGGCGCAACATGACACCAGTGCCAACTTGGTCTGGTTTGAGAGTGCCAGGTGGCTCCTGCAAACTGACACCCAGAACAGTGGCTTGTGAGTTTTGTTTCCTGGGGAAAAAGCCTGTACAATGGTTCAGGGGCCTGAGGCCTTAAATTGCTGGGTGCCTCCTGGAATTCGGCCTCTCGCAGGATGCCTCCCAGACGCAAGGTGGCACCAGTTCCAACTTGGTCTGGTTTAAGAGTGCCAAGTGGGTCCTGAAAACTGACACCCAGAACAGTGGCTTGTGAGTTTTGTTTCCCAGGGAAAAAGCCTGTACAATGGTTCAGGGGCCTGAGGCCTTAAATTGCCGGGTTCCTCCTGGAATTGCGCCTCTCGCAGGATGCCTCCCAGACGCAAGGTGGCACTAGTGCAAAATTGGTCTGCTTTGAGAGTGCCAAGTGGGTCCTGAAAACTGACACCCAGAACAGTGGCTTGTGAGTTTTGTTTCCCAGGGAACAAGCCTGTACAATGGTTTATGTTTATGCCGCCTTTAATAGCCGGGTGCCACATGGAGATCCGCCTCTCGCAGGATGCCTCCCAGACGCAAGGTGGCACCAGTGCCAACTTGGTCTGGTTTGAGAGTGTCAAGTGGGTCCTGAAAACTGACACCCAGAACAGTGGCTTCTGAATTTTGTTTCCCAGGGAAAAAGCCTGTACAATGGTTCAGGGTCCTGCGGCCTTAAATTGCCGGGTGCCTCCTGGAATTGCGCCTCTCGCAGGATGCCTCCCAGACGCAAGGTGGCACCAGTGCCAACTTGATCTGGTTTGAGAGTGCCAAGTGTGTTCTGCAAACTGACACCCAGAACAGTGGCTTGTGAGTTTTGTTTCCCAGGGAAAAAGCCTGTACAATGGTTCAGGGTCCTGCGGCCTTTAATTGCCGGTTGCCTCCTGGAATTCCGCATCTCGCCAGGTGTTTCCCAGACGCTAAGCAACACCAGTGCCAACTTGGTCTGGTTTAAGAGTGCCAGGTGGCTCCTGAAAACTGACACCCAGAACAGTGGCTCGTGAGTTTTGTTTCCCAGGGAAAAAGCCTGTACAATGGTTCAGGGCCCTGAGACCTTAAATTGCCGGGTGCCTCCTGGAATTCGGCCACTCGCAGGATGCCTCCCAGACGCAAGGTGGCACCAGTTCCAACTTGGTCTGGTTTAAGAGTGCCAAGTGGGTCCTGCAAACTGACACCCAGAACAGTGGCTTGTGAGTTTTGTTTCCCAGGGAAAAAGCCTGTACCATGGTTCAGGGTCCTGCGGCCTTAAATTGCCAGGTGCCTCCTGGAATTGCGCCTCTCGCAGGATGCCTCCCAGACGCAAGGTGGCACTAGTGCAAAATTGGTCTGCTTTGAGAGTGTCAAGTGGGTCCTGAAAACTGACACCCAGAACAGTGGCTTGTGAGTTTTGTTTCCCAGGGAAAAAGCCCGTACAATGGTTCAGGGTCCTGCGGCCTTAAATTGCCGGGTGCCTCCTGGAATTCCGCCTCTCGCAGGATGCCTCCCAGACGCAAGGTGGCACCAGTGCCAACTTGATCTGGTTTGAGAGTGCCAAGTGTGTTCTGCAAACTGACACCCAGAACAGTGGCTTGTGAGTTTTGTTTCCCAGGGAAAAAGCCTGTACAATGGTTCAGGGTCCTGCGGCCTTAAATTGCCGGGTGCCTCCTGGAATTCCGCATCTCGCCAGGTGTTTCCCAGACGCTAAGCAACACCAGTGCCAACTTGGTCTGCTTTAAGAGTGCCAAGTGGGTCCTGAAAACTGACACCCAGAACAGTGGCTTGTGAGTTTTGTTTCCCAGGGAAAAAGCCTGTACAATGGTTCAGGGTCCTGCGGCCTTAAATTGCCGGGTGCCTCCTGGAATTGCGCCTCTCGCAGGATGCCTCCAAGACGCAAAATGGCACCAGTGACAACTTGGTCTGGATTGAGAGTGCTAGGTGGCTCCTGCAAACTGACACCCAGAACAGTGGCTTGTGAGTTTTGTTTCCCAGGGAAAAAGCCTGTACAATGGTTCAGGGGCCTGAGGCCTTAAATTGCCGGGTGCCTCCTGGAATTCGGCCTCTCGCAGGATGCCTCCCAGACACAAGGTGGCACCAGTTCCAACTTGGTCTGGTTTAAGAGTGCCAAGTGGGTCCTGAAAACTGACACCCAGAACAGTGGCTTGTGAGTTTTGTTTCCCAGGGAAAAAGCCTGTACAATGGTTCAGGGTCCTGCGGCCTTAAATTGCCGGGTGCCTCCTGGAATTGCGCCTCTCGCAGGATGCCTCCCAGACTCAAGTTGGCACCAGTGCCAACTTGGTCTGGTTTGAGAGTGTCAAGTGGGTCCTGAAAACTGACACCCAGAACAGTGGCTTGTGAGTTTTGTTTCCCAGGGAAAAAGCCTGTACAATGGTTCAGGGTCCTGCGGCCTTAAATTGCCGGGTGCCACCTGGAATTGCGCCTCTCGCAGGATGCCTCCCAGACGCAAGGTGGCACCAGTGCCAACTTGGTCTGGTTTGAGAGTGTAGAGTGGGTCCTGAAAACTGACACCCAGAACAGTGGCTTGTGAGTTTTGTTTCCCAGGGAAAAAGCCTGTACAATGGTTCAGGGTCCTGCGGCCTTAAATTGCCGGGTGCCTCCTGGAGATCCGCCTCTCACAGGATGCCTCCCAGGTGCAACATGACACCAGTGCCAACTTGGTCTGGTTTGAGAGTGTCAAGTGGGTCCTGAAAACTGACACCCAGAACAGTGGCTTCTGAATTTTGTTTCCCAGGGAAAAAGCCTGTACAATGGTTCAGGGTCCTGCGGCCTTAAATTGCCGGGTGCCTCCTGGAGATCCGCCTCTCGCAGGATGCCTCCCAGACGCAAGGTGGCACCAGTGCCAACTTGATCTGGTTTGAGAGTGCCAAGTGTGTTCTGCAAACTGACACCCAGAACAGTGGCTTGTGAGTTTTGTTTCCCAGGGAAAAAGCCTGTACAATGGTTCAGGGTCCTGCGGCCTTAAATTGCCGGGTGCCACCTGGAATTGCGCCTCTCGCAGGATGTCTCCCAGACGCAAGGTGGCACCAGTGCCAACTTGGTCTGGTTTGAGAGTGTCAAGTGGGTCCTGAAAACTGACACCCAGAACAGTGGCTTGTGAGTTTTCTTTCCCAGAGAAAAAGACTGTAAAATGGTTCAGGGTCCTGCGGCCTTAAATTGCCGGGTGCCTCCTGGAGATCCGCCTCTCACAGGATGCCTCCCAGGCGCAACATGACACCAGTGCCAACTTGGTCTGGTTTGAGAGTGCCAGGTGGCTCCTGAAAACTGACACCCAGAACAGTGGCTCGTGAGTTTTGTTTCCCAGGGAAAAAGCCTGTACAATGGTTCAGGGCCCTGAGACCTTAAATTGCCGGGTGCCTCCTGGAATTCGGCCACTCGCAGGATGCCTCCCAGACGCAAGGTGGCACCAGTTCCAACTTGGTCTGGTTTAAGAGTGCCAAGTGGGTCCTGCAAACTGACACCCAGAACAGTGGCTTGTGAGTTTTGTTTCCCAGGGAAAAAGCCTGTACCATGGTTCAGGGTCCTGCGGCCTTAAATTGCCAGGTGCCTCCTGGAATTGCGCCTCTCACAGGATGCCTCCCAGGTGCAACATGACACCAGTGCCAACTTGGTCTGGTTTGAGAGTGTCAAGTGGGTCCTGAAAACTGACACCCAGAACAGTGGCTTCTGAATTTTGTTTCCCAGGGAAAAAGCCTGTACAATGGTTCAGGGTCCTGCGGCCTTAAATTGCCGGGTGCCTCCTGGAATTCCGCCTCTCGCAGGATGCCTCCCAGACGCAAGGTGGCACCAGTTCCAACTTGATCTGGTTTGAGAGTGCCAAGTGTGTTCTGCAAACTGACACCCAGAACAGTGGCTTGTGAGTTTTGTTTCCCAGGGAAAAAGCCTGTACAATGGTTCAGGGTCCTGCGGCCTTAAATTGCCGGGTGCCTCCTGGAATTCCGCATCTCGCCAGGTGTTTCCCAGACGCTAAGCAACACCAGTGCCAACTTGGTCTGGTTTGAGAGTGCCAAGTGGGTCCTGAAAACTGACACCCAGAACAGTGGCTTGTGAGTTTTGTTTCCCGGGGAAAAAGCCTGTACCATGGTTCAGGGTCCTGCGGCCTTAATTTGCTGGGTGCCTCCTGGAATTGCGCCTCTCGCAGGATGCCTCCCAGACGCTAGGTGGCACTAGTGCAAAATTGGTCTGCTTTGAGAGTGTCAAGTGGGTCCTGAAAACTGACACCCAGAACAGTGGCTTGTGAGTTTTGTTTCCCAGGGAAAAAGCCTGTACAATGGTTCAGGGTCCTGCGGCCTTAAATTGCCGGGTGCCTCCTTGAATTGCGCCTCTCGCAGGATGCCTCCAAGACGCAAAATGGCACCAGTGCCAACTCGGTCTGGTTTGAGAGTGCCAGGTGGCTCCTGCAAACTGACACCCAGAACAGTGGCTTGTTAATTTTGTTTCCCAGGGAAAAAGCCTGTACAATGGTTCAGGGTCCTGCGGACTTAAATTGCCGGGTGCCTCCTGGAATTCGGCCACTCGCAGGATGCCTCCCAGACGCAAGGTGGCACCAGTTCCAACTTGGTCTGGTTTAAGAGTGCCAAGTGGGTCCTGAAAACTGACACCCAGAACAGTGGCTTGTGAGTTTTGTTTCCCAGGGAAAAAGCCTGTACAATGGTTCAGGGTCCTGCGGCCTTAAATTGCCGGGTGCCTCCTGGAATTGCGCCTCTCGCAGGATGCCTCCCAGACTCAAGTTGGCACCAGTGCCAACTTGGTCTGGTTTGAGAGTGTCAAGTGGGTCCTGAAAACTGACACCCAGAACAGTGGCTTGTGAGTTTTGTTTCCCAGGGAAAAAGCCTGTACAATGGTTCAGGGTCCTGCGGCCTTAAATTGCCGGGTGCCACCTGGAATTGCGCCTCTCGCAGGATGCCTCCCAGACGCAAGGTGGCACTAGTGCAAAATTAGTCTGCTTTGAGAGTGTCAAGTGGGTCCTGAAAACTGACACCCAGAACAGTGGCGTGTGAGTTTTCTTTCCCAGGGAAAAAGACTGTAAAATGGTTCAGGGTCCTGCGGCCTTAAATTGCCGGGTGCCTCCTGGAATTCCGCCTCTCGCAGGATGCCTCCCAGACGCAAGGTGGCACCAGTGCCAACTTGATCTGGTTTGAGAGTGCCAAGTGTGTTCTGCAAACTGACACCCAGAACAGTGGCTTGTGAGTTTTGTTTCCCAGGGAAAAAGCCTGTACCATGGTTCAGGGTCCTGCGGCCTTAAATTGCCGGGTGCCTCCTGGAATTCCGCATCTCGCCAGGTGTTTCCCAGACGCTAAGCAACACCAGTGCCAACTTGGTCTGCTTTAAGAGTGCCAAGTGGGTCCTGAAAACTGACACCCAGAACAGTGGCTTGTGAGTTTTGTTTCCCAGGGAAAAAGCCTGTACAATGGTTCAGGGTCCTGCGGCCTTAAATTGCCGGGTGCCTCCTGGAATTGCGCCTCTCGCAGGATGCCTCCAAGACGCAAAATGGCACCAGTGCCAACTTGGTCTGGTTTGAGAGTGCTAGGTGGCTCCTGAAAACTGACACCCAGAACAGTGGCTTGTGAGTTTTGTTTCCCAGGGAAAAAGCCTGTACAATGGTTCAGGGGCCTGAGGCCTTAAATTGCCGGGTGCCTCCTGGAATTCGGCCTCTCGCAGGATGCCTCCCAGACACAAGGTGGCACCAGTTCCAACTTGGTCTGGTTTAAGAGTGCCAAGTGGGTCCTGAAAACTGACACCCAGAACAGTGGCTTGTGAGTTTTGTTTCCCAGGGAAAAAGCCTGTACAATGGTTCAGGGTCCTGCGGCCTTAAATTGCCGGGTGCCACCTGGAATTGCGCCTCTCGCAGGATGCCTCCCAGACGCAAGGTGGCACCAGTGCCAACTTGGTCTGGTTTGAGAGTGTAGAGCGGGTCCTGAAAACTGACACCCAGAACAGTGGCTTGTGAGTTTTCTTTCCCAGGGAAAAAGCCTGTACAATGGTTCAGGGTCCTGCGGCCTTAAATTGCCGGGTGCCTCCTGGAGATCCGCCTCTCACAGGATGCCTCCCAGGTGCAACATGACACCAGTGCCAACTTGGTCTGGTTTGAGAGTGTCAAGTGGGTCCTGAAAACTGACACCCAGAACAGTGGCTTGTGAGTTTTCTTTCCCAGGGAAAAAGCCTGTACAATGGTTCAGGGTCCTGCGGACTTAAATTGCCGGGTGCCTCCTGGAATTCGGCCACTCGCAGGATGCCTCCCAGACGCAAGGTGGCACCAGTGCCAACTTGGTCTGCTTTGAGAGTGTCAAGTGGGTCCTGAAAACTGACACCCAGAACAGTGGCTCGTGAGTTTTGTTTCCCAGGGAAAAAGCCTGTACAATGGTTCAGGGTCCTGCGGCCTTAAATTGCCGGGTGCCTCCTGGAATTGCGCCTCTCGCAGGATGCCTCCCAGACTCAAGTTGGCACCAGTGCACACTTGGTCTGGTTTGAGAGTGTCAAGTGGGTCCTGAAAACTGACACCCAGAACAGTGGCTTGTGAGTTTTGTTTCCCAGGGAAAAAGCCTGTACAATGGTTCAGGGTCCTGCGGCCTTAAATTGCCGGGTGCCACCTGGAATTGCGCCTCTCGCAGGATGCCTCCCAGACGCAAGGTGGCACCAGTGCCAACTTGGTCTGGTTTGAGAGTGCCAAGTGTGTCCTGCAAACTGACACCCAGAACAGTGGCTTGTGAGTTTTCTTTCCCAGGGATAAAGACTGTAAAATGGTTCAGGGTCCTGCGGCCTTAAATTGCCGGGTACCTCCTGGAATTGCGCCTCTCGCAGGATGCCTCCCAGACACAAGGTGGCACCAGTGCCAACTTGGTCTGGTTTGAGAGTGCCAGGTGGCTCCTGCAAACTGACACCCAGAACAGTGGCTTGTGAGTTTTGTTTCCCGGGGAAAAAGCCTGTACAATGGTTCAGGGGCCTGAGGCCTTAATTTGCTGGGTGCCTCCTGGAATTCGGCCTCTCGCAGGATGCCTCCCAGACGCAAGGTGGCACCAGTTCAAACTTGGTCTGGTTTAAGAGTGCCAAGTGGGTCCTGCAAACTGACACCCAGAACAGTGGCTTGTGAGTTTTCTTTCCCAGGGAAAAAGACTGTACAATGGTTCAGGGGCCAGCGGCCTTAAATTGCCGGGTGCCTCCTGGAGATCCGCCTCTCGCAGGATGACTCCCAGACACAAGGTGGCACCAGTGCCAACTTGGTCTGGTTTGAGAGTGCCAAGTGGGTCCTGAAAACTGACACCCAGAACAGTGGCTTGTGAGTTTTGTTTCCCGGGGAAAAAGCCTGTACAATAGTTCAGGGGCCTGAGGCCTTAATTTGCTGGGTGCCTCCTGGAATTCGGCCTCTCGCAGGATGCCTCCCAGACGCAAGGTGGCACCAGTTCCAACTTGGTCTGGTTTAAGAGTGCCAAGTGGGTCCTGAAAACTGACACCCAGAACAGTGGCTTGTGAGTTTTGTTTCCCAGGGAAAAAGCCTGTACAATGGTTCAGGGGCCTGAGGCCTTAAATTGCCGGGTGCCTCCTGGAATTGCGCCTCTCGCAGGATGCCTCCCAGACACAAGGTGGCACCAGTGCCAACTTGGTCTGGTTTGAGAGTGCCAAGTGGGTCCTGAAAACTGACACCCAGAACAGTGGCTTGTGAGTTTTGTTTCCCAGGGAAAAAGCCTGTACCATGGTTCAGGGTCCTGCGGCCTTAAATTGCCAGGTGCCTCCTGGAATTGCGCCTCTCGCAGGATGCCTCCCAGACGCTAGGTGGCACTAGTGCAAAATTGGTCTGCTTTGAGAGTGTCAAGTGGGTCCTGAAAACTGACACCCAGAACAGTGGCTTGTGAGTTTTGTTTCCCAGGGAAAAAGCCTGTACAATGGTTTATGTTTATGAAGCGTTTTATAGCCGGGTGCCTCCTGGAATTCCGCCTCTCGCAGGCTGCCTCCCAGACGCAAGGGGGCACCAGTGCCAACTTGGTCTGCTTTGAGAGTGCCAAGTGTGTTCTGAAAACTGACACCCAGAACAGTGGCTTGTGAGTTTTGTTTCCCAGGGAAAAAGCCTGTACAATGGTTCAGGGTCCTGCGGCCTTAAATTGCCGGGTGCCTCCTGGAATTCCGCATCTCGCCAGGTGTTTCCCAGACGCTAAGCAACACCAGTGCCAACTTGGTCTGGTTTAAGAGTGCCAAGTGGGTCCTGCAAACTGACACCCAGAACAGTGGCTTGTGAGTTTTGTTTCCCAGGGAAAAAGCCTGTACAATGGTTCAGGGTCCTGCGGCCTTAAATTGCCGGGTGCCTCCTGGAATTGCGCCTCTCGCAGGATGCCTCCAAGACGCAAAATGGCACCAGTGCCAACTTGGTCTGGTTTGAGAGTGCCAGGTGGCTCCTGCAAACTGACACCCAGAACAGTGGCTTATGAATTTTGTTTCCCAGGGAAAAAGCCTGTACAATGGTTCAGGGTCCTGCAGACTTAAATTGCCGGGTGCCTCCTGGAATTCGGCCACTCGCAGGATGCCTCCGAGACGCAAGGTGGCACCAGTTCCAACTTGGTCTGGTTTAAGAGTTCCAAGTGGGTCCTGAAAACTGACACCCAGAACAGTGGCTTGTGAGTTTTGTTTCCCAGGGAAAAAGCCTGTACAATGGTTCAGGGGCCTGAGGCCTTAAATTGCCGGGTGCCTCCTGGAATTCGGCCTCTCGCAGGATGCCTCCCAGACGCAAGTTGGCACCAGTTCTAACTTGGTCTGGTTTAAGAGTGCCAAGTGGGTCCTGAAAACTGACACCCAGAACAGTGGCTTGTGAGTTTTGTTTCCCAGGGAAAAAGCCTGTACAATGGTTCAGGGTCCTGCGGCCTTAAATTGCCGGGTGCCTCCTGGAATTGCGCCTCTCGCAGGATGCCTCCCAGACGCAAGTTGGCACCAGTGCCAACTTGGTCTGGTTTGAGAGTGTCAAGTGGGTCCTGAAAACTGACACCCAGAACAGTGGCTTGTGAGTTTTGTTTCCCAGGGAAAAAGACTGTAAAATGGTTCAGGGTCCTGTGGCCTTAAATTGCCGGGTGCCTCCTGGAGATCCGCCTCTCACAGGATGCCTCCCACGCGCAACATGACACCAGTGCCAACTTGGTCTGGTTTGAGAGTGCCAGGTGGCTCCTGCAAACTGACACCCAGAACAGTGGCTTGTGAGTTTTGTTTCCCGGGGAAAAAGCCTGTACAATGGTTCAGGGGCCTGAGGCCTTAAATTGCTGGGTGCCTCCTGGAATTCGGCCTCTCGCAGGATGCCTCCCAGACGCAAGGTGGCACCAGTTCCAACTTGGTCTGGTTTAAGAGTGCCAAGTGGGTCCTGAAAACTGACACCCAGAACAGTGGCTTGTGAGTTTTGTTTCCCAGGGAAAAAGCCTGTACAATGGTTCAGGGTCCTGCGGCCTTAAATTGCCGGGTGCCTCCTGGAATTGCGCCTCTCGCAGGATGCCTCCCAGACGCAAGGTGGCACAAGTGCAAAATTGGTCTGCTTTGAGAGTGCCAAGTGGGTCCTGAAAACTGACACCCAGAACAGTGGCTTGTGAGTTTTGTTTCCAGGGAAAAAGCCTGTACAATGGTTTATGTTTATGCCGCCTTTAATAGCCGGGTGCCACCTGGAGATCCGCCTCTTGCAGGATGCCTCCCAGACGCAAGGTGGCACCAGTGCCAACTTGGTCTGGTTTGAGAGTGTCAAGTGGGTCCTGAAAACTGACACCCAGAACAGTGGCTTCTGAATTTTGTTTCCCAGGGAAAAAGCCTGTACAATGGTTCAGGGTCCTGCGGCCTTAAATTGCCGGGTGCCTCCTGGAATTCCGCCTCTCGACGGATGCCTCCCAGACGCAAGGTGGCACCAGTGCCAACTTGATCTGGTTTGAGAGTGCCAAGTGTGTTCTGCAAACTGACACCCAGAACAGTGGCTTGTGAGTTTTGTTTCCCAGGGAAAAAGCCTGTACAATGGTTCAGGGTCCTGCGGCCTTAAATTGCCGGTTGCCTCCTGGAATTCCGCATCTCGCCAGGTGTTTCCCAGACGCTAAGCAACACCAGTGCCAACTTGGTCTGGTTTAAGAGTGCCAAGTGGGTCCTGCAAACTGACACCCAGAACAGTGGCTTGTGAGTTTTGTTTCCCAGGGAAAAAGCCTGTACAATGGTTCAGGGTCCTGCGGCCTTAAATTGCCGGGTGCCTCCTTGAATTGCGCCTCTCGCAGGATGCCTCCAAGACGCAAGGTGGCACCAGTGCTAACTTGATCTGGTTTGAGAGTGCCAGGTGGCTCCTGCAAACTGACACCCAGAACAGTGGCTTGTGAGTTTTGTTTCCCAGGGAAAAAGCCTGTACAATGGTTTATGTTTATGAAGCGTTTTATAGCCGGGTGCAACCTGGAGATCCGCCTCTCGCAGGATGCCTCCCAGACGCAAGGTGGCACCAGTGCCAACTTGGTCTGCTTTGAGAGTGTCAAGTGGGTCCTGAAAACTGACACCCAGAACAGTGGCTTGTGAGTTTTGTTTCCCAGGGAAAAAGCCTGTACAATGGTTCAGGGTCCTGCGGCCTTAAATTGCCAGGTGCCTCCTGGAATTCCGCCTCTCGCAGGCTGCCTCCCAGACGCAAGGTGGCACCAGTGCCAACTTGGTCTGGTTTGAGAGTGCCAAGTGTGTTCTGAAAACTGACACCCAGAACAGTGGCTTGTGAGTTTTGTTTCCCAGGGAAAAAGCCTGTACAATGGTTCAGGGTCCTGCGGCCTTAAATTGCCGGGTGCCTCCTGGAATTCCGCATCTCGCCAGGTGTTTCCCAGACGCTAAGCAACACCAGTGCCAACTTGGTCTGGTTTAAGAGTGCCAAGTGGGTCCTGCAAACTGACACCCAGAACAGTGGCTTGTGAGTTTTGTTTCCCAGGGAAAAAGCCTGTACAATGGTTCAGGGTCCTGCGGCCTTAAATTGCCGGGTGCCTCCTGGAATTGCGCCTCTCGCAGGATGCCTCCAAGACGCAAAATGGCACCAGTGCCAACTTGGTCTGGTTTGAGAGTGCCAGGTGGCTCCTGCAAACTGACACCCAGAACAGTGGCTTATGAATTTTGTTTCCCAGGGAAAAAGCCTGTACAATGGTTCAGGGTCCTGCAGACTTAAATTGCCGGGTGCCTCCTGGAATTCGGCCACTCGCAGGATGCCTCCCAGACGCAAGGTGGCACCAGTTCCAACTTGGTCTGGTTTAAGAGTGCCAAGTGGGTCCTGAAAACTGACACCCAGAACAGTGGCTTGTGAGTTTTGTTTCCCAGGGAAAAAGCCTGTACAATGGTTCAGGGGCCTGAGGCCTTAAATTGCCGGGTGCCTCCTGGAATTCGGCCTCTCGCAGGATGCCTCCCAGACGCAAGGTGGCACCAGTTCCAACTTGGTCTGGTTTAAGAGTGCCAAGTGGGTCCTGAAAACTGACACCCAGAACAGTGGCTTGTGAGTTTTCTTTCCCAGGGAAAAAGCCTGTACAATGGTTCAGGGTCCTGCGGCCTTAAATTGCCGGGTGCCTCCTTGAATTGCGCCTCTCGCAGGATGCCTCCAAGACGCAAGGTGGCACCAGTGCTAACTTGATCTGGTTTGAGAGTGCCAGGTGGCTCCTGCAAACTGACACCCAGAACAGTGGCTTGTGAGTTTTGTTTCCCAGGGAAAAAGCCTGTACAATGGTTTATGTTTATGAAGCGTTTTATAGCCGGGTGCAACCTGGAGATCCGCCTCTCGCAGGATGCCTCCCAGACGCAAGGTGGCACCAGTGCCAACTTGGTCTGCTTTGAGAGTGTCAAGTGGGTCCTGAAAACTGACACCCAGAACAGTGGCTTGTGAGTTTTGTTTCCCAGGGAAAAAGCCTGTACAATGGTTCAGGGTCCTGCGGCCTTAAATTGCCAGGTGCCTCCTGGAATTCCGCCTCTCGCAGGCTGCCTCCCAGACGCAAGGTGGCACCAGTGCCAACTTGGTCTGGTTTGAGAGTGCCAAGTGTGTTCTGAAAACTGACACCCAGAACAGTGGCTTGTGAGTTTTGTTTCCCAGGGAAAAAGCCTGTACAATGGTTCAGGGTCCTGCGGCCTTAAATTGCCGGGTGCCTCCTGGAATTGCGCCTCTCGCAGGATGCCTCCCAGACGCAAGGTGGCACTAGTGCAAAATTGGTCTGCTTTGAGAGTGTCAAGTGGGTCCTGAAAACTGACACCCAGAACAGTGGCTTGTGAGTTTTGTTTCCCAGGGAAAAAGCCCGTACAATGGTTCAGGGTCCTGCGGCCTTAAATTGCCGGGTGCCTCCTGGAATTCCGCCTCTCGCAGGATGCCTCCCAGACGCAAGGTGGCACCAGTGCCAACTTGATCTGGTTTGAGAGTGCCAAGTGTGTTCTGCAAACTGACACCCAGAACAGTGGCTTGTGAGTTTTGTTTCCCAGGGAAAAAGCCTGTACAATGGTTCAGGGTCCTGCGGCCTTAAATTGCCGGGTGCCTCCTGGAATTCCGCATCTCGCCAGGTGTTTCCCAGACGCTAAGCAACACCAGTGCCAACTTGGTCTGCTTTAAGAGTGCCAAGTGGGTCCTGAAAACTGACACCCAGAACAGTGGCTTGTGAGTTTTGTTTCCCAGGGAAAAAGCCTGTACAATGGTTCAGGGTCCTGCGGCCTTAAATTGCCGGGTGCCTCCTGGAATTGCGCCTCTCGCAGGATGCCTCCAAGACGCAAAATGGCACCAGTGACAACTTGGTCTGGATTGAGAGTGCTAGGTGGCTCCTGCAAACTGACACCCAGAACAGTGGCTTGTGAGTTTTGTTTCCCAGGGAAAAAGCCTGTACAATGGTTCAGGGGCCTGAGGCCTTAAATTGCCGGGTGCCTCCTGGAATTCGGCCTCTCGCAGGATGCCTCCCAGACACAAGGTGGCACCAGTTCCAACTTGGTCTGGTTTAAGAGTGCCAAGTGGGTCCTGAAAACTGACACCCAGAACAGTGGCTTGTGAGTTTTGTTTCCCAGGGAAAAAGCCTGTACAATGGTTCAGGGTCCTGCGGCCTTAAATTGCCGGGTGCCTCCTGGAATTGCGCCTCTCGCAGGATGCCTCCCAGACTCAAGTTGGCACCAGTGCCAACTTGGTCTGGTTTGAGAGTGTCAAGTGGGTCCTGAAAACTGACACCCAGAACAGTGGCTTGTGAGTTTTGTTTCCCAGGGAAAAAGCCTGTACAATGGTTCAGGGTCCTGCGGCCTTAAATTGCCGGGTGCCACCTGGAATTGCGCCTCTCGCAGGATGCCTCCCAGACGCAAGGTGGCACCAGTGCCAACTTGGTCTGGTTTGAGAGTGTAGAGTGGGTCCTGAAAACTGACACCCAGAACAGTGGCTTGTGAGTTTTGTTTCCCAGGGAAAAAGCCTGTACAATGGTTCAGGGTCCTGCGGCCTTAAATTGCCGGGTGCCTCCTGGAGATCCGCCTCTCACAGGATGCCTCCCAGGTGCAACATGACACCAGTGCCAACTTGGTCTGGTTTGAGAGTGTCAAGTGGGTCCTGAAAACTGACACCCAGAACAGTGGCTTCTGAATTTTGTTTCCCAGGGAAAAAGCCTGTACAATGGTTCAGGGTCCTGCGGCCTTAAATTGCCGGGTGCCTCCTGGAGATCCGCCTCTCGCAGGATGCCTCCCAGACGCAAGGTGGCACCAGTGCCAACTTGATCTGGTTTGAGAGTGCCAAGTGTGTTCTGCAAACTGACACCCAGAACAGTGGCTTGTGAGTTTTGTTTCCCAGGGAAAAAGCCTGTACAATGGTTCAGGGTCCTGCGGCCTTAAATTGCCGGGTGCCACCTGGAATTGCGCCTCTCGCAGGATGTCTCCCAGACGCAAGGTGGCACCAGTGCCAACTTGGTCTGGTTTGAGAGTGTCAAGTGGGTCCTGAAAACTGACACCCAGAACAGTGGCTTGTGAGTTTTCTTTCCCAGAGAAAAAGACTGTAAAATGGTTCAGGGTCCTGCGGCCTTAAATTGCCGGGTGCCTCCTGGAGATCCGCCTCTCACAGGATGCCTCCCAGGCGCAACATGACACCAGTGCCAACTTGGTCTGGTTTGAGAGTGCCAGGTGGCTCCTGAAAACTGACACCCAGAACAGTGGCTCGTGAGTTTTGTTTCCCAGGGAAAAAGCCTGTACAATGGTTCAGGGCCCTGAGACCTTAAATTGCCGGGTGCCTCCTGGAATTCGGCCACTCGCAGGATGCCTCCCAGACGCAAGGTGGCACCAGTTCCAACTTGGTCTGGTTTAAGAGTGCCAAGTGGGTCCTGCAAACTGACACCCAGAACAGTGGCTTGTGAGTTTTGTTTCCCAGGGAAAAAGCCTGTACCATGGTTCAGGGTCCTGCGGCCTTAAATTGCCAGGTGCCTCCTGGAATTGCGCCTCTCACAGGATGCCTCCCAGGTGCAACATGACACCAGTGCCAACTTGGTCTGGTTTGAGAGTGTCAAGTGGGTCCTGAAAACTGACACCCAGAACAGTGGCTTCTGAATTTTGTTTCCCAGGGAAAAAGCCTGTACAATGGTTCAGGGTCCTGCGGCCTTAAATTGCCGGGTGCCTCCTGGAATTCCGCCTCTCGCAGGATGCCTCCCAGACGCAAGGTGGCACCAGTTCCAACTTGATCTGGTTTGAGAGTGCCAAGTGTGTTCTGCAAACTGACACCCAGAACAGTGGCTTGTGAGTTTTGTTTCCCAGGGAAAAAGCCTGTACAATGGTTCAGGGTCCTGCGGCCTTAAATTGCCGGGTGCCTCCTGGAATTCCGCATCTCGCCAGGTGTTTCCCAGACGCTAAGCAACACCAGTGCCAACTTGGTCTGGTTTGAGAGTGCCAAGTGGGTCCTGAAAACTGACACCCAGAACAGTGGCTTGTGAGTTTTGTTTCCCGGGGAAAAAGCCTGTACAATGGTTCAGGGGCCTGAGGCCTTAATTTGCTGGGTGCCTCCTGGAATTCGGCCTCTCGCAGGATGCCTCCCAGACGCAATGTGGCACCAGTTCCAACTTGGTCTGGTTTAAGAGTGCCAAGTGGGTCCTGAAAACTGACACCCAGAACAGTGGCTTGTGAGTTTTGTTTCCCAGGGAAAAAGCCTGTACAATGGTTCAGGGGCCTGAGGCCTTAAATTGCCGGGTGCCTCCTGGAATTGCGCCTCTCGCAGGATGCCTCCCAGACACAAGGTGGCACCAGTGCCAACTTGGTCTGGTTTGAGAGTGCCAAGTGGGTCCTGAAAACTGACACCCAGAACAGTGGCTTGTGAGTTTTGTTTCCCAGGGAAAAAGCCTGTACCATGGTTCAGGGTCCTGCGGCCTTAAATTGCCAGGTGCCTCCTGGAATTGCGCCTCTCGCAGGATGCCTCCCAGACGCTAGGTGGCACTAGTGCAAAATTGGTCTGCTTTGAGAGTGTCAAGTGGGTCCTGAAAACTGACACCCAGAACAGTGGCTTGTGAGTTTTGTTTCCCAGGGAAAAAGCCTGTACAATGGTTCAGGGTCCTGCGGCCTTAAATTGCCGGGTGCCTCCTTGAATTGCGCCTCTCGCAGGATGCCTCCAAGACGCAAAATGGCACCAGTGCCAACTCGGTCTGGTTTGAGAGTGCCAGGTGGCTCCTGCAAACTGACACCCAGAACAGTGGCTTGTTAATTTTGTTTCCCAGGGAAAAAGCCTGTACAATGGTTCAGGGTCCTGCGGACTTAAATTGCCGGGTGCCTCCTGGAATTCGGCCACTCGCAGGATGCCTCCCAGACGCAAGGTGGCACCAGTTCCAACTTGGTCTGGTTTAAGAGTGCCAAGTGGGTCCTGAAAACTGACACCCAGAACAGTGGCTTGTGAGTTTTGTTTCCCAGGGAAAAAGCCTGTACAATGGTTCAGGGTCCTGCGGCCTTAAATTGCCGGGTGCCTCCTGGAATTGCGCCTCTCGCAGGATGCCTCCCAGACTCAAGTTGGCACCAGTGCCAACTTGGTCTGGTTTGAGAGTGTCAAGTGGGTCCTGAAAACTGACACCCAGAACAGTGGCTTGTGAGTTTTGTTTCCCAGGGAAAAAGCCTGTACAATGGTTCAGGGTCCTGCGGCCTTAAATTGCCGGGTGCCACCTGGAATTGCGCCTCTCGCAGGATGCCTCCCAGACGCAAGGTGGCACTAGTGCAAAATTAGTCTGCTTTGAGAGTGTCAAGTGGGTCCTGAAAACTGACACCCAGAACAGTGGCGTGTGAGTTTTCTTTCCCAGGGAAAAAGACTGTAAAATGGTTCAGGGTCCTGCGGCCTTAAATTGCCGGGTGCCTCCTGGAATTCCGCCTCTCGCAGGATGCCTCCCAGACGCAAGGTGGCACCAGTGCCAACTTGATCTGGTTTGAGAGTGCCAAGTGTGTTCTGCAAACTGACACCCAGAACAGTGGCTTGTGAGTTTTGTTTCCCAGGGAAAAAGCCTGTACCATGGTTCAGGGTCCTGCGGCCTTAAATTGCCGGGTGCCTCCTGGAATTCCGCATCTCGCCAGGTGTTTCCCAGACGCTAAGCAACACCAGTGCCAACTTGGTCTGCTTTAAGAGTGCCAAGTGGGTCCTGAAAACTGACACCCAGAACAGTGGCTTGTGAGTTTTGTTTCCCAGGGAAAAAGCCTGTACAATGGTTCAGGGTCCTGCGGCCTTAAATTGCCGGGTGCCTCCTGGAATTGCGCCTCTCGCAGGATGCCTCCAAGACGCAAAATGGCACCAGTGCCAACTTGGTCTGGTTTGAGAGTGCTAGGTGGCTCCTGAAAACTGACACCCAGAACAGTGGCTTGTGAGTTTTGTTTCCCAGGGAAAAAGCCTGTACAATGGTTCAGGGGCCTGAGGCCTTAAATTGCCGGGTGCCTCCTGGAATTCGGCCTCTCGCAGGATGCCTCCCAGACACAAGGTGGCACCAGTTCCAACTTGGTCTGGTTTAAGAGTGCCAAGTGGGTCCTGAAAACTGACACCCAGAACAGTGGCTTGTGAGTTTTGTTTCCCAGGGAAAAAGCCTGTACAATGGTTCAGGGTCCTGCGGCCTTAAATTGCCGGGTGCCACCTGGAATTGCGCCTCTCGCAGGATGCCTCCCAGACGCAAGGTGGCACCAGTGCCAACTTGGTCTGGTTTGAGAGTGTAGAGCGGGTCCTGAAAACTGACACCCAGAACAGTGGCTTGTGAGTTTTCTTTCCCAGGGAAAAAGCCTGTACAATGGTTCAGGGTCCTGCGGCCTTAAATTGCCGGGTGCCTCCTGGAGATCCGCCTCTCACAGGATGCCTCCCAGGTGCAACATGACACCAGTGCCAACTTGGTCTGGTTTGAGAGTGTCAAGTGGGTCCTGAAAACTGACACCCAGAACAGTGGCTTGTGAGTTTTCTTTCCCAGGGAAAAAGCCTGTACAATGGTTCAGGGTCCTGCGGACTTAAATTGCCGGGTGCCTCCTGGAATTCGGCCACTCGCAGGATGCCTCCCAGACGCAAGGTGGCACCAGTGCCAACTTGGTCTGCTTTGAGAGTGTCAAGTGGGTCCTGAAAACTGACACCCAGAACAGTGGCTCGTGAGTTTTGTTTCCCAGGGAAAAAGCCTGTACAATGGTTCAGGGTCCTGCGGCCTTAAATTGCCGGGTGCCTCCTGGAATTGCGCCTCTCGCAGGATGCCTCCCAGACTCAAGTTGGCACCAGTGCACACTTGGTCTGGTTTGAGAGTGTCAAGTGGGTCCTGAAAACTGACACCCAGAACAGTGGCTTGTGAGTTTTGTTTCCCAGGGAAAAAGCCTGTACAATGGTTCAGGGTCCTGCGGCCTTAAATTGCCGGGTGCCACCTGGAATTGCGCCTCTCGCAGGATGCCTCCCAGACGCAAGGTGGCACCAGTGCCAACTTGGTCTGGTTTGAGAGTGCCAAGTGTGTCCTGCAAACTGACACCCAGAACAGTGGCTTGTGAGTTTTCTTTCCCAGGGATAAAGACTGTAAAATGGTTCAGGGTCCTGCGGCCTTAAATTGCCGGGTGTCTCCTGGAGATCCGCCTCTCACAGGATGCCTCCCAGGTGCAACATGACACCAGTGCCAACTTGGTCTGGTTTGAGAGTGCCAGGTGGCTCCTGCAAACTGACACCCAGAACAGTGGCTTGTGAGTTTTGTTTCCCGGGGAAAAAGCCTGTACAATGGTTCAGGGGCCTGAGGCCTTAATTTGCTGGGTGCCTCCTGGAATTCGGCCTCTCGCAGGATGCCTCCCAGACGCAAGGTGGCACCAGTTCAAACTTGGTCTGGTTTAAGAGTGCCAAGTGGGTCCTGCAAACTGACACCCAGAACAGTGGCTTGTGAGTTTTCTTTCCCAGGGAAAAAGACTGTACAATGGTTCAGGGGCCAGCGGCCTTAAATTGCCGGGTGCCTCCTGGAGATCCGCCTCTCGCAGGATGACTCCCAGACACAAGGTGGCACCAGTGCCAACTTGGTCTGGTTTGAGAGTGCCAAGTGGGTCCTGAAAACTGACACCCAGAACAGTGGCTTGTGAGTTTTGTTTCCCGGGGAAAAAGCCTGTACAATAGTTCAGGGGCCTGAGGCCTTAATTTGCTGGGTGCCTCCTGGAATTCGGCCTCTCGCAGGATGCCTCCCAGACGCAAGGTGGCACCAGTTCCAACTTGGTCTGGTTTAAGAGTGCCAAGTGGGTCCTGAAAACTGACACCCAGAACAGTGGCTTGTGAGTTTTGTTTCCCAGGGAAAAAGCCTGTACAATGGTTCAGGGGCCTGAGGCCTTAAATTGCCGGGTGCCTCCTGGAATTGCGCCTCTCGCAGGATGCCTCCCAGACACAAGGTGGCACCAGTGCCAACTTGGTCTGGTTTGAGAGTGCCAAGTGGGTCCTGAAAACTGACACCCAGAACAGTGGCTTGTGAGTTTTGTTTCCCAGGGAAAAAGCCTGTACCATGGTTCAGGGTCCTGCGGCCTTAAATTGCCAGGTGCCTCCTGGAATTGCGCCTCTCACAGGATGCCTCCCAGACGCTAGGTGGCACTAGTGCAAAATTGGTCTGCTTTGAGAGTGTCAAGTGGGTCCTGAAAACTGACACCCAGAACAGTGGCTTGTGAGTTTTGTTTCCCAGGGAAAAAGCCTGTACAATGGTTTATGTTTATGAAGCGTTTTATAGCCGGGTGCCTCCTGGAATTCCGCCTCTCGCAGGCTGCCTCCCAGACGCAAGGTGGCACCAGTGCCAACTTGGTCTGCTTTGAGAGTGCCAAGTGTGTTCTGAAAACTGACACCCAGAACAGTGGCTTGTGAGTTTTGTTTCCCAGGGAAAAAGCCTGTACAATGGTTCAGGGTCCTGCGGCCTTAAATTGCCGGGTGCCTCCTGGAATTCCGCATCTCGCCAGGTGTTTCCCAGACGCTAAGCAACACCAGTGCCAACTTGGTCTGGTTTAAGAGTGCCAAGTGGGTCCTGCAAACTGACACCCAGAACAGTGGCTTGTGAGTTTTGTTTCCCAGGGAAAAAGCCTGTACAATGGTTCAGGGTCCTGCGGCCTTAAATTGCCGGGTGCCTCCTGGAATTGCGCCTCTCGCAGGATGCCTCCAAGACGCAAAATGGCACCAGTGCCAACTTGGTCTGGTTTGAGAGTGCCAGGTGGCTCCTGCAAACTGACACCCAGAACAGTGGCTTATGAATTTTGTTTCCCAGGGAAAAAGCCTGTACAATGGTTCAGGGTCCTGCAGACTTAAATTGCCGGGTGCCTCCTGGAATTCGGCCACTCGCAGGATGCCTCCGAGACGCAAGGTGGCACCAGTTCCAACTTGGTCTGGTTTAAGAGTTCCAAGTGGGTCCTGAAAACTGACACCCAGAACAGTGGCTTGTGAGTTTTGTTTCCCAGGGAAAAAGCCTGTACAATGGTTCAGGGGCCTGAGGCCTTAAATTGCCGGGTGCCTCCTGGAATTCGGCCTCTCGCAGGATGCCTCCCAGACGCAAGTTGGCACCAGTTCTAACTTGGTCTGGTTTAAGAGTGCCAAGTGGGTCCTGAAAACTGACACCCAGAACAGTGGCTTGTGAGTTTTGTTTCCCAGGGAAAAAGCCTGTACAATGGTTCAGGGTCCTGCGGCCTTAAATTGCCGGGTGCCTCCTGGAATTGCGCCTCTCGCAGGATGCCTCCCAGACGCAAGTTGGCACCAGTGCCAACTTGGTCTGGTTTGAGAGTGTCAAGTGGGTCCTGAAAACTGACACCCAGAACAGTGGCTTGTGAGTTTTGTTTCCCAGGGAAAAAGACTGTAAAATGGTTCAGGGTCCTGTGGCCTTAAATTGCCGGGTGCCTCCTGGAGATCCGCCTCTCACAGGATGCCTCCCAGGCGCAACATGACACCAGTGCCAACTTGGTCTGGTTTGAGAGTGCCAGGTGGCTCCTGCAAACTGACACCCAGAACAGTGGCTTGTGAGTTTTGTTTCCCGGGGAAAAAGCCTGTACAATGGTTCAGGGGCCTGAGGCCTTAAATTGCTGGGTGCCTCCTGGAATTCGGCCTCTCGCAGGATGCCTCCCAGACGCAAGGTGGCACCAGTTCCAACTTGGTCTGGTTTAAGAGTGCCAAGTGGGTCCTGAAAACTGACACCCAGAACAGTGGCTTGTGAGTTTTGTTTCCCAGGGAAAAAGCCTGTACAATGGTTCAGGGTCCTGCGGCCTTAAATTGCCGGGTGCCTCCTGGAATTGCGCCTCTCGCAGGATGCCTCCCAGACGCAAGGTGGCACAAGTGCAAAATTGGTCTGCTTTGAGAGTGCCAAGTGGGTCCTGAAAACTGACACCCAGAACAGTGGCTTGTGAGTTTTGTTTCCAGGGAAAAAGCCTGTACAATGGTTTATGTTTATGCCGCCTTTAATAGCCGGGTGCCACCTGGAGATCCGCCTCTTGCAGGATGCCTCCCAGACGCAAGGTGGCACCAGTGCCAACTTGGTCTGGTTTGAGAGTGTCAAGTGGGTCCTGAAAACTGACACCCAGAACAGTGGCTTCTGAATTTTGTTTCCCAGGGAAAAAGCCTGTACAATGGTTCAGGGTCCTGCGGCCTTAAATTGCCGGGTGCCTCCTGGAATTCCGCCTCTCGACGGATGCCTCCCAGACGCAAGGTGGCACCAGTGCCAACTTGATCTGGTTTGAGAGTGCCAAGTGTGTTCTGCAAACTGACACCCAGAACAGTGGCTTGTGAGTTTTGTTTCCCAGGGAAAAAGCCTGTACAATGGTTCAGGGTCCTGCGGCCTTAAATTGCCGGTTGCCTCCTGGAATTCCGCATCTCGCCAGGTGTTTCCCAGACGCTAAGCAACACCAGTGCCAACTTGGTCTGGTTTAAGAGTGCCAAGTGGGTCCTGCAAACTGACACCCAGAACAGTGGCTTGTGAGTTTTGTTTCCCAGGGAAAAAGCCTGTACAATGGTTCAGGGGCCTGAGGCCTTAAATTGCCGGGTGCCTCCTGGAATTCGGCCTCTCGCAGGATGCCTCCCAGACGCAAGGTGGCACCAGTTCCAACTTGGTCTGGTTTAAGAGTGCCAAGTGGGTCCTGAAAACTGACACCCAGAACAGTGGCTTGTGAGTTTTCTTTCCCAGGGAAAAAGCCTGTACAATGGTTCAGGGTCCTGCGGCCTTAAATTGCCGGGTGCCTCCTTGAATTGCGCCTCTCGCAGGATGCCTCCAAGACGCAAGGTGGCACCAGTGCTAACTTGATCTGGTTTGAGAGTGCCAGGTGGCTCCTGCAAACTGACACCCAGAACAGTGGCTTGTGAGTTTTGTTTCCCAGGGAAAAAGCCTGTACAATGGTTTATGTTTATGAAGCGTTTTATAGCCGGGTGCAACCTGGAGATCCGCCTCTCGCAGGATGCCTCCCAGACGCAAGGTGGCACCAGTGCCAACTTGGTCTGCTTTGAGAGTGTCAAGTGGGTCCTGAAAACTGACACCCAGAACAGTGGCTTGTGAGTTTTGTTTCCCAGGGAAAAAGCCTGTACAATGGTTCAGGGTCCTGCGGCCTTAAATTGCCAGGTGCCTCCTGGAATTCCGCCTCTCGCAGGCTGCCTCCCAGACGCAAGGTGGCACCAGTGCCAACTTGGTCTGGTTTGAGAGTGCCAAGTGTGTTCTGAAAACTGACACCCAGAACAGTGGCTTGTGAGTTTTGTTTCCCAGGGAAAAAGCCTGTACAATGGTTCAGGGTCCTGCGGCCTTAAATTGCCGGGTGCCTCCTGGAATTGCGCCTCTCGCAGGATGCCTCCCAGACGCAAGGTGGCACTAGTGCAAAATTGGTCTGCTTTGAGAGTGTCAAGTGGGTCCTGAAAACTGACACCCAGAACAGTGGCTTGTGAGTTTTGTTTCCCAGGGAAAAAGCCCGTACAATGGTTCAGGGTCCTGCGGCCTTAAATTGCCGGGTGCCTCCTGGAATTCCGCCTCTCGCAGGATGCCTCCCAGACGCAAGGTGGCACCAGTGCCAACTTGATCTGGTTTGAGAGTGCCAAGTGTGTTCTGCAAACTGACACCCAGAACAGTGGCTTGTGAGTTTTGTTTCCCAGGGAAAAAGCCTGTACAATGGTTCAGGGTCCTGCGGCCTTAAATTGCCGGGTGCCTCCTGGAATTCCGCATCTCGCCAGGTGTTTCCCAGACGCTAAGCAACACCAGTGCCAACTTGGTCTGCTTTAAGAGTGCCAAGTGGGTCCTGAAAACTGACACCCAGAACAGTGGCTTGTGAGTTTTGTTTCCCAGGGAAAAAGCCTGTACAATGGTTCAGGGTCCTGCGGCCTTAAATTGCCGGGTGCCTCCTGGAATTGCGCCTCTCGCAGGATGCCTCCAAGACGCAAAATGGCACCAGTGACAACTTGGTCTGGATTGAGAGTGCTAGGTGGCTCCTGCAAACTGACACCCAGAACAGTGGCTTGTGAGTTTTGTTTCCCAGGGAAAAAGCCTGTACAATGGTTCAGGGGCCTGAGGCCTTAAATTGCCGGGTGCCTCCTGGAATTCGGCCTCTCGCAGGATGCCTCCCAGACACAAGGTGGCACCAGTTCCAACTTGGTCTGGTTTAAGAGTGCCAAGTGGGTCCTGAAAACTGACACCCAGAACAGTGGCTTGTGAGTTTTGTTTCCCAGGGAAAAAGCCTGTACAATGGTTCAGGGTCCTGCGGCCTTAAATTGCCGGGTGCCTCCTGGAATTGCGCCTCTCGCAGGATGCCTCCCAGACTCAAGTTGGCACCAGTGCCAACTTGGTCTGGTTTGAGAGTGTCAAGTGGGTCCTGAAAACTGACACCCAGAACAGTGGCTTGTGAGTTTTGTTTCCCAGGGAAAAAGCCTGTACAATGGTTCAGGGTCCTGCGGCCTTAAATTGCCGGGTGCCACCTGGAATTGCGCCTCTCGCAGGATGCCTCCCAAACGCAAGGTGGCACCAGTGCCAACTTGGTCTGGTTTGAGAGTGTAGAGTGGGTCCTGAAAACTGACACCCAGAACAGTGGCTTGTGAGTTTTGTTTCCCAGGGAAAAAGCCTGTACAATGGTTCAGGGTCCTGCGGCCTTAAATTGCCGGGTGCCTCCTGGAGATCCGCCTCTCACAGGATGCCTCCCAGGTGCAACATGACACCAGTGCCAACTTGGTCTGGTTTGAGAGTGTCAAGTGGGTCCTGAAAACTGACACCCAGAACAGTGGCTTCTGAATTTTGTTTCCCAGGGAAAAAGCCTGTACAATGGTTCAGGGTCCTGCGGCCTTAAATTGCCGGGTGCCTCCTGGAGATCCGCCTCTCGCAGGATGCCTCCCAGACGCAAGGTGGCACCAGTGCCAACTTGATCTGGTTTGAGAGTGCCAAGTGTGTTCTGCAAACTGACACCCAGAACAGTGGCTTGTGAGTTTTGTTTCCCAGGGAAAAAGCCTGTACAATGGTTCAGGGTCCTGCGGCCTTAAATTGCCGGGTGCCACCTGGAATTGCGCCTCTCGCAGGATGTCTCCCAGACGCAAGGTGGCACCAGTGCCAACTTGGTCTGGTTTGAGAGTGTCAAGTGGGTCCTGAAAACTGACACCCAGAACAGTGGCTTGTGAGTTTTCTTTCCCAGAGAAAAAGACTGTAAAATGGTTCAGGGTCCTGCGGCCTTAAATTGCCGGGTGCCTCCTGGAGATCCGCCTCTCACAGGATGCCTCCCAGGCGCAACATGACACCAGTGCCAACTTGGTCTGGTTTGAGAGTGCCAGGTGGCTCCTGAAAACTGACACCCAGAACAGTGGCTCGTGAGTTTTGTTTCCCAGGGAAAAAGCCTGTACAATGGTTCAGGGCCCTGAGACCTTAAATTGCCGGGTGCCTCCTGGAATTCGGCCACTCGCAGGATGCCTCCCAGACGCAAGGTGGCACCAGTTCCAACTTGGTCTGGTTTAAGAGTGCCAAGTGGGTCCTGCAAACTGACACCCAGAACAGTGGCTTGTGAGTTTTGTTTCCCAGGGAAAAAGCCTGTACCATGGTTCAGGGTCCTGCGGCCTTAAATTGCCAGGTGCCTCCTGGAATTGCGCCTCTCACAGGATGCCTCCCAGGTGCAACATGACACCAGTGCCAACTTGGTCTGGTTTGAGAGTGTCAAGTGGGTCCTGAAAACTGACACCCAGAACAGTGGCTTCTGAATTTTGTTTCCCAGGGAAAAAGCCTGTACAATGGTTCAGGGTCCTGCGGCCTTAAATTGCCGGGTGCCTCCTGGAATTCCGCCTCTCGCAGGATGCCTCCCAGACGCAAGGTGGCACCAGTTCCAACTTGATCTGGTTTGAGAGTGCCAAGTGTGTTCTGCAAACTGACACCCAGAACAGTGGCTTGTGAGTTTTGTTTCCCAGGGAAAAAGCCTGTACAATGGTTCAGGGTCCTGCGGCCTTAAATTGCCGGGTGCCTCCTGGAATTCCGCATCTCGCCAGGTGTTTCCCAGACGCTAAGCAACACCAGTGCCAACTTGGTCTGGTTTGAGAGTGCCAAGTGGGTCCTGAAAACTGACACCCAGAACAGTGGCTTGTGAGTTTTGTTTCCCGGGGAAAAAGCCTGTACAATGGTTCAGGGGCCTGAGGCCTTAATTTGCTGGGTGCCTCCTGGAATTCGGCCTCTCGCAGGATGCCTCCCAGACGCAATGTGGCACCAGTTCCAACTTGGTCTGGTTTAAGAGTGCCAAGTGGGTCCTGAAAACTGACACCCAGAACAGTGGCTTGTGAGTTTTGTTTCCCAGGGAAAAAGCCTGTACAATGGTTCAGGGGCCTGAGGCCTTAAATTGCCGGGTGCCTCCTGGAATTGCGCCTCTCGCAGGATGCCTCCCAGACACAAGGTGGCACCAGTGCCAACTTGGTCTGGTTTGAGAGTGCCAAGTGGGTCCTGAAAACTGACACCCAGAACAGTGGCTTGTGAGTTTTGTTTCCCAGGGAAAAAGCCTGTACCATGGTTCAGGGTCCTGCGGCCTTAAATTGCCAGGTGCCTCCTGGAATTGCGCCTCTCGCAGGATGCCTCCCAGACGCTAGGTGGCACTAGTGCAAAATTGGTCTGCTTTGAGAGTGTCAAGTGGGTCCTGAAAACTGACACCCAGAACAGTGGCTTGTGAGTTTTGTTTCCCAGGGAAAAAGCCTGTACAATGGTTCAGGGTCCTGCGGCCTTAAATTGCCGGGTGCCTCCTTGAATTGCGCCTCTCGCAGGATGCCTCCAAGACGCAAAATGGCACCAGTGCCAACTCGGTCTGGTTTGAGAGTGCCAGGTGGCTCCTGCAAACTGACACCCAGAACAGTGGCTTGTTAATTTTGTTTCCCAGGGAAAAAGCCTGTACAATGGTTCAGGGTCCTGCGGACTTAAATTGCCGGGTGCCTCCTGGAATTCGGCCACTCGCAGGATGCCTCCCAGACGCAAGGTGGCACCAGTTCCAACTTGGTCTGGTTTAAGAGTGCCAAGTGGGTCCTGAAAACTGACACCCAGAACAGTGGCTTGTGAGTTTTGTTTCCCAGGGAAAAAGCCTGTACAATGGTTCAGGGTCCTGCGGCCTTAAATTGCCGGGTGCCTCCTGGAATTGCGCCTCTCGCAGGATGCCTCCCAGACTCAAGTTGGCACCAGTGCCAACTTGGTCTGGTTTGAGAGTGTCAAGTGGGTCCTGAAAACTGACACCCAGAACAGTGGCTTGTGAGTTTTGTTTCCCAGGGAAAAAGCCTGTACAATGGTTCAGGGTCCTGCGGCCTTAAATTGCCGGGTGCCACCTGGAATTGCGCCTCTCGCAGGATGCCTCCCAGACGCAAGGTGGCACTAGTGCAAAATTAGTCTGCTTTGAGAGTGTCAAGTGGGTCCTGAAAACTGACACCCAGAACAGTGGCGTGTGAGTTTTCTTTCCCAGGGAAAAAGACTGTAAAATGGTTCAGGGTCCTGCGGCCTTAAATTGCCGGGTGCCTCCTGGAATTCCGCCTCTCGCAGGATGCCTCCCAGACGCAAGGTGGCACCAGTGCCAACTTGATCTGGTTTGAGAGTGCCAAGTGTGTTCTGCAAACTGACACCCAGAACAGTGGCTTGTGAGTTTTGTTTCCCAGGGAAAAAGCCTGTACCATGGTTCAGGGTCCTGCGGCCTTAAATTGCCGGGTGCCTCCTGGAATTCCGCATCTCGCCAGGTGTTTCCCAGACGCTAAGCAACACCAGTGCCAACTTGGTCTGCTTTAAGAGTGCCAAGTGGGTCCTGAAAACTGACACCCAGAACAGTGGCTTGTGAGTTTTGTTTCCCAGGGAAAAAGCCTGTACAATGGTTCAGGGTCCTGCGGCCTTAAATTGCCGGGTGCCTCCTGGAATTGCGCCTCTCGCAGGATGCCTCCAAGACGCAAAATGGCACCAGTGCCAACTTGGTCTGGTTTGAGAGTGCTAGGTGGCTCCTGAAAACTGACACCCAGAACAGTGGCTTGTGAGTTTTGTTTCCCAGGGAAAAAGCCTGTACAATGGTTCAGGGGCCTGAGGCCTTAAATTGCCGGGTGCCTCCTGGAATTCGGCCTCTCGCAGGATGCCTCCCAGACACAAGGTGGCACCAGTTCCAACTTGGTCTGGTTTAAGAGTGCCAAGTGGGTCCTGAAAACTGACACCCAGAACAGTGGCTTGTGAGTTTTGTTTCCCAGGGAAAAAGCCTGTACAATGGTTCAGGGTCCTGCGGCCTTAAATTGCCGGGTGCCTCCTGGAATTCCGCATCTCGCCAGGTGTTTCCCAGACGCTAAGCAACACCAGTGCCAACTTGGTCTGGTTTGAGAGTGCCAAGTGGGTCCTGAAAACTGACACCCAGAACAGTGGCTTGTGAGTTTTGTTTCCCGGGGAAAAAGCCTGTACAATGGTTCAGGGGCCTGAGGCCTTAATTTGCTGGGTGCCTCCTGGAATTCGGCCTCTCGCAGGATGCCTCCCAGGTGCAACATGACACCAGTGCCAACTTGGTCTGGTTTGAGAGTGTCAAGTGGGTCCTGAAAACTGACACCCAGAACAGTGGCTTGTGAGTTTTCTTTCCCAGGGAAAAAGCCTGTACAATGGTTCAGGGTCCTGCGGACTTAAATTGCCGGGTGCCTCCTGGAATTCGGCCACTCGCAGGATGCCTCCCAGACGCAAGGTGGCACCAGTGCCAACTTGGTCTGCTTTGAGAGTGTCAAGTGGGTCCTGAAAACTGACACCCAGAACAGTGGCTCGTGAGTTTTGTTTCCCAGGGAAAAAGCCTGTACCATGGTTCAGGGTCCTGCGGCCTTAAATTGCCAGGTGCCTCCTGGAATTGCGCCTCTCGCAGGATGCCTCCCAGACGCTAGGTGGCACTAGTGCAAAATTGGTCTGCTTTGAGAGTGTCAAGTGGGTCCTGAAAACTGACACCCAGAACAGTGGCTTGTGAGTTTTGTTTCCCAGGGAAAAAGCCTGTACAATGGTTCAGGGTCCTGCGGCCTTAAATTGCCGGGTGCCTCCTTGAATTGCGCCTCTCGCAGGATGCCTCCAAGACGCAAAATGGCACCAGTGCCAACTCGGTCTGGTTTGAGAGTGCCAGGTGGCTCCTGCAAACTGACACCCAGAACAGTGGCTTGTTAATTTTGTTTCCCAGGGAAAAAGCCTGTACAATGGTTCAGGGTCCTGCGGACTTAAATTGCCGGGTGCCTCCTGGAATTCGGCCACTCGCAGGATGCCTCCCAGACGCAAGGTGGCACCAGTTCCAACTTGGTCTGGTTTAAGAGTGCCAAGTGGGTCCTGAAAACTGACACCCAGAACAGTGGCTTGTGAGTTTTGTTTCCCAGGGAAAAAGCCTGTACAATGGTTCAGGGTCCTGCGGCCTTAAATTGCCGGGTGCCTCCTGGAATTGCGCCTCTCGCAGGATGCCTCCCAGACTCAAGTTGGCACCAGTGCCAACTTGGTCTGGTTTGAGAGTGTCAAGTGGGTCCTGAAAACTGACACCCAGAACAGTGGCTTGTGAGTTTTGTTTCCCAGGGAAAAAGCCTGTACAATGGTTCAGGGTCCTGCGGCCTTAAATTGCCGGGTGCCACCTGGAATTGCGCCTCTCGCAGGATGCCTCCCAGACGCAAGGTGGCACTAGTGCAAAATTAGTCTGCTTTGAGAGTGTCAAGTGGGTCCTGAAAACTGACACCCAGAACAGTGGCGTGTGAGTTTTCTTTCCCAGGGAAAAAGACTGTAAAATGGTTCAGGGTCCTGCGGCCTTAAATTGCCGGGTGCCTCCTGGAATTCCGCCTCTCGCAGGATGCCTCCCAGACGCAAGGTGGCACCAGTGCCAACTTGATCTGGTTTGAGAGTGCCAAGTGTGTTCTGCAAACTGACACCCAGAACAGTGGCTTGTGAGTTTTGTTTCCCAGGGAAAAAGCCTGTACCATGGTTCAGGGTCCTGCGGCCTTAAATTGCCGGGTGCCTCCTGGAATTCCGCATCTCGCCAGGTGTTTCCCAGACGCTAAGCAACACCAGTGCCAACTTGGTCTGCTTTAAGAGTGCCAAGTGGGTCCTGAAAACTGACACCCAGAACAGTGGCTTGTGAGTTTTGTTTCCCAGGGAAAAAGCCTGTACAATGGTTCAGGGTCCTGCGGCCTTAAATTGCCGGGTGCCTCCTGGAATTGCGCCTCTCGCAGGATGCCTCCAAGACGCAAAATGGCACCAGTGCCAACTTGGTCTGGTTTGAGAGTGCTAGGTGGCTCCTGAAAACTGACACCCAGAACAGTGGCTTGTGAGTTTTGTTTCCCAGGGAAAAAGCCTGTACAATGGTTCAGGGGCCTGAGGCCTTAAATTGCCGGGTGCCTCCTGGAATTCGGCCTCTCGCAGGATGCCTCCCAGACACAAGGTGGCACCAGTTCCAACTTGGTCTGGTTTAAGAGTGCCAAGTGGGTCCTGAAAACTGACACCCAGAACAGTGGCTTGTGAGTTTTGTTTCCCAGGGAAAAAGCCTGTACAATGGTTCAGGGTCCTGCGGCCTTAAATTGCCGGGTGCCACCTGGAATTGCGCCTCTCGCAGGATGCCTCCCAGACGCAAGGTGGCACCAGTGCCAACTTGGTCTGGTTTGAGAGTGTAGAGCGGGTCCTGAAAACTGACACCCAGAACAGTGGCTTGTGAGTTTTCTTTCCCAGGGAAAAAGCCTGTACAATGGTTCAGGGTCCTGCGGCCTTAAATTGCCGGGTGCCTCCTGGAGATCCGCCTCTCACAGGATGCCTCCCAGGTGCAACATGACACCAGTGCCAACTTGGTCTGGTTTGAGAGTGTCAAGTGGGTCCTGAAAACTGACACCCAGAACAGTGGCTTGTGAGTTTTCTTTCCCAGGGAAAAAGCCTGTACAATGGTTCAGGGTCCTGCGGACTTAAATTGCCGGGTGCCTCCTGGAATTCGGCCACTCGCAGGATGCCTCCCAGACGCAAGGTGGCACCAGTGCCAACTTGGTCTGCTTTGAGAGTGTCAAGTGGGTCCTGAAAACTGACACCCAGAACAGTGGCTCGTGAGTTTTGTTTCCCAGGGAAAAAGCCTGTACAATGGTTCAGGGTCCTGCGGCCTTAAATTGCCGGGTGCCTCCTGGAATTGCGCCTCTCGCAGGATGCCTCCCAGACTCAAGTTGGCACCAGTGCACACTTGGTCTGGTTTGAGAGTGTCAAGTGGGTCCTGAAAACTGACACCCAGAACAGTGGCTTGTTAGTTTTGTTTCCCAGGGAAAAAGCCTGTACAATGGTTCAGGGTCCTGCGGCCTTAAATTGCCGGGTGCCACCTGGAATTGCGCCTCTCGCAGGATGCCTCCCAGACGCAAAGTGGCACCAGTGCCAACTTGGTCTGGTTTGAGAGTGCCAAGTGTGTCCTGCAAACTGACACCCAGAACAGTGGCTTGTGAGTTTTCTTTCCCAGGGATAAAGACTGTAAAATGGTTCAGGGTCCTGCGGCCTTAAATTGCCGGGTGTCTCCTGGAGATCCGCCTCTCACAGGATGCCTCCCAGGTGCAACATGACACCAGTGCCAACTTGGTCTGGTTTGAGAGTGCCAGGTGGCTCCTGCAAACTGACACCCAGAACAGTGGCTTGTGAGTTTTGTTTCCCGGGGAAAAAGCCTGTACAATGGTTCAGGGGCCTGAGGCCTTAATTTGCTGGGTGCCTCCTGGAATTCGGCCTCTCGCAGGATGCCTCCCAGACGCAAGGTGGCACCAGTTCAAACTTGGTCTGGTTTAAGAGTGCCAAGTGGGTCCTGCAAACTGACACCCAGAACAGTGGCTTGTGAGTTTTCTTTCCCAGGGAAAAAGACTGTACAATGGTTCAGGGGCCAGCGGCCTTAAATTGCCGGGTGCCTCCTGGAGATCCGCCTCTCGCAGGATGACTCCCAGACACAAGGTGGCACCAGTGCCAACTTGGTCTGGTTTGAGAGTGCCAAGTGGGTCCTGAAAACTGACACCCAGAACAGTGGCTTGTGAGTTTTGTTTCCCGGGGAAAAAGTCTGTACAATAGTTCAGGGGCCTGAGGCCTTAATTTGCTGGGTGCCTCCTGGAATTCGGCCTCTCGCAGGATGCCTCCCAGACGCAAGGTGGCACCAGTTCCAACTTGGTCTGGTTTAAGAGTGCCAAGTGGGTCCTGAAAACTGACACCCAGAACAGTGGCTTGTGAGTTTTGTTTCCCAGGGAAAAAGCCTGTACAATGGTTCAGGGGCCTGAGGCCTTAAATTGCCGGGTGCCTCCTGGAATTGCGCCTCTCGCAGGATGCCTCCCAGACACAAGGTGGCACCAGTGCCAACTTGGTCTGGTTTGAGAGTGCCAAGTGGGTCCTGAAAACTGACACCCAGAACAGTGGCTTGTGAGTTTTGTTTCCCAGGGAAAAAGCCTGTACCATGGTTCAGGGTCCTGCGGCCTTAAATTGCCAGGTGCCTCCTGGAATTGCGCCTCTCACAGGATGCCTCCCAGACGCTAGGTGGCACTAGTGCAAAATTGGTCTGCTTTGAGAGTGTCAAGTGGGTCCTGAAAACTGACACCCAGAACAGTGGCTTGTGAGTTTTGTTTCCCAGGGAAAAAGCCTGTACAATGGTTTATGTTTATGAAGCGTTTTATAGCCGGGTGCCTCCTGGAATTCCGCCTCTCGCAGGCTGCCTCCCAGACGCAAGGTGGCACCAGTGCCAACTTGGTCTGCTTTGAGAGTGCCAAGTGTGTTCTGAAAACTGACACCCAGAACAGTGGCTTGTGAGTTTTGTTTCCCAGGGAAAAAGCCTGTACAATGGTTCAGGGTCCTGCGGCCTTAAATTGCCGGGTGCCTCCTGGAATTCCGCATCTCGCCAGGTGTTTCCCAGACGCTAAGCAACACCAGTGCCAACTTGGTCTGGTTTAAGAGTGCCAAGTGGGTCCTGCAAACTGACACCCAGAACAGTGGCTTGTGAGTTTTGTTTCCCAGGGAAAAAGCCTGTACAATGGTTCAGGGTCCTGCGGCCTTAAATTGCCGGGTGCCTCCTGGAATTGCGCCTCTCGCAGGATGCCTCCAAGACGCAAAATGGCACCAGTGCCAACTTGGTCTGGTTTGAGAGTGCCAGATGGCTCCTGCAAACTGACACCCAGAACAGTGGCTTATGAATTTTGTTTCCCAGGGAAAAAGCCTGTACAATGGTTCAGGGTCCTGCAGACTTAAATTGCCGGGTGCCTCCTGGAATTCGGCCACTCGCAGGATGCCTCCGAGACGCAAGGTGGCACCAGTTCCAACTTGGTCTGGTTTAAGAGTTCCAAGTGGGTCCTGAAAACTGACACCCAGAACAGTGGCTTGTGAGTTTTGTTTCCCAGGGAAAAAGCCTGTACAATGGTTCAGGGGCCTGAGGCCTTAAATTGCCGGGTGCCTCCTGGAATTCGGCCTCTCGCAGGATGCCTCCCAGACGCAAGTTGGCACCAGTTCTAACTTGGTCTGGTTTAAGAGTGCCAAGTGGGTCCTGAAAACTGACACCCAGAACAGTGGCTTGTGAGTTTTGTTTCCCAGGGAAAAAGCCTGTACAATGGTTCAGGGTCCTGCGGCCTTAAATTGCCGGGTGCCTCCTGGAATTGCGCCTCTCGCAGGATGCCTCCCAGACGCAAGTTGGCACCAGTGCCAACTTGGTCTGGTTTGAGAGTGTCAAGTGGGTCCTGAAAACTGACACCCAGAACAGTGGCTTGTGAGTTTTGTTTCCCAGGGAAAAAGACTGTAAAATGGTTCAGGGTCCTGTGGCCTTAAATTGCCGGGTGCCTCCTGGAGATCCGCCTCTCACAGGATGCCTCCCAGGCGCAACATGACACCAGTGCCAACTTGGTCTGGTTTGAGAGTGCCAGGTGGCTCCTGCAAACTGACACCCAGAACAGTGGCTTGTGAGTTTTGTTTCCCGGGGAAAAAGCCTGTACAATGGTTCAGGGGCCTGAGGCCTTAAATTGCTGGGTGCCTCCTGGAATTCGGCCTCTCGCAGGATGCCTCCCAGACGCAAGGTGGCACCAGTTCCAACTTGGTCTGGTTTAAGAGTGCCAAGTGGGTCCTGAAAACTGACACCCAGAACAGTGGCTTGTGAGTTTTGTTTCCCAGGGAAAAAGCCTGTACAATGGTTCAGGGTCCTGCGGCCTTAAATTGCCGGGTGCCTCCTGGAATTGCGCCTCTCGCAGGATGCCTCCCAGACGCAAGGTGGCACAAGTGCAAAATTGGTCTGCTTTGAGAGTGCCAAGTGGGTCCTGAAAACTGACACCCAGAACAGTGGCTTGTGAGTTTTGTTTCCAGGGAAAAAGCCTGTACAATGGTTTATGTTTATGCCGCCTTTAATAGCCGGGTGCCACCTGGAGATCCGCCTCTTGCAGGATGCCTCCCAGACGCAAGGTGGCACCAGTGCCAACTTGGTCTGGTTTGAGAGTGTCAAGTGGGTCCTGAAAACTGACACCCAGAACAGTGGCTTCTGAATTTTGTTTCCCAGGGAAAAAGCCTGTACAATGGTTCAGGGTCCTGCGGCCTTAAATTGCCGGGTGCCTCCTGGAATTCCGCCTCTCGACGGATGCCTCCCAGACGCAAGGTGGCACCAGTGCCAACTTGATCTGGTTTGAGAGTGCCAAGTGTGTTCTGCAAACTGACACCCAGAACAGTGGCTTGTGAGTTTTGTTTCCCAGGGAAAAAGCCTGTACAATGGTTCAGGGTCCTGCGGCCTTAAATTGCCGGGTGCCTCCTGGAATTGCGCCTCTCGCAGGATGCCTCCCAGACTCAAGTTGGCACCAGTGCACACTTGGTCTGGTTTGAGAGTGTCAAGTGGGTCCTGAAAACTGACACCCAGAACAGTGGCTTGTTAGTTTTGTTTCCCAGGGAAAAAGCCTGTACAATGGTTCAGGGTCCTGCGGCCTTAAATTGCCGGGTGCCACCTGGAATTGCGCCTCTCGCAGGATGCCTCCCAGACGCAAGGTGGCACCAGTGCCAACTTGGTCTGGTTTGAGAGTGCCAAGTGTGTCCTGCAAACTGACACCCAGAACAGTGGCTTGTGAGTTTTCTTTCCCAGGGATAAAGACTGTAAAATGGTTCAGGGTCCTGCGGCCTTAAATTGCCGGGTGTCTCCTGGAGATCCGCCTCTCACAGGATGCCTCCCAGGTGCAACATGACACCAGTGCCAACTTGGTCTGGTTTGAGAGTGCCAGGTGGCTCCTGCAAACTGACACCCAGAACAGTGGCTTGTGAGTTTTGTTTCCCGGGGAAAAAGCCTGTACAATGGTTCAGGGGCCTGAGGCCTTAATTTGCTGGGTGCCTCCTGGAATTCGGCCTCTCGCAGGATGCCTCCCAGACGCAAGGTGGCACCAGTTCAAACTTGGTCTGGTTTAAGAGTGCCAAGTGGGTCCTGCAAACTGACACCCAGAACAGTGGCTTGTGAGTTTTCTTTCCCAGGGAAAAAGACTGTACAATGGTTCAGGGGCCAGCGGCCTTAAATTGCCGGGTGCCTCCTGGAGATCCGCCTCTCGCAGGATGACTCCCAGACACAAGGTGGCACCAGTGCCAACTTGGTCTGGTTTGAGAGTGCCAAGTGGGTCCTGAAAACTGACACCCAGAACAGTGGCTTGTGAGTTTTGTTTCCCGGGGAAAAAGCCTGTACAATAGTTCAGGGGCCTGAGGCCTTAATTTGCTGGGTGCCTCCTGGAATTCGGCCTCTCGCAGGATGCCTCCCAGACGCAAGGTGGCACCAGTTCCAACTTGGTCTGGTTTAAGAGTGCCAAGTGGGTCCTGAAAACTGACACCCAGAACAGTGGCTTGTGAGTTTTGTTTCCCAGGGAAAAAGCCTGTACAATGGTTCAGGGGCCTGAGGCCTTAAATTGCCGGGTGCCTCCTGGAATTGCGCCTCTCGCAGGATGCCTCCCAGACACAAGGTGGCACCAGTGCCAACTTGGTCTGGTTTGAGAGTGCCAAGTGGGTCCTGAAAACTGACACCCAGAACAGTGGCTTGTGAGTTTTGTTTCCCAGGGAAAAAGCCTGTACCATGGTTCAGGGTCCTGCGGCCTTAAATTGCCAGGTGCCTCCTGGAATTGCGCCTCTCACAGGATGCCTCCCAGACGCTAGGTGGCACTAGTGCAAAATTGGTCTGCTTTGAGAGTGTCAAGTGGGTCCTGAAAACTGACACCCAGAACAGTGGCTTGTGAGTTTTGTTTCCCAGGGAAAAAGCCTGTACAATGGTTTATGTTTATGAAGCGTTTTATAGCCGGGTGCCTCCTGGAATTCCGCCTCTCGCAGGCTGCCTCCCAGACGCAAGGTGGCACCAGTGCCAACTTGGTCTGCTTTGAGAGTGCCAAGTGTGTTCTGAAAACTGACACCCAGAACAGTGGCTTGTGAGTTTTGTTTCCCAGGGAAAAAGCCTGTACAATGGTTCAGGGTCCTGCGGCCTTAAATTGCCGGGTGCCTCCTGGAATTCCGCATCTCGCCAGGTGTTTCCCAGACGCTAAGCAACACCAGTGCCAACTTGGTCTGGTTTAAGAGTGCCAAGTGGGTCCTGCAAACTGACACCCAGAACAGTGGCTTGTGAGTTTTGTTTCCCAGGGAAAAAGCCTGTACAATGGTTCAGGGTCCTGCGGCCTTAAATTGCCGGGTGCCTCCTGGAATTGCGCCTCTCGCAGGATGCCTCCAAGACGCAAAATGGCACCAGTGCCAACTTGGTCTGGTTTGAGAGTGCCAGATGGCTCCTGCAAACTGACACCCAGAACAGTGGCTTATGAATTTTGTTTCCCAGGGAAAAAGCCTGTACAATGGTTCAGGGTCCTGCAGACTTAAATTGCCGGGTGCCTCCTGGAATTCGGCCACTCGCAGGATGCCTCCGAGACGCAAGGTGGCACCAGTTCCAACTTGGTCTGGTTTAAGAGTTCCAAGTGGGTCCTGAAAACTGACACCCAGAACAGTGGCTTGTGAGTTTTGTTTCCCAGGGAAAAAGCCTGTACAATGGTTCAGGGGCCTGAGGCCTTAAATTGCCGGGTGCCTCCTGGAATTCGGCCTCTCGCAGGATGCCTCCCAGACGCAAGTTGGCACCAGTTCTAACTTGGTCTGGTTTAAGAGTGCCAAGTGGGTCCTGAAAACTGACACCCAGAACAGTGGCTTGTGAGTTTTGTTTCCCAGGGAAAAAGCCTGTACAATGGTTCAGGGTCCTGCGGCCTTAAATTGCCGGGTGCCTCCTGGAATTGCGCCTCTCGCAGGATGCCTCCCAGACGCAAGTTGGCACCAGTGCCAACTTGGTCTGGTTTGAGAGTGTCAAGTGGGTCCTGAAAACTGACACCCAGAACAGTGGCTTGTGAGTTTTGTTTCCCAGGGAAAAAGACTGTAAAATGGTTCAGGGTCCTGTGGCCTTAAATTGCCGGGTGCCTCCTGGAGATCCGCCTCTCACAGGATGCCTCCCAGGCGCAACATGACACCAGTGCCAACTTGGTCTGGTTTGAGAGTGCCAGGTGGCTCCTGCAAACTGACACCCAGAACAGTGGCTTGTGAGTTTTGTTTCCCGGGGAAAAAGCCTGTACAATGGTTCAGGGGCCTGAGGCCTTAAATTGCTGGGTGCCTCCTGGAATTCGGCCTCTCGCAGGATGCCTCCCAGACGCAAGGTGGCACCAGTTCCAACTTGGTCTGGTTTAAGAGTGCCAAGTGGGTCCTGAAAACTGACACCCAGAACAGTGGCTTGTGAGTTTTGTTTCCCAGGGAAAAAGCCTGTACAATGGTTCAGGGTCCTGCGGCCTTAAATTGCCGGGTGCCTCCTGGAATTGCGCCTCTCGCAGGATGCCTCCCAGACGCAAGGTGGCACAAGTGCAAAATTGGTCTGCTTTGAGAGTGCCAAGTGGGTCCTGAAAACTGACACCCAGAACAGTGGCTTGTGAGTTTTGTTTCCAGGGAAAAAGCCTGTACAATGGTTTATGTTTATGCCGCCTTTAATAGCCGGGTGCCACCTGGAGATCCGCCTCTTGCAGGATGCCTCCCAGATGCAAGGTGGCACCAGTGCCAACTTGGTCTGGTTTGAGAGTGTCAAGTGGGTCCTGAAAACTGACACCCAGAACAGTGGCTTCTGAATTTTGTTTCCCAGGGAAAAAGCCTGTACAATGGTTCAGGGTCCTGCGGCCTTAAATTGCCGGGTGCCTCCTGGAATTCCGCCTCTCGACGGATGCCTCCCAGACGCAAGGTGGCACCAGTGCCAACTTGATCTGGTTTGAGAGTGCCAAGTGTGTTCTGCAAACTGACACCCAGAACAGTGGCTTGTGAGTTTTGTTTCCCAGGGAAAAAGCCTGTACAATGGTTCAGGGTCCTGCGGCCTTAAATTGCCGGTTGCCTCCTGGAATTCCGCATCTCGCCAGGTGTTTCCCAGACGCTAAGCAACACCAGTGCCAACTTGGTCTGGTTTAAGAGTGCCAAGTGGGTCCTGCAAACTGACACCCAGAACAGTGGCTTGTGAGTTTTGTTTCCCAGGGAAAAAGCCTGTACAATGGTTCAGGGTCCTGCGGCCTTAAATTGCCGGGTGCCTCCTTGAATTGCGCCTCTCGCAGGATGCCTCCAAGACGCAAGGTGGCACCAGTGCTAACTTGATCTGGTTTGAGAGTGCCAGGTGGCTCCTGCAAACTGACACCCAGAACAGTGGCTTGTGAGTTTTGTTTCCCAGGGAAAAAGCCTGTACAATGGTTTATGTTTATGAAGCGTTTTATAGCCGGGTGCAACCTGGAGATCCGCCTCTCGCAGGATGCCTCCCAGACGCAAGGTGGCACCAGTGCCAACTTGGTCTGCTTTGAGAGTGTCAAGTGGGTCCTGAAAACTGACACCCAGAACAGTGGCTTGTGAGTTTTGTTTCCCAGGGAAAAAGCCTGTACAATGGTTCAGGGTCCTGCGGCCTTAAATTGCCAGGTGCCTCCTGGAATTCCGCCTCTCGCAGGCTGCCTCCCAGACGCAAGGTGGCACCAGTGCCAACTTGGTCTGGTTTGAGAGTGCCAAGTGTGTTCTGAAAACTGACACCCAGAACAGTGGCTTGTGAGTTTTGTTTCCCAGGGAAAAAGCCTGTACAATGGTTCAGGGTCCTGCGGCCTTAAATTGCCGGGTGCCTCCTGGAATTCCGCATCTCGCCAGGTGTTTCCCAGACGCTAAGCAACACCAGTGCCAACTTGGTCTGGTTTAAGAGTGCCAAGTGGGTCCTGCAAACTGACACCCAGAACAGTGGCTTGTGAGTTTTGTTTCCCAGGGAAAAAGCCTGTACAATGGTTCAGGGTCCTGCGGCCTTAAATTGCCGGGTGCCTCCTGGAATTGCGCCTCTCGCAGGATGCCTCCAAGACGCAAAATGGCACCAGTGCCAACTTGGTCTGGTTTGAGAGTGCCAGGTGGCTCCTGCAAACTGACACCCAGAACAGTGGCTTATGAATTTTGTTTCCCAGGGAAAAAGCCTGTACAATGGTTCAGGGTCCTGCAGACTTAAATTGCCGGGTGCCTCCTGGAATTCGGCCACTCGCAGGATGCCTCCCAGACGCAAGGTGGCACCAGTTCCAACTTGGTCTGGTTTAAGAGTGCCAAGTGGGTCCTGAAAACTGACACCCAGAACAGTGGCTTGTGAGTTTTGTTTCCCAGGGAAAAAGCCTGTACAATGGTTCAGGGGCCTGAGGCCTTAAATTGCCGGGTGCCTCCTGGAATTCGGCCTCTCGCAGGATGCCTCCCAGACGCAAGGTGGCACCAGTTCCAACTTGGTCTGGTTTAAGAGTGCCAAGTGGGTCCTGAAAACTGACACCCAGAACAGTGGCTTGTGAGTTTTCTTTCCCAGGGAAAAAGCCTGTACAATGGTTCAGGGTCCTGCGGCCTTAAATTGCCGGGTGCCTCCTTGAATTGCGCCTCTCGCAGGATGCCTCCAAGACGCAAGGTGGCACCAGTGCTAACTTGATCTGGTTTGAGAGTGCCAGGTGGCTCCTGCAAACTGACACCCAGAACAGTGGCTTGTGAGTTTTGTTTCCCAGGGAAAAAGCCTGTACAATGGTTTATGTTTATGAAGCGTTTTATAGCCGGGTGCAACCTGGAGATCCGCCTCTCGCAGGATGCCTCCCAGACGCAAGGTGGCACCAGTGCCAACTTGGTCTGCTTTGAGAGTGTCAAGTGGGTCCTGAAAACTGACACCCAGAACAGTGGCTTGTGAGTTTTGTTTCCCAGGGAAAAAGCCTGTACAATGGTTCAGGGTCCTGCGGCCTTAAATTGCCAGGTGCCTCCTGGAATTCCGCCTCTCGCAGGCTGCCTCCCAGACGCAAGGTGGCACCAGTGCCAACTTGGTCTGGTTTGAGAGTGCCAAGTGTGTTCTGAAAACTGACACCCAGAACAGTGGCTTGTGAGTTTTGTTTCCCAGGGAAAAAGCCTGTACAATGGTTCAGGGTCCTGCGGCCTTAAATTGCCGGGTGCCTCCTGGAATTCCGCATCTCGCCAGGTGTTTCCCAGACGCTAAGCAACACCAGTGCCAACTTGGTCTGGTTTAAGAGTGCCAAGTGGGTCCTGCAAACTGACACCCAGAACAGTGGCTTGTGAGTTTTCTTTCCCAGGGAAAAAGCCTGTACAATGGTTCAGGGTCCTGCGGCCTTAAATTGCCGGGTGCCTCCTGGAGATCCGCCTCTCACAGGATGCCTCCCAGGTGCAACATGACACCAGTGCCAACTTGGTCTGGTTTGAGAGTGTCAAGTGGGTCCTGAAAACTGACACCCAGAACAGTGGCTTGTGAGTTTTCTTTCCCAGGGAAAAAGCCTGTACAATGGTTCAGGGTCCTGCGGACTTAAATTACCGGGTGCCTCCTGGAATTCGGCCACTCGCAGGATGCCTCCCAGACGCAAGGTGGCACCAGTGCCAACTTGGTCTGCTTTGAGAGTGTCAAGTGGGTCCTGAAAACTGACACCCAGAACAGTGGCTCGTGAGTTTTGTTTCCCAGGGAAAAAGCCTGTACAATGGTTCAGGGTCCTGCGGCCTTAAATTGCCGGGTGCCTCCTGGAATTGCGCCTCTCGCAGGATGCCTCCCAGACTCAAGTTGGCACCAGTGCACACTTGGTCTGGTTTGAGAGTGTCAAGTGGGTCCTGAAAACTGACACCCAGAACAGTGGCTTGTGAGTTTTGTTTCCCAGGGAAAAAGCCTGTACAATGGTTCAGGGTCCTGCGGCCTTAAATTGCCGGGTGCCACCTGGAATTGCGCCTCTCGCAGGATGCCTCCCAGACGCAAGGTGGCACCAGTGCCAACTTGGTCTGGTTTGAGAGTGCCAAGTGTGTCCTGCAAACTGACACCCAGAACAGTGGCTTGTGAGTTTTCTTTCCCAGGGATAAAGACTGTAAAATGGTTCAGGGTCCTGCGGCCTTAAATTGCCGGGTGTCTCCTGGAGATCCGCCTCTCACAGGATGCCTCCCAGGTGCAACATGACACCAGTGCCAACTTGGTCTGGTTTGAGAGTGCCAGGTGGCTCCTGCAAACTGACACCCAGAACAGTGGCTTGTGAGTTTTGTTTCCCGGGGAAAAAGCCTGTACAATGGTTCAGGGGCCTGAGGCCTTAATTTGCTGGGTGCCTCCTGGAATTCGGCCTCTCGCAGGATGCCTCCCAGACGCAAGGTGGCACCAGTTCAAACTTGGTCTGGTTTAAGAGTGCCAAGTGGGTCCTGCAAACTGACACCCAGAACAGTGGCTTGTGAGTTTTCTTTCCCAGGGAAAAAGACTGTACAATGGTTCAGGGGCCAGCGGCCTTAAATTGCCGGGTGCCTCCTGGAGATCCGCCTCTCGCAGGATGACTCCCAGACACAAGGTGGCACCAGTGCCAACTTGGTCTGGTTTGAGAGTGCCAAGTGGGTCCTGAAAACTGACACCCAGAACAGTGGCTTGTGAGTTTTGTTTCCCGGGGAAAAAGCCTGTACAATAGTTCAGGGGCCTGAGGCCTTAATTTGCTGGGTGCCTCCTGGAATTCGGCCTCTCGCAGGATGCCTCCCAGACGCAAGGTGGCACCAGTTCCAACTTGGTCTGGTTTAAGAGTGCCAAGTGGGTCCTGAAAACTGACACCCAGAACAGTGGCTTGTGAGTTTTGTTTCCCAGGGAAAAAGCCTGTACAATGGTTCAGGGGCCTGAGGCCTTAAATTGCCGGGTGCCTCCTGGAATTGCGCCTCTCGCAGGATGCCTCCCAGACACAAGGTGGCACCAGTGCCAACTTGGTCTGGTTTGAGAGTGCCAAGTGGGTCCTGAAAACTGACACCCAGAACAGTGGCTTGTGAGTTTTGTTTCCCAGGGAAAAAGCCTGTACCATGGTTCAGGGTCCTGCGGCCTTAAATTGCCAGGTGCCTCCTGGAATTGCGCCTCTCGCAGGATGCCTCCCAGACGCTAGGTGGCACTAGTGCAAAATTGGTCTGCTTTGAGAGTGTCAAGTGGGTCCTGAAAACTGACACCCAGAACAGTGGCTTGTGAGTTTTGTTTCCCAGGGAAAAAGCCTGTACAATGGTTTATGTTTATGAAGCGTTTTATAGCCGGGTGCCTCCTGGAATTCCGCCTCTCGCAGGCTGCCTCCCAGACGCAAGGTGGCACCAGTGCCAACTTGGTCTGCTTTGAGAGTGCCAAGTGTGTTCTGAAAACTGACACCCAGAACAGTGGCTTGTGAGTTTTGTTTCCCAGGGAAAAAGCCTGTACAATGGTTCAGGGTCCTGCGGCCTTAAATTGCCGGGTGCCTCCTGGAATTCCGCATCTCGCCAGGTGTTTCCCAGACGCTAAGCAACACCAGTGCCAACTTGGTCTGGTTTAAGAGTGCCAAGTGGGTCCTGCAAACTGACACCCAGAACAGTGGCTTGTGAGTTTTGTTTCCCAGGGAAAAAGCCTGTACAATGGTTCAGGGTCCTGCGGCCTTAAATTGCCGGGTGCCTCCTGGAATTGCGCCTCTCGCAGGATGCCTCCAAGACGCAAAATGGCACCAGTGCCAACTTGGTCTGGTTTGAGAGTGCCAGGTGGCTCCTGCAAACTGACACCCAGAACAGTGGCTTATGAATTTTGTTTCCCAGGGAAAAAGCCTGTACAATGGTTCAGGGTCCTGCAGACTTAAATTGCCGGGTGCCTCCTGGAATTCGGCCACTCGCAGGATGCCTCCGAGACGCAAGGTGGCACCAGTTCCAACTTGGTCTGGTTTAAGAGTGCCAAGTGGGTCCTGAAAACTGACACCCAGAACAGTGGCTTGTGAGTTTTGTTTCCCAGGGAAAAAGCCTGTACAATGGTTCAGGGGCCTGAGGCCTTAAATTGCCGGGTGCCTCCTGGAATTCGGCCTCTCGCAGGATGCCTCCCAGACGCAAGTTGGCACCAGTTCTAACTTGGTCTGGTTTAAGAGTGCCAAGTGGGTCCTGAAAACTGACACCCAGAACAGTGGCTTGTGAGTTTTGTTTCCCAGGGAAAAAGCCTGTACAATGGTTCAGGGTCCTGCGGCCTTAAATTGCCGGGTGCCTCCTGGAATTGCGCCTCTCGCAGGATGCCTCCCAGACGCAAGTTGGCACCAGTGCCAACTTGGTCTGGTTTGAGAGTGTCAAGTGGGTCCTGAAAACTGACACCCAGAACAGTGGCTTGTGAGTTTTGTTTCCCAGGGAAAAAGACTGTAAAATGGTTCAGGGTCCTGTGGCCTTAAATTGCCGGGTGCCTCCTGGAGATCCGCCTCTCACAGGATGCCTCCCACGCGCAACATGACACCAGTGCCAACTTGGTCTGGTTTGAGAGTGCCAGGTGGCTCCTGCAAACTGACACCCAGAACAGTGGCTTGTGAGTTTTGTTTCCCGGGGAAAAAGCCTGTACAATGGTTCAGGGGCCTGAGGCCTTAAATTGCCGGGTGCCTCCTGGAATTCGGCCTCTCGCAGGATGCCTCCCAGACGCAAGGTGGCACCAGTTCCAACTTGGTCTGGTTTAAGAGTGCCAAGTGGGTCCTGAAAACTGACACCCAGAACAGTGGCTTGTGAGTTTTGTTTCCCAGTGAAAAAGCCTGTACAATGGTTCAGGGTCCTGAGGCCTTAAATTGCCGGGTGCCTCCTGGAATTGCGCCTCTCGCAGGATGCCTCCCAGACGCAAGGTGGCACAAGTGCAAAATTGGTCTGCTTTGAGAGTGCCAAGTGGGTCCTGAAAACTGACACCCAGAACAGTGGCTTGTGAGTTTTGTTTCCAGGGAAAAAGCCTGTACAATGGTTTATGTTTATGCCGCCTTTAATAGCCGGGTGCCACCTGGAGATCCGCCTCTTGCAGGATGCCTCCCAGACGCAAGGTGGCACCAGTGCCAACTTGGTCTGGTTTGAGAGTGTCAAGTGGGTCCTGAAAACTGACACCCAGAACAGTGGCTTCTGAATTTTGTTTCCCAGGGAAAAAGCCTGTACAATGGTTCAGGGTCCTGCGGCCTTAAATTGCCGGGTGCCTCCTGGAATTCCGCCTCTCGACGGATGCCTCCCAGACGCAAGGTGGCACCAGTGCCAACTTGATCTGGTTTGAGAGTGCCAAGTGTGTTCTGCAAACTGACACCCAGAACAGTGGCTTGTGAGTTTTGTTTCCCAGGGAAAAAGCCTGTACAATGGTTCAGGGTCCTGCGGCCTTAAATTGCCGGTTGCCTCCTGGAATTCCGCATCTCGCCAGGTGTTTCCCAGACGCTAAGCAACACCAGTGCCAACTTGGTCTGGTTTAAGAGTGCCAAGTGGGTCCTGCAAACTGACACCCAGAACAGTGGCTTGTGAGTTTTGTTTCCCAGGGAAAAAGCCTGTACAATGGTTCAGGGTCCTGCGGCCTTAAATTGCCGGGTGCCTCCTTGAATTGCGCCTCTCGCAGGATGCCTCCAAGACGCAAGGTGGCACCAGTGCTAACTTGATCTGGTTTGAGAGTGCCAGGTGGCTCCTGCAAACTGACACCCAGAACAGTGGCTTGTGAGTTTTGTTTCCCAGGGAAAAAGCCTGTACAATGGTTTATGTTTATGAAGCGTTTTATAGCCGGGTGCAACCTGGAGATCCGCCTCTCGCAGGATGCCTCCCAGACGCAAGGTGGCACCAGTGCCAACTTGGTCTGCTTTGAGAGTGTCAAGTGGGTCCTGAAAACTGACACCCAGAACAGTGGCTTGTGAGTTTTGTTTCCCAGGGAAAAAGCCTGTACAATGGTTCAGGGTCCTGCGGCCTTAAATTGCCAGGTGCCTCCTGGAATTCCGCCTCTCGCAGGCTGCCTCCCAGACGCAAGGTGGCACCAGTGCCAACTTGGTCTGGTTTGAGAGTGCCAAGTGTGTTCTGAAAACTGACACCCAGAACAGTGGCTTGTGAGTTTTGTTTCCCAGGGAAAAAGCCTGTACAATGGTTCAGGGTCCTGCGGCCTTAAATTGCCGGGTGCCTCCTGGAATTCCGCATCTCGCCAGGTGTTTCCCAGACGCTAAGCAACACCAGTGCCAACTTGGTCTGGTTTAAGAGTGCCAAGTGGGTCCTGCAAACTGACACCCAGAACAGTGGCTTGTGAGTTTTGTTTCCCAGGGAAAAAGCCTGTACAATGGTTCAGGGTCCTGCGGCCTTAAATTGCCGGGTGCCTCCTGGAATTGCGCCTCTCGCAGGATGCCTCCAAGACGCAAAATGGCACCAGTGCCAACTTGGTCTGGTTTGAGAGTGCCAGGTGGCTCCTGCAAACTGACACCCAGAACAGTGGCTTATGAATTTTGTTTCCCAGGGAAAAAGCCTGTACAATGGTTCAGGGTCCTGCAGACTTAAATTGCCGGGTGCCTCCTGGAATTCGGCCACTCGCAGGATGCCTCCCAGACGCAAGGTGGCACCAGTTCCAACTTGGTCTGGTTTAAGAGTGCCAAGTGGGTCCTGAAAACTGACACCCAGAACAGTGGCTTGTGAGTTTTGTTTCCCAGGGAAAAAGCCTGTACAATGGTTCAGGGGCCTGAGGCCTTAAATTGCCGGGTGCCTCCTGGAATTCGGCCTCTCGCAGGATGCCTCCCAGACGCAAGGTGGCACCAGTTCCAACTTGGTCTGGTTTAAGAGTGCCAAGTGGGTCCTGAAAACTGACACCCAGAACAGTGGCTTGTGAGTTTTCTTTCCCAGGGAAAAAGCCTGTACAATGGTTCAGGGTCCTGCGGCCTTAAATTGCCGGGTGCCTCCTTGAATTGCGCCTCTCGCAGGATGCCTCCAAGACGCAAGGTGGCACCAGTGCTAACTTGATCTGGTTTGAGAGTGCCAGGTGGCTCCTGCAAACTGACACCCAGAACAGTGGCTTGTGAGTTTTGTTTCCCAGGGAAAAAGCCTGTACAATGGTTTATGTTTATGAAGCGTTTTATAGCCGGGTGCAACCTGGAGATCCGCCTCTCGCAGGATGCCTCCCAGACGCAAGGTGGCACCAGTGCCAACTTGGTCTGCTTTGAGAGTGTCAAGTGGGTCCTGAAAACTGACACCCAGAACAGTGGCTTGTGAGTTTTGTTTCCCAGGGAAAAAGCCTGTACAATGGTTCAGGGTCCTGCGGCCTTAAATTGCCAGGTGCCTCCTGGAATTCCGCCTCTCGCAGGCTGCCTCCCAGACGCAAGGTGGCACCAGTGCCAACTTGGTCTGGTTTGAGAGTGCCAAGTGTGTTCTGAAAACTGACACCCAGAACAGTGGCTTGTGAGTTTTGTTTCCCAGGGAAAAAGCCTGTACAATGGTTCAGGGTCCTGCGGCCTTAAATTGCCGGGTGCCTCCTGGAATTCCGCATCTCGCCAGGTGTTTCCCAGACGCTAAGCAACACCAGTGCCAACTTGGTCTGGTTTAAGAGTGCCAAGTGGGTCCTGCAAACTGACACCCAGAACAGTGGCTTGTGAGTTTTGTTTCCCAGGGAAAAAGCCTGTACAATGGTTCAGGGTCCTGCGGCCTTAAATTGCCGGGTGCCTCCTGGAATTGCGCCTCTCGCAGGATGCCTCCAAGACGCAAAATGGCACCAGTGCCAACTTGGTCTGGTTTGAGAGTGCCAGGTGGCTCCTGCAAACTGACACCCAGAACAGTGGCTTATGAATTTTGTTTCCCAGGGAAAAAGCCTGTACAATGGTTCAGGGTCCTGCAGACTTAAATTGCCGGGTGCCTCCTGGAATTCGGCCACTCGCAGGATGCCTCCCAGACGCAAGGTGGCACCAGTTCCAACTTGGTCTGGTTTAAGAGTGCCAAGTGGGTCCTGAAAACTGACACCCAGAACAGTGGCTTGTGAGTTTTGTTTCCCAGGGAAAAAGCCTGTACAATGGTTCAGGGGCCTGAGGCCTTAAATTGCCGGGTGCCTCCTGGAATTCGGCCTCTCGCAGGATGCCTGCCAGACGCAAGGTGGCACCAGTTCCAACTTGGTTTGGTTTAAGAGTGCCAAGTGGGTCCTGAAAACTGACACCCAGAACAGTGGCTTGTGAGTTTTGTTTCCCAGGGAAAAAGCCTGTACAATGGTTCAGGGTCCTGCGCCCTAAATTGCCGGGTGCCTCCTGGAATTGCGCCTCTCGCAGGATGCCTCCCAGACGCAAGTTGGCACCAGTGCCAACTTGGTCTGCTTTGAGAGTGCCAAGTGGGTCCTGAAAACTGACACCCAGAACAGTGGCTTGTGAGTTTTGTTTCCCAGGGAAAAAGCCTGTACAATGGTTCAGGGTCCTGCGGCCTTAAATTGCCGGGTGCCTCCTGGAATTCCGCCTCTCGCAGGATGCCTCCCAGACGCAAGGTGGCACCAGTGCCAACTTGGGCTGGTTTGAGAGTGCCAAGTGGGTCCTGAAAACTGACACCCAGAACAGTGGCTTGTGAGTTTTGTTTCCAGGGAAAAAGCCTGTACAATGGTTTATGTTTATGCCGCCTTTAATAGCCGGGTGCCACCTGGAGATCCGCCTCTCGCAGGATGCCTCCCAGACGCAAGGTGGCACCAGTGCCAACTTGGTCTGGTTTGAGAGTGTCAAGTGGGTCCTGAAAACTGACACCCAGAACAGTGGCTTCTGAATTTTGTTTCCCAGGGAAAAAGCCTGTACAATGGTTCAGGGTCCTGCGGCCTTAAATTGCCGGGTGCCTCCTGGAATTCCGCCTCTCGCAGGATGCCTCCCAGACGCAAGGTGGCACCAGTGCCAACTTGATCTGGTTTGAGAGTGCCAAGTGTGTTCTGCAAACTGACACCCAGAACAGTGGCTTGTGAGTTTTGTTTCCCAGGGAAAAAGCCTGTACAATGGTTCAGGGTCCTGCGGCCTTAAATTGCCGGTTGCCTCCTGGAATTCCGCATCTCGCCAGGTGTTTCCCAGACGCTAAGCAACACCAGTGCCAACTTGGTCTGGTTTAAGAGTGCCAAGTGGGTCCTGCAAACTGACACCCAGAACAGTGGCTTGTGAGTTTTGTTTCCCAGGGAAAAAGCCTGTACAATGGTTCAGGGTCCTGCGGCCTTAAATTGCCGGGTGCCTCCTGGAATTGCGCCTCTCGCAGGATGCCTCCAAGACGCAAAATGGCACCAGTGCCAACTTGGTCTGGTTTGAGAGTGCCAGGTGGCTCCTGCAAAGTGACACCCAGAACAGTGGCTTGTTAATTTTTTTTCCCAGGGAAAAAGCCTGTACAATGGTTCAGGGGCCTGAGGCCTTAAATTGCCGGGTGCCTCCTGGAGATCCGCCTCTCACAGGATGCCTCCCAGGCGCAACATGACACCAGTGCCAACTTGGTCTGGTTTGAGAGTGCCAGGTGGCTCCTGGAAACTGACACCCAGAACAGTGGATCGTGAGTTTTGTTTCCCAGGGAAAAAGCCTGTACAATGGTTCAGGGGCCCTGAGGCCTTAAATTGCCGGGTGCCTCCTGGAATTCGGCCAGTCGCAGGATGCCTCCCAGACGCAAGGTGGCACCAGTTCCAACTTGGTCTGGTTTGAGAGTGCCAAGTGGGTCCTGAAAACTGACACCCAGAACAGTGGCTTGTGAGTTTTGTTTCCCAGGGAAAAAGCCTGTACCATGGTTCAGGGTCCTGCGGCCTTAAATTGCCAGGTGCCTCCTGGAATTGCGCCTCTCGCAGGATGCCTCCCAGACGCAAGGTGGCACTAGTGCAAAATTGGTCTGCTTTGAGAGTGTCAAGTGGGTCCTGAAAACTGACACCCAGAACAGTGGCTTGTGAGTTTTGTTTCCCAGGGAAAAAGCCTGTACCATGGTTCAGGGTCCTGCGGCCTTAAATTGCCGGGTGCCTCCTGGAATTGCGCCTCTCGCAGGATGCCTCCCAGACGCAAGGTGGCACCAGTGCCAACTTGGTCTACTTTGAGAGTGTCAAGGGGTCCTGAAAACTGACACCCAGAACAGTGGCTTGTGAGTTTTGTTTCCCAGGGAAAAAGCCTGTACAATGGTTCAGGGTCCTGCGGCCTTAAATTGCCGGGTGCCTCCTGGAATTCCGCCTCTCGCAGGATGCCTCCCAGACGCAAGGTGGCACCAGTGCCAACTTGGTCTGGTTTGAGAGTGCCAAGTGTGTTCTGCAAACTGACACCCAGAACAGTGGCTTGTGAGTTTTGTTTCCCAGGGAAAAAGCCTGTACAATGGTTCAGGGTCCTGCGGCCTTAAATTGCCGGGTGCCTCCTGGAATTCCGCATCTCGCCAGGTGTTTCCCAGACGCTAAGCAAGACCAGTGCCAACTTGGTCTGGTTTAAGAGTGCCAAGTGGGTCCTGCAAACTGACACCCAGAACAGTGGCTTGTGAGTTTTGTTTCCCAGGGAAAAAGCCTGTACAATGGTTCAGGGTCCTGCGGCCTTAAATTGCCGGGTGCCTCCTGGAATTGCGCCTCTCGCAGGATGCCTCCAAGACACAAAATGGCACCAGTGCCAACTTGGTCTGGTTTGAGAGTGCCAGGTGGCTCCTGCAAACTGACACCCAGAACAGTGGCTTATGAATTTTGTTTCCCAGGGAAAAAGCCTGTACAATGGTTCAGGGGCCTGAGGCCTTAAATTGCCGGTGCCTCCTGGAATTCGGCCTCTCGCAGGATGCCTCCCAGACACAAGGTGGCACCAGTTCCAACTTGGTCTGGTTTAAGAGTGCCAAGTGGGTCCTGAAAACTGACACCCAGTACAGTGGCTTGTGAGTTTTGTTTCCCAGGGAAAAAGCCTGTACAATGGTTCAGGGTCCTGCGGCCTTAAATTGCCGGGTGCCTCCTGGAATTGCGCCTCTCGCAGGATGCCTCCCAGACTCAAGTTGGCACCAGTGCCAACTTGGTCTGGTTTGAGAGTGCCAGGTGGCTCCTGAAAACTGACACCCAGAACAGTGGCTTGTGAGTTTTGTTTCCCAGGGAAAAAGCCTGTACAATGGTTCAGGGTCCTGCGGCCTTAAATTGCCGGGTGCCACCTGGAATTGCGCCTCTCGCAGGATGCCTCCCAGACGCAAGGTGGCACCAGTGCCAACTTGGTCTGGTTTGAGAGTGTCAAGTGGGTCCTGAAAACTGACACCCAGAACAGTGGCTTGTGAGTTTTCTTTCCCAGAGAAAAAGACTGTAAAATGGTTCAGGGTCCTGCGGCCTTAAATTGCCGGGTGCCTCCTGGAGATCCGCCTCTCACAGGATGCCTCCCAGGCGGAACATGACACCAGTGCCAACTTGGTCTGGTTTGAGAGTGCCAGGTGGCTCCTGGAAACTGACACCCAGAACAGTGGATCGTGAGTTTTGTTTCCCAGGGAAAAAGCCTGTACAATGGTTCAGGGGCCCTGAGGCCTTAAGTTGCCGGGTGCCTCCTGGAATTCGGCCAGTCGCAGAATGCCTCCCAGACGCAAGGTGGCACCAGTTCCAACTTGGTCTGGTTTGAGAGTGCCAAGTGGGTCCTGAAAACTGACACCCAGAACAGTGGCTTGTGAGTTTTGTTTCCCAGGGAAAAAGCCTGTACCATGGTTCAGGGTCCTGCGGCCTTAAATTGCCGGGTGCCTCCTGGAATTGCGCCTCTCGCAGGATGCCTCCCAGACGCAAGGTGGCACTAGTGCAAAATTGGTCTGCTTTGAGAGTGTCAAGTGGGTCCTGAAAACTGACACCCAGAACAGTGGCTTGTGAGTTTTGTTTCCCAGGGAAAAAGCCTGTACAATGGTTCAGGGTCCTGCGGCCTTAAATTGCCGGGTGCATCCTTGAATTGCGCCTCTCGCAGGATGCCTCCAAGACGCAAGGTGGCACCAGTGCTAACTTGATCTGGTTTGAGAGTGCCAGGTGGCTCCTGCAAACTGACACCCAGAACAGTGGCTTGTGAGTTTTGTTTCCCAGGGAAAAAGCCTGTACAATGGTTTATGTTAATGCCGCCTTTAATAGCCGGGTGCCACCTGGTGATCCGCCTCTCGCAGGATGCCTCACAGACGCAAGGTGGCACCAGTGGCAACTTGGTCTGGTTTGAGAGTGCCCAGTGTGTTCTGCAAACTGACACCCAGAACAGTGGCTTGTGAGTTTTGTTTCCCAGGGAAAAAGCCTGTACAATGGTTCAGGGTCCTGCGGCCTTAAATTGCCGGGTGCCTCCTGGAATTCCGCATCTCGCCAGGTGTTTCCCAGACGCTAAGCAACACCAGTGCCAACTTGGTCTGGTTTAAGAGTGCCAAGTGGGTCCTGCAAACTGACACCCAGAACAGTGGCTTGTGAGTTTTGTTTCCCAGGGAAAAAGCCTGTACAATGGTTCAGGGTCCTGCGGCCTTAAATTGCCGGGTGCCTCCTGGAATTCGGCCAGTCGCAGGATGCCTCCAAGACGCAAAATGGCACCAGTGCCAACTTGGTCTGGTTTGAGAGTGCCAGGTGGCTCCTGCAAACTGACACCCAGAACAGTGGCTTGTGAGTTTTGTTTCCCAGGGAAAAAGCCTGTACAATGGTTCAGGGTCCTGCGGCCTTAAATTGCCGGGTGCCTCCTGGAATTCGGCCTCTCGCAGGATGCCTCCCAGACAAAAGGTGGCACCAGTGCCAACTTGGTCTGGTTTAAGAGTGCCAAGTGGGTCCTGAAAACTGACACCCAGAACAGTGGCTGGTGAGTTTTGTTTCCCAGGGAAAAAGCCTGTACAATGGTTCAGGGTCCTGCGGCCTTAAATTGCCGGGTGCCTCCTGGAATTGCGCCTCTCGCAGGATGCCTCCTAGACGCAAGGTGGCACCAGTGCCAACTTGGTCTGGTTTGAGAGTGCCAAGTGGGTCCTGAAAACTGACACCCAGATCAGTGGCTTGTGAGTTTTCTTTCCCAGGCAAAAAGACTGTAAAATTGTTCAGGGTCCTGCGGCCTTAAATTGCCAGATGCCTCCTGGAGATCCGCCTCTCACAGGATGCCTCCCAGGCGCAACATGACACCAGTGCCAACTTGGTCTGCTTTGAGAGTGCCAGGTGGCTCCTGCAAACTGACACCCAGAACAGTGGCTTGTGAGTTTTGTTTCCCAGGGAAAAAGCCTGTAAAATGGTTTATGTTTATGCTGCCTTTAATAGCCGGGTGCCACCTGGAGATCCGCCTCTCGCAGGATGCCTCCCAGACGCAAGGTGGCACCAGTGCCAACTTGGTCTGGTTTGAGAGTGTCAAGTGGGTCCTGAAAACTGACACCCAGAACAGTGGCTTCTGAATTTTGCTTCCCAGGGAAAAAGCCTGTACAATTGTTCAGGGTCCTGCGGCCTTAAATTGCCGGGTGCCTCCTGGAATTCGGCCTCTCGCAGGATGCCTCCCAGACGCAAGGTGGCACCAGTGCCAACTTGGTCTGGTTTGAGAGTGCCAAGTGTGTTCTGCAAACTGACACCCAGAACAGTGGCTTGTGAGTTTTGTTTCCCAGGGAAAAAGCCTGTACAATGGTTCAGGGGCCTGCGGCCTTAAATTGCCGGGTGCCTCCTGGAATTCCGCATCTCGCCAGGTGTTTCCCAGACGCTAAGCAACACCAGTGCCAACTTGGTCTGGTTTAAGAGTGCCAAGTGGGTCCTGCAAACTGACACCCAGAACAGTGGCTTGTGAGTTTTGTTTCCCAGGGAAAAAGCCTGTACAATGGTTCAGGTTCCTGCGGCCTTTAATTGCCGGGTGCCTCCTGGAATTCGGCGTCTTGCAAGATGCCTCCCAGACGAAAGGTGGCACCAGTGCCAACTTGGTCTTGTTTGAGAGTGCCAAGTGGGTCCTGCAAACTGACACCCAGAACAGTGGCTTTTGAATTTTGTTTTCCAGGGAAAAAGCCTGTAGAATGCTTTGCGGTCCTGCGGCCTTAAATTGCCAGGTGACTCCTGGAATTCCGCCTCTCGCAGGATGCCTCCCAGACGCAAGGTGGCACCAGTGCCAACTTGGTCTGGTTTGAGAGTGCCAAGTGGGTCCTGAAAACTGACACCCAGAACAGTGGCTTGTGAGTTTTGTTTCCCAGGGAAAAAGCCTGTACAATGGTTTATGTTAATGCCGCCTTAAATTGCCGGGTGCCACCTGGAATTGCGCCTCTCGCAGGATGCCTCCCAGACGCAAGGTGGCACCAGTGCCAACTTGGTCTGGTTTGAGAGTGCCAAGTGTGTTCTGCAAACTGACACCCAGAACAGTGGCTTGTGAGTTTTGTTTCCCAGGGAAAAAGCCTGTACAATGGTTCAGGGTCCTGCGGCCTTAAATTGCCGGGTGCCTCCTGGAATTCCGCATCTCGCCAGGTGTTTCCCAGACGCTAAGCAACACCAGTGCCAACTTGGTCTGGTTTAAGAGTGCCAAGTGGGTCCTGCAAACTGACACCCAGAACAGTGGCTTGTGAGTTTTGTTTCCCAGGGAAAAAGCCTGTACAATGGTTCAGGGTCCTGCGGCCTTAAATTGCCGGGTGCCTCCTTGAATTGCGCCTCTCGCAGGATGCCTCCAAGACGCAAAGTGGCACCAGTGCCAGCTTGGTCTGGTTTGAGAGTGCCAAGTGGGTCCTGAAAACTGACACCCAGAACAGTGGCTTGTGAGTTTTGTTTCCCAGGGAAAAAGCCTGTACAATGGTTCAGGGGCCTGAGGCCTTAAATTGCCGGGTGCCTCCTGGAATTCGGCCTCTCGCAGGATGCCTCCCAGACACAAGGTGGAACCAGTTCCAACTTGGTCTGGTTTAAGAGTGCCAAGTGTGTTCTGCAAACTGACACCCAGAACAGTGGCTTGTGAGTTTTGTTTCCCAGGGAAAAAGCCTGTACAATGGTTCAGGGTCCTGCCGCCTTAAATTGCCGGGTGCCTCCTGGAATTGCGCCTCTCGCAGGATGCCTCCCAGACGCAAGGTGGCACCAGTGCCAACTTGGTCTGGTTTGAGAGTGTCAAGTGGGTCCTGAAAACTGACACCCAGAACAGTGGCTTGTGAGTTTTCTTTCCCAGGGAAAAAGACTGTAAAATGGTTCAGGGTCCTGCGGCCTTAAATTGCCAGGTGCCTCCTGGAGATCCGCCTCTCACAGGATGCCTCCCAGGCGCAACATGACACCAGTGCCAACTTGGTCTGGTTTGAGAGTGCCAGGTGGCTCCTGCAAACTGACACCCAGAACAGTGGCTTGTGAGTTTTGTTTCCCAGGGAAAAAGCCTGTACCATGGTTCAGGGTCCTGCGGCCTTAAATTGCCAGGTGCCTCCTGGAATTGCGCCTCTCGCAGGCTGCCTCCCAGACGCAAGGAGGCACCAGTGCCAACTTGGTCTGGTTTGAGAGTGCCAAGTGTGTTCTGAAAACTGACACCCAGAACAGTGGCTTGTGAGTTTTGTTTCCCAGGGAAAAAGCCTGTACAATGGTTCAGGGTCCTGCGGCCTTAAATTGCCGGGTGCCTCCTTGAATTGCGCCTCTCGCAGGATGCCACCAAGACGCAAGGTGGCACCAGTGCCAACTTAATCTGGTTTGAGAGTGCCAGGTGGCTCCTGCAAACTGACACCCAGAACAGTGGCTTGTGAGTTTTGTTTCCCAGGGAAAAAGCCTGTACAATGGTTTATGTTAATGCCGCCTTTAATAGCCGGGTGCCACATGGAGATCCGCCTCTCGCAGGATGCCTCCCAGACGCAAGGTAGCACCAGTGCCAACTTGGTCTGGTTTAAGAGTGCCAAGTGGGTCCTGAAAACTGACACCCAGAACAGTGGCTTGTGAGTTTTGTTTCCCAGGGAAAAAGCCTGTACAATGGTTCAGGGGCCTGAGGCCTTAAATTGCCAGGTGCCTCCTGGAATTCCGCCTCTCGCAGGATGCCTCCCAGACACAAGGTGGCACCAGTGCCAACTTGGTCTGGTTTGAGAGTGCCAAGTGTGTTCTGCAAACTGACACCCAGAACAGTGGCTTGTGAGTTTTGTTTCCCAGGGAAAAAGCCTGTACAATGGTTCAGGGTCCTGCGGCCTTAAATTGCCGGGTGCCTCCTGGAATTCCGCATCTCGCCAGGTGTTTCCCAGACGCTAAGCAACACCAGTGCCAACTTCGTCTGGTTTAAGAGTGCCAAGTGGGTCCTGCAAACTGACACCCAGAACAGTGGCTTGTGAGTTTTGTTTCCCAGGGAAAAAGCCTGTACAATGGTTCAGGGTCCTGCGGCCTTAAATTGCCGGGTGCCTCCTTGAATTGCGCCTCTCGCAGGATGCCTCCAAGACGCAAAGTGGCACCAGTGCCAGCTTGGTCTGGTTTGAGAGTGCCAAGTGTGTTCTGCAAACTGACACCCAGAACAGTGGCTTGTGAGTTTTGTTTCCCAGGGAAAAAGCCTGTACAATGGTTCAGGGTCCTGCGGCCTTAAATTGCCGGGTGCCTCCTGGAATTGCGCCTCTCGCAGGATGCCTCCCAGACGCAAGTTGGCACCAGTGCCAACTTGGTCTGCTTTGAGAGTGTCAAGTGGGTCCTGCAAACTGACACCCAGAACAGTGGCTTGTGAGTTTTCTTTCCCAGGGAAAAAGACTGTAAAATGGTTCAGGGGCCTGCGGCCTTAAATTGCCGGGTGCCTCCTGGAGAACCGCCTCTCGCAGGATGCCTCCCAGGCGCAACATGACACCAGTGCCAACTTGGTCTGGTTTGAGAGTGCCAGGTGGCTCCTGCAAACTGACACCCAGAACAGTGGCTTGTGAGTTTTGTTTCCCGGGGAAAAAGCCTGTACAATGGTTCAGGGGCCTAAGGCCTTAAATTGCTGGGTGCCTCCTGGAATTCGGCCTCTCGCAGGATGCCTCCCAGACTCAAGGTGGCACCAGTTCCAACTTGGTCTGGTTTAAGAGTGCCAAGTGGGTCCTGAAAACTGACACCCAGAACAGTGGCTTGTGAGTTTTCTTTCCCAGGGAAAAAGCCTGTACAATGGTTCAGGGGCCTGAGGCCTTAAATTGCCGGGTGCCTCCTGGAATTGCGCCTCTCGCAGGATGCCTCCCAGACACAAGGTGGCACCAGTGCCAACTTGGCCTTGTTTGAGAGTGCCAAGTGGGTCCTGAAAACTGACACCCAGAACAGTGGCTTGTGAGTTTTGTTTCCCAGGGAAAAAGCCTGTACCATGGTTCAGGGTCCTGCGGCCTTAAATTGCCAGGTGCCTCCTGGAATTGCGCCTCTCGCAGGATGCCTCCCAGACGCAAGGTGGCACTAGTGCAAAATTGGTCTGCTTTGAGAGTGTCAAGTGGGTCCTGAAAACTGACACCCAGAACAGTGGCTTGTGAGTTTTGTTTCCCAGGGAAAAAGCCTGTACAATGGTTCAGGGTCCTGCGGACTTAAATTGCCGGGTGCCTCCTGGAATTCCGCATCTCGCCAAGTGTTTCCCAGACGCAAGGTGGCACCAGTGCCAACTTGGTCTGCTTTGAGAGTGTCAAGTGGGTCCTGAAAACTGACACCCAGAACAGTGGCTTGTGAGTTTTGTTTCCCAGGGAAAAAGCCTGTACAATGGTTCAGGGGCCTGAGGCCTTAAATTGCCGGGTGCCTCCTGAAATTCGGCCTCTCGCAGGATGCCTCCCAGACACAAGGTGGCACCAGTTCCAACTTGGTTTGGTTTAAAAGTGCCAAGTGGGTCCTGAAAACTGACACCCAGAACAGTGGCTGGTGAGTTTTGTTTCCCAGGGAAAAAGCCTGTACAATGGTTCAGGGTCCTGCGCCCTAAATTGCCGGGTGCCTCCTGGAATTCCGCCTCTCGCAGGATGCCTCCCAGACGCAAGGTGGCACCAGTGCCAACTTGGTCTGGTTTGAGAGTGTCAAGTGGGTCCTGAAAACTGACACCCAGAACAGTGGCTTGTGAGTTTTCTTTCCCAGGGAAAAAGCCTGTACAATGGTTCAGGGGCCTGCGGCCTTAAATTGCCGGGTGCCACCTGGAGATCCGCCTCTCACAGGATGCCTCCCAGGCGCAACATGACACCAGTGCCAACTTGGTCTGGTTTGAGAGTGCCAGGTGGCTCCTGCAAACTGACACCCAGAACAGTGGCTTGTGAGTTTTGTTTCCCGGGGAAAAAGCCTGTACAATGGTTCAGGGGCCTGAGGCCTTAAATTGCTGGGTGCCTCCTGGAATTCGGCCTCTCGCAGGATGCCTCCCAGACGCAAGGTGGCACCAGTTCCAACTTGGTCTGGTTTAAGAGTGCCAAGTGGGTCCTGAAAACTGACACCCAGAACAGTGGCTTGTGAGTTTTGTTTCCCAGGGAAAAAGCCTGTACAATGGTTCAGGGGCCTGAGGCCTTAAATTGCCGGGTGCCTCCTGGAATTGCGCCTCTCGCAGGATGCCTCCCAGACACAAGGTGGCACCAGTGCCAACTTGGTCTGGTTTGAGAGTGCCAAGTGGGTCCTGAAAACTGACACCCAGAACAGTGGCTTGTGAATTTTGTTTCCCAGGGAAAAAGCCTGTACCATGGTTCAGGGTCCTGCGGCCTTAAATTGCCAGGTGCCTCCTGGAATTGCGCCTCTCGCAGGATGCCTCCCAGACGCAAGGTGGCACTAGTGCAAAATTGGTCTGCTTTGAGAGTGCCAAGTGGGTCCTGAAAACTGACACCCAGAACAGTGGCTTGTGAGTTTTGTTTCCCAGGGAAAAAGCCTGTACAATGGTTCAGGGGCCTGAGGCCTTAAATTGCCGGGTGCCTCCTGGAATTCGGCCTCTCGCAGGATGCCTCCTAGACAAAAGGTGGCACCAGTGCCAACTTGGTCTGGTTTAAGAGTGCCAAGTGGGTCCTGAAAACTGACACCCAGAACAGTGGCTGGTGAGTTTTGTTTCCCAGGGAAAAAGCCTGTACAATGGTTCAGGGGCCTGCGGCCTTAAATTGCCAGGTGCCTCCTGGAATTGCGCCTCTGGCAGGATGCCTCCAAGACGCAAGGTGGCACCAGTGCCAACTTGATCTGGTTTGAGAGTGCCAGGTGGCTCCTGCAAACTGACACCCAGAACAGTGGCTTGTGAGTTTTGTTTCCCAGGGAAAAAGCCTCTACAATGGTTTATGTTTATGCCGCCTTTAATAGCCGGGTGCCACCTGGAGATCCGCCTCTCGCAGGATGCCTCCCAGACGCAAGGTGGCACCAGTGCCAACTTGGTCTGCTTTGAGAGTGTCAAGTGGGTCCTGAAAACTGACACCCAGAACAGTGGCTTCTGAATTTTGTTTCCCAGGGAAAAAGCCTGTACAATGGTTCAGGGTCCTGCGGCCTTAAATTGCGGGGTGCGTCCTGGAATTCTGCATCTCGCCAGGTGTTTCCCAGACGCTAAGCAACACCAATGCCAACTTGGTCTGCTTTAAGAGTGCCAAGTGGGTCCTGCAAACTGACACCCAGAACAGTGGCTTGTGAGTTTTGTTTCCCAGGGAAAAAGCCTGTACAATGGTTCAGGGTCCTGCGGCCTTAAATTGCCGGGTGCCTCCTTGAATTGCGCCTCTCGCAGGATGCCTCCAAGACGCAAAGTGGCACCAGTGCCAACTTGGTCTGGTTTGAGAGTGCTAGGTGGCTCCTGCAAACTGACACCCAGAACAGTGGCTTGTGAGTTTTGTTTCCCAGGGAAAAAGCCTGTACAATGGTTCAGGGGCCTGAGGCCTTAAATTGCCGGGTGCCTCCTGGAATTCGGCCTCTCGCAGGATGCCTCCCAGACACAAGGTGGCACCAGTTCCAACTTGGTCTGGTTTAAGAGTGCCAAGTGGGTCCTAAAAACTGACACCCAGAACAGTGGCTTGTGAGTTTTGTTTCCCAGGGAAAAAGCCTGTACCATGGTTCAGGGTCCTGCGGCCTTAAATTGCCGGGTGCCTCCTGGAATTGCGCCTCTCGCAGGATGCCTCCCAGACGCAAGGTGGCACCAGTGCCAACTTGGTCTGGTTTGAGAGTGTAGAGTGGGTCCTGAAAACTGACACCCAGAACAGTGGCTTGTGAGTTTTCTTTTCCAGGGAAAAAGCCTGTACAATGGTTCAGGGGCCTGCGGCCTTAAATTGCCGGGTGCCACCTGGAGATCCGCCTCTCACAGGATGCCTCCCAGGCGCAACATGACACCAGTGCCAACTTGGTCTGGTTTGAGAGTGCCAGGTGGCTCCTGCAAACTGACACCCAGAACAGTGGCTTGTGAGTTTTGTTTCCCGGGGAAAAAGCCTGTACAATGGTTCAGGGGCCTGAGGCCTTAAATTGCTGGGTGCCTCCTAGAATTCGGCCTCTCGCAGGATGCCTCCCAGACGCAAGGTGGCACCAGTTCCAACTTGGTCTGGTTTAAGAGTGCCAAGTGGGTCCTGAAAACTGACACCCAGAACAGTGGCTTGTGAGTTTTGTTTCCCAGGGAAAAAGCCTGTACAATGGTTCAGGGGCCTGAGGCCTTAAATTGCTGGGTGCCTCCTGGAATTGCGCCTCTCGCAGGATGCCTCCCAGACACAAGGTGGCACCAGTGCCAACTTGGTCTGGCTTGAGAGTACCAAGTGGGTCCTGAAAACTGACACCCAGAACAGTGGCTTGTGAGTTTTGTTTCCCAGGGAAAAAGCCTGTACCATGGTTCAGGGTCCTGCGGCCTTAAATTGCCAGGTGCCTCCTGGAATTGCGCCTCTCGCAGGATGCCTCCCAGACGCAAGGTGGCACTAGTGCAAAATTGGTCTGCTTTGAGAGTCTCAAGTGGGTCCTGAAAACTGACACCCAGAACAGTGGCTTGTGAGTTTTGTTTCCCAGGGAAAAAGCCTGTACAATGGTTCAGGGTCCTGCGGACTTAAATTGCCGGGTGCCTCCTGGAATTGCGCCTCTCGCAGGATGCCTCCAAGACGCAAGGTGGCACCAGTGCCAACTTGATCTGGTATAGAGTGCCAGGTGGCTCCTGCAAACTGACACCCAGAACAGTGGCTTGTGAGTTTTGTTTCCCAGGGAAAAAGCCTGTACAATGGTTTATGTTTATGCCGCCTTTAATAGCCGGGTGCCACCTGGAGATCCGCCTCTCGCAGGATGCCTCCCAGACGCAAGGTGGCACCAGTGCCAACTTGGTCTGGTTTGAGAGTGTCAAGTGGGTCCTGCAAACTGACACCCAGAACAGTGGCTTCTGAATTTTGTTTCCCAGGGAAAAAGCCCGTACAATCGTTCAGGGTCCTGCGGCCTTAAATTGCCGGGTGCCTCCTGGAATTCCGCCTCTCGCAGGATGCCTCCCAGACGCAAGGTGGCACCAGTGCCAACTTGATCTGGTTTGAGAGTGCCAAGTGTGTTCTGCAAACTGACACCCAGAACAGTGGCTTGTGAGTTTTGTTTCCCAGGGAAAAAGCCTGTACAATGGTTCAGGGTCCTGCGGCCTTAAATTGCGGGGTGCGTCCTGGAATTCCGCATCTCGCCAGGTGTTTCCCAGACGCTAAGCAACACCAGTGCCAACTTGGTCTGGTTTAAGAGTGCCAAGTGGGTCCTGCAAACTGACACCCAGAACAGTGGCTTGTGAGTTTTGTTTCCCAGGGAAAAAGCCTGTACAATGGTTCAGGGTCCTGCGGCCTTAAATTGCCGGGTGCCTCCTGGAATTCCGCCTCTCGCAGGCTGCCTCCCAGACGCAAGGAGGCACCAGTGCCAACTTGGTCTGGTTTGAGAGTGCCAAGTGTGTTCTGAAAACTGACACCCAGAACAGTGGCTTGTGAGTTTTGTTTCCCAGGGAAAAAGCCTGTACAATGGTTCAGGGTCCTGCGGCCTTAAATTGCCGGGTGCCTCCTGGAATTCCGCATCTCGCCAAGTGTTTCCCAGACGCTAAGCAACACCAGTGCCAACTTGGTCTGGTTTAAGAGTGCCAAGTGGGTCCTGAAAACTGACACCCAGAACAGTGGCTTGTGAGTTTTGTTTCCCAGGGAAAAAGCCTGTACAATGGTTCAGGGGCCTGAGGCCTTAAATTGCCGGGTGCCTCCTGAAATTCGGCCTCTCGCAGGATGCCTCCCAGACACAAGGTGGCACCAGTTCCAACTTGGTTTGGTTTAAGAGTGCCAAGTGGGTCCTGAAAACTGACACCCAGAACAGTGGCTGGTGAGTTTTGTTTCCCAGGGAAAAAGCCTGTACAATGGTTCAGGTTCCTGCGCCCTAAATTGCCGGGTGCCTCCTGGAATTCCGCCTCTCGCAGGATGCCTCCCAGACGCAAGGTGGCACCAGTGCCAACTTGGTCTGGTTTGAGAGTGTCAAGTGGGTCCTGAAAACTGACACCCAGAACAGTGGCTTGTGAGTTTTCTTTCCCAGGGTAAAAGCCTGTACAATGGTTCAGGGTCCTGCGGCCTTAAATTGCCGGGTGCCACCTGGAGATCCGCCTCTCACAGGATGCCTCCCAGGCGCAACATGACACCAGTGCCAACTTGGTCTGGTTTGAGAGTGCCAGGTGGCTCCTGCAAACTGACACCCAGAACAGTGGCTTGTGAGTTTTGTTTCCCGGGGAAAAAGCCTGTACAATGGTTCAGGGGCCTGAGGCCTTAAATTGCTGGGTGCCTCCTGGAATTCGGCCTCTCGCAGGATGCCTCCCAGACGCAAGGTGGCACCAGTTCCAACTTGGTCTGGTTTAAGAGTGCCAAGTGGGTCCTGAAAACTGACACCCAGAACAGTGGCTTGTGAGTTTTGTTTCCCAGGGAAAAAGCCTGTACAATGGTTCAGGGGCCTGAGGCCTTAAATTGCCGGGTGCCTCCTGGAATTGCGCCTCTCGCAGGATGCCTCCCAGACACAAGGTGGCACCAGTGCCAACTTGGTCTGGTTTGAGAGTGCCAAGTGGGTCCTGAAAACTGACACCCAGAACAGTGGCTTGTGAGTTTTGTTTCCCAGGGAAAAAGCCTGTACAATGGTTTATGTTTATGCCGCCTTTAATAGCTGGGTGCCACCTGGATATCCGCCTCTCGCAGGATGCCTCCCAGACGCAAGGTGGCACCAGTGCCAACTTGGTCTGCTTTGAGAGTGTCAAGTGGGTCCTGAAAACTGACACCCAGAACAGTGGCTTCTGAATTTTGTTTCCCAGGGAAAAAGCCTGTACAATGGTTCAGGGTCCTGCGGCCTTAAATTGCCGGGTGCCTCCTGGAATTGCGCCTCTCGCAGGATGCATCCCAGACGCAAGGTGGCACCAGTGCCAACTTGATCTGGTTTGAGAGTGCCAAGTGTGTTCTGCAAACTGACACCCAGAACAGTGGCTTGTGAGTTTTGTTTCCCAGGGAAAAAGCCTGTACAATGGTTCAGGGTCCTGCGGCCTTAAATTGCCGGGTGCCTCCTGGAATTCCGCATCTCGCCAGGTGTTTCCCAGACGCTAAGCAACACCAGTGCCAACTTGGTCTGCTTTAAGAGTGCCAAGTGGGTCCTGCAAACTGACACCCAGAACAGTGGCTTGTGAGTTTTGTTTCCCAGGGAAAAAGCCTGTACAATGGTTCAGGGTCCTGCGGCCTTAAATTGCCGAATGCCTCCTGGAATTGCGCCTCTCGCAGGATGCCTCCAAGACGCAAAATGGCACCAGTGCCAACTTGGTCTGGTTTGAGAGTGCCAGGTGGCTCCTGCAAACTGACACCCAGAACAGTGGCTTGTGAGTTTTGTTTCCCAGGGAAAAAGCCTGTACAATGGTTCAGGGGCCTGAGGCCTTAAATTGCCGGGTGCCTCCTGGAATTCGGCCTCTCGCAGGATGCCTCCCAGACACAAGGTGGCACCAGTTCCAACTTGGTCTGGTTTAAGAGTGCCAAGTGGGTCCTGAAAACTGACACCCAGAACAGTGGCTTGTGAGTTTTGTTTCCCAGGGAAAAAGCCTGTACCATGGTTCAGGGTCCTGCGGCCTTAAATTGCCGGGTGCCTCCTGGAATTGCGCCTCTCGCAGGATGCCTCCCAGACGCAAGGTGGCACCAGTGCCAACTTGGTCTGGTTTGAGAGTGTAGAGTGGGTCCTGAAAACTGACACCCAGAACAGTGGCTTGTGAGTTTTGTTTCCCAGGGAAAAAGACTGTAAAATGGTTCAGGGTCCTGCGGCCTTAAATTGCCGTGTGCCTCCTGGAGATCCGCCTCTCACAGGATCCCTCCCAGGTGCAACATGACACCAGTGCCAACTTGGTCTGGTTTGAGAGTGCCAGGTGGCTCCTGCAAACTGACACCCAGAACAGTGGCTTATAAATTTTGTTTCCCAGGGAAAAAGCCTGTAAAATGGTTCAGGGTCCTGCAGACTTAAATTGCCGGGTGCCTCCTGGAATTCGGCCACTCGCAGGATGCCTCCCAGACGCAAGGTGGCACCAGTTCCAACTTGGTCTGGTTTAAGAGTGCCAAGTGGGTCCTGAAAACTGACACCCAGAACAGTGGCTTGTGAGTTTTGTTTCCCAGGGAAAAAGCCTGTACAATGGTTCAGGGTCCTGCGCCCTAAATTGCCGGGTGCCTCCTGGAATTGCGCCTCTCGCAGGATGCCTCCCAGACGCAAGTTGGCACCAGTTCCAACTTGGTCTGCTTTGAGAGTGCCAAGTGGGTCCTGAAAACTGACACCCAGAACAGTGGCTTGTGAGTTTTGTTTCCCAGGGAAAAAGCCTGTACAATGGTTCAGGGTCCTGCCGCCTTAAATTGCCGGGTGCCACCTGGAATTGCGCCTCTCGCAGGATGCCTCCCAGACGCAAGGTGGCACCAGTGCCAACTTGGTCTGGTTTGTGAGTGTCAAGTGGGTCCTGAAAACTGACACCCAGAACAGTGGCTTGTGAGTTTTGTTTCCCAGGGAAAAAGACTGTAAAATGGTTCAGGGTCCTGTGGCCTTAAATTGCCGGGTGCCTCCTGGAATTGCGCCTCTCGCAGGATGCCTCCCAGGCGCAACATGACACCAGTGCCAACTTGGTCTGGTTTGAGAGTGCCAGGTGGCTCCTGCAAACTGACACCCAGAACAGTGGCTTGTGAGTTTTGTTTCCCGGGGAAAAAGCCTGTACAATGGTTCAGGGGCCTGAGGCCTTAAATTGCTGGGTGCCTCCTGGAATTCGGCCTCTCGCAGGATGCCTCCCAGACGCAAGGTGGCACCAGTTCCAACTTGGTCTGGTTTAAGAGTGCCAAGTGGGTCCTGAAAACTGACACCCAGAACAGTGGCTTGTGAGTTTTGTTTCCCAGGGAAAAAGCCTGTACAATGGTTCAGGGGCCTGAGGCCTTAAATTGCCGGGTGCCTCCTGGAATTGCGCCTCTCGCAGGATGCCTCCCAGACGCAAGGTGGCACTTGTGCAAAATTGGTCTGCTTTGAGAGTGCCAAGTGGGTCCTGAAAACTGACACCCAGAACAGTGGCTTGTGAGTTTTGTTTCCCAGGGAAAAAGCCTGTACAATGGTTTATGTTTATGCCGCCTTTAATAGCCGGGTGCCACCTGGAGATCCGCCTCTCGCAGAATGCCTCCCAGACGCAAGGTGGCACCAGTGCCAACTTGTTCTGGTTTGAGAGTGTCAAGTGGGTCCTGAAAACTGACACCCAGAACAGTGGCTTCTGAATTTTGTTTCCCAGGGAAAAAGCCTGTACAATGGTTCAGGGTCCAGCGGCCTTAAATTGCCGGGTGCCTCCTGGAATTCCGCCTCTCGCAGGATGCCTCCCAGACGCAAGGTGGCACCAGTGCCAACTTGATCTGGTTTGAGAGTGCCAAGTGTGTTCTGCAAACTGACACCCAGAACAGTGGCTTGTGAGTTTTGTTTCCCAGGGAAAAAGCCTGTACAATGGTTCAGGGTCCTGCGGCCTTAAATTGCCGGTTGCCTCCTGGAATTCCGCATCTCGCCAGGTGTTTCCCAGACGCTAAGCAACACCAGTGCCAACTTGGTCTGGTTTAAGAGTGCCAAGTGGGTCCTGCAAACTGACACCCAGAACAGTGGCTTGTGAGTTTTGTTTCCCAGGGAAAAAGCCTGTACAATGGTTCAGGGTCCTGCGGCCTTAAATTGCCGGGTGCCTCCTGGAATTGCGCCTCTCGCAGGATGCCTCCAAGACGCAAAATGGCACCAGTGCCAACTTGGTCTGGTTTGAGAGTGCCAGGTGGCTCCTGCAAACTGACACCCAGAACAGTGGCTTCTGAATTTGTTTCCCAGGGAAAAAGCCTGTACAATGGTTCAGGGTCCTGCGGCCTTAAATTGCCGGGTGCCTCCTGGAATTCGGCCACTCGCAGGATGCCTCCCAGACGCAAGGTGGCACCAGTTCCAACTTGGTCTGGTTTAAGAGTGCCAAGTGGGTCCTGAAAACTGACACCCAGAACAGTGGCTTGTGAGTTTTGTTTCCCAGGGAAAAAGCCTGTACAATGGTTCAGGGGCCTGAGGCCTTAAATTGCCGGGTGCCTCCTGGAATTCGGCCTCTCGCAGGATGCCTCCCAGACACAAGGTGGCACCAGTTCCAACTTGGTCTGGTTTAAGAGTGCCAAGTGGATCCTGCAAACTGACACCCAGAACAGTGGCTTGTGAGTTTTGTTTCCCAGGGAAAAAGCCTGTACAATGGTTCAGGGTCCTGCGGCCTTAAATTGCCGGGTGCCTCCTGGAATTGCGCCTCTCGCAGGATGCCTCCCAGACTCAAGTTGGCACCAGTGCCAACTTGGTCTGGTTTGAGAGTGTCAAGTGGGTCCTGAAAACTGACACCCAGAACAGTGGCTTGTGAGTTTTGTTTCCCAGGGAAAAAGCCTGTACAATGGTTCAGGGTCCTGCGGCCTTAAATTGCCGGGTGCCACCTGGAATTGCGCCTCTCGCAGGATGCCTCCCAGACGCAAGGTGGCACCAGTGCCAACTTGGTCTGCTTTGAGAGTGTCAAGTGGGTCCTGAAAACTGACACCCAGAACAGTGGCTTGTGAGTTTTCTTTTTCAGAGAAAAAGACTGTAAAATGGTTCAGGGTCCTGCGGCCTTAAATTGCCGGGTGCCTCCTGGAGATCCGCCTCTCACAGGATGCCTCCCAGGCGCAACATGACACCAGTGCCAACTTGGTCTGGTTTGAGAGTGCCAGGTGGCTCCTGCAAACTGACACCCAGAACAGTGGCTTGTGAGTTTTGTTTCCCAGGGAAAAAGCCTGTACCATGGTTCAGGGTCCTGCGGCCTTAAATTGCCAGGTGCCTCCTGGAATTGCGCCTCTCGCAGGATGCCTCCCAGACGCAAGGTGGCACTAGTGCAAAATTGGTCTGCTTTGAGAGTGTCAAGTGGGTCCTGAAAACTGACACCCAGAACAGTGGCTTGTGAGTTTTGTTTCCCAGGGAAAAAGCCTGTACAATGGTTCAGGGTCCTGCGGCCTTAAATTGCCGGGTGCCTCCTGGAATTCCGCATCTCGCCAGGTGTTTCCCAGACGCTAAGCAACACCAGTGCCAACTTGGTCTGGTTTAAGAGTGCCAAGTGGGTCCTGCAAACTGACACCCAGAACAGTGGCTTGTGAGTTTTGTTTCCCAGGGAAAAAGCCTGTACCATGGTTCAGGGTCCTGCGGCCTTAAAATGCCAGGTGCCTCCTGGAATTGCGCCACTCGCAGGATGCCTCCCAGACGCAAGGTGGCACTAGTGCAAAATTGGTCTGCTTTGAGAGTGTCAAGTGGGTCCTGAAAACTGACACCCAGAACAGTGGCTTGTGAGTTTTGTTTCCCAGGGAAAAAGCCTGTACAATGGTTCAGGGTCCTGCGGCCTTAAATTGCCGGGTGCCTCCTTGAATTGCGCCTCTCGCAGGATGCCTCCAAGACGCAAGGTGGCACCAGTGCCAACTTGGTCTGGTTTGAGAGTGCCAGGTGGCTCCTGCAAACTGACACCCAGAACAGTGGCTTGTGAGTTTTGTTTCCCAGGGAAAAAGCCTGTACAATGGTTCAGGGTCCTGCGGCCTTAAATTGCCGGGTGCCTCCTGGAATTCCGCATCTCGCCAGGTGTTTCCCAGACGCTAAGCAACACCAGTGCCAACTTGGTCTGGTTTAAGAGTGCCAAGTGGGTCCTGCAAACTGACACCCAGAACAGTGGCTTGTGAGTTTTGTTTCCCAGGGAAAAAGCCTGTACAATGGTTCAGGGTCCTGCGGCCTTAAATTGCCGGGTGCCTCCTGGAATTGCGCCTCTCGCAGGATGCCTCCAAGACGCAAAATGGCACCAGTGCCAACTTGGCCTGGTTTGAGAGTGCCAGGTGGCTCCTGCAAACTGACACCCAGAACAGTGGCTTATAAATTTTGTTTCCCAGGGAAAAAGCCTGTAAAATGGTTCAGGGTCCTGCAGACTTAAATTGCCGGGTGCCTCCTGGAATTCGGCCACTCGCAGGATGCCTCCCAGACGCAAGGTGGCACCAGTTCCAACTTGGTCTTTTTTAAGAGTGCCAAGTGGGTCCTGAAAACTGACACCCAGAACAGTGGCTTGTGAGTTTTGTTTCCCAGGGAAAAAGCCTGTACAATGGTTCAGGGTCCTGCGCCCTAAATTGCCGGGTGCCTCCTGGAATTGCGCCTCTCGCAGGATGCCTCCCAGACGCAAGTTGGCACCAGTTCCAACTTGGTCTGCTTTGAGAGTGCCAAGTGGGTCCTGAAAACTGACACCCAGAACAGTGGCTTGTGAGTTTTGTTTCCCAGGGAAAAAGCCTGTACAATGGTTCAGGGTCCTGCGGCCTTAAATTGCCGGGTGCCACCTGGAATTGCGCCTCTCGCAGGATGCCTCCCAGACGCAAGGTGGCACCAGTGCCAACTTGGTCTGGTTTGTGAGTGTCAAGTGGGTCCTGAAAACTGACACCCAGAACAGTGGCTTGTGAGTTTTGTTTCCCAGGGAAAAAGACTGTAAAATGGTTCAGGGTCCTGTGGCCTTAAATTGCCGGGTGCCTCCTGGAATTGCGCCTCTCGCAGGATGCCTCCCAGGCGCAACATGACACCAGTGCCAACTTGGTCTGGTTTGAGAGTGCCAGGTGGCTCCTGCAAACTGACACCCAGAACAGTGGCTTGTGAGTTTTGTTTCCCGGGGAAAAAGCCTGTACAATGGTTCAGGGGCCTGAGGCCTTAAATTGCTGGGTGCCTCCTGGAATTCGGCCTCTCGCAGGATGCCTCCCAGACGCAAGGTGGCACCAGTTCCAACTTGGTCTGGTTTAAGAGTGCCAAGTGGGTCCTGAAAACTGACACCCAGAACAGTGGCTTGTGAGTTTTGTTTCCCAGGGAAAAAGCCTGTACAATGGTTCAGGGGCCTGAGGCCTTAAATTGCCGGGTGCCTCCTGGAATTGCGCCTCTCGCAGGATGCCTCCCAGACGCAAGGTGGCACTTGTGCAAAATTGGTCTGCTTTGAGAGTGCCAAGTGGGTCCTGAAAACTGACACCCAGAACAGTGGCTTGTGAGTTTTATTTCCCAGGGAAAAAGCCTGTACAATGGTTTATGTTTATGCCGCCTTTAATAGCCGGGTGCCACCTGGAGATCCGCCTCTCGCAGAATGCCTCCCAGACGCAAGGTGGCACCAGTGCCAACTTGTTCTGGTTTGAGAGTGTCAAGTGGGTCCTGAAAACTGACACCCAGAACAGTGGCTTCTGAATTTTGTTTCCCAGGGAAAAAGCCTGTACAATGGTTCAGGGTCCAGCGGCCTTAAATTGCCGGGTGCCTCCTGGAATTCCGCCTCTCGCAGGATGCCTCCCAGACGCAAGGTGGCACCAGTGCCAACTTGATCTGGTTTGAGAGTGCCAAGTGTGTTCTGCAAACTGACACCCAGAACAGTGGCTTGTGAGTTTTGTTTCCCAGGGAAAAAGCCTGTACAATGGTTCAGGGTCCTGCGGCCTTAAATTGCCGGTTGCCTCCTGGAATTCCGCATCTCGCCAGGTGTTTCCCAGACGCTAAGCAACACCAGTGCCAACTTGGTCTGGTTTAAGAGTGCCAAGTGGGTCCTGCAAACTGACACCCAGAACAGTGGCTTGTGAGTTTTGTTTCCCAGGGAAAAAGCCTGTACAATGGTTCAGGGTCCTGCGGCCTTAAATTGCCGGGTGCCTCCTGGAATTGCGCCTCTCGCAGGATGCCTCCAAGACGCAAAATGGCACCAGTGCCAACTTGGTCTGGTTTGAGAGTGCCAGGTGGCTCCTGCAAACTGACACCCAGAACAGTGGCTTCTGAATTTGTTTCCCAGGGAAAAAGCCTGTACAATGGTTCAGGGTCCTGCGGCCTTAAATTGCCGGGTGCCTCCTGGAATTCGGCCACTCGCAGGATGCCTCCCAGACGCAAGGTGGCACCAGTTCCAACTTGGTCTGGTTTAAGAGTGCCAAGTGGGTCCTGAAAACTGACACCCAGAACAGTGGCTTGTGAGTTTTGTTTCCCAGGGAAAAAGCCTGTACAATGGTTCAGGGGCCTGAGGCCTTAAATTGCCGGGTGCCTCCTGGAATTCGGCCTCTCGCAGGATGCCTCCCAGACACAAGGTGGCACCAGTTCCAACTTGGTCTGGTTTAAGAGTGCCAAGTGGATCCTGCAAACTGACACCCAGAACAGTGGCTTGTGAGTTTTGTTTCCCAGGGAAAAAGCCTGTACAATGGTTCAGGGTCCTGCGGCCTTAAATTGCCGGGTGCCTCCTGGAATTGCGCCTCTCGCAGGATGCCTCCAAGACTCAAGTTGGCACCAGTGCCAACTTGGTCTGGTTTGAGAGTGTCAAGTGGGTCCTGAAAACTGACACCCAGAACAGTGGCTTGTGGGTTTTGTTTCCCAGGGAAAAAGCCTGTACAATGGTTCAGGGTCCTGCGGCCTTAAATTGCCGGGTGCCACCTGGAATTGCGCCTCTCGCAGGATGCCTCCCAGACGCAAGGTGGCACCAGTGCCAACTTGGTCTGCTTTGAGAGTGTCAAGTGGGTCCTGAAAACTGACACCCAGAACAGTGGCTTGTGAGTTTTCTTTTTCAGAGAAAAAGACTGTAAAATGGTTCAGGGTCCTGCGGCCTTAAATTGCCGGGTGCCTCCTGGAGATCCGCCTCTCACAGGATGCCTCCCAGGCGCAACATGACACCAGTGCCAACTTGGTCTGGTTTGAGAGTGCCAGGTGGCTCCTGCAAACTGACACCCAGAACAGTGGCTTGTGAGTTTTGTTTCCCAGGGAAAAAGCCTGTACCATGGTTCAGGGTCCTGCGGCTTTAAATTGCCAGGTGCCTCCTGGAATTGCGCCTCTCGCAGGATGCCTCCCAGACGCAAGGTGGCACTAGTGCAAAATTGGTCTGCTTTGAGAGTGTCAAGTGGGTCCTGAAAACTGACACCCAGAACAGTGGCTTGTGAGTTTTGTTTCCCAGTGAAAAAGCCTGTACAATGGTTCAGGGTCCTGCGGCCTTAAATTGCCGGGTGCCTCCTGGAATTCCGCATCTCGCCAGGTGTTTCCCAGACGCTAAGCAACACCAGTGCCAACTTGGTCTGGTTTAAGAGTGCCAAGTGGGTCCTGCAAACTGACACCCAGAACAGTGGCTTGTGAGTTTTGTTTCCCAGGGAAAAAGCCTGTACAATGGTTCAGGGTCCTGCGGCCTTAAATTGCCGGGTGCCTCCTGGAATTGCGCCTCTCGCAGGATGCCTCCAAGACGCAAAATGGCACCAGTGCCAACTTGGTCTGGTTTGAGAGTGTCAAGTGGGTCCTGAAAACTGACACCCAGAACAGTGGCTTGTGAGTTTTGTTTCCCAGGGAAAAAGCCTGTACAATGGTTCAGGGTCCTGCGGACTTAAATTGCCGGGTGCCTCCTGGAATTCGGCCACTCGCAGGATGCCTCCCAGACGCAAGGTGGCACCAGTTCCAACTTGGTCTGGTTTAAGAGTGCCAAGTGGGTCCTGCAAACTGACACCCAGAACAGTGGCTTGTGAGTTTTGTTTCCCAGGGAAAAAGCCTGTACAATGGTTCAGGGTCCTGCGGCCTTAAATTGCCGAATGCCTCCTGGAATTGCGCCTCTCGCAGGATGCCTCCAAGACGCAAACTGGCACCAGTGCCAACTTGGTCTGGTTTGAGAGTGCTAGGTGGCTCCTGCAAACTGACACCCAGAACAGTGGCTTGTGAGTTTTGTTTCCCAGGGAAAAAGCCTGTACAATGGTTCAGGGGCCTGAGGCCTTAAATTGCCGGGTGCCTCCTGGAATTCGGCCTCTCGCAGGATGCCTCCCAGACACAAGGTGGCACCAGTTCCAACTTGGTCTGGTTTAAGAGTGCCAAGTGGGTCCTGAAAACTGACACCCAGAACAGTGGCTTGTGAGTTTTGTTTCCCAGGGAAAAAGCCTGTACCATGGTTCAGGGTCCTGCGGCCTTAAATTGCCGGGTGCCTCCTGGAATTGCGCCTCTCGCAGGATGCCTCCCAGACGCAAGGTGGCACCAGTGCCAACTTGGTCTGGTTTGAGAGTGTAGAGTGGGTCCTGAAAACTGACACCCAGAACAGTGGCTTGTGAGTTTTGTTTCCCAGGGAAAAAGACTGTAAAATGGTTCAGGGTCCTGCGGCCTTAAATTGCCGGGTGCCTCCTGGAGATCCGCCTCTCACAGGATCCCTCCCAGGTGCAACATGACACCAGTGCCAACTTGGTCTGGTTTGAGAGTGCCAGGTGGCTCCTGCAAACTGACACCCAGAACAGTGGCTTGTGAGTTTTGTTTCCCGGGGAAAAAGCCTGTACAATGGTTCAGGGGCCTGAGGCCTTAAATTGCCGGGTGCCTCCTGGAATTCGGCCTCTCGCAGGATGCCTCCCAGACGCAAGGTGGCACCAGTTCCAACTTGGTCTGGTTTAAGAGTGCCAAGTGGGTCCTGAAAACTGACACCCAGAACAGTGGCTTGTGAGTTTTGTTTCCCAGGGAAAAAGCCTGTACAATGGTTCAGGGGCCTGAGGCCTTAAATTGCCGGGTGCCTCCTGGAATTGCGCCTCTCGCAGGATGCCTCCCAGACACAAGGTGGCACCAGTGCCAACTTGGTCTGGCTGGAGAGTACCAAGTGGGTCCTGAAAACTGACACCCAGAACAGTGGCTTGTGAGTTTTGTTTCCCAGGGAAAAAGCCTGTACCATGGTTCAGGGTCCTGCGGCCTTAAATTGCCTGGTGCCTCCTGGAATTGCGCCACTCGCAGGATGCCTCCCAGACGCAAGGTGGCACTAGTGCAAAATTGGTCTGCTTTGAGAGTGTCAAGTGGGTCCTGAAAACTGACACCCAGAACAGTGGCTTGTGAGTTTTGTTTCCCAGGGAAAAAGCCTGTACAATGGTTCAGGGTCCTGCGGCCTTAAATTGCCGGGTGCCTCCTTGAATTGCGCCTCTCGCAGGATGCCTCCCAGACGCAAGGTGGCACTAGTGCCAACTTGATCTGGTTTGAGAGTGCCAGGTGGCTCCTGCAAACTGACACCCAGAACAGTGGCTTGTGAGTTTTGTTTCCCAGGGAAAAAGCCTGTACAATGGTTTATGTTTATGCCGCGTTTAATAGCCGGGTGCCACCTGGAGATCCGCCTCTCGCAGGATGCCTCCCAGACGCAAGGTGGCACCAGTGCCAACTTGGTCTGGTTTGAGAGTGTCAAGTGGGTCCTGAAAACTGACACCCAGAACAGTGGCTTGTGAGTTTTGTTTCCCAGGGAAAAAGCCTGTACAATGGTTCAGGGTCCTGCGGCCTTAAATTGCCGGGTGCCTCCTGGAATTCCGCCTCTCGCAGGCTGCCTCCCAGACGCAAGGTGGCACCAGTGCCAACTTGGTCTGGTTTGAGAGTGCCAAGTGTGTTCTGAAAACTGACACCCAGAACAGTGGCTTGTGAGTTTTGTTTCCCAGGGAAAAAGCCTGTACAATGGTTCAGGGTCCTGCGGCCTTAAATTGCCGGGTGCCTCCTGGAATTCCGCATCTCGCCAGGTGTTTCCCAGACGCTAAGCAACACCAGTGCCAACTTGGTCTGGTTTAAGAGTGCCAAGTGGGTCCTGCAAACTGACACCCAGAACAGTGGCTTGTGAGTTTTGTTTCCCAGGGAAAAAGCCTGTACAATGGTTCAGGGTCCTGCGGCCTTAAATTGCCGGGTGCCTCCTGGAATTCCGCCTCTCGCAGGATGCCTCCAAGACGCAAAATGGCACCAGTGCCAACTTGGCCTGGTTTGAGAGTGCCAGGTGGCTCCTGCAAACTGACACCCAGAACAGTGGCTTATAAATTTTGTTTCCCAGGGAAAAAAGCCTGTACAATGGTTCAGGGTCCTGCAGACTTAAATTGCCGGGTGCCTCCTGGAATTCGGCCACTCGCAGGATGCCTCCCAGACGCAAAATGGCACCAGTGCCAACTTGGTCTGGTTTAAGAGTGCCAAGTGGGTCCTGCAAACTGACACCCAGAACAGTGGCTTGTGAGTTTTGTTTCCCAGGGAAAAAGCCTGTACAATGGTTCAGGGTCCTGCGCCCTAAATTGCCGGGTGCCTCCTGGAATTGCGCCTCTCGCAGGATGCCTCCCAGACGCAAGTTGGCACCAGTTCCAACTTGGTCTGCTTTGAGAGTGCCAAGTGGGTCCTGAAAACTGACACCCAGAACAGTGGCTTGTGAGTTTTGTTTCCCAGGGAAAAAGCCTGTACAATGGTTCAGGGTCCTGCGGCCTTAAATTGCCGGGTGCCACCTGGAATTGCGCCTCTCGCAGGATGCCTCCCAGACGCAAGGTGGCACCAGTGCCAACTTGGTCTGGTTTGTGAGTGTCAAGTGGGTCCTGAAAACTGACACCCAGAACAGTGGCTTGTGAGTTTTGTTTCCCAGGGAAAAAGACTGTAAAATGGTTCAGGGTCCTGTGGCCTTAAATTGCCGGGTGCCTCCTGGAATTGCGCCTCTCGCAGGATGCCTCCCAGGCGCAACATGACACCAGTGCCAACTTGGTCTGGTTTGAGAGTGCCAGGTGGCTCCTGCAAACTGACACCCAGAACAGTGGCTTGTGAGTTTTGTTTCCCGGGGAAAAAGCCTGTACAATGGTTCAGGGGCCTGAGGCCTTAAATTGCTGGGTGCATCCTGGAATTCGGCCTCTCGCAGGATGCCTCCCAGACGCAAGGTGGCACCAGTTCCAACTTGGTCTGCTTTAAGAGTGCCAAGTGGGTCCTGAAAACTGACACCCAGAACAGTGGCTTGTGAGTTTTGTTTCCCAGGGAAAAAGCCTGTACAATGGTTCAGGGGCCTGAGGCCTTAAATTGCCGGGTGCCTCCTTGAATTGCGCCTCTCGCAGGATGCCTCCCAGACGCAAGGTGGCACTTGTGCAAAATTGGTCTGCTTTGAGAGTGCCAAGTGGGTCCTGAAAACTGACACCCAGAACAGTGGCTTGTGAGTTTTGTTTCCCAGGGAAAAAGCCTGTACAATGGTTTATGTTTATGCCGCCTTTAATAGCCGGGTGCCACCTGGAGATCCGCCTCTCGCAGAATGCCTCCCAGACGCAAGGTGGCACCAGTGCCAACTTGGTCTGCTTTGAGAGTGTCAAGTGGGTCCTGAAAACTGACACCCAGAACAGTGGCTTCTGAATTTTGTTTCCCAGGGAAAAAGCCTGTACAATGGTTCAGGGTCCAGCGGCCTTAAATTGCCGGGTGCCTCCTGGAATTCCGCCTCTCGCAGGATGCCTCCCAGACGCAAGGTGGCACCAGTGCCAACTTGATCTGGTTTGAGAGTGCCAAGTGGGTCCTGAAAACTGACACCCAGAACAGTGGCTTGTGAGTTTTGTTTCCCAGGGAAAAAGCCTGTACAATGGTTCAGGGTCCTGCGGCCTTAAATTGCCGGTTGCCTCCTGGAATTCCGCATCTCGCCAGGTGTTTCCCAGACGCTAAGCAACACCAGTGCCAACTTGGTCTGGTTTAAGAGTGCCAAGTGGGTCCTGCAAACTGACACCCAGAACAGTGGCTTGTGAGTTTTGTTTCCCAGGGAAAAAGCCTGTACAATGGTTCAGGGTCCTGCGGCCTTAAATTGCCGGGTGCCTCCTGGAATTGCGCCTCTCGCAGGATGCCTCCAAGACGCAAAATGGCACCAGTGCCAACTTGGTCTGGTTTGAGAGTGCCAGGTGGCTCCTGCAAACTGACACCCAGAACAGTGGCTTCTGAATTTGTTTCCCAGGGAAAAAGCCTGTACAATGGTTCAGGGTCCTGCGGACTTAAATTGCCGGGTGCCTCCTGGAATTGCGCCTCTCGCAGGATGCCTCCCAGACTCAAGTTGGCACCAGTGCCAACTTGGTCTGGTTTGAGAGTGTCAAGTGGGTCCTGAAAACTGACACCCAGAACAGTGGCTTGTGAGTTTTGTTTCCCAGGGAAAAAGCCTGTACAATGGTTCAGGGTCCTGCGGCCTTAAATTGCCGGGTGCCACCTGGAATTGCGCCTCTCGCAGGATGCCTCCCAGACGCAAGGTGGCACCAGTGCCAACTTGGTCTTGTTTGAGAGTGTCAAGTGGGTCCTGAAAACTGACACCCAGAACAGTGGCTTGTGAGTTTTCTTTTTCAGAGAAAAAGACTGTAAAATGGTTCAGGGTCCTGCGGCCTTAAATTGCCGGGTGCCTCCTGGAGATCCGCCTCTCACAGGATGCCTCCCAGGCGCAACATGACACCAGTGCCAACTTGGTCTGGTTTGAGAGTGCCAGGTGGCTCCTGCAAACTGACACCCAGAACAGTGGCTTGTGAGTTTTGTTTCCCAGGGAAAAAGCCTGTACCATGGTTCAGGGTCCTGCGGCCTTAAATTGCCAGGTGCCTCCTGGAATTGCGCCTCTCGCAGGATGCCTCCCAGACGCAAGGTGGCACTAGTGCAAAATTGGTCTGCTTTGAGAGTGTCAAGTGGGTCCTGAAAACTGACACCCAGAACAGTGGCTTGTGAGTTTTGTTTCCCAGGGAAAAAGCCTGTACAATGGTTCAGGGTCCTGCGGCCTTAAATTGCCGGGTGCCTCCTTGAATTGCGCCTCTCGCAGGATGCCTCCAAGACGCAAGGTGGCACCAGTGCCAACTTGATCTGGTTTGAGAGTGTCAGGTGGCTCCTGCAAACTGACACCCAGAACAGTGGCTTGTGAGTTTTGTTTCCCAGGGAAAAAGCCTGTACAATGGTTTATGTTAAGGCCGCCTTTAATAGCCGGGTGCCACCTGGAGATCCGCCTCTCGCATGATGCCTCCCAGACGCAAGGTGGCACCAGTGCCAACTTGGTCTGCTTTGAGAGTGTCAAGTGGGTCCTGAAAACTGACACCCAGAACAGTGGCTTGTGAGTTTTGTTTCCCAGGGAAAAAGCCTGTACAATGGTTCAGGGTCCTGCGGCCTTAAATTGCCGGGTGCCTCCTGGAATTCCGCCTCTCGCAGGATGCCTCCCAGACGCAAGGTGGCACCAGTGCCAACTTGGTCTGGTTTGAGAGTGCCAAGTGTGTTCTGCAAACTGACACCCAGAACAGTGGCTTGTGAGTTTTGTTTCCCAGGGAAAAAGCCTGTAAAATGGTTCAGGGTCCTGCGGACTTAAATTGCCGGGTGCCTCCTGGAATTCCGCATCTCGCCAGGTGTTTCCCAGACGCTAAGCAACACCAGTGCCAACTTGGTCTGGTTTAAGAGTGCCAAGTGGGTCCTGCAAACTGACACCCAGAACAGTGGCTTGTGAGTTTTGTTTCCCAGGGAAAAAGCCTGTACCATGGTTCAGGGTCCTGCGGCCTTAAATTGCCAGGTGCCTCCTGGAATTGCGCCACTCGCAGGATGCCTCCCAGACGCAAGGTGGCACTAGTGCAAAATTGGTCTGCTTTGAGAGTGTCAAGTGGGTCCTGAAAACTGACACCCAGAACAGTGGCTTGTGAGTTTTGTTTCCCAGGGAAAAAGCCTGTACAATGGTTCAGGGTCCTGCGGCCTTAAATTGCCGGGTGCCTCCTTGAATTGCGCCTCTCGCAGGATGCCTCCCAGACGCAAGGTGGCACTAGTGCCAACTTGATCTGGTTTGAGAGTGCCAGGTGGCTCCTGCAAACTGACACCCAGAACAGTGGCTTGTGAGTTTTGTTTCCCAGGGAAAAAGCCTGTACAATGGTTTATGTTTATGCCGCGTTTAATAGCCGGGTGCCACCTGGAGATCCGCCTCTCGCAGGATGCCTCCCAGACGCAAGGTGGCACCAGTGCCAACTTGGTCTGGTTTGAGAGTGTCAAGTGGGTCCTGAAAACTGACACCCAGAACAGTGGCTTGTGAGTTTTGTTTCCCAGGGAAAAAGCCTGTACAATGGTTCAGGGTCCTGCGGCCTTAAATTGCCGGGTGCCTCCTGGAATTCCGCCTCTCGCAGGCTGCCTCCCAGACGCAAGGTGGCACCAGTGCCAACTTGGTCTGGTTTGAGAGTGCCAAGTGTGTTCTGAAAACTGACACCCAGAACAGTGGCTTGTGAGTTTTGTTTCCCAGGGAAAAAGCCTGTACAATGGTTCAGGGTCCTGCGGCCTTAAATTGCCGGGTGCCTCCTGGAATTCCGCATCTCGCCAGGTGTTTCCCAGACGCTAAGCAACACCAGTGCCAACTTGGTCTGGTTTAAGAGTGCCAAGTGGGTCCTGCAAACTGACACCCAGAACAGTGGCTTGTGAGTTTTGTTTCCCAGGGAAAAAGCCTGTACAATGGTTCAGGGTCCTGCGGCCTTAAATTGCCGGGTGCCTCCTGGAATTCCGCCTCTCGCAGGATGCCTCCAAGACGCAAAATGGCACCAGTGCCAACTTGGCCTGGTTTGAGAGTGCCAGGTGGCTCCTGCAAACTGACACCCAGAACAGTGGCTTATAAATTTTGTTTCCCAGGGAAAAAAGCCTGTACAATGGTTCAGGGTCCTGCAGACTTAAATTGCCGGGTGCCTCCTGGAATTCGGCCACTCGCAGGATGCCTCCCAGACGCAAAATGGCACCAGTGCCAACTTGGTCTGGTTTAAGAGTGCCAAGTGGGTCCTGAAAACTGACACCCAGAACAGTGGCTTGTGAGTTTTGTTTCCCAGGGAAAAAGCCTGTACAATGGTTCAGGGTCCTGCGCCCTAAATTGCCGGGTGCCTCCTGGAATTGCGCCTCTCGCAGGATGCCTCCAAGATTCAAAATGGCACCAGTGCCAACTTGGTCTGGTTTGAGAGTGCCAGGTGGCTCCTGCAAACTGACACCCAGAACAGTGGCTTGTGAATTTTGTTTCCCAGGGAAAAAGCCTGTACAATGGTTCAGGGTCCTGCGGCCTTAAATTGCCGGGTGCCACCTGGAATTGCGCCTCTCGCAGGATGCCTCCCAGACGCAAGGTGGCACCAGTGCCAACTTGGTCTGGTTTGTGAGTGTCAAGTGGGTCCTGAAAACTGACACCCAGAACAGTGGCTTGTGAGTTTTGTTTCCCAGGGAAAAAGACTGTAAAATGGTTCAGGGTCCTGTGGCCTTAAATTGCCGGGTGCCTCCTGGAATTGCGCCTCTCGCAGGATGCCTCCCAGGCGCAACATGACACCAGTGCCAACTTGGTCTGGTTTGAGAGTGCCAGGTGGCTCCTGCAAACTGACACCCAGAACAGTGGCTTGTGAGTTTTGTTTCCCGGGGAAAAAGCCTGTACAATGGTTCAGGGGCCTGAGGCCTTAAATTGCTGGGTGCATCCTGGAATTCGGCCTCTCGCAGGATGCCTCCCAGACGCAAGGTGGCACCAGTTCCAACTTGGTCTGGTTTAAGAGTGCCAAGTGGGTCCTGAAAACTGACACCCAGAACAGTGGCTTGTGAGTTTTGTTTCCCAGGGAAAAAGCCTGTACAATGGTTCAGGGGCCTGAGGCCTTAAATTGCCGGGTGCCTCCTGGAATTGCGCCTCTCGCAGGATGCCTCCCAGACGCAAGGTGGCACTTGTGCAAAATTGGTCTGCTTTGAGAGTGCCAAGTGGGTCCTGAAAACTGACACCCAGAACAGTGGCTTGTGAGTTTTGTTTCCCAGGGAAAAAGCCTGTACAATGGTTTATGTTTATGCCGCCTTTAATAGCCGGGTGCCACCTGGAGATCCGCCTCTCGCAGAATGCCTCCCAGACGCAAGGTGGCACCAGTGCCAACTTGGTCTGCTTTGAGAGTGTCAAGTGGGTCCTGAAAACTGACACCCAGAACAGTGGCTTCTGAATTTTGTTTCCCAGGGAAAAAGCCTGTACAATGGTTCAGGGTCCAGCGGCCTTAAATTGCCGGGTGCCTCCTGGAATTCCGCCTCTCGCAGGATGCCTCCCAGACGCAAGGTGGCACTAGTGCAAAATTGGTCTGCTTTGAGAGTGTCAAGTGGGTCCTGAAAACTGACACCCAGAACAGTGGCTTGTGAGTTTTGTTTCCCAGGGAAAAAGCCTGTACAATGGTTCAGGGTCCTGCGGCCTTAAATTGCCGGGTGCCTCCTTGAATTGCGCCTCTCGCAGGATGCCTCCAAGACGCAAGGTGGCACCAGTGCCAACTTGATCTGGTTTGAGAGTGTCAGGTGGCTCCTGCAAACTGACACCCAGAACAGTGGCTTGTGAGTTTTGTTTCCCAGGGAAAAAGCCTGTACAATGGTTTATGTTAAGGCCGCCTTTAATAGCCGGGTGCCACCTGGAGATCCGCCTCTCGCATGATGCCTCCCAGACGCAAGGTGGCACCAGTGCCAACTTGGTCTGCTTTGAGAGTGTCAAGTGGGTCCTGAAAACTGACACCCAGAACAGTGGCTTGTGAGTTTTGTTTCCCAGGGAAAAAGCCTGTACAATGGTTCAGGGTCCTGCGGCCTTAAATTGCCGGGTGCCTCCTGGAATTCCGCCTCTCGCAGGATGCCTCCCAGACGCAAGGTGGCACCAGTGCCAACTTGGTCTGGTTTGAGAGTGCCAAGTGTGTTCTGCAAACTGACACCCAGAACAGTGGCTTGTGAGTTTTGTTTCCCAGGGAAAAAGCCTGTAAAATGGTTCAGGGTCCTGCGGACTTAAATTGCCGGGTGCCTCCTGGAATTCCGCATCTCGCCAGGTGTTTCCCAGACGCTAAGCAACACCAGTGCCAACTTGGTCTGCTTTGAGAGTGTCAAGTGGGTCCTGAAAACTGACACCCAGAACAGTGGCTTGTGAGTTTTGTTTCCCAGGGAAAAAGCCTGTACAATGGTTCAGGGTCCTGCGGCCTTAAATTGCCGGGTGCCTCCTTGAATTGCGCCTCTCGCAGGATGCCTCCAAGACGCAAGGTGGCACCAGTGCCAACTTGATCTGGTTTGAGAGTGTCAGGTGGCTCCTGCAAACTGACACCCAGAACAGTGGCTTGTGAGTTTTGTTTCCCAGGGAAAAAGCCTGTACAATGGTTTATGTTAAGGCCGCCTTTAATAGCCGGGTGCCACCTGGAGATCCGCCTCTCGCATGATGCCTCCCAGACGCAAGGTGGCACCAGTGCCAACTTGGTCTGCTTTGAGAGTGTCAAGTGGGTCCTGAAAACTGACACCCAGAACAGTGGCTTGTGAGTTTTGTTTCCCAGGGAAAAAGCCTGTACAATGGTTCAGGGTCCTGCGGCCTTAAATTGCCGGGTGCCTCCTGGAATTCCGCCTCTCGCAGGATGCCTCCCAGACGCAAGGTGGCACCAGTGCCAACTTGGTCTGGTTTGAGAGTGCCAAGTGTGTTCTGCAAACTGACACCCAGAACAGTGGCTTGTGAGTTTTGTTTCCCAGGGAAAAAGCCTGTAAAATGGTTCAGGGTCCTGCGGACTTAAATTGCCGGGTGCCTCCTGGAATTCCGCATCTCGCCAGGTGTTTCCCAGACGCTAAGCAACACCAGTGCCAACTTGGTCTGGTTTAAGAGTGCCAAGTGGGTCCTGCAAACTGACACCCAGAACAGTGGCTTGTGAGTTTTGTTTCCCAGGGAAAAAGCCTGTACAATGGTTCAGGGTCCTGCGGCCTTAAATTGCCGGGTGCCTCCTGGAATTGTGCCTCTCGCAGGATGCCTCCAAGACGCAAAATGGCACCAGTGCCAACTTGGTCTGGTTTGAGAGTGTCAAGTGGGTCCTGAAAACTGACACCCAGAACAGTGGCTTGTGAGTTTTGTTTCCCAGGGAAAAAGCCTGTACAATGGTTCAGGGTCCTGCGGACTTAAATTGCCGGGTGCCTCCTGGAATTCGGCCACTCGCAGGATGCCTCCCAGACGCAAGGTGGCACCAGTTCCAACTTGGTCTGGTTTAAGAGTGCCAAGTGGGTCCTGAAAACTGACACCCAGAACAGTGGCTTGTGAGTTTTGTTTCCCAGGGAAAAAGCCTGTACAATGGTTCAGGGGCTGAGGCCTTAAATTGCCGGGTGCCTCCTAGAATTGCGCCTCTCGCAGGATGCCTCCCAGACACAAGGTGGCACAAGTTCCAACTTGGTTTGGTTTAAGAGTGCCAAGTGGGTCCTGAAAACTGACACCCAGAACAGTGGCTTGTGAGTTTTGTTTCCCAGGGAAAAAGCCTGTACAATGGTTCAGGGTCCTGCGGCCTTAAATTGCCGGGTGCCACCTGGAATTGCGCCTCTCGCAGGATGCCTCCCAGACGCAAGGTGGCACCAGTGCCAACTTGGTCTGGTTTGAGAGTGTCAAGTGGGTCCTGAAAACTGACACCCAGAACAGTGGCTTGTGAGTTTTGTTTCCCAGGGAAAAAGACTGTAAAATGGTTCAGGGTCCTGTGGCCTTAAATTGCCGGGTGCCTCCTGGAATTGCGCCTCTCGCAGGATGCCTCGCAGGCGCAACATGACACCAGTGCCAACTTGGTCTGGTTTGAGAGTGCCTGGTGGCTCATGCAAACTGACACCCAGAACAGTGGCTTGTGAGTTTTGTTTCCCGGGGAAAAAGCCTGTACAATGGTTCAGGGGCCTGAGGCCTTAAATTGCTGGGTGCATCCTGGAATTCGGCCTCTCGCAGGATGCCTCCCAGACGCAAGGTGGCACCAGTTCCAACTTGGTCTGGTTTAAGAGTGCCAAGTGGGTCCTGAAAACTGACACCCAGAACAGTGGCTTGTGAGTTTTGTTTCCCAGGGAAAAAGCCTGTACAATGGTTCAGGGGCCTGAGGCCTTAAATTGCCGGGTGCCTCCTGGAATTGCGCCTCTCGCAGGATGCCTCCCAGACGCAAGGTGGCACTAGTGCAAAATTGGTCTGGTTTGAGAGTGCCAAGTGGGTCCTGAAAACTGACACCCAGAACAGTGGCTTGTGAGTTTTGTTTCCCAGGGAAAAAGCCTGTACAATGGTTCAGGGTCCTGCGGCCTTAAATTGCCGGGTGCCTCCTGGAATTCCGCCTCTTGCAGGATGCCTCCAAGACACAAGGTGGCACCAGTGCCAACTTGATCTGGTTTGAGAGTGCCAAGTGTGTTCTGCAAACTGACACCCAGAACAGTGGCTTGTGAGTTTTGTTTCCCAGGGAAAAAGCCTGTACAATGGTTCAGGGTCCTGCGGCCTTAAATTGCCGGTTGCCTCCTGGAATTCCGCATCTCGCCAGGTGTTTCCCAGACGCTAAGAAACACCAGTGCCAACTTGGTCTGGTTTAAGAGTGCCAAGTGGGTCCTGAAAACTGACACCCAGAACAGTGGCTTGTGAGTTTTGTTTCCCAGGGAAAAAGCCTGTACAATGGTTCAGGGTCCTGCGGCCTTAAATTGCCGGGTGCCTCCTGGAATTGCGCCTCTCGCAGGATGCCTCCCAGACTCAAGTTGGCACCAGTGCCAACTTGGTCTGGTTTGAGAGTGTCAAGTGGGTCCTGAAAACTGACACCCAGAACAGTGGCTTGTGAGTTTTGTTTCCCAGGGAAAAAGCCTGTACAATGGTTCAGGGTCCTGCGGCCTTAAATTGCCGGGTGCCACCTGGAATTGCGCCTCTCGCAGGATGCCTCCCAGACGCAAGGTGGCACTAGTGCAAAATTGGTCTGCTTTGAGAGTGTCAAGTGGGTCCTGAAAACTGACACCCAGAACAGGGGCTTGTGAGTTTTCTTTCCCTGAGAAAAAGACTGTAAAATGGTTCAGGGTCCTGCGGCCTTAAATTGCCGGGTGCCTCCTGGAGATCCGCCTCTCACAGGATGCCTCCCAGGCGCAACATGACACCAGTGCCAACTTGGTCTGGTTTGAGAGTGCCAGGTGGCTCCTGCAAACTGACACCCAGAACAGTGGCTCGTGAGTTTTGTTTCCCAGGGAAAAAGCCTGTACAATGGTTCAGGGCCCTGAGGCCTTAAATTGCCGGGTGCCTCCTGGAATTCGGCCACTCGCAGGATGCCTCCCAGACGCAAGGTGGCACCAGTTCCAACTTGGTCTGGTTTGAGAGTGCCAAGTGGGTCCTGAAAACTGACACCCAGAACAGTGGCTTGTGAGTTTTGTTTCCCAGGGAAAAAGCCTGTAAAATGGTTCAGGGTCCTGCGGCCTTAAATTGCCGGGTGCCTCCTGGAATTGCGCCTCTCGCAGGATGCCTCCCAGACGCAAGGTGGCACTAGTGCAAAATTGGTCTGCTTTGAGAGTGTCAAGTGGGTCCTGAAAACTGACACCCAGAACAGTGGCTTGTGAGTTTTGTTTCCCAGGGAAAAAGCCTGTACAATGGTTCAGGGTCCTGAAGACTTAAATTGCCGGGTGCCTCCTTGAATTGCGCCTCTCGCAGGATGCCTCCAAGACGCAAGGTGGCACCAGTGCCAACTTGATCTGGTTTGAGAGTGCCAGGTGGCTCCTGCAAACTGACACCCAGAACAGTGGCTTGTGAGTTTTGTTTCCCAGGGAAAAAGCCTGTACAATGGTTTATGTTAAGGCCGCCTTTAATAGCCGGGTGCCACCTGGTGATCCGCCTCTCGCAGGATGCCTCCCAGACGCAAGGTGGCACCAGTGCCAACTTGGTCTGCTTTGAGAGTGTCAAGTGGGTCCTGAAAACTGACACCCAGAACAGTGGCTTGTGAGTTTTGTTTCCCAGGGAAAAAGCCTGTACAATGGTTCAGGGTCCTGCGGCCTTAAATTGCCGGGTGCCTCCTGGAATTCCGCCTCTCGCAGGATGCCTCCCAGACGCAAGGTGGCACCAGTGCCAACTTGGTCTGGTTTGAGAGTGCCAAGTGTGTTCTGCAAACTGACACCCAGAACAGTGGCTTGTGAGTTTTGTTTCCCAGGGAAAAAGCCTGTACAATGGTTCAGGGTCCTGCGGCCTTAAATTGCCGGGTGCCTCCTGGAATTCCGCATCTCGCCAGGTGTTTCCCAGACGCTAAGCAACACCAGTGCCAACTTGGTCTGGTTTAAGAGTGCCAAGTGGGTCCTGCAAACTGACACCCAGAACAGTGGCTTGTGAGTTTTGTTTCCCAGGGAAAAAGCCTGTACAATGGTTCAGGGTCCTGCGGCCTTAAATTGCCGGGTGCCTCCTGGAATTGCGCCTCTCGCAGGATGCCTCCAAGACGCAAAATGGAACCAGTGCCAACTTGGTCTGGTTTGAGAGTGCCAGGTGGCTCCTGCAAACTGACACCCAGAACAGTGGCTTGTGAGTTTTGTTTCCCAGGGAAAAAGCCTGTACAATGGTTCAGGGTCCTGCGGACTTAAATTGCCGGGTGCCTCCTGGAATTCGGCCTCTCGCAGGATGCCTCCCAGACAAAAGGTGGCACCAGTGCCAACTTGGTCTGGTTTAAGAGTGCCAAGTGGGTCCTGAAAACTGACACCCAGAACAGTGGCTGGTGAGTTTTGTTTCCCAGGGAAAAAGCCTGTACAATGGTTCAGGGTTTTGCGGCCTTAAATTGCCGGGTGCCTCCTGGAATTGCGCCTCTCGCAGGATGCCTCCTAGACGCAAGGTGGCACCAGTTCCAACTTGGTCTGGTTTGAGAGTGCCAAGTGGGTCCTGAAAACTGACACCCAGAACAGTGACTTGTGAGTTTTCTTTCCCAGGCAAAAAGACTGTAAAATGGTTCAGGGTCCTGCGGCCTTAAATTGCCAGATGCCTCCTGGAGATCCGCCTCTCACAGGATGCCTCCCAGGCGCAACATGACACCAGTGCCAACTTGGTCTGGTTTGAGAGTGCCAGGTGGCTCCTGCAAACTGACACCCAGAACAGTGGCTCGTGAGTTTTGTTTCCCAGGGAAAAAGCCTGTACAATGGTTCAGGGGCCTGAGGCCTTAAATTGCTGGGTGCCTCCTGGAATTCGGCCTCTCGCAGGATGCCTCCCAGACGCAAGGTGGCACCAGTTCCAACTTGGTCTGGTTTAAGAGTGCCAAGAGGGTCCTGGAAACTGACGCCCAGAACAGTGGCTTGTGAGTTTTGTTTCCCAGGGAAAAAGCCTGTACAATGGTTCAGGGGCCTGAGGCCTTAAATTGCCGGGTGCCTCCTGGAATTCCGCCTCTCGCAGGATGCCTCCTAGACGCAAGGTGGCACCAGTGCCAACTTGGTCTGGTTTGAGAGTGCCAAGTGGGTCCTGAAAATTGACACCCAGAACAGTGGCTTGTGAATTTTGTTTCCCAGGGAAAAAGCCTGTACCATGGTTCAGGGTCCTGCGGCCTTAAATTGCCAGGTGCCTCCTGGAATTGCGCCTCTCGCAGGATGCCTCCCAGACGCAAGGTGGCACTAGTGCAAAATTGGTCTGCTTTGAGAGTGTCAAGTGGGTCCTGAAAACTGACACCCAGAACAGTGGCTTGTGAGTTTTGTTTCCCAGGGAAAAAGCCTGTACAATGGTTCAGGGTCCTGCGGCCTTAAATTGCCGGGTGTCTCCTGGAATTGCGCCTCTCGCAGGATGCCTCCAAGACGCAAGGTGGCACCAGTGCCAACTTGGTCTGGTTTTGAGTGTCAAGAGGGTCCTGCAAACTGCCACCCAGAACAGTGGCTTGTGAGTTTTGTTTCCCAGGGAAAAAGCCTGTACAATGGTTCAGGTTCCTGCGGCCTTTAATTGCCGGGTGCCTCCTGGAATTCGGCGTCTTGCAAGATGCCTCCCAGACGAAAGGTGGCACCAGTGCCAACTTGGTCTGCTTTGAGAGTGCCAAGTGGGTCCTGCAAACTGACACCCAGAACAGTGGCTTTTGAATTTTGTTTTCCAGGGAAAAAGCCTGTAGAATGGTTTTCGGTCCTGCGGCCTTAAATTGTCAGGTGACTCCTGGAATTCCGCCTCTCGCAGGATGTCTCCCAGACGCATGGTGGCACCAGTGCCAACTTGGTCTGGTTTGAGAGTGCCAAGTGTGTCCTGAAAACTGACACCCAGAACAGTGGCTTGTGAGTTTTGTTTCCCAGGGAAAAAGCCTGTACAATGGTTCAGGGTCCTGCGGCCTTAAATTGCCGGGTGCCTCCTGGAATTGCGCCTCTCGCAGGATGCCTCCAAGACGCAAGGTGGCACCAGTGCCAACTTGGTCTGGTTTGAGAGTGCCAGGTGGCTCCTGCAAACTGACACCCAGAACAGTGGCTTGTGAGTTTTGTTTCCCAGGGAAAAAGCCTGTACAATGGTTCAGGGTCCTGCGGCCTTAAATTGCCGGGTGCCTCCTGGAATTGCGCCTCTCGCAGGATGCCTCCAAGATTCAAAATGGCACCAGTGCCAACTTGGTCTGGTTTGAGAGTGCCAGGTGGCTCCTGCAAACTGACACCCAGAACAGTGGCTTGTGAGTTTTGTTTCCCAGGGAAAAAGCCTGTACAATGGTTCAGGGTCCTGCGGGCTTAAATTGCCGGGTGCCTCCTGGAATTCGGCCACTCGCAGGATGCCTCCAAGACGCAAAATGGCACCAGTGCACACTTGGTCTGGTTTAAGAGTGCCAAGTGGGTCCTGAAAACTGACACCCAGAACAGTGGCTTGTGAGTTTTGTTTCCCAGGGAAAAAGCCTGTACAATGGTTCAGGGTCCTGCGGCCTTAAATTGCCGGGTGCCTCCTGGAATTGCGCCTCTCGCAGGATGCCTCCCAGACGCAAGTTGGCACCAGTGCCAACTTGGTCTGCTTTGAGAGTGTCAAGTGGGTCCTGAAAACTGACACCCAGAACAGTGGCTTGTGAGTTTTGTTTCCCAGGGAAAAAGCCTGTACAATGGTTCTGGGTCCTGCGGCCTTAAATTGCGGGGTGCCACCTGGAATTGCGCCTCTCGCAGGATGCCTCCCAGACGCAAGGTGGCACCAGTGCCAACTTGGTCTGCTTTGAGAGTGCCAAGTGGGTCCTGAAAACTGACACCCAGAACAGTGGCTTGTGAGTTTTCTTTCCCAGGGAAAAAGACTGTAAAATGGTTCAGGGTCTTGCGCCCTTAAATTGCCGGGTGCCTCCTGGAGATCCGCCTCTCACAGGATGCCTCCCAGGCGCAACATTACACCAGTGCCAACTTGGTCTGGTTTGAGAGTGCCAGGTGGGTCCTGGAAACTGACACCCAGAACAGTGGCTCGTGAGTTTTGTTTCCCAGGGAAAAAGCCTGTACAATGGTTCAGGCGCCTGAGGCCTTAAATTGCCGGGTGCCTCTTGGAATTCGGCCTCTCGCAGGATGCCTCCCAGACACAAGGTGGCACCAGTTCCAACTTGGTCTGGTTTAAGAGTGCCAAGTGGGTCCTGAAAACTGACACCCAGAACAGTTGCTTGTGAGTTTTGTTTCCCAGGGAAAAAGCCTGTACAATGGTTCAGGGTCCTGCGGCCTTAAATTGCCGGGTGCCTCCTGGAATTCCGCCTCTCGCAGGATGCCTCCCAGACACAATATGGCACCAGTGCCAACTTGATCTGGTTTGAGAGTGCCAGGTGGCTCCTGCAAACTGACACCCAGAACAGTGGCTTGTGAGTTTTGTTTCCCAGGGAAAAAGCCTGTACAATGGTTTATGTTAATGCCGCCTTTAATAGCCGGGTGCCACCTGGAGATCCGCCTCTCGCAGGATGCCTCCCAGACGCAAGGTGGCACCAGTGCCAACTTGGTCTGCTTTGAGAGTGTCAAGTGGGTCCTGAAAACTGACACCCAGAACATTGGCTTCTGAATTTTGTTTCCCAGGGAAAAAGCCTGTACAATTGTTCAGGGTCCTGCGGCCTTAAATTGCCGGGTGCCTCCTGGAATTCCGCCTCTCGCAGGATGCCTCCCAGACGCAAGGTGGCACCAGTGCCAACTTGGTCTGGTTTGAGAGTGCCAAGTGTGTTCTGCAAACTGACACCCAGAACAGTGGCTTGTGAGTTTTGTTTCCCAGGGAAAAAGCCTGTACAATGGTTCAGGGGCCTGCGGCCTTAAATAGCCAGGTGCCTCCTGGAATTCCGCATCTCGCCAGGTGTTTCCCAGAGGCTAAGCAACACCAGTGCCAACTTGGTCTGGTTTAAGAGTGCCAAGTGGGTCCTGCAAACTGACACCCAGAACAGTGGCTTGTGAGTTTTGTTTCCCAGGGAAAAAGCCTGTACAATGGTTCAGGTTCCTGCGGCCTTTAATTGCCGGGTGCCTCCTGGAATTCGGTGTCTTGCAAGATGCCTCCCAGACGAAAGGTGGCACCAGTGCCAACTTGGTCTTGTTTGAGAGTGCCAAGTGGGTCCTGCAAACTGACACCCAGAACAGTGGCTTTTGAATTTTGTTTTCCAGGGAAAAAGCCTGTAGAATGGTTTTCGGTCCTGCGGCCTTAAATTGCCAGGTGACTCCTGGAATTCCGCCTCTCGCAGGATGCCTCCCAGACGCAAGGTGGCACCAGTGCCAACTTGGTCTGGTTTGAGAGTGCCAAGTGGGTCCTGAAAACTGACACCCAGAACAGTGGCTTGTGAGTTTTGTTTCCCAGGGAAAAAGCCTGTACAATGGTTCAGGGTCCTGCGGCCTTAAATTGCCGGGTGCCTCCTGGAATTCCGCCTCTCGCAGGATGCCTCCCAGACGCAAGGTGGCACCAGTGCCAACTTGGTCTGCTTTGAGAGTGTAAAGTGGGCCCTGAAAACTGACACCCAGAACAGTGGCTTGTGAGTTTTGTTTCCCAGGGAAAAAGCCTGTACAATGGTTCAGGGTCCTGCGGCCTTAAATTGCCGGGTGCCTCCTGGAATTGCGCCTCTCGCAGGATGCCTCCAAGACGCAAAATGGCACCAGTGCCAACTTGGTCTGGTTTGAGAGTGCCAGGTGGCTCCTGCAAACTGACACCCAGAACAGTGGCTTGTGAGTTTTGTTTCCCAGGGAAAAAGCCTGTACAATGGTTCAGGGTCCTGCGGCCTTAAATTGCCGGGTGCCTCCTGGAATTGCGCCTCTCGCAGGATGCCTCCCAGACGCAAGTTGGTACCAGTGCCAAGTTGGTCTGCTTTGAGAGTGTCAAGTGGGTCCTGAAAACTGACACCCAGAACAGTGGCTTCTGAGTTTTGTTTCCCAGGGAAAAAGCCTGTACAATGGTTCTGGGTCCTGCGGCCTTAAATTGCCGGGTGCCACCTGGAATTGCGCCTCTCGCAGGATGCCTCCCAGACGCAAGGTGGCACCAGTGCCAACTTGGTCTGGTTTGAGAGTGCCAAGTGGGTCCTGAAAACTGACACCCAGAACAGTGGCTTGTGAGTTTTCTTTCCCAGGGAAAAAGACTGTAAAATGGTTCAGGGTCTTGCGCCCTTAAATTGCCGGGTGCCTCCTGGAGATCCGCCTCTCACAGGATGCCTCCCAGGCGCAACATTACACCAGTGCCAACTTGGTCTGGTTTGAGAGTGCCAGGTGGGTCCTGGAAACTGACACCCAGAACAGTGGCTTGTGAGTTTTGTTTCCCAGGGAAAAAGCCTGTACAATGTTTCAGGGGCCTGAGGCCTTAAATTGCCGGGTGCCTCCTGGAATTCGGCCTCTCGCAGGATGCCTCCCAGACACAAGGTGGCACCAGTTCCAACTTGGTCTGGTTTAAGAGTGCCAAGTGGGTCCTGAAAACTGACACCCAGAACAGTGGCTTGTGAGTTTTGTTTCCCAGGGAAAAAGCCTGTACAATGGTTCAGGGTCCTGCGGCCTTAAATTGCCGGGTGCCTCCTGGAATTGCGCCTCTTGCAGGATGTTTCCCAGACGCAAGGTGGCACCAGTGCCAACTTGGTCTGGTTTGAGAGTGTCAAGTGGGTCCTGAAAACAGACACCCAGAACAGTGGCTTGTGAGTTTTGTTTCCCAGGGAAAAAGCCTGTACAATGGTTCAGGGTCCTGCGGCCTTAAATTGCCGGGTGCCACCTGGAATTGCGCCTCTCGCAGGATGCCTCCCAGACGCAAGTTGGCAGCAGTGCCAACTTGGTCTGCTTTGAGAGTGTCAAGTGGGTTATGAAAACTGACACCCAGAACAGGGGCTTGTGAGTTTTCTTTCCCTGAGAAAAAGACTGTAAAATGGTTCAGGGTCCTGCGGCCTTAAATTGCCGGGTGCCACCTGGAATTGCGCCTCTCGCAGGATGCCTCCCAGACGCAAGGTGGCACCAGTGCCAACTTGGTCTTGTTTGAGAGTGTCAAGTGGGTCCTGAAAACTGACACCCAGAACAGTGGCTTGTGAGTTTTCTTTTTCAGAGAAAAAGACTGTAAAATGGTTCAGGGTCCTGCGGCCTTAAATTGCCGGGTGCCTCCTGGAGATCCGCCTCTCACAGGATGCCTCCCAGGCGCAACATGACACCAGTGCCAACTTGGTCTGGTTTGAGAGTGCCAGGTGGCTCCTGCAAACTGACACCCAGAACAGTGGCTTGTGAGTTTTGTTTCCCAGGGAAAAAGCCTGTACCATGGTTCAGGGTCCTGCGGCCTTAAATTGCCAGGTGCCTCCTGGAATTGCGCCTCTCGCAGGATGCCTCCCAGACGCAAGGTGGCACTAGTGCAAAATTGGTCTGCTTTGAGAGTGTCAAGTGGGTCCTGAAAACTGACACCCAGAACAGTGGCTTGTGAGTTTTGTTTCCCAGGGAAAAAGCCTGTACAATGGTTCAGGGTCCTGCGGCCTTAAATTGCCGGGTGCCTCCTTGAATTGCGCCTCTCGCAGGATGCCTCCAAGACGCAAGGTGGCACCAGTGCCAACTTGATCTGGTTTGAGAGTGTCAGGTGGCTCCTGCAAACTGACACCCAGAACAGTGGCTTGTGAGTTTTGTTTCCCAGGGAAAAAGCCTGTACAATGGTTTATGTTAAGGCCGCCTTTAATAGCCGGGTGCCACCTGGAGATCCGCCTCTCGCATGATGCCTCCCAGACGCAAGGTGGCACCAGTGCCAACTTGGTCTGCTTTGAGAGTGTCAAGTGGGTCCTGAAAACTGACACCCAGAACAGTGGCTTGTGAGTTTTGTTTCCCAGGGAAAAAGCCTGTACAATGGTTCAGGGTCCTGCGGCCTTAAATTGCCGGGTGCCTCCTGGAATTCCGCCTCTCGCAGGATGCCTCCCAGACGCAAGGTGGCACCAGTGCCAACTTGGTCTGGTTTGAGAGTGCCAAGTGTGTTCTGCAAACTGACACCCAGAACAATGGCTTGTGAGTTTTGTTTCCCAGGGAAAAAGCCTGTAAAATGGTTCAGGGTCCTGCGGACTTAAATTGCCGGGTGCCTCCTGGAATTCCGCATCTCGCCAGGTGTTTCCCAGACGCTAAGCAACACCAGTGCCAACTTGGTCTGGTTTAAGAGTGCCAAGTGGGTCCTGCAAACTGACACCCAGAACAGTGGCTTGTGAGTTTTGTTTCCCAGGGAAAAAGCCTGTACAATGGTTCAGGGTCCTGCGGCCTTAAATTGCCGGGTGCCTCCTGGAATTGCGCCTCTCGCAGGATGCCTCCAAGACGCAAAATGGCACCAGTGCCAACTTGGTCTGGTTTGAGAGTGTCAAGTGGGTCCTGAAAACTGACACCCAGAACAGTGGCTTGTGAGTTTTGTTTCCCAGGGAAAAAGCCTGTACAATGGTTCAGGGTCCTGCGGACTTAAATTGCCGGGTGCCTCCTGGAATTCGGCCACTCGCAGGATGCCTCCCAGACGCAAGGTGGCACCAGTTCCAACTTGGTCTGGTTTAAGAGTGCCAAGTGGGTCCTGAAAACTGACACCCAGAACAGTGGCTTGTGAGTTTTGTTTCCCAGGGAAAAAGCCTGTACAATGGTTCAGGGGCCTGAGGCCTTAAATTGCCGGGTGCCTCCTAGAATTGCGCCTCTCGCAGGATGCCTCCCAGACACAAGGTGGCACAAGTTCCAACTTGGTTTGGTTTAAGAGTGCCAAGTGGGTCCTGAAAACTGACACCCAGAACAGTGGCTTGTGAGTTTTGTTTCCCAGGGAAAAAGCCTGTACAATGGTTCAGGGTCCTGCGGCCTTAAATTGCCGGGTGCCACCTGGAATTGCGCCTCTCGCAGGATGCCTCCCAGACGCAAGGTGGCACCAGTGCCAACTTGGTCTGGTTTGAGAGTGTCAAGTGGGTCCTGAAAACTGACACCCAGAACAGTGGCTTGTGAGTTTTGTTTCCCAGGGAAAAAGACTGTAAAATGGTTCAGGGTCCTGTGGCCTTAAATTGCCGGGTGCCTCCTGGAATTGCGCCTCTCGCAGGATGCCTCGCAGGCGCAACATGACACCAGTGCCAACTTGGTCTGGTTTGAGAGTGCCTGGTGGCTCATGCAAACTGACACCCAGAACAGTGGCTTGTGAGTTTTGTTTCCCGGGGAAAAAGCCTGTACAATGGTTCAGGGGCCTGAGGCCTTAAATTGCTGGGTGCATCCTGGAATTCGGCCTCTCGCAGGATGCCTCCCAGACGCAAGGTGGCACCAGTTCCAACTTGGTCTGGTTTAAGAGTGCCAAGTGGGTCCTGAAAACTGACACCCAGAACAGTGGCTTGTGAGTTTTGTTTCCCAGGGAAAAAGCCTGTACAATGGTTCAGGGGCCTGAGGCCTTAAATTGCCGGGTGCCTCCTGGAATTGCGCCTCTCGCAGGATGCCTCCCAGACGCAAGGTGGCACTAGTGCAAAATTGGTCTGGTTTGAGAGTGCCAAGTGGGTCCTGAAAACTGACACCCAGAACAGTGGCTTGTGAGTTTTGTTTCCCAGGGAAAAAGCCTGTACAATGGTTCAGGGTCCTGCGGCCTTAAATTGCCGGGTGCCTCCTGGAATTCCGCCTCTCGCAGGATGCCTCCCAGACACAAGGTGGCACCAGTGCCAACTTGATCTGGTTTGAGAGTGCCAAGTGTGTTCTGCAAACTGACACCCAGAACAGTGGCTTGTGAGTTTTGTTTCCCAGGGAAAAAGCCTGTACAATGGTTCAGGGTCCTGCGGCCTTAAATTGCCGGTTGCCTCCTGGAATTCCGCATCTCGCCAGGTGTTTCCCAGACGCTAAGAAACACCAGTGCCAACTTGGTCTGGTTTAAGAGTGCCAAGTGGGTCCTGCAAACTGACACCCAGAACAGTGGCTTGTGAGTTTTGTTTCCCAGGGAAAAAGCCTGTACAATGGTTCAGGGTCCTGCGGCCTTAAATTGCCGGGTGCCTCCTGGAATTGCGCCTCTCGCAGGATGCCTCCAAGACTCAAGTTGGCACCAGTGCCAACTTGGTCTGGTTTGAGAGTGTCAAGTGGGTCCTGAAAACTGACACCCAGAACAGTGGCTTGTGAGTTTTGTTTCCCAGGGAAAAAGCCTGTACAATGGTTCAGGGTCCTGCGGCCTTAAATTGCCGGGTGCCACCTGGAATTGCGCCTCTCGCAGGATGCCTCCCAGACGCAAGGTGGCACTAGTGCAAAATTGGTCTGCTTTGAGAGTGTCAAGTGGGTCCTGAAAACTGACACCCAGAACAGGGGCTTGTGAGTTTTCTTTCCCTGAGAAAAAGACTGTAAAATGGTTCAGGGTCCTGCGGCCTTAAATTGCCGGGTGCCTCCTGGAGATCCGCCTCTCACAGGATGCCTCCCAGGCGCAACATGACACCAGTGCCAACTTGGTCTGGTTTGAGAGTGCCAGGTGGCTCCTGAAAACTGACACCCAGAACAGTGGCTTGTGAGTTTTGTTTCCCAGGGAAAAAGCCTGTACAATGGTTCAGGGTCCTGCAGACTTAAATTGCCGGGTGCCTCCTTGAATTGCGCCTCTCGCAGGATGCCTCCAAGACGCAAGGTGGCACCAGTGCCAACTTGATCTGGTTTGAGAGTGCCAGGTGGCTCCTGCAAACTGACACCCAGAACAGTGGCTTGTGAGTTTTGTTTCCCAGGGAAAAAGCCTGTACAATGGTTTATGTTAAGGCCGCCTTTAATAGCCGGGTGCCACCTGGTGATCCGCCTCTCGCAGGATGCCTCCCAGACGCAAGGTGGCACCAGTGCCAACTTGGTCTGCTTTGAGAGTGTCAAGTGGGTCCTGAAAACTGACACCCAGAACAGTGGCTTGTGAGTTTTGTTTCCCAGGGAAAAAGCCTGTACAATGGTTCAGGGTCCTGCGGCCTTAAATTGCCGGGTGCCTCCTGGAATTCCGCCTCTCGCAGGATGCCTCCCAGACGCAAGGTGGCACCAGTGCCAACTTGGTCTGGTTTGAGAGTGCCAAGTGTGTTCTGCAAACTGACACCCAGAACAGTGGCTTGTGAGTTTTGTTTCCCAGGGAAAAAGCCTGTACAATGGTTCAGGGTCCTGCGGCCTTAAATTGCCGGGTGCCTCCTGGAATTCCGCATCTCGCCAGGTGTTTCCCAGACGCTAAGCAACACCAGTGCCAACTTGGTCTGGTTTAAGAGTGCCAAGTGGGTCCTGCAAACTGACACCCAGAACAGTGGCTTGTGAGTTTTGTTTCCCAGGGAAAAAGCCTGTACAATGGTTCAGGGTCCTGCGGCCTTAAATTGCCGGGTGCCTCCTGGAATTGCGCCTCTCGCAGGATGCCTCCAAGACGCAAAATGGCACCAGTGCCAACTTGGTCTGGTTTGAGAGTGCCAGGTGGCTCCTGCAAACTGACACCCAGAACAGTGGCTTGTGAGTTTTGTTTCCCAGGGAAAAAGCCTGTACAATGGTTTATGTTAATGCCGCCTTTAATAGCCGGGTGCCACCTGGAGATCCGCCTCTCGCAGGATGCCTCCCAGACGCAAGGTGGCACCAGTGCCAACTTGGTCTGCTTTGAGAGTGTCAAGTGGGTCCTGAAAACTGACACCCAGAACAGTGGCTGGTGAGTTTTGTTTCCCAGGGAAAAAGCCTGTACAATGGTTCAGGGTTTTGCGGCCTTAAATTGCCGGGTGCCTCCTGGAATTGCGCCTCTCGCAGGATGCCTCCTAGACGCAAGGTGGCACCAGTTCCAACTTGGTCTGGTTTGAGAGTGCCAAGTGGGTCCTGAAAACTGACACCCAGAACAGTGACTTGTGAGTTTTCTTTCCCAGGCAAAAAGACTGTAAAATGGTTCAGGGTCCTGCGGCCTTAAATTGCCAGATGCCTCCTGGAGATCCGCCTCTCACAGGATGCCTCCCAGGCGCAACATGACACCAGTGCCAACTTGGTCTGGTTTGAGAGTGCCAGGTGGCTCCTGCAAACTGACACCCAGAACAGTGGCTCGTGAGTTTTGTTTCCCAGGGAAAAAGCCTGTACAATGGTTCAGGGGCCTGAGGCCTTAAATTGCTGGGTGCCTCCTGGAATTCGGCCTCTCGCAGGATGCCTCCCAGACGCAAGGTGGCACCAGTTCCAACTTGGTCTGGTTTAAGAGTGCCAAGAGGGTCCTGGAAACTGACGCCCAGAACAGTGGCTTGTGAGTTTTGTTTCCCAGGGAAAAAGCCTGTACAATGGTTCAGGGGCCTGAGGCCTTAAATTGCCGGGTGCCTCCTGGAATTCCGCCTCTCGCAGGATGCCTCCTAGACGCAAGGTGGCACCAGTGCCAACTTGGTCTGGTTTGAGAGTGCCAAGTGGGTCCTGAAAATTGACACCCAGAACAGTGGCTTGTGAATTTTGTTTCCCAGGGAAAAAGCCTGTACCATGGTTCAGGGTCCTGCGGCCTTAAATTGCCAGGTGCCTCCTGGAATTGCGCCTCTCGCAGGATGCCTCCCAGACGCAAGGTGGCACTAGTGCAAAATTGGTCTGCTTTGAGAGTGTCAAGTGGGTCCTGAAAACTGACACCCAGAACAGTGGCTTGTGAGTTTTGTTTCCCAGGGAAAAAGCCTGTACAATGGTTCAGGGTCCTGCGGCCTTAAATTGCCGGGTGTCTCCTGGAATTGCGCCTCTCGCAGGATGCCTCCAAGACGCAAGGTGGCACCAGTGCCAACTTGGTCTGGTTTGTGAGTGTCAAGAGGGTCCTGCAAACTGCCACCCAGAACAGTGGCTTGTGAGTTTTGTTTCCCAGGGAAAAAGCCTGTACAATGGTTCAGGTTCCTGCGGCCTTTAATTGCCGGGTGCCTCCTGGAATTCGGCGTCTTGCAAGATGCCTCCCAGACGAAAGGTGGCACCAG